>NC_066580.1:122551086-123958586 GCF_024323335.1 Lathyrus oleraceus
CAGTAGTTATCAACAGATTTTCCGGTTGTAAGACCCCAATTTTGACCCTAAGATCCCTCATGTAATTTCATCATAAGCATTTAGCATTCGGATCATACCCTGGCATCCTCCTTACCCCTTTTGCATTGGGTTTTTTTTGGGAGAGATCACCAAGCACTTTGTGATTATACCGCACTTGTATTTTATCATATCACTAACCAAAATACCAAAAATATGTCTTTGTCTAACTCTTTTGTAGGTAAGGCATGATCTCATTGATTCATTGATCACATCTAGGGTTTGAGACCCTCATGAACAAAGAGCACAACCAAGAACTAATTCAAGAATGGTTATGAGTATCATATATGAGTCCCAAGGTTCTCTACATGTTATATTGATCAAATTTGCTTCAAGAGTTTGAGGGTGATTTGCCTTGGAAACCCTAGTTTGATTGGGTATCTTAAGTAACTTCTCCAACAAGCTATCTCACCAATTGATCAAATTTCTCAAGGGACACTTCAAATTTAATCATCTTATGCATATATGATCTACCATGAGCCAAGAAAGTTAAGAGAATTATAAATTAGCAAGTTGGTTGATGGTGGTTGGCTAGATGAATTCATCTAATCAAAACTGGGTCTCCCTAGACCCTATCTCGTACAATTTTCACCATATGAAAATGATTCCAAGAACAAACTTACTCTAAATAACATTATCAACAACTTTCATGTTTATACCTAGAGCTAGTTTTTCTTGGAAAACCATTTTCTATGTTGAAACATTATAGGCCATTTTGTCTAAACCCTAATTTGGAAGTCAACTTCCCAAGGCCATAACTTGCTCAACTTTTATGAGATGAAATATTTCCAAGTTGCAAAATTAAATTCAATGTGTCTACTTCAACTTTGATGTCTGGAGTGGGAGCTAATTAAACTTCTTCGAATATGTGATATGAAGCTACATTATAGGTCACTTTTGACCTATACCATTGATCAAGTGATTTTTCCAAACTTCAAAAATGCATAACTATTATTTCAAATCCAAATGACATGCAATTGGTGACCATTTTAAAGGTATTTGAGATAGATACAACTTTGATGAAGACACTTTTCTCATTGGAAGCTCATATAAAAAATTAAACAAGGTGGAATATTGAGACATATGGCTTGACACTTAGAAATTTTTTATATGTCAAATTTTTCCAAACTTCCACCTCAAATTTCTCTAAGTCCCAAGATCCAAATGAAAAAGTGTTCAACATAAAACTTGTTCCTCTTGATCTCACCTTTCCAAAGAGCTCAAATTCATTCATTTTGGAGGAGAAATGCATAGGATGCGCATGGCTTAAACAGACTGATATCATTTGGCATGGGTCAATCTTCAAGTGACAATGCACATGTACCTTGCAATCCAATCCATCTTCAAAGCATCTGATCATTCATTTGGACTTTCAAACCATCATTCCATGGGCCTATGTGCGCCCATGCAGCATGGCATCATCATTTTACCAAATTTGGAAAGTGGAAAGAGTGTACAAATATTATTTGATTTCCCTATAAATTGAGGCCCTTATGCTCAGAATTAACACACACATTGCGCCAGCTTTGAATCTCCATTGAAAACCCTTCACTCTAAGAGGATAACCCTGATAAATTCATTTGAATTTGAGCTTGAATCTCCACTGTTTTGGAATTCAATTCTCCAGGAGTCCATTGCTTCTAAACCTTTCCATTCCTCTCCTGCAAGCAAGTGAAGTGAAGCCAAACACGATTCAGATCAAGATCTAGCAAGCTCAGACCTCCATTGAAGGTAATTTGCAGAAATTTTAAACTCTCCGATTCTCTTAAATTGTTGCTCAATTCCATTGATTCTTGAGTTGTCTGAAGTCCTACCAATGTAGGCAAGAAGATTGAGTTGCTTTGAGGCCAAATCGAAGCAACTCAGATCACGAACCTCATTTTTCAATTCCACATATCTCTTAATATATTTGGAATTGGAGGAATTGGAGGTCATATTCGTGCTTAGTGATGTTTTCTCTTTAAAATCATGTCTCTGTTTTGAATTTTAGTGATGGTTCATCTTGACCAGTCCGGTGGAGCTCACCAGGGAAGATGACCGGAGCTCTGGCTCCAGCGATGATGTGGCTTGCATCTGGACCATGGGATCTAACTCTCACGTTTTAATCTTGACCGTGCCTTGTGAATACCATGTGTACAACGCGTTTGACTAAGGAACACGTGGAACGCGTGTTTTGGATCATCAGATCTGCCACCTTAATTAATGAGGGAGATCTGATGGTCCACGTATTTTTGGATTTTTTGAATTTCTTTTTAATTCCATTTTCTTCAATAATTCATAATAAATTTAATATTGATCCAAAAAATATGGGAATTTCACCAAAAATTTCAAATATTTTTCTGTTTCATATTCTGAATTAAAATTATTTTTTGGATCATTATTAATATTTTTCATGAATTTATTGATTTTGCATTTGTTTTTAATTGTTTAAAAATATTTTTAAATGTCCAAAAATTATGAAATTTTTTCTCCAAGGTCCTTTGACCTTGTTTGACCTATGATAAATCTCATGGCCATTTATTTGGTGTTTTGATGAGATTTTAGAATTTGGACAAAACATATTTAAATTTAATGCATTATTTTACTATTTTTAATTGAATAAATGTCATTTTAATTGTGTTGACCATTTGTATTGACTTAATTGAGTTTCTTATTTGTTGTTGGGTCTTGGTCAAGGTTGATTTGACTTTGTCAAGTTAATGTTATTGGATTTCGAGGATTGATGGAATGTACATTCCATCTCCTAAAATGAATGAATAATATTAATTTGGTAAAAGTCCTCCTTTGACCAATTTGTGATCTCATTCATCCCCTTCCCTCTTCATCTAATTCCCCTTCTTCATCCATTCATTTCCAATTGGCCAATGACATCTCAAAGTCCTAATGCTAGTTGATTGAAAGATTAACATGAGTATGGATGAGATTAGGCCACGCCTTTTGCATATTTTTTGTGTGTGGTATGTTTAATGAGCATAGTTCATAATACTATGTCTCCAACATGCATTAACACCAAAAGTCTATTGCCCGGCCTCAAATAGTTGTGACTTCTACATAAGTCCAGTTATGATTGCTTAATATAGCGCTAAATTTGTGACACAAAAGGCGTAAGCATTCTAGTTAGTGAGATTGTCAGTTTCCCCTCTTCCATGGTATTGTGTGGAAACTTGGCCTTCTTTCCTTCCTTTGGAAGATGTTTTGGTTCAAGGATCCATGCTTGTGGAAAGTGGGTTGAGTGTTCTCCAAAGAATGTCTTGAAATCAAAAAGCAAAACAAAACTAATTACTAACTTACTAACCATTAACTTTTTAAGTTCAAGTCTTTAACACTTTATATCATTTGTCATTATACATATCATTCTAATTATTTATGTTAATGTAATTTTCACTTTGTCCATTTGGACCATATTGTGTGATATTATTTTATTTGTGTATACCTTGTTTGCTTGTGTGGTCCTTGACCATTAATGTACATAATAACAACAAAAACCCTAAAAGACTTTTGAGTGGACTGTTGGTTTGATCTTGCCCAATTGGACTTAGAATTTAGGCAACATTCCTTTGCTAATGGACTTGGCCAATGCCAACTTGTTGAAGAACCAAGTACTTGCAATTTGAATTCATCTGATACATCATTCAAGACCTCTCCAGTTCATCTGCAACATTGATCATTATTAAGTTGTTATGTTGGATATGTACCTTGTGGAATTCATCTGCTACATAAGTTATTTTGAAGAAGATCATGAAGTGGATAAGCTTGGATGAGACCATCTTTATTTGATGCCTTTGCTCTTCAAGATTGATATAATTGTGCATTTGTGTTTTGCTTGATTCTAAAAGTCCAAGGGAATTCTGGGTTTCTATTGACATACTTGTCTATTGGATTGCTACCCATTTGGTCAGATCTTTTCAACTTTAAACTTTTATTTTTTGTGCATAGGATAATCTCTTCATCTTCTCTCCATTTCTTTAATTTCAAAATCTCTCCCTCCATTTTCAAAACCTTCTTTGTGTGAACTATTTTTGTTCTAAACTTAGACCACCTTTACAAAAAGGTAGAAACTTTGGCCTTATGCCATTGCATTTTCAAACTTATTTTCTTAAATCAAACTTGTAAATAAATTTAACTATACTTGACTTAAACTTTCAAAAAGCCAAAAAGAACTAACTCATTCAAACCATTCTTAGGCCTTTGTGCCTTTCAAACTTTAATTTTGTTAAAACCAACACACTCATTTTGAAATGTATAGCACGAACTACGAGGTTTAAATCCCTCATTTATATGTTGGTACGTAGGCACAAGTCCGAAGGTCTTGTCAAACACAAAAAAATATAATAAATGAATTCTTTTCTCATCCCCTCATTCTATTTGTTTGTAAACATCACTTTGTACAAAATACACATGCACACAAAAAGGGCTCCCTAAGGAGTACCTAGGACACTTTGGGTGCTAATACCTTCCCTCTGTGTAACCAACCCCCTTACCTGTGATCTCTGATTTTTATTAGTTTTTATTTGAAAACTTCTTACTTATTGGGTTTTGTTCGTACTTTTTCCTTTTTCCCTTGGAAACAATAAAAGCGTGGTGGCGGCTCTTGTTAATTGATCTCTAGCTTGTCAATAGCTTGATGATCATGAATTTCCCGCTACACCGGTTTCCGGAACTGGTGCTCAAATGCATAATTTATGATGAGGACATCAAGGTTCAATCTGCTCATTATAAAAGTCTGAGTGATAAGAGGGGAAAGCAGCTGAATCGTGTAAAATTGTATAGTGTTCCAGATGACAAAGGGAAACATAAGGTTTCTGAGGGTAAGAAGTCAAGTAGGGAAGGGACTCCCGCTCCTATCAAATGCTACATGTGTGGTGGTGCAGGACATTACGCCAATGAATGCAAGAGTGACAAAAATAAGTGCTTCAAGTGTGGGAAGCCAGGACACCTTATTACAGATTGCAAGACTAATGTGCCAACTTGTTACAACTGTGGGAAACCTGGTCACATCAGCACCAACTGTCAAAAGCCAAAGAAAGCTCAGTCTGGAGGGAAAGTTTTTGCACTAGCAGGATCTCAGACTACCAGTTCTGATAGGTTCATTCGAGGTACATGTTACATTCACAACATTTCTTTGATTACCATTATTGACATGGGTGTGACACACTCGTTTATTTTTGTTAACTGTGTGAAAAGATTGGGTCTTGTAGTGTCTACTTTGAGTAGTGGACTAGTTATCTATACTCCAACTAATGGGTCGTTGACTAATTCTTTAATCTACTTGAATTATCCTCTGTCAATCTATGGTAGAGATTTGGTGTGGTCTTAATTTGTCTGTCACTAAGTGATTTTGATGTCCTTCTAGGGATGAACTTGTTGGAATTAAACCATGTTCATATCAGTTGCTACAACAAGTCAGTATGATTTATTGCTCTTTATGACAAAGAAGAAGCTAGTTTCATATATGCTAGCCAATTGGAAGAGTTGTTGAAATATGAAGCCAAAGTGTTTTAATTGTTTTCTCCTTGTCCATTGAGAGTCAAACACTAGTTGAAGGGTTACCAGTGGTGTGTGAATTACTAGAGGCGTTTCCAGATGATATTTCAGATTTACCTCCAGAGAGAGAGAGAGGTGCAGTTTGCTATTGATCTTGTTCCTGGTACTAGACCTATTTCTATGGACCCATAAAGAATGTCCACATCAGAGTTAGGAGAACTGAAGAATCAGTTACGAATCTTACTTGAAAAGAAATCTACAGACCAAGTGTGTCACCTTGGGGAGCTCCAGCGTTGTTGGTAAAGAAGAAGGTTGGTAGTATACGACTATGTGTTGATTATCAGCAGTTGAATAAAGTGACGATTAAGAACAAGTATCCACTTCTGAGAATCGGCGATTGGATGGACCAGGTGGTAGGAGCTTGTGTGTTTAGAAAAATTAATTTGAGGTCAAGTTACCATTAGATCCGAGTTAAGGATTAAGATATTCAGAAGACGGTGTTTAGAAATCGATACGGTCATTATGAATATTCAATGATGCCTTTCGGAGTGTCAAATGCACCCGGTGTGTTTATGGAATATATGAATCACATTTTTCATCCTTATCTTGATCAGTTTGTCGTAGTCTTTATCGATGATATTCTGATTTATTCTAAATCGAATGTAGAACATGTAGAACATTTGAGGATTGTATTACATGTGTTTAAAGAGAATAAGTTATTTGTGAAGTTATCAAAGTGTGAGTTCTGGTTGCAAGAGGTGAGTTTCCTCGGGCATGTTATATCTGGTAATGGCATTGCAGTGGATCCATCCAAAGTAGACGCATTACTACAATGGAAGGCTCCTAAATCGGTTATAGAGATAAGAAGTTTCCTGGGGTTGGGAGGTTATTATCGCAGGTTTATCGAAGGGTTCTCAAATTTAGCCCTTCCGTTAACTCAGTTGACTCGAAGGGATCAAGCTTATGTGTGGGATATTCATTGTGAAGAGTGCTTCAGAGAGTTAAAGAATAAGTTGACTACAACTCTAGTTTTGATTTTGCCAAATACTCATGAATCGTTTATAGTATACTATGACGCTTCTAAAATGGGTTTGGGCGGTGTATTAATGCAAGATGGTAAAGTGGTGGCTTATGCTTCACGATGATTAAGGGTACATGAGAGGAACTATCCTACTCATGATCTAGAGTTAACAACAGTGGTTTTTGTGCTTAAAATTTGGAGGCATTATCTTTATGGTTCAAGATTTGAAGTGTTTAGTGACCATAAGAGTTTAAAGTATTTATTTGACCAATAGGAGTTGAATATGAGGCAGAGAATATGGTTGGAATTTCTAAAGGACTACGATTTTGGCTTAAATATCATCCAGGTAAAGCTAATGTTGTGGCTAATGCTTTGAGTCGAAAGTCTCTACATATGTTGGTGTTGATGATTAGAGAGTTGGATCTCATTGAGCAGTTTAGAGATTTGAGTATGGTTTGTGAATTGACACCACAAACTGTGATGTTGGGTATGTTGAAGGTGACGTTGATCCAAGATAAATGAAAGCATCAAAAAGTGGGCAAAAAACTACCATGATAATAGGAGAAAAGATCTGGAATTTAGGGAAGGTGATTATGTGTTCCTAAGAGTCAATATTGTGACTGGTGTTGGGCGTGCACTGGAATCAAAGAAGCTTACTCCTAAGTTTATCGGTCTGTATCATATTTCTTAGAGAACTGGAATTATGGCTTATAGAGTGGTCTTGCCACCCGATCTTTCGAATTTGCATGACGTGTTCCATGTGTCGCAACTTCGAAAGTATATTCCTGATCCGTCTCATGTGATTCAGATGGATGATGTGCTAGTGAGGGAAAATCTTATGGTAGAATCATTTCTAGTGAGGATTGAGGATCAAGAGTTGAAGAAGTTAAGGGGCAAGGAGATTGATCTAATGAAAGTTTTATGGGGATGAGCTGCTGGAGAAAATATGACTTGGGAGCTAGAGAGCCGGATGCGAGAAGTATACCCAGAGTTGTTTTTATCAGGTAAGTTTTCGAGGACGAAAATATTCTAAGTGGACGAAAATATTCTATAGAATAATTTAATTGTATTGTATATGTTTTGAATGATTGAGGTAGTAGGGGAGTCTTGGGTATGGGATAATGTTTCTAGAATATTAGAATTTCAAGTGAAGGATGTGGTAGTAATTAACGAGAAGTATGGGGTGCTTGACACAATGAGATAATAGTATTACAATTAAATTTAATTAAATTAATTTAGCAGTAATAATAAATAAGTTAATATTTATTTAAAATAACAATAATAATATAGAGATAGTATTGCTTTTATTTTTAATTTATTGGATAGTTGGTCTAATGATATGATATGATATATATATATATATATATATATATATATATATATATATATATATATATATATATATATATATATATATATATATATATATATATATATATATATATATATATATATATATATATATATATATATATATATATATATATATATATATATATATATATATATATATATATATATATATATATATATATATATATATATATATATATATATATATATATTTGATTTTCTAGGTTGAGTTTATATATAGTAATAATAATAATAATAATAATAATAATATTTAAAAATTAAAAATAAGGGGTTTAGTTGGTCTACTTATAAGAAGGTGGGGAGAGAACAGAGAGTTGAGAACGTACTTGGAAGAATTGGAAAAAGGAGAGTTAGGGCAAGCGACAAGGGTAGGAAGAAGAAGAAGATCGCCATTATAGAAGATGTTGAAGCTTAAAATTCTAAGGTAAGGGAAAACTATTCCTATAAGGATGTTTAATCAAGAGAGGGTAGTGAGGGGTCCTTACCATCTTAGATTTGTTTTATGTCATGTTATGATTGTTATTGATTTATGACCATGATTGTGAGGAATGAATTGTAATTGTTGTGCCTATAACAATTGATATTTGTTGACGATGAATTTTGAATTGTTGTTGAATTTTATGTTTGTTGTATGTTAAGGGTTTGGGATGATGATGATGGTAGGATATGAAATTGTGAATTTATTAGTGTGATTATATGAATATAAGTAGTGATTGATATTGGTATGTTTATGATTGAGTTTAAAACCATAGAATATTTTTGGTGATGATTTCATGGGAGTTTTTGGGGTTGGAGAAGATGAAAATCATGCTGGAAATTTCAAAAAAAAAACTTTTTGATAACACCTTCATGCACGGTTTTGATCATAACTTTTAACTCGTAAATAATTTTGGTACGAGGATTAAAGGGTTGGGTAGCTGAAATAGAAGGTTTAACTTTGTTTCAGAGATAAAATACTTTTGGTGATGATTTCATGGATGTTTTATGGTTGGAGAAGATGAAAATAATGCTAGGAATTTCAGAAAAACAACAACTTTTTGGTAATGCCTTCGTGCATGGTTTTGATCATAACTTTCAACTCGTAAATTATTTTTGGACGGGGTTTAAAGTGTTGGGTATTTGAAACATAAGACTATAACTTTGTTTCAAGAATAAAATATTTTAACGATTTTATCAGAGATCGGTAGAAGGTGGGAAAGAAGTGTATAATGTGACGAATACGAACGAGATCCGTATTGACAAATTATTATATGTGTTATTAATAATTGGGAGGGTGTGTTTGATTATATTGGGGGTAGTCCATAAGGGTGGATTACTTTATGGATGGTTGCATTTGTGTGATCGATTATGGATCACTAAATATTATTATAATTTTTATGTTAATTGCATTATTACCATGTCATTCATTCATTATTGATATGTTGAAGGAGATAAGTCATAGGTCAGAAGGGGGACGAAAGACTTATCTGGAACTCAGAAGGTGGAGTTCGGGATTCCGAAGGGGGAATATGGTTCGTATGATGAATCATTGATAAGAATTGGTGCCATATGAATCGTGTAATGTTGTCAGGTCTCATTATATTGTAATTATGTTGTGCTTGTGTATTTGTTGTGGTGAGAATGTGATTATGAATGAATGTGATTTGCGTGTATAAACATTACTCTCTTAATTATTATATACCATTTATTATATGAATGAATTTCTCACGCTTTTTGTGTTTGTTGTGTCAGTGCTCCCTCAGAGTACAGACAATCAGGTATCTGAGTAGTTTGAGATGTACCTCATGTTGTTATCGGTCGAGTCTACTCATGGAGTTGCTCTGATATGTAACACCAGGGAACAAGATGTTTTCTTTATGTTATTTTGTTATGTATCTTTTAATTTAAAGTAATTATTGAACCATTTTTGGTGTGGATGATTTGTTAAGGCTATGAATATCATACTTTTGTTTAATTCTGTTGTTTGGACTATATTTTTGATTAAACGAAGTAAAATTCAGACTTCTTGGATTGTGAAGTGACATCCTACTTGGATAGAATTATATTTTATTTATTATTTATTGAGTCCGGAAGTAGGGTGTTACACCATACAATGCACATGATGCGTCTGAATGGATCTTGAGGTGGATCATTCTGAAGTGGAAAAAATGTCTCTAAGAAAACATATCTTGTTAGATTGATGCATACACTTTTATACGCACTTGCTATAAGATGGCTCATTTCAGGGAAGCACGTCCATTTTAACTCTGGTATGAGACCAATAAAATAAGGAATAAGAGCATTGTGAATTGCATCAAAATGTTATATTTCTTGTATAGCGATGTGTAGCATTCCCTATGCGACGTCAACTCTTTCAAAAGTTGTTGGTGGACAAGAAAGTGATTATCCTCTTTACTGAGCAACACATATATGGCATGATAACTATAATTACCATCACCCTTAACATTTACAATCTGCTAAATGTATTTGTGCATAAAAAGTTGCATTTCTTCAATGTAGATTATTTTCGGCATCGGCGGTGAAGGAGATAGTTTGTTAATGGGAGCACCCTTGTAAACACTTTTTTTGAGATTTCGGAGTTGGAGAATCCTAGAAATATGATTCAACATGTTCAAAGTACGAATGAGACTTTTTCGTTGAATTGTCATCTTGTGTCAGTTTGACCTTTTAGGGGAACCTTTGGTTTTTACCGGTTTCGAATGAGGTTTCAAATCTGTTGTTTCTGGATAGACAATCTTCCCCAACTGCTCTTTGATGTGCAATTTTATTGTGTCATTTGCTTTAGAAAATCTATATTGTATTATTTCTCACTCGGTCAGTTGTTCATTTCTAAAATATTGACCAAAATCTATCTCGACAACAACTAGTTTAACATCATCCTTCACTTCATCTTGTTTAACATCATCTTTCACTATGTCTGATAGTGCACCATTAATTACAACAGATTTGAGAGACATATTTTGGTGCACCATATCTAATATGAACCAAAAACGAAAAATGCTTTAAAAAACTCATACTAGTAGTAAAATTCAGATATGCACATCCGAAACAAGACCAGTTAAATTCGGAGATGCACATCCGAACGTAGCATACATTTTTCCAGCTCAAGAACAAGACTAATGCAGGAAATGATGGATGAAATGGGTCAACTTTACCATAAATTACAGCTTCTTTTGCTCCCTTTGATGTGATAAAACACAAGAATGATGATTTAGAGTCGAAAAGTTGATTGAGAATGAATTTTTTTTAAGGGTTTTGGGTTATGAAAGTGATATTGAATGTGGGAGAGATGATCATGGTGGTGTTATATTCAATTTCACGCTTAACATTTTTGGAGATGCATTTATGAAAATGTCACTAAGTGGTTAAATAAATCAGCTCAATGGAAAATGCGAAGTAAATGAAGTTCAGGATTATTTTCGGAAATACATATTCGAATACACATTAGAAAGCTTCGCAGATGCATCTCCGAACCGATTTTTATGTAGAACTAGGGTGGCTGCTTGATTTACAAAGGATAAGGTGATCTAAGATGCATCTCTAAAAATACTTGAGAGCAAATTCAAATTTTCGATGTGCGAGCCACACCTTAAGGATGGAAAAAAAAATAGCCAAATCATTTAATTATTTATTTTAGTAGATTGGGCTTTAATAGCCCTTATACAGATTCTTTTAACTAGTTAATTAATAAATAATTATCTTTAACTAAGTGATAAGTGCATTTTGAAAAACTAAGAATTTGTCTAATTTCTACAATAATATTTTATTTTCATTTATTAAAATATATTTTCATTAAATTAAATTATTCTAATGGAAAAAGGATGGAAAATTAGCTTTAGCTTTTTGTAATAATATAAAATAATTTTTTATATTTTATTTAGTTTAAAATTACTCATAATTATTCACTTTAAAATATTAGTATCTCCTTGTTAATAAATAAACTTAACACAAATTTTAAATTAAAAGTATAACTTTTTATAATAAACGAAGCCAAAATAGTTGGTGGCAACGTATGTTCGATTGAAATTAATTTAATAATTAATATATAAAATATGATTAGATACAAAAATTAAAACTATAATTATAATATAAGACAAGCAAAATCAAAACATATGAGTATGCATGAATACAAAACTCACTCTAAAATTTAAAATCAGGATGTCATTTTTATCAAAACGATATATTTTTAAAAAGTTTTACAAAGTGAAAAAAAAAATCTTTACATATCTTGACTTCAGTAAAATAGTTTCCTTTAATTGTGGAACTTTCTTTTAATTTGAACATTATTATTTTTAAGGTTATTTATAAGGTTTTTTTATAGTTATTAATTTAATTTATTTGTCTAGTACACCTAATTCCTGTGTTTTGAGCCCCTATTTGCAAACTGTATATAATAATTTTGAGTTATTATTTTGAAAAGTTTCTATGGTGATCTAGATCCACAAACCGGTAGAAGTAGTTGAAAACTAAATAAAATAAAATAAAGTTAGAGCCGTTAGATGTTGCTTGTCTTACACACTAGCACCATTCGGATAAATAATGCACTACCATTTATTTTTCATGAAAGGAGATAAATAATGTATTTTCTATTGTTAATATATTACATGGGACTATGTTAAACAAATGAACCAATGATTGTGTTAAAAATATTAAACCGGGATTACTTTGATCATTAGTGTTGAATTGTAATTCCTTGTGTCGAAGTAGGTTGCTCGACAGAATAAGGAAGTGTCGAACCACCTAGTATGTTGAGTTGTGTTAGTGTTTTGAAGTGTCGAAATATGTTGCTTCACACAAGATTTCGACTTATGCCTATTTTAGTAGTGTTATATATTTTGGGTTTTTATAAGTTTTTGGCTTTTATAGTTTTGAGTTTTGGCTTGAGGTCCAAGTTAACCTAAACCAATAAATAAAGGGAGTAACACTTATTCTTGTAATGAAATGAATAGAGCATTCATAACATTATATTCACAGTATTTTGCAGTTACAAAGTGAATAAGAAGTTTTCCACTGTTTGTGGGCA
Source organism: Lathyrus oleraceus (assembly GCF_024323335.1). Lineage (NCBI taxonomy): Eukaryota > Viridiplantae > Streptophyta > Magnoliopsida > Fabales > Fabaceae > Lathyrus > Lathyrus oleraceus. The sequence continues at coordinate 122,564,046 of NC_066580.1, forward strand.
GAGAGAAACTATGCAGAATTATATTATTTTTCTCCTTCATCGTTCTTTATTTTCTTTCTTTCTCCATTGTTCTTCTTTTTCATTGTTATTGTGTGGGTGATAACAATCTTATTCATCAAGATTGATTGAAATTCTCCATAAGGTTTTGGGAGATTTCCAACATCTGGTATCAAGAGCTCCGATTTAATCGATCAGTGGGAAGAAAATCATCATGGCAACGAATCATTCAAACGGGCATTTTCCAGTAAATCTTCTGATTCTCAAGAACAACAATTATGAGAATTGGTGCAAGCAGATAAAGGTTATGTTATGTTATCAAGATCTTTGGGATCTTGGGAAGGAAGGAGTAACAACGCTTGCAAAAGACACGACGGATCAATAAAAGGCTGCACATAAAGAATTGAAGAAGAAAGATTATAAAGCTTTCTTTATAATCTATTAATGTGTTGATGCAAATAATTTTGAAAAGGTTAGTGATGCAGAGTCAGTGAAAGAAGCATGGGAAATTCTGGAGAAATCGTTTAGAGGCGCAGAGAAGGTGAAAGAGGTGAGGTTACAAACTCACAAGAGAACGTATGAATTGCTTCAGAGGGAAGACAATGAAAGCATAACTGATTTCTTCACCAAGGTTATGAAACTGGTGAATCAAATGAAGGTATGCGGAGAAGTATTGACATCAAGATCTGTTGTTGGAAAGATCTTAAGGTCGTTGGCTCCAAAGTTTGACCACGTGGTAATAGCCATAGAAGAGTCGAAAGATTTGTCAAAACTAACAAAGGAAGAGCTTCAAGGGATGCTTGAATCTCATGAACAAAGAATGGCTGAAAGAGCTGCAGGAAAGTCGAAGAGTGATATGTCTTTGCAGGCTCAATCAGCAAAAGAAAGAAAAGGCAAAGGAAGCTGGAATGGTAACAAAGGCAGATGAGGCTACAACAATTTGACTGGTCGAAATCAGCAAGAATGAAATTGATTGAATCAGAGAAAACTCTGGAACCAAGGCAACCAAAGAGGTGGTGTTGCAGGTAGAGGAAGAAGTGGTGGTCAAAAGCCAGACAAGAGTCACATTCAGTGTTACAATTGTCAGAAGTATGGTTATTATTCTAGTGATTATCCAGAAAAGCAGCAGAATCAAGAAACTTACGCAAAGCTGGCAAAACATGAAGAAGAAGAAGAAGAGATGTTGTTGATGGTTACAACAAGAGATAAAGAGAGATTCAATGACCAATGGTACTTGGACTCAGGATTCTCATCACACATGTCTGGAAGAAAAGATTGGTTTGTCAACATAAAGCCCTCAATGAAGAACATGGTGAAATTTGCAAATGACAATACTCTAGCAGCTGAAGGTGTTGGTGATGTTCTGATTATGAGGAAAGATGGCAAGAGGTCAGTAATTTCAAATGTGTTGTACATACCAGGCATGAAGAGCAATTTTCTCAGCATAGGGCAGTTAGCCAAAAATAATTACAGAGTGTCGATCGAAGACAAGATGATTAAAGTTCTCGACTCAGATGGAAGGTTGATCTTGAAGGCTCCAATGTCTCAGAATAGAACCTCCAAGATTGAACTAAATGTGACGGAGCATAAGTGCCTTGCAACAGCAGCCAACAGAGATGAATGGATATGGAATTATAGACTTGGCCATCTCAATTTCAAAGACATCAGAGATTTGAAGAGAAGAAATATGGTTTCAGGATTACCAGAAATCGACATTCCAAATGAAGTGTGTGAAGAATGTGTGCAAGCGAAGCAGCATAAGAACAACTTCAGTGAGGATGCAGGAAGCAGGTCGAAGGAAATTCTTGAAGTCATATACTCTGATGTATGTGGTCCTCTCTGGGTGGATTCGATTGGAGGTAACAAATACTTTGTTACATTCATATATGATTTCAGTCGAAAACTGTGGTCTTACCTTATCAAGAAGAAAAGTGAAGTGATCGAGGTATTTGCCAAGTTTAAATCTATGTTCGAAAGACAGAACAGTCTAAAGGTCAATATTTTGAGGACTGATGGTGGTGGAGAATATGTGTTGAAAGACTTTGATGCATTATGTGTGAAAGAATGGATTGTGCATGAGGTGGTGCCACCCTACACTCCACAGCAGAATGAAGTCGCAAAAAGGAATAATATAACCATCATGAATGTGGTTATAAGTATGTTGAAAGGCAAGCATCTACCCAAAGAATTATGGGGAGAAGTCGTGTCGACTGCGACATATATCCTGAACAGATGTTTGACGAAGAAGCTAGAAGGAATCACTCCAGAAGAATGTTGGCCTGGTGTCAAGCCTAGCTTGAGTCATCTGAGGGTGTTTGGATCTATATCACATAGACATGTTCCATATTAGTTGAGAAGAAAACTTGATGACAAGTCGAGTAAAATGATCCTGATAGGATATCATTCGACTAGAGGATACAAGTTGTTCGACCCAATGAATAAGCAAGTGGTGATCAGCAGGGATATGATCATAGATGAGCTTAAGGAGTGGGATTGGACTGAGAATGTCAAGAAAGGTCCAGTGAGAATCTTATGTGATGAACCAGCTAGTGAAGTCGAAAGAGAAGTTCGATAGGAAGAAGTCAAAGGTGAAGTAGGCCCAAGCAAACCTCAAAGAACAAGACACATTCCTGTAAGGTTGCAAGAATGTGTGATTACATCAGATGATGTGGTCAATGAAGAAGGTGAGCTGGTACATTATTCTTTCTACGCAGATGTCGAACCTGTCAATGCAACTGAGGCATTGAAAGATTGAAAATGGATGAAAGTAATGAATGAAGAGCTGAAGTCAATCGAAGTCAACAACACTTGGTCACTTGTCGAATTGCCCCAAGACAAGAAGGAAATCGATGTGAAGTGGGTATACAAGGTGAAGTTGAATCCCATAGGAGAAGTGACTCGACAAAAGGCGAGACTTATGGCGAAAGGATTTCTTCAGAAAGAAGGAATCGACTTCGATGAGGTTTTTGCACCTGTTGCTAGGATCGAAACAATCAGGTTGGTTGTTGGTCTAGAAAACACGAACAACTGGCAGATGTGTCATATGGATGTGAAATGTGCATTCATCAATGGCCCCTTAGTAGAAGAAGTTTATGTTGCACAACCATTTGGGTTTGTGAAACAAGGCGAAGAAAGAAAGGTGTACATGCTGCATAAAGCCCTGTACGGACTTAAGCAAGCTCCAAGAGCTTGGAACAAGAAGATAGATGGATTTCTAAGGGAAAAGGAATTTGTGAAGTGCAAATCTTAACATGGAGTATATGTAATAAGAAGCAAGAGTGAATTGCTTATACTATATCTCTATGTCGATGACTTGTTGATAACAGGTAGCTGCAAAAAGGAGATCGAAGACTTCAAATGTGTTCTCAACAAGGAATTAGAAATGTCAGATCTGGGTGACATTTCATATTTCCTTGGCATCAAATTCTACAAGAGTGGTATAGGTCTGATGATGCATCAAAGAAGGTATGCAGGTAAAATACTCAAGAGATTTGAGATGCAAGATTGCAACCCAACTTCGACTCTAACTGAGCCCAGATTACGACTGTCGAAAGATTCAGATGAAGATGATGTCGACCCAACCCAATATAGAATACTTATTGTGTCACTTATATACCTTTGTCACACAAGGCCTAACTTAGCATACAATGTATGTATGGTGAGTAGGTTCATGCAGAAGCCAAAGGTATCACATCTAGCAGCGGGGAAGAGGATACTAAGGTATCTGAAAGTAACTCTCGACTATGTCATTTTGATTCCTGTAGCTGATGAAGGAAAATAATGCAAACTAGTGGGACACACTGACTCAAGTTGGTTCAGTGATCCTGAGGATCGAAAATCCACATCTGGCTATGTGTTTATGCTAGGTGGTGCACCAGTTGCTTGGAGTTCGAGAAAAGGGTTAGTAATGGCATTATCGTCATGCGAAGTAGAATACATAGATGCTTCTCTTTGTGCATGTCAAGCAACTTGGATGGTGAATCTGGTCGAAAAGATAACAACGAAGAGTCATGGAGCAATTACCACAAAGATCGATATCATGTTGTCGCGGCGGGATTTTTCACGAGATTAAGTATTGATTGAACTTAACCCGTTTGAAAAATATTTTAAATGCAAGAGTCGCCACCGTCTTTTATTTTATCCAAAAAGAGGAAGGGAAAAATAACGATAAATCCCTTTAGAGTTACGGGTTCGGGGGTTGGTTATGCAAAGGGAAGGTACTAGCACCCTCTACATCTGTGGTACTCCACAGGAACCTTTTTGCTTATGTTTATGTGAATGCTTTGCTTTTTTCGCTTTGATCGTTTGATTGGGGAGATGAGAAAAGAACTTGATTTTATTGTTTTTGGACTCGATAAAGTCGTAGACTTCATGCCTACGTATCTCCAAGGCGCAATGGAGAAATCAGAATCCACGTAGTTCTCCCAAAAGAAAAGGGGAAAGTCTGTTTTGTTGATTTTAGATTGGCGTGTCTTGCCATCTCTTGCTCGACCTAGGCGGGAGGCTTCGAGACTGACACGTCCTTTTGAAAATGTTTTTAAACTGAAAAGCCAAAGCTGGCAAAAGATTTGAATGAGCCTAAACCCTGAAACAATAAATAAATGGGCTCATTATAAGGAAGCCCAAGAGTAAGCTTGTGAGTGTGTGAAAAGGGTTTCTTAAACGGCGACCGTTGGAATCGCATCGGGTTTCTTTTTTTGGATTTTTCGATTTTTTAACATAAAACGTGAACAATACGATTAAACACACAATACAAAACATAAAAAATGCGAGAAAGTAAATTATTACAACACAGTTAGCTATGAATAGTTAGTATTACGAATAGTTAGTGGAGTTAATCGAGCTGAAACTGAAACGAAACGGTTAGTAACAACATAAACAAATATAAAAAAAACAATATAAACATTTACTTTAGACAAAATAAACATTTGATATAAATAAACATTTAATTAAAATAAACATTTAAACAAATAATTAATTTAACTAACATTTAAATAAAACATATATGCAAAATAATAATAAAAGATAAACAATATTTAGTAAACAAAAAGTAATATATATATATATATATATATATATATATATATATATATATATATATATATATATATATATATATATATATATATATTATATTTTAGACAATAAATATATAGTAGACAAAAATAATATATATGTACATTTAGACAAATAATATATAATAGACAAAAATAATATATATATATATATTTAGATAAATAATATATTAAAACACATGTCGGCAAGCCGGAACTTTGTCGATTTCAGAGATAAGTGAAGAATATTACCTTGTGTGAAGAGGATGAACTTCTGATCGTCCAAATGATCGACCGAAAGCTGGAAACCGTCACCGACGCAGTGCTGGCTGCCTTCGTGAGTACCTGACTTCAACGTCGCTTTTGATCGGTGAAACGACGCCGGAATGAAATGAACCTTGGATATTTGTGACCTGGACTCAACGAACTTCAAATATATGAAATCGGTTTTGTGTTTCGGTGAATAATCGGGACGATTTTGGGTTACCGAAAATGAAGAACAAGTGAAATACGGTAATGCTTTTGGAAAAATATTTCTTTTCAATTCTCTGTTTCTCTCACCACACGTTTTTTCCTTACTGATCCACCTCTTTTTCTCTTTTCTTTTTCTTACTAACCACCTCTATATATATATATTTAGATTACTTAAACAATAAGAAACCTAAAAAATATCTAACATAAATTAATAATATATATTTAGATTACTTAATTAATAAGAAACCTAAAAAATATCTAACATAAATTAATAATATATATTTAGATTACTTAAACAATAAGAAACCTAAAAAATATCTAACATAAATTAATATATATATTTAGATTACTTAAACAATAAGAAACCTAAAAAATATCTAACATAAATTAATAATATATATTTAGATTACTTAAACAATAAGAAACCTAAAAAATATCTAACATAAATTAATAATATATATTTATATATTATATAATAATAATAATAAACTAATATAATATTAATCCTAATTAAATAAACTAATTAACAACTAAACACAATTAATATTAAGCACAAATAATATTAAACGGCACACGATTAAAATACGATAAAATCGAGCGACACGAACGTGATAAAAATGATGACAATTTGCACAGCAAAACAGGCAAATTGATAAAACCAATAAACCAGTAAATCGGTAAACCAGTAAAATCAACAACACGACTCAAACAGACTCGATTAAATCACACGGCACAACACGTAATTAAATAAACAACCCTAGGCAATAATAAAATCAACACGACATCACGAAAACGCTGACAAACACAATCACAAATAATCGGACAATACGAAAACTCTAATATATTCGAAATACAGTCAAAATACCGACAAACAAACAATTAAATAGATAAAAACGCACAAAACCTAATCGAAGCGATGCCACGCACAACAGAGATAAGCGAGATAAATACGAGGCAACGATATCGGCCAGGTTTTGCTAAAACAACGAAATACAACACGGTAAGCAACGAAAACACACAAAACCTAATCAAACCAGTTGTCACGCGAAGTTTAAGAAATTGAGATGAATACGAGACAACGAGATTAATCAAGATGTGGTCAACAAAGCCAAAGTCAAATTTTGGGGTGCGACAGATGCCCCTATTTAATTAACTTAGGCCAGATAGCCGGAGGCTATCGAATGGCGTAAGGTAATTAAATATGACAAACGCCCCCAAAATTTGGCTCACTATGCATGATGCAAAAGACAGACAAACACAGAGACACAGGAGTGCAAACTCTACTGGGGAAGGACATACACCGACTCAATGAATGAAGGTAAACACTGAGAATACTCAGCTGGGGAAGATTCACTACCTATTCATAGATGGAAAATAGGAGGAAAAGAGATATCGACTCAATGTTGACGATACATCACTATCTCATAGATGAAAGTGGGAAAAGATCAATATAACAAGAGTACTGATGTGACAGTACATTACCAACTCAAAGATGGAGGTAACAGAAAGGATGAATACCAACTCAAGGATGAAGGTATAACAAGGGTATAAGAATCGAACTGCGTTAACTCATGATTGACAGCTCACTACCCACTCATTGATGAGGTAAACAGGACATGCCAACTCAAAGTTGAAGGCAAGCTTCAAAAGATTGATAATAACACTGCTAGGGAAATCAAATTCCAACTCATTGATGATGGTGTAGATGAAGAATCAGATCTAAGGATCATTTTGCAGACTTACAGTTGAATGCACACTACCAACTCATTGAGGAGGTAGACAGAGAAATGCCGACTCAAAGTTGAAGGCAACCACCGATTCATTGACAAAGGTGTTTAAAAGAATTTAGAACATATTCTCCTGGAGATGTTTATCATTACCGACTCAAAGATGACGGTGGAAGGACAAAATGTACCTAACTCATAGATGAAGGTACTCCATCAACTCAAAGACGAAGATGGAATCAGAAGTTATCTGTGCAGACTCGAAGATGAAAGCACACTATCAGTTCAACAAGGATCAAACGTACCCTACTCATAGATGAAGGTACTCCATCAACTCAAAGACGAAGATGGAATCACAGGAAAATGTGCGAACTCAAAGATGAACGCATACTACCAGCTCATAGATGAGGGCTCACTATGTACCTAAATCATAGATGAAGGTACTCCATCAACTCAAAGACGGAGATGGAAACATAAGAAAATTGTGCTGACTCAAAGACGAAAGCACGTTACCAGCTTAAAGATGAAGGTAACAGGATAAAGTGTACCTAACTCATAGATGAAGGCATTCCATCAACTCAAAGACGAAGATGGAATCAAAAGAAACCTGTGCAAGCTCAAAGATGAATGCACACTACCAGCTCATAGACGACGGTACTTCACCAACTCAAAGACGAAGGTGGAATCAAAAGAAATCTTGCTAACTCAAAGATGAATGCATATTACCAGCTCAAAGTTGCAGGTACTTCACCAACTCAAAGACGAAGGTGGAATCAAAAGGAATCTGTGCTAAACTCAAAGACGAAAGCACGCTACCAACTCAAAGTTGCAGGTAGAACCATGGAACTTTCTGTGAGGATGTTATCAACTCATAGATGGAGATAGTAATTAATTTATCCGAGGGATAACAAAGGTTACCACTCATGGATGTAGGTAACTCAAGTTTGTAACGGGTACCAACTCAAAGATGAAGGTATAAAGGACTTGGACACAATATCTGTCATGTCTGTTTTACTGAATGAGAGTCACAAAGACTATATTATTGCATTCTTTTACTGGCAATTTCTGAGCTTTATTTGGAGACACGAGGTTCAAACTAGGATAGAACTAGAATGAAACGGTCAAACAAGACTTCAACTGAAAAGGAATGAACTCATCAGGATTTACAACTGAAACAACCATCTTCCATGAGGCATAGATCTCTGTGGGGAACATGACCAATAAAAGGTATTTTGCTGCTTATGAGGATACTCTATATGAAGAGATTGACTCGACCCACAATATAAACAAGGAAACAAGGTGCATATGAATGCAAGCATGATATGTCATAGATATGCATGAATATTTAGTAATGAATGCATGATGGACAGACAAAACTAGGAATAACTGAAAATGTTAACAGCTGCATAAGGACTTGCTGGAGATTTGCACTGAGACTCGCTGGGGAGTAGTACAAAGACTTGCTGGGGAATTGGTACAAGAGCACCATATCCAGGTTTCTTTAAAAGTCTGTCTCTGCTGAGGATTCCGTAGAAGAATGGAGATGCCTTCTACTTCAAAAATGCAGGAGATTCCCTGTGGTTCTTGAATTTGTGAGGTATATGAGGATTGGACCTTTCTGAGGACTCCGATGGGGATACAAGGTGTTATCCTCTGGAAATAAGATGATATTGTAAGAGAAGTCCTGCAATTCTTGAATTTGCTGATAATGCAGAAGGGATTATTCTTCTGGAAGACTCCACTGGGGATAAAGTCCGCTGGGGATAGGTGGTATCTTTCCAGGGAATAAGAATATAGGGGAAATCTATCCTTGATTTTTTTGCTTTAATTATCATGGAGACTTTCTGTATCTGAAGACTCTGCAGGGGATTATGGTGTCTGATATCTGGTTACGAGATCTTTCCTCTAGGAGACTCTGCCGGGGAACAGTGATGTCTGACCTTTGAATATAAATGAGAATTCAGGAGAAATCCTGCAATTCTTGAATTTGCTTAAAATGCATAACACACTCTTCTTTTACTACAAAACATTACTGAGGCGGAGACATATCCTTCTATTGAATGGACAGAGAACAACAGGAGATTCCCTGTAGTTTCTGAATATCAACTTTCTTCACTCGCTGAGGGATGGAGACCTCTGTATTACTCTTGCTCAGGGAAATCAAATCTTCCTTCTCATCCTCTGCTGGGGACATTGCTGATCCCTCCTTAATAAATTACTGGGGAAATACCTGTAGTAATCCCATAGGCCAAATCTGTAACTTAAAACCTGGATCAAAGTCTTCATGATCAATTAACCGGGGAGTCTTCATGATCAATTAAACTGGGGAGTCTTCATGATCAATTAACTGGGGAGTCTTCATGCCCCAAGTGAAGGGAATAAACTTCTTGAAATATTTCTTGCATGATCTCTTGAGGAAAACTAGGAAGCATAGCTGGGGATATCCAGAATCACAACCTCTGCTGGAGAAATATTACTGCCAAGACACCTGTGGAGATTTTTTCATCATATACATATAAGGATAGTAATATGAACATGTCTAGTTGGAATCACATGATTTCAGAATTACTGGGACCACATGTCTCAATCCTTTTATTGATGTCCACAAATCAAAATAAATAATCTTTATATTTTTCAAAAACTGTTTTTAATTTAAAACTTTTGTTTCAAAACATATCTGTCAAAGTAAAAGAACTTTCGTAAATTGAAATGAAAATTAAGAGTGCCAAGAAATATAGAAAGGCATAAATTGATTTGATAGGATGGTAATCAGCCAATAGCGTGATTCCATAGATCTTTACAAATTGGAAAATGGTAATTTCGTGGAAAAAGGGTACGTTGAACTACAATGACATCATTCTCTCTTCCACTTTTGACCTGTATTGCAGCCTTGAGAAAGTTGGAGAACTGTTGAAAATATTCTGATACTTCAATGATCTTATCTCTGTTATGCAGTTACTTGCCTGAAATCCCTAACTTTTGCCTAGATTGCCCTTTCGGGTTTTCAATCTACCGGGATAATATTCTCTTTGTTTTTTATGTCTCTAATTTTTGCTTGGACCGCCCTTTCAGGTTTTCAGTCCACCGAGACGCTCATTTTTGCCTAAGCCGGCCTTTCGAGTTTTCAACTTAGCGAGCTGTTCTTTTCATTTTTTTAGGCGAAGTATTTCTTGACTGCATCTGTATTCACGGGACGTGGAAGCTCTTCACCATCCATGTTTGTAAGAATTAAAGCACCGCCTGAGAAGGCTTTCTTGACAACATAGGGTCCTTCATAGTTAGGAGTCCACTTGCCCCTAGAATCATTGTGAAATAGTATCATCTTCTTGAGCACAAGGTCACCCTCTTTGAATTCTCTCGGCTTAACCTTCCTATCAAATGCCTGCTTCATTCTCTTTTGATATAACTGTCCATGGCACAAGGCAGTCATTCTTTTTTCTTCAATCAAATTCAACTGATCGTATCTGCTTTGACACCATTCAGCCTCTGACAACTGAGTTTCCATTAGTATCCTCATTGATGGAATTTCAACCTCTATCGGTAACACAGCTTCCATACCGTATACAAGTGAAAATGGGGTTGCCCCAGTTGAAGTACGGACTGATGTTCTATATCCGTGTAGTGCAAAAGGCAGCATTTCATGCCAATCTTTGTAGGTAACAACCATCTTTTGAATGATCTTCTTGATATTCTTATTTGCAGCTTCAACTGCCCCATTCATCTTGGGACGGCAAGGAGAAGAGTTGTGATGCTCGATCTTGAAACTTTCACATAATTCATCCATCATTTTGTTGTTCAGATTGGAGCCATTGTCAGTGATGATCTTGTTTGGAATGCCATATCGGCAAATGAGATTATTTTTGATGAATCTGACCACCACTTGCTTTGTCACCTTTGCATACGAAGCTGCTTCCACCCATTTGGTGAAGTAATCAATTGCCACGAGAATGAAACGGTGTCCGTTGGAAGCTTTGGGTTCAATCATACCGATCATGTCAATGCCCCACATTGAGAATGGCCAAGGAGCAGAAATCACATTCAAAAAGGTTGGTGGTACATGAACCTTATCAGCGTAGATCTGACATTTGTGACACTTCTTTACAAATTTGCAACAATTTGATTCCATGGTCAACCAGTAGTAACCAGCTCTCAACATCTTTCTTGACATAGAGTGGCCGTTTGCATGAGTACCAAAGGACCCTTCGTGAACTTCTTTCATCAACATTTCTGCTTCCTTTTTGTCAACACATCTGAGTAAGACCATGTCATAATTCCTCTTATAGAGCACATTCTGATTAAGGAAGAAACTGCCTGACAATCTTCTCAAAGTCTTTTTATCTTTTTCTGTTGCTCCAAGAGGATACTCCTGAGTCTGAAGGAAATGCTTGATATCGTGGTACCATGGTTTATCATCAAAACTGGCCTCAGCTGTAAACACATGTGCTGGTCTATCAAGTCGCTTGATCACAATTCTGGATACTTCGTTTGGAAAACCCACTTGATACGTTGAAGACAACGTAGCTAGAGCATCCGCCATATGATTCTCATCCCGAGGAATGTGATGCAATTCAACCTTGGTGAAGAAAGTCAACAATCTTCTTGCATAGTCTTTGTATGGGATCAAGCCAGGGTGGCGTGTTTCCCATTCTCCTTTGATCTGATTGATAACTAACGCTGAGTCACCATAAACAGTAAGATTTTTGATGCGGAGGTCAATGGCTTCTTCAAGACCCATGATACAGGCTTCATATTCAGCAATGTTGTTTGTACATTCAAAGCAAATTCTTGCCGTGAAAGGAATATGAGAACCTTCTGGAGTGATAATGACTGCACCTACTCCATGTCCATAAACGTTGGAAGCTCCATCAAATACTAAACCCCATTGAGAATCTGGTTCAGGTCCTTCTTCAGGAAGTGGCTCTTTACAATCTCTGGATTTTAGGAACATGACATCTTCATCAGGAAACTCATCCTCATTATCATCGTGATCTTCAACGGGTTGGTGAGCAAGGTACTCAGCCAACACACTGCTCTTGATAGCTTTCTGGGTATGATACTCAATGTCGTATTCTGATAACAGCATCTGCCATCTTGCAATCTTACCAGTGAGTGCAGGCTTCTCAAAAATGTACTTGATTGGATCCATTTTGGATATCAACCAAGTGGTGTGACTTAACATATACTGCCTCAATCTCTTAGCAGCCCAAGCCAATGCACAACATGTCTTCTCGAGTAAGGAGTATCGTGATTCACAGTCAGTAAATTTCTTGCTTAAGTAGTAAATGGCATGCTCTTTCTTTCCAGTTTCGTCTTGTTGACCCAGAATATAGCCCATAGAATTCTCAAGCACTGTCAAATACATAACCAACGGTCTTCCAGCAACAGGTGGTAACAAGATAGGAGGCTCCATGAGGTACTCTTTGATACTGTCAAATGCTTTCTGACAATCCTCTGTCCAAACACAATTCTGACTCTTTCTCAGCAATTTGAAGATAGGTTCACAAGTGGCAGTCATGTGAGAAATAAACCGGGATATGTAATTCAATCGTCCTAGAAAACCTCTCACTTGCCTTTCTGTTTTTGGTGCGGGCATCTCTTGGATAGCTTTTACTTTATCTGGATCAACTTCAATGCCTTTTTGGCTGACAATGAAGCCCAAGAGTTTACCTGACCTGACGCCAAATGTGCATTTATTCGGATTGAGGCGAAGACGGAACTTCCTCAATCGTTGAAACAACTTCAATAGATCTACTAAGTGACCTTCTTCTGAACGAGACTTCGCGATCATGTCATCCACATAAACCTCAATCTCTTTGTGCATCATGTCGTGAAAGAGCGTTGTCATGGCTCGCTGGTAAGTAGCACCTGCGTTCTTCAACCCAAACGGCATCACTTGATAACAGAATGTTCCCCATGGTGTTATGAATGTAGTTTTTTCCATGTCTTCGGGAGCCATTTTGATCTGGTTATACCCGGAGAATCCGTCCATGAAGGAGAATATGTCAAACTTTGCTGTATTGTCTACCAACATGTCAATGTGAGGCAGGGGGAAATCATCCTTTGGGCTTGCTCTATTTAAGTCATGATAGTCGACACACATTCGTACCTTCCCTTCCTTCTTAGGAACTGGCACAATATTTGCTATCCACTCTAGATACACTGAAGTGGCAAGAAAACCATCATCTATTTGCTTCAGAACTTCTTCTTTAATCTTGACGGCCATATCTGGATGTGTTCTTCTTAATTTCTGTTTGACCGATGGACATTCTGGCTTCAAAGGTAGCTTGTGCTCTACGATGTCAGTGTCGAGACCAGGCATATCTTGATAAGACCAAGCAAACACATCTACATACTCTTTCAACAGGCTGATCAATTGCTCCTTGACCTGTGGGGATAACAATGCTCCAATTTTGACTTCTTTCACATTTTCTTCCGAACCCAAGTTGACTGTTTCCAAAGGCTCTTTGTATGTCTGAATAGTGTCTTCTTCATTTTCAAGCTGGCGGGCGACCTCTTTTGGAATCTCATCCCACTCTTCCTCTTCAGCTTCGAATACAGAATGTTCAAAGTTGGGAGAGGGCATGATGTCATTGTGTTCAACGGGTTTAAGTAACCTGTACAAACAATTGTTTTTAGAGGACTGACCATGACATGCAAAAATGTGTTCTTTTTAAGGTTTTTTGTGTTACCATTTTCCGAAAAAGCTGAAAAGATAAAAGGACACAAGTGTATAGGAACACAAAAGATCTTTTTCATGGATAGTACGTTTTTTGACAAAAGTGCCCATTTTACAAAATTAATGCTTCGCGCTTTGGGCTAAAGCGGAAGATTTTTGAAAACTGAAAAGCTTAATTACTTTGATATGTGGACACAATGTGGGATGTCAACTGCGGTCCAGTTCTTCATAACTACTCCTGGTGTCACAAATCTGGGGCCTTCTTTTGTAGTTGGCTCTTGTGTTGTAATTATGCGTGTCGCATCCGCGAAAAAACAACCGGCGAGAGTCAAATAAAAACACAACACAGAGCCGCCACTGCGTGTTATTTATCCCAATATAGGGAAAGGAAACGCTCAGAGAAACCTGGAAAGGAAATGGTCTTGCGACCAAAGAGAAAGGGTAAGGGAGTCGGTTACGCAAGGGGAAGGTATTAGCACCCCTCACGTCCGTCGTACTCGACGGGATCCACGTTCTAAAATAAAGAATAGGTTGCTAAAACATCACACACACACACAAGGGAACGCAGGTGGGGTTAAGAGAAGGGAGCTCGATAGGACGTCGCATCCTATGCCTACATATCTTGTCTGGAACAAGAATCAGAGCCACTGTAGTTCGGCTTACGCACGCCAAACAACACAAAACGCACAAACAGATGGCAAACATGGAGCCCGACAACCACTTGATGGAATTACGTCAGCATCCGAACCAAAACACAAAAACGGCAAACGTGGAGCCCGACAGCCAATTACTGGACTTACGTCGGCATCCGAACCAAAACACACAGTCAGATAACAAGTAAACACACGCAAAAAAGAAAAAGGTTGCCCGGAGTGGTCTCGCGCGACCACCTGCCTACATACCTCGTCTGGAACAAGGATCAGGGCGATGTAGTTCCCCCTCAAGGGAAAGAAAATCCAGCCAGAAACCAAGGGACGACACACTACCAGGGAGCTGGACTCGAGCCTAGTGTTGTCATGCATCGTTACCCTACGTTGAGGTTTCTACCTACTTGCACAACTGCAAGCTACTCCTATCCAGGAAAGAAGCAAGCATACAAGCATACAATCAATTCAAGCATTTCAAGCAAATATTCACATAGCACACACTATAACCAGTCAAGTGGGCTCAAACAATAGGTTTGACTGCCGAAGCAAGTCATCTGTACATGGGTGTGGCTCGCTCTTAACCTTGCCATTACGAGGCTAAGGTGAAGCAGATGAAAAGGTGAAGTGAGGATGAGGCCTCACAGCTCTTATCCCTGACCAGGGAGAGCTTCAGACGAAGGAGCGTGGGTCCAGAATGGAGGGACCCTTCTACGCTCAAAGACTCTGACTCGATTGTGCAACAGCACAGGATCTTGGGTTTGTGTCCCAATGCATCAACACACAGCCGTGTGAGCAGAGGGACGACTCACAGAATAGTGGGGGATAGATTGCATATCCCTTTGATCCACCAATTGCCTCATAGAGGTCTTTCACCTGCTTGGCACAAATGTAAACAACCACAAACATCGCCTCTTAAGGAGGACTTCAGACAGTTGCCCGGCCAAGTAACAGGCCGGGTCTTCCAGACTACATGAAGAATAGAAGTCCTACCTCAAGTGGTTTAAAAACCAAGCAGTAGCAAGCAAGTTCTTAAAGAACTGTAAGCGACTAAATGTACCTGAAATCAATCAAGTATCATCAGCACTCAGACAGACAACAATAAACAGCAAATGTTAATCAGTCAGACTATACAAACAACACAAGCACATAAATGCAAGATACAAGCTCAAGCTCAAGCTTCACAACCTACAAAACAAATTCATGTTAGTTCAAAACATCCAACAATCTCAATTTTATTGACTTGAAGCATTCTCCTTAAGCACCATGCATTTCATCCTGAAAAGTCAATCCAAATGTGAGAAACTGGACCACTAGGCCAAGCCTAGGGTCCAAAAGGGAGAAAAAGTTCTAAACAGCAAACAATTCTCAACCAAAACCAAATTAATGCAAATAGAAAGCAAGTGCAATTGATCCCATACTCATAGCATTCATCATATTCATTTCATGACCAAAACATCACAAACTAGGTCAAATGCAACATCCAATGTCCAAACAGAATGAATTCTATCAAAAGCATACCAAAACAATTCCAAAAATCCTCAAATAATTCACACCTAAACAGGACCTATTCAAGGTATAGCATGTCAATTTTCAGCTCAATTGGACAAAAGGAACTATGTCAATGAAAATCAAGAAAAACAGACACAATTATTCAAGCCAAACCATAGCATCAACACATACGTTCACTTCAAAAATTCATAAATCAGTGAGAACATTTAAGAAATGAATGGGACCAAAACAGGGATGTCCTACAATGTGTCTACAACCAGCATACCAAATTTCACACTCATCCAAAACCATATGAGGATTTCACAAAGATATTCCAAACACATGTCACACAAGCTTGCACATTTGACCAACAGAGATGAAAAATATCAATCAAATTGAAAATGCCACATAAAAATCCAGAAAAATTCACATAACATCTCAACATGTCAATGATCCATCATACGAAATTTCAAGTCATTTCAACAAGCCTAGGTCATGAAAATAAATCCAGAAAGTTGACCTAGCTAGGTGTGACACAAATTGTCACACCTAGATTCAAAAATTCATAACTCAATCACCAGGTATCCAAAATTCACAAAATTTATATGTAAATCACCATCAGCATGTCTACAATCACCACAAAAATTTCCAAGCATTTCCTTTAAGGCGTGAGTATTTCACAACAAAAATGGCAAAATGTGTCAAAATTGCATACAAGTCAAACATTCATAGACCAAACCAATTTTCCACCAAGCACAATTTCTAAAAATATGCTCATAAAATTCTACAGAGAAAATGGGAACTATAGCAAAAATCCTCACATTTTTTGGGTTAGCCAATTATTTTTTATGAAGTTTTTAAGGTTTGTATGAATTTTAGAATAATTATTGAATATATTATAATTAATTAAATTCATTAATGGCATTCTGGTAAATAAGCACACGCGGGCGCGGGAAACACTACTTTTAAAAGTTCAAACGAAAACACGGATTAAACGCCACTTTTGTCCAGAACTGCATCGTCTTCAACTCAGAACTCCAAGAACACATGAACATTGAACCTTCACCAAAATCCACAATCAAATAGTCGTTGGAAAGGTCTCCTAACGTAGAATCCAAATATGTCCATGGCTTAACCTAATTGTCTCTAAATCTCACGGATCGAAGGAGTTAGGGTTTGACAACATAACTTTGAATCCACATAACTCGAGCTACAATCCACTATTTCATAAACCAAAAGCGTCACAATGATCTATGATAAACACTCTACCAAACACATACAACAATTTGAAGAATCATGCAACTCGAATTTTGAGTACCTGAGGATGGCAGTGTCGAGATTGATGTTCTTCGCGCGTGTAATGTCAAAACAGATGGACTAGAAGCTCCAAGAAGTCGAAGGCAATGCTCAGGATCAATTGCTATGGCTTCTAGAAGAAGAAATCCGGATTCACCATGGATGCACCTTGTATAAACAGCTGCGATTTGGTGTATGTTTGTTGTTGAATTACCAAAACAGATGGAGCATGAGATGATTCGAGATCAAACCAAAAAGAATTTTGTAAGATGATGAAGAATTGGAAGAGATTCGATGGATTTGGCTTTGATGTGTTCTTGAGGGAAATTGAGAAAATGGAGGGAAAAGAGATCTTGATTTGTGAAATTATGAATTCTGTTGGAGTTAGTTATGATTAGGCTTATATATTCATGATTAATCCATGCTTAATTACCTCAATTAATCAAAATGGACATGATTAGCAAAATGGTTATTTTCAAGCTAAGGGCAAAAATGAACTTTCACATGCCAGCTAATGCCAGCTCATTGACAGCTCACACAAACCCTAAACACCTGTCATGAACTGTTGCCACTTGTTTCATGTTGATTGGACAAGTATTTTTGATTTTCATTATGCCATGGCTATGTCATACATTTTCAAGTCCATTTCAAAAGTGAAATCTCAAACCACAAGGCCTTGGCATGTTATGATGATTCCAACAATTTTCAAATGTCATTTGTGAAGTGTTGCAAAAATCCCCATTCAAAAATTCCCATTATTTCTCAAGTTGGACAATTTTGCCCCTGGATTCTTAACTGTACAGTTGAAATTTGACTTTTTGCATTGACCATTTTTGAAGAAATCCAATTATGCACCATGAAAGTACATGTCAAATGGAGTTTGTGCATAAAAAGATCACTCAATTTGGACACTCCATGTGGAAGTTATGCCCTCCTGATTATGGGTCATTTTTGAAATTGACTGGACCACAACTTGCCAACCATACATGGGATTTTCAAGTTCTTGGACTTTTTGGAAAGGTTAGAACAAGATCTACAACTTTCATGTTGAACAAATTTTCATTTGAAGCTTCCTTGGACATGTAATTTTGAGGTCAAAAACTTTCCATTTTTGGAAACTTCCATTACAAGTCACTTTCTATTTTTGGCAGTTTTTGTCCTGACTTGATTTTCTTCATTCTTAAGCATTGACATGTCAAATAACACTTGTTCCAACATGAATGAAGTGTATCCAACTCTCTCCCACCTCCAAATCCATAAAATCAATCACAGTTGACCACAGTTGACTTTTCAATTGATAGATGAATTTGATAGATGAATTTGGTCAATCTGAGCTCCAATCTTCTGATGCAATGGCTCAAGGATGAAACCCTAGCCTCAATAATCTCCATACAACCAAATAATGATCCCCAGATCCAATATAGACCCCATCTCCTTGCTATGCCCTGATTGGCCCAATGCAACTGATTAGGGTTGACCAGTGGTCAAAACCCTAATCTCAAGGAATGTGCTTCAACACTTGATGAAACCAAATCATGATGATGATGTATCACTTCAAACAAGATGAAGACCAATCTCCTTTGAGAACTATGAAACCCTAATTTGGACCTCCACATCCTCAGATGATTGCTGACCAGTCCAATGAAACCCTAGCTTGCACTTTGACTTCCTCATCTTCTAACCAAGACTTGAGAGAATGGCTTGCACAATGTAACCACATGATATGTAATATGCAATGCCTAATGACCTAAAAATGATATGTAATATGTTATGCTAGTCCCAAGAGAGGAGGGCAAATTTTGAGGTGTTACAGCTGCCCCTATTCAATCCACTGTGAACCTGTCGATATGAACAGCCTCGGCTTTCAGATGATCAGGATGAAGAGTGATTGAATACCAAGAACAGACGAACAATTTTCACTCTGATGGGATATAATTAACAACGCCTGTCAGAATCGGCGAAGAACACAATCTTGAAAGAATCCGTCCGGAACGGAAAAACTCGGCTTGATCACCGAAACAGAAACGTCGACCTGGATACCAAAATAAATGGTAACACAGGGATAACTATGGCCTGAACACCACTCATCCGCTCGGGATTATTATTTCTTTTTCTGCTGTTTCTTGAACCCCGAAATTTTCTCTTGCATTTTTCATTTTCTTGAACCCCAAAATTTTCTTTTGCGCAAATGATCCTCGGATCACCGCATTCTTGAACCCCAAAAATTCTTCTCTGCGCAAACGATCCTCGGATCTCTGCATTTGCACCCCGAAATTTTCTTTTGCGCCAATGATCCTCAGATCACCGCATTTGAACCCCGTTCTTCTGTTTGCCAAATAATGAACCCCATTCTCCGATTTGAACCCCAGTCGCCTGACGATAACTCACGATCGCCAATATGAACCCCGTTCTCCAGAAAATGCCGCAACATCTCCCTTTCTCCATTTGAACCCCGTTCTCCAGAAAATGCCGCAACATTTCCTTTTCTCCATTTGAACCCCGGAATCCAGAAAATGTCGCAACACTTCCCTTTCTTCATTTGAACCCCGAAATCGCGCTGATCGCGTAACGTCCTTGTTTTCACTTCCATCTCTGTCCGACGGAAGCATTTCCTCCAATATCGCACTACTGGGGAACACTGCTGATCTGACGTCATGATACCAAACTCCTCAGAGTAACACTTTCAACCAGACACTGACCAATGACTGGGAAGAAACTCGACGTTTACTGGACATCGAACAATGATGTTGACAGGACATCAAAGAAAACTCGACCAGACACTTACTGATGACTGGGAAAAACTCGACGTTTACTGGACATCGAACTATGATGTTGACAGGACATCGAACAATGATGTTGACAGGACATCGAACAATGATGTTTACAGGACATCAAACAATGATGTTGACAGGACATCAAACAATGATGTTGACAGGCATCAAACAATGATGTTTACAGGCATCAAACAATGATGTTGACAGGACATCAAACAATGATGTTGACAGGACATCAAACAATGATGTTGACAGGACATCAAACAATGATGTTGACAGGCATCAAACAATGATGTTTACAGGCATCAAACAATGATGTTGACAGGACATCAAACAATGATGTTGACAGGACATCAAACAATGATGTTGACAGGACATCAAACAATGATCGACCAGACACTAACTGATGACTGGGAAGAAACTCGACGTTTACTGGACATCGAACAATGATGTTGACAGGACATCGAACAATGATGTTGACAGGACATCGAACAATGATGTTTACAGGACATCAAACAATGATGTTGACAGGACATCAAACAATGATGTTGACAAGACATCAAACAATGATGTTTACAAGACATCAAACAATGATCGACCAGACACTAACTGATGACTGGGAAGAAACTCGACGTTTACTGGACATCGAATGATGATGTTTACTGACACCAAAGAGAACTCGACCAGACACTTACTGATGACTGGGAGAAAACTGTTGCTCCAAACTCACAATGCTAAACTCCTCGGAGTATCGTCTTCACTGTCCGGCAAAACCAATCCTCAAGCGGTAACCACGGCTTGAATCGCGCTGATCGCGTAACCTTTCCATCTCTGCCCGACGGAAAAACTCCTCCAGTATCGCACTACTGGGGAAATACCTTTGATCAAATCATGAGGCCAAACTCCTCGGAGTAACACCTCTACTTCTGGTAAAACCACCTCTCAAACGGTAACCACGGCTTGAGACTAGCTTGTGCTTGCAATATGATGCATGATTGATTTTTCTGCGTAATGCTCCATAATTATGGAAATGCTACGCGCTTTATTATTTTTCTATGCAACATGCTATGTTATTTCTACATGATGAATGCATAAAAAGTATCCCCCTCAAGGGACTCTTCTGGGGAGCACGAGACACTCTGCTGAGGAACCCGTCAATACTTCGATTCCACCTTGCTGGGGAATAATACTGCTGCTGGGAGAAGGTAACCCCTGCTGGGGAAGAACTTCCTTTGCACCCAATCCGCTCGGGAAACTGCTGGGGATAAGAACCACCAATACTCTGTGGGGATACATCGGTCTTTGACTTGCTGAGGATATCAATCCCGAACCTGCTTTGGGAAACCCTCACATATACCTGACGACTTCACTGGGGAAATGCTCACAGATACTCTGCTGGGAAACAGCCACCTCCAGGCCTGTCGACTGGGGAAGCATTGATCTGACACCTGCTGGGGATAACCATCCTGACCCTGCTAGGGAAGCGAATGCCGCTCCGCTGGGGACCACCCATGCAATCCATAGGTAGGATACACTCAGCTGGGGATGCAGATATCGGTCCGCTATGGAAACTCATCCAGTCCACTGGTAGGATGAACACTGCTGGAGATATATTTCATTGAAACCCGCTCCACTCGGGGAATAGCAACCTTCAGACCTGGCTGCTGAGGAAACACCGTTTAAACCTGCCGGGGATAACCATCTTGACTCGGCTGGGGATCCACAGATCTGGAATCTGCTGGGGAGTTTGGTCCTCTACTTCTGCTTGGGGACCACGCTGGGAAATGAGAAAAGTTGGCACAGAACACCCGTCGACTCGTCGAACCATGGTATCCACCTCCCAATCTCGTATCAGTTTTCCACTTTTGAGAATTCCCAGACTCGTCTGGACCTTTTCTGCTCCATCATCTTGTATTCCAAAATCGCGCCGCGATCGACGGGACGTACTCCTGGGAATTATATAGAAATTTCAATTTTCCGACTTTGAAGAGTCTTCTTGATTAATCTCAAAGGTCGTCGGACGTCTCGACGTCTTCTCCGTCATCCCTTCATATTCTTTCGTCCCTACCTGGACCCTGCAGGGAATTTCTACAGACTTTCCAATCTTCCGATTTTGAAGAGTCTTCTTGATTAAAATCAAGGATCGTCGTACGTCTCAACGTCTCTTCGTCGCTTTCATTCATACATTCGTTCCTGAGCGAACTCTCTGGGAATTTGTTACAAAGCTTCCACATCACAACCTGCAAGTGAGTGAAGAATACCTAACAGTACCTGCAAAATGGATCGTCAGATAAAACCATGCCCCAGGCGTGTCAAGATTTCAACACTTGGGTCACTCATCCTTCCAAATAAGATTTCAAGCTTTCAATCTTATAAACATGCATTGGAAGGGACCTGTATGTCTTAAAATGCAAGATTCTTTATCAAAAATAATTGGATGTTTTTGCAATCAAAGCGGTAATGAAAAACAAAAACAAAATTATTTGACTGAATATGCATTTTATTGATTGGAAAAGTGTGGCTCAAATGAGCAATACAAAAGGAAGCAATTCCTGAAAAGAGGTAATTGCACTCAAAAAGGAAAAATCTATCCTAATGGCAATGTGAAACCCGTGATCTCATCGAGTTCCAACTCGGTTACACCCCATATGTCCTCAGACTCTCCGTGCTTTCTGCCTTCTGAACAAGACGCTTCTGATTGATCCCTACCGGGTATTATCTGTGATGCTTTAACCAAAGCGCAAACGATCATGCTGGACGCAGTCGTTCGTTTCAATCCCTCTTTTGCCTGGACCGCCCTCTCGGGTTTTCAGTCCACCGGGATACCCATTTTTGCCTGAGTCACCTTTTCAGGTTTTCGACTTGCCGGGTGTACAATTTTTTCTTTCTATCCCTAATTTTTGCCCGAACCTTTCTTTCTGTTTTGTGGTTCGCCGGGATGCCCATTTTTGCCTGGACTATTTTGTTCTTTTCGTCCAGCGGGTCTCTTTATACGAAGTATTTTTTAACTGCGTCCGCATTCACAGGGGATGGAAAATCCTCACCATCCATGGTCGTTAGCAACAAGGCTCCGCCAGAGAAAACCTTCTTGACCACGAATGGACCTTCATAATTCGGTGTCCATTTGCCCCTACGATCGTTTTGAGGAGGAAGGATCCTTTTCAGCACCATATCACCTACGTGATATACCCGAGGTCGCACCTTTCTTGCAAAAGCACGCTTCATCCTTTGCTGGTACAACTGCCCATGACAGATGGCTGCTGGCCTCTTTTCCTCTATCAGGCTCAACTCTTCGTACTGGGTCCTTACCCATTCCGCCTCTTGCAATTTCACGTCCATCAGGACTCTCAAAGAGGGAATCTGAACTTCAACAGGTAATACAGCCTCCATTCCATACACCAATGAGAAAGGAGTTGCCCCAGTAGATGTGTGCATCGAAGTTCGGTATCCAGGATACCAGTTTCCTACCCAATCACACCGTCGATGCATCCAAACGTTATCCGGGCAACCGAAGCTTATTCACCTTAACCTCCCCCATCAGACATCAGAATCCGTTCAGATTCAGGGTCAGGCCCCTCCTCCGGGATCGGTTACTCTCAATCTTTCGATTAGAGTACCTCGAGATGTCCTCATCAGGGAACTCAAACCTCCTCGGTTGATAATCCTCAATGGGTTGCGGAGCGATGTAATCAGACAATACACCCCTTTATTGCTTTCTGAGAGTATCACAAATTAGTCAACATTCTTTTGCACTCTCACAACCCGTCCGGTCATTGCTGGCTCTTTCAGAAATCTACCTGATCAGATCCATCTCGAAATCCACAAAGTGGCATGAATCAGCATACTGTCTCAGTCGGCGAGCAGCCT
The DNA here is from genome assembly GCF_024323335.1 of Lathyrus oleraceus. Lineage (NCBI taxonomy): Eukaryota > Viridiplantae > Streptophyta > Magnoliopsida > Fabales > Fabaceae > Lathyrus > Lathyrus oleraceus. The sequence continues at coordinate 122,588,043 of NC_066580.1, forward strand.
ATGCCAAAGTACATCAAGTTTTCTCGAACAGTGAATGTATTGTTTCACAGTCAGTAAACTTTTTGCATAGGTAAATTGCATGCTCTTTTCGACAAGACTAGTCATGCTGCCCCAATACACCTCGTAGACCCCTCGAAGGCCGTCAAATACCAGATTAACAATTGTTCCTTTCACAGGAGGTATCAGAATCAGAGGTTCCTGCAACTTATATTCTTTTATTTTTTCAATGCCCCTTGGCAATCATTATTTCGCCTGACCGTTTGCTTTTTTCTTCAACAGCTTGGATATGGGTTCACACGTGGCTGTTAGGTAAGATGTGAACCATGACATGTAGTTCAGTCTATCTAATAGACCACGAACCTCTTTTTCTGTTTTCGGTTCAGGCATTTTTTTTTTCTTTTTTTTCTTCGCAGGATGAACCTCGATTCCTCCCTTACAATGAACCCCAACAGCTTACCGGACCGCACTCTGATAATGCACTTGTCTGAATTCAACCTCAGTTTGAATTGTCTCAACTGGTCCACTCAACTTGGCCAGATCTGCCAGATGCCCCTCTTCTGTTTGGGACTTTGCTATCATGTCATAGCATTTAATTTCATGACGAATCATATCATGAAACAAAGTCACCATAGCCATCTGATAAGGCACTGGCGTTCTGCTTCTTTAGAGGACAGTCTTCTCTCCATGGTAGCTTGTGCTCAACAACGTCGGTATCCGACCCTGGCGTACCCTGACATGACCAGGCAAAGGTATTCACATGTTCCTTTAACAAGGCTACCATTCTGCTCTCGATTCGCCTCTGAAGCGGCCTCATTTTCCGATTTCCTTCCTGACCTCGACGGTGCTTGGAATAACAACCTCAATCCGCTCCTCATGCGGCTGAATCACCTTCTCCTCTGGTTTTAACATCCTGGTTAATTCCAGCAGATCACAGTCTTCTTCGCCTTCTTCTTCAGCCTGATTGCTCGGTTTGTCGAAGTCATATGAGGTGTAACCAAATTGTTATCAACGAGATCCGGAGAATTATTTTTCGACTTTGGGACGAGACAAATCAAAAGGGAAAAATGAAAATAAACATTGCCATTTTTATTTGTTTTTAAACTGCAAAAATAAATGAAAAACAGGGAACACCGCTTTTTGACTGAAAAACATCCATTTATTAATGATGCAGAAATGCAAATTTAAACATGAGGTGGCCCTTACAATGAACCATTACGTGTCGGGCAACACGTATGGCTTTCATGCAGATAAAAACTGAAAACAGAAATTATTACTCCTCAGGATGAGTGACAGTGATGATCTTTTTAAGCCTTCCAGCTTCCTGGTACGCACGGCGTTATCCAACCATCAAACTTGCAGTCACTGTCAGTTTCTTTACCCACTGTATAGGCGTGATCTGAATCTTCAGCAATTGCACTCACCATCGCCTGACCATGTGCCGGCATGGGATTAGCATTAACATTCGGTGATGGCGCAAAATTGATAGCCTTGGAGTCTACCAGATCCTGGACAACGTTCTTGAATGCTCTACAGCCCTCAATGTTATGCCCCGGTGTTCCAGAATGAAATTCACACTGGGCGTTCTCATCATAATTAGGAGGCCTCTGATCTGATCTCATCGGAACCATCGCCCTCGGCTGAACCAACCCAAGATCCATCAACTTTTTGAACAGAACCGCATATGTCATGGGTGGCTTGTCAAAATGGCGATCAATCCCTTTTCCTTTCACCTGGTACCCAGCTCTCTGTTGAGGTGGCTGACGTTGCTGTCGTACTGACTGATTACCAGCAGGGGTGGTTACCGCAGCAGTGTGCTGGTAGTAACGATCCCTACCGTATCCTCCCTGGGCATACACAGCACTTGATTCACCCTCATTCTTGCGCTGACCATTCCCAAACGGCTTCTTCGATCCTGATGACGAAGCATTACCTTGGATTTTCCCCATTTTCAGCCAACTTTCAATTCTCTCTCCGGCCACCACAATGTCTGCAAAGTTGGTTACCGGACAACCCACCATCCTTTCAGCAAAAACCCCTTGCAGGGTACCCATGAACAGATCAGACATCTCCCGATCCACCAGCGGAGGTTGAACTCTGGCCGCCAACTCCCTCCACCTCTGAGCATATTCTTTAAACCCCTCGTTATTCTTCTGAGACATACCCTGCAGCTGGGTACGACTCGGGGCCATATCAGCATTGAACTGATACTGTTTAAAGAAAGCGTCACCAAGATCCTGCCAGCTCTTGATATCGGACGACTTAAGCTTGGTGTACCACTCCAAGGATCCTCCAGACAGACTGTCTTGGAAGAAGTACATCCAGAGCTTCTGATCTGTTGTGTATGCAGAGATCTTGCGAACGAATGCTTAAAGGTGAGTCTCTGGGCAGGAACTCCCATTATATTTGTCAAATGCGGGCGCCTTGAACTTTTGTGGGATCATAATCCCCTCGACCAGCCCCATGTTGGACATGTTGACAAACCCCGGAGTAGCATGGCTTTCCAGAGCCCTTACCTTCTCTGCCAGTAACTGAATTTCTTTGCTTTGTGGCTGAGCACCATATTGACCGAATGGCTCATTGTGCATGGAGAATTGATCAGCCTCCCTATCTTCTTCCCTGTCGTCATCAAACCCACAGAATGGAGGGAACAAACTGTCCTTCAGGTTATGCCCCTGACCGGGTTGACCACCTGTAGCAGCACCGAAACCAGCAGCATTGTCATTCACCAAACCCACAGTTGCCCTTTTTCCACCGTCTCTGGATCCACCAAGCCCCCGGTTGGAGACACCATCCAGGTTAACCCCACTGTTAGCAGCAGAAGCCCGCTCGAGCTTCTCGACCTTATCAGCCAGAGCTTTCTGACCAACTGCAAAACCCTGCATGATGTTGATCAGCTCAGTCATCTTGTCCTTCAGCTCAAGGATATCTGTGTTTGGAAGATCCATGAGTCTAGGAGTATTGCTTCGCGTGAAGTATTTGTGAGGACGTGTTGAGTGCAAAGGTACAACTCTGCGCGCTCGAGCAATGATTCCTGCAAAACAGCAAACAGGTTAATATGCATGAATGCAACGTCTATCCATATGAGGAAGATTCTGTCTTTTGATCCTGGTTTCATCGAGACAGATAATATTTCGCCAATAACATTTTGACATCCAGATGTCTCTCAACCAGATTCTCAATCCATAATACTCCCCATATGGCTAGACGTGAGTTTGGTGCAGATGAATGCAAAATGATGCTGATGAATGAATGCAATGCATTGTGCCATCCTCCAAGTCCTCTGATCATCTGCACCGAAACCTGGTCTCTGAACTGATCATAACCATCTGAGGTACTGAGCAATCATAAGTCCGACTTAAGGGTTCCGAAATAAACGGAAGACAGATACATCATCATCATCATCAAGCCATCTCTGAACAGATACCCATAACCATCTGAATCGGCCCGGGGAATCCTGAAATAAACGGATCCCCACTGATAAATAACTTGGCCCAGGGAATCCTGAAATAAACAGATCCCCACTGATAAATATCACGGACAGCACTCCGGCGTCACCGCAATAAATGACCATAAATCCGACTTATAAATATGACTCTGATCCACGGAACAAAAAGTCACCATCTGAACACGCATCTGTAAGAATCACCCTCCCCTCACAGGTAAATTCTAATCAGGTCACCCTAAGGCGGACAATAGTCTCGACAATCGGGCAGAGATACTCAATGGGTTTGCCCTTTCGGGTGTGCCATTGCAGCTCTCCTGAGATCGTCTAAACCAAAGATCCGGGAAATGATCGGTCACCAGAGTCAATAGTTCAGATGAAGTAACTCAACCAAAGTGGAGTACCCCACAGAGGCAAGCACTATCAAATGAACCTCGTCTGGCTTGTGGTATGTCATGTTGCAACAATATGCTGATAAAGCAAATGAGGAACGCGAGACCACACTAATCCTAGGTGTATACTCGGGCCTGGGTTTTAGCCCCACTCAGAACACCCACCCCAAACAGAGGAACCACCTGTACAGAGGACGGCAACAACATGATAGTATGATGCATGCAGATATTTATGCAAATATATACACAGGTTAGAATAATAAATGCAATAAATAACACAACACAAGCAACCTAAACTAATCCTAGCACACTAGGAAGGACTCGCTTAGGGAAGATGGACCAGCACAGGTCAACATCTTATAAGTCCCCAGCAGAGTCGCCAGCTGTCGCATCCGCGAAAAAACAACCGGCGAGACTCAAATAAAAACACAACACAGAGCCGCCACTGCGCGTTATTTATCCCAATATAGGGAAAGGAAACGCTCAGAGAAACCTGGAAAGGAAATGGTCTTGCGACCAAAGAGAAAGGGTAAGGGAGTCGGTTACGCAAGGGGAAGGTATTAGCACCCCTCACGTCCGTCGTACTCGACGGGATCCACGTTCTAAAATAAAGAATAGGTTGCTAAAACATCACACACACACACAAGGGAACGCAGGTGGGGTTAAGAGAAGGGAGCTCGATAGGACGTCGCATCCTATGCCTACATATCTTGTCTGGAACAAGAATCAGAGCCACTGTAGTTCGGCTTACGCACGCCAAACAACACAAAACGCACAAACAGATGGCAAACATGGAGCCCGACAACCACTTGATGGAATTACGTCAGCATCCGAACCAAAACACAAAAACGGCAAACGTGGAGCCCGACAGCCAATTACTGGACTTACGTCGGCATCCGAACCAAAACACACAGTCAGATAACAAGTAAACACACGCAAAAAAGAAAAAGGTTGCCCGGAGTGGTCTCGCGCGACCACCTGCCTACATACCTCGTCTGGAACAAGGATCAGGGCGATGTAGTTCCCCCTCAAGGGAAAGAAAATCCAGCCAGAAACCAAGGGACGACACACTATCAGGGAGCTGGACTCGAGCCTAGTGTTGTCATGCATCGTTACCCTACGTTGAGGTTTCTACCTACTTGCACAACTGCAAGCTACTCCTATCCAGGAAAGAAGCAAGCATACAAGCATACAATCAATTCAAGCATTTCAAGCAAATATTCACATAGCACACACTATAACCAGTCAAGTGGGCTCAAACAATAGGTTTGACTGCCGAAGCAAGTCATCTGTACATGGGTGTGGCTCGCTCTTAACCTTGCCATTACGAGGCTAAGGTGAAGCAGATGAAAAGGTGAAGTGAGGATGAGGCCTCACAGCTCTTATCCCTGACCAGGGAGAGCTTCAGACGAAGGAGCGTGGGTCCAGAATGGAGGGACCCTTCTACGCTCAAAGACTCTGACTCGATTGTGCAACAGCACAGGATCTTGGGTTTGTGTCCCAATGCATCAACACACAGCCGTGTGAGCAGAGGGACGACTCACATAATAGTGGGGGATAGATTGTGTCATACGGTGAACTGACTTTATTGGATTTGTAATCGTAATGTCGCGGTTAGCAAGAGTCGCCACCGACTTTTCTTTTATCCCATAAGGAAAGGTGGAAAAGAACAGGAAAGACCTTAATTTTAAATTCTTAGGTTCGGGAGGTACTTTATACAAAGGGAAGGTATTAGCACCCTTTGTATCCATGGTTATCCATGGGCTCTTAATTGCTCAATCATTTATGTTGTCTAGTTTGAACAAGGTGGTTGAGAAAGGTGTGAAAAATGTTTTGCAAAATGAGAATTTAACTTTGTAATGATTCTTGCATGAATGTGTACAAAGTGGTTATCTCGTTTTAACTTAGAAAATAGTTTAGAAAAATATAACTCGGCAATGATCCTAGTGCGGATGTATGCTAAGTGGTGATTTTCCAAAAAGATGTTTGAAAGGTGTGAGGTGAAAAGTATATTTTTTGGTTATGAATGAGCAATTAAGGTTATACCTATCCGAGGTCTTTCCGGGCGTTTCCTATCCTTATGAGGGTAAAACTGTCCTTACTATTGAGAAGTAAGTAGTTTTATCCTTGGGATGTAGAAGGGTCATCGTAGGGTCATCGATTGGTCATTGAAGGCAACAGTTGTGAGGATACCTTAGCATTCGAAGGGACTATCATCATTTAACCGTAGGCTACACCGAAGGGTCATCGAGGGACAAAGTCGTATTTCCGAAGGCAACATCCGAGGGACTATGATGATTTAACCGAAGGGTCTTTGCTAAGGATATCCCCATATTCGCGGGACATGACCGTATTACGTAATCGTGGGGTAATAAAGAGAGGTCCGATATCATTTATTTAAAGTCCGGATTTTAACAATTAATTAAATAGCCGTAATCAGTTAGGTAATTAGGTCCACCGGAAATCAATGAAATCAATACATTAAAAATCAAGCTTGGTGATTCAAGATGAATCTCCATATTAAACTTAGGTCATCCAAAAGCCATCTCCTCAAGAATGTCCACACCTAAAGCGGCATGCCTAGCCGGTTATTTCTTTGGAAGTATGCTGGCCTTTACATCATGCAACACACGGATTAGAGCATTGAGGCAAAATACAATTGGAAATTGCCCCATAAAATAAATATAACAGTCAGAAATTTAAGCCAAATAATGCAGAATCATCATCAGGTAAACATGAAATGGGCAGCAAAAAGGCAAAGCAGCCCCTGGTCCGGTCGCCTCTGCTTCGCCTAGCGAAGGCTCAGCGAAGGCTCGCTGCGGGCTCGCCTAGCGATGAGCTAGCGAGCGGCCACGGGTTTGAAATTTGAGAACATTATGACCTCAACCTGCAGCATGGCTTATGGCATCCAACACATAATTATATGGTTCAGTTTCACAATATTCAAGCACATTTAAATTCTCATGCAAAACTTCAAAATGTTTATGAATTCAATTATAATATCCTCCACAAATTAAGAACATGAAGTGGTACCATATGCCAAATGAGAGCACAAAACGACATCACATGCAAATTAAGACACTAAAGCGGTACCACATGCAAAATAAGAACCTAAAGTGATGATCACATGCCGATTAAGAATCCTAAATCATATGCCAAGTAAGAAACTAAAGCGATAATAGTGATGCAAACCTGTTTGCAAATCGAGTTGCAACCTTGAATTGGCAAGCCGGATTGAGTTGGGCGACGGTAGCTTCGGAGCGGGTAAGCGGCCTTCAGGGTTTCCGCCTTCTGAACTCTTTGGATCAGCAGGGTTTCCGTGTTTCTCCCTCTGGATGCGTGTTTCCGTCCGTCTTCGTCCGTCTCTGTCCGTTTCTGTCCGTTCTTTTTCGTGGCAGAGGAGTAGGTATTTATAGTAGTGGTAGTGGTGACCTAATGGGCTTAGAATGAGGTCCAAAACTTCAAACTTTCGCGAGCTTCGCTAGGCGAAGGAATTGCTCGCCTAGCGAGCAAACTAGGTTTGGGCTTTTTCCTGGGTCCAACTCTTCGCTGGGCGAGTGGCATGAGGCAATGTTCGCTAGGTGAAGGAGCTGCTCGCCTAGCGAGCCAGTTATTTTGGGCCGCCTGTGGATTGGGCCTGTTGTGAGTGGGCTTTTGTCCATTTGATATCAGTGCCTTGCAGAACAAGTCAGAGGGTCTTGGAAAATGCTTTGTAATATCAACGGGCAAATTTTGGGGTATGACAGCTGCCCCTGTTCAATACTCTTGAACCGAGAGAGTAGAATGGTATGTGCCGTTCGTGGTCTGGAGGTGAAAGATTATTGAACACTAGAATGCCCCGAAAATCTGCGCTTGTCCATCAGTCTTGACGGAGATGGGCTCAGAGATGCCATCCAAGAAACTTGCCGAGGAGATTTCCAGATAGTGTCGTACGTTAGACGATATCTAGAGACATGGGTGTCACATCGGGTCATACATCCGACCGTATGGTGAGTCATCCATTATACCGTCGACTTCGCTGGGGAGTCAGAGTATGCTATATACTGCTGGGGATATGGGATCAGCATGGATCGTATGTTAGACCGTGTCTGGATACCCGAGTGAGTTGTTTGTTAGGCGGATGACTTTGATGGGGATGAAAGATCAGAATGGATCGTATGCTAGATCGTCTCTGAGTTGCAGAATGGGCCGTCCGTTAGGCTGAATCTGCTGAAAAGGGAGTAGTCGTATGCCAGACCACCATTCAGGAATGTACCTGTCCGAAGGTAGCACCTGAGAAAGGGAGTAGCCGTATACTAGACTACCATTCAGGAATGTACCTGTCCGAAGGTAGCACCTGAGAAAGGGAGTAGCCGTATACTAGACTACCATTCAGGAATGTACCTGTCCGAAGGTAGCACCTGAGAAAGGGAGTAGCCGTATACTAGACTACCATTCAGGAATGTACCTGTCCGAAGGTAGCACCTGAGAAAGGGAGTAGCCGTATACTAGACTACCATTCAGGAATGTACCTGTCCGAAGGTAGCACCTGAGAAAGGGAGTAGCCGTATACTAGACTACCATTCAGGAATGTACCTGTCCGAAGGTAGCACCTGAGAAAGGGAGTAGCCGTATACTAGACTACCATTCAGGAATGTACCTGTCCGAAGGTAGCACCTGAGAAAGGGAGTAGCCATATACTAGACTACCATTCAGGAATGTACCTGTCCGAAGGTAGCACCTGAGAAAGGGAGTAGCCGTATACTAGACTACCATTCAGGAATGTACCTGTCCGAAGGTAGCACCTGAGAAGATGGAGGTTTAACTTGGTCGTACATTAAACCATACTTGAGTTGTTGAAGATCAGAAGGGATCGTACGCTAGATCGTATCTGAGCTGGAGGTCCAAATGGGTCGTACGTTAGACCGTATTGGAGTTGCAGAATGAGCCGTACGTTGGGCTGTATTTGTGTATGCTGTATTTGCAATGAATATCTGGGATGGGGCTAGACTACACCTCGGAATATACCGTACGCTAGGCAGTATCTGAGGGATATAGTTGAATTTTGAATGTAATTGATGAGGATGTCCGTCTGAATGGACCTTTGTTTTGGCTATGTCAAGAGGATAATTGACCTGAAAAATAAAGTTAGTTTTATGCACTGTCATGATGCATGAGATGTTTTATGCTCGCGAACCTGGTATGCATGTGTATGCATGTATATATTATGAAATGATGTAAAGTGTATGACGCGGAATGAAGTAAATGTGAGCGTTGTATGCAGGTATGTAATATGAAATGATGTAATGAATGCATTAGGCGTCTGAAACATTCTTCCAGGGGACTCTACTGGGGAGATAGATCCCAGTCTGCTGGTCGGAGACATTGGTATTGATGGCCCTTCCTTAGCTGGGGATTCGGGTTCTGTCCAACGGGGCCTGGCTGGGGATAGAAGGGATGACCTTTCGGTAGGGCGATGCCGACCTCTTCTGGGGAATAATTGGCGTTGCCGGGGAATCGAATTAGTAACAGCCTCCTTGGAAAGCGTGGTTAGACCTTCTCCTCGATCCTGAAGTCGTGTCGTAATTGCTATTGCTATTTTAGGCATGCATTTTTGTAAACATGGGTCATATTCAAGTGCATAAGTCAATTCAAGTTAAATTAATGGACGTTTACGCAAACAAAACAGAAAAGGTAAAAACAAAAGCATCTTTTTGGAAATGAAATTGTATTGATCTTGAAAGAGGGCCTATAAACAGGCAATTTGTGTACAAGGAGACAGAAATCCTAGTAAGAGGAAGTTGTCAAGACAACAAAAAGAAAGCTATGCAGAATAAGCCCTATTGATTTTGACTCCATTACTGTCATTATGTCTTCAAGCATCTCATCTCCTGCTGTCGGATAGAGGTGATTGGCTTGTTCAGCCCCTTGAACTTGGGTGAAGGTGGGAGAGAACGGGACATAGTCATACGCTTTAATCCCTAATTTTTGCCTGGACCGCCTTTTCAGGTTTTCAGTCCACCGGGATACCCCTTTTTGCCCAAGCCGCCTTTTCAGGTTTTCGACTTGCCGGGTATACGTCTTTATATATTTATCCCTAACTTTTGCCCGAACCCTTTTGGTTCGTCGGGATGCCCTTACTTTTGCCTAGGTACGTCGACCTAGCGGGTCTCTTTTATGCGTAGTATTTTTTAACTATGTCCGCGTTCACAGGATGCGGGAAGTCCTAGCTGTCATACCCCAAAATTTGCCCGTTGATATTACAAAGCATTTTCCAAGACCCTCTGACTTGTTCTGCAAGGCACTGATATCAAATGGACAAAAGCCCACTCACAACAGGCCCAATCCACAGGCGGACCAAAATAACTGGCTCGCTAGGCGAGCAGCTCCTTCGCCTAGCGAACATTGCCTCATGCCACTCGCCCAGCGAAGAGTTGGACCCAGGAAAAAGCCCAAACCTAGTTTGCTCGCTAGGCGAGCAATTCCTTCGCCTAGCGAAGCTCGCGAAAGTTTGAAGTTTTGGACCTCATTCTAAGCCCATTAGGTCACCACTACCACTACTATAAATACCTACTCCTCTGCCACGAAAAAGAACGGACAGAGACGGACGAAGACGGACGGAAACACGCATCCAGAGGGAGAAACGCAGAAACCCCGCTGATCCAAAGAGTTCAGAAGGCGGAAACCCTGAAGGCCGCTTACCCGCTCCGAAGCTACCGTCGCCCAACTCAATCCGGCTCGCCAATTCAAGGTTGCAACTCGATTTGCAAACAGGTTTGCATCACTATTATCGCTTTAGTTTCTTACTTGGCATATGATTTAGGATTCTTAATCGGCATGTGATCATCACTTTAGGTTCTTATTTTGCATGTGGTACCGCTTTAGTGTCTTAATTTGCATGTGATGTCGTTTTGTGCTCTCATTTGGCATATGGTACCACTTCATGTTCTTAATTTGTGGAGGATATTATAATTGAATTCATAAACATTTTGAAGTTTTGCATGAGAATTTAAATGTGCTTGAATATTGTGAAACTGAACCATATAATTATGTGTTGGATGCCATAAGCCATGCTGCAGGTTGAGGTCATAATGTTCTCAAATTTCAAACCCGTGGCCGCTCGCTAGCTCATCGCTAGGCGAGCCCGCAGCGAGCCTTCGCTGAGCCTTCGCTAGGCGAAGCAGAGGCGACCGGACCAGGGGCTGCTTTGCCTTTTTGCTGCCCATTTCATGTTTACCTGATGATGATTCTGCATTATTTGGCTTAAATTTCTGACTGTTATATTTATTTTATGGGGCAATTTCCAATTGTATTTTGCCTCAATGCTCTAATCCGTGTGTTGCATGATGTAAAGGCCAGCATACTTCCAAAGAAATAACCGGCTAGGCATGCCGCTTTAGGTGTGGACATTCTTGAGGAGATGGCTTTTGGATGACCTAAGTTTAATATGGAGATTCATCTTGAATCACCAAGCTTGATTTTTAATGTATTGATTTCATTGATTTCCGGTGGACCTAATTACCTAACTGATTACGGCTATTTAATTAATTGTTAAAATCCGGACTTTAAATAAATGATATCGGACCTCTCTTTATTACCCCACGATTACGTAATACGGTCATGTCCCGCGAATATGGGGATATCCTTAGCAAAGACCCTTCGGTTAAATCATCATAGTCCCTCGGATGTTGCCTTCGGAAATACGACTTTGTCCCTCGATGACCCTTCGGTGTAGCCTACGGTTAAATGATGATAGTCCCTTCGAATGCTAAGGTATCCTCACAACTGTTGCCTTCAATGACCAATCGATGACCCTACGATGACCCTTCTACATCCCAAGGATAAAACTACTTACTTCTCAATAGTAAGGACAGTTTTACCCTCATAAGGATAGGAAACGCCCGGAAAGACCTCGGATAGGTATAACCTTAATTGCTCATTCATAACCAAAAAATATACTTTTCACCTCACACCTTTCAAACATCTTTTTGGAAAATCACCACTTAGCATACATCCGCACTAGGATCATTGCCGAGTTATATTTTTCTAAACTATTTTCTAAGTTAAAACGAGATAACCACTTTGTACACATTCATGCAAGAATCATTACAAAGTTAAATTCTCATTTTGCAAAACATTTTTCACACCTTTCTCAACCACCTTGTTCAAACTAGACAACATAAATGATTCAGCAATTAAGAGCCCATGGATAACCATGGATACAAAGGGTGCTAATACCTTCCCTTTGTATAAAGTACCTCCCGAACCTAAGAATTTAAAATTAAGGTCTTTCCTGTTCTTTTCCACCTTTCCTTATGGGATAAAAGAAAAGTCGGTGGCGACTCTTGCTAACCGCGACATTGCGATTACAAATCCAATAAAGTCAGTTCACCGTATGACAGAACTGGCGACTCTGCTGGGGACATACAAAGAGAGGTCCATCTTAAAAAAAAAAAAAAAAAAAAAAATCATTTATGTTTTATTGTTCCTTCTTTTAAGGGGGCTTTGAGTGAAAGATCCTACACCCGGATCTAGTGTACCTTAGGTAAGTAGCAATAGATCATCGCGACTATCCGGCGTATACTGGAATGGTTAAAATGATAGCTACGGTTAATGTGACACTTTGGTTGTCCTGATGTTCCTCATGTTACTTGAGGAAAAATTTGGCTTCCGCGTGGTGTCATCAAAGCATTAACCAGACCTTTAGAACCCTAATTGACTCATCCTAGCCATTAGAAAGTAGTGAGATAACTGGCTTCGGTTCCGACTGAGGTTGGTTGATACTCGATACTACGCTCTTTGAGATTGGACTTTAGGGAAGCTTCGGTCAACCACTTGGCGTTGCACTGAAGTGGACTTAAAGAAAGGTCGATGATCTGAGATCCTTCTAGAACCCGGTTACTATTCTAGGACAGGTTGAACCAACCAAACTTCAGTGGGGAGGGTACTTACCTATGGAACTCGTGCAAGCCTTAAAACCTAGGAATAATTGTTGTGTGACATGCTTGCGCTTGCATAACATCATAACATCATAACATCATAACATCATGGCATCATACTAACCATTTCAAGGACTTAGGATTTTAGCTTTGCTCTGTTGAACAGGTTATGGCTTCCAGGAAGACTATCCGGATCAATCTTGTAACGATCTCTCCTCAACTCAAGGATTTGGTGTTAGAACTTCCCGATCATGCTCAGTTCAACAAGAAACATGGTCATCTTCTCAACTTAGTTACCACTGGTTTCAAAGAAGATATGATGAGAGTCCTATTCCAGTTCTTCGATCCTAAACATCATTGCTTCACTTTCCCAGATTATCAGTTGGTACCCACATTAGAAGAATTCTCCCAGCTGCTCGGGATACCTATCCTGGACCAAATACCTTTCAGTGGTTTAGAAAAGATGCCAAAGTCTGAAGAAGTTGCCGCAGCTTTATGCATGACAAAATCTGACATTGAGACCAATTGGGTAACAAGGAGTGGAACGAAAGGTTTACTTGCCAAATTTTTGATAAGTAAGGCCCGAGAATTCCTAAAAGTTGTGAATGTCCATGCTTTTGAAGATGTTTTAGCATTGCTAATCTATGGTTTGGTGCTATTCCCTAATCCGGACCAATTCATAGATGTGAATGCTATTAAGATATTCCTCACTCATAACCCTGTGCCTACCTTGCTTGGAGATGTCTTGCATTCCCTTCACACTCGTACTACGAAGAGACAAGGGACTCTCATGTGTTGCGTACCTCTATTGTCTAGGTGGTTTATTTCGCACCTTCCTCAATCAGTCTTAAAGAATGATCAAAATCTGAAGTGGTCTCAAAGGATAATGGCACTCTCCCATTCAGACCTCCGGTGGTGTTCCAACCTCAGAGAAAATGTTATCATCATCGACCGTTGTGGAGAATTCCCTAATGTACCACTCATGGGGATAAGAGGAGGTATTACTTATAATCCTGCCTTAACCCTACGTCAGTTTGGGTATGCTCGAAGGGATGGTCCACATGAAATGATTATTCAAGGTACAGTGTTCGACTACGACAATGACTCTCAAGGTCTCCGCCAAAGGTTTGTACGAGCTTGGGGCATGGTGAAAAGAAGCAATTTAGGAAAGAAAAATTCTATTCCTATGGAGCCTTATCTCAAATGGGTGCGCGCCAGAGCTCGCGAACTTGTCATGCCATATCTTGCAGTCGGACCATTGACTGTTGAATCAGAGGCCGAAGGAGGTACTTCCCAGATCATTCCTTATCCAGATATGCCTATTGATGTTGAGGAATTGAAAAGATCCTGGACCCAGTTGAGAGAGGAGAGAGATACTTTCGAAGCTCAGTTCAATGCAGAAAGGAAGAAAGTACTAGAGCTCACCAGTCAGCTTAATGAGGAACGAAGACTCAATGCATATCTTCGCCCAAAAAGAAGTCGCCCCTGGGAGACTTGAGCTTTCATTGTATTTTATTATTATTCCTTTTGTAATGAATATTGATCAAAAAAAAAAATTAGCAATAAACATTTCTCTCCTGTTGGCAATTTACGCAACGTTAAATTCCAAAAGTCCTTGAAAACATTTCATGCATTGCATCGCATAACATAACATCGCATAACAGGTATTCTAAAGGACCATATTCTCACGGTCTGCCTCTTAAACAGAAAAATGGATCTCGAACAGACTGTCAAAGATCTCCAGACTCAGAATGCTCAATTCAAGGAGATGATGCTAAGCTTGTCCAAGGGGCAGGAGGAGCTGAAGGCTCTTTTGGCTGAAAAGAAGAAGGACAAGAAAGCTGTGAGCTTCATTAACCCGGGAAGAAGGCGTAAAGGACAGGCTACGGGAATCAAATTTGGAATCCCGAATGGCCCAGAAGAGGGGGCGGAAAATGATTCAGAGGAGGAGAATGTTGATTTCTCTAACCCTGAGGATGAGGATGAGGAGTATGAAAATGAACAGTACTCTCCAAGAGATGATAAGTACAAATTGCTGGAAGAACGCATGCTAGCCATGGAGGGTCAGAAGACACCTGGTCTGGATTTCGAAAGTTTGGGTCTGGTCTCCGATGTGACCATTCCTCGCAAATTCAAAATCCCCACTTTCAATAAGTACGATGGTGCGTCTTGTCCTCAGATGCATCTAAGGGCTTATGTGAGAAAGATCCAGCCGCATACCACTGATAAGAAACTGTGGATCCATTTCTTCCAAGAGAGTCTATCTGGCACTCAGTTGGAATGGTATTATCAGCTCGAGAGCTCTGACATCCGCACCTGGACTGATCTAGCAACGGCTTTCTACAAGCAGTACCAGTACAATTCTGAATTAGCACCTACTCGGCTACAGTTGCAGAATATGGCCATGGGATCTAAAGAAAGCTTCAAAGAGTATGCTCAGAAATGGAGAGATTTGGCCGGCAGGGTCAAACCCCCTATGACTGACCGAGAATTAGTAGACCTGTTCATGGGTACTCTGACTGGCCCATTTACAGCCACCTACTGGGGAGTTCTTCATCAGGTTTCACTGAACTTATACTGACAGGTGAACGGGTGGAGAGCGGCATTCGAAGTGGAAAATTACAGGCAGCTACTTCTACAAGCAGTAAAAAGTCCTACCATGGGAAGAATGAATCGAATGCTGTGTATGGTCAAAAGAATCATAATAAGAAAATCGGTGACCATGCCATCGGAGCAGTGACGATCACAGCCCCGCCAGCTCAAAACTTCCAGCAAAGACAAGACAGACCAAGAAGGCGGTTTACCAAGCTCAATATGACTTTAGCACAAGCACTGCAAAGTATGCTGAAGGTAAACCTAATCACTCTCAGAGGTCCTCCTGCAAATGTCAACACTGCTTCGCCTCGTTATAATCCCAATGCCAGGTGTGCATATCACTCCGATAGCCCCGGGCATGATACAAATGATTGTTGGCTGTTGAAGAATAAGATTCAGGACATGATCGATGCTGGGGAAATTGAGTTCGAGCCTCCGGAGACTCCTGATGTCATCAATGCACCTATGCCTAATCATGACAAGGTTGTTAATGCTCTCAATGACGATTCTCTCATCACTACTGTAGCGGACTTAACATCTCCTCTCCCGATCATAAAGCGGAATTTATCGCAAGCTGGTTTATTTCCAGGTTGTACTGAAGATTGCAATCTCTGCACACTTTGGCCCAAGGACTGCTTGAAATTGAAAAATGGCATTCAACGGCTGATGGACGATCGTACAATTCTCTTTGAAAGGGTTTCTAAAACGGAAAACCCTATTGAAGAAATATCTATGATTGCCAGGTCCAAAGTTCCGGTTAAGATTACCGCTCCCAGGGTACCTGTGAAGATCATTGCTGAGCCCAAGGTAGCTCCCCTGATCATTACTGCACCTGGCCCAATACCTACTCCTCTGCCACGAAAAAGAACGGACAGAGACGGACGAAGACGGACGGAAACACGCATCCAGAGGGAGAAACGCAGAAACCCCGCTGATCCAAAGAGTTCAGAAGGCGGAAACCCTGAAGGCCGCTTACCCGCTCCGAAGCTACCGTCGCCCAACTCAATCCGGCTCGCCAATTCAAGGTTGCAACTCGATTTGCAAACAGGTTTGCATCACTATTATCGCTTTAGTTTCTTACTTGGCATATGATTTAGGATTCTTAATCGGCATGTGATCATCACTTTAGGTTCTTATTTTGCATGTGGTACCGCTTTAGTGTCTTAATTTGCATGTGATGTCGTTTTGTGCTCTCATTTGGCATATGGTACCACTTCATGTTCTTAATTTGTGGAGGATATTATAATTGAATTCATAAACATTTTGAAGTTTTGCATGAGAATTTAAATGTGCTTGAATATTGTGAAACTGAACCATATAATTATGTGTTGGATGCCATAAGCCATGCTGCAGGTTGAGGTCATAATGTTCTCAAATTTCAAACCCGTGGCCGCTCGCTAGCTCATCGCTAGGCGAGCCCGCAGCGAGCCTTCGCTGAGCCTTCGCTAGGCGAAGCAGAGGCGACCGGACCAGGGGCTGCTTTGCCTTTTTGCTGCCCATTTCATGTTTACCTGATGATGATTCTGCATTATTTGGCTTAAATTTCTGACTGTTATATTTATTTTATGGGGCAATTTCCAATTGTATTTTGCCTCAACGCTCTAATCCGTGTGTTGCATGATGTAAAGGCCAGCATACTTCCAAAGAAATAACCGGCTAGGCATGCCGCTTTAGGTGTGGACATTCTTGAGGAGATGGCTTTTGGATGACCTAAGTTTAATATGGAGATTCATCTTGAATCACCAAGCTTGATTTTTAATGTATTGATTTCATTGATTTCCGGTGGACCTAATTACCTAACTGATTACGGCTATTTAATTAATTGTTAATATCCGGACCTTAAATAAATGATATCGGACCTCTCTTTATTACCCCACGATTACGTAATACGGTCATGTCCCGCGAATATGGGGATATCCTTAGCAAAGACCCTTCGGTTAAATCATCATAGTCCCTCGGATGTTGCCTTCGGAAATACGACTTTGTCCCTCGATGACCCTTCGGTGTAGCCTACGGTTAAATGATGATAGTCCCTTCGAATGCTAAGGTATCCTCACAAATGTTGCCTTCAATGACCAATCGATGACCCTACGATGACCCTTCTACATCCCAAGGATAAAACTACTTACTTCTCAATAGTAAGGACAGTTTTACCCTCATAAGGATAGGAAACGCCCGGAAAGACCTCGGATAGGTATAACCTTAATTGCTCATTCATAACCAAAAAATATACTTTTCACCTCACACATTTCAAACATCTTTTTGGAAAATCACCACTTAGCATACATCCGCACTAGGATCATTGCCGAGTTATATTTTTCTAAACTATTTTCTAAGTTAACGAGATAACCACTTTGTACACATTCATGCAAGAATCATTACAAAGTTAAATTCTCATTTTGCAAAACATTTTTCACACCTTTCTCAACCACCTTTTTCAAACTAGACAACATAAATGATTGAGCAATTAAGAGCCCATGGATAACCATGGATACAAAGGGTGCTAATACCTTCCCTTTGTATAAAGTACCTCCCGAACCTAAGAATTTAAAATTAAGGTATTTCCTGTTCTTTTCCACCTTTCCTTATGGGATAAAAGAAAAGTCGGTGGCGACTCTTGCTAACCGCGACATTGCGATTACAAATCCAATAAAGTCCAGTTCACCGTATGACAGAACTGGCGACTCTGCTGGGGATAAATCGAGCAATGTAGTTCAAGCGTCCCAAGAAACCTCTGACTTCTTTCTCCGTACGGGGAACTGGCATTTCTTGAATAGCTCTCACTTTAGCCGGGTCAACCTCAATTCCTTTACCACTGACAATAAAGCCTAAGAGTTTACCGGATCTTACTCCAAAAGTGCATTTGTTCGGATTCAATCTCAACTTGTACTTCTTCAGCCTCTCGAACAGTTTGTATAAATGATCGAGATGCTCTTCTTCAGTATGAGATCTAGCTATCATGTCATCCACATATACCTCTATCTCATGATGAATCATATCATGGAACAAAACCACCATAGCACGCTGGTATGTTGCCCCGGCGTTCTTTAGACCGAACGGCATTACTTTGTAACAGAAAGTGCCCCATTGCGTCACAAACGTAGTTTTCTCCATGTCCTCAGGTGCCATCTTAATCTGGTTATAACCCGAGAATCCATCCATGAATGAGAATACTTTGTGTTGAGCGGTGTTATCTACCAGAACATCAATGTGCGGGAGTGGAAAGTCGTCTTTGGGACTTGCTTCATTCAGGTCTCGGTAATCTACGCACATTCGCACCTTACCATCCTTCTTTGGCACTGGCACCACATTAGCAACCCATTAAGGATAGGAAGTAACGGCTAGGAAACCGGCATTGAATTGTTTCATAACCTCGGCTTTGATTTTCTCAGACATTTCGGGACGCATGCGGCGAACCTTTTGCTTGACAGGACGGCAGTCTTCCTTCGTAGGCAGCCGATGCACCACTATATTAGCATCCAACCCAGGCATGTCTTCATAAGACCAGGCGAAAACCTCTACATAGTCATGCAACATCCGAACCAATCTTTCCTTGACACTGCTTTCCAATCCTGCTCCTATTTTGACTTCTTTTCTGTCTACCTCAGTACCCAGATTTACAATTTCGAGGGACTCTTCATGCGGCTGTATAGTCCTTTCCTCTTGCAGTAACAATCTGGCAAGCTCTCCAGGGACTTCACAATCTTCCTCACTTCCATCTTCGGCTTGGTAGATTGGATTTTCAAAGTCATAATGAACAGTAGCGGAATTATTATCAATAGGATCCAGAGTGAGTACGGATCTGCAATTTGTTACGTGAGTGTGTGTAAGAAAGCATAGCTTGTTTGAAAGACGCCAGGAAAAATAAAGAGCGCAACATTTGAATGCGAAAATGTCCATTGATTTATTGAATATGAAAATATGCTTATGAAATGACAAAACCCTTAACAAATTAGCTATTGTGCCCCGGGTATAGACACAATGCTTTAAGAAGTTCAATTAGAATTTGCAATGCTAAATAGACAATAACAATTACTCCTGACTAAAGGAGATCGGGATAGTGTCTTCAGCCTTCCAATTATTGAGTCCGTCGCCAATTGTTGGGTAGATCCAACTATCCAGGTCGCAATCACTGTCAGCATCTTCTACAACATTGATTTGATCTTTGACCGTCTTCTCAGAGTTGAATCCCAGACCAGCTTTGTCAGACTTGTACGGTACGTTGATCAGTTGACCCTAGCCAGTACAGCCACCATCTTCAACCACAGCTTGAGCATCTTTCAGAGAAATCATAGCAGGAGGAGCACGAGTAACCTTGGGCACACAGGGAGTTGGCTTAAGGACAGGATCGGGCGGAGAAACCACTTCAAATGACTGAGTTGGAGTCTCGAAGAATTCACCATCCATCTCAACGTATCTGAAGGTATGCACACTACTGACAATGTATTCTTCCTCCCCACACACAGTGACGATCTTGCCCTCTATTGGATACCTCAGCTTTTGATGGAGGGACGAAGCCACGGCACCTGCCTCATGAATCCAAGGGCGCCCCAGTAGGCAGGAGTAGGCAGGTCGAATGTTCATTACATAAAAGGTAGTGTTGAAAACTTGAGGTCCTATCTTGATAGGGAGAACAACTTCACCGTGGACAACACTCTTTGCACCATCGTAAGCCCGCACCACAATGTCACTAGGCTTCAGTTCAACGCTCTTGCAGTCAAGTTTCTCGAGCACGGTTTTTGGTAACACATTCAAAGAAGAGCCATTATCGATCAGCACATGAGACAGGGTGATCCCTTTACACTCAATGGAGATATGCAGAGCCTTATTATGGTCCTTTCCCGCTGGTGTCAGGTCAGCATTGGAAAAACCTAGGCCACCGTCGACGGTCAGATTAGCAACATAATTTTCGAACTGATCGACGGAGGTCTCCTGAGGTACATGGGCAGTCTTCAGGAATTTTATCAAGGCATTGGCATGAGATTCAGAAGACAACAACAAGGACAACATCGAGATTTTGGAAGGAGTGTGCCCCAACTGCTCTACCACATCAAAATCACTCTTGCGGATGATTTTCAACACTTCTTCCATTTCTCGTTTGGCAACGTCTTCAGTAGTATCTTCGACAGGTGTCTCTGACTGAGAAGGATTGACTGGTTCCTTTCCTCGAGTCTCAGAAGCTGGGGGTGAGATTTCTGGAGAGAAGATCCTTCCACTTCGAGTAACTTTACTAGTCCCAACAATGTCATTAGGATTAGCAGAGTCACCAACTTGCTTTACGCCATGGATGTAAACCTCACCTCCATAATTCCACGGAATGGCCTTGCTTGAGGAGTACGGTATTGGGCCAGGTGCAGTAATGATCAGGGGAGCTACCTTGGGCTCAGCAATGATCTTCACAGGTACCCTGGGAGCGGTAATCTTAACCGGAACTTTGGACCTGGCAATCATAGATATTTCTTCAATAGGGTTTTCCGTTTTAGAAACCCTTTCAAAGAGAATTGTACGGTCGTCCATCAGCCGTTGAATGCCATTTTTCAATTTCAAGCAGTCCTTGGGCCAAAGTGTGCAGAGATTGCAA
Source organism: Lathyrus oleraceus (assembly GCF_024323335.1). Lineage (NCBI taxonomy): Eukaryota > Viridiplantae > Streptophyta > Magnoliopsida > Fabales > Fabaceae > Lathyrus > Lathyrus oleraceus. The sequence goes on from NC_066580.1 coordinate 122,608,971, forward strand.
TCTTCAGTACAACCTGGAAATAAACCAGCTTGCGATAAATTCCGCTTTATGATCGGGAGAGGAGATGTTAAGTCCGCTACAGTAGTGATGAGAGAATCGTCATTGAGAGCATTAACAGCCTTGTCATGATTAGGCATAGGTGCATTGATGACATCAGGAGTCTCCGGAGGCTCGAACTCAATTTCCCCAGCATCGATCATGTCCTGAATCTTATTCTTCAACAGCCAACAATCATTTGTATCATGCCCGGGGCTATCGGAGTGATATGCACACCTGGCATTGGGATTATAACGAGGCGAAGCAGTGTTGACATTTGCAGGAGGACCTCTGAGAGTGATTAGGTTTACCTTCAGCATACTTTGCAGTGCTTGTGCTAAAGTCATATTGAGCTTGGTAAACCGCCTTCTTGGTCTGTCTTGTCTTTGCTGGAAGTTTTGAGCTGGCGGGGCTGCGATCGTCACTGCTCCGATGGCATGGTCACCGATTTTCTTATTATGATTCTTTTGACCATACACAGCATTCGATTCATTCTTCCCATGGTAGGACTTTTTACTGCTTGTAGAAGTAGCTGCCTGTAATTTTCCACTTCGAATGCCGCTCTCCACCCGTTCACCTGTCAGTATAAGTTCAGTGAAACCTGATGAAGAACTCCCCAGTAGGTGGCTGTAGAATGGGCCAGTCAGAGTACCCATGAACAGGTCTACTAATTCTCGGTCAGTCATAGGGGGTTTGACCCTGCCGGCCGAATCTCTCCATTTCTGAGCATACTCTTTGAAGCTTTCTTTAGATCCCATGGCCATATTCTGCAACTGTAGCCGAGTAGGTGCTAATTCAGAATTGTACTGGTACTGCTTGTAGAAAGCCGTTGCTAGATCAGTCCAGGTGCGGATGTCAGAGCTCTCGAGCTGATAATACCATTCCAACTGAGTGCCAGATAGACTCTCTTGGAAGAAATGGATCCACAGTTTCTTATCAGTGGTATGCGGCTGGATCTTTCTCACATAAGCCCTTAGATGCATCTGAGGACAAGACGCACCATCGTACTTATTGAAAGTGGGGATTTTGAATTTGCGAGGAATAGTCACATCGGAGACCAGACCCAAACTTTCGAAATCCAGACCAGGTGTCTTCTGACCCTCCATGGCTAGCATGCGTTCTTCCAGCAATTTGTACTTATCATCTCTTGGAGAGTACTGTTCATTTTCATACTCCTCATCATCATCCTCAGGGTTAGAGAAATCAACATTCTCCTCCTCTGAATCATTTTCCGCCCCCTCTTCTGGGCCATTCGGGATTCCAAATTTGATTCCCGTAGCCTGTCCTTTACGCCTTCTGCCCGGGTTAATGAAGCTCACAGCTTTCTTGTCCTTCTTCTTTTCAGCCAAAAGAGCCTTCAGCTCCTCCTGCCCCTTGGACAAGCTTAGCATCATCTCCTTGAATTGAGCATTCTGAGTCTGGAGATCTTTGACAGTCTGTTCGAGATCCATTTTTCTGTTTAAGAGGCAGACCGTGAGAATATGGTCCTTTAGAATACCTGTTATGCGATGTTATGTTATGCGATGCAATGCATGAAATGTTTTCAAGGACTTTTGGAATTTAACGTTGCGTAAATTGCCAACAGGAGAGAAATGTTTATTGCTAATTTTTTTTTTGATCAATATTCATTACAAAAGGAATAATAATAAAATACAATGAAAGCTCAAGTCTCCCAGGGGCGACTTCTTTTTGGGCGAAGATATGCATTGAGTCTTCGTTCCTCATTAAGCTGACTGGTGAGCTCTAGTACTTTCTTCCTTTCTGCATTGAACTGAGCTTCGAAAGTATCTCTCTCCTCTCTCAACTGGGTCCAGGATCTTTTCAATTCCTCAACATCAATAGGCATATCTGGATAAGGAATGATCTGGGAAGTACCTCCTTCGGCCTCTGATTCAACAGTCAATGGTCCGACTGCAAGATATGGCATGACAAGTTCGCGAGCTCTGGCGCGCACCCATCTGAGATAAGGCTCCATAGGAATAGAATTTTTCTTTCCTAAATTGCTTCTTTTCACCATGCCCCAAGCTCGTACAAACCTTTGGCGGAGACCTTGAGAGTCATTGTCATAGTCAAACACTGTACCTTGAATAATCATTTCATGTGGACCATCTCTTCGAGCATGCCCAAACTGACGTAGGGCTAAGGCAGGATTATAAGTAATACCTCCCCTTATCCCCAGGAGTGGTACATTAGGGAATTCTCCACAACGGTCGATGAGGGTGACGTTTTCTCTGAGATTGGAACACCAACGGATGTCTGAATGGGAGAGTGCCATTGTCCTTTGAGACCATTTCAGATTTTGATCATTCTTCAAGACTGATTGAGGGAGGTGCGAAATAAACCACCTAGACAACAAAGGTACGCAGCACATGAGAGTCCCTTGCCTCCTCATAGTACGAGTGTGAAGGGAATGCAAGACATCTCCAAGCAAGGTAGGCACAGGATTATGTGTGAGGAATATCTTAATAGCATTCACATCTATGAATTGGTCCGGATTAGGGAATAGCACCAAACCATAGATTAGCAATGCTAAAACATCTTCAAAAGCATGGACATTCACAACTTTTAGGAATTCTCGGGCCTTACTTATCAGAAATTTGGCAAGTAAACCTTTCGTTCCACTTCTTGTTACCCAATTGGTCTCAATGTCAGATTTTGTCATGCATAAAGCTGCGGCAACTTCTTCAGACTTTGGCATCTTTTCTAAACCACTGAAAGGTATTTGGTCCAGGATAGGTATCCCGAGCAGCTGGGAGAATTCTTCTAATGTGGGTACCAACTGATAATCTGGGAAAGTGAAGCAATGATGTTTAGGATCGAAGAACTGGAATAGGACTCTCATCATATCTTCTTTGAAACCAGTGGTAACTAAGTTGAGAAGATGACCATGTTTCTTGTTGAACTGAGCATGATCGGGAAGTTCTAACACCAAATCCTTGAGTTGAGGAGAGATCGTTACAAGATTGATCCGGATAGTCTTCCTGGAAGCCATAACCTGTTCAACAGAGCAAAGCTAAAATCCTAAGTCCTTGAAATGGTTAGTATGATGCCATGATGTTATGATGTTATGATGTTATGATGTTATGCAAGCGCAAGCATGTCACACAACAATTATTCCTAGGTTTTAAGGCTTGCACGAGTTCCATAGGTAAGTACCCTCCCCACTGAAGTTTGGTTGGTTCAACCTGTCCTAGAATAGTAACCGGGTTCTAGAAGGATCTCAGATCATCGACCTTTCTTTAAGTCCAATTCAGTGCAACGCCAAGTGGTTGACCGAAGCTTCCCTAAAGTCCAATCTCAAAGAGCGTAGTATCGAGTATCAACCAACCTCAGTCGGAACCGAAGCCAGTTATCTCACTACTTTCTAATGGCTAGGATGAGTCAATTAGGGTTCTAAAGGTCTGGTTAATGCTTTGATGACACCACGCGGAAGCCAAATTTTTCCTCAAGTAACATGAGGAACATCAGGACAACCAAAGTGTCACATTAACCGTAGCTATCATTTTAACCATTCCAGTATACGCCGGATAGTCGCGATGATCTATTGCTACTTACCTAAGGTACACTAGATCCGGGTGTAGGATCTTTCACTCAAAGCCCCCTTAAAAGAAGGAACAATAAAACATAAATGATTTTTTTTTTTTTTTTTTAAGATGGACCTCTCTTTGTATGTCCCCAGCAGAGTCGCCAGTTCTGTCATACGGTGAACTGACTTTATTGGATTTGTAATCGCAATGTCACGGTTAGCAAGAGTCGCCACCGACTTTTCTTTTATCCCATAAGGAAAGGTGGAAAAGAACAGGAAAGACCTTAATTTTAAATTCTTAGGTTCGGGAGGTACTTTATACAAAGGGAAGGTATTAGCACCCTTTGTATCCATGGTTATCCATGGGCTCTTAATTGCTCAATCATTTATGTTGTCTAGTTTGAACAAGGTGGTTGAGAAAGGTGTGAAAAATGTTTTGCAAAATGAGAATTTAACTTTGTAATGATTCTTGCATGAATGTGTACAAAGTGGTTATCTCGTTTTAACTTAGAAAATAGTTTAGAAAAATATAACTCGGCAATGATCCTAGTGCGGATGTATGCTAAGTGGTGATTTTCCAAAAAGATGTTTGAAAGGTGTGAGGTGAAAAGTATATTTTTTGGTTATGAATGAGCAATTAAGGTTATACCTATCCGAGGTCTTTCCGGGCGTTTCCTATCCTTATGAGGGTAAAACTGTCCTTACTATTGAGAAGTAAGTAGTTTTATCCTTGGGATGTAGAAGGGTCATCGTAGGGTCATCGATTGGTCATTGAAGGCAACAGTTGTGAGGATACCTTAGCATTCGAAGGGACTATCATCATTTAACCGTAGGCTACACCGAAGGGTCATCGAGGGACAAAGTCGTATTTCCGAAGGCAACATCCGAGGGACTATGATGATTTAACCGAAGGGTCTTTGCTAAGGATATCCCCATATTCGCGGGACATGACCGTATTACGTAATCGTGGGGTAATAAAGAGAGGTCCGATATCATTTATTTAAAGTCCGGATTTTAACAATTAATTAAATAGCCGTAATCAGTTAGGTAATTAGGTCCACCGGAAATCAATGAAATCAATACATTAAAAATCAAGCTTGGTGATTCAAGATGAATCTCCATATTAAACTTAGGTCATCCAAAAGCCATCTCCTCAAGAATGTCCACACCTAAAGCGGCATGCCTAGCCGGTTATTTCTTTGGAAGTATGCTGGCCTTTACATCATGCAACACACGGATTAGAGCATTGAGGCAAAATACAATTGGAAATTGCCCCATAAAATAAATATAACAGTCAGAAATTTAAGCCAAATAATGCAGAATCATCATCAGGTAAACATGAAATGGGCAGCAAAAAGGCAAAGCAGCCCCTGGTCCGGTCGCCTCTGCTTCGCCTAGCGAAGGCTCAGCGAAGGCTCGCTGCGGGCTCGCCTAGCGATGAGCTAGCGAGCGGCCACGGGTTTGAAATTTGAGAACATTATGACCTCAACCTGCAGCATGGCTTATGGCATCCAACACATAATTATATGGTTCAGTTTCACAATATTCAAGCACATTTAAATTCTCATGCAAAACTTCAAAATGTTTATGAATTCAATTATAATATCCTCCACAAATTAAGAACATGAAGTGGTACCATATGCCAAATGAGAGCACAAAACGACATCACATGCAAATTAAGACACTAAAGCGGTACCACATGCAAAATAAGAACCTAAAGTGATGATCACATGCCGATTAAGAATCCTAAATCATATGCCAAGTAAGAAACTAAAGCGATAATAGTGATGCAAACCTGTTTGCAAATCGAGTTGCAACCTTGAATTGGCGAGCCGGATTGAGTTGGGCGACGGTAGCTTCGGAGCGGGTAAGCGGCCTTCAGGGTTTCCGCCTTCTGAACTCTTTGGATCAGCAGGGTTTCCGTGTTTCTCCCTCTGGATGCGTGTTTCCGTCCGTCTTCGTCCGTCTCTGTCCGTTTCTGTCCGTTCTTTTTCGTGGCAGAGGAGTAGGTATTTATAGTAGTGGTAGTGGTGACCTAATGGGCTTAGAATGAGGTCCAAAACTTCAAACTTTCGCGAGCTTCGCTAGGCGAAGGAATTGCTCGCCTAGCGAGCAAACTAGGTTTGGGCTTTTTCCTGGGTCCAACTCTTCGCTGGGCGAGTGGCATGAGGCAATGTTCGCTAGGCGAAGGAGCTGCTCGCCTAGCGAGCCAGTTATTTTGGGCCGCCTGTGGATTGGGCCTGTTGTGAGTGGGCTTTTGTCCATTTGATATCAGTGCCTTGCAGAACAAGTCAGAGGGTCTTGGAAAATGCTTTGTAATATCAACGGGCAAATTTTGGGGTATGACAGATTGCATATCCCTTTGATCCACCAATTGCCTCATAGAGGTCTTTCACCTGCTTGGCACAAATGTAAACAACCACAAACATCGCCTCTTAAGGAGGACTTCAGACAGTTGCCCGGCCAAGTAACAGGTCGGGTCTTCCAGACTACATGAAGAATAGAAGTCCTACCTCAAGTGGTTTAAAAACCAAGCAGCAGCAAGCAAGTTCTTAAAGAACTGTAAGCGACTAAATGTACCTGAAATCAATCAAGTATCATCAGCACTCAGACAGACAACAATAAACAACAAATGTTAATCAGTCAGACTATACAAACAACACAAGCACATAAATGCAAGATACAAGCTCAAGCTCAAGCTTCACAACCTACAAAACAAATTCATGTTAGTTCAAAACATCCAACAATCTCAATTTTATTGACTTGAAGCATTCTCCTTAAGCACCATGCATTTCATCCTGAAAAGTCAATCCAAATGTGAGAAACTGGACCACTAGGCCAAGCCTAGGGTCCAAAAGGGAGAAAAAGTTCTAAACAGCAAACAATTCTCAACCAAAACCAAATTAATGCAAATAGAAAGCAAGTGCAATTGATCCCATACTCATAGCATTCATCATATTCATTTCATGACCAAAACATCACAAACTAGGTCAAATGCAACATCCAATGTCCAAACAGAATGAATTCTATCAAAAGCATACCAAAACAATTCCAAAAATCCTCAAATAATTCACACCTAAACAGGACCTATTCAAGGTATAGCATGTCAATTTTCAGCTCAATTGGACAAAAGGAACTATGTCAATGAAAATCAAGAAAAACAGACACAATTATTCAAGCCAAACCATAGCATCAACACATACATTCACTTCAAAAATTCATAAATCAGTGAGAACATTTAAGAAATGAATGGGACCAAAACAAGGATGTCCTACAATGTGTCTACAACCAGCATACCAAATTTCACACTCATCCAAAACCATATGAGGATTTCACAAAGATATTCCAAACACATGTCACACAAGCTTGCACATTTGACCAACAGAGATGAAAAATATCAATCAAATTGAAAATGCCACATAAAAATCCAGAAAAATTCACATAACATCTCAACATGTCAATGATCCATCATACGAAATTTCAAGTCATTTCAACAAGCCTAGGTCATGAAAATAAATCCAGAAAGTTGACCTAGCTAGGTGTGACACAAATTGTCACACCTAGATTCAAAAATTCATAACTCAATCACCAGGTATCCAAAATTCACAAAATTTATATGTAAATCACCATCAGCATGTCTACAATCACCACAAAAATTTCCAAGCATTTCCTTTAAGGCGTGAGTATTTCACAACAAAAATGGCAAAATGTGTCAAAATTGCATACAAGTCAAACATTCATAGACCAAACCAATTTTCCACCAAGCACAATTTCTAAAAATATGCTCATAAAATTCTACAGAGAAAATGGGAACTATAGCAAAAATCCTCACATTTTTTGGGTTAGCCAATTATTTTTTATGAAGTTTTTAAGGTTTGTATGAATTTTAGAATAATTATTGAATATATTATAATTAATTAAATTCATTAATGGCATTCTGGTAAATAAGCACACGCGGGCGCGGGAAACACTACTTTTAAAAGTTCAAACGAAAACACGGATTAAACGCCACTTTTGTCCAGAACTGCATCGTCTTCAACTCAGAACTCCAAGAACACATGAACATTGAACCTTCACCAAAATCCACAATCAAATAGTCGTTGGAAAGGTCTCCTAACGTAGAATCCAAATATGTCCATGGCTTAACCTAATTGTCTCTAAATCTCACGGATCGAAGGAGTTAGGGTTTGACAACATAACTTTGAATCCACATAACTCGAGCTACAATCCACTATTTCATAAACCAAAAGCGTCACAATGATCTATGATAAACACTCTACCAAACACATACAACAATTTGAAGAATCATGCAACTCGAATTTTGAGTACCTGAGGATGGCAGTGTCGAGATTGATGTTCTTCGCGCGTGTAATGTCAAAACAGATGGACTAGAAGCTCCAAGAAGTCGAAGGCAATGCTCAGGATCAATTGCTATGGCTTCTAGAAGAAGAAATCCGGATTCACCATGGATGCACCTTGTATAAACAGCTGCGATTTGGTGTATGTTTGTTGTTGAATTACCAAAACAGATGGAGCATGAGATGATTCGAGATCAAACCAAAAAGAATTTTGCAAGATGATGAAGAATTGGAAGAGATTCGATGGATTTGGCTTTGATGTGTTCTTGAGGGAAATTGAGAAAATGGAGGGAAAAGAGATCTTGATTTGTGAAATTATGAATTCTGTTGGAGTTAGTTATGATTAGGCTTATATATTCATGATTAATCCATGCTTAATTACCTCAATTAATCAAAATGGACATGATTAGCAAAATGGTTATTTTCAAGCTAAGGGCAAAAATGAACTTTCACATGCCAGCTAATGCCAGCTCATTGACAGCTCACACAAACCCTAAACACCTGTCATGAACTGTTGCCACTTGTTTCATGTTGATTGGACAAGTATTTTTGATTTTCATTATGCCATGGCTATGTCATACATTTTCAAGTCCATTTCAAAAGTGAAATCTCAAACCACAAGGCCTTGGCATGTTATGATGATTCCAACAATTTTCAAATGTCATTTGTGAAGTGTTGCAAAAATCCCCATTCAAAAATTCCCATTATTTCTCAAGTTGGACAATTTTGCCCCTGGATTCTTAACTGTACAGTTGAAATTTGACTTTTTGCATTGACCATTTTTGAAGAAATCCAATTATGCACCATGAAAGTACATGTCAAATGGAGTTTGTGCATAAAAAGATCACTCAATTTGGACACTCCATGTGGAAGTTATGCCCTCCTGATTATGGGTCATTTTTGAAATTGACTGGACCACAACTTGCCAACCATACATGGGATTTTCAAGTTCTTGGACTTTTTGGAAAGGTTAGAACAAGATCTACAACTTTCATGTTGAACAAATTTTCATTTGAAGCTTCCTTGGACATGTAATTTTGAGGTCAAAAACTTTCCATTTTTGGAAACTTCCATTACAAGTCACTTTCTATTTTTGGCAGTTTTTGTCCTGACTTGATTTTCTTCATTCTTAAGCATTGACATGTCAAATAACACTTGTTCCAACATGAATGAAGTGTATCCAACTCTCTCCCACCTCCAAATCCATAAAATCAATCACAGTTGACCACAGTTGACTTTTCAACTGATAGATGAATTTGATAGATGAATTTGGTCAATCTGAGCTCCAATCTTCTGATGCAATGGCTCAAGGATGAAACCCTAGCCTCAATAATCTCCATACAACCAAATAATGATCCCCAGATCCAATATAGACCCCATCTCCTTGCTATGCCCTGATTGGCCCAATGCAACTGATTAGGGTTGACCAGTGGTCAAAACCCTAATCTCAAGGAATGTGCTTCAACACTTGATGAAACCAAATCATGATGATGATGTATCACTTCAAACAAGATGAAGACCAATCTCCTTTGAGAACTATGAAACCCTAATTTGGACCTCCACATCCTCAGATGATTGCTGACCAGTCCAATGAAACCCTAGCTTGCACTTTGACTTCCTCATCTTCTAACCAAGACTTGAGAGAATGGCTTGCACAATGTAACCACATGATATGCAATATGCAATGCCTAATGACCTAAAAATGATATGTAATATGTTATGCTAGTCCCAAGAGAGGAGGGCAAATTTTGAGGTGTTACAATGCGTCAGCTTGAAATGGATCTGCTGGCGGGAAGCAACTGTTAGTAGACTGGACCAAGACAGACAACCTGTATGCACGTGATGCATGGATATGCAAAATGAATGATTTTCCAAGGAACTCTAAGTGAAGGAAAAGATAGAATTGCAAACATTTTTGATAACAAAACAAAGTTATCAACCCAAAATACAACCAAGAAAACCATTTAAGGACATGTGTCATCAGGACGAGCATAAACAAGTAGGAGTTGTCCTTCAAGTCTCTCAATTCTTTCTTCATAGGCCTTCTGCATAAAAGCTTTCTCCTTCACCAAACTGTCTACAAGACCTTTCCATGCACCTGAGGACTGTGGAATCTGGGAGTAATCTGTTGTGCCTGAGGAAAATAAATCCTCTTGCACCCTTGGACGTTTACCTGCACGATCTTCTCCACTCTGCTCCTTTAACTGTCTCTGAAGTTCTTCATTTTCCATTTCAAGCACCTGGGCCTTATCCTTCCAAGCGTCTCTCTCTTTCTTGACCCTCTCCAAGGTGGCTTGGAGTTCTTCTTTGTCATCTAGCGGAAGGTAGGGGGTCTTCAACGGAGCGGGTTTGATAGGATCATGATGTGGGTATGGCATTTTCAACTGTATAGCTCTGGCTCTGATCCACTGGAGGTACGGCTCATAGGAGGTACAATCTTTCTTACCCAATTCAAGTCTCCCTTTGCGACAAACACGATGCCAAGCTCTTACTACTCTCTCTTTCATAGTAGGGTCCTCCTCGTTATCCCTCAAGAAAATACCTTCTAAAAGAATGTTAGGAGGCTTGTCCTTCATAGGGTAACCGAGTTGTCTCCTAGCAAGTACTGGATTATAAGAAATGATTCCCTTTGTGCCCATGAGGGGCACATTGGGGAACTCCCCGTAACTATCAATGATCTTCACATCGTCTAAAACTCTACTATACCATGCAATATCTGACTGGGTAAGAGACATAATCCTCTGTGACCACTGAAGTCCTGACTTGCGATCCCAAAAAAGTAGCTGACTTAGGAAGATGAGAGACAAACCATTTGTAGAGTAACGGTATACAGCAGACTATGGTTCCTCCTCCTTTCAAAGTACGGTAATGGATGGAATGATAGGTGTCTCCGAGCAAAGTTGGAACAGGATTACCACTTAGGAAGATGCGTATAGCATATGAATCCACAAAACCTTCAATATTAGGAAATAGTAACAAACCGTAGATCAACAAGGCGAACAGATGCTCCACAATAATATCACAACCTTGACTGGAAAAATAAGAAACCTTCCCCATTAAGAACTTGGCAGTGAAACCTGGAAGTCCTCCTTTGGTGGTGAAGTTATTCTTGAATTCTGACTTCTTCATGTACAACACTTTTGCAAGAGAACTGTGCTCGGGTAACTTTTCTGAACCAGAGAAAGGTACTGTATCAGCAACTGGGATGTGAAGCAATTGGGCATACTCTTCCAATGTAGGCATGAGTTGATAGTCTGGGAATGTGAAACAGTGATAGACTGGATCATAGAACTGTACTAATGTCTGCAATAACCCTTCTTCCATCCTAAGTGTCAATAAAGATACAAGTGCCCCATATCTGTCTCTGAAACCAATAGGATCTGCGATCGAAGAAACCAGTTTCTTTAGTTCATCTATCTTTGGATTGATGAGATTGTACTTTTTCACACTTCTCCGTCCAAAATCCATGTTTCCTGCAATATTTGCAATCCTCACTTTAAGTTCCTTGGAAAAAGGTTGAAATGATGGGAATGAATGCATGTCATGCATGAATGCAACAAACACAAACATGGTCAAACAATACAAGGCTCAAAGTTCATCACCAGCATGGAGTTTAGGACAAAGCCCCAAGATAAGTTCTAAGGTTCACCTGCCAAACGGGTTCTAAAAGTTCCCAAGGTTATGGATCCTTCTTCGGATAATACCGGGTTAAGCAACTGCTCGCTTTCCAATATTATTCTCAAAAGAATCTCGCTTGAGTGTGATATCGCGTATCAACCAAACCAGACTTTGGTCCGAAGTGGTCACCGCATCACATCCTAAGTAAGGCCAAGATGGGGTAAAGGTAAACTAAGGTCCTTGGCTTCACGGGCCCGTCGAAAGCAACAATGCCTCACAAATGACTTGTTTAGCACTATCACCCTCAAAGAGGCCTCCACCAAGCGGACGAAGGCTCAAGTCAACTCGGTAAGGATTGTCTCCTATCAAGTCAACCTGAATTATCATCCATCCTATCTCAAATGTGCCCCAAATCCGGGTATAGGATTTATCACAAGTATCCCCCAAAACCCAAAATAACAAACATTACAAACAATACAATTTAGCAAATATTCACAAAGCAAACATATAAACAAGCAAAGATAGGCTAAACCCTCAAATAAGTTTAATCATGCATCCTCCCCAGCAGAGTCGCCATTCTGTCGCGGCGGGATTTTTCACGAGATTAAGTATTGATTGAACTTAACCCGTTTGAAAAATATTTTAAATGCAAGAGTCGCCACCGTCTTTTATTTTATCCAAAAAGAGGAAGGGAAAAATAACGATAAATCCCTTTAGAGTTACGGGTTCGGGGGTTGGTTATGCAAAGGGAAGGTATTAGCACCCTCTACATCTGTGGTACTCCACAGGAACCTTTTTGCTTATGTTTATGTGAATGCTTTGCTTTTTTCGCTTTGATCGTTTGATTGGGGAGATGAGAAAAGAACTTGATTTTATTGTTTTTGGACTCGATAAAGTCGTAGACTTCATGCCTACGTATCTCCAAGGCGCAATGGAGAAATCAGAATCCACGTAGTTCTCCCAAAAGAAAAGGGGAAAGTCTGTTTTGTTGATTTTAGATTGGCGTGTCTTGCCATCTCTTGCTCGACCTAGGCGGGAGGCTTCGAGACTGACACGTCCTTTTGAAAATGTTTTTAAACTGAAAAGCCAAAGCTGGCAAAAGATTTGAATGAGCCTAAACCCTGAAACAATAAATAAATGGGCTCATTATAAGGAAGCCCAAGAGTAAGCTTGTGAGTGTGTGAAAAGGGTTTCTTAAACGGCGACCGTTGGAATCGCATCGGGTTTCTTTTTTTTGGATTTTTCGATTTTTTAACATAAAACGTGAACAATACGATTAAACACACAATACAGAATATAAAAATGCGAGAAAGTAAATTATTAAAAAACACTTTTAGCTATGAATAGTTAGTGGAGTTAATCGAGCTGAAACTGAAACGAAACGGTTAGTAACAACATAAACAAATATAAAAAAAACAATATAAACATTTACTTTAGACAAAATAAACATTTGATATAAATAAACATTTAATTAAAATAAACATTTAAACAAATAATTAATTTAACTAACATTTAAAAAAAATATATATGCAAAATAATAATAAAAGATAAACAATATTTAGTAAACAAAAGTAATATATATATATATATATATATATATATATATATATATATATATATATATATATATATATATATATATATATATATATATATATATATATTTATATTTTAGACAGTAGACAAAAATAATATATATGTACATTTAGACAAATAATATATAATAGACAAAAATAATATATATATATATATATATATATATATATATATATATATATATATATATATATAATATATATATATATATATATATATATATATATATATCTTTAGATAAATAATATATTAAAACACATGTCGGCAAGCCGGAACTTTGCCGATTTCAGAGATAAGTGAAGAATATTACCTTGTGTGAAGAGGATGAACTTCTGATCGTCCAAATGATCGACCGAAAGCTGGAAACCGTCACCGACGCAGTGCTGGCTGCCTTCGTGAGTACCTGACTTCAACGTCGCTTTTGATCGGTGAAACGACGCCGGAATGAAATGACCCTTGGATATTTGTGACCTGGACTCAACGAACTTCAAAGATATGAAATCGGTTTTGTGTTTCGGTGAATACCGAAAATGAAGAACAAGTGAAATACGGTAATGCTTTTGGAAAAATATTTCTTTTCAATTCTCTGTTTCTCTCACCACACGTTTTTTCCTTACTGATCCACCTCTTTTTCTCTTTTCTTTTTCTTACTAACCACCTCTATATATATATATATTTAGATTACTTAAACAATAAGAAACCTAAAAAATATCTAACATAAATTAATAATATATATTTAGATTACTTAAACAATAAGAAACCTAAAAAATATCTAACATAAATTAATAATATATATTTAGATTACTTAAACAATAAGAAACCTAAAAAATATTTAACATAAATTAATATATATATTTAGATTACTTAAACAATAAGAAACCTAAAAAATATCTAACATAAATTAATAATATATATTTAGATTACTTAAACAATAAGAAACCTAAAAAATATCTAACATAAATTAATAATATATATTTATATATATATAATAATAATAATAATAAACTAATATAATATTAATCCTAATTAAATAAACTAATTAACAACTAAACACAATTAATATTAAGCACAAATAATATTAAACGGCACACGATTAAAATACGATAAAATCGAGCGACACGAACGCGATAAAAATGATGACAATTTGCACAGCAAAACAGACAAATTGATAAAACCAATAAATCAGTAAACCGGTAAACCAGTAAAATCAACAACACGACTCAAACAGACTCGATTAAATCACACGGCACAACACGTAATTAAATAAACAACCCTAGGCAATAATAAAATCAACACGACATCACGAAAACGCTGACAAACACAATCACAAATAATCGGACAATACGAAAACTCTAATATATTCGAAATACAGTCAAAATACCGACAAACAAACAATTAAATAGATAAAAACGCACAAAACCTAATCGAAGCGATGCCACGCACAACAGAGATAAGCGAGATAAATACGAGGCAACGATATCGGCCAGGTTTTGCTAAAACAACGAAATACAACACGGTAAGCAACGAAAACACACAAAACCTAATCAAACCAGTTGTCACGCGAAGTTTAAGAAATTGAGATGAATACGAGACAACGAGATTAATCAAGATGTGGTCAACAAAGCCAAAGTCAAATTTTGGGGTGCGACACATGTCAGCTATCAATCTGGCGAAGAATCCGATAGCACATGGTCGAAGCAAGCACACCGAGATGAGGTTCCGATAGCATTATATTACTCGTCTCCTTCATCGTTCTTTACTTTCTTTCTTTCTCCATTGTTCTTCTCTTCGTTGTTATTGTGTGGATAATAACAATCTTGTTCATCAAGATTGATTAAAATTCTCCATAGATTTTGGAGGATTTCCAATAATTAGAATCCAAGATTTTTTTTAACTCAAATTATAAGCTTGTTGAATTCAATGTTTTGATGGATGTGAGTTTATGTAAATTTTAGCCAGATTTAGTCCCTTTTTTTTGTTTTTCTAACTTTTTAATTTCTCTTTTGAAAAATTAGATTTTAAGTCTTTTGTTATGAATATTTTTAGGTTTTTTTTTTCCAATGTTCTAATTGTTTACGTGGCATGTTCATGTATGACATGACAAATGAAAAATTAAAAAAAAAATTGTCATGTCATTTAAGATCCTCTTTCATTTAAAATGTCACGTTCTTGCATATCCACATGCACAACTCCATCAAAACGTGATTCCTTACATATAGATTTCTTTAGATAGTAGTGCTATAAACATTGAACACAATTAAATTGTCCATTTATCAAGTCCCATCGAGTCTTGACTAATCCAAATATTTGTATTACCCTCAAAGTTTTGGAAAAAAAATTGACTACCTTACATTCGGCTGTGTTTGCATGCTCCAAACCTTTTATTGGTTAAAGGAACGTTGCCTAATGAAAAACTGTATATATGCTGATCTCGACAAACAGGTTACTTTTTTTAGGTGTAAATAATTTATTTTTTATGTTAGTTTATCGATTAGTTTTGAATTACGAGATTATGTGACATTGATAATTACTATCGCATGTGAAAAATTTAACTATTTCTCCGTAAAAAACTAGTCATTATAAAGCTTGTCTCAACTTATGAGTGGGAAAATAATCAACTTATTCCGATTTAACTATCTTAACGATAACCTTAATCTCATGAATTCATTTAGACATATTTATGTCTAGTCATTAAGTTAAATCTCTCCATAAATAGTTGTCAGTAAAATTTTGTTCTTCTCACCCTACTATTTTTTCTTGCTCTTTACTTTCTTTTAAATCTTTTAATTTAGTCTCCCAGAGGATTCCTTACTTTTCTTAATGAGATCACAATCATTAGGAAAAAAAAATCTATTTCAAACTCCCAGAACTACAACCATGATTATGAAGGCATTGAAAGTGATGACTTTGGGTCTTCTACCCCATATGTCGGGGTATCAATCAACCATTCATGGAGTACTTTCGTTGGGTGATAAGCAATGTTTTTTAATTATTTTATGCATATGAATTCATTGCTTGTTGTAGTGCATTTGTTCCATTTTTTGTGTTATTTTACTTATGTTTTCCTTTTTTCTTTATGTTTTTAGGAGTTTTAAAGATACAAAGGCATGACCAAGTGGAAAGACGTGAATCCTGAAAAGACTGTAAGAAGATGCATGTAGAAATCACAAGGAGGTAAATCCCATAATACAAACTAGAGGACATCACAGTCTAGCCGTAATGACCCCAATAGGACTTCCCCAATTTGGAACTACGTAATATAGGGCATAGAGCATTACGACATGGTCGTAATGGTCATTACGATCGTAATGGTTCTATAGCCCTTGATTTTTGCTTTTGTTTTGTTGTTTCAAGCTTCTACCATTTTTACTTCCAAGACTGTTTTTTTTATTTTAAGCCTCCTTGATCAGTCACCATTTGCATTAAGTTTTCGTTACTGATCCGACAAGAAACCGAGGCTTTTGAAACACTATGCAAGCATTTTTTATACTTTTCGAGTCAATTTTACTTTCGGTATTATATTTAAGCATTTCCATTACTTGTTATGTTTTAATTCTATTTTCGTGATTTTATGCATGGGATAGCTGTGTTTTTGTCCGACAGGTCCAGGTAGAAGAACCAGGGAACTCGGAACGAGACAATGCGAGATTCCGACAAGCAAAGGAGCAGAAAACCCCGGTACAGGAGGCCTGACACGGCCACCCGTGTCAGCTGACACGCTGACACGGGCCGTGTCAGGCATCATCCCCAACCGTGTCACCCATGCCAAGGGCGTGTCAGCTGGGACAGTAGGCTGACACGACCACCCGTGTCAGCTGACATTGGGCGTGTCAGCCCAAGCCCAAAAATTCCCTTTTTCTCGGGCTTTTGTTCGTCGGGCTTTTTCAGAGATATTTTTGGACCTGTCCAACTACTGCTTGGAATTTTCACTATAAAAGAGGACCTTCTGCCTAAGGAAAAATCATCTGGGAATACAGCAAAATACAGTGTTGTGAAGCAATCAAGTATTACAGAGAGCAACGCATTCGGAGAGCTGAAGGTTTTCATGAGCGGGAACGATTGAAGATCGAAGTCATCCAATTACTTGTAATGTGTAATTTTTATCTTGCATTTGTTTTAAACAATATGAGTAGCTAAACCCCCCAATGCTAGGGGGTGTCCCTAATTTAGAGTTGTAACGAATTTGAGTTTACATTTGCATTTATAATATTATTTTTACGGTAACCTTTTGATGTGTTTATTGCTTTCTCTTTCGGACCAATCGAGATTGATTTGTGGTTATCAATTAGGCTGGACCGCCATTGATAAGGTTTTCATAATGTTACTCTACAGTAGATATCACCTAGGACTAGGGATACCCTGTATGAACCAGAGTATTCTTGATATTATAAAGCTTAACTTCACCTTAATTGGCTATGGACATAGAAATTAGGGTAGATTGATTAAATGTTTTCTCACCAAGGACTTGGGAGAAAATACCCTTAAGAACTAGTAGTAATTGATATTTGTTAATGCAATAGTGACTCAGAGTTATTACAGGGATAAATCATACATCTTCCCTGGCGTTGTACCTTTTTCCCCGTAAACCTTTATTTTCATCCTTATTTGCTTTTACCTTTATTCTTATATTTTTACACCTAAAAATTAAATTAATACTTTTTGTTTAATTGAATGATAATTTAAACTCAGTATTGACTTGCAATGCTTGAGATCGACATTCGGGGAATTTCCCCATTATTACTATAAAAGGCAAAATAATACACTTGCCATTTTCCCGATCAAGTTTTTGCCGCCGTTGTCGGGGACTGCCAAAATATAGAGTTTAATATTAAATTCAACTAAAATTTTGTTGCTCTGCAATAAAATTATTTTTCTGTCATTTATAATTTACTAATTTGTGTATGCGAGGAGAACCCCCAGCTGAATTTCTTTTTGACGCAGAGATCGAGAGAACCCTTCACCGAAGACGCAGAAATCAAAGAGTGGATTCCAAAGAAGAAAGTACCTCTGATCACTCAGAAGTCAAAGAACCAATGGTTGAAGTTCCTCCAATTCCACCTCCTCCAGCTCTAAAAAGAGTCATGGGTGACTATGGAGGTGCAAACACACCGGGTGATCGATTGACCATTGTCAACCAACCGGTGAATGTGACGAATTTTAAACTACATCCTAGCATAATCAATCAATTGGAAAGAAAACCTTTCACCGCAAAGGTTAACGAAGATGCCAAAAAACACCTGCAAAGATTTCTCACCATGAACACCATGCTGAAAATTGATGGTCATACTGATGAAGCAAAAAAATTAAGAATGTTCCCGTTCACTTTAGATGAAGATGCGGAAGAATGGTTCTATTCTCTTCCTGCCGGCAGTATCACATCATGGGAAGAGATGGAAACTGCATTCTTAAATGAGTACTTTCCAGCACCAGTATTCCTGAGAAAAAGGTATGAAATTCTTAATTTCAAACAGAAGGATGGTGAGTCATTGGGAGACGCCTACAAAAGATTCAAAAGGATCTTAGTAGCGTGTCCAACTCACAATATGGATCAGACCGAACAAATGCAGATGTTCGTTAATGGGCTGAAAATAAAAACAAAGCAGTTGATTGATACAGCAGCCGGTGGCTCAACAAATTTCTCAACAGCCACTGGTATTAAGAGGATTATTGAAGCAATAGCTGCCAATGAGCATCTAGAATTATACGACAGGTGTACTAGTCAGCTGTAAGACCCCAATTTTTGCCCTAAGATCCCTCATGGCCCATATCATATCATATCATGGCCTCAAGGATCTTTGCATACCTTAGCTGCCCTCCTAGTGGGTGGGATGCCTTGTGAGTGTGGTTCTTGATCACCAAGCATGTATAGCATTTGTGTGTCATTGCTTTTCATATGTTTACTAACCAAAAGTACAAAAATATTGTCATCTAACCTTGTTGCTTGCAGATGAAGCTAGCTAGGCCAAAGCAGTCAAATCAGGCATTGAGCAATTGATGGTGGCCATTCTTGAAGAATTTGGACACCATGATCAATAATCAAGAGTTCATATAACTTGTGATATCATTTGGAATCAAGATCTCATGTGAAAGAGGCTTGGAATTCATCAGAATATGGCCCAGTCAACCAAAAGTCAACAGAAGTCAGTTGTGGTCAACTGTGGATTTAATCATGGATTTGGAGGTGGGAAGTGATTAGAAATGCTCCATTCATGTTCAAACAAGTCTCATTTGACATTTCAAATACTCACATTAAAGGATTTAAGGTCATACCAAAAGTTTCCAAAAGGAAAAATGACCTATGGTTGCAAGTTTCCAAAAGAATAGCGAGTTTTTGGAACAACTTCAACTCAATTTTCCTCCATCAAAAAAGCTTCAAATGGAATTTTGTTGAACATGAAAGTTGTAGATCCTTCTCTCCCATTTCCAAAAAGTCCAAGATCATGAGAATCGGATGAACGGTTGAGGAGATATGATCGAATTACCACCGAGCGTGCATGGCGAAAATTTTCATGTATCGATGCACACGAGTTTCGTATCGATACATGCAAGGCCAAAATGGCTATGTATCGATGCACACGAGTTATGTGTCGATGCACACTGTTAAAAAATGCTATGTATCGATGCAAACAAGTTAGGTGTCGATGCATACTGTTAAAAAATGTTATGTATTGATACAAACAAGTCATGTGTCGATGCATACTGTTAAAAAGTGTTATGTATCGATACGTACGAGTTATGCATCGATGCGTACTGTCAAAAATGTGCTAGGCATCGATACAGGAGCTTGGGTATCAATACGTAGCTTTGTTTTGAGCTCTCATACAGCATGGTTCACGTCCATATTACTTCATGCACCATTTTCATGCACAAGGGTGAAAATCCCATTTTGTCAAAACACCTCCATTTTAGCTAAATGCATTTACCATTTCACTAATCATGTTTAGGCATTGTTAATTAGGAGTATATATAGCACAACTCTAACAGAATTGCAAAGACTAATCACAATTCACAAATCACAATCAAATTCTTCAAATTCTCTCAAGCTCCTCCAAGATCCTTCTTCACTTTTTCACTCAATTCTTCAAGAATCCACTGATTTTTGTGCTTTCCTTTGTAGCATTCATCATCTGCAGGTGGTGGAGGATTTCTGTTCGTGAAAATCGGATCAAGAATCGGTCAAAACTCCAGCTATTGCAACAAGGAGCTTCCATGGCAGCAGCAAAATTCACCTTCGTCGTGCACTATTGAGCTGAGAGACCATCATCAACCATCTCTTACATTGAATTGCTCCATCTGTTTTTATAAACCGAGGCCAAATACACGCAATTCCAACAGAAACCATCATCAAAAGGTAAAATTCGAATCCTCAGATTGTTAGAATTGGCATGTGGTTTAGGTAGTGCTTGGAACATAGAATAGATTGATGCTTGAATCGTGTGATTTAGTCCGTTATTCATCGAGATATGTGGATTCAAAGGTTACATGTTAAACTTCTTTCCATCGATCCTTGCTGTGTGTTAACTTCTAGACGATTTCATTGGCATATCCGTGTTCTACGCGTAATAACCTTTCCAACGGTATATGGTTTATTGGATTTGGTGAAGAAATAGCCGTAACCGAATTCGCCGGTGTGGATGAACAATACCGGCTGCGCGAGGAAGAAGGATTTTCTGGAAAATCTTTCACTTCGATCCATCGTCCGCGCTGAGCAATTCGAAATAGTGTTTCCCGCGTGGCCCGGACAAATCAATTGCCGCCACCGCATTAAACAACACGCTGCCGTTTTGGTACTAGCTATAGAGTTTCACATTACTGTCATTGGCTGTAACAGTAGTAGCAATTCCATAATTAATCCACTGTACCATTAATCTAAATTAATTCGTATACTATTAAATAAATATCTAATAAATTTAACAACTTAAAAAATTTTATAAAAAAAATCCAATAATAATCCAAATAAATTGAGGCTTTTTTTTTGACAATCTTCTTTTTTTTCTCTACCTTTTTATAGAATCAAAAAATAAAAATGTTGCTTGGTAGAAATTTGAATTGCCATAGAGATGTTCATGATGTATGCCAAATTCACATGTCTCACCATTTTAATTATAAAATCACCATGCTATATCCAAATTAATTGAAAATTGAGATATTGATTCTTGACATCCTTCTGGATTTTTTGACATAGGTTTCATAATTTTTGAGTCTATGGTTTATTATATGTGAATTATTGAATTTGGATGTGTAAAAATGTGACATAAGTTGATATGTTGAATTACTCTAATTGTTTACCATGCTTCCCTCTGGCCAATGGCCTTAAATTTTTGCGTGAAGCTTGTTTGACATGTTAACATCCCCTGTGAATTTTTGTGGATTTTTACAATCCATTTTCGATTTGATTCATATTTTTTCTTGCTGCCTATCATTTTTGAACCTAGCTAGTGACACATTCTTATTCATGTTGCCATATTCTCATGCCTTGTCCAATGACCATGAAAATTGATGACATAGTTCCTAACACATTAATGTAGCATTTGGCTTTGGTCCTACTGATTTATAATGCACCATTACTGTTTACCATTAGATTGAAGTTGATGCATAATTGTAGGCTTCATTTGATGTTGTTTTTGCATGCCTTGTCATGTTTAATTAATTCCTATTGATCTACTAGTCCAAATGACTTGAAAATTAACATGTGGCTTGCTGAATGTCTTCTGGTTAGAACATAATTTTTGTGGATTTTTTGGTGCCATTTTGGCATTTATTTGAATGTGATCTTGCTGGTTGTTTGTATGAGACTCCACATTGCATCTTTTGCCTTCCATGTTGCATAAATAGAAATAGGAGCATAGTTTGAATATGGGACCAATTGGGATCCCTTTGTTATTGATATTACTTGACTTTGATCATGAATTGGTTGCTGTTTTAAGATTTTTCCATCTTTTTGACCCTAGGCTAGTCCTAGTGGTCATGTTACTTACATTTGAAGTGAATTGTGCCTTTTCAGGTTAAGGAGTTAATGATTAAGGAATTTGCTCCACATTATGGATTGTGTTACTTGACACATATGACTAATGTATTTGTTTTGTAGGATGTTTGGTTCATGTGAGCCTTGTGCTATGCACATCATTATTTGTATAATTGTACTTTGTTGATTGATTCCTACATTGTTATCTGATTATGAATGGGATGCTGATTATGCTTGATTGTTTCCAGGTACCCTTTAGTTGCTCAGTTCTCTTAAGAACTTGCATTGCTTTGCTTATAAGCAATTGGCATTGAGGTATAGAACCTTCTTCTTCATGTAGTCTGGAGACCCGGTCTGTTATTTGGCCGGGCAAATTGTCTGAAGTCCTCCTTAAGAGGCAATGCTTGTGTATGTTTATATTTGTCCCAAGCAGGAAAAGTCCTCATTCGAGGCAATTGGTGGAAGGTAGAGATAAGTAGCCTATCTCCCACTATTCAGTGAGTCTTCTCATTGCTCCCATTACATGGTTGTAGCATCGAGATCCCAACCCAAGATCTATCGAGTCCAATTGGGGAAAGAGTTCCATCTTTCTGAACTCCCCCACATTCTTATATTTACGTGCTCTCTCGGACATGAGATAGAAGCAATGAGGCACACCCCTCATACCCTTTCATCTGCTTCACCTGAGCCCCTCAATGGCCAGGTTAAGAGCGACACTTACCTATTACAGTGGATTTTCATAGTCAAACCCTTTTGCTTGAGCCCCATTGAATGGTTATAGCGTGTGCTACTTGAATTTATGTGATTGATTACTTGATTCATTTATACATGATTACTTGATTGCCATTGTGCATTTACTATCATTGATTGCCATTGGGCATTTATCATCTTTGTTTGCCATTAGTGCATGACCATTTCTTTTGTCCTCGTGACATTGTTGTTTTCCCATTGAGGAACCAGTTATAAGTCCCTGTGAGTTGGCATCTGTTCCCATGACATGGAAGAGATAGAGTGTAAGACCTCATTGGTCACTCATATCTTCTTTGCTCTTTGTTTGAGCATTGTTGTTGTATGTGAGGATTCATTGTAAGTCCCTGTGATGTGGCATTTGCATTCCTAGGATCATACTGTGGAGGTTAACATAAGTCCAGATAGATTGGCAGTTGACTTCCTTGTGTGTTTTTCTTGTTTTATTCTGATGGAGATTAGTGTAAGTCCATAGAGTGGCTTCTGATATCCTTACTTGTTTTAGGAGACAGGTATAAGACCATTGAGTGGCATCCAGTATCCGCTTTTATTTACTTTCATCTGTTACCATGTTCATATTATTGCTCATTTGTAGCCTATTCCTAAGGACCCACTTGAATCATCTTCTATATGATTTCAAGAGGCGGACCCTTCTAAGAAGTTTTACATTCCACCATTATCCATTCATCCCATTGTGTCCTACCTTTTCACACATGTTTTAAAACTTGAAATAAGTGTTGTGCAAACATTCTCACCCCTTTTCAAATTAGAAACTTGGACCTTAAGTCCATGATTTTCCAAACTTCAATTTTGTAAATACTTCATTTTGAATTGACCTTAATCATACTTTGACTCATTTTGTGAATAATCCTAATCAACTAATTTCACTCACTCAAATGTTTTGGCTTTGTCCATTCTTGTTAATCTTTTCATGCATTAGCCATAGGTTTCAATTCTCATTGTGGTTGATGTAAACCTCACCCTATCCTTAGTGAGTCGACAATAAGACTTCCGTACTGAAAACAGGGTTAACCCCTCTAGTACGTCGAAGCTATCCTCGCATGGTGGATGTTGGTCTTGGTCGAGTTTTCTCCCATTGATAATGAAGAACCTTAAGTGCTATTGTTTAAAATTGAACTCACAAATGTTTTGGAAATCTTTTAGCCGAACTACGGCGTTTTGATCCTTACCTTGGATGGAAGGTACGTAGGCAACGGGTTCATCCGTTCAAACACAAAAGTAATTAACATGTATATTCTTTTCTCATCATCCCAATCATGTTTGCACATTACTTATGTCATGACAAATAATAATTTTCAAACAACAAAGTGTGAAAAGGGCTCCCTAGGAGTACCTAGGACGCATTGGGTGCCTAACACCTTCCCATTGCGTAATTTACCCCTTACCCCGATCTCTGATCTTTTTATTAGTTTTCTACGTGTAAAACTTCTTAGGTTTTTGTTCGCTTTTTAACCAGTCCTTAGGATAAATAAAAGTGCGGTGGCGACTCTATGTTTATTGTATACTTTGCTTATGATTTAACCAATAGATCATATAGCGACGAATACACCGCTACAGAAAAGTGGCGACTCTGCTGGGGAAATAACGAAAATTGTCCCTGGTGGTATTGCCTACTTTTCACCATTGTTGTGTGATATATTATTATTTGTTATTTGACATATTTTTGTACAATTTGGGATAACTGTATTGATTGTAATGTTTGAATTGCTTGATATACAAATGCTGTTTGCTTTGGTGATCTCTGTGAGATGAGTTCTGTACCCGAACTCGAGTGCACCTTAGGATAGGAGAATGGCATAGTCTTGTCGACTGGTGTGGAGTAGTCCTTAGCCAGTTGACTTGCGAGTCCATTCACTTGGTGGAGGTCATGTTGGATTAATAATGTCACACAAGTTATTTGTGGTTAGGCATTATTCTTCCAATCATGTGCCTTAGAAGCCAAGGACCTTAGTTTACCAAACCCATCTTGGCCTATTTTTAGGACGTAGTGCGGAGGTCGTTCAGATGTCAGTTCTGATGCGATTGTTACGCGATACTACACTCATAAGAGTTTCTCTTGAGAATATTCTTGGAATAC
Organism: Lathyrus oleraceus; assembly: GCF_024323335.1. NCBI lineage: Eukaryota > Viridiplantae > Streptophyta > Magnoliopsida > Fabales > Fabaceae > Lathyrus > Lathyrus oleraceus. The sequence goes on from NC_066580.1 coordinate 122,633,915, forward strand.
GAGTATTCGTTCCTCCGATAATATTCGAGAGATGGAACGATGATTATGGGAACCTCTGGTAGAACATGTCTGGCAGGTTTAAACCCTAGTACACTCCCTTTGGGTGGTTCTTAACCAAGACTCCATGCTCGTGACTCTCAGCAAACCCGTGATTCGTGGTTGAGTCGTTCAAACATCGTTAATATCAATGGATCCCGGATCAGGTGTAAAACCTAAAATCCACCAAAGCGGCTGGTTGATATTAAGGATGTTTGAGCCGGTTCGTGTACCGTTAATATCAATGGAACTTGGGTGTTGATAAGGTGAAAACCTAAATCCACCAAAATGGATGATTGATATTAGGGATACAATGAGCTTTCCCACGACCTTTGTTTGGTGTGCTTTGCTTGATCCTTGAGTGTGATTGTTGCATCCATACATTCATGCATTCATCCACATTCCATATCATCGAAAAATCAGAAAATTTTCAAGGAACTCAAAGGAGTTTATTTGCAAAAAAATTTCAAACATGAAAAAACCGGGAAAAATTTTTCACCTGGTATATCTGATGAGATATTCTCATATATGATCAAAATGCCTAAATATTTCAAAGTTTGCAAATAAAACCCTCGGGTTCCTTTGATAAAAAACAAGCATATGCATAAACACTTCATGCATCATTTGCATAAGCGGGTGTTTTGTTCCGGTCTCCCGTCCTGTGGTCTGACCCTGCGATCTTCATTTATTTTGGAGACGCACCTCGCCGGTATTATACCAAGGTCAACTCTTCCAGAGATTGATGGATCATCTTGAGCAAGAGAATTGCGAACTCAAAGGAGGAATTTTCCCGACTGAGTACTTTTGATGGATTAAATCCCGGGCTGGCATTGGCTATTATTCTGGGGTACATGATGATCAGCCGGAAGAGGAAGCTGCTGCTATCATTGAAGAAGATGCAGAGGACATGAGCAATTCCGTTATTCCTGGTGGTGTCTGCCACAATTGGGTCGCTGTGGATGTTCCTACGGTCATTCATAAGTCAGCGTGATTTGTTCACTTTGTTCAAAACCCTTCTCCCATGCCAAAAGGAGAAGTGATGACATTGTTGGCAAAGCATTTAATACAATGATGTTTTCATTCAATTAATGCATTGTTAAACATTTGTTTTTCCATTTGTTTTCACTTTTTGCTTTTGCATGAAATCAGTGATCACAAAAAACCTGAAAAACAAGAAAACAACTTTTTCATCTGCATAAATGATTTGCTTGTTTAAATACCAAAGCTTTTCGTTATCCAGAATCATTATGCAGGGATTTCTAAACCCATTGAACATAATGATCCAACGCCATCTCCCAAATTTGAATTCCTTGTATTCGAGGCAGAGGAAGATGATGTTGAAGGGGATTCCTGATGAGATTACCCGCCTTCTTGAGCACCCAAAGAAGCTCATTCAGCTGTATCATGAGAATCAGCAAAACAGTCAAACTGGGGCATTACAAATGTAATGTTAAATAAAAAAAAATAAAAAAAAAAAAAAAAAAAAAAGAGAAGAGGGTGAAAAATCAAAGTAAAGGCAAAAATCAGGAAAATTTTTTCAAATAGAGAAAAAAAAAAAGAATAAAAGAAGCCTGATACCCTCAAGTCCCTAGTTGACTGATGCTGAATAGGTTCAGAGTCGTTATGACCAACTGAACTTGATTGAAGAGAAGAGATTAACTGCCATGTGTCATGGTCAGTTATATCAGCAGAGAATGAAGAAAGCATTCGATAAGAAGGTCAAGCCTCGTGTGTTCAGAGAAGGTGACCTTGTGCTCAAGAAAGTTTTGTCTTTCGCGCCCGATTCCAGGGGCAAGTGGACTCCAAACTACGAGGGTCCATATGTTGTTAAGAGAGCCTTTTCAGGCGGTGCTTTGATGCTTACAACAATGGATGGGGAGGATTTCACTCGTCCTGTGAATTCGGATGCAGTTAAGAGATACTTTGCCTAAAAAAAAAGTATATGCAAGTGAAAAACAGAATAACTCGCTAAGTTGAAAACCCGAAAGGGCGGCTTAGGCAAAAAATGAGCGTCTCGGTGGAGAACCCGCAAGGGTAATCCAGGCAAAAATTAGAGACTTGAAAAAAGGATATGTTTGCATCCCGCTAGATTGAGTACCTCACCCTGGGGCAATCTAGGCAAAAATTAGGGATTTGGCAAGTAACTGCATCCTGACAAGACTTTCTGTTTCATCAGCCGTCTTTTCGTCAGAAGATTCTCGATTCGTCGTCAACTGAAGCTTCGAATACATTGAGATTCAAATTGGTAGAGAAAGGATCATTATGTTCAATGTAGCCCTCTTCCAATATATATCACTGATTTCAAATTTGTACAGATCTATGGAGTCTTGCCATTTGCAGGCTACCATCCCATCAAATAAATTTGAGCTTTTATCCAATTATTTGCACTCTTATTTGTTTCAATTCAACAAATGTTTTGCATGTTTTAATTGATAAAAATATCATTGTTTTAAAAACAAAATTTTTCAAAATTATTGTTTTAAACAAAGTGAACATTCACAAATGATAAAAGGATACTCAAAGAATTTCCCCAGTGCTCTCCCAAGGGTGGCACGGTTTCCAACAGGTAAGACAGTTGTTCATACTCCTGGTTTGGTTTGTATCCTTCTTCTCCAGATTTGGTTGTTGGGGTTGTTCCCCAAGCAGAGATTTTGGTTGTTGGGGTTGTCCCCTAAGCAGAGCTTCTGTGAATCTTGACTCCCCGAAACAGAGTGGTGTATTGAGGACTCGGTCTGTTCTCCAGCAGTAGTCTCTCCCCGGCTTGATTGCTCAGTCGTTCGGAAGATTGTGGTTAGTGGGTTGATATCCCCGTATCCCGTATTTCTCCCCAAGTGAGTTGCCAGCACAATTGTAAGCTGAGTCGTTGGTGAGGTTGTTCCCCAAGCAGAGTGTTGTTGAAGATTCAGTGTTCTCCAGCAGCAGTTTTCCCCAGCATGGATGCTTTCCTTGTGGAAGATTCGGCGGTTGATGGTTTGCCACCTTAGTGCCTCGCCACTTTCTCCAGTGGATCGCTATCCCCAGACTTTATTTATCTCCTTGGCGCAGTAGAGCTGTTATTGATATCCCCATTGCAGTCGCGAGCAGAGTTGTTGTCACTCTCCCCAGCGCAGTTGCCAACGGATTTATCTGTTTTCTCAGCACGGTCGCTTTCCTTTTGGAAGACTCGGTAAGTCAGTGGTTTGATACCCGGTACTTTACCTTTTCCCCGGCAAAGTCGTCAGTGGAGGTGTTTACTTTCCCTCTATCAGAATGGTTGATCTTCTCAGTAGAGCAGGATTTATTTTCCTACTCAGTGGTTGATTGGGTTGATATCCCAGTATCTTCATCCATCTTTCTCCAGCATTTGTTTGCAGAGCGGTTGTTGTGGCAATATTGCCTGTTGAACCTCCTTCAATCCCCGGTATGGTCAGTCAATGGCTCCGTCATCCAGAGATTGTACTGATTTCCTGATTACTCTTCGATCCTCAGTAGAGCGGATTTTATTGTAGAGTTTACTGATGTGATCCATCAGATGTATGTTCGCCCCGAGTAGAGTGGTTTGTTGCAGAATCTACTTGTTTGGTGTTTTCCTTCCTCGGCGGGTTGTTCCCCAAGAGAGTAGTTGATGATATCCCCAGTAGAGTTGCTTGTGCAGTCCAACTCTATCCGGTGACCTTTTCCTTCCTCGGCGGGTTGTTCCCCAAGAGAGTAGTTGATGATATCCCCAGTAGAGTTGCTTGTGCAGCCAAACTCTATCCGGGTGACCTTTGCTCCCTCAGTGGGTTGTTCCCCAATGGAGTTATGTTGGATCCGTTTCCATAGCAGTGTTTGCTAGGATCCCCTGCAGGACTTTGAGATTCTCTTGTTCCCCGACAGATTCGTCTTGGTGGCTGTTTTGCCTGTTGTGACTTTCTGTGCCCTAGTTGGGACGATCGCTGATCCATTGCTCAGAATTGGTATTCTCCTGATACCTCTGATTCTTTTGCCTCTGCTTCCCAGCAGTACCCGCAGATCTTTGCTTTATAGCATGTAGATCTCCAGCAGAATTGGCTTTCCAGTTGGTTTTCCCCTGGAAGTGTAATACCGGACGTTTGATTCCTGGACCTGTTGTGTCAGAAATGTCTGTTTTGTCAGCATTCATCAAACATAAATCACGCATATTCATGCATATTCATGAAACATTCAGATATCCATGTTGCATTTTGCCATATATCCCTCGTTTGTTGTTCCCTGCTACGGTGATACAGATCTTTATAGATCTCCCTAAGCAGATGTCGGGTGTTTAATCTCTCCATATAGAGTCAGCCCATAAGCAGAAAATGTTGTCTTTCCTTCTGCAGTTCCCCACTGAGATGTACCCTCGTGGATGACGGTTTCTTCCGTTTCCTCCCAACACATATATTGGGATGGATTTTCCTACTTGAGTTATATCCTCATTAGGACGTGTCTTGATTCAGTCTGTCTTTTCGGATCTTTCCTGAATTGACATTTATCGTCTGTTCCTTGTGCTTCCCTGTGGTGATTTTTATCCCCAGCGGAGTAGTTTCGGGCCTCTACCCTTATACCGGTAGTTATAAGTCCTATCTTTCCTGGCTTTCTTGGCAAAATTTGTGGTTATACACCTTTTATTCTCCAGCCAGAGTTTTGGTTTTCTACCCTCATACCGGTAGTCGTAAATCCTATTTTCCTGCTCTCCAGCAGTTTGTGGTTTGTTATAAACCCTATTTTGGTTTCCCGTGCGGATGTGTGATTTATTCTATCCCCACGCGGAGTTTTTGGTTTTTCTACCCCGTATTCGGTAGATGTAAACCCTAATTTTGTGGTCAACCCCACCATCTTTTGGCCTTCTGCCTACAAACCAGCAGTCGTAAGTCCTATTCTTGCGGTTTTTCTACAAACCGGTAGTCATAAACCCTGTTCTCTCCTTGCAGAGTTAACTCTGTTGTTCATCCCAACCGATGACAATTCCCTCTTTGTGGATATCTTCATCTAGTTCTTGATGTTGATTTTCCTTTGCTTGGATAAGTTGCTCAGATCAGCACTTATATCCCCAGCAAGTCTTTTACGGATAATTGCCGTATGCTAGCAATTTTATCCCCAGCGGGTCCTTTCACCTTTTGTCAGTGATTGTGTTCCCCGGATCATTGATTTTCATCAATGCATCCCAGCGAGTCTTCTTGCATTTACCCTCTTGTTGGTAATGTCTGTTGCTCCCTTTGATTGGTCATCATTATATACCTAATTTGGTATCCCGGTGCCTTTCTTTTCGGATTTTATCCTACAAACAACCTACAACCCGGTTCAGGATAATCTTCCATGTGAGTATTCTATCCACGTTCTGACGGTAATGGATATTATATCTCGTTCACTCTCGAGTCAATCTTTGATTGTTTTCTCCGCAGAGTCAGATTCGTATTCCTTGTGGGATCGAATGTCCATCCTATAAACAAGTTTGCTTTCGCTCTCTTCAGGATGATGAGTGTCTTGGAACACAAACCAATTCACGATTCCGGATCTTATCCTATAAACAACCCAGTAACCGGTTCAGGATAATTTTCCTTTCGAGTATATTATTCACGGTCTGCCGGTAATGAATAATATATCTCATGCGCTCTTTGGTTGGGTCCTTTGTTGATCATCCCCAGTCGAGTAAGATTCGTATTCCTTGTGGGATCGAATGTCCATCCTATAAACAAGTTTGCTTTCGCTCTCTTCAGGATGATGAGTGTCTTGGAACACAAACCAATTCACGATTCCGGATCTTATCCTATAAACAACCTACCACCCGGTTCAGGATAATTTTCCATGCGAGTACATTATCTATGTTTTGACGGCTATAGATAATGTATCTCATGCACTCTTTTGTCGAACACTTTGTTTGTTTCCCCAACTGAGTAAGATTTGTATTCTTTACAGAATCAAATATCCATCCTATAAACAAGTTTGCTTTCGCTCTCTTCAGGATGATGAGTGTTTTGGAACACACACCAATTCACGTCTTTGGTCGGTCACCTGTTACATACCTACAACCCGGTATCCTTGGTGTTCCTTCCTGATTTTTGTTACCCTTATACCGGTAACATCTTCATTTCTTTGGTGCTTCTTCAGCGGAGTTTCCTTTGGTGATTTTTACCCCTTTGCTATATGGGTGTTTATTCCCCAGTATATGCATTTCCCGGCAGGGAGGTTCTATGTGAATCTTTTCCTGGTCCGAGTCCGGATTTTTATTCGAAGTATCCTTTATGGATAGTTGAGTCAGCTTATGTCTTTCCAATGGATTCATTTTCCTCTGGAATTCTTTATTCCCCAGTGCGAGTCCTTTGCTACCCCAGCAAGTTCTCCATTCCGATATCTGTTATCCCCACTCGGAGTCGTGTCTTGTTCACGCTGTGTCAGTTTTGTCATTACCCTAATCAAAGTCGTGTCCTGCTCACGCATTCTTTTTCTTATTATCCCCTAGCTGAGTCCAATAAGAGTCTTATTAGTTGAGTCTCTGTTCCTGGTGAGTGTATTACTCCGACGGATCGTCTTTTCTTCTGTGTGAACAATATATTCTCCACAGAATTTGCTTTTGCATGCATACATCTGCATCATGAGGTCTCTTAGGGACCAAAATTCGTCTCATTACTATTATTTAAGCCCATTCTACCGCGTCGAGATGAAGATTTCTAAACTTCACTTCTCCGGCTAGAATGACCTTAAATAGGGGCATCTGTAAGACCCCAATTTTTGCCCTAAGATCCCTCATGGCCCATATCATATCATATCATGGCCTCAAGGATCTTTGCATACCTTAGCTGCCCTCCTAGTGGGTGGGATGCCTTGTGAGTGTGGTTCTTGATCACCAAGCATGTATAGCATTTGTGTGTCATTGCTTTTCATATGTTTACTAACCAAAAGTACAAAAATATTGTCATCTAACCTTGTTGCTTGCAGATGAAGCTAGCTAGGCCAAAGCAGTCAAATCAGGCATTGAGCAATTGATGGTGGCCATTCTTGAAGAATTTGGACACCATGATCAATAATCAAGAGTTCATATAACTTGTGATATCATTTGGAATCAAGATCTCATGTGAAAGAGGCTTGGAATTCATCAGAATATGGCCCAGTCAACCAAAAGTCAACAGAAGTCAGTTGTGGTCAACTGTGGATTTAATCATGGATTTGGAGGTGGGAAGTGATTAGAAATGCTCCATTCATGTTCAAACAAGTCTCATTTGACATTTCAAATACTCACATTAAAGGATTTAAGGTCATACCAAAAGTTTCCAAAAGGAAAAATGACCTATGGTTGCAAGTTTCCAAAAGAATAGTGAGTTTTTGGAACAACTTCAACTCAATTTTCCTCCATCAAAAAAGCTTCAAATGGAATTTTGTTGAACATGAAAGTTGTAGATCCTTCTCTCCCATTTCCAAAAAGTCCAAGATCATGAGAATCGGATGAACGGTTGAGGAGATATGATCGAATTACCACCGAGCGTGCATGGCGAAAATTTTCATGTATCGATGCACACGAGTTTCGTATCGATACATGCAAGGCCAAAATGGCTATGTATCGATGCACACGAGTTATGTGTCGATGCACACTGTTAAAAAATGCTATGTATCGATGCAAACAAGTTAGGTGTCGATGCATACTGTCAAAAAATGTTATGTATTGATACAAACAAGTCATGTGTCGATGCATACTGTTAAAAAGTGTTATGTATCGATACGTACGAGTTATGCATCGATGCGTACTGTCAAAAATGTGCTAGGCATCGATACAGGAGCTTGGGTATCAATACGTAGCTTTGTTTTGAGCTCTCATACAGCATGGTTCACGTCCATATTACTTCATGCACCATTTTCATGCACAAGGGTGAAAATCCCATTTTGTCAAAACACCTCCATTTTAGCTAAATGCATTTACCATTTCACTAATCATGTTTAGGCATTGTTAATTAGGAGTATATATAGCACAACTCTAACAGAATTGCAAAGACTAATCACAATTCACAAATCACAATCAAATTCTTCAAATTCTCTCAAGCTCCTCCAAGATCCTTCTTCACTTTTTCACTCAATTCTTCAAGAATCCACTGATTTTTGTGCTTTCCTTTGTAGCATTCATCATCTGCAGGTGGTGGAGGATTTCTGTTCGTGAAAATCGGATCAAGAATCGGTCAAAACTCCAGCTATTGCAACAAGGAGCTTCCATGGCAGCAGCAAAATTCACCTTCGTCGTGCACTATTGAGCTGAGAGACCATCATCAACCATCTCTTACATTGAATTGCTCCATCTGTTTTTATAAACCGAGGCCAAATACACGCAATTCCAACAGAAACCATCATCAAAAGGTAAAATTCGAATCCTCAGATTGTTAGAATTGGCATGTGGTTTAGGTAGTGCTTGGAACATAGAATAGATTGATGCTTGAATCGTGTGATTTAGTCCGTTATTCATCGAGATATGTGGATTCAAAGGTTACATGTTAAACTTCTTTCCATCGATCCTTGATGTGTGTTAACTTCTAGACGATTTCATTGGCATATCCGTGTTCTACGCGTAATAACCTTTCCAACGGTATATGGTTTATTGGATTTGGTGAAGAAATAGCCGTAACCGAATTCGCCGGTGTGGATGAACAATACCGGCTGCGCGAGGAAGAAGGATTTTCTGGAAAATCTTTCACTTCGATCCATCGTCCGCGCTGAGCAATTCGAAATAGTGTTTCCCGCGTGGCCCGGACAAATCAATTGCCGCCACCGCATTAAACAACACGCTGCCGTTTTGGTACTAGCTATAGAGTTTCACATTACTGTCATTGGCTGTAACAGTAGTAGCAATTCCATAATTAATCCACTGTACCATTAATCTAAATTAATTCGTATACTATTAAATAAATATCTAATAAATTTAACAACTTAAAAAATTTTATAAAAAAAATCCAATAATAATCCAAATAAATTGAGGCTTTTTTTTTGACAATCTTCTTTTTTTTCTCTACCTTTTTATAGAATCAAAAAATAAAAATGTTGCTTGGTAGAAATTTGAATTGCCATAGAGATGTTCATGATGTATGCCAAATTCACATGTCTCACCATTTTAATTATAAAATCACCATGCTATATCCAAATTAATTGAAAATTGAGATATTGATTCTTGACATCCTTCTGGATTTTTTGACATAGGTTTCATAATTTTTGAGTCTATGGTTTATTATATGTGAATTATTGAATTTGGATGTGTAAAAATGTGACATAAGTTGATATGTTGAATTACTCTAATTGTTTACCATGCTTCCCTCTGGCCAATGGCCTTAAATTTTTGCGTGAAGCTTGTTTGACATGTTAACATCCCCTGTGAATTTTTGTGGATTTTTACAATCCATTTTCGATTTGATTCATATTTTTTCTTGCTGCCTATCATTTTTGAACCTAGCTAGTGACACATTCTTATTCATGTTGCCATATTCTCATGCCTTGTCCAATGACCATGAAAATTGATGACATAGTTCCTAACACATTAATGTAGCATTTGGCTTTGGTCCTACTGATTTATAATGCACCATTACTGTTTACCATTAGATTGAAGTTGATGCATAATTGTAGGCTTCATTTGATGTTGTTTTTGCATGCCTTGTCATGTTTAATTAATTCCTATTGATCTACTAGTCCAAATGACTTGAAAATTAACATGTGGCTTGCTGAATGTCTTCTGGTTAGAAAATAATTTTTGTGGATTTTTTGGTGCCATTTTGGCATTTATTTGAATGTGATCTTGCTGGTTGTTTGTATGAGACTCCACATTGCATCTTTTGCCTTCCATGTTGCATAAATAGAAATAGGAGCATAGTTTGAATATGGGACCAATTGGGATCCCTTTGTTATTGATATTACTTGACTTTGATCATGAATTGGTTGCTGTTTTAAGATTTTTCCATCTTTTTGACCCTAGGCTAGTCCTAGTGGTCATGTTACTTACATTTGAAGTGAATTGTGCCTTTTCAGGTTAAGGAGTTAATGATTAAGGAATTTGCTCCACATTATGGATTGTGTTACTTGACACATATGACTAATGTATTTGTTTTGTAGGATGTTTGGTTCATGTGAGCCTTGTGCTATGCACATCATTATTTGTATAATTGTACTTTGTTGATTGATTCCTACATTGTTATCTGATTATGAATGGGATGCTGATTATGCTTGATTGTTTCCAGGTACCCTTTAGTTGCTCAGTTCTCTTAAGAACTTGCATTGCTTTGCTTATAAGCAATTGACATTGAGGTATAGAACCTTCTTCTTCATGTAGTCTGGAGACCCGGTCTGTTATTTGGCCGGGCAAATTGTCTGAAGTCCTCCTTAAGAGGCAATGCTTGTGTATGTTTATATTTGTCCCAAGCAGGAAAAGTCCTCATTCGAGGCAATTGGTGGAAGGTAGAGATAAGTAGCCTATCTCCCACTATTCAGTGAGTCTTCTCATTGCTCCCATTACATGGTTGTAGCATCGAGATCCCAACCCAAGATCTATCGAGTCCAATTGGGGAAAGAGTTCCATCTTTCTGAACTCCCCCACATTCTTATATTTACGTGCTCTCTCGGACATGAGATAGAAGCAATGAGGCACACCCCTCATACCCTTTCATCTGCTTCACCTGAGCCCCTCAATGGCCAGGTTAAGAGCGACACTTACCTATTACAGTGGATTTTCATAGTCAAACCCTTTTGCTTGAGCCCCATTGAATGGTTATAGCGTGTGCTACTTGAATTTATGTGATTGATTACTTGATTCATTTATACATGATTACTTGATTGCCATTGTGCATTTACTATCATTGATTGCCATTGGGCATTTATCATCTTTGTTTGCCATTAGTGCATGACCATTTCTTTTGTCCTCGTGACATTGTTGTTTTCCCATTGAGGAACCAGTTATAAGTCCCTGTGAGTTGGCATCTGTTCCCATGACATGGAAGAGATAGAGTGTAAGACCTCATTGGTCACTCATATCTTCTTTGCTCTTTGTTTGAGCATTGTTGTTGTATGTGAGGATTCATTGTAAGTCCCTGTGATGTGGCATTTGCATTCCTAGGATCATACTGTGGAGGTTAACATAAGTCCAGATAGATTGGCAGTTGACTTCCTTGTGTGTTTTTCTTGTTTTATTCTGATGGAGATTAGTGTAAGTCCATAGAGTGGCTTCTGATATCCTTACTTGTTTTAGGAGACAGGTATAAGACCATTGAGTGGCATCCAGTATCCGCTTTTATTTACTTTCATCTGTTACCATGTTCATATTATTGCTCATTTGTAGCCTATTCCTAAGGACCCACTTGAATCATCTTCTATATGATTTCAAGAGGCGGACCCTTCTAAGAAGTTTTACATTCCACCATTATCCATTCATCCCATTGTGTCCTACCTTTTCACACATGTTTTAAAACTTGAAATAAGTGTTGTGCAAACATTCTCACCCCTTTTCAAATTAGAAACTTGGACCTTAAGTCCATGATTTTCCAAACTTCATTTTTGTAAATACTTCATTTTGAATTGACCTTAATCATACTTTGACTCATTTTGTGAATAATCCTAATCAACTAATTTCACTCACTCAAATGTTTTGGCTTTGTCCATTCTTGTTAATCTTTTCATGCATTAGCCATAGGTTTCAATTCTCATTGTGGTTGATGTAAACCTCACCCTATCCTTAGTGAGTCGACAATAAGACTTCCGTACTGAAAACAGGGTTAACCCCTCTAGTACGTCGAAGCTATCCTCGCATGGTGGATGTTGGTCTTGGTCGAGTTTTCTCCCATTGATAATGAAGAACCTTAAGTGCTATTGTTTAAAATTGAACTCACAAATGTTTTGGAAATCTTTTAGCCGAACTACGGCGTTTTGATCCTTACCTTGGATGGAAGGTACGTAGGCAACGAGTTCATCCGTTCAAACACAAAAATAATTAACATGTATATTCTTTTCTCATCATCCCAATCATGTTTGCACATTACTTATGTCATGACAAATAATAATTTTCAAACAACAAAGTGTGAAAAGGGCTCCCTAGGAGTACCTAGGACGCATTGGGTGCCTAACACCTTCCCATTGCGTAATTTACCCCTTACCCCGATCTCTGATCTTTTTATTAGTTTTCTACGTGTAAAACTTCTTAGGTTTTTGTTCGCTTTTTAACCAGTCCTTAGGATAAATAAAAGTGCGGTGGCGACTCTATGTTTATTGTATACTTTGCTTATGATTTAACCAATAGATCATATAGCGACGAATACACCGCTACATCAGCCATAGGGGGTGATTGATCTAAAATTAGAAACAAATAAAATCCGTCTGGAAGACACAGTTGCTGCCGAAGTAGACAAGAAGTTGAAAGCTATGAATATAGGTACTCAATAGATAGCGCAGGTCCAGCCAGCTCAGGCTAGCACTTGTGAAATCTGTAATGGACCTCATCACACGGTCTATTGCTTTGCTACTCCACAACAAATTGAAGAGATCAAATTCTTGAAGCAGAATAATCCCTACTCTAACACTTACAACCCAGGTTGGAAGAATCATCCAAATTTCTCCTGGAAGGATCAGAGAGGGAATGTTTTGATACAAGTTACAGGGCAATATCAGACTCAATATCAGCAACAGCAGCAACAACAGGCACCTAAAAAGGCTGAATGGGAAATCGCCATTGAAAAATTAGCAACCAATAGCATGCAGTTTCAAGAAGAAACCATGACTAATCAGAAAAACACCACGGCCTCCATTAAAAATCTCGAAGTCCAAATGGGTCAGATAACACAACAGTTAGCTTCAAATTCTCAAGCCCCGGACACCCTACCTAGTGGTACGGTAACAAATCCGCGGGAACATAACATTGTTAACGCTATCGTAACCCGAAGTGGAAAGTCAACGGAGGAAAACAGTGCTGAAAAAGATGGATTGTTAGAAGTGGATTTAGAAATCAAGGAAACCAAGGACCAAGATGAAGAAGTGATACTACCACCTATCAAGGAGAAAGAGAAGGTTTCAAAACCAATCATCAAACTCCCTTACCCTCCAAGACAGAAAAAGAAAGATCAACATGAGAAAAAATTTGAGAGGTTCCTGGAAATGTTCAAAAAACTGGAAATAAACATCCCTTTTCTGAGGCATTAGAACAAATGTCAATATATGCCAAGTTCATGAAAGACATCATCTCCAAGAAATGTTCCACTGATAGAGACCCGATCATCCTAACTGAAACATGCAATGCCATTCTCCAAGGCATGAAAATCCCAGTGAAAAAGAAAGACAGTGGATCGGTTACTATTCCATGCACTATTGGTGATAGAAAATTCAAGAAGGCTCTGATTGACTTAGGAGTGAGTGTAAGCTTGATGCCACTGTCCATCTATAAAAAATTTGGCATCGACACTGTTCAAGATACTCGAATGACACTTCAGTTTGCGGATCACTCTGTGAGGCGACCCTATGGGATTGTGGAAGATGTTCTTGTAAAAATTGACAAGTTTGTCTTCCCAGTTGACTTCGTCATTCTGGAAATGCCTGAAGATGAGGAAATTCCTCTCATATTAGGCAGACCTTTCTTAGAAACAGGATGGTGTATGATAAACATCGAGGAAGGAACTATGACCCTCAAAGTCTATGATGAAGAGTTAAAAATAGATGTGAGGAACACAATGCAATACAAAGATGATATTGGCACAAGCCACATAATAGAGATAATAGATCAAGTAATTGCTCAAGAAAATGAAAGGCATAGACCCCAGTCACCACTAGAACGGGTCTTAAGTCTATCAATTTTTGAAAGTGATGAAGATGAAGGAGAGTCTGAGGTGCTCGCTATGATGGAAAAACAACCTGAATGGATTAGATCTAGACCACACCGGTGGTAAGATTTAAGACCACAGCCACCATCAGATGTCACTGAAGAACCAAAAACAGATGTAAATCTGAAGCAGTTACCAACAAATCTGAAGTATGTATTTCTGGACACTGAAAAGAAATGCCCAGCTATTATCAATGTCAGTCTACAAAGTGCCCAAGAAGCAGAAATCATTCAAGTGCTAAAAAAATACAAAGGCGCGATCGGATGGGCAATTGAGGACTTAAAAGGTATAAGCCCGACCGTTTGCATGCACAAAATCTTAATGGAAGATGATCACAAACCAGTGGTGCAACCACAGCGAAGACTTAACCCATCCATGAAAGAAGTGGTACACAAAGAAGTTGTAAAATTGTTGGATGCAGGCTTAATTTATCCTATTTCCGATAGTTCTTGAGCAAGTCCAGTCCATGTGGTACCAAAAAAAGGGGGCACTACGGTGATTAAAAATGAGAAGAATCAGTTGATCCCAACCCGAACTGTTACAGGTTGGAGGGTGTGCATAGATTACAGAAGACTAAATGTGGCAACACGAAATGACCACTTCCCGTTACCATTCATTGATCAAATGTTGGAAGGGTTAGCCGGACACGATTACTATAGTTTCCTAGATGGGTACTCGGGGTACAACCAGATTGCGGTTGCCCCTGAGGATCAAGAGAAGACTGCATTCACATGCCCCTATGGTATTTTTGCTTATAGAAGAATGCCATTTGGGTTGTGCAACGCACCGGCCACTTTTCAAAGGTGTATGACATCAATTTTTGCTGACATGCTCGAAAAGCATATGGAAGTATTTATGGATGACTTTTTCGTATTCGGTTCTTCATTTGATAATTGTTTGACTAACTTGTCACTTGTGTTAGAAAGATGTCAGCAAACAAATTTGATCCTGAACTGGGAAAAGTGTCACTTCATGGTACATGAAGGAATAGTCTTGGGACTCAAGATCTCCAACCAAGGTATTGAAATGGACATAGCAAAAGTGGAGGTAATAGCTAATTTACCACCTCCGGTAAATGAAAAAAGCATCCGGAGCTTCTTGGGACATGCAGGGTTCTACCGCAGGTTCATAAGGGATTTCTCCAAGATCGCAGAGCCATTAACTAGTCTACTGGTGAAGGATACACGATTCCTATTTGACAAGGAGTGCAGGCAAGCCTTCTAGACGTTGAAGAAGGAACTTGTGTCAGCCCCCATAGTTATTGCCCCTACTTGGTCTCTCCCTTTTGAGATAATGTGTGATGCTAGTGATAATGCAGTAGGGGAAGTACTAGGGCAACACAAGGAGAAGCTCTTGCATGTGATCTATTATGCAAGCCACGTATTGAACCCTGCTCAAATGAACTATGCAACCACCGAAAAGGAACTCCTGGCGGTTGTGTACGCGTTTGATAAGTTCAGATCCTATTTGTTGGGATCAAAGGTAATTGTGTATACTGACCATGCTACTTTAAAATATCTTTTTGCCAAACAGGAATCAAAGCCAAGGCTGCTGCGATGGATCCTACTACTACAAGAGTTCGACCTGGAAATCAGAGACAAAAAAGGTAGTGAAAACACTGTTGCTGATCACTTGTCTCAGATGACTCCGATTCAAGAAACAGAAGAAACACACCCCATAAGAGATGAGTTCACTAACAAACGTATCCTAGCCATTACACATATCCCACGGTTCGCCGACTACGCAGACTTCGTGGTAGGTGGACTAATACCTGATGACTTTGACTCTAACAGAAGAAAAAAGTTTTTGCATGATTGTAGGTTTTATGTGTGGGACGATCCATTCCTTTACAA
Organism: Lathyrus oleraceus; assembly: GCF_024323335.1. Classification (NCBI taxonomy): domain Eukaryota; kingdom Viridiplantae; phylum Streptophyta; class Magnoliopsida; order Fabales; family Fabaceae; genus Lathyrus; species Lathyrus oleraceus. Next base: position 122,649,603 of record NC_066580.1, read on the forward strand.
AAAGGGATTAGATGGCTTAGTAAGGATATATGTTCCGGAGGAAGAGCAAAGGGACATCCTAAAAGCCTGTCACAACTTAGAATATGGAGGACATTTTAGTAGAGATAGAACCGCAGCAAAAGTCCTCCAGTCAGGATTGTACTGGCCTACAGTGCTCAAAGATGCTTAAGAGATGGTAAAAGAGTGCGACAGATGTCAGAGAACAGGAAACATATCCAAGAGGAATCAGATGCCTCAGAATGCCATGTTAGAGGTAGAACTGTTCGATGTGTGGGGAATAGATTTTATGGGACCCTTCCCACCATCCTTTGGAAAGCAATACATTCTGGTCGCGGTTGACTATGTGTCAAAATGGGTGGAAGCAGTCGCACTGCCCACGAATGACGCGAAAGTGGTAATAAATTTCCTCAAGAATTGTATCTTTGCACGGTTTGGGGTACCAAGAGCACTGATTAGTGACGAAGGTACCCACTTCCTCAACAAGCTGATGGAGAACCTGCTAAGGAAATACAATGTCAAGCATAGAATCGCCACACCGTACCACCCCTAGACTAGTGGACAAGTTGAGGTATCAAATCGCCAGATCAAGCAAATCCTAGAAAATACCGTTAGCGCCTCACGAAAAGATTGGTCAATCAAGCTAGATGTTGCACTCTAGGCATACCGAACAACGTTCAAGACCCCAATAGGTATGTCCCCGTATCAACTGGTCTATGGTAAATCTTGTCATCTGCCGCTCGAACTAGAGCACAGGGCATTCTGGGCTACCAAATTTCTCAACTATGATCTGTCAAAAGTGGGTAAATCTCGGATTCTTCAATTACAAGAGCTGGAAGAATTCAGAAATCGAGCATATGAGAATGCCAAGATATACAAAGAGCAAACCAAAACATGGTATGACAGGCGTATTCAGAAGAAAGAACTTCAGGAAGGACAACTGGTCTTATTATTTAATTCAAGGTTGAAGTTATTCCCAGGGAAACTAAGGTCAAGATGGTCGGGACCCTTTATGATACAAAAAGTATTTCCGCATGGAGCCGTTGAACTAAGAAATCCCGCAAACGGAGACACGTTCAAGGTGAATGGACAGAGGGTCAAACCGTACCTACAAGACCAGAAGGGTGGTCTAATAGACAAAATATGTCTCACCTAAACAGACGGAGAACCGTCGAGCCATGCGACGTTAAACGAAGCGCTTCGTGGGAGGCAACTCACGCATTTTAAATTTAATCAGTTATGTGTGTTTGTAGGTTTACACAGGAGCTCTACAAGGAGAGAACATCACGTCAACAAATGTCTAAGTCATGAAAAAGGATAATCAACGTGGCCAGAGGTACCGGAGGTTAAACAGGAGAAAAAGCCAAAAAAACGGCCAAAAGGGCAGCCTGACACGGCCACCTGTGTCAGCTGACACGGGCCGTGTCAGGAGGGTGCAAATTCAAGCAAAAAAGTGGAAAACAATGGCCTGACACGGCCACCCGTTTCAGCTGACACAGGCCGTGTCAGGAACACTGAAAGAGAAAGGGATTTTTTTGTTATCAACAGTAGCCTGACACGGGCGGCCGTGTCAGGAGCACTTAAGGTAACACCCAAAACATGGTGTTGGACAATAGTATGACACGGCCACCCGTGTCAGCTGACACGGCCGTGTCAGACAGGCGGAAAATTTGAATTTTTTTGGAAATCCGAATTTTTTAGTGGGACCCACCCATTTAATCTAACTTAACCACATTTTCCCCATTCCCCTTATCATTATCAGATTTTTTACTACACTCTTATCATTCTCTCTCATCATTCTCACCCTCTTTCTCTCTAAACCTCACAAACTCCATTAAACCTCATAAACCCCATTACCTAAAAGCTTCCATAACCATCACTTCCATTCTCCTATTGCCAAAACACCCTTCGCAAATATTACTCCACTCGTCGTCCCCGTTCTAACCGCGGTTTCGGAATTTCCTAACTCCCTATTTCAAATCATTTCTATTTTTATAGGTCCAAAATGCCCCCGAGGAGAATTCTCACCGGAAAGCAACAGCTTGCGAAGATGGCAAAGTCACGAAAGCGACCAAGCCGGAATCCAAATCCACATAACATCGTGTTTGACAATCTGGAACAAGAAAAGAGGTATCAAATCCACCGGAAGCGAAAGCTTACGCCGACAAGGTACATGTGTGAGCATACTCTGAACGCACTGGGGCTCAAAATGGAGGTATATTGGATGTTCCATGTTTTAGGAATGCTAGAGTTCATGATCCTGGAAGCGCCGACATACGAGCGCATCACGCTCGAATTCCTCAGCACGTTGGAATTCCAGCTCGAAAAGAGGTGGATAGACACAACCAGGTATTATTTCGGCACTTTGCGTTTCCGCTTGTTTAATAATTATCATGAATTATCGGTTGAGGAATTGGCAGGGATACTCCGACTCCCTCTGTACAGACCAGGAGCCGTCCCAGATGGGTTCTCACCTAAGTATTTATGGATTTCCATCACCGGGAGGACGGATTACACCTCCAAAGGTGCTAAGGCCTCCGACATCCAGAATCCATGTTTTCGGTATGCTCATAAGGGTTTGTCCTACACCCTGTTTGGAAGAGGCGATAGCACCGGGGTAGCTACTCAGAGAGAGCTATTTTTTATGTACTCGATGGCACAAAACAAAGCCATCAATGTAGCTGCCTTTGCAACGGACTATCTGGGCAGAGTTGGCCGAGCCGACTCAGGAGGCATCTTCGTGGGTGGCATGATCACCCAAATCGCTGAGCATTTCGGGTATCAAGTTGTGTTACTCGAATACATGCCAATTGCAGGTAAGACCAAAATTGACATGTCCGCTCTAATTCAACAAGGTATGATTGTTGTTGCCCCTACTTACTATTTTGTGCTTATCCATAAGAGGTTTATTATAGCTCTTCCGGATCCGGACAGAGTTGCTATTACTGACTGTGCCAACTGGTTGTATGTGAGCGCTGACCCCAACGTGGAGTAAGGCCACGATACTGACCATTTTACTGCAGGTGATCAGTTTATAGATGACCAGGTGGATGCCACTGAGGCAGAAGAAGAGGAACCTCAAGCACCTCAGAAGCAGTTTGTACCACCACATCAGGAACCTACCCAGCAGGAGGCAGGTTCATCTTCCTGGTCCACTGACCAATGGACCTGGGTACAAACCGAAATAGGTGACTTAAGGAAGCAACAACAACGACAAAGCATTCACCAAGCCCAACAAGGGGCAATGTTGGACGAGATGAGCAGCATGATGCGACAGTTGATGCTGCATTTTCCGCAACCACCTCCTTAGTAGGGTACTGTGAGTTTCCTCCTTCGCTCTTGTTCACAAACATTGAGGCCTATGTTTAGTTCAAGTGTGGGGGAGATTTTATGTATTTTATTGTTATTTTCAATATTTTGTTATTTTATCTCAGTATTATGTTATTTTACTTTTGTGCATTCTAGATTTGGTTTTTCTGTTTAAAGGTACATTATACTGCGAGTGTTTCAAGTCTGTGGTGATATGTCGGAAATAGTAATGATCACAATTGGGAGTGGATGAAAGGATCACGCCATTTACCATTGCTTGTTGTGAAGGATCTCCCCAGGAAGTTGACACTGCTGAAAGTAAGATCGGACACAATGTATACAGCTTAACCAACATAAGTGTCTTGTACGTTCCGAAGTAAGGAAGAAATTGCACCAAGCTAAAGAGTACTATGGATACTGTCAAAGCTTAACCAAACAGGGTGAGTCATAAAAAGCCAAACACGTTGATCATCATGAGCGATATTCAGGTTTGTCTTTATCACTCTAATTTTGCGTAGATTCTCTGGGACTGTCACTGCATGATTACACACACTGAGGCACTTTGTTTGAAATTAACCCCGAGCCTTTCTTGCCATCCTAAATAATTATATCCCTTGTTAACCCCATTTGAGCCTGTATCCACTTGTTTGTTTACACCCCATAAAATGTACCCCTTGGCCAAAACACTTCCTTACCCTAATCAGAGTCATGTTAATATAGTTAAAACTGTATGGAAAAGCTAAGTTTGGGGTAAAAACCCCAAAATCTCCCAAAGCCCAAGAAAGTGCGAAAACAAAATGAAATATAAAATCATCGAGAGAAAAAAAAAGAAAAAATTATAACTCGAAGATTCAAAAAGAAGCACAAAAAAATGCAATCGGTGGAAAAAAAAATCGAGCGAAAGAAAAACCAACACAGTAGGTAACATCGACTCTGAACCAAAAACCATTTGTTTCCCATTTTTGTTTGAATATCCACACCCTAACCCAATCCAAGTTATAACCCAAAAGACCTCAAAAGTGTGTGTGTCGTGTGTATGTGATATGAAAATAGAGACTACTCAAACTTGCGAGTTGATATTGCATATTCTGAATTATGAGTGAAAACACTTAACCCCGAGAGAATTGGTGAGAATGTGATTTAAGCTGACAGGTAAAACGGTGCTTTGAAGTGGAAGTGCGATTGAAAACTTACAAGGAAAAAGCAGGACTTATGGAAGGAAGAGGGAAGGTGTTAGTGAATGATCTCAGCAGTGTTAGGAAACATAAAGAATTTGGGGGGATGACACGCAGTGTTGTCTGAAACATTACTTGCGGACAAGCAATGAGCTAAGTTTGGGGTTGTGATCAGTCACCATTTGCATTAGGTTTTCGTTACTGATCCGACAAGAAACCGAGGCTTTTGAAACACTGTGCAAGCATTTTTTACACTTTTTGAGTCAATTTTACTTCCGGTATTATATTTAAGCATTTCTATTCATTGTTATGTTTTAATTCTATTTTCGTGATTTTATGTGTGGGATAGCTGTCTTTTTGTCCGACAGGTCCAGGTAGAAGAACCAGGGAACTCAGAACGAGACAATGCGAGATTCCGGCAAGCAAAGGAGCAGAAAACCCCGGTACAGGGGGCCTGACACGGCCACCCGTGTCACCTGACACGGGCCGTGTCAGGCAAAAGAGGACGTGGTGTAGAAGACAGTGGCCTGACACAGCAACCCGTGTCAGCTGACACGGGCCGTGTCAGGCATCACCCCCAACCGTGTCACCCATGCTAGGGGCGTGTCAGCTGGGACAGTAGGGTAACACGGCCACCCGTGTCAGCTGACATGGGCCGTGTTAGCCCAAGCCCAAAAAATCCATTTTTCTCGGGCTTTTGTTCGTCAGGCTTTTTTAGAGATATTTTTGGACCTGTCCAACTTCTGCTTGGAATTTTCACTATAAAAGAGGACCTTCTGCCTAAGGAAAAATCATCTGGGAATACGGCAAAATACAGTGTTGTGAAGCAATCAAGTATTACAGAGAGCAAGGCATTTGGAGAGCTGAAGGTTTTCATGAGTGGGAGCGATTGAAGATCAAAGTCATCCAATTACTTGTAATGTGTAATCTTTATCTTGCATTTGTTTTAAACAATATGAGTAGCTAAACCCCCCCAATGCTAAGGGGGTGTCCCTGATTTAGAGTTGTAACGAATTTGAGTTTACATTTGCATTTATAATATTATTTTTACGGTAACCTTTTGATGTGTTTATTGCTTTCTCTTTCGGACCAATCGAGATTGATTTGTGGTTATCAATTAGGTTGGATCGCCATTGATAAGGTTTTCATAAGGTTACTCTACAGTAGATATCACCTAGGACTAGGGATACCCTGTATGAACCAGAGTATTCTTGATATTATAAAGCTTAACTTCACCTTAATTGGCTATGGACATAGAAATTAGGGTAGATTGATTAAAGGTTTTCTCACCAAGGACTTGGGAGAAAATACCCTTAAGAGCTGGTAGTAATTGATATTTGTTGATGCAATAGTGACTCAGAGTTGTTACAGGGATAAGTCATACACCTTCCCTGACATTGTACCTTTTTCCCTGTAAACCTTTATTTTCATCCTTATTTGATTTTACCTTTATTCTTATATTTTTACACCTAAAAACCAAATTAATACTTTTTGTTTAATTGAATGATAATTTAAACTCAATATTGACTTGCAGTCCTTGAAATCGACATTCGGGGAATTTCCCCATTATTACTATAAAAGACAAAATAGTACACTTGCTATTTTCCCGATCACTACTTAATATGTTTTATTTACCTTTCTATGGATATTGGGTTATATAAAGCTTTGTAATCTTCAGAATAAAGTCTCCTACAGTTTTCATATAATTCTATGCATAAGCTATTTCCTATATTTTACAATTCTTGCACACAAAAAAAGGTCTCTTGAGAGCATGTACTCCTTTCGTATCATATTTATGTTTATGAAATCTATAATCCAATGTGTTTATGTTATTAACATGTGTGATTAGTTTTTCATAGATTTAGGAACATGAATATTGTCTAAATGTCATAACTCATATAGGCCATTTTTTTTGTTTTTTTTGTAACGAGAAATTTTGCGCTTGATTTGGACTTTTTGGAGTAAAGCATATATAACTATGAAAGTAGAAATGTTTTTAGTTATGAGTCATATACTGCAAGGGTGTGAATGATATCTGAACTAGAAAGATCAAACGGTTAAACCAAAACTACGAAAATGTCTATGGTTTAGTCGATAAAAATCCTTTTTTTAAATACCCAATCTTAAAGGGTCTTGAACGAATGAATTGTGCTACTAAAGTAGGTAATTCATTAGTTTAGAACAAGATCATATGCTTCCAAAAGGAAGTGTGATCACTTTTAGCTATTCCTTTTTGCAAAGCACAAACTCTCGTAGAAGATAGAAAAATAAGAGTTTGTGTGAGCGAGTTGAAGATGGAAATCACAGTCCTGAGTCTTCCTTTATAAATAGTTTAATCAATCTAAAATCATTTCAAACAAATTAATCATCATCTTAGATAATTAACTAATTTAGAGAATTAGGTACTTATAAACGATCCTCATCGGAACACTAATTTCATACTATCATTAAGGTTCTTTTTATGATCCATGGCCACTTTTCACATTATACCTTAACTCATGTTAATCATGCCTTTTATAACTTCCCCAGTAAACATAGCATTATCTATGAATTCATATGTGTCTACCCCCCCCCCCCTCTCTCTTCTCAACAAACGGTGTCACGGAAAGAAAAAATGACATTGACTTGAAGTTGTTTGATATCTCATGTTTCAAATGAATGTTGCCGCCTCTTTTGGGGGAGGTAAAGTTCTTACTTATGAGAAGTTGTCTACAAATAAGTCACATTTCTTTAAAATATTGCATACTTCAAACGTTCTCAATCTTAGGAGGGAAACATAAATGACATAGAGTATGAGTCTAAGTTTCTTACCCTTGGTCTTAGCCTCCCTAGAAAACATATGCATGTTCCCTCTCTTGGTCCTGATTTTTTACCTATGTCAAGTATGAGTCCTAGTTTAACACCAGAACTTTAGTCTATAAAGATTCTTGGTTCTCCAATATTATATGTTTTACCAGAATCAACACTTTCAACACCAATCCTAGTGTATCATAGAAGAATTAATATGACTCAGCCTAGAAATAATTTCAATCATCTAAATTAGACGTAAATATTAAAGAATAGTCTTTTACAGGTGATTCTCGTGTTTCTGATACTTATGGTAACAACCCATGTGATTTACCATTTTATTTAAGAGGATAAAAGATTGTAACCCTCTATATATAGATATTAAAATTGTAAATTTGTATAATATTACATTGGTGTGTATATATATATATATATATATATATATATATATATATATATATATATATGACAATGTATTTATTGTGCTATTTGTATATAATATGATAAAGTATTTAAAATAGTTAGTCTATTTAATTGAACATTAAGTGTGGCTTAACCCTGACATCTTATTAAACATATATAATTTTTTCTTAAAGCATTTGTAGTTAATATTTATTATCAAATGAGACAACAATTATGCATAAAAGACTATTACGTGATGACTCTATATAACCGGTCATAGATATGAGATATCAAGTCTTCACACAAGTATAAATATTAAGATTAATATTTACATTAGATTGATCCACTTTTGAGAATACTACATAGTGTATTATGTAAATGCCATAATTTATTCTTATAGTGATAGTGATGTATGTCACCATTCGAGCTTAAATCACTATGATTCCTACATGATGGATTGATTATTTTAGTAGTGTCAAATATTGTATATAATAAGATGATTATAAAGTCGATCAACTAGGTACTATAATAGTCACGCGGAGGAACATAAATGACCTATATAAGATTTACTCCTCCTACGTATACAGGAGTAATATCTATGCCCCCTTGATTGTGTATGACTATAAAATGTATGGTCATGCTGAAATAAGTAAACATGATATATTGAGTTTATTTGTTGTTACTAAGTATACTCGAGTATCAAGGAATATAATATTGAAATATACATGGGTGACACACAATATGGCTTGTGTTCAATATAAATATAAGAGAAAAAGAATAATTATACACATAATTATTATCGCAACAAGATCACGTCAAATCACATGACATTCTTGTCACTTGAGTATCAGTATTGTATTATTATTTTATATATATATCATTCATTGATGATAATAGTAAATAATAATTTAATATTATTGTCAATGTTACGAAAATATAAAGGGTCGGACGATAGGAATGTTAAATGAGAAATTAAATATTTAATTAAGTAATTATTTAGTTATATAATTATTTAATTAAATAATTATTTATTAAATAAAATAAAATAGAGATTGTGGTGTTCAATGTCCACTATTAGTTATGAAATGATTTTGCATATTAATTTTGAATTCAATTTATACTCATAATAATTAATACCAATTGTGATATTGATTTTGTTGCATTTAAAAAGGAAAATCATTCATTGACTTTATTGTTAGTGATTGAATTGTTTTTGTATGTGATATTTTTATTAATTAATTTTTAGAAATCAATTAAAGTAGAACTAATTCCATAATTATTATTTAATGTATATTATGTTGTGAATTTGGATTCACATCGGGATATCATGTGGTATTAGTACAATGAATTTGGAAACTTTTAAGATCTTAACAATTGTGAATTAGAATCTACGAGCGCATTCATCGAAATAACTCTAGATTGTATGTGTTGCAAAACCTCTAAACGTGTTGCAATCTCAGTTGAAATCTTGTTCAGCTTTTATTTAATGGGGGATGAGCCTCGCGTTTTTCTTTTGAACCAACCATTGAAGGAGTAACACAAAACAATTATGATAGTTGCGGTTTCTCGGAGTAGTAACTGAAAAGAGGACGCGAGGATGCAAATGAGGAATCTTGATAGAGTTAGAAGGAATTCGAGAGAATTAAAATACATTTTTCAGATACGATGTCATTATTTTGTATTGTAATCAATAATTATTGATATGTTAATGGAAACCACCATAGCAACTTGGGATGCGGTGGTGAGTGTTCTCTAGTGACTGAGAGGGTGCACATGAAAAATGTTAACACTCTAAAGTTTAATTAAGTATGAGATTTAGGTGGATTTTTGAAAGTATGAGTTGAATTGTAATTCAATGTGACTCAGAGTCCCGACTAGATAGGAGGGACAATTATAAAAATCTCTAGGGTGTGGAGTGTAGATAGGCGTTGGATGCATATCAACAATTTTTATGTAATGGGAACCGTGCTCTTGGGTGGATCCCATGGAAGTATATCCATATGTATGTTAGTGACTGGTGCATCTTGACTAGATTGGGTCAGTCTTTATGGGTAGTTAGTCATCCCATAACAGAATTCCCTAGAAGGCTTTTATTGATCTTGATATAAGTGTGAGTGTGATGTCTCTACCCATTCATAAGAAGTTGGGTATTAAAAGATTAAGCAGCAAAAGGATGACATTTTATTTTGCAAGAAAAAAAGTCTACGGAATTGTAGAAGACATGTTATGTTGGTCAAGGTGGAAAAATTCATATTTCTTGTAGATTTTATGGTGTTAGACATACTCGAGAGTAACAAAATTCAATTGATCTTTGCTCTTCCATTCTTGCTTATAATTAGATGTAACATCAATTTGAAAAAGTGTACACTAACTATGAAGGTGTATGTTGAAATAGTTAAGCTAAATTTACTTAACATAATGTAGCATGACAAAGAAGATCGCTACCAAGTCAACATGGTCAACTTTAGTATGGAGGATACCAATGAAATTCAAATTCAAAAACTATCGCCTTAAACAATCCATAATATACCATTAAAAGTTATCCCAAGAAGTCATAAATAAGATGAAGCCTTAACAATGCTTAAGGACATGTCATTGTACAACTATCATGTATCACCCGTTCTTCCAATAGATAAGGTTCAAGCATTAACTCCAACAATTAAGAAGGAAGAGAAAAAGGGATGTAGAAGGACGATTATGAAAAAGTTAGGGAACATTATACAAAGAGTGAGTCCATTTCCTTGGAATAAAAACACCTTCATTCCATACAAGAAGAGAAGTGTTTCATGGAAGGTAAAGTATCAACCGTAATTTGGGTGATGAAACATCAATCTAATGGCGTTAAAAAACACTAGATGGGAGGCGGTTTGTCAAAAAAATTATTTCCAATTTACTCTTATTTTTAGTTACTTTAGTTTCAATAAAAGATAAAATATTTTCCTATTTGCATAGAAACCTAATTCATTGAGTGTGAGTGATTTTTTTTATACATTTTTAGCCTATTTAACTATTGAGAAAATCATAATGCACCAACATAGAAGTCGTGATGCCATCTAAATTTCCTAGAAATTATGCGACCATTGTCACCTCTAATTTTGACGTTATCTACGAAATTAGAGTTACAATAAAATTATTTATAGTCGTTATGGGACTATTGTCACTACAACTCATGGAGCTATCCGATGCTTATGGTGGCGTGATCTAAGCGACTTCTATAAATATGAAGAAAACATTGGCATGAAAAATCATTTTCATCCAATCTTATTACTCTTTCCCCCTAATCCCCTCCATTTGTTCTCATATTACTCATGTTAATATATTTTTATTCCATCTCAACCATATAAATATACCTCAAAAGAAAAAGAAAAAACTGAAAAATCAGGTGCCTCCACGAGTGGTTATGCACCTCAACCTTCCTAACTTCCTCATTACACCAAATTCTTAACACCCTTAGTCGAAGAGAAATGGAAGTCATTCAAAATTGAAAATTTTAATGGAGAACGCAAGTTATTAACAATTTATTAGGAAAAAAAGGCTTATATACAATGTGTTGTGAAATAAAGAAGAATTCTAAGGAACATGTTTGGCGATGATGAATTGGGGAGATTTGTAACTGAGATTTATAGAGAAGGTGATGTTTGGGATCATCGACCAAACATGAATCCAACACGACTCACAATTGAGGACCTGAAGCCCACTCTTAGAGAGTACAACCAACTACTCTAATTTCATTTTGAAGAGAGTGTTTGCACTCTTAACCATTCTAAAGGGAGAAGAGATAAATGTTGTGAGTGTTGGTGCAAAGGTAGAATGATTGGAAATATTCTATTAAGAATGACGGCTACAGAACATGATAAAAGTTACAATGATTGTCACCCTATTTATAAGCTAAAATTAGGGTTACTAGAATAGGATAAAATACTAAAATACCCTCTAACAAACTTAGGGGCTAAGAAAATAGTACAACTAAATATGAATTACTTCTAATATCATCCCTTAATTCATATTCCATCAAAATTTGTAACACCAATTCCATCCCTTAGTCTGAGAAATTGATCAGTCTTGATAGCTTTCGTCAGAACATCTGCCAACTGTTTCTGAGTGCTGCAGTGTACAACTTCTAACACTCCCCTCTGAACTTGATGTCTCAGAAAATGATACTTGGTGTCAATGTGCTTGCTTCTCCCATGCAACACTGGGTTTCTGGCAAGATTGATTGCAGACTTGTTGTCAATCATCAGCTTCAGAGGTTTGTTTATTTTAATCTTCAGATCCTGCAATAAATTCAGAATCCACACAGCTTGGCATGCAGTAACAGCACCTGCAATGTATTCAGCTTCACAAGTTGACAACGCCACAACAGGTTGCTTCTTGGAACACCAAGAAATGGGACCTCCCAGAAATTTGAATAAGTACCCAGACGTACTTCTTCTGTCAACTCTGTCTCCACACCAATCAGAATCTGAATAACTCAGAAGTTCTGACTCTTCTTTTCTTCCAGAAGGAAATAATACTCCATACTTCAGAGTTCCCTTGATATACCTCAGAATCCTGACAACAGCTTGGTAATGGGACCACTTAGGTTTACTCATGAACCTACTAACCATCCCAACTGAATAGCAAATATCAGGTCTGGTATTGCACAAATACCTCAGAGAACCAACCAACTGTTTGAAGGTTGTAGCGTCCACATCCTTTCCATCAGAGTCAGAATCCAGTTTCTGATTTGTATCAGAAGGTGTGACAGCAATCTTACAATTCTTCAGATTGAATCTCTTCAGAATTTCTAATTCATACTTGAGCTGATGCAAAATAATACCTTTCTCAGAGTATCTGAATTCCATTCCTAGAAAGTATGTCATTTTGCCTAGATCAGTCATTTCAAATTCATTCATCAGAACTTTCTTGAACTTGGCTATCTCCTGTTCAGAACTTCCAGTCAGCAGTATATCATCAACATATAAACATACCAGAGTCATATTTCCTTCAGAAGTATGCTGAACATAGACACCGTACTCCATCTCACATTTCTGAAAACCTTGCTTCTTGAAAAATGAATCAATCTTCTGATTCCAAGCTCTGGGCGCTTGTTTCAATCCATATAGAGCTTTGTATAATCTGTACACCATCCCTTCCTGATTTTTTTTCACAAATCCAGGAGGTTGTGACACGTAAACTTCTTCTTCTAATGGACCGTTCAGAAATGCAGATTTTACATCTAAATGCATCAGAGGCCAATTCCTGTTAGCAGCTATTGCAATCACCATTCTGATTGTTTCATGTCTTGCTACAGGTGCAAACACTTCAGAGTAATCCAACCCAGGTTTCTGTAGAAATCCTCTGGCTACCAACCTTGCTTTATGTTTGCCAATTGAACCATCTGGTTTTAACTTCTGCTTGAAAACCCATCTGACGCTGATGGCTTTCTTGTCTTTTGGAAGTTCTGTCAGCTTCCAAGTCTTGTTTCTCTCTATAGCATCAAGTTCTTCTTTCATGGCCTTCAGCCAGAGCTTCTGCTTAAGAGCCTCTTCTGTACTTATGGGTTCAGAGTCTACTAACATGGCACACTGAATAACTTCTCCTTCAGAGTCTACTTCAGTGTCTTGCAGCATGTCAAATTCTGCATATCTTTTGGGGATGTTTCTGATTCTTTGTGGTCTCTGAACTTGTTCAGAGTCTTGAGCTTCAGAGTTTCTAGCTTCAGATGGTTGACTTCCTCCAGAGCTTTGATCATCTTCAGGGTCTGGCATATTTCCAGAGTCTGAATTGCCACCAGAATCTGGATTACCATCAGAGTCTGGGTCATCAGAGTCTGGATCATCAGAGTCACCTTCATCTTCTGAGTCTTCTCCAGAGTTAGACTCACTATCAGAATCAGAGTCAACGTCTTCAGAAATTCTTAACTCTGACCTTTCTTCAGAGGTTCTAACATCAGAATCAGATTGAGACTTATCCCAATTCCAAACTTCTGATTCATTCACAATCACATCTCTGCTGAATTCAATTTTATTGGTTTCTGGACAATAGAGCTTGTATGCACCTGTACTGTGGTACCCTATCAGAATCATCACTTTGCTTCTATCATCCAGCTTCTGTCTTCTGGCTTCTGAAACATGTTTATAACAAACAGAACCAAACACCTTCAGATGACTAACACTTTGCTTATCTCCAGTCCACGTCTGTATTGGAACTATTTCCTTCAACTTCTTCGTAGGACATCGATTGAGTACATACGTTGCAGTGGCAACAGCTTCTCCCCAGAGCTTCTGAGGAAGTTTCTTCTCCTTTAGCATGCTTCTCACCATATCAAGCAAAGTGCGGTTTCTTCTTTCAGCAAGACCATTGTGTTGAGGGGTATAAGGAGCAGTAACCTCATGCTCAATTCCATTCTCCTCACAGAACTTCTGGAACTCTTTGAGTTATACTCACCTCCACCGTCAGTTCTAAGAATCTTCAACTTCTGACCACTCTGATTCTCAGCCTTCATTCTGAACTTCTTGAATTCATCAAACACCTCATGTTTAAACTTAATAAGGGATACCCATGTCATTCTTGTGAATTCATCAACAAATAACACAAAGTATTTATTCCCTCCAATCGATGCTACTGGAAATGGACCACACACATCAGAATGTACAACTCCCAAGGCATGTTTTGCTCTTGGAGCAGTTTCTGACGCAAATGGCAATCGTGGCTGTTTTCCTTCCATGCAAACTTTGCATGATTTTTCAGGCTTCTTGATTGCAGGAATTCCATGTACCAACTTCTTTGAATTCAGATGTTTTAAGCTTCTGAAATTCAAATGACCAAATCTTCTGTGCCACAGCTCACTCTCCTTCTCAGCACTTGTTGCACTAAGACATTCTGAGTCTGCAGTTCTGACATTCACCTTGAATGTTCTATTCCTTCCCTGTTCTGACTCCATAATCAACTTCTGATTGCAGTCATACAGCTTCAGAAGATTGTCCTTCATGGTAACTGAAAAACCTTTCTCAATTAATTGTCCCACACTCATCAGATTGCTTCTGATGCCAGGTACATACCACACGTTCTGAATCAATGCAGTTTTCCCATTGTTCAGAATCACTCTGACATTTCCCATACCTTCTGCATTAAGATATTTGTCATCATCACATCTGATCTTTGTCCTCTTTTCAGAGTCAAAGTCAACCAGCCATTTCTTGTTTCCAGTAAGATGATTTGAACAACCAGTGTCCATATACCACCAGTCTATCAGATCCATATCATCAGATTCAGAGGCCATCAATAGCACAGATTCGTCATCAGAACTTCTGGCTATATTTGCTTCTTCTGATTTTCTCTCCTTGTTTGACCAACAGTCTCTAGCAAAGTGACCAAACTTCTTACAACAGTAACATTGGATCTTCTTCTTGTCATACTTCTCTTTTCCCTTCTGAGCATTCTTTTGTCTATCAGAGGTTAAGATTTCTGACTTCTGACCACCATCAGATCTTCTCCTGGCTTCTGACTGCTTCTGATACCTCCTATCAGAAGTTGCTTTCAGAGCCTGCTGCTCTACTTCCCTTTCAGAAGTTCTCTCAGTCAAACGCAACTCTTGCGCTTCTAGACTGCTCTGCAGCTCTTCAATTCTCATGGTGCTCAGATCTTTAGAATGTTCTATTGCTACCACAATGTAATCAAATTGAGAGGTAAGGGATCTCAATACCTTCTCCATGATTGTTTCTTCAGAAAGAGTTTCTCCACACGCTTTCATCTCATTAGTGATCAGAATCACTCTGGAGATGTATTCAGAAACTTTCTCATTATTCTTCATGTTGAGATTCTCATATTGCTTTCTCAAGGACTGAAGCTTCACCTTCTTCACTGATGCGTCACCACCATAACATCTAACCAGTGTGTCCCACGCAGCCTTTGCTGTCGTTGAATCTGCAATCTTCTCAAACACATTTACATCAACACATTGATGAATGAAGAACAATGCTTTCTGATCCTTCTTTCTTACTTCCTTCTGCGCGTTTTTCTGTTCATCCGTCGCATCTGTTGCTACCGGAACATAACCATCAGTGACAAGATCTAGAACATCTTGAGCACCGAACAGTACACGCATTTGGATCATCCAACGATTCCAGTTTTTACCGTCAAATACTGGAAGTTTGGTGTTCATGTTGCCGTTTCCGTTTATCTTTCTACCTTGCACAGTACACTCAGATTTCTCACACAGTGTTTCCCAACCCACAGAATTAAAATTCTGATCAGATTTTGTTCAAGATTCAACACGAATCTAAGAATCAAAATCAAACACACAAGACCTCACGTTCACTCGTGTTTCCCGTGTTTCCCAATGAATCCGAACGGGGCTCTAGATATCAATTGTTGGTGCAAAGGTAGAATGATTGGAAATATTCTATTAAGAATGACGGCTACAGAACATGATAAAAGTTACAATGATTGTCACCCTATTTATAAGCTAAAACTAGGGTTACTAGAATAGGATAAAATACTAAAATACCCTCTAACAAACTTAGGGGCTAAGAAAATAGTACAACTAAATATGAATTACTTCTAATAGTGAGACTGATTGTTGATAACATTAAATACTTTTCTATTTATAAGAAAATGGTGCTTGAGCATTGTTGTGTCATAAACCCCATAGACAAGACCAATCATGTACCAGAGTAAGATGGAGACATCATGCTTACTCAAAAGATTCCAATGAACAAGACCTTCATGGATAATTTGGTGAAAATACAAACGCAACCTCCAAAGCAACACCATGAAAAACCTTAGCCTATGGAGCAGGATCCAATCATTCCTCCACCCTAGTACCACCAACAAATGTATATCTACACCTTAAGAATGATGAATTAGGTCAAGGATGTGTTTGGTGTTATTTCTTTAGGATTCACCATATTTGGACCTTGAGCTTCAAGTCACAGCAGACACATGTCGAGGGCAGCACGAATGACCTCGAACCTTTGAGCGCTTTGGGACAATAGAGAACAAGGAGACCCATTTTTAGAGGTAATTTCTTTAGATACAGGAAGTAAATAGAAATTTAGAGTCATGATCTACCAATAGCAGTAGGATAACACAAACTTATGTCAGTCTGTGCAGCGTCCCCGACCCCTATACTCTGATCAAATGTGATTGAAGCGTCTCACACTAGCAATAACTTAGTTTTTATTTTTCTCTACTTTTTTATTTCATTTTTCATTTCACTTTATTTTCTTTTATTTGGTGTTTTGTGTAATTTGTTGCTAGAGGGTATTTGATTGACTAGTACTCATAATACCACTATTTTGTAATATTTACTTGTTCTAATAAATCTTCTTATTTTATGAGTTTTTCATGTTCAGTAAAAAATTTCCTTACTTTTGATAAATAAATAGTTGAGGTATGAATAATCAGATTAGTACATGTGATTGCTCAGAGACATGGACATTCAACATAACAAATTGAATGATGATAAAGAGGATTGAAATTCATTTGATTATTTGCCCAACTTACATATATCTAAGTTGGTGAAATTTTGAGCCAAATATTTAATTGTTTATCTTTTTCAAATATTTAATTGTTTATCTTTTCCTTGGTTATGAGTGTATCCATGCATCTGTTTGTTTTCTAGAACATGTGGTTTTTATTTATAAATTAGTCGTATTACTTAACACACACAAAGGCAATTTTTTTTAGTACTCGTAACCTTTCTACCCACCATATTATTATTTATTCTTTGCTAATCCATTTGAGTCTTATCTTAATTATTTGATATAAAAGTCATATTATAAGTGCCTTATCCTAAATCAAGTATTATTTATCACTTCACTTTGGAGTTAGGTAGTGATTTCAATATTTTGAATGTGAAAAGATCTAAGTTTGGAGTTGCTCACGGTGTAGCAACACTCTAAATTTGGGGATGACCCGTGGAATAACAACACTTTAAGTTTGTGGTGGTAGTATTTTTTCAATAAAAATAATGAGACTTGACAAAATGCAACAAAAAGGAAAGAATGAATAAAAAGGTACCCACCCAAAAACAACCTGGTGAATTCAAAGAAGTTAAATCTCCAAAGCTTGTACCATTACCTAAATTCTATCTCGTGGTGAAAAGAAAATAAATGTAAAAGGATGAAATGATTGTAAAAATAAAATATTTAGATCCAAAGTATTAAATCTATTATTTGCAAAACTCTACAACCTTAACCTTAGCCATGTTATAACTCTTAAGACCTCAACAACGTGTTTTAGTTTTGACTTGATTATTTGTTTAGAAACTTTTCAAACATATTGTAAATTGTCAGTTCTGTGTTGATTGAGTAATCATCCTAATTTTTACTTGAGTGAATTTGTGAAAAGGAGAGAAAAGTTTAGTATAATTGAAATTTGGAAAGATTTCCTTAAACTTATTCATTTTGAAGTTTGAGAATGAAAGTAGCATCTGAGGTGATCATGAAATTATTTTGATAAGCTGTCGCGGCGCAAAAAAAATATCTTAGCGTATTAAAGCTCAAAATAACTACAGAATCATCAACGGAATTTTATTTTTAAAGAGAAACATCGATAAAACCCTTTAATAATGAAAACATGATCGTCACAACAAATTTCGAGTTCAGGAGTCGATTATGTGAGGGGAAGATATTACCACTTATCACATCTGTTGTACTCAACGAAAACCTTCTAATTAAGTTTGTGAGCGTTTAGCTTTAAAATATTTACAGTTCTCTATTTATTAAAAGATAATTAAAAAAGGGGGAATTTTATATTTTATTGATGGGCCTGACGAGATGTTGAATCTCGCTCCTACGTATCTCCGGATGCGATGGGGAACTCAAGGCTACATAGTTCTTTGGTAAAAAAATATTTGTGTGTTGATTATTCTTATAAGATAGTGTTTAGGGCACACTCGAGCAATTTAAATATCTGTTTGTATGCTCTCACTGTGGAGGTTGAAGCGTTTATTTGTATTTCGCGTCGGAATGAACAAAGCACTATTCTTTTATGAAAAAAAGTTTGTTTTAAGCTCACTAGTGCAAAAAAATTGATTTGATGACTTAAGATTAATTTTAAGTTTATTGTAAAGATTGTTTGTGGAAGGCAAATGATCATGCAGACAAAGCGTGCGCTAAGCCCATCATTCAAAAAATAGTGGAGCGTACATTCACTCATTCCTCCCTATTTAATTAGAGTATTTTAAAAGGAATTTAACTCAAAAAAGAAATAAGCTATTTTATATTTTTATAAGTTTTATTTTTATTTTTGGTATTTAAGTTAATAATAATAAGCTACTAAATTATTACCATTGGAAGTAGAATTTCCTAACTGAGTATATAACATTATGTTATCACGGGAGCTAAGACAACTAACTGACAACCCTCAGCATTGTTATAACTACGTATTATATATTTGTACACATTAAACAGAAACTTGAAATGCACATAAATTTTTAAGATTTCTTACAATTTTAATAATGAGATATTATTAATTTTTAAATCTATACTAATTACAAACAATAAAAATGATAAATAAATAAAATAATACAAAGTTGATCTAGCTATCCGTGTACAAACTTTTTGTGTTAAAAAACAACAACATTATGTGAAGAGAGGGAAAAGAAATACTCATATTCTCGTTTATTTTTCATACCACTTTCAAAACACATAGTAAATCATTGATGCAAAGGAAAGGAAACAAACAAAAAAGTAAAGAGGAAACAGAAAGGGAGAAGGAGACTGACCAAAGGAAGATGGACGTCGCGGTTGGGCGGCGATTACGTCGTCGTGGAGGGTTTGCGGAGGTGGACGACGCGAGCTTGAGGTGCATAGTGGTCAAGTGGAATTTTTCTTGTTGAATGGTTTTTTTTCTCCGTTTTTGTCTACTGTGAAATTGAACTCCTATTTATACTAATTTTCAGGTTAACATAAAAGGAAAACAAGTCACAGTGACAAATCTATACCAATTAAAAACAAGCATGAAAAATTGTGACCAATTAGAAACAAGTATGACACATTGCAAGTATGACACATTGCGAACAATTAGAAACAACAATGGTAAATTGTGACCAATTAGAAACAATGTTGACAAATCGTGAAAGATTATGTACATTATAACTTTTTATATTTTTTGTAATTTTATTGATTATATTTGTGATTATAAATGAATAATATAAAAAAATTAATAATTAAAAAATACCTATTGAAAAAAAAAGAAAATAATATTAAAATACTCAACAAAAAAAGTTAACATGTGACTTTTTGTTGACATTTTTACTTTTTAATAAAAATATGAATAAATAATAATAATAATAATATCTATTTTTTATTTCGAATTGGGCCTAAAAATGAAAACAAATACAAATGTTTTTGGTACACCCAAAAAAATAAACAAGTAAAATGCGGGCAAAATTCAAGATACGACAGAAGCATTAGATTTTTAAAGGTTATCATTGCTTAGGTAAATTATTATTTTATTATTGGACTGTTATATTACAATCTGAGTCCATTAAATATCAATGGTTTCAATCAATTGATCCCTTATCTCGTAAATGGGACATAAAGGATAAAAAAAGAGGTTGGGCGAGGTCGAACATATTCCAGACGTGGAAGCTCGCTTGCCTTATTCCCATACATGATAGAGGATGAATCATCAAGAATGTTCCAACAACTAACATAACTATCCTTGTCATAATCAAATAGTCTCAAGTCTCAGCTTGTTGAGCTTGTTGACTAACCATGTCTCTAATATTGAAGGTATGGTTCATCCATCATGCACCTTAATGGGTCAGAGTTAGACTGTATATGATCAGGGTTATAGGGAAAAATACTAGCATCCCTCGGGGATAGACTGAAGCTATAAATATTCAGCTCAAAAGTTAGGTCAATATATCACTTATTCACATATCATAAACCTAAAGACACCTTACTTGACTTAATAGAAGCAGGGTCACCTCTATTATACTCAATGCAAGTAGATCTATTGATTTTCGTCTTATAGGTTTGTTCCTTGAGAACAAGTAAGAGTTCAAATTTAGAGTTTGTATAATACCATATCATACTATATTTTTCTAGAATTTTTGTTTGTATTTTTATTATATTTGTAGCTAACACTGCATGAAATATAGCAAAGCATAATATGATTTAATATATTATAGAAAAACTCAAATCAATATGGTGCTTACAAGAAGAAGCGACTCTAACACATAAAATTTATGGTGTTTAGACCATAAAGTGCAACACGATTCGTGAAGGCAGATAATATTAGAATCCCTTAGAAAATCGTGTTGGTATTTTATATCAAACATGTCACTATTCAAGGTTTAACGTGCCTACCACATCAATATTCGTGGGTGATCGTGAAGTTGCAACTTAAGGGCACTACGTAATAAAATAATCTAGTAGTTAAACTAAGCTCTTGAAAAAACACTAGGGTTCCAAGTTTTAAAATTAGAAATAATTTGTGCATATGTTATATGGAGCAAAAGGGCAACCTTTCACCGTTTAAGTTTAACCATTGATTGTATGATTTATGTATTATTTTCTTAAATTCCATTTGATGTTTTATTACTCTATTAATAGCTAAACTCTTAATTTTTAGAGACA
Source organism: Lathyrus oleraceus (assembly GCF_024323335.1). Taxonomy (NCBI): domain Eukaryota; kingdom Viridiplantae; phylum Streptophyta; class Magnoliopsida; order Fabales; family Fabaceae; genus Lathyrus; species Lathyrus oleraceus. The sequence continues at coordinate 122,670,847 of NC_066580.1, forward strand.
AGTTATTGTTCTTAGAGCATAACTTTGTACTCTTGTATGCAATTATTATGTTAATGGATTCTCTTGTGTTATTTATCTAATACTTACTCTTAATGTTATTTATTGATTGATCACCGATAAATTGATGTGTGGTTTACTTTGTGAAACTAGTCGTGAAATAGATAAAGGCTTCAAATTAGACATTCTAGTCGGCTGCCACCAAGGCTAGGGGCAAGACTATAAAACTCTTATATTACTGTCAATTAATTATTTATCCTCAAATTGTTATTTATCAAAGACTTAAGTGGTCAGTCCAAGTGGATAAATATTTAATCAGATTAAATTATTTAAAAATAATGAATGCAAGGAATGAATAAATTAACTAGTAAAGGTCTTATAACTAGTCTAGGATATGCACTACAATTCAAATTAGACTACTTTTTATTATATTTTCTAGACTTGAAAAATCACTATATTGTATTTATATAAAGAAAGGTCTTGGGTTCGATAAATGACACAAAAGAAATTGGGCAATAGATAAAGAGGCATTTTGAGAATTTTAGTTATTCAACACTAGAGCATTTAGAGGCAGAATTTGACAATTCAATTGGTGTTGATAATCTTTTAACTTCTTCATTGCAATCTTATGTATAAACCTTATATTACTTCTTTTTTTCTAATCTATATGAATAAGGTAAATCCTCTCAGATAAGAGCTAGATTAATTTTTTACAAGCTATTTGTAGGATAATTATTTGTTAGATAGTTGTTTTAGAAATACCGAATCACCAAAATGTGATAGAGAAACCAAACTTTTTTCATGCTTAAGATAACACTAAGTCCACTAAAGAATTTATGATTAATTGTTAGATAAAATGGGAGATTCGAGTTTGAGGCAAAAGATCGATCTTCATTTACTTTACTAATTTATCATGTTTATAAGATATTTTCTTGTGATATTTAGAATATTTATTACAAAATAGTGACAAAGAAACATTCATATTTCTAAATACTTTTGTTATTATTAATTTTAATTTAATAATTTACTATAATTGAAACCAGTTTCAAAATTAATAGCAATTGATATGGAAATAATTTGACTTGTCACTTTATTTATTACTTATCACCTTATACGACTATCTAAATTTTTAAGATTAACTAGTTTAATTTTAAATGTTGGTGAGAGCTATACCTAGTTCCATGTCTTTATCATTTGTAATGAAATTATTTCTGACATGCTATTAGTAAAAAAAAATAGTCATTATAAAATCTCAATTTTTAAAATGTAATTTTTTTTAAAAATTATTCTTTTTGTTTTAGGCTGACCAGACAGCCTAATAAGACTGGTTCAATCTAAAGTTTTGATTGTTCAAAGATGAAGAACAAATAAATCCTTGCCAAGAGGTAGTGCACCATAACCTGGCACTACACTCATTGCAATGTTGGAATCAATCCAACGACTTCTCGTATTCCATGTCACATTCACCAGAGGTTATTTTGACATTCGTTCATATATACATGCAATCACGCATCACGCTAAGGTTAAATTCCATTCACTCTTGCAAGTTACACCTCTCTGACCCCACTAACTTTGGTGTTTGAGTGCTTACCTTGCAAGTACACCTTTTCCTCAGCTGCCTACCAGAGACTTATACTCTTGTATCATAAATCTTTTATGAAGACCTTTATCAACATGTCATCAATTCCATGTTCCACACCAGAATAATGGTGTTTTTATGGGAATCATTTACTAATTCTCATAAAAATCCACAACGAACTCCTCTGATTTCCTCTGTTGCACCACTGCAACCGTTCTTATTATTTGATCGGATCACTGCAAATTGTCTCATCCAATAATGGTAGTTTCAAATCAACTCGATTGACCATTCATCGCAATACCAGACCTATTACCGACACCTTTACACCATTCCTCATCTCCACTTATGAAGATCATCATCCTCTCGTTAGGGGGGGTCTGCTTTTTGTAACATCTACAATCTCTCTAGATTTTGGTATCGGTCGACCAAGGAACTTTCCAGGTCCTATTGTCATTCCAGCATTTTTAGCAATTACTCCTAGGTCAAACATCTAAACAACCTCAATTGCAAATGCAAACACTTGAGTCATAAATGTTCCCGAATCTTCAACAGCTTCAAGACACACTCGAAATGGATGGAGTGAATGAACTCATAACAAACATTTATAACTTAGTGTAGTAGCAGAGCACACGCCTTTAAATAACAGACTCTTGCATATAAAATAAAATCAACAAAAATCTTTGTTGAGCCGCAACACCATTGAAGGTATTACAATGTGACAACTTTGGGTCTACACCTAACACAATTACCGACAATCCTGCATTACAACATATGAGGACCTCTAAATCTTTAGAACACCGTCATCCTCGTCCCTGTAACTATCTTCCTCATGGTTTGGGAGGCAGAGATAGTAGCCACACTCCTTTTCAAGATCTATGTCCAAGGATATTTCCGTTGCACCGATACCAAAATAAATACGGGAAAGATGCCAAGCATCATGCCCTTATCACCATTGAAAGAACTCATTCTCAAAACACACCATTGACTGTTGAATTCCTAAATATCTCAAAAAAAACCCTCAAAAGCTAGATAATTATGATGAGATTGAGGACCCAAACGAGCATATTGAGTATGTAGATACCATACTCGACCATCACCATGTCAACATCACATTGAAACGCAAACTATTTGTGGTTCACGATCATAGAGTATGGTTCTATCAATTCTTGGAGGAAGTTGTGTAATGAATTTATAACTCGATTCGCAACATGGAAACAAAAACAACAAAAAAACAGTAGTTGTCCTCAATGATATTCGTTAAAAGAAGAAGGAAACCCTCTTAGAGTATATTGACTGGTTCATAAAAGTGGCAGTGGAAGTAGGCGGATCCAACTATGGGATGGAATGTTGCATCTTTGAGAAAGTATTGAGGAAAGACTGCATGTTTCACAAGAATATAAGGCTAGGAGGCACGAGAAGCATGAGACACCTCCTCACTATAGCCCAACCATATATTAATTATGAGGAGAAACTATTGGTTGAAGATGTACAAATAATTAAAGAGTTGGAGAACCCAACGAATGGCCAACCCAAATATAACACACTCCGAGTTACAAGGGGAGAGATGCACTAGTGACTATATGTGTTGACCTAGCAAGAGCTTGACGCATACATAAACCCATGCATGCAATCGGGATGCAGTAGTTGTTGAAAAAAGGAGAAGGGCCCTTATGGAAATCAATGTCATTAACCTCAACATACACTTAAAAATTATCATAGCCAATCATCAGGCCTCAGAGCCATGCTCCGGAAGCAAGTACAAAGTGATGCTTCCTGATATGATGGATACAAATGCATGTTATCAAGGGATGACACCATTCCATCTACATCTACCATAGCACGACACATGACATGGTGTGAAGGGAGAAAGCTCCACCCTAGACTCTTCGCACAGTGAAGCACCAATAATCACACAGGAGACATTGGATCATGAAAATACAACTTCATTGGCTAATTTGACACCATGAAAATATATTACTCCCCTTGTCTCATAAAAAGTGTCTCATTCACACTTTTTTCATGTCTTAAAATAAATGTCTCTTTAGAATACCAATACAACATTTATTTATTTTTTCCATTACGATGCCCCTATTTATTAACTTTCTCTATTTTCAATTACTCAACTAACTATAATAAATAAGAGTATTTTAGTAAATGATACTAACTTTGTCATTAAAATCAACACATCTAATCATTTTCTTAAGAACCACATAAAGCTCAAGTAAGACACTTATTATGAGACGGCGGGAGTACAAGGAACTCATTTTCCACTAAGAAAGAGCTACCTAGTTGAAAAAAAGCACAACTAAGTCACTTTCATTATGAGTTGCTTATAAAAAAATCCATTATGTGTTTATTCAAATTTGTATGTAAATCATAAACAACCAAAATCATTACTCATTTTCAAAAGTAACAGGGGGATCAGAAAACAAAGAAAGCTCATACGAACAAGAAGAGGAAACAACAAAGAAAAGTTCATTCATTAATGTTATTCTAATAATAATAAAAAAAAAAGCTTTGGGTCGTGGAAGACTTCTCCGTATAGATTTCTATGGTAGAATAACTGTTTTGAGACTCATCTAAAAGTGAATCCTCTGAAGGCCATGCAACAACAACAACAAATGGTGAAGGTGAACTCTTCAACACTATCCTTATCTAAAGCATGATTTTTAAGAAGACCATTTTATGTGCATGACGAGGAAAGGAAATACAACATTGATAAGTACCATCGATACAAAATAACTGATATATAAGATGTTTATACCCTTACCAAAGATGTTACACCTCTCCTATTTATGGTCGCTTTAACTAATAGACTAGTCTCGATGTACCACCTCTTCAACTTCTTGAAATTAACACCAGAAGAACTGGTGTCGTCAATAATGTTGATGTCTTCCTAGAAAGAGGCAATCTTATTCTTCAAATATTTCTCCCCTTGGAATAAATCACTGGTCTAATACATGTATGATACCAGTCCCATCAAAAATGGTTTTGTCCCCCAAATTTATGGGACTTATCAACAATGACATTTCCCCCTCCACAATACTATCGACCTTTGGGTTCCCTATAATAGCCATACCTAGTGCTGGTGCACAAGAGGAAGAAGATAAAGATGATGAAAACATAAGAGAGAGAAGAGAGAAAAATGTAACTAACTTCTATTGCATTAAAAATTCAGTTACAATAAAAAGATCTCTAACAAATTGAACTCAACTTCTACTTATACACACATTCAGAATTAAATGAAATTCAAATTAACTCCAAATTCAACTTAAATGCAAATGGAATAAATTATAACTAACACAATCCCTTAATTCATATTCAGCTAATCAAAATCAACAACACCAATTCCATCCCTTAGTTGGATAAAGTTCTCGATCTTGATTGCCTTAGTTAGAACATCTGTTAGATGCTTCTGAGTGCTACAGTGCACAACTTTAAGCACTCCATTATGATCTTGGTTTCTCAAAAAATGAAACTTCATGTCAATGTGATTGCTTCTTCCATGCAACACTAGATTCTTGACAAGACTTATAGCTTATTTGTTGTCAATCATCAATTTCATAGGCTTGCTCACATTGATCTTCAGATCCCGCAACAAGTTTAGATCCGAACAACTTGACAACCAGTCAAAGCATCTGCAATGTACTCATCTTTACATGTTGACAATGCAATAATTGGTTGCTTCTTGTAGCACCAAGAAATGGGACCTCCCAGATACTTCAAAAAAATTCCAGAAGTAATTCTTTTGTCAACTCTGTCACCACGCCAATCAGAGTCTGAATAACACATAAGATTTGACCCAGTTTCAACACCAGAAGGGAACAGAACTTCATACTTCAGAGTTCCCTTAATATACCTCAGTATCTTGATAGCAACTTGGTAATGTGACCATTTTGGTTTGTTCATAAACATACTCACCATTCAAACTGCAAAGCAAATATCAGGTATAATATTACATGGATATCTCAATGAGCCTACCAAATATTTATTAGTTGCAGCATCTACATCATCACCCTCATATTGAGATCCAACTTATGATTTGTATCAGCAGGTGTGATTGCAGACTTGCAATTTATCAACTCAAATCTCTTCAGAAGCTCAAGTTTATATTTCAGTTGATGCAAGATTATAACCTTTTCAGAGTACATAATCTTCATCCCTAGAAAATATATCATATTTCCTAGATCATTCATCTCAAACTCATTAATCAACATATTCTTGAACTTAGTTATCTCATTTGAATAACTCCCTGTTAGCAATATATCGTCAACATAAAGACACACCAAAATTATACTGCTATGAGATACATGCCAAGCATAAACACCATACTCCATCTCACATTTTTGGAATCCTTGAAGCTTGAAAAATGAATCAATTTTCAGATTACAATCTCTAAGAGCTTGTTTCAGACCATACAAGGCTTTATGTAACCTGTACACCATCCCTTCCTAATTATTTTTCACAAATCCAGGAGGTTGTGATACATAAAATTCTTCTTGTAAATGACCATTAAGAAATGCATATTTCACATCTAAATGCATCAGAGGCCAATTCCTGTTGGAAGCTATAACAATCACTAATCTGATTGTTTTATGTCTAGCTACAGTTGAAAACACCTCAAAGTAATCTAGTCCAAATTTCTATAGAAATCCTTTAGCTACTAACCTGGATTTGTGTTTGCAAATTGATCCATATGTCTTTAGTTTCACCTTGTAAACCCATCTTACACTAATGGATTTCTTGTTCTTTGGAAGCTCAGTCAACTCCCAAGTCTTGTTTACTATAGCCTTAGGTTCTTATTTCATGACCTTCAACCACACTTTCTTCTTGAGAGCTTATTCTGTAATTACTGGTTCATGGTCTACAACCATGGTACACTGGATGACTTCTCCTTCAGAGTCTATCTCAGTACTTACAACATGTTAAACTCTACAAATCTTCTTGGTATTTGTCTGGTTCTTTATGGTCTCTGAAGTTGATCAGAATCTTCTTCAGATGCTGGAACAATATCAGATATTAGACTACCTTCAGAGTCTTGACCATCTTCAGATGCATAATCACCACCAGAGTCTGGATCATCATTAGAATCTGGATCAGAATCATATTCACTTTAAGAGTCCTCCTTAGCATCAGAGTCTCTTTCAGACTCTGACTCATCTTTCGACTCTTCTTAAATATCAAAATCTCCTTCAGAGGCGAATTCTTCTTCTGAGTCTAAAAAATCTTTAGAAGTTAACTCAGGTGTTAACACTGCAACAAAGTTATATTGAGACTTGTTCCAATCCCACACTTCTTATTCCTTCACAATGACATCTCTTCTAAATTCAACTTTGTTAGTAACGGAACAATAGAGTTTATAAGCAGTTGTATTATGGTATCCTACAAGTAACATGACTCTGCTCCTGTCATCCAACTTCATTCAATTAGCATCTGGGACATGTTTATAACAAATAGAACCAAACACCTTCAGATGGATAACACTTTGCTTATCTCCAACCCACTTCTCAAAAAGAACAATATCCTCCATCTTCTTAGTTGGACATCTATTGAGCACATATGTTGCAGTGGCAACAAGTTCTCCCTACAAGATGTGAGATAACTTCTTCTCCTTCAGCATTATCTTTGTCATATCAAGCAAAGTTTTGTTTCTTATTTCAGGAAGACCATTGTGTTGATGAGTTTATGAAGTAGTAACCTCATGCTCAATTCCATTCTTTTCATAGTATCTCTTGAACTCTGTAGAGTTGCACTCAACTCCACCATCATTTCTGAGAATTTTCAGCTTCTGACCACTTTGTTTTTCAGCCTTCACCTTGAACTTATGAAACTCAATAAACACCTCATGCTTAAACTTGATGAGTGTTACCCATGTCATTCTTGTGAACTCATCCATAAATGACACAAATTACTTGTTTCTTCCAAGTAAAGGTACTTCAAATGGTCCATATACATCAGAATACACCACTCCTAAAGCATGTTTTGCTCTTGGAGCTACTTATGATGCAAGTGGAAATCTAGGTTACTTACCTTTCATGCATATCTTACAAGACATTTTAGGCTTCACAATCTTAGGAATTCCATGACCATATTCTTCGAACTCAAATGCCCTAAGCTTCTGAAGTTCAGATGCCCCAATCTCTTGTGCCACATCTCACTATCACCTTAAACACCTTATTGTTAGTTGTAAATTTACGTGTCGGGTTTTTGTCATCGTATCCACAGGGATTGTAAGATATCGCCGCCGTTCGATGGTTGTATTAATCTTAGCTTAAGTAACAATAAGGTTTTGGTTGGTTATCACGTTATCTTGCATAAAAAAGGTAATAAATTGCGGTAAAAGTTATGGTTTGAATAAATGAGAAATATTGCCAAAGTTAGAGTTCGATGATCACTTTGCATGTATTTGTTCGATCAACAATCTTATAAACTCCTTTAGATGATAAATCATTTCACAAAGTCCTCCCAATATGTTTCTCTCGAACACACATTGTGAGTTTTCCCATTTTGATCCATTGTTTCTCTCGAACACAATCTATCAAAATGACAACTTTTTGGTTCAACCTTATGGTGAACAAAATCATTCATTACTATCTCTAGCTAACAAACAAGATTGGATGAAAACCTAGGTCAAGAGTTGGTAAACATCTCTCGATCATAAACCAACACAAAGAGTTTTAAATAGAAACAAAGTTTTCATCATATATTCACCATTAAAGAGTTTACACATGAAGATCCTTACATCTACACACAAAGCTAGTAATCACCTACATCTAACCTTGACAAATGGATGACTTAGCTACTCATTTTCATGGTAGCTTGGTCGGCAAGTTTCGGAAGAAGGTTGATCAACATCCAAGTCGGATAATCGATGTTGGATGGGAATCCACCTTCTTTTTGTAGAAGATGGTTACAAGATGAAGAGAAATGAAATCTAGGGCATAAAAGATCCTAAGAACAATGCTGGAAAAATATCTCTAAGAAAGTACAAAAGTGGAAAAATGCTATAAAAACTAGGTATGGTGCTCAAAAGTGGCACTTGCTACTTATAGACCTGTGCTGGGCTGTCATGCTCGCTAGGCGAGCAGAAAGGCTCGCCTAGCGAGGGTCTAATTGTGGCACACAAGGCACCTGTGCCCAGAGAAACAGGGTCTGTTGAACTGTCATGTTCGCCTAGCGAACAAACCTTCGCCTAGCGAAGGACACGCTCCAACCTTCGCCCCATCGAGGTTGAGAGGTTTTGCTACTGGAATGCTCGTTGGGGACTCGCTAGAGCCTCGCCTAGCGAGTGAGTGCTGGCTGCGCTTTTCACCAAAACTGAACGAACTCGCTACCACCTTCGCTAGGATCTCGCCTGGCGAATTTATTGGCATTTTACTGGAGCTTTTCGCTGGAAACTCGCCTAGCGAGCAAGCTGATGAATGCAAATTCTCTTTGGTTCCTTTGCCAACTTCTTGTGTCTTTCATTTTCTATTGTTTCATGCCTTCTACCTGCACAATAACACACAAATCAAAGGTACCAAGATCGTTTATCAATGTATTGCATTTCATGTTAGAACAAAGGTGGTTTTGACAAAAGAGCAAGGAAATAGAGTGAAAAATACCCTTAATTGATAACTCAAATAAGCACTTTTGGGTATCTAACAACTCTCCCCAACTAGATTCTTGCTTGTCCTCAAGCAAAGTATGCCTCTTGAAGGACAAGAGGATTTGCTTTAAGAAAAAGGTTTCTCCGAAGTTGGATAAACGGCTCAAACACAAGCGAGATCAGCCTATACAAGTTTCCAATGGTTCGAATACAATAATACACAAGAACTAAAACTTAATAGCAATGCAAAATATTTATCTATCTACAACAATATTATTCTGAATGAATCACCCTATCTCTCCTCTTCGAATAAGGAATGAAGAATTTACGCGTTTGCAACCGCGGGAATAATCTCACTCTCTAACAAACAATGAAGAAATCAAATAGATTCATACAATGTCTAACAATTAAAAATGGTACTGTGGAAGCATAAAGATCACTAAGGGCTTTTCGGTTGAAGCTTGGTTAGGTTAACAAACAAGGGTCATTTCTAAGGCCATTGAAACGAAAGTGCCGATGCAAAAGAGATATTCACAGTATTATTCACACATCTCGACTTTGTTTCATTTGTTTCTTATTTGAAACCTTCACAACTCATATTCCACAACTCAAACTTTTTTTTTCACTATTTTTCTTCCAAACAAGCATTCATTTTCATTCTTTTTATTTTTGTTCTTTTCTTTCACATCATATTTACAAAACATATGTTTCTTTTCTATATTTTCATTTTCAATGCTTGCTTGGTTTTTCATTTTTATTTTCAAGAGTTGTGGTACTTACCAATTCTCCCCAACTTATTTCTTACTCACCCTAAGTGAATGCTCTTAACTTTTTACGGCAAAAGAACAATAATCAAGATTTTCCGGGTTGTAACAAAAAGATTTTTGAAATCTCGCTTTATTTCAAGCTGAGATTCAAGTGTTTAAGCTCAAAGGGGTTAACGAATACTCTCTCTGCTCACAGGTAAGTTTGTTTTTGGATGTAGTTGTGCTCGAAAGAAAACAAGTGCCTTGATCATTTCTAATTGCTTCCACAATTTCACAATAATAAAAGACAAAGCATGAATCACATGAATCAACAAAATTTATTAGAATCCAGCATTTACGTGTACAATGGAGGTTTCCTCACAATTTGTGGTTTTAAGTTCTAGATGAAACATTCATTCAATTATGTAGCAAAAAGACAATATTCAATTTACCAAAAAGAGTAAAGTTCCTAATGTATTCTAACATTCTAGCCGAAGGTAACCATGTACCTTAGCCTCATTCACTTGTTTATTCTTATCATTGCCATCCAAGCTCGGATGCACCTTCATTGGGTACTTCTTGAGGAGCAACCAATCTAGAAGGTTTGCCACTTAATCACCCAAAAATTTATTAAACAAACAAAATTAAAAACAGAAATAAATAACATTAACTGAAAATATAAATTTGTTCATGGGGGACAAAACACCCCAATAGTACAACACCAAAGTCAAAATACATAATCCGAAAATACAAATAAAAATAAACATAAAAACTGAAAAATATAGAAACTTAACCCTCTACGGGCTCAGAAATCCTCCTCACTACCGGCTTCAGAACCGGTAGCCTCATCATCAACATCATCATCATCATCATCATTAGCTGCAGCACCTGAAGCGCCTGCCCCCTCACCATAGACAGGCCTGTCCACAGGCCAGTTAGCGTTAAGCAGAAACTGCTCACGCGCCAACAATGCCTGAGCACCGGTGGGGTCATTTCCTTGCAGTTCTAACCTCTGCATACAGTTGTGCATATCTGTCATGGCACGCTGGGATGCCGCCATCCACTCAAAACTGTAATCGCACACAGCTCGGAGGTAGGGATCTAGTCCAGGAGTAGAAGTACTAGGACCATCAGAAGCCCTGGTACTCTCTGTAGCAGCACTGCCTCTAGCATTCTTCGCTCTACAATATTTGGCCACATACCGGTCATCGATAGGTGGCGGGATCCTTACCTGACCCCAAGACGGAAGTCTCACCCTTGCCTGAATGCACAAACTCATGATCAAGCACGGGAAAGCTAGGGGACAATTTACACGAGCCCCCGACTTTAGCCCGCTCTCTATCACGGACTTAAGCTCATTGGCGATGATCCTCGCCACATCGATCTGGACGTTGGTGAGGATAGAATGGACCAAATGTGCCACTGGGATCGGCACTGTAGAGGTGTGGGACTTCGGCTGTATGTTGGTCAGAACCAAAAGCAGTATCAGTTGAGCCATGGGAGTCATGTCCTCCCTGTGATACCTCATTGGAACCCCAGATGGGTTCAGCTCAACAGATTTCCCGCTTAATAGCAAGGCGGCACTAATGGCTGGAACATCACGGTGAAGCCGTAGATCTGTATGGTATGTGTCCCTCTCTTCAGCTCCCAACTGGAGCGGTTCCCCAAGGACTCGGTTGATGGCATCCCGATCAAATGCAATTGGACGCCCGGCCACTCTAGATACCCAAGTAAAGGGCTCGTCGTCGTCAGGCAGTGCGTTAGCATAAAATTCACGCACTGTAGCTATGTCGTAATGCTCTAAGGGATTAATCAACCGATCCCATTTCTTCGCGTCAATCAACCCGGCAAAATTTCTGTTAGTGCCCTGTGGGTTGATCAGGAATCGCTTCTCTGGAAGAATTTTCCTCTTCTCCAGAGCGACGTACCTGGCGGCCTGTTTTGGACCGACAAACTTATCGGTATCGAATTGGATAGGCACAGTCCGAGAAGTAGCCGCTCCCTTTCTTTTCTTAGATGCTCCAGACCTTGATTCCATCTGCAAAATATGAGAGGAAACAACACACACCAAACAAACAGATTAGACAGCAAAGCCATTTCTCAAAAGACTGTCAAGCTCGCTGCTGCTTCGCCTAGCGAAGTGGCAGCGAACGCTCGCCCCAGGTTCGCCTAGCGAGTGCTAGCGAACCTTACGGGTTTTTGGGGGTTTCAGCATGTTCAAAGAATACTTCCCAAAACCCATACTCTAATGGTTCCAACATCAGAACCTAATGATTAATCAAGTAAATAACCGTTCTATGCTATTGGGGATTACATATTTACATGCAAAACCTAAAATCCCCAATTCCAAAACCTAAAATCCCAATTTGCACAACCGAAAATCCCACATGCAAACCCAAGGTTTCCCACACCACAACTCATCCTAATTGACATTCAAATTGGAAATATATAGTTCAAACAAAAAGAGAATGTAGTATGGCAAACCTTAGTTACAGTGATTTGATTGAAATGAAGTGAGCAGGGTTTGCAATGGACCGAATAGAGATGGAGTGTTAGTGAGAGTGATGCAAATGAGAGAGTGTGGAGAGCTCTGTAAAAAATTTCGCAGCAGGGTTGCAAAACAGCAAATTTGTGTTAGGGCAAAAATGAGTGCCCTGCTGAGATTTAAATAAGTGCTGTCATGCAGCGCTCGCTGCTGCTTCGCCTAGCGAGCAGCTAGCGAGTTTGCTCGCTACTGCCTCGCCTAGCGAGCATCTGGCGAGCATGACAGCAAATGCCTTTTCAAAGGCAGCAGTTCATGTTCATACATCATGGTTAGCACTAGGAAACCCAACACACACAACACAAAAAAAATAGTAAATACTTACAATGTTGGGGTGCCTCCCAACTAGCGCTTGTTTAACGTCGGCTAAGCTCGACGGTGCGATGCTCACAGAGGAGCATCAAGCGACAAAGCATAGCTCTCGCGATCCACATGACCGCCGAGATAAACTTTCAATCGTTGGCCATTCACGGTCCAACTATCTTTCTTGTCTATGTCTTCAATGACAATAGCCCCGTACTCATTCACCTCTTTCACCCGAAATGGCCCGGACCATTTTGATTTCAACTTCCCGGGAAACAATTTCAACCTGGAGTTGAACAATAGGACCAATTGTCCGGGCACAAATTCTTTGTTACGGAGCTTCTTGTCGTGATACTTTTTTGCCTTTTCCTTGTACAACCAACTTGAGTGGTATGCGGCATTGCGCATCTCTTCCAACTCAAGTAGTTGCACTTTCCTTTTGTCACCGGCCAACTCATTCTCAAAATTTAAAAATTTTAGGGCCCACAAGGCTTTGTGCTCCAATTCAACCGGCAAATGGCAAGTTTTACCAAATACCAATTGAAAGGGAGTTAGGCCAATTGGAGCTTTAAAGGCCGTACGGTAGACCCATAATGCCTCGTCCAATTTTTGGGACCACTCCTTTTTTGAATTAGACACGGTTTTTTCGAGGATTCTCTTAATCTCACGATTAGAGACCTCAGCTTGCCCATTAGCCTGTGGGTGATACGGAGTTGTCACCCTATGCGATACACCGTAATGTTTTAAAATAGTTTCCAAAGGTGCATTACAAAAGTGTGACCCTCTGTCACTTATCAACACTCGGGGGGTTCCGAAACGGGAAAATATGTTTTTCTTCAAAAAATTTATCACCGTTTTGGCATCCGCCCGAGGTGAGGCAATCGCCTCAACCCACTTAGAGACATAATCGACTGCGACAAGCATGTACTCGTTCCCATAAGAGGGTGGGAAAGGTCCTACGAAATCTATGCCCCAACAATCAAATACTTCCACTTCTTGGATATTTTGGAGAGGCATCTCATCTCTCTTACCTATCCCACCGCTTCTTTGGCAACTGTCACAACTTTGCGCATGGGAATGTGCGTCTTTGGAAATAGTGGGCCAATAAAATCCCGATTGAAGAATTTTAGTGGCCGTTCTAACCCCATTATAATGTCCGCCGTAAGGCGAGTTGTGACAATGCCAAAGGATGCTCTGCGCTTCATCGCCAGTCACGCATCTCCTTAATAGGTTATCACTACCCAACTTAAACAAGTATGGGTCATCCCAGACATAATACTTCGCATCCGAAAGGAACTTCCTTTTTTGGTTCGAAGTTAGGTCGGAAGGCACAAAACCACTAGCCTTGTGGTTTGCAAAGTCTGCAAACCACGGCCTAACTTGAACTTTAAACAGTTTTTCATCAGGAAATTCTTCCCGGATTTCTTTTTCAGACGCGGTAACCTCCACATTCACTAAGCGGGATAAATGATCCGCAACCAAGTTTTCCGACCCCTTCTTGTCTTTGATTTCCACATCGAATTCTTGTAACAAGAGGATCCAACGGATGAGCCTTTGCTTCGAATCCGGTTTGGTTAGCAGATATTTAATCGCCGCGTGATCGGTATACACAACGACTTTAGACCCTATAAGATAAGACCTAAACTTTTCTAGCGCATACACTATTGCAAGTAGTTCTTTTTCCGTTGTGGCATAATTTATTTGAGCCTTGTTAAGAACCTTACTTGCATAATGTATCGCATGAAAAGTTTTGTCTTTTCTTTGGCCAAGTACCGCTCCAACAGCATAGTCACTCGCATCACACATTAGTTCAAAATTTTCATTCCAATCGGGAGCGACTATTATTGGAGCGGTAACCAATTTTTCTTTTAAAGCCTCAAAAGCTTGCAAACAATCTTCGGTTAGGAGAAATACCTGGTCCTTAGCGAGCAAATTTCTCAAAGGCTTAGCCACCTTTGAGAAGTCCTTGATAAAGCGCCGGTAGAACCCGACGTGCCCCAAAAAGCTTCGGATGCCCTTCACATTCACCGGAGGAGGTAATTTTTCTATCACTTCAACCTTAGCTCTATCCACTTCAAGCCCCCTTCTAGAGACTTTGTGGCCTAGCACGATCCCCTCGGTCACCATGAAGTGACACTTCTCCCAATTAAGCACCAAATTGGTCTTCACACATCTTTCCAACACCGTTTTCAAGTTTGCCAAGCATAGACTAAAGGTCCCACCAAATACCGAGAAGTCATCCATGAAGACTTCCATTGTTTTCTCTATCAGATCGGCAAAAATGGCTTGGACACATCGTTGGAAGGTCGCCGGTGCATTGCACAGCCCAAAGGGCATTTTTCGGTATGCGAACACTCCAAACGGACACGTGAAAGCCGTCTTCTCATGATCAACCGGGTCAACCGCAATTTGGTTATACCCGGAGTAGCCGTCCAAAAAACAATAGTATTGTTGGCCCGAGAGTCTTTCGAGCATTTGATCCATAAATGGGAGTGGAAAATGGTCCTTTCGAGTCGCGGTATTCAACCGCCTATAATCAATACACATTCTCCAACCCGTTGCAACTTTAGTTGGGATCAATTCATCCTTGTCATTCCGGATCACGGTAATCCCCCCCTTCTTCGGAACCACGTGCACGGGACTAACCCATGGACTATCCGAGATCGGGTAAATCATTCCCGCATCCAATAGCTTCACAACTTCCTTTCGAACAACCTCCTTCATCGTAGGATTTAAGCGGCGTTGTGGTTGAGCCACCGGCTTAAAATCCTCCTCCATCAAAATCTTGTGCATACAATAGGATGGACTAATTCCTTTTAGATCGGAAAGAGTCCAACCCATTGCTTCTTGATTTGTTTTTAGCACAATGATTAGACGGGCTTCTTCTTCTTTTGTCAAAAGGTTGCTTATGATGACTGGCTTTGCCTCGGTCTCATCTAGGAATACATACTTCAAAGTAGGGGGTAGCACTTTCAATTCAATTGGCGCTTTTTCGTCAATAACCTCCTTCTTCAAGTTTTCCTCCTCTACTTCCCATGGTTGTAGGTCGTCTAAACTATCAAGTTCCTTTAAGCATTCCTCAAGAGCTAGCTCTTCTTCAACAGTGAAAACCTCCAATGAGTCATCAAGAGCTAACTCCATAGGAGATATCTCATGAATATGCTTTGAAACCTCCATAATAGCGTCTTCGATCACATCGATGCGAAAGCTATCATTTCTATCTTTTGACTGCTTCATTGCCTCGAATAGATCGAATGTGACTTCCTCATTTTGAACTCTCACCTTCATTAAACCGTCATCAACATCTATCATCATTCGCGCGGTCTTCATGAACGGTCGGCCCAAGATGAGCGGAGCATCATCATCTTCCTCCATATCAATAACAATAAAATCGACCGGGAAAAAGAATTTGTCGACCTTCACCAAAACATCTTGGGCTACGCCATGAGGATGGGTCGTCGACTTATCCGCCAATTTCAACGTCATTCGGATGGACTTAATCTCAATGTTGCCAAGTCTCTTGATAATTGACAAAGGTATAAGATTAATGCTTGACCCCAAGTCAATAAGTCCTTTCCCGACATAAACGTCACCAATTTTAACCGGCAATGTAACTCTTCCCGGATCAACCTCTTTCTTAGGAAGCGTCCTTTGAATAATGGCACTACAGCTTGCGTCAAGGACGATGGTCTTGAAGGAGAATTTGCGACCCAAAGCGCAGCGGAAATTAAAAATTTTCTCCTTTAGAGATCCTTACGAATGGTCATGATCAGTGATAGAATATTTACCTCTTGTGACGGTTGAAACCTTTGGTGCAGATCTCTTGTGAAGATCAAAACCTTTGATGCAAATCCACGAAGCGATCACGAACGTTGAACGATGACAACGTCTCTACTCAGTCCACACGAACGGGTTCCTTCAATCTCAGTGCTAGCTGGTACGAATGAAGGCTTTGAGTGAGAGAGAGAGAGTGAGAGAAAACGAAAATAATGCAACCGCCAATTTTTGCTTCTGCACAAGGGTTCTATTTATAGAACCACTTGTGTGGGCTTCAAGCTAAAAGCCCACTTAAGTGTATTTTGGCCCATATCTTATAATATGCCCAAAATCACTTAAGCTCATGGTACCTTACCATATTTCGTATTCTACTCAAGTACATCGTACCTTACGATGCTCTATAACTCACTTAAGGGCACCGTACCTTACGGTATTCCTTAGTTACTCTATCTCTCATCAATCCGTCCTTTGTGTGTGACCCTGTAGGTTTTCGTGATGTTGGCAATTATATTAAATCACGCATTTAACATAATAAACATTGAGCGGTATCTAGCAACACATCACTGCTACCCAAGACACGAAAATGTCAAGTGATCTGACAATTCCTTTTGTGATAATAATTATGTGTATAATTACCCTTTTGCCCTTATGTCTATATTGAACACAAGGCATAGACTGTGTCATCCTTGTCCAGTTCAATATTGGGCCCATAGACATTTATCCTGTTATGCAGGATGGGCAAATTCCATCTAGGTCACTCATGTCCCTCATCATGCTTTGTGGAGTACCCATCAACTGTCTTTATGGTTATCCAGTTACGGACAACGTTGGATCAGCAATAAAGCACTCGACTCTACATCTAGGGTCCATAGTGGTTTCAGGTCGAAGAGTGGAACACACTATTATCACCATGAGAATAACTTATGACACCTTGCATAACTTTCTATATAGTATTCTCATAGCGGGTCAATCCGGTATAAATATTACTCCTAATATTCATACCTATGTTTAAGACTTGATAACTCTTTATCCATGATCCATGAGATATGATCATCAGTCTACAAACATAATAGTCTTAATGCTTTAATGTTATCCCACTTCACACTAAAGCTCGACTACGGATACTTTAGGAATAGTGTCCTTATGTTTAATGTGTTCTCATGATTAAGTCACACTTAATACATTAAACGGACTATCTATTCCAGGGACTTTATTAATTAACCATAATAAAGAGAATGCCTTTTATAATTAATAAATAATTCGATACAAGTACCAAAATGTATTGGCCTCTAGGGCTTACACCAACAATCTCCCACTAGCACTAGAGCCAATCAGGCATACCCCGTATGCCCAGTGATCTAGTATGGCCATCATGCTTCTGTTGCGCAAGAGGCTTTGTCAGTGGGTCAGCTATATTGTCAAGTGTAGGTACTTTACATATTTTCACATCTCCTTTATCTATTATCTCTCGAATGAGATGATAATGCCTGAGTATGTGTTTGGATCGTCGATGAGATCTAGGCTCCTTAGCTTGTGCGATAGCACCATTGTTATCATAATAGAGACCAATGGGATCCACAATGCTAGGGACTATGCCAAGTTCACTAATGAACTTTTTGATCCAAATAACTCCCTTTTCTGCATTTGAGGCAGCAATATACTCGGCCTCGGTTGTAGAATCAGCAACTGTATCTTGCTTTGAAATTTTCAAACTCACAGTGCCACCATTTCAGCAAAACACATAACCATTGGAATCATTCATATTAAAGCGTCTCAGCACCTTGTCTATGTACTCTGACTTAGGCCAAGCATTTTATGATCTATCTCTATAGATTCTAATTCCTAATATATAGGCTGCTTCACCTAGGTCCTTCATAGATAAGCATTTCCCCACCCAAGACTTTGCTTGTTGCAGGGTAGGGATATCGTTTCCAATAAGTAATATGTCATCTATATATAATACCAGGAATACGATCATGCTCCCACTAACCTTCTTGTAGACACAAGGCTCATCTTCGTTCTTGATGAATCCATATTGTTTTACTGTTTCATCAAAACGAAGATTCCATGAGTAGGTCACAAGCTCATCTTGATCCATGAGTGATCCATATATCTCAGGTAGGTGACGTATCCTGCCTGACCTACGCTGGTCTTGTTCTACTTGAGCAGGTTGCTCTTACACAACTACTTGTGTTTCCTGCTCCAATTCCTCCATAGGTGTGTCGATGCTTTGTGATTCTTGAATTTCTTCAAGCTCTACTTTCCTCCCACTGGTTCCTTTGGAAATAAAATCCTTTTCTAGAAAAACTCCAGTTCGAGCGACAAACACTTTGCCCTCAGAAGGATTGTAGAAGTAATACCCTTTTGTTTCTTTAGGATACCCCACAAATAAGCATTTGTCAGATTTGGGCTCAAGCTTAGTTGAAATTTGTCGTTTCACATAAACCTCGCAACCCCAAATCTTTATGTAAGACATATGTGGTCTCTTACCACTCCATATCTCATATGGTGTCTTATTAACCTTTTGGATGGAACATGGTTAAGTGTGTAAGCTGTTGTCAATAGTGCACGTCCGCAAATGGAGTTTGGAAGATCAACGTGACTCATCATGGATTTAACTCATCAGGTTTCATCCTTTTAGTATTAATGTTATAAGTTGGCATTATGAGATCAAGGACATATAGTCCATTGCTCACTTGTGCAGTAGCATAGAATATATCATTCAAATAAATTGAGCAACAATTGTTCTTTATTATAAATGAAAAACCAAACTTGTCCAAACAAGAAATGGAAATAATATTCCTGCTAATTGCAGATACATAATAACAGTTCTCTAACTGAATTATAAAACCACTAGGTAAAGTCAATACATAAGATCCTACGGCTAAAGTAGCAACCTTTGCTCCATTGCCAACTCGTAGGTCAACTTCACCTTTTGCCAAATCTCTACTCCCTTTCAGCCCCTGCACATTTGTACAAGTGTGAGAACCGCATCCAGTATCTAATACCCATGATGCAGAAGTAGATGAATTAATAACAAAAATACCTGAAGTTGAAGTCTCTACTCCATTCTTCTTATCTTCCAGGTACTTTGGGCAGTTTCTCTTCCAGTGTCCGGTCTTACCGCAATGGAAGTAGGTGCCTTCTTTTGCTATGCCTCCACTAGGCTTTAAAGCAGCAACGGTGGGTTTAAGTTTGGCAACTTCCTTGCCTTTCTCTTTATCACCCTGCTTGGTGGGCCTTTTGTTCTGTCTCTTTCCATTTTCCGATCATCAGAATGGACTTCCCTTTTGACTTCAGATTCTGCTCGGCAGTTCTTAACATGGCGAGCAGTTCAGGAAGAGATTTGTCCATATCAATCATATTGAAATTTAGGACAAATTGACTGAAACTATCTGGCAACGATTGCAAGATCAAATCAGTCGCAAGTTCCTTTTCGAGGGGAAAACCCAATCTCTTAAGGTTATCCACATACCCATACATCTTGAGTACATGGGGACCTACAGGGGCTCCCTTAGCTAACTTGCTTTGGAAAAGGGCTTTTGAAACTTCAAACCTCTCATGCCTTGCTTGCTCTTGATAGAGCAGCTTCAGGTGTTCGATCATATCGAACGCTGACATGTTCTCATGTTGCTTTTGCAATTCTGAGTTCATGGTAGCCAGCATGAGACAAGCAGTTTCATTGGCATCATCGACATGCTTCTTATAAGCATCTCTTTCTGCCTTAGGTGCAGAACTAGGAGGTTCCTCTTCAGGAACAGGTGTCTCCAAGACATACAGCTTTTTATCATGTTTGAGGACAATCCTCAGGTTTCGGTGCCAATCCAGAAAATTTGTCCCAGACAATTTTTCCTTGTCAAGGATTGATCGCAAGATGTTGTTAGAGGTGTTCGCTGTCATGGTTATCTACATAAGGATTAAGAAAATATAAGTATCATTGACATATTTAATTAGGCCTTTAATCAAATATGCTCCCACTATTTTACTCAAAACAAATGACCCTCATCATTTGATTCGGAAAATCCCGTTGGAAGATTTTCTAGTGGGTCGAGATCCATATTTCACTTCGTTCTAAGTCCGCGTAGGCGGATTACACAAAACTAGGTTATTTAGGTAGGAACTCCTTCCAGTTGTATCTCATACAACTCTCGAAAATTTCAGTTGGGTGAATAACTCCTTATTCCAATCCATCATATGGATTATTCCCAACTCTTGCTTCTAAAACATATATGATATTATTATAATTAAGTTTGACCCATTGTCTTAGCAGTTGGATATTATAATTATCCCATCGCACCTTACTAATATAGAACATGCACCTCGCTTTGGCGAAACCTACATTATCCGATACTAGTCTTGATGAGTGCTAAAACTTGGAAGGCAAACATATATAATATCATCATAATTTGTTTAGTTAAGTTTGACCCATTGTTTTAGCAGTTGGATATTACAATTATCCCATCGCACCTTACCAATATAGAACATGCACCTCGCTTTGGCGAAACCTACATTATTCGATACTAGTCTTGATGAGTGCTAAAACTTGGAAAGCATAAACTTAATATTTTAGTTTGAGGGAATTGCAATTGTTATGATCTCACCGGCTTGTTTATCATATAAATCGTCTCTCACATGCATCAACATACATTCACATGCATCAACATACATACAAACAAAATGAAACAGTTATGGCCCCTAGCGCAATTGTTCTCCCAAGCCAATGAGAGAACCTAAGCTAACCTACAACGATCTAAGCTTCTCCAAGCAAGATCTTCAAGGTTGTCCTCCTTTAATATTGAATTCTTCTCTAAGCTTCTCCAAGCAAGATCTTCAAGATTGTCCTCTTTTGATATTGAAATCTTCTCTTTCTTCATAACATTGTCTTCTTCTCTTTATTCATAACATTACATTCCAGAAGAAACTCGTTTTACATACGAGGGTTTGAGATGAGAAAAGAAGTTACATTAAGATATCAAAAGGAGAGGCACGACACGCAGGTCGTATTTAAAACCCAAAATAAAATAAAGAAAGACTAAGGCCATAACTGATCACAACAAGGCAATAATAACAAACACATTATTATTATTAATTTTAATTCCTTTAATTAATTAAAACCAAATTAAATTTCGGCGACCGATCACACTACGCAGAGTTGGCCGGGGGTTCCGCTGCCCGGTCAGCGGACGGTGGTTCCGCTGACCGATCAGCGGACGGGGTCAAGGGGCAGCGCCCTTGCGGGGTTGGAGGGGCAGCGCCCCTGTCCAAAATTTTAATGAACAATTCATTTGAAATGGACATTGTTTTGCATCAACACAACCCTTGCGTAGTCAAAACAGAAACCCCACTCTGTGTGTGTGACGACCGTCACAAGGCATGTGACGACCGTCACGTCCTTGTTACGACCGTCACGGGCGTCACGCAGCGTGTTACGACCGTCACGCATCCATCTTGTTACGCTTGTTACGCTCGTCACACGAGCTTCACGCGGCCAAATAACAAACTTTGAAACAGTCAACACACGTGTTCCAAAAAACCCTAAATTGACAACTCCTTGACGGCACAACCCTTGCGCCGTCACCAACCCTAATGTGCCAATTTCAGACCGTCAAACACACCTCGATTGTTGATTCAGTATGATTGATCAACATGTCATTGCTTCACCATACTAATGTCGGATTCCGAAGCAAATGACCATTGATCGCTCAAAGGAAAACAATTATTTAGTGTTCGAACGAATGAGACAGAAACCGTATATCACATATACCATACTTTGCATTAGGATTACTTATATCATATATAAGTTGATCGGTCTCAATTGCGTAACCTATGGACGATCGATGTATCGCTGCTTCACCATACTAATGTCGGATTCCGAAGCATAGTCAACATCAATCATCCAACTCGTACACTCATGATGCCAAATTTAATTGCCCGTTTAATTAATTGATTCATTCTGTCTTTTAATCATATTAATACAGAAAATAAACAACTATCCAAGTCATGGTTTCGTAAGTGGCTCTGATACCACTGAAGGAGAATTTGCGACCCAAAGCGCAGCGGAAATTAAAAAAATTTCTCCTTTAGAGATCCTTACGAATGGTCATGATCAGTGATAGAATATTTACCTCTTGTGACGGTTGAAACCTTTGGTGCAGATCTCTTGTGAAGATCAAAACCTTTGATGCAAATCCACGAAGCGATCACGAATGTTGAACGATGACAACGTCTCTACTCAGTCCACACGAACGGGTTCCTTCAATCTCAGTGCTAGCTGGTACGAATGAAGGCTTTGAGTGAGAGAGAGAGAGTGAGAGAAAACGAAAATAATGCAACCGCCAATTTTTGCTTCTGCACAAGGGTTCTATTTATAGAACCACTTGTGTGGGCTTCAAGCTAAAAGCCCACTTAAGTGTATTTTGGCCCATATCTTATAATATGCCCAAAATCACTTAAGCTCATGGTACCTTACCATATTTCGTATTCTACTCAAGTACATCGTACCTTACGATGCTCTATAACTCACTTAAGGACACCGTACCTTACGGTATTCCTTAGTTACTCTATCTCTCATCAATCCGTCCTTTGTGTGTGACCCTGTAGGTTTTCGTGACGTTGACAATTATATTAAATCACGCATTTAACATAATAAACATTGAGCGGTATCTAGCAACACATCACTGCTACCCAAGACACGAAAATGTCAAGTGATCTGACAATTCCTTTTGTGATAATAATTATGTGTATAATTACCCTTTTGCCCTTATGTCTATATTGAACACAAGGCATAGACTGTGTCATCCTTGTCCAGTTCAATATTGGGCCCATAGACATTTATCCTGTTATGCAGGATGGGCAAATTCCATCTAGGTCACTCATGTCCCTCATCATGCTTTGTGGAGTACCCATCAACTGTCTTTATGGTTATCCAGTTACGGACAACGTTGGATCAGCAATAAAGCACTCGACTCTACATCTAGGGTCCATAGTGGTTTCAGGTCGAAGAGTGGAACACACTATTATCACCATGAGAATAACTTATGACACCTTGCATAACTTTCTATATAGTATTCTCATAGCGGGTCAATCCGGTATAAATATTACTCCTAATATTCATACCTATGTTTAAGACTTGATAACTCTTTATCCATGATCCATGAGATATGATCATCAGTCTACAAACATAATAGTCTTAATGCTTTAATGTTATCCCACTTCACACTAAAGCTCGACTACGGATACTTTAGGAATAGTGTCCTTATGTTTAATGTGTTCTCATGATTAAGTCACACTTAATACATTAAACGGACTATCTATTCCAGGGACTTTATTAATTAACCATAATAAAGAGAATGCCTTTTATAATTAATAAATAATTCGATACAAGTACCAAAATGTATTGGCCTCTAGGGCTTACACCAACAGGTCTCCGGTTCCGTATACCTCCGCTTTTTTGTTAGTATGTCCTTCATGAATTTGGCATACTTGGGCATTTGCTCCAAGGCTTCGGCAAACTGAATGTTGATTTGTAATTGTTTAAAAATATCCATGAACCGGGCGTAATGCCGTTCATTCTCCCTTTTGGACGGAGCATGAGGATAAGGAAGGTTTTGGATAGGGGTAGCGCTCACTACCTCCTTTCCCTTTGCAACTCTAGCACTCTTCCATCTAGGCTTTTTCACTACCTCCCTTATTACCTCATCACTTGTATTTTTCCCCATCTCCACACCTTTTTCTTTTTCAACTTCACCATTATTTTTATTCTTTTCAACTTCTTCACCCTCACTCCACTCTCCTACTTCACCATCAACATTTTCCTCCAATATTTCCTCCTCAATTTCTTTCTCTTCCTCTCTTTGTTCACTCTCAACTCCTTTTTTATTCTCACTACCCAACTCCCTCCCACTTCTCGTCATGATCGCCTTACAATGCTCCTTAGGATTTGTTTGCGTGTTTGCCGAAAAGGAAGGACCGGTTTGTTGTTCCGCGAGTTGCTTGGCAAGTTGCCCAACTTGAGTCTCGAGATTTTTTATGGCTGCGTCATTGCTCTTTTGATTGGCCATTGACATTTGCATGAATTGCGTCAATGTCTCTTCCAATTTAGAATTGACGACCGACGGTTGTTGAGATTGATACGGATTTTGGGGAGGGTTTTGACGGCTAGAAGAACCACCTCCATAACCTTGGTTATGATAATAGTTGCTTCTAGGTTGGAACCCTTGGTTCCCTTGGAATTGTTGTTGTTGATTTTGAGGGTGCGGTTGATAAGGTTGTTGTTGTTGTTGTTGTCTCGGTTGATAGTCCCGTTGATTGGCCATGTAGTTTACTTCGTCAAAACCGGGAGGTGGACAAAATCCGGTGTCATGTTCACCTTTACAAAGTTCACAACAAGCTATTTGTTTAGCTTTTGACGGTTCTCTTAACTCTTTGATTTGTTGCGTTAAGAGTTCCACTTGTTGTGAGATGAGCTTGTTTTGGGCAAGGATGGCATCATTCGTCCCTAGCTCAAGCACTCCCGCCTTCTTCAAAGAATTTCCTCGACTTTGACTCTGAAGATCATTTAAAGCCATTCGATTTATGATGTTTGTGGCTTCTTCGGCACTTTTTGACAATAAAGAGCCACCCGAGGTAGCATCCAACAACGTTTTGCAGTTTGGTTGAAGTCCATTTTTGAAGATATGGATTTGAGTCAATTCATCAAATCCATGCCCTTTACATTTCCGAAGCATGGACTTGAATCTTTCCCACGCTTCATTTAATGATTCACTGGTTCCTTGTGAAAACACCGAGATGGCCGTCTTGGATTCCATGAATCGGTTATGGGAGAAAAATCTTTCGATGAATTTCTCTTCTAACACGTTCCAGTCTGTCATTACGGCTGGTGTTTGATCTAGGTACCAATCCTTTGCTTTACCGAGCAAAGCGTGGGGAAATAATCGTCTGAACAACGGAAGCTCCTGAGCCTGATCCACTCCGGCAGCCAATGCTATCTCATAAAATTTTGTGAGAAAAGCAAATGGGTCTTCATGGTCCATTCCGGTGAATGGACTTCCATATAATAGATTTAGAGTTCCCGTTTTCATCTCAGCTTGCCTTCCGGTGTGGTTGGCAAACTGAGCGGTGCTCCTTGGACTATTGATGCATGGAGTAGAAATAGGTGGTGGTGGTTGTGGCTCCATGTTTGGTATGAATGGTGGTGGATTTGTGGTTGAAGAACTTTCTCCTTGCTCTTGGCGTTGTCTAGCCTGTTGCCTCCTACATCTCGTTTTGCTATTGAGCCTCCTTGCGGTTCTCTCGATCTCAGGATCAAAAAGAAGTTCGTCCACAGGGATTTGCCCTCGCATAAAACGTAAGCTGCACACTAAACCAAACAAATTACAAGCACAAGTCAAAAATTAACAAGCTAAAACTTAAACAACCATTGCGATGCTCGCAATATCAATTTACAATCCCCGGCAACGGCGCCATTTTGTTAGTTGTAAATTTACGTGTCGGGTTTTTGTTATCGTATCCACAGGGATTGTAAGATATCGCCGCCGTTTGATGGTTGTATTAATCTTAGCTTAAATAACAATAAGGTTTTGGTTGGTTGTCACGTTATCTTGCATAAAAAAGGTAATAAATTGCGGTAAAAGTTATGGTTTGAATAAATGAGAAATATTGCCAAAGTTAGAGTTCGATGATCACTTTGCATGTATTTGTTCGGTCAACAATCTTATAAACTCCTTTAGATGATAAATCATTTCACAAAGTCCTCCCAATATGTTTCTCTCGAACACACATTGTGAGTTTTCCCATTTTGATCCATTGTTTCTCTCGAACACAATCTATCAAAATGACAACTTTTTGGTTCAACCTTATGGTGAACAAAATCATTCATTACTATCTCTAGCTAACAAACAAGATTGGATGAAAACCTAGGTCAAGAGTTGGTAAACATCTCTCGATCATAAACCAACACAAAGAGTTTTAAATAGAAACAAAGTTTTCATCATATATTCACCATTAAAGAGTTTACACATGAAGATCCTTACATCTACATACAAAGCTAGTAATCACCTACATCTAACCTTGACAAATGGATGACTTAGCTACTCATTTTCATGGTAGCTTGGTCGGCAAGTTTCGGAAGAAGGTTGATCAACATCCAAGTCGGATAATCGATGTTGGATGGGAATCCACCTTCTTTTTGTAGAAGATGGTTACAAGATGAAGAGAAATGAAATCTAGGGCATAAAAGATCCTAAGAACAATGCTGGAAAAATATCTCTAAGAAAGTACAAAAGTGGAAAAATGTTGTAAAAACTAGGTATGGTGCTCAAAAGTGGCACTTGCTACTTATAGACCTGTGCTGGGCTGTCATGCTCGCTAGGCGAGCAGAAAGGCTCGCCTAGCGAGGGTCTAATTGTGGCACACAAGGCACCTGTGCCCAGAGAAACAGGGTCTGTTGAACTGTCATGTTCGCCTAGCGAACAAACCTTCGCCTAGCGAAGGACACGCTCCAACCTTCGCCCCAGCGAGGTTGAGAGGTTTTGCTACTGGAATGCTCGCTGGGGACTCGCTAGAGCCTCGCCTAGCGAGTGAGTGCTGGCTGCGCTTTTCACCAAAACTGAACGAACTCGCTACCACCTTCGCTAGGATCTCGCCTGGCGAATTTATTAGCATTTTACTGGAGCTTTTCGCTGGAAACTCGCCTAGCGAGGCCTTCGCTTCAGCTCTCGCCTAGCGAGCAAGCTGATGAATGCAAATTCTCTTTGGTTCCTTTGCCAACTTCTTGTGTCTTTCATTTTCTATTGTTTCATGCCTTCTACCTGCACAATAACACACAAATCAAAGGTACCAAGATCGTTTATCAATGTATTGCATTTCATGTTAGAACAAATGTGGTTTTGACAAAAG
This sequence comes from Lathyrus oleraceus, assembly GCF_024323335.1. NCBI lineage: Eukaryota > Viridiplantae > Streptophyta > Magnoliopsida > Fabales > Fabaceae > Lathyrus > Lathyrus oleraceus. The sequence goes on from NC_066580.1 coordinate 122,698,275, forward strand.
AGCAAGGAAATAGAGTGAAAAATACCCTTAATTGATAACTCAAATAAGCACTTTTGGGTATCTAACACTTATGCACCAAGGCATTTAGTTTCAGCTATTTCTACATTTACCTTGAATGTTTTGTTACTTCCCTATTCATACTGCATAATCAACTTTTAATCATAATCATACAATATCAAGAGATTGTCCTTCATAGTAATTGAGAAACCCTTCTCAATTAGCTGACCTACACTCACCGGATTGCTTTTCATGCCAGGAACATACCAAACATTCTTGATCAGAACAATTTTTCCATGTTTCACTCTGACCTTGACATTTCTCATTCCTTCAGCATTCAGATACTTGTCATCAGTATATCATATTTTTGTCCTCTTTCTAGAGTCAAAATTAACCATCCATTATTTGTTTCCAGTTAGGTGATTTGAACAGTCAGTGTCCATATACCACCAGTCTACCAAATATCCACCATCAGATTCAGAAGCCATCAATAACACAAGTTTATCATCAGACTCTCCCCTGGCTATGTTTGCTTCTTTCGATTTACTTTTCTTATTTGACCAATAGTCAACAACAAAGTGACCAAACTTCTTACAACAGTAACATTGAACCTTCTTATTGTCAAACTTCTCTTTTCCCTTCTGATGTTTTTTCTCAACAGAATTGTAAACTGTTGACTTCTGATAACCACCATTATGTCTCTTCTTGGCCTCAGACCAAGACTGCTTCTGATTCTTCTACCAGAAGATGATTTCAGATCCTGCTCTACCTCTCTTTCAGAGGTTCTCTCAGTCAGACAAAACTCTTGTTCCTCTAGACTGCTTTATAGCTCTTCAATTCTCATGGTGCTCAGATCTTTAGAATGTTTAATTACTACAACAATGTAATCAAATTGAGGAGTAAATAATCTCAATACACTTTCAATGATTACTTGTTCATAAATAGTCTCTCCACGAGATTTCATCTCATTCGTGATCAGAATCACTCTAGAGATATAATCTGATATCTTCTCATTGTTCTTCATGTTGAGATTCTCATACTACTTACGTAGAGACTGAAACTTCACCTTCTTCATTGATGCGTCACCTTCATAGCAACGTACCAGTATGTCCCACGCAACCTTCGCCGCCATCGAATCAATGATCTTCTCAAACACATTCACATCCACACACTGATGGATGTAGAACAAAGCTTTATGATCCTTCTTATTCAACTCTCTATATGTGTTCCTTTATGCTTCAGTTGCATCATCGACATAACCGTCATTGATGGGATCAAAAGTATCTTGAGCACCAAACAACACACACAGCTAAATCATCCACCGATTCCAATTCTTTCCATCAAATACTGGAGACTAAGTATTCCAGCTACCGTTTCCACTTATACACATATTTAGAATTAAATGAAAATCAACTTAAATGCAATTAAAATGAATTATAACTAACACCTAGAAAACACACAAAGAATAAACGAGGTTGTAAAAAGAATATATATATATATATATATATATATATATATATATATATATATATATATATATATATATATATATATATATATATATATATATATATATATATATATATATATATGTCACCGATAATTTGAAGGTACCATAGGTCGAGTCATTGATCTTTGAGTCAAAAATAATTTTCTTTACCATTATACTTACTAACTTATATATATATATATATATATATATATATATATATATATATATATATATATATATATATATATATATATATATATATATATATATATATATATATATATATATATATATATATATATATATATATATATATATATATATATATATATATATATATATATATATATATATATATATATATATATATATATATATATATATTCCAGGTTTATAATTTACAAAAGATAATTTTAAGACCTCTGCTTTTTTAAGGCCCTAGGTTGTGAGTTTGATTGTCCTGGTCTAAAGTCGGCCATATCTAACTGATGACCTAATGATCTGTAATAAAAAATCAAAGAAGTACCAAAGCACAATCAATAGTCCAGATCTAAACCTCAATCATATAACAACATTGAGCACTCTAATAAAGATATTTTATATCCTAAAAGCTTAGGGACACATGAAAGATTTTCATTGCAAAACACTTCGGTTACAAGAGAAGCATTTAATGAGTGTGTTCTTGAGGTCATTTACTACTCCTCAATATGTCGCTGATCTCTTCCCTAATTCGGATGACCATCCAAGAACTTCAATATGATGAAAAAGATCATTCTAGAGGTCGATCATGACAATCCTATAAATATCATAGCCCAATGCCTCATATCAATGATTTGGGGGACAATTATTCTGGATCGATCAAACAAACCAATAAACTGACATTACTTAATCAACCAATCCAAAGATGATAAACAAGTAAATTCTCGCAAAGAAACCGCACACTAGAACCCGACACTACGGTCATTGCAACCAGTATAATCAATTTAGCACATTCTCGTATTCCCCACCACTTCATCAATAGAAGATTTAATTGTCACACTAATATAAATACAATCACACATCACACCAAGATATGATTCTATTCACATTTACAAGTTACACTTTTGTGACATCACTAACTTAACATTATAGTCTAACATTGCACATACACCCCTCTTTCTCATACATGAGACTTGTACAACCGTATCAGAGAATTTTTACAGCGATTTCTTCAGCACATCATCAATTTTCTATTTCGCACCAAAATATTTTTGTTATTTATTTATAATTTTATTGCTATTTTAAATACATCCTTATTTCATATCTAAAATATTAAAATATTAATTATTATTATTATTATAAACAACAACAATATATATATATATATATATATATATATATATATATATATATATATATATATATATATATATATATATATATATATATATATAATGAATTAAATATGGTGACCAATCCGTCAATGCAGTTAGGTACCAACAATATTTTACGACTTTAATAAAGACATCAATGTGGCTTTAACATATACCATTTAAAAGTAGAGAATGAACGCTCATAATTGAAAGAAAATTATAAATAAGAAGGAAAAAAAAGCAATAACTTCTCTCTTAATTCAATTCCAAAAAGGCTAATTCAAAATTTCCTTTTCCTTGTGGAACAAATACACCTCTAAATTTGGCTACATTGAGGAAAAGAGAGAGAGAAAAAAATAAGTATTCGCAGAAATATATTGGCAGACTAAAATTAGTACTATATGAAATGGATTTATTTTATATAAGTAAAAATATTTTGCACATATATTTAACCATATATTATCATATCAATTAAAATTATGAAAAATATCATATTTATTTATTTATTTTAAAGACAATTAGACAAAAAAAATTGAGATTTAAATTTTTATAGACGTTGATAAATAATTGTATACATGACTAGTTTTTAAGAAGAATCAATTATAGAAAAAGCCAAACACTAGTAGGTGGAATCACTTTTTATCTTTAGCGTTTAAATAAGTTATTATCAGAGAGTATCATTGTCTTATTACGTCTGCATTGTCCTCTGACTTCTTCACACCGATCACTGCTTCGCTGGCCACTCTATTCTTTATTCCTCTCATAATTAAACCCTTTGTTTTTTTCTTTTCTAATTAATTTTTTTACTTCAAAAAAAAAATTAATTCACTTTTCTGAATCTTGAGCTTTTTTTATTATTTTTAAAATTTTGAACTCTCTATCTTCACTTCTTGTAGTAGTAGCAGTTGTTATTGGAATCTTAAACTTCAAAATTGCTCATTAATTTCATGCAAAATTCTCTTCTACATTCATTGGAATCTCAAACTTGAGAATTTTAAGCACTTAACTTAAGCACTTTTGGATATGCTGCTTCTGAGCTCTCTCTCATGAATCCTTCTCCTTCAATTTTGCTTCCTCTCAGGTGATTACTCAATTAAACTTGTGCTTAAAAATTAGCTTGCAGATCTAGGTTTTTTTACAGTGAGTTTCATGCAGGATGAAATCTGGGTTTCTAGCTCTAAAATGGGTCCCGCATTGTGTGTTTGGTTTCCAATTTTCGTATTTATGATTCAAATTTTTTAACATTTGGGTTCTGTTTTTTTTTAAGGATCTAGGGTGTGGAGAGTTTTTGTTTTGTTCTTAGTTGTTCTTTTTGACAAAAAAATAAATTAATTGTTATTAGTATTTATAAGTATCTTTGTTAGGCTATTAATTGTGGTGTGTGTTTGAAGAAAATTAGGGTTAGTTCAATCATTCTGTTTTTTGATGTTGAAATTGTAGTAGTTTCTCTTTTGCCTTTAATGAAGGGTTACTATGAAAGCTAAAAGCTTGCATTGAATCTATAAGCATGCTAAAATTGCATACTCCTATGACTTAATTTTGCATTGAATATCATTTTTTGATTCTTTTCCTTTCCTACTTAGCCAAGATCTTGGAATTTTTTTTACCTATTATAGAAAAGCTTCATTACTTTATAGGCTTATATATAGTTTGTGTTTTATGAAAGTTTATCTGATAATTACTGCTTATTTGAACTTATCTACGGACATAAACACACACATATAGGACTATTTGGGAGAGCTTATGAAGATGATTCATGATATGTCCATAAGTTGTTACAGCTAATTTCCATAAGCTCTTTAGGATAGTTTATGAAACAGCTTATAGTTTATATAAAAACAATTTGACTTCATTTTATCTTTTGTTGAATAAATAGCTTATACATAAGCACTTATACGATAGGCGCTTATGCTACAAGCACTTAACTAAGCTGTTCATCACGAATATGTTTGTTACAACTGCCTATACGTCTCTTGGCTTACGTGAACGCTCCTTTAAATTTACTGGAATTATTCTAAATATTTTCTTAAATGTTGTCATTGTAATTTCCACATTCTAGCTTTGTGATATAGTGTTCGCTTCTTTGTGATACTGAATCCTTACATTGATTTGTGTTTATGGTGCTCAAGCAGGAAAATGTGAAAGATGGCAGAGGTTACTATAAGAAAACTCTCGATGAAGTTCTACTCATCTCCATTGGAAGCTTTCCTTTTTATAATTGTAATTCTTTCTCCTCTAGTTATTGCTGACTTGAATTCTGATAAGCAAGCACTTCTTGATTTTGTTACTTCCGTCCCTCATCGTCGGAACCTTAAATGGGACCTAGCTACCTCAATATGTACATCTTGGATAGGTATCACTTGCAATCCAAATCTTACTCATGTTGTTTCTGTCCGGCTCCCTGGAGTCGGACTAGTAGGCACCATTCCAGCCAATACACTCGGCAAAATTGACTCGCTGAAAACTATTAGCCTTCGCTCGAACCTACTTAGTGGAAATCTACCTCGGGATATTACTTCTCTTCCGTCCCTACAATATCTCTACCTTCAGCATAATAACCTTTCTGGTGAATTACCAACCTCGTTATCATCGCAACTCAGTGCACTTGTTTTGTCATACAATTCATTCACAGGTAACATTCCAAAGACATTGCAAAACTTAACACAACTAACTCATTTGAGCCTTGAGAACAATTCGTTATCTGGACCGATACCTGATCTCCATGTCAATCTCAAACAGTTGAATTTAAGTTACAACCATTTGAATGGCTCTATCCCTTCGTCTCTACATAGTTTCTCAAGTTCGTCGTTTGAAGGGAACTCTCTTTTATGTGGATTACCTCTAAAGTCGTGTTCGTTAGTCCCTCCTTCATCGGCACCTCCTCCTGCACTGGTTCCTGTAAGACATAACTCCAAAAGTAAACTTAGTAAAGGAGCTATCATTGCAATTTCTGTTGGTGGAGCTGTTCTGTTATTTTTCTTAGTTCTTGTAATTGTTCTTTGTTGTTTAAAGAAGAAAGATAATGGAAGCTCGAGAGTTGTTAAAGCAAAGGGGCCTAGTGGTGGTGGTGGAAGAACTGAAAAACCAAAAGAAGAGTTTGGAAGTGGCGTGCAAGAATCTGAGAAAAACAAATTGGTTTTCTTTGAGGGATGCTCTTATAATTTCGATCTCGAGGATTTGTTGCGAGCTTCGGCCGAGGTTCTCGGAAAGGGTAGTTATGGAACTGCATATAAGGCCATCTTGGAGGAATCAACAACAGTTGTAGTGAAAAGGCTGAAGGAAGTTGTGGTCGGAAAGAGGGAATTTGAACAGCAGATGGAGATTGTTGGAAGCATTGGAAATCACCCGAATGTTGTTCCACTTCGCGCTTATTATTATTCGAAGGATGAGAAGCTTTTGGTTTGTGACTATTTCCCAAATGGCAATCTATCTATACTCTTGCATGGTATGCATTTCTGTTTCTCTTAGTTTCAACTTAGGCTTATGAAATTCAACTATTTTCTTTTACTCTAAGTTAAGAGATGAAATTTGTTATAATTTGATTTGATGACAGGTACTAGGACAGGCGGAAGAGTTACCTTAGATTGGAACATGCGAGTAAAAATCACTCTCGGAATTGCTCGGGGAATCGCGCATTTACATTCAGTTGGCGGTCCAAAATTCACACACGGGAATGTAAAATCCTCCAATGTCCTCGTAAACCAAGATAACGATGGCTGCATTTCTGATTTCGGCCTGACACCAATCATGAACGTTCCTGCGACCCCTTCTAGAACCGCAGGCTACCGTGCTCCCGAGGTAATCGAAACTCGAAAGCACACTCATAAATCAGACGTGTACAGTTTCGGTGTCCTCCTTTTAGAAATGCTTACAGGTAAAGCGCCACAACAGTCTCCAATACGCGATGACATGGTTGATCTGCCTAGGTGGGTTCAGTCTGTTGTTAGGGAGGAATGGACCGCCGAGGTTTTCGATGTGGAGCTAATGAGGTACCAAAATATTGAAGAAGAAATGGTGCAAATGTTGCAAATTGGCATGGCTTGCGTTGCCAAGGTTCCGGATCTGAGGCCTAACATGGAGGAAGTAGTGAGGATGATTGAAGAAATTCGACAATCTGACTCCGACAACCGACCGTCTTCTGACGAGAATAAATCCAAGGATTTAAATGTTCAAACACCATGATTAACTATGCTGTTATTTTTTTTCTTGTGTTACAAACATATTGATTTATTGAACTTGTTTCTTTAGGAAGTAGTAACATTCAATGGCACATAAAAGTGCTTGAAACAGTTCTCTGTTATGGAATTACTTGAGTTATGTTGTTCAGTTGGAAGGTTTATATTTGTTATGAAGTTGTGCTATAATAGATGTGTATTGTATCAACTTTTCATGCCATGGCTATCTATTCAACCAAAAGCATTTAAACCATTTTATGTATTATTCATTCTTCAACCATAGCAAACAAGAATTTGTCTGCTTATAATTATTTCTTGGTATCGAAAAGTTTTGGTTGTTTTGTAATATGCTTAAATGGTGATGATGAAAGCATGTGAGGCAGGACAAAGCTTTCAATGCTTTTGGAAATTTTAGTTTGAGTGTCTCATTCATGATTGTACTATAGATGATTTTTAATGGGGCACATTTCTCAATAAAAAGTAATTGGTAGAGAGAACTATGGGGGGAATTAGTATTCACTCACAACACATATTTGCATATTACTTAGTTGTTAATTACACTGCAAATTTCTAAAACTATTCCAAAATTATCAATGTATGGAGGTTATTTTCCGAAAAATCCTATATAATATTATTTATATGGTCCAGTCCCACCTTTTGTTAATGTGGACACCTTTGTTATTGTGGCGGCACCTGCTCCCACAAAGATCTTAATCATTTACAAATATATATGATGTACATCCATAGAGTAACTTTAATAGTATGCAATAAACTAAACACAAAGAAGTCTCACATACTATGCAACTTGAACAACAAATCAATAGTAATAGTAATGGCACACGGAAAAAAAAAAGAATTCAAGTAGGACGTACGGATTATTTTGGGTCTATAATCAGTTACCACACGTTCTAGTAACTAGGCAGTGAGTTTTGGGTAATCGGTTAGTGAATTTTGGATAATCGGTTACTAGAGATGCATAACTGGTTACCACTCGAGACAGGAAATTTTGTGTAAGAGGTTGTAAGAAATGTGTAATTGGTAATGATCTCGAAATTTTATTTTTTTTTGTTAAGTTTATTAAGTTGGTTTGCCATTGTTTCATGTAGTATGGTATAAATACCGCATTGGGTTGATAAATGAAATAACAACCATTATTACTTCTCATTCTCTCATACTCTCTCTTTCTCTCATATTATCTATTGTTGATTATTTTCCACACTTAGTGATTCTAACCCCAATATTCGATATCAAGAGTCTCGTTGTTTGATTAAATAATTTAGTGTGCGAATATGCTTTCCATCTCCAATGAACGTATCCCTGCAAATCTCTCAATTCTTGATGCGAAGAATTATGATAAATAGTGCAAATAGATGAAGGCGTTGATTGGTAATCAAGATGTTCTTGAAGTAATCAAGAATGGTGTTAATCCACTTGTAGAAGGTGCAACGACTGCACAAAGGACCGTGCATAAAGAAGAGAAAATGAAAGATTTCAAAGCTTTGTATCTCATTCATCAATGTGTCGATGTTGATATTTGAGAAGGTTGGTGATTGCACATTCTCAAAGGATGCTTGAGAAATTCTAGAGAAAAGTTATACAAGAGCTGATAAAGCAAAGGTGGTGGGGTTACAAACTCACAAGAGGAAACTGAAATTTATTCAGATGGAAGAGAAGGAAATCATTAGTGAATTTACTACAAGAATCACAAGATTGATGAATCAAGTAAAGACACATGGAGAGACAATCACTGAGCAGTGTGTGGTGGTAAAATCTTGAGATCTTTAACATAAAGATTCAATAATATACTGATTGTAATTGAAGAGTCAAATTCTTTCAACCATAAGAAAAGAAGAGTTGTAGAGTTCTCTTGAGTCTCATGAGCAGAGAATGGAGGAGACATATATTGACAATGCAAAGATTGAGAATGCTTTGCAGGCTCGTTTCGTTGGAAAAGACAAGAAGGTGAAGGGAAAGTGGTCCATGAATAGAGGTCAAGAAACTATCAGAACAATGGTGGAATGGACTCCCAAAATTCCAACAAATCAATATTCCAAAAAGGTGAAAGCGGCTACAACAGAGGTGGTGGATCAAACAATTACAAATGTGGCAACAATAGAGGAGGAACAAAGAAAGATGATAAGAGTAATGTCTAATGCTACAATTGTCAAAAGCTTGAGCATTTTGCTCGTGAATGTCATGCCAATAGGAATGATTCACAAGAAGCTGAAGTAAAGTTTGCAAGGCAATAGGATGATTGGAGCACACTGTTGATGGTGATCACTAAAGCATAAAACAACACATATGATGTAGTGGTAACTGGTTACACTCTACTAGTAACTAATTACTAGAAGTGGTAGATGGAAACTCTAACCAACTACGAGCCCGCAGTAACCAGTTACCATCAGTTGAAAACGTGATGCTGATTACGAAAGAAGATGCAGAATGCATCGATCAATGGTATCTTGACTTCAGGTGCTCAACTCAATAGTGTGACCTTTCTTACAACAATAGTGACAAGATAAGTTGTGATGAGATGTACTTTTGCTATTTGAATCCTTTTGAACATATTTATACTTTTTATATGAAGGGTTCAAAGACCGTTTAAACTTTGATGGATCAATAGAAAATGTAACCTTTGGTTGTAATATCTTGTCTAATTTAGATTTAAGAGTATTTACCTATTTTCGCCAAATGTATTAAGTTTCACAACCGAACCATGAAGGTTCTTCATCCTCATTCTTATCTTTTTGAATATCTACCATAGATTGCTTAAGAGCTTCCATATTCTTTTCGGTTTCTAAAACTTTAGCTTCTAAATATGAAAAGATTCTTTTGTTTGAAGCTAACTTTTTAAAAGCGTCTTCGGCTTCTCTATGTAGATTTTCAAAAGTCTTTTGTAATTGAGAATAAGACAATTCATTAATAGATTCAAGTTTAGAATGACTTACATTCTTCTTCTTTTTGTTGGCCATGAAACAAAGCTTATTCGATTCTTCGCTTGAACTTGAGATTTCAACAATTGAAGAATCACTTTCACTCTCCCAAACAATATAGGCTCTTCTAGACTTGCTATATTTCTTGTGATGGCCTTTCTCTTTGTATTTCTTGATCAATGGACAATCCGACTTATAATGATAGACTTTTCTACAATTGTAGCATGAGCCTCTATGTTTACCCTTCTTATTCTCATCTTCCTTTGAGGAGTTCGATATCCTTCTAAATTTGATTAGGTTCTTGTCGGAGTGCTTGACTCCATCTTTTCTTATGTACATATGATATCTTTTTACGAACAACCCCATTTCTTCATCATCAGAATTCTCGTCATCACTTGTTTCACAATCACTTTGCTCATTTGTTAAGTACTTTGAACTTGAAGCCTTTAGAGAAATAGACTTATTTTTTACCTCCTTGTACTTGCCTTTCTCCTTCTTTATCTTCTTCTCGTACTTTTTCTCATGTTTTTCCAAGAAAGTGAGTTCTTGTTCATGTTATTCTAACTTGCCAAATAAATTTGTGAGATCAAGTGATCTAAGATCACCCGCTTCTTTGATTGCGGTGACCTTAGGTTGTCATTCCCTATTAAGACACCTCAAAACTTTATTAGTAGAAATATCATTGGAAATAGGCTTACCTAGAGCATTCAAAAAATTTATAAGATGTGTGAACCTCTTTTGCATGTCGGCAATGGTTTCACCATGTTTCATGCGAAATAGTTCAAAATCTTGAGTTAAGGTATTGATCCTAGCTTGTTTGACTTCATTAGTTCCCTCATGGGTAACTTCTAATGCGTAGATTTGGCGATTTCACAATGGGAAACACAATAATATTCATCAACACCAAGTACAAATATGAGAATATTTTTTTGTCTTTCAATCATGTGACCATAATTTCCTATCATTATCATTCCATTGTGCTTCCGATTTTGGTACGACGACACCTCATTGGTCATTGTAATTTGATTAGGACGATCGGTGATGATGTCCCACACACCTTTATCAATCGAGTTGATATGGATACACATACAAGCTTTCCAATAACCGTAGTTTTCACCGCTAAAGATGGGCGCTCTATCGTACGTCCCTTTAGGTTCAGTAGCCATTTTCTAATAAGTGAATATTGAAGCACGTAATTAACTAGAGCTCTTGATACCACTTGTTAGACGAAGGAGACTTATCTAGAGGGGGAGGTGTATAGATCCCAAGTTAAATTTCTTTTACAAAATTTGTTTTGAAAATTTTAACGGCTAGTGAGAGTGACCCGAATCGAATCGTCTAAGCCGAACCGCTATCGAAAAGCCCGAATATGCATATATTGAATAAGTTATGATAATGTGAACAAATTGATCAATATACTTTTAACAATAATCACTTGAATGCTACAATAAAAGTGAAGTTTATTTTCAATGACAAAATACACAAAAACGCAATTGAAGTAAATTATCGAACACCTTGTGTGCAATCAATTTCGTTTAGAATTTTGTAGGTTTTGTTGATTTGCAAATCCAAACATAATCTAATAGATTTTGATAAACTCAACAAAACCTTTTTTCAAAAGGTTATCAAAATTTTTAACCAAATATATTGATCGCACAATCGACGGATTCAACAATTTACAAATGAAAAGTTATATATATATATATATATATATATATATATATATATATATATATATATATATATATATATAGAGAGAGAGAGAGAGAGAGAGAGAGAGAGAGAGAGAATACATAAGGATTTGTTTAGGAAGTTCTCCAATCGGCCTCACAATGGGTACGTCTTCCCTCATTTTGAACTCGAATTGAGATAATCAATCTTACTTTGCAAAAGTAGTTTTACAAGAGAAATATAGAAATACAACCCCACAAACCATATGTTTGATGTTGGTTCTAAAACTTCCTCTTCCCTTGATCTGAGCTTGATCAAGTCACCTAATAATACCAATTTGATCTACCGTCTTACGCTACTCCTTTGCAAGAAACCCCGTTCTTCAAAGCTTTCACTCGATTGAATCCAAGTTGTGAATTATTGTCACCCAAGATTTACCAATTTGATCCACCGTCTCACATTACTCCATTGTAAGAAACCCCGTTCTTCAAAGCTTTCAATCGATCGAATCCAAATTGCGTAATCTTGCCCAAAACCTTCAAATCACCAATTGATCTTGAAGGAAACCCTAGCTTGGTTTTCTTATTTGAAACCCCCAAAGATTCTCAATCCAGTTTACAATTCAACAACCTAAATTGGACGTTATGAACTCTGATTCTAGATGACACCCAAATAAAATATGATTATGTGTAATTTGTTTCTATGTATGTATAGAACATGGGTTGAAAATGAAGATAACTTTTTGTATATTCCTTGTTTCATATGTGGTTTTTCACACTTTGAAATGATGCATGTATGAAGAATTTATATGTGTGAAAGTTGGAGGCAAAAAAGGAAGCAAGATGTTTAGGAAAAAAATGCAAAATTTTCAAGATTTTTAATGCACGTGTCGACCTCTGTAGGTCATGTGTCATCACATTTAATGTATGTGTCAACATATTTAATGCATGTGTCAACCTGTATAGGTCATGTTTTGAGTCATAGAAGAAAGTTTTATTCTATGTGTCGACCTGAAACCCCTCCACAGTAAACACATCAAACAAAAGCTACAAGCTTTAAAATTGGACTAAATGTGTCGACTCATAACGTGTATATGTCAACTCATAGAAGAATTTTTCTTCTATGCGTCGATCTGAAATGCTTTATGTGTTGGCTCATGCATTACAAAAGCTACAACCTTTAAAAATGATCCAAATGTGTCGACTCATAGCATGTATGTGTCTACACATAGACTTGTTTTTCACATAAAAACCTATTTTTAATACATGAAACCTTTTCTACACCATTCCTAGGTTTCCTAATACTAAGATGAGCATTTAGAATCAGAGAATATCGTTCAATATACATAAATGCTAAAATGTCCTAATTTTGATATCATACAAAACATTTATAATAGGAAGGTGCACTCACAAATACAATATTTAATAAAAACTAAAATACATCAAAACACGTGTCACTGCCTAAATCTATATATATGGGTGGTTCCATCTTTCACTTTTGCTTATTTGATTCTCTTTCAATCTCGCTCAACTTGGTGAATTCTTTCATCCTATCCAAAAAGTTATCCGATCACAATTTAGCTTTCTCGGTGGAATGAGTTGTCCACTTCGGTGATGTTTGTTGTAACACCCCGATTTAATTTCGTATTTATTTATTATGTGTTTATTTTAATTAATCATTATTTGGTGTGATAATTAATTAAATATGTGTTCTTGTGATTATTTGAATTATTTGAATATATATGTTATTTGAATAATTGAATTTTATGAGTAGAAATAACAATTGTCTAGTAATGGGCCTAATTAATTAGAATGGGTGGATAAGTGGGTTAAGCCCATTATGAGTTAAGAAGATAGTAAGGGGTTTAGAGATTAGAGTTGGTTTTGTAAAATAAGAGAAGAAGAGAGAATAGAATAGAATAGAAGAGAAAGAGGAGAAGAGGAAACTAGAAGAAGAAGGACCTAGAGATTTCATCTATACTAAGGTAAGGGTGGGATTTCAAGTGGTTATGGGTAAACATAATGTATGTAATGTATGTGAGTTAGATATCATGAACTTAGGATTTGGGAATTTTGATTTTTGAGAAACCCTAACACGTATTTATGTTTTAATCCATGAAATTGATGTTTATGTTATGCTATGATGTTTCTATATTGAATTCCATGAATGAGTGTGTGTATAGAACATGATTTGGTGTATAATTGTATGTTTGAGTTTCACTTGAAAATGGTTGATTTGGGATTTTGGTGAAAATTAATGGAGCTTAAAATCTTGTTTCTATGATCCTAATAGTTGCTATATGATATATATATATATATATATATATATATATATATATATATATATATATATATATATATATATATATATATATATATATATATATATATATATATATATATATATATATATATATATATATATATATATATATATATATATATATATATATATAGGTTGTATAACTATTTATTTCATGAAAAATGATGGATTAATGTGGTTTTATGATGAAAATTCATGCTGGACAGCAGCATTTTCGCAACAACAATTTTTTTGGTTTTTGACAGCATTTTCGCAACAACAAATTTTCTGGTTTTGACAGCATTTTGAAAAACTTGTAAATTCAATAACTTTTGAACCGTAACTCCGTCTGAGGTGTCGTTTGGACCATTACAAAGCTAAGAATATTATGTATAATGTGATATTCATTTTAATAACAGTAGATTAATATTTTATTAAAAGAATCCTAATATGGATGTATGTTGTATGTGTGGTGAATATGAATGACATGTTTTCTATTGTTTGACATGTATTGGATGGTTTTAGATGGATTTTATGAAGAAACATAATACTTGAAATTATGTATGTGATGATGTGAATTGGTGAATTTGATGAATAATATGAATTGGCTTGTTTGCTTTATATTAATGTGTTGTGATGAGATGATGAATGTTATTTGATGTATTGTTTGAGATTGAAGTCATGTTAGGTGTATGTTGTGCAAATGTTGGATGTGGTATGCTTATGTATGATTAAGGGGTTGCGATCGTCTTAATTGTATGAGTCTTGTTGTTGTTGTTGCACACTTATACTAGCATGAGTCTATGAAAGAGGCAATGTTGGGTAATCTCGCATAAATTATTTGCTTGTCCCAAACCTAACGCCGAATGGGGTTTGAAAGCTTAAGGCCAGATCAAGATTTAGAGGTTGTTATCTAGTCTATTTAAGAGACGCTCGGCAAGTCGAAAATTATAACGGATGGGATCCGCATGCCTATCGCATTGAGTCACACGTGTCAGTGTGAATTATTGTTTGTGTGATTATGTGATATGATTGTGTGAATATGATTTTGGTAGATATGCATATACGTGGATTTTAGGTGATCCATTTTATATGAATTGTTGATGTGTTGTTGATGTGATATGTGTGCATATTTGTGATATATGTGATGAAATGGTGACTTGTATACATTATGGAATCATGTGAAAGTTGTATACATATTTGATGATGATTTGTAAATGATGATGGATGATAATATGTACATGAAATCGATATTTTGTGAAATATGACTTTTGTACATCGTTTAATATTTATAAATGAATACTTGTGGATTGTTGAGCCATGTCGTATGATGGTAAACATGTGATTCTTTAATAAGATGATATGATGCATGTTTGTATGAAGCGTGACGAATTCTAATAATATATGTATGTTTGCTATACATTTCATATTATTATATTTTTCTATAATGATTTGAGTTCTCACCCTTCTGTTGGAATGATGTTCAATCGCGACATCGCTCAGGTACCGGAGATAGTGGTGCTTCACACAAGGATTAGATTCGGAGGCTAGTTCTTGTTGTATTTTGACTAGGTAGTCTATGGTGCTCTGGTCATGTAACACTTGGGTTTATGAGATTATTTATATTTGTTTTGACTTTGAGAGATATTGTTGTGCTTTATTTTATCTTGTTATTTGGATATGTTGGTTTTGATGTTGAGTGGCCTTAGAGCCCAAAACGATATTTTGTGGTAGATGATTTATGGGAATCATCACTATTTACCATTTATGAAGAGAGATGTTATTCTGCTGTTTGAGTTTGCATGTTGGTTATTTGGTTTTGATTTATAATTCGTGTTACTTGTATGTGACCATGGCATGTGTTGTTTATGGCAGAAGTAAATGTGATACCCTCGTGTATGCGTGCTTTAATTTACTCTGATCATGCAATTGTATGCTGTATTTGAGTAGTAGTAGTTTGTGGGGTGTTACATTTGTGGTATAGGGTATCCCGGTTTCAAGTAAACTTGAACAAAATGTAGTAATTTTGAAAGCCATCTAATACATATAATGCGCTTGATTGGATTTTGAAGTGGGGTACTTTGGACTTGAAAAAATGTTAGAAGTCATATCTTTTTAGATTAATACATATCATATTATATGCAATTACTATTAGATGATTCATTTCAAGGAAGACCATCCATTTTTCCTCTGGTGTCGGATTGTAAACACAAGGAATAAGATATTCTTAAATTATATCGAAATGTTCTTTTTTCCCCGTATATCATTATGCATGATTCTTTATGCGCCTTAAACTCTTTGGGAAGTTGTTGGTGGACAAGTGTATGATTCTCCCCTCCTTTATCAAAGCAGAGCTGAAACAACACGATAACCACAGTTACCGTCACCCTTAACATATATAATGTGTTCATTGTATTTGTGCATAAAAGCTTACATCTCTTCAATGTGTATGATTTTTGGTAAAGGTGGTGAAAAAGATGGTTTGCTAATGCAAACAACTTTGAACACACTTTTTATTTTTATAGATTTTGAAGTTGGAGAATCCGGAAAAACTTCGTCAACATGTTCGAAATAGGACGAAGACCGAATCGTTGAATTGTCACTATGTGTTAGTTTAAACTTTTTATGAGCATCCTTTTTTTTACAAGTTGGGAGGGTGATTTCAAATATGTGGTTTATAGATAGGCAATATTCCTCAATTTCTCTTTTGATGTACAGTTTCACGTTGTCATCAACTTTTCAAAATCTCTATTGAATCACTCATCATTCTTTCATGATAGATATATTCGATTTAGCATCCTTCATCACACCATTATCATCAAACCAAAACCTTTTCTAGTGGGTGTAAACCTCATCCATTCGTATGGGACTATCAAGTTTCATCTTCTTTGAAATTAAACAAGCACATGAAAAGTCATACATATTTCTAAGTGTACAACCATACTTTGAGTTATATCAACCTACTTTATCAGCTCATTTGACTTCATGATAAATAAAATTCAATCCCGCTCGAGATATATTGTCCACCAAATATGAATAAATATTGTTGTCTCCTAATCTATGTTCTAATACTGTAATGTTGCGACGAAATGATGTTTGTATTTCGTTATGCTGATTTTGGATCATTTGGTTCACGGAGTCTCAACCTCGACATACATCATCTTTACTATTTCCCAACCAATTATTCAATATAGCTTGAGAAAATTTAACCATGTTAGTTGTTTTATATTCAAAGTGTCTAACCTGATCGATCAAAGAACAAAGAATATTCTCCTACACCTGGTCTAGAATTGTACTTTCAGCATATTTCAAGAAATCCATATACTTCTCACACACCCTCCTGAAATGTATTACAAATTCGACATATGACTCTTATGTAGAAGAATTTATTATAACATTTTAGACATCCATTATGCTTTCCAATATCACACCAACTTTGACCATTTTCTCATCTTCATCATTTATTTGTTTGGTCCCTGCCGTAGGCTTTAAACTACTTCTCATATTTTTTGTTATGTACATACATAATAATACATATGATGTAGAAAACACCTTTGCAACCGAATTCATCAATGCAGTATCGCGATCGGTGACAATGAACTTTGTCATATTTTCTTGATCCTTCAACATAATCTGACACACTTCTAATGGCCAGATAACATTGTCATCTTTTCCACTTTCCAAAATTACAAACCCAACTGAAAAAATTATCTCTGTAAAAGTAACACCAACAATTTCCAGAAGTGGAAGCTTGTACTAATTGATTATATATGTTGAACCAATAACGAGCACATTGAGAAATATGTTGAACAAGTTTATGAAATCAGGATGACTCCAAAATATATCTCAAACGGTTTCTCTATCCTCATACACTCTGTACCTAAATACATAATGATTATCATCCAAAAGCTTCAGCAATTGTTGTATTTCAATTCTTGGACCTCTTATCCTCTTGTTGTTTCGGACACAAACATTGTATATTTGCTTGATATTTTAGATATTTTGAGGTCTTTTCCGTTTAAAAGTTGCAAGTATATTTTATGGTTGCACCATGTTCAATGTCATGTACAATGGGATGACCTACTAACTTTTTAACACATATGTTGATTATGTATACAAACCACATTAATGTCCATGTAATATTCACCTAAATAAACCTTAAATAAAGAAAGAAAACACAATAAAATCTTAATTTATTTAAAATGTATTTATATAATGATGAAATTTCTATTTCTATATATTACTATTATCTTTTGTGATGTTATTATGACGACACTTTATTCTCTGTACCGCAAATAAATATAAATAATGTTAATAATAAAGAAACGTCACAACGTTCATCTTACGCTAACATTCAATTCAATACTTTCCGATTTTTTCTAAAATCTCTCCTTTTCTTCTTCTTCAACCCTCATTCTCAATCATTCGTTCTTCTTCCACGCTCCCGACTCAGGTTAGTTTTTTCATCATTTTTGTCTTCAATTCTCTTTATTGCTCTCACGATCTATTGCTTATATACAACCTTTATTGCGTTTTTCTTTTTTGAAGTTTCCATTATCATGGCTTCGAAACGTATCTTGAAGGAGCTCAAGGATTTGCAGAAGGATCCTCCAACGTCATGCAGTGCAGGTTATCTTCTTGATCCATTTCTCCTTCATTCTTTTTTTCCAATTTCTGTTAAATTTCAATGTAAAGCATAACTATAGCTAAGATTATGATGAATTTTGTCTGAATTTGTTCAATTAATTTATAATCATGATTGTTGCTCCATGCTTTTTCATCTGTTAGGGTTCTCTTTGCTAATTAGTTTCATTAATGATATATTTATCTGCTGTTTTTGTTATTTGGTGATTTTGTAAGTTGTAATTAGCTTTGTGATATTTCTGTTTCTTCTGAAAATATAATTGATAATTATTTTAAAAGAGATTGTTATTGGTGTTGTTGTTGTTTATATTAGGTCCTGTGGCTGAGGACATGTTCCACTGGCAAGCCACGATCATGGGACCGTCTGATAGTCCATATACAGGCGGTGTTTTCCTGGTTTCGATACATTTTCCTCCTGACTATCCTTTCAAGCCACCAAAGGTACTCTACCTATTTCATTGCTTACATTAATCACTTGTATCGTCGTGTTTTTGTGTTGCGATTGTGTTGAGTGTTTCTTTTAGAAGTTATGTGTATGGAGATTAAACTGATTTCAAATGCATTTGGTTTCAATGATAATTGTGATTGTGAACTTGGTTTTCGTTCTATACAATTGGTTTCAATAATGATTGTGAGTGTGAACTTAGTGTTTGTTCTCCTTCATTCTTGTACAGTTGTGGATGTTTTTTTAAGCAACGTTCTTGAAACCCTTTGTGCACAGACTGCTCTAATTGTGTCAAGGTTGGCTGGTTTTGAATCAGTCTTGTACAAATGCAAACAGGTTGACTACCCTTGACCGTGTGTGTGGTTTCCTTTTAAGTACTATCAATTATGAATATTCTTGTATATAATGGAGGAGATGAAAATTACACATAATATTTTTTAAAGTTGAACCCTTGAATTGAAGGGAGAGAATACCTTTGGTGGGTGAAAATGTAAATCCTGAGAGGCCTTATGAGTTTAGAATGTTCGGATAGCTTTTTTTGAAACTTTGAAGGATGCTTTATTCACACTTCTATTTTTTCCCTTCATATTTCATGCTACATTCGTACTTCAGAATGCAATACAACATTCTTTTTCCTATTTGGATCAAACAACATGATTGTATTTTTGTCAAGAACCAATTCTTTGTAAAGCTTTTTAAGATATAAGCCCTTCATAATTATTTTACCTGGATTTTTCTTGGCCTTTCAATGCTTCGAATTATTGTTCTTATTTTCATTTTATTGTACGACCAAACCATCTTTGGCAAGATTCTATCATTGTTTACTCAATAGACACTACTACAATTTTGATCTTTGTATGTCCACACATCTACCACTTCATAATCTCTGCAACACTTAGATTTTGCTTGTGTTTACGCTATATTGCCTTGCATTCAGCACCATAGAATAATTTTTCTTTCTTTTGATATTGGAGACACCTTTTGATCACAAATAACACTTGAAGCTGTTTTACACTTCATCCACCTAGCTTGAATCTCATCAACACGTCTCCCTCCATCCAAAGATAGCATCTAAAACTTTTTTTTCTAGGACAGTTCACAATTTCTAAATGGCAAAATATTTATGTTTGACAATTGACATTGTATAATGTTGTACAAGATGAATTGGGTTTTCCATGTAGCTTCTGTCAATCTAGCTGTGGTGGGTATTTTCTTATTGTTGCCATGCAGTTTGGTGTGAAGAAAACATCCCAAGTGTTTTGTGATTTAGACTGTGGTGCATCACAAGTGTTTTGTGATTTAGACTGTGGTGCTAGTAAATCATTTGTATAATCTAGCTGTGGGTATTTTCTTATTGTTGCCGTGCAGTTTGGTGTGAAGAAAACATCACAAGTGTTTTGTGATTTAGACTGTGGTGCATCACAAGTGTTTTGTTTTGATGTGAAGAAAACATCATAAGTGTTTTGTGATTTGACATGTGGTGCAAGTAAATCATTTGTAATCATGATTATCGGGGAAGTCCCCTCAAGGCATCATTCACAGATTAAGAATAGAGCATTTGTCTTTGAGTGCTCTATGTTTCATTCTTTCCCTGTACTGTAGGATAGAAAGATAATGTGTCTAGATTTCTTCCTTTTTTCTGGTTGGTCGAAAATACTAGGATCTCTTAGTTCATTTAAGGAGAAGTTGTCCATTAATTGAGTCTTACAACTAATACTCTTGAATTGCAATTTCTTCTTTCCATAAATTTTTATATCTTGATTTGACATGTAAACTTCCTACTGTGCACTTGCACTGCTGAACTTTCATGTAAGCGTAGCATGTTTTCTGGTCTTTCTTAAGCATTAGTAATAAGATTTCTTTCTAGTCTTCTCATCTTTGTTTATTTAATGACACGAGGTTTTTTTGGTTAAAAAGTTCATAGGCAACAATTTTTGGAGTCTTCATGTATGAATTTGCACGAATATATTGTGTTCAACTACAACTCAGTCTAATCTTGGCTCACTGTGCTTTTGACTTTTTTGGTTGCAAGAAGAAAATAGGATGAAAAAATTGGAGAAGAGAGAGAGTAAGAAATAGGTGTATTTTGTATATGTTTGGATGCAGAGATAATAGAGAAAATTTTGATCCTTGTCTATGCTTCTTTTGGTAGGACAGAAAAATAGAAAGAGGGAAGAGCATTGATGGGTATCAGAATTAAAAAAAGAAATAGAAAATTTATAATCATACTCTTTTATTTGTCTGAAGTGCTTGAGGAAACTCTATAGGAAGCAAAATGCAATATAAAAAAATGTAGAGCAAGTGTTTCGGAAATATTGAAGAAAGAATGATGTATCTATCACCGCAAAATTGATAGATGAAGGGAGTGGTTCATTACAATTTCCTAACAATGTTTTAAAAACCTTGTACTGTTCACAAGTTTCTATCTGCTACTGCTTAACCGTCCACCTTTATATCTTGTCTAATCATCTTAACTACCATTTTTCATTTCAACGAGTACTTTGATTTGTTTTGAGGGGCATATTTCGTCACTGTTGCCTTCTCATTTTGAGATTCCATTCTTGTCAAACCAGTGTTCTTGCATGCATCTATACTTGGTCACATAGCTTGATTAGTTAAAAAGAGGTTGGAAAGAAAGTTGAATTAGTGGGTAAGAAAACTTGGTTGGATGTAAATTAATGAATTTTGCTAATCCAGTCTGTTCAATAGCCCGCATATGCTAACCCAGTCTTTTTCTAAGTTGTCATTGGATAAACTAGCAGCTTACATACACTAGAATTTTCTAGTTTAATTTTCTTTTAAAATAGCTGTTTTAGTTTGTGATAGTAAGTTAATCATTTTGTTACTTCCTAAGACCAAGTTTAGAACTAATAAAATGTCTTATCTTAATACTTTATAGGACCAATTTAAAACTAATAAAATTAGTATGTTTGACGACTGCAGGTTGCTTTTAGGACCAAGGTATTCCACCCAAACATCAACAGCAACGGTAGCATATGTCTCGACATTCTCAAAGAACAGTGGAGTCCAGCACTAACCATTTCCAAGGTTTGAATATTACTTTGCTTGTTTATCTTGCCACTTACCAGACATAGATCATGTCTGTCATGAGACAAATTCCAAGTGTTGGCGTAGTATATTTTTGGTTGGGTTGCGACTGCGGCCTATTAGCCGCAGTTATATTGCTGTATAGTGTAGTATATTTTGGTAACTTGAATGATATGATGATATACATTATGTACCCAGCTGATTAGACTCATTCCTCAATTTAGGTCCTTTTGTCAATTTGCTCATTGTTGACGGACCCCAACCCTGACGATCCACTTGTGCCTGAAATTGCGCACATGTACAAGACGGACAGGGCCAAGTACGAGGCCACAGCCCGCAGCTGGACACAGAAGTATGCCATGGGATGATCATGCATGTCTGAGCTGTTCAATTAAAACAGCAATGTCATAATTAATGTAAAAGAGCAACAGATATTTTGAATGAATTTTAATGCTTTATTGTTTAGTGGAACTTAAAGCTGGCAAGGGATCCCAGTTATCATTTGTGAATATTGCATTGTAAGACTCCTGTGATTGAGGAAACTGTAATGTTATGCAATCTATCTGCTTGTTGGTACTCCAGATTAGCGACAAAGATACAAGGGTCACAAATTAAGCAGTGACTTCTTACATCGGTGAACAGATTCGGATTCTGTTCTAGATTTTGTTAGATGAAAGATCAGATCACTTGTATCCTGATATTAATTTTAAAGTCGATTTTGCAAGGTTAGACAATATTTGATCTTGATCCAAATCTGCTACCAAGTATTTTTTTCTAAAGAAAACATAGACCAGAGACATTAAAATACATATCAGAAAAAAATACTTAAATGTATTTGGTCTATTCATTATATCTAAAAAGTTAAAAACTAAAAATATAACAAGTATATGAGGGAGTACTATGATTATATTTTTGTGACTGAACCTATAGTTGTTTTTCTTGATAATTGCTTGACATTTAGTTAGATAGTAGTAATTATGCTTAGTGCTTCTATTGTACGTTGAAATTTTGGAGGTAGTGGTATTGATCCCCAATTATGCCTTTTAAACATTATTCTATGATGTAGACATTGCAACTACAAGCAAAACATATTAGGAGGATCTAAATTACTGTCCTTTTAAGAATGTGAAAGTGGGGACGTTGGCCATGGTTCTTGTGTCCATATGAAAAATGTATGCAATGTTTTTGAGTATTTTCAATTATGATTGGTTTCAAGTTTCTACTTTCTTTTTCCCAATGAGAGAAAGTGGTCAAGTAAAACAGTAACAGATACGGTAAGTTTTGATGTAAACGTTCACACATTGGCTCCTTGGAGCCTTTAGAGTTCGAGACTCAATTTGTCAACTAAGACAAGTTTATATTTAATGAGACATAAATTGTCAATTAATTGTGTTTTAGGGCCGAATCATGCATGAAATTAGGAGAATCTTTATAGAGTTGAAAGGTTGAGTTGACTTATTAGTTTAATTTACACAATCCTATCCATTAAAAAGGATGCTGGAAAGCACTAATAATGCAGCAGGAGTGAGACACGTTTTTGGTTAGGTGATAGCAACTTACTAGCAAGTTGCTAGAATTTAAGTGAGTGGTTAATAGTAATACTTAATAGTACAAAACACAAGAGAGAATTAGAGGTAAATTAATAATTTAAAAAAGAAAAGAAAGAGTAATCAAAAGTCGATGTCACTTGGATGACAAGCAAAAATAAGTGAGGAGCTGGGTCACTAGTGTGCAACGTTTTGCCCCTTGTAGCAGCACATATAACACAACACGTGGTTGACCATCTTGCATGCTTGTTTTGCCTTTGCTTGTTCCTCAAGGCAAAACCTAAATAAAATCTTTACAATTAGATAGATCCATTGTACTGATGAGTCTATGATGTAACACTTCATTTTTTTTTCTTAATTCAAACTAATTGTCCATATGTTTTAGAGAACTTCTTTGTCATGTCTAGAATTTAAAATAAAATTTATTTTCTCATAGACCATTTGTCATGTCTAGAATTTAAACTAAAATTCATTTTTTTCATAGACCAGCCATGCATAAAAACTTTTGACAACATGATGTCGTATATACTATATATTTGATTTGCCTGTGTTGGAAGAGTTGCAAACAATTTTAGAGGTGATTGGTTCTTCGTATAATTTATTCTGACTTTAAAATTAATTAATTTAAAATTAAAATTTGTAGTTTTGAAGTTTAAATGTTATTTTTACATTAAAATTTACTATTCAACTCAAATTTGTATCAAATTATTCAAACATAAATTATTTTATATTCAACTCGCTTTTAATTAATCAATTTTGCATAACCCATTTACATTTAATCATAATTAATTTTACATAAGCAATTCACCTAACATCAATTTCTTTTCACCGCATAACCAAACATATGCTATAATACTATTTTAGTTATTTTTATTCAACATTTCAACAAAATTCATACATGTGAATATCCACACCAACGCGTCCCTCGTTGGACGGATTTGAGTTTTAATGCAGTGTATAATATATATTTGAATGTATCATTGAAAGTTTGGTTTTCCACTATGCATGATTGGATTTATATAGGTAGTCAAGTTACTTGCAGCTTAAGTAACTAAAATAACAACCATCCTATATTCTAGGAGTAAAATAACTATAATAACTAACTTGAATAAGAAATATTCAATAGTCTCCCTCAAGCTGAAGCATAGTCGTTGGATATGCTTAGCTTGGATAAAATCAAGGAAAAAGGTTAAGGTTCAAGAGGTTTCGTGAGGATGTCAGCAAGCTGCGCAAAGCTGGGAATAGGTAGAAGATGAAATAACTTAGCAACGAGCTTTTCTTTAACAACATGGCAGTCAATTTCGATGTGCTTCATTCTTTCATGAAACATGGCATTGGCAGCAATATGTCGAGCGAATTAGATGTAGTAGTAGAGAAGAGCAGGAGTGGTGAATTGGACCTTGAAGTCACTGAGCAAGTATGTCAATCGTTGAAGTTCACAAATGGTGGAAGCAAGTGCATAATACTTAGCTTATGATGATGAACGAGAGACTGTGATTTGCTTTTTAGATTTCCATGAAATGAGTGAATCTCCTAGGAAGATGCAAAATCATGTGATTAAATGACGACTGTCAATGCATGAGGCCCAATCTGAGTCGTTATAGGCCTTGAGTTGGAGAGTAGAAGTGGAGGAGAAAAAAATCCTTGAGAGGGAGATTGTTTGATGTATCTACGAACACGATGAACAACTTGGAGGTGGAGGGTGGTAGGAGAGGACATGAATTGGTTTAGCTGATGAACAAAATAACTTAGATCAGGTATGGTCGTGCATAAGTAAATTAATCTCCCAATGAGCCTTCTATATCCAGTTGGATAAGTGGGACATGATTCATTAGATGTGGAGAATTTGTGAGCTTTTGTCATGTGTGTGGGGGCAGGTTTTGCACCAAGAAGACATGTGTCATGTAACAGATCTAAGGCATATTTTCTTTGGCAAATAGAGATACCAAGAGAGGAAAAAACCACCTCAATGCCTAAGAAAAATTGTAGCTGTCCAAGGTCTTTATTTTTAAGGTGATGCCAAGTGTGAATTTCAACTTATGTATTTCTTCCAAAGTCATTGCCAGAGATGATCAAGTCATCAACATATATGAATAAAATGGTGCGATTGTGGTTAGTGATTTTTATGAAGAGAGAATGGTCTGAAGAAGATTGCTTGTAATGCAAGGAAAGAAGAAAGGTGGACAGTTTAGAGAACCATTATCAGTTGGCTTGTTTCAAGCCATATAATGATTTTTGTAGTTTGGAAAAATGGTCAGGAATTGGTGGAACAAACCCAGGAGGTGGTGTCATGTAGACTTCCTCCTCAAGGTCACTATAGAGGTAGGCATTATTCACATCAAGTTGAATAAAATTCCATTGTTTGGAAGTAGCTGTAGCCAAAAGAAGTATGAAATTTGTTATTTTGGCTACTGGAGAGAAAATGTCCATGTAGTCAAGGCCTTTAGTTTGTGTGTAACCCTTAGAAACTAATCGAGCTTTATATATTTCTACAGATCCATCAACATGTCGTTTTATTTTATACACCCATTTACATGATATTATTTTCTTGGTTTGTGGTAAAGGAGTAAGGAGCCAAGTGTTGTTAGCTTGTAAGACATGTAATTCAGTGAGCATGGCTTGATTCCAACACTCATGTTGGGAGGCATGTTTGAAAGTGTTTGGTTCATCTTGAGAGGTAATGGAAAAGATGTAATGGCTTGAGTTGGAAGGCAATGAGGGGTGGCAAGGTAAGGTTGAATAGGATATGGGCAATTATCATGTGTGAAAGATGGACAAGAGATGAGATTGTTATAAATAAAGTCAGTAAGTCCTTTAGGCCTGAGTATGATTCTATTGGAAACCTTTGAAGTAATGACAGGTGTGGAGTCTGGTATAGGTACTGAAGTGTGATATTGGTGGATCGAGGAATTATTTTTATGGGTGTAAGGTATTGAATTGGTATATGGAAAGGTTGGTGAGGAGAGTTCGTAGGTATATCAGGTGGACCAAAATTAAGAGTAGAGGATTAAGGAAAATGTAGGTGTTATAGTGTTAATGGAGTCATGAAGTTGTTCTAGGAAAGGAATATCGTAATCAAGGATTCTTGTTAGTGTGATTGAGGGAACATCAGTAGATGAGGTGAAAGGAAATTAGTCTTCACAGAATGATACATCTCTAGACAAAATATTTCTCTGGTGTGAAGATTCAGAATAATGTAAACTTTGGTGCCTGGCTTGAAACAAAGAAAAACACCATTAGTTTCACGAGGATTAGGTTTTTGTCGTCCTTGAAGAATGGTCGATGCAAAAACTAGACAACCAAACACTTTGATGTTGTCACAATTAGGAGGTGAGCCATGAAGTAATTCATAAGGGGAATTATAACTAATTACAAGAGATGAAAGTTTGTTGATTAAGAAGACTGCATGATTGATGGCAAAGTTCCAGAATTTTTTTGGGGAGATTGCACTAAAACATAAAGACTCTTGCTACATTTAGAATATGTATATGATTTCTTTCTGCAACAATATTTTGTTGAGGTGTCTTAATGCAAGTCCTTTAACTAAGAATACCTTTTTCTTTGAAGTAGGTGTCCATGAGGAACTCTTTACATTATTAGTTCTAACTTACTTCACAGTCTTGCCAAATTGTGTGAGGGCCAAACTAATGAATTGCATGATCAGGGACATAATCTCTGATTTGATTTTCATTAGGAAGGTCCAACTGTGTCTGGTATAGTCGTGTATAATAGTCAAAAATTAAGAATGACCATGGACTGATGAGGGTGTGAAAGGACCCCAAATGTCCATGTGGATTAGCTCAAAAGAAGAGACAATTTTAATGGTGCTTAATGGAAATGAGAGTTTTGTTTGTTTAGCATAATGACATCAATCAAAAATAGTATTGGATGGATAAAAAACAATAGGAAATCATTGCTCTATATTATTGATGACATTGTGTGATGGGTGTCCAAGTCTATGATGCCATAGGCTAAACTTGTTGGGCACATTATAATTACAAGTGTTTGTAGGTACATTAATGTTGGGAGGAGGAAAAGTAATAAAATCCTGACTAAGAATATACAAATATTTGAAAACTCTAGCAAGCCCAATCATCCTCAATGAAGGTTGCTCCTGGATTACACAAGAGCGATGATAAAAAAATAAGGCTGGTCCAGATTCTGACGATGATCCAAAATCTAGAGGTAATCTAATCTATGGAAATGGAGCTTCTGGAGGTGGATCTTCTGAAGGAAGAACTTCTGAAGATATTGATTCTAATTCTGAAGATAAGTTAGAGCCTGAAAATGATTCAGAGAGTGAGTCAGAATCAGAAGGTCAGATTGACTCTGAGGGAGAATCTGATTCTGATGGTGATTCAGATTCTGGTGGTAGTCCAGGTTCTAGGAATATTCTAGATTCTGAAAGTGGTCATGCTTCTAGAGATGGTACTTCCGGAGTTCCATCATCTAATACTGTTCCAGAATCAGAAGGTTCTAAACAAGTTCAGAGGCCACAAAGAATTAGAAACATTCCGAGAAGGTTTGCAAAGTTTTACATGCTGCAACACACTAAAATAAATTCTGAAGGGGAAGTTATCCAGTGTTCCATGTTAGTAGACTCTGAAACCGTAAGTACGGAAGAAGCTCTCAAGCAGAAGGTCTGGCTAAAGGCCATGAAAGAAGAACTTGAGCTTCTGAAGAGATTTGAGCTGCTTAATTGTAAAGTTGTTGTCATACCTGCTGATACAAATCAAAAATTGGATTCTGATTCTAATGGTGATGATGTAGATGCGACAACGTTCAAGCAATTGGTAGGGTCTCTGAGGTATTTGTGTAATACCAGACCTGATATTTGCTATGCAGTTGGTATGATGAGTAGGTTTATGAGTAAACCGAAGTGGTCTCATTACTAAGCTGCTATCAGAATTCTGAGGTATATAAAAGGAACTCTGAAGTCTGGAGTTTTGTTCCCTTCTAGTGCTGAAACTGGCTCAGAACTTCTGAGTTACTCAGATTCTGATTGGCGTGAGACAAAGTTGACAGAAGAAGTACTTCTAGATACTTGCTTAAGTTTTCGGGAAGTCCAATTTCTTGGTGTTCCAAGAAGCAACCAATTGTTGTGTTGTCAACATGTGAAGCAGAATATACTGTAGGTGCTGTGACTACATGTCAAGCTGTGTGGCTTCTGAATTTACTGCAGGATTTGAAGATCAAGGTAAACAAGCCTCTGAAGTTGATGATCGCTAACAAGTCTGCAATCAATCTTGTCAAGAATCTAGTGCCGCATGGGAGAAGCAAGCATATTGAGACTAAGTATCACTTTCTGAGAAATCAGGTTCAGAATGGAGTGCTAGAAGTTGTGCATTATAGCATCCAGAAGCAGCTGACAAATGTTCTGACGAATGTGATCAAGACTGATTAATTTCTCCGCTTGAGGAATGAAATTGGTGTTGTTAGTTTTGGTTAAGCTGAATATGAATTAAGGGATGATGTTAGAATTAATTCATATTTTCAGAAACTTGTAGACAAAGTTTGTTAGAGGTTATTTTAGTATTTCTCCTAAAATCCCACTTGTATTTAAGTAAGTGAGTAATGTGAACAAACAGTACCTTTATTCCTTTTGCAGTGTGCGTGTGCATTTTTCTGTGTAGCCGTTTTGAATAGTGGAAGTTTGTTATTATTCTTTCTTTTCTCTCTTGTTTCCATTGTTCATCTTTATCACTTTGTGCATCAACAATATTCTTAAATTGTATAGTCCAATGTCTTTATTACATCTCTATAACCTCTCAAGCCGTCCTCTGAATTGCTAGAACTCCGTTTTAATGGGGGAAAAATCATTATTACTATAGGGTAATTATGGTATCAAAGCTCTTTCTTAAATACATCATGATCCTAGTTATACACCACTGATACCATAATAGAGTGCATAATATGTATTTGACTGTATCGAAAGCTTGGTTTTACATTATGCGTGGCTAGGGTTTATATAGATAGTCAAGTTACTTGCCGCTTCCGTAATTG
Organism: Lathyrus oleraceus; assembly: GCF_024323335.1. Classification (NCBI taxonomy): domain Eukaryota; kingdom Viridiplantae; phylum Streptophyta; class Magnoliopsida; order Fabales; family Fabaceae; genus Lathyrus; species Lathyrus oleraceus. Next base: position 122,727,883 of record NC_066580.1, read on the forward strand.
AAATAACAACCATCATAGATTCTAGGAGTAAAATGACTATAATAACTAAGGAATATTCAATAATTTTTCTCTAATTTTAAAAGACGGAAATGAAACGGATAATGACAACACTAACATCCAAAATTTTATATAATGATCACGATTGAGATTTCAATCGTTACAGATTTTATATTATTGATTGCGGTCGTCATAATTTATTCTTTATCATAAAAAAGATAAAATAGCGGTATCAACACCTTCAAATATCATTTTATCATGATCTTCTTCGTAATTTTCAAAACTTGCTAACACCCACTTGATCATATTCTTGAATTCTCCCGTTACAAATAAGATGGTTGATATGATGACTTTGGCGAATAATGGAACCTTACACGGTTAATATTGGGTTCGGTGGAATATCATAAAAATGTTTTATAATGGTTAGACTTATGTTTTTTATTAGAAAATTAATCATATTTTTTTTCTTCATTAAAGGTAACATTGGAGAATAACATCGAATAATATCAAAAAAATTTATGAATTATTGTCAACATATCTATGTCTCATTTATAACACATCAAATTAATCTGTATAACAATCAAATAATCATCGAATTACTAAAGTTTCATTTTTCTGAAAACCAAAAGAAAAAAAAACAATTGTTATTTTTACAGGGTAATCATGGTATCAGAGCTCTTTCCTAATAACATCACGATCAAAAAAACACCATGTTATTCTCCTATAGGTAGGAGTGGTATGTCATCTACAAGTGTTTCAATGTAAATAATTATTTAATGAAACAATTTGTTTTTATATGCATGAGAAATTAGTTTTGAGTGAGGTATATAAGCAGGCAGGCAGTGTCTGAGAATGCAGAAAAGAGAGTTGAATATACACAGCTATACATGCAGTGTCTCGTTCGTACTAGTACAACAGTGGGATTGGACTATTCAATTCACTAACAGTGTCGTTAGTTATACTAGTCGCTGTGAATTCCTTTCGTTTTGTACCAGTACCATTTCTCTCTCATTACAGTTTTTGGTTACTGGACCACAAGAGTACTACAGTAATAATTCTTGAAGGCCACGCCAAATTGCGAGTTTTCAAACGCTGCACGAACTGCCAATTCTACACACTAGCCACACTTCTTTTCACTTTATCATCACTACTATGTTTTCCCTCGCATTACCTAACTTGACCAACGTCTAAAGTTTTGCAACCATTATCTGCTACCATTACTCACTAATCACTAAGCTCCCCTTTAATAATACTCTATTTCCTCTACTTTTTTCCCGCTCAATTTTCATAGTCTCTCCCTAATTATAAGATTATATACAAACTATTTTAATACAACTTTTATATATATATATATATATATATATATATATATATATATATATATATATATATATATATATATATATATATATATGACAATGTATTTATTGTAATAATTTTCCAATAATTTGATAATCAAAATTAATTCTTTAATAATCTTTAATTTTAATGTGATTTTTTTTTTAAACTTATAATAACATTAATATTTTTTCCAAAAACAAATATACTATTTAATATACAATTAAAAAAATATAATTTATTTTCTCTTTTGTTATTTTAATAATTGTATTATTTTTCTTAATGTTTTTTTGTTCCTTTGTAATACTATGTCAATAAAGTATTGTTCACTTTAAATATTGTATGAATTTTTAAGCGATTTTGCATTTTACAAAAGAATTTAAATGACATTTTTTTGGATTAAGAAGGGTCAATATTTTTTTTAACAAAACAACTGATAATCTCAAGGCTAAAGGGTGTATGACCCTCAAGCGTAGTGTGAGCTTGATTCCTATTTATGATCCAACCAAGTGAGTTGAGGATACATTGGATTTGATGTCAGTGGGGCGAGTTCTAATTAATAAGTGAAGATTAAATGTTAGTCTTTAGTTGTTATTTTACGGGGATTTGTAAAAAAAATTGAATTGGTGAAGTGGTTGTCTGGACATGACAATACTACTTTTGCCCAAGATTATTTTTATTTTGTGGGTTTTGGCGCCACTTCCTTTGAATGATTGTAGAAAACTCGATTTAATAATATGTCAAATTCATTTTCTTCTTCCAATTTTCAAGACAAGGTGGGTAAGAAAAACTCCTAAAATCTAGCACTTCTCGAGCAAGGACAAATACCATTAGTTTGGTGTAGATCAATAGGGAGGGATCTCACTATTGTCGATATATTCTTACCCCGATGATTCATTCATTGAGGTGGAGGATGAAACTTTATCAAACTTAGAAGTGGACATCACGTTGGAGAATCAAAAGATTTGTCTCAAGTATGCTGTTATTCTTGTATTCTTGTACGATATAATCTTTAATGAAAAGAGATTTCATATTCCTTTCGGATTGTTTAAAAATTGGTCTTCAAACATATGGAATATGTATCTGACCACATGTATAATATTTCCTTGTTGTATTTAAGGGCCTTTGAGACGATGAGTATCAATATGAGTTTTTTTCATCCATTTAGATTTCCATCCACATCCTCAACAATTGAGGCTTGTGGACCATATCAATCAATACACTTAGATCTTATTTGAGAACCCTCGAAACATCTTTGTAGGGTTTGCAAAGTCTTTTTGCAACTTTGAGGACAAATATACTATAGTACATGGTAAGTTTGAGGAAAACAATAGCCAAAATCCGTTGATGAAAGTGAAATGGGTTATTGTAGAAGACGAGTTTCCATTGGTTGATAATGTTAGAAATGCAATGGTCGAAGATATCCCATAATTTCATATATTTTGGAAGAAAGATAACTTAATTAAGAAGATCATTGAGTTTATTTTTACCCAAAGAGGGTTGTCATCCCATGAGAGGTAAGACCTCTATACTTTAAAATCTTTTTTGGAGAGTTTCACCCATTATACCTACATGAACAAATTGGGAAACACCCTAATGGATTTAGGGGGTCATCATCTAAAGAACCTTGTTATATCGACATAAATATTGTTGTCTAGTGTCACATTGATGTTGAGGTTGATGAACTCCTTAGTTAGTCTTTTTGTGCTAAATAAAATTTGTTTATTATTTTTTTTACCTAATTCTTTCTTTTTTATGTTGGTGGGATGTCGAGATCACAATAACGTTTTAATGAAACTGTGAAAATAGAGGGGGGACAAAATCAAGTAATCCAAAAAGTATTTTTCTTCCAGCCCTAAGCTATATACATCTAAACATTTGAAGATAATGACGACTCCACTACCAATTTAGTATTAGATTTAGAGAATAAGTTTTCCTTAGAAACTTTGGATGACCTTAACGCTAAGATAAGAAGAGTTCTAAATGAGATTGATCTTGGAACTTCCTCGTTTCAGCATCATTAAGATTAAAGGACAAATGATGTCTTCTTGACAAGTGTACCGATATTGTCGAAGTAATAAAAAGATCAAATCCACAGGGACTGCCTCCAAACAAGACAAAATGTGTGCAATTTGTAAAAACTAGTAAGGGGGGGGGGGGGGGTCAGGTTTAAGTGCGAAAAGTAAATAAACGAGTAAATAGTGTCACGAAAGCGGTTAGGTTGTGTTGTTGAATCCATTATTCCTCTCTTATTGATGTTTGATGCCCTATATGAATTATCAAATCACTATAACCTTACAGCGAATTAACAAAACCGTTATAGCCGATCCCTCATGAAATAACTCACTAACCATTACCAGAAGCTTCCTATTCCTAGTCCATCAGCGTAAGCAGGGTTAGGTGATGTATATAACGTTAATTCTCTATGCCACTACTCGAGGTCTCTTATCCCTATTCAACCAGTGTAAGTATAACAATTGCCCTAGGTCCAACACATAGACTAATGGTCTGTATTCCCTATGTGCCAAAAATCAGATTAAAAGAGTATCTCACATAAAAAGTATTACGAACAAGAAGCAATTGAATAAAATTGTAGATCAATAGGTTCATACAATGGTCAAATCAACATAGAATCCAACAATTGAGAAACAAGTTCATCATAACACAATCTAACCTAGAAGTATTTAGCTACTCATAGTGTAATTAAAAATACTACAATTGATAAACAATTATAATATAAGAAGTTTCTTGAAGAGATGGCCTCTAATGACTTCAAATGATCAAAAAATCACCACTTGTGATATCTAATTCGTGCCTCAATCTCCCAAAATTGTAACCCTTGTGAAAGTGTTGAAAGCACTCTTTTAAAGGCGTCAGAATAGATTAGAACATTTAATAAAAAACCCAGAAAAGTGATAATCGTGCGCACCATACCCTGCATCGCGCGATGCAATTTTTAATGCCCTATCGTGTGCACGATGGTGAATGTGATTATTTCTGAAGCTTCACTCTTTTTTTGCTCCTTTTTCACTCAAATTTTCACTAAGCTTGCATTCTTACCTATTTTCCTTCATTCTTTGGTCATTCTTCCTCAAGTTTGATTGACTTTCACTTATTTTGCTCCGATTCTTCGACTAAATATATGCAATGATGGACTGTCATCATCAAACCATATATTGAAATAGTGTGCATTGATGCAGTAATGAATGAAAATGTGGTTGACTTTCGTCCTTATTAGTCTAACAAGAGTTTCCTCACTAATGAAACTGACACAAAGGTGCCAAAATTCGATGTGGAGTGCATCCAAGATTGACACATATTTGAGGGAATACACCTTTCGTAACTGACATCCCTCTTGTAGTTCGAGTTATCTTGATGATCCAAATGAAGAGTGACATATATTGTAAGTATTCAATTGAGGTCGACGAACTTCCCATCGGTAAGGAGATGTAGTGTTCTACAGTGCTAGCTTTTCACAATACCAGCAACAACCTGCCCAAGAAAGTTTGAATTTCAGTGGGTTTGGTCCTTCAGTTGGCTACCATGATAAAAAAATGGAGCATTCAACAAATGTGATGTTAAACCTACTAAAGAAGGTAAAAACATTGGAATAGGCGATGAGAATAGAAATATGGAAGTTTGACAGGTAGTAGAGATAGAGAAGCGCAACAAAGAGAAGGAATAAAAGACCTAAATTTTTTAGGGATATCCATTATGATCATAAGTTTATTGAGATAAGACCTTGTTATCTAGATGGACCAACCATAAGATGATTTCAGGGTGACAACATCTTTCATGTATGAATGATAAAATTCTAAAATCCTTAAGTCGAATTAAATACCGAATAGATAAGTTTTGAAGTCTCTTATTAAAAAAATATCCCTTTAAAAATTTTCACCTAAATTCTTCAAATTTTTTTCACTTAACCCATATTTTTTAAAATACACCTTTCCCTTCAAACTTTTAAACAAATCATTAATAAATACAACTACTTATTTTTACTCCTATAAAGACATTTGTAGTTTACACTATTCTAAGGAACATTTCAAAGAAAATGATGATATAGTTAATGAATTTTGGACAGTCAAGTAAAAGAGGGGCGAATGAGATAAAATGGGAGTGAGTGTTCACACACAAAAGAGTGGGATTCTAGTTGAACGAAGCTGACGGGGAAAACATGGGTTAAGACACGTCACGAGGAGCAGCTACAAACCCACAACCTAAAATTTCCCTACCCTCCCGACAACGACACATACACACTCATGAGTGACAGGTCACTACCCTTCCCTCCACTCACATTTATTTTCCATTCTCTCCTAACAAAACATTTATTTTAACAAATGAATCACACAATAGGGACAAATCCCGTGCACTATAAATATCCTTTACTCTTCACTCTTTTATCTCGTTTTCTTCTCTTACATTCCTCTCTCTCTCTCACCAAATCCCCTTCTCTCACTCACGCTCACCCCGTGTGAAATATTACCCTGAGATTTAATCGTATCCAAAGTCTCTCTCTCTCTCTCTTAGGAATATATATCTTCACACCAAAAGCAAAAGTTTTCATTTCTTTTGCTTCATTTAACAACTACAAAATCCCCAAACCTCTTAATTCCTTCACAATATCTCCTTCCCCACTAGATCCACTCCATTTCTAAGCACCACCTTCCCCTAAATATTTCTATCCACACCTCCCAACCCAAAATATTGCTATCTACACCCCCTCTAAAATCCTCACTTTTAAGCTTAAGCTTATACCAACTTTCTTCCTCTTTCACTCCTTCATGCACGCTCCTTCGTTCTTTCTGTTCACTCTCTCACTTCACTCAATTTACCTTAACACTCACAAAACCCTCAAACATAAACCTTAAAGAAAAACCTCTGTTTTCTCTTTTTCTCTCTACCATGTCTTTTCAGAAGCTGAAAATTGAAACTCCAAGTTCAATTTTTGGGGATAACCCATCAATCAAAACAAAGAGAAAACCCAAAAGAAAGCTTCTTCGAATCATAATCACTGACCATGATGCCACAGATTCTGATTCCTCCGGCGATGAAGGGAGAGAGAGAAACAACAGCCTAAGAACAACACAAAGAAAACCAAAAAGAGAAGTCCTTGAAATTAACATGCACCATCCCGTATTGGATTCTTCTTTCTCATTTTCTTCTCCTTCATCATCTTCTTCTCTCGCATGCTCCGAGAAAAACCACAAAAAGTACAATAGACCTAAGAAAACACCAACCTCCTCCGCCACGCGCCACCGCAACAAGTTCCGTGGAGTGAGACAACGGCCGTGGGGAAAGTGGGCAGCTGAGATCCGAGACCCTGCCCAACGAAAACGTCTCTGGCTTGGAACATTTAACTCCGCCGAAGAAGCCGCCGCCGAGTACGACAGAGTTGCTGTGATGCTTAGAGGTCCTGACGCCGTTACCAACTTTCCTATTTTACAGGCGAAGGCGGAACTGGAAACTGAAGTACCACCGCCGGTGAATGGCGGAAATGACGGCGGAGCTGGTTACTACGACGCTCTGGCTTCGCCGACGTCTGTTTTAACTTATAACTGTGACTCGACGCCGTTCGACAGTCTCCGTTACGGAGACGTGGACGCTTTTGGGTTCCACATTGACGCGCCGTTAAGTTTGCCGGAAGTTAACGGTACGCTGACGTGTCATCAAAAGTTGGAAAAAGAAGAGGCGTTTGAAGAGTTTGATCTCGACGAGTTTATGACGTGGCCTTACTAAAAATCTCCGGGTTTATTTCTCAATTGAAAAGAGAACAGGGACTGTTTGGTAATTATACTTTTTCCTGCTGGTTGTGTAATCCCGAAAATGCCCTCGTTAGAGTTTGTGGTTTTGTCCTGCTTGCTAGTGTGAAGTTAATTTGTGATTAGTAAAGTAAAAAGCATGAGTGAAGTTGTGAGTAAAAAAAATCAGAGTAAGTATTAGTGTAATTTCTGGTATTAGAGTTGATAAGTATATAATTCAATATATATATAGTATATATATTAAGAAATTTTGGTGTTACATGAGAAATATTATTTTATTGTAAGAAAGCTATATATTAAGAAATTTTGTCTTTATATTCCTATACTCTGATGGCTTCAATTATTGTATTTCTAACTTTTTTTTCTTCTATTTTTGTTATTTAAAGTTTTCTGCTTTTTTTTAAAGATTTTATGTTTGTTGTATTTTTTATTTATTCTTTAATTGCATGCGCAAATGAAATTGTTGGATGACTCATTGAAGGATTAAAAATAAAATTAATGGTAGCTCTATGCTTTTATTATTACAACATTTTTTTTTGGTGTTGGCAACCTAATAAAATATTCTTGTTAGTGGGATTCTATGGATACTTCGATTGTACGGCATCATTTGTCTGGCCAAACAAAATAACCTAAAATTCTGTTTGAGAAGCATAAATTTACAGAAAATATAAATGCAAAAGAAATGGTCATCTTATCTTATATATAAAAATCAAAAAGTAATTAAAATTTTAATAGTTATTGAAGGAAATATTGGTGTCAATATTAAAATTAATATAAACTTTTTATAGTTATTAAATTATTTGTTTTATAGTATTTGTTAATTTTTAATATTTATATTTAAGTATACATTATTATTATTATTATTAATAATATATATGAATTGGATGAATCATTATTATTAACATATTTTAATATTTTAAAAATTGGAATGAAGATCGATGAAATTTTTAATTTAAAATTTAATTAATTCAACTGTTTAAATATAATAAATTAATAATATAGAGATAAATTTCATAGTTATTTACTCATATTTTGATCCACTAAAGCTTTTAAAAGGTTGACCCGAGCAGATTCAACTTCAGTTCTCAAACAATGGGATGGGTTCAATCGGCTGATTTGATTTGATTTTTAAAATATTAAAATTTTCACATTTCATGTTAAACACTACACTAAAGAAATTGATTATAAAGGTTGTTTTTTATTGGTTTATTATACATTTAATATTCTTACATAGATAATTTCACATCTCTAATACTCGAAAAGAGAGATTGAACGTCTAATTTTGGATGACCATTTAATGAGATATATTATGTTCTGGAAATTTCTCATAACGCGTGAGAAAGGGCACCCTAGCTTAAGAGAAGTCAATCGAGAAGTCCTTAACCAAGGAAAGATAAAGGTCCAAAAAATGACGGATTGATTCGATACACACTCAATACTATCATTAGATATTTTATAAGAGGAGGAGAATTCAATTCTTCTTGAAAGAGATATGCTTGTATGCATATTTCTGAATCATTATTTAAATTGAAGGTAACATCTTTGTTTGAGATTGACTTTTCACATAGAGATACGACATGAATCTAAGCTCACGAGGATGACCTATGGCTATTAACGTGAAAATATTTGATTGGAATATTAAAATAGTTCTCATCAATCACAGGAACTCAACCAATGCTCTATACACTACGCCAAAAACTGGAATAGACAGCGCACCTTAGATGACACTTTATTACAAAAGCGCTCTCTAAAGTGAAGCGAAAAAATAAGGAGCAATAGACAGCGCACTTTAGAGGGCACTTTTGTAATAAAGCGCCCTCTAAGGTGAAGCGAAAAAATAAGGACGAGATAGAAGGACAACAATACATGGCGCTTTTTAGAAAGCGCCCTCTAAGGTTACCCTTAGAGGGCGCTTTTAATAAAACGCTGTTATAAGTCCATGTGCATTTCCAGCTTATAAAGCGCTTCTGGAAAGCCTTAGAGAGCGCTTCCATAAGCGCCCTCTTAGGCCCCCTTTAGAGGGCGTTTTTTTTCCACAAGCGCCCTCTAAGGTCCCCTTTAGTAAACATTAAAATTATAACATACTGCGCGTTTTGTTATTTCACTCTCTGTTATTTTCGTTCTTTTTCACGTTAGGGTTCTAAGGCGTTCTCCTTCCACCTCTGTTAGATCTACGACGTTTCCTCCTTCTACCAATCAAAGGTACGTTTGTTTCGTTTTAGCTTTGCCCTATTTCTTGCACTATTGTTTTGTTTTAGCTTTGCCCCATTTCAGTTTTATGTTATTGTTGTCTATGCTACGTTTGTTTCGACCTGTAAAGTTTCAATATTCATAGTCATTTAAATAGTTTGGGTTTATTAGGAAATTGACGGTTGGTTTTTAGTGACCATGATAGCGCATGCAATGGGACTACATTACCCAGTAGTTAGGGTTATACGACCTATGAACATCTGATTTTGTGTCAACACCAGTATCATTAGAAACCTAGGTCCGAATGTGTTTGAATTCTTCATTAACAGCCAACCAGTACATAGCGTAGCTAGTAACTTAAGAAGTTTAGGTATGGATGTTATTTGATAGAGTAAATGGAGACATGAATGCCCTGCACAGAGTATCTTCTGAAATTGGTTTCTCTTCTGAAATTGTTTTTTGTTTATTCTAATTAGTAATGGATAATACATGGATGTCTTCCAATCGATTGTCGAGAGAGTACGAGAATGGGGTATCAGAATTCGTTAAGTTTGCCGTTGCGCACGCCGAAGACCCCAGTAGAATGATATGTCCTTGCTTGGGTTGTTGTTATGGGAAACGGGTTGACGCAGTTCAGTTGACATCGCATCTAATGAGGCATGGAATTGATCGAAGTTATACATGTTGGAATTTGCATGGTGAGAAAAGTAACGAGAATGTTGAACCGGGGGATAGTACGACCTATGCCTCAAACTATAGTGGCGCAGATACATACGATTGTGATCGAGTTGAAGAGATTGCAGAAGCACTTGAAGGAGATCTTAAGGATTGTCCCGAAATGTTTGAGAGGTTGGTAAGTGATACAGAGAAACCTTTGTATGATGATTGCACTAAATTCACAAGATTGTCTGCGGTATTAAAGTTGTACAACTTAAAGGCGGGCAATGGATGGTCGGATAAAAGTTTCACAGAGTTATTAGCCCTTTTGAAAGATATGCTTCCTGAGGATAATGTTCTTCCCAATCGAACATATGAGACCAAAAAGATGTTGTGCTCTATTGGCATGAGCTATGATAAGATACATGCATGTCCAAACGATTGCGTTTTGTTCCGAAATGAGTATGCATCGTTAAATGAGTGTCCTAAATGCGGTGTCTCGCGATATAAGAACAAGTTGTCTCCAGCAAAAGTCTTGTGGTATTTTCCTGTTATTCCGAGATTTAGACGCATGTTTCGTAGTGAAACCGATTCAAGACACTTGACCTGGCATGCAGATGAAAGAATTATAGATGGAAAGTATCGACATCCGACAGATTCACCACAGTGGTTGAAAATTGATAATGATTATCCTGAATTTGGAGAAGAATCAAGAAACCTTCGCTTGGCATTATCTACTGATGGAATGAACCCACACGGTATCCAGAGTATCTCACACAGTACATGGCCTGTGATTATTATGATTTATAACCTACCTCCATGGCTATGTATGAAGCGTAAGTACATGATGTTGTCTATGTTGATTTCTGGACCTAAACAACCAGGGAATGACATAGACGTGTACTTGAAGCCCTTAATCGAAGATTTAAAGATTTTGTGGGAGACCGGTGTGGAGGTTTCTGATGGATATAGGAAAGAAAGTTTCAACTTGAGGGCGATGTTGTTTGGCACAATTAATGATTTTCCAGCATACGGAAATCTATCAGGGTATAGCATAAAAGGTCAATGTGCGTGTCCTATTTGTGAAGATAAAACAGATTGGAAGCGCTTGGAGTTTGGTCAGAAGAATGTCTTTCTCGGTCATCGGAGATTCTTAAATTCAAATCATCACTACCGTGGATGGAGAAAGGCGTTCAATGGAGAGACAAAACAAGGCAGAGCTCCACCTATATTGACGGGTGATCAAATTTTTGAAAAGGTGAAAGATTTGGATACTCAGTTTGGCAAGCCTTTTGCCCACACACCTGTCAAAAGTGGGTGGAAGAAGAGGTCAGTTTTTTTTGAATTGCCGTATTGGAAGTCCTTGTATGTGAGACATTTTCTTGATGTTATGCATATTGAAAAAAATGTATTTGAAAGTGTTATTGGCACATTACTCAATATACAAGGAAAGTCTAAGGATGGCCTTAAGGCAAGAAAGGACTTGATAGCGATGGGAATAAGAACTGAATTAGGACCCTTGAAGAAAGGAAAACGAACATATCTACCGCCTGCTGCTTATACTCTATCTAGAAAGGAGAAAAAACATTGTGTAAGTTTCTAAGTGAAGTTAAAGTTCCAGAAGGGTACTCTTCAGATATTAGAAGACTTGTGTCTATGAAAGACCTCAAGTTAAAGAGTTTAAAGACCCATGATTGCCATGTTATAATGGAACATTTTCTCCCAATAGGTATACGTTCTATTCTTCCAGAAAAAGTAAGAAGCTCTATAACTAAGTTGTGTTCTTTCTTCAAGTCAATTTGCAGTAAGGTGATCAATCCTGCGATCTTACCAATGTTGCAAAAAGAAATCGTTATTACTTTGTGTGAGCTTGAAATGTTTTTTCCTCCATCATTTTTTGACATAATGGTACATCTAGTTGTTCATCTTGTGAAAGAGACACAATTGTGTGGACCAGCTTATATGAGATGGATGTACCCTGTTGAACGTTATATGAAAATATTAAAAGGGTACGTGAAGAACCGAAGTCGACTAGAAGGTTGTATGGTTGAAAGATACATTGTTGAAGAAGCGATTGAGTTTTGTACTGAATATTTGTCTAATGTTCAGTCAATCGAACTCCCCAAGTCTCAGCTTGTCGAAAAGAAAGAAGGAAAAAATCTAATTGGAAATAAAATCGTGGCAGTATCAAGGGTCGAACGGGATCAAGTGCATTTGTATGTTCTGCACAATGAGAATGAGGTTGAGCCGTATGTTGAAATTCACAAGGATGTTCTCCGAGGTTTAAATCCCAATAGAAATGAAAATTGGATAGTACGAGAGCACAATCGATGTTTTATACCTTGGTTTAAGGATCATATTTATTCAAAGTATTATTCAGATCCCGCTTCAATAACAGAAAGGTTGAGATGCTTAGCATATGGTCCAAGTTTCCATGTTTTTTCTTATAGTGCATACGCGATTAATGGATACACATTTTATATCAAAGAACAAGATGATAAAAGTACTATGCAGAATAGTGGTGTCACCGTGGTAGCTGAAGCAATGCACATATCAAGTGTGAAGGACTTAAACCCCAAATTTGCAAATCTGTCGTATTTTGGTGTTATCGAGCGCATTTGGGTGTTTGATTATGAGAAGTTTCAGATTCCTATATTTGGTTGCAAGTGGGTTGAAAATAATAACGGCATTCGAATGGATAAGTCAAGATTTTTGCAAGTGGATCTTAATAGGGTGGGATACAAAGATGAGTCTTTTATTCTAGCCTCTCAAGCTAGACAAGTGTTCTATGTCAATGATCCGAAAAGTACGAAATGGTCTATAGTTCTTTTTTCCAACAAAGTAATTGATGAAAACACTGGAGATCAAGGTGATATTGATGTTGAGATTGAATCGTTTACCAGAAATGATCAAGATGAGAATATTATATCAAATGATTCATATATTAGAAATGATCATAATGAGGGTATTTGGATCAATCCAACCGTCCGTGTTGTTAAGAGACATGTAGAACATATTCCAACTAAGAAAAGAAAGAGAACTTAGTGAAAAAGGTACAGGTCAAATGATTTTAATTGTTTTCTTTATTACAGGTAAAATGAATTTTATGATTTTAATTGTTTTTACATTTGTCATCTGATTTTAATTGTTTTCTTTATTACAGGTAAAATGGCTATTATGAAGTCAATCATTCGTGCAAGGGGCAAGGGATACTTGAAAGTATCAATTGATATTTGTTTAGATGGAGATGTTCCATTGTCGTCAAGCCTCATTCGCGTAGATGATGATGCTGGATATTTGAAAGTATCCCTCTACGACAATGGAACATGTCCATCTAAACAAATATCAATTCTATCTTCAAAAGATAAGGGACCAAAAATATAAGGGGATTACGCAGCAAATCGAGTCAGTTGCATAAAAAAAAAGAAGGTATAAACACAATTATATGATATTTATGCATAGAAAATGTTAATTCTTGATCTTATACATCACCTAACTAATTTTATGATATTTTAGGTTCATGCTATTGATATTGAACAAAAAGAGGTTGTTGCTAAGAAGACTGCTGCTAGCAAAAAAAACATACATCTCAGAGATGCTTTTGCTACTTAGTTTTATTTCTTTTTAAGTTATGAATTGGTTGTATATTTAGAATCTTTAGAAGTTAAACGATTATATATCAGTGGATTGTTGTATATGTATGGATTGTTGTATATAAGGCTTGTTGAATGCAATGTGTGAAAAAGGGCTTCAAATTATACAGTTTTAGGTGTACTGCTTCAATATACAGGTTGTCTAAAATAAATAAAAAAATATAGCGCTTTTTAAAAATAAATAAATTAAATAACCACCCACTTTAGAGGGCGCTTTCCAAAATAAGCGCCCTCTGAACCCTTTAAATTTTCACTTTAGAGGGCGCTTTCCAGTAAAAGCGCCCTCTAAACCCTTAAAAGTTTCCACTTTAGAGGGCGCTTTCCAGTAAAAGCGCCCTCTAAACCCTTAAATGTTTCCACTTTAGAGGGCGCTTTCTTTAGAAAGCGCCCTCTAAAGTGGCCCTTAAAGGGCTTAAAGAGCCACTTTAGACAGCACTTTCACCAGGAAAAAAAGCGCTGTCTTTACCTATACCAGCGCCAGATTAGAGGGCGCTTTAAAGCGCTGTTATAGGCCAAAAAAAGCGCCCTCTTTTCCCTTATTTGGCGTAGTGATATTAGGAAGTGTTTAAAAGACAACAATTAGACCATGAACTCCTCAAATCTTTGAAAGGCTTGTTGGTGAGATTTTTAGGTGAGCATGTGAAAGTTCTTAGTCATATATCTGTCAAAACTACGTTCAAGAGGGGAGAAAATGTAACTACTGAAACCTTATAATAAACACACATTACTCTTAAAACATTATCATTGGTATGTCTTGAGCCTTAAAATTAAAGTCCATATTTTTCAAGATCTTTTTAGTCCGGTCCTAAAATGGATGCTATCCATTAGGGCTAATCCGCTTGACCCACTTAACTATTAATCCTTAAAAAATATATTCCTGTTATCTCACTTCAAAACAACACATTAATTTTTCTCACCTTACCATATTTTATCTCTATTCTATTCAATATTTCTCTTTTAAATTTTATATATTATTATATTTAAATTAATATTTAATTGTTTATGTTTTAGTTCATAATTTACTCATATTCTATTCTATTTTATTGGTTATCTTATATTAAATACTTGATTATTATTTTAAACAATTTAGATGTGTATTAACATATTATAGTATTTATAAAAAATAATATATATAAAAAATAATATATATAGTACTTAAAAATGTATTATACTTAAAATAATATAAAATTTTAATTGTATTTATAATAATTATTATGAGGTTTTATTTATATTTTTGTCTAAAAATTAATATTAAAAAAATAGTCTGAAGCCCGTAAAGCATCAGACTCAAATAGTAATTTTTGAATCCATATTACAATACAGTTTTTTGCCCTCGCTCTATAAAATCCAAGGCCCGTCAGGGCCTATCCATTTAAGGTCGGGTAGTCCGTTTTGACAGCACTAGGTAGGCCTGCAATCAATTGCTTGAATTTCGAACGAAATATTCTTGTTAGCAAATCTGGACGATCTTGTGGTGTTTGAAAAGGCAAAAGTGAAGGATTGCATGTCATTGTTAGAAAAATATCTGGTTTACCTCCATTAAGAACAATATGCATTCCATCTTCATAACGATGTGTAATGTCTCGACAACCGCCAATAAATGATGATGGCAATATTGTTCTTTTTCCAATGTTTTCTATGATGATTCATGAAATGCATTAGTATTAGAATACATGAATGATTAGCATTAGAAGTACAACTAATTATTAATCTAAAATTGTATATTTATGCTATATGAATTTGTACTTGCATTAGTTTCACCAACATGCAAAGCATCCTATAAACCTTGGTACAATTCAACACGTACATCACTTTGGTGCTCTTTAATCCACCTTAACCTCCTTGATTCAATTTTGACATAATTGTCTACAACATATTATTGCAATAGTCGATCCACATTTAACAACATTGATTGATCATTTGAGAGAATCTATAATTGATTGAAAAAAATGTTGGTATTAAATGTAAATTCTTTTAAACAATGTTTAGCCAAGTATACTATCTACTAAAGTTAATCTAAATTTACCTGAAGCATGTAACTGTAATATGCTCGACATGACATTCTTCTTCCATTACAATTTGTTGTGTTGACGTCCCAACCATGTGTCCTAAATGGAAATAATATAGGGTATTGCAAAGGATCATAATATCCCTTTGTCTCTTGAACTTTCTTGAGACTTCCATTATGACGAATAACATTAATATCCCTTCCATATTCCATAGAATCTGCATCACATCCAACAATAATTGTCGCAACTTATTCTGCAGTTGAAAGATTATATTGATGGTGATTACTTGGGTGCTCCTTAAGTATGAGGTTATATTTACTGATATTTGGAAGTAGTGACAGTTGGTTGAACCTAATTACAAAAGGATTAAACTGATGGAACATTTTCTATAATTTGTGAACTACATTTTGGTGCAGCTGTGGATTTTCCTACATTCTATTATGTAGTTCATTATCGGTGTCGTAGATGTATAGTTGTAAGAAACGTGGTCTGACACCCTCATTTGGATAGAAACCTCCTATGTTATGGTAAAAAGCACCTTGAACAAGAAATGTGTATATACCACGACTAGATGCAATAATATTCTCATCAACCTGAACACTAGTTGAAGTGAATGAGAGCACATGGTTATAACCTTTAATATGTTGTCTAAAATGTTTTCCTTCATCTGAACCATCCAAAAATGATTGTTGCAATTCTATAGGAGCATTAACTCGTGAAAATGATACCTTTCCACCAGTACAACACGTGTCACGTGATTCATGATGAAACAATCTTGCATTGCAGTGTGTACTGTTAGACGGTGTGGCTAGTGATCGAGAGGGGGGGTGAATAGATAACCTCTTTAAAATTAAACGGATTTAAAGTTTTCTCAGAGTTTTCAAAGTTGGCGGAAAATTTCAGTCCCGAATCGACTTCCGTCTATTCTGAACCGCTACTAGAAAACCGGACACACGAGTTTAATGCTGGATTTGAATAAGAATGACAGAAACTATCAACACCAGAATTTTAGCTAATTGAATGCACTTATCATTAAAGTCTATTTCCAATGAATAAAACCTAGCTAACAATTTTGTCAAACAGTTGGTGTGTATGTGATCAATGATAAACAGCAATGAAGTTTAGTTAAAGAAGTTTTCTTGCCACTGCTGTCTTGCAAAAGGCACAATCACAACACACTAACTGAAATTGCAAAAACTGTTTGAAACGTAAAGAGGAGTAAGGTAAGAATACAATACGCAGAGATTTGGTAAGGAAGTTCCCCACGTTGTCCTCGCGTGTGGGTACGTCTCCCTCTCAATTTCAAATGAAATTGAGAACTTTGATTATCAATTATTGCCGAATTCGTTGATACAAGGTTATGATACAAAGACAGAATTCTAAATTCCAAGAACTTCTTCTTGTATGAAACCTCCACTTGATCTGAGCACAATCAAGAATTTCCTGCACGAAATTGCAAACAATTCACCGGTTCCACGACCTGCTTGCGAAATCCCCCGATCTCCAAACGCAACGCTGCGGCTGAATCTGTTCTGCAAACGTGACTAACAAACCCGCAAGAACACTCCAGTTCTTAAAGGACAAACCAATAGGTTTTTCCTCGAAACCCCCTTCAATCTTCAACTCAGCTAGATCCTCGATCGTTCCACTGAAAACCCTCAGCTAGATCCTTGATCGTACCACTGAACGTTATCTCGTTGATCCTTTAATCCAAAGAACAAGAATGATTATGTGTTGATGTTCTTGAAGAAAAGTGATTGAGAAGATGAAGAAGATAAAGTCTCTTTCAGGTTTCTATCTGCTCTCAAACAACTGCTGCTACACTGCTTTGATCTTGTGTACAATTATTTTTCCCTCTAAGAATTCGTGTTTTTCACTGCTGTCACAACATCTCTTATATATGCTGAAAAACAGAAACTGTTAGAGCACAAAACAGACTTATGCATTGATACATGAGAG
The DNA here is from genome assembly GCF_024323335.1 of Lathyrus oleraceus. NCBI lineage: Eukaryota > Viridiplantae > Streptophyta > Magnoliopsida > Fabales > Fabaceae > Lathyrus > Lathyrus oleraceus. The sequence continues at coordinate 122,745,448 of NC_066580.1, forward strand.
TATGCATCGATGCATACTGTAAGATAAGTGAGTTTTTGGTGAATTGAATTAAGCATGGATCGATGCATAATTCGTATGTATTGATGCATATGACGTTTCCACTAACATGTATCGATGCCTAATACGTATGCATTGATACATAGGCTGTTTCAACTGATCATGCATCGATGCAAGGATCGTATGGATCGATCCATAGAGCATTTTGCCTTTCATGTGTCGATACATGACTCGTATGCATCGATGCATACTGAACAAAAAAAGTTTTGTGATTTACCACATGCTGTATGGATCGATGCATAGGCTTATGTGTTGATGCATACTGACACAAAATGGATTTTATGTGTTATTTTAAGAGATGTATCAATGTAGGTCTTTATGTACAGTTATGCAACAATAGAATGGGATAAAAACACAATAAGAACACAAATGTATCATGTAATGTAATGCACAACCAACATTTGGATGATGATCACACAATTTGCTATCATTCAAAATTAATTCAAAGTAAAGAATTTTCTCACAAACTCCCCCTTTTTGATGATGGCAAATTCTTGGCAAGATGTGTGATACTCCCCCTGAGTTTGTGCATATCTGCATTCTCTCCCCCTTTGTCAACATCAAAAAGAGGAAGAAACAGGTTTATCAAGGTAGCATGTTGTAGCAGGGCATGGCAAAAAAATTGATAAAAAGCTATCATTCACAAAGTAAAGAATCATTCACAAAGAATGACGAATAAGGGCAATAACAATAGAGATAAACAGAAAGTGAAAAGCATTTAAGGATTCGAACGAGTTTAAGAATTACATAAGCTAAACCATATATTGTGCAACAAAATAAAACTTGAGCAATATGAGATGAAATGCAGTGAGATGAAATGATGGTGGGTTAATTGGGATTGTGGCCACCACAGGACTCCTCATCATCTCTGGCAGGATCTCTGTAGCTTGGCGGAGGCGGAGGAGGAGGCATTGTGTCTGGATTTTGGCCCATGAAGGAGTATTGCCTAAATCGGTCCTGAACTTCAATGCTTCTAAATCTGTCCATAATACCAGGATTTTCGCGGCAGTCGTCCATAAAGCCAGACATTTCATTGTAGAAAACTTGGTGCCACTTAACCAAGTTCTGGTGCCAAGAGTGTTGATTCTGATACATCCGTGTATGCTTATCATGCCAGTCACGATGCTCCTGATGCCACTCATTTTGTTGTACATGCCAATACCGTGCCTCTTCATGACGCTCTTTGTTGGCAAGTTCCATTTGTTGAAGCATATGAGTGATATCCGCAGAAGGTGTTGAGGTTGAAGTGCCACCAGAGAACGGAGGAGCCGTAGGTTCTGGCACATAGTTGGTTGGAGACCACCTTCGTGGCACCCAATCACCCCAACCGGCATTGGCCTCAGCTGGAGGCACATCTGTTTCAGGCGCATCCTGCATTTCTTCATCAGGCTGATCTTCAGCAACATGGATTCGTTCCGAAGGCACGTCAAAGTTGTAGATTCTGGTTTTGGATTTTCTTTCAAAGAAGTAGAAACATTTACGGTCCTTGTCCCACCGATATCCCATATGCGATAGAGTGGAAGAGTCAAACTCTTGAGCAGCAGATGGAGATAGGAGAGGAACAATAGGTATTGCAACTTTCCAAAACTTAAGAATTTTCATTATTTGAGAAGCATAACCTAGAGCCACATTCTCGGAGCTGTCTCGCACGAAAAATAGACGTTTTACAAAGTAGTTTGCCCAATTTAAGAGAACCTTATTTTGCAGAATGTAGAGAAGATGTATGCTTGGCCTATCCAACCGAGAATGTCCACTGTTTGTTGGACGCAGAATGTGTGTGATAATCCAGTGAAGAATACGCGGAGTTTGCTTAATCATACCAGACGTGACGTGTTCATCCTCACTCAGCGGTCTGTCTATCTTTAGGATAGATGGAGTAAAGTCCTTCATGTCAAATTCAGTATCAAAATGCAGGTCATGCCAGGACTTGACATTCAGCGACAGATGCGGAATTTGAAACACCGTTTCCCAATCAGAGGCTTCAAAGGTGTATGTTCTGACACCTATAGAACACCGAAACATATAGCCTCTACCAGTTTGTAAGCCAGCATAAAAGGCCCGGATGAAATCCTCATGGTAATCATCCTTTGTAGACAGAAATGACCCAAGTCTTTGTGCATGTAGGAGTTCAACCACCTCATTTAGATGCAGGTGAATAGCATCTGTTTTATCAAAGACATGGGGTTTCATAACTAACCTTGTCTTGAAGGATTCCTCAAATTCAGCAGCAATAGCAGGATGAAGTAAGTCTAAGGCATTTGAAGGAACATCTGGTGGTTGCTGAGAAGTACCGACTGTTTCCTTTCTTTTTCCTTTTCCTTTTGCTCAGGCTGGAATAGTGCGTGGAGGCATGGTGATGTGAGATTTAGGGTTTTAGAGAGAGTGAAGATGAGGAAGATTAGGGTTAGCCACTGGTTTTGGGGTTTTTTGAGGACAGATGATATGAAGTCTTGAGATAGGAAGTGATAGGGTTGGCTGATGTGTCGATGCATGAGAGAGAAAAAATGCATTTAATTCAAATAGCATCAGTACGTGTCGATGCAAATGGCCATGGATCGATGCCTATCATTCATTTTTGTTTATAACAGATCTGTGTATCGATACATGCGATGGATGCATCGATGCATCCTGAACCAGTTGTTAAAAAAAGTTGAAATTCAAAATATATGGATCGATGCATACATGTTTTGTGTCGATGCATACTGATGCCAAACCAGATTTTAATGAATTTTGATGCAGTATGGATATGCATTATGCACTATGTCATGATGGTTATGCCCAAGAAAGATTCATAAGTCAGATTTTTGTAATGTGCAAACAATATAGGCAAACAATATATGCAACCAAATTTATATCAACGAGAGTAAGAACATTTGTTCTAACATACACAACCACTTAGCAGTAAGAGAATTGTAGAAAGGAGTGATATTACCTCTGTTGGCGTAATCTTGTGATGGATAATTGACATCTAAAACGAATCTTATCAACCAAGGTGAGGCATAATATAATTAAGAGCCAACATGCTTAAGACATCAAATAAGAAAGATCTAAGATCCCTAATTCACGACGAATGTTGAAGAAAGGTTCCGTTGCCAAAGGTTTAGTGAATATATCAGCAAGCTGATTTTTGGAGTCAACATGCTCAAATACAACGTCTTCTTTTTCAACATGGTCGCGAAGAAAGTGATGTCTAATCTCTATGTGTTTAGTGCGTGAGTGTAAAACAGGGTTTTTAGTAAGGTTTATGGCACTAGTGTTGTCACATTTTATAGGAATACGTTTGAGTTGAATGTTAAAATCTTGTAGTTGCTGCTTCAGCCATAAAATCTGAGCGCAACAACTACCGGCTGCAACGTATTCTGCCTCTGCAGTTGACAGAGCCACAGAAACCTGCTTTTTGCTATGCCAACTTACCAAGGAATTTGAAAACAGGTGACATGTACCACTTGTGCTTTTCCTATCTGATTTGCAGCCAGCAAAATCAGAATCGGAGTACCCTACTAAACTACAATCACTTCCTTTGGAATACCAAAGCCCATATTTAGGTGTTCCGTGAAGATATCTAAATATGCGTTTAACAACTTTTAGGTGTGATTCCTTAGGATTTGATTGATAGCGTGCACACATACAAACACTAAACATGATGTCAGGTCTAGAAGCAGAAAGATACAAGAGAGATCCGATCATACCTCTGAACTTTTTGACATCTACACACTTACCATGCTCATCCTTATCTAGATTTCCGTTGGTAGACATTGGAGTGTCAATTGATTTTGAGTCATTCATTCCAAAGCGCTTGAGTAGTTCTCTGCAGTATTTTGTTTGACATACTGCTGTACCCTCATCAAGTTGCTTAATTTGCAGTCCTAGGAAGTAATTCAGCTCCCCCATTAGACTCATCTCAAATTCACCCTGCATAACCTTAGAAAATTCTTCGACCAAGTGTATGTTAGTTGAACCAAAAATTATATCGTCTACATAAACTTGAACTAAAAGAATGTGCTTTCCTTTATGTTTAATAAAGAGAGTATTATCCACTTTACCTCTTGAATATCCATGATCAATTAGAAATTTTCTAAGCCTTTCATACCAAACCCGAGGGGCTTGTTTAAGACCATACAAGGCTCGTTTTAATTTGTAAACATGATCTGGATTTTCAGCATTTTCAAAACCAGGAGGTTGTGAAACATATACCTCTTCATTTATGACACCATTAAGAAAAGCACTCTTTACGTCCATTTGGTAAAGCTTAAAATCATTAGAACACGCATAGGCAAGCAAAAGACGTATAGCTTCAAGGCGAGCAACTGGAGCATAAGTTTCCTCATAGTCTATGCCCTCCTCTTGGTTATACCCTTGTGCTACTAAACGTGCCTTGTTCCTAGTAATCACTCCGTTTTCATCAAGCTTATTTCTAAAAACCCACTTAGTTCCTATGATATGATGATCTCGCGGACGAGGGACAAGTTCCCAAACGTCATTTCTTTTAAATTGATTAAGCTCTTCTTGCATGGCCATTAGCCAAAATTCATCAATCAAGGCCTCTTTGGCATTTTTAGGTTCTACTTGTGAAACAAACGCGAAGTGAGAACAAAAATTACTTATCTTAGAACGGGTCATTACTCCCTTTGAAATGTCTCCCAAGATATTGTCAATGGGATGGTCTTTTGAGGATTTCCAAGCTGTTGGAAGATCATTCACTTCAACTGTCTTTTCTTCCTCATTTTCTTCATGACTAGTATCTTCCTCCTTCTCATGGGTAGCTGTTTTGGATTGATCAGTTTCCTCAACAGCTTCCTTGAGTATGTCTTCTGTAGATACCCCTGCGTCATCATAAGAAATACCTTTTCCGACATTTTTCGGATAAGACTCATCAAAAGAAACATGAACAGATTCTTCAACAGTAAGTAAACGCTTATTATACACTCTATATGCTTTACTTGACAGTGAGTAACCAAGAAAGATACCTTCATCCGCTTTTGCATCAAACTTCCCAATATTTTCCTTACCGTTATTCAAAACAAAACACTTACAACCGAATACGTGAAGATGTGACAAGTTTGGTTTTCTTCCTTTCAAAAGTTCATAAGGAGTTTTATTTAAAATAGGGCGAATTAAGATTCTGTTTAAAACATAACAGGCTGTGCTGACAGCATCAGCCCAAAAGTATTTTGGTAATCTACCCTCATTAAGCATTGTTCTTGCCAACTCCTCTAAAACACGATTTTTACGCTCCACAACGCCATTTTGTTGTGGAGTTCGAGGAGCTGAAAAATTATGCTCAATACCATACTTGTCACAATACTTCTCAAAGTGATAATTTTGAAACTCACCACCATGATCGCTACGAATTGTAACTATTTTGGAATTCATTTTGTTTTGGGACAGATTTGCAAAATTCTTAAAAGCAGAAAAAGTTTCATCTTTGCTATGAAGGAATATAGTCCAAGTAAATCTAGAATAGTCGTTAACGATTACAAAACCATAGTAATTTCCACCTAGGCTCTTTGTCCTAGAAGGTCCAAAGAGATCCATATGGAGAAGCTCAAGGGGTCGTGAAGTTGAAATTACATTTTTAGATTTAAAAGAGACCCTCGTTTGCTTTCCCATTTGGCACGCGTCACATAGGTGGTCTTTTGAAAATTTTATTTTTGGTAGACCGACTACTAGATCCTTAGATACAACCTTATTAAGCAAATCGAAATTAACATGCGCTAAACGTCTATGCCAAAGCCAAGAATCATCATTCAAGGTGACTAGACATTTAGTACTTGTTAAAGGTACATCAAAAAGGTCAAGCATATAGATATTGTTTACTCTTACACCCTTAAACACAACGTCCTGTTCAGCATGTTCAATTATGCAGCAAGTTTTTGTAAAGGAAACTTTATAGCCCATGTCACATAATTGACTTATGCTTAACAAATTGTGTTTAAGTCCCTCTACTAGATGGACATTAGAAATAGTAGTGGTGGAGGGATTACCTACACTACCTTTGCCGAGTATAGCTCCTTTGTTATTGTCTCCATAAGTAACATATCCCTTCTTCTTTGCCTTGAAGTCTATAAAAAGCGATATGTCACCGGTCATGTGCCTTGAGCAGCCGCTGTCAAGAAACCACCTTCTATCTGCGGAAGCAAGGCACTCATCCTACAATATCAAAAGAGAGAAGTTGGTACCCAATTTTCATTGGGTCCAAGTGGGTAAGTGCTAACATGGTTGCCTTTTGGCTTCCATTGATAAATACCTTTAGGAACAAGAAATCTCCTAAACTTGCATTTCTCAATGGTATGGCCAGCACGACAACAATAATGACATAAACCATGATGATGTGGTTGTTTATTCTTGTTCATTAAATCCTTTGGAATGAAAGAGTATTTTGCATATGGTGGATTTAACGACTTCTTAAACAACCTAGAGTCAACGACATAAGTGACCTTAGGTTGCAACGCTTTTTCTAATTTGACCTTAAGAGTGTTTACCTCTTTTTGCCAAATATGACAAGCGTCACAATACCTAACTCTACTACATCCATCAATGTCAATATCTTTTGAATTTTCTGCAATACTATCTTTCAACGCTTCTAAATCATTTTGAGCTTTGTATACTTTTTCTTCCAAAAATGAAAAAATATGTTTGTCGGAAGATAGTCTTTTAAAAGCATCTACAACTTCATTATGCAGTTTTTCAAAAGCTATTTTTAGTTCGGAAAAAGACATAGAAGAGAAATTATTGTAATAGGCTTGTTTTACCTTTTTGTCATTGTTTTTCTTCTTGTGGTAGGACAAATTTTTTGTGTGAGCCATAAGGCACAGATTTGCGGCTTCATCACCATCACTTGAGCTTTGTGTGCTTGATGAATCACTATCACTTTCCCATGCAATGTACGCTCTTCTTTGTTTGCTGTACCCTTTTGGTGAAGCTTTTATTTGATCCTTATACTTCATAGGGCAGTCCGTTTTATAATGTCCAGATTTACCACAATTAAAACAAGATCCTCTTCCTTTACTCTTCTTGTTCTCTTCTTGTTTCGAATCTGTAGATTGTCTTCGAAACTTCATGAGATTTTTGTCAGAATGCTTGACTCCATTCTTTCGAATGAATCTATTATATCTCCTTACAAACAGTCCCATTTCCTCATCATCCGAATCTTTGTCACTACTAGAATCATTTTCACTTTGCTCTTTTCGTGAGGACTTAGAGCTAGAGGCCACAAGAGCTATTGGCTTCTTCTCTCCCTCTTTGTCTCTTTTCTTCTCCTTTTCCTTCTTACTTTTGTTCTCATATTTTTCAAGACTTTCCAATGCTTGCTGATGTTCTTCCATCTTTCCAAACAAAGTTGTAATCGTAAGTCTCGTTAGATCGTTGGCTTCCTTAATTGCTGTTACTTTAGGTTGCCATTCCCTGCTAAGACACCTGAGAATTTTATTAGTAGCAATTTCATTGGAAATAGGTTTTCCAAGCGCATTCAATCGGTTAGTGAGATGAGTGAATCTCTTTTGCATGTCGGAGATAGATTCTCCTTGTTTCATGCGAAAGAGCTCAAACTCTTGATTGAGTGTGTTAATGCGGGACTGTTTTACTTCAGTAGTACCCTCATGGGCAACTTCTAAAGCATCCCACATTTCTTTGGCTGTCGTGCAATGGGATACCCGATAATACTCATCAACACCAAGTGCTGAAATTAGCATGTTTCGAGCTCTCCAATCACACGACCACTTTTTCTCATCTTTCTCATTCCAATCATCTTCTGGTTTAGGAACTATGGCGCCAGCCGCATTTGTCATAGTGATTTGAAAAGGACCATTTTCAATGGCAGCCCATACTAGCCTATCCACAGAATTTATATGAACTCGCATGCAGTCTTTCCAGTAGCCGTAATTTTCACCGTTGAAAATAGGCGCTCTATTATACGCCCCCTTTGGTTCAGAATCCATACTGTTACAGGCAGCCACAGAGCACCAGCGAACCGGCACTCTGATACCACTTGTTAGACGGTGTGGCTAGTGATCGAGAGGGGGGTGAATAGATCACCTCTTTAAAATTAAACGGATTTAAAGTTTTATCAGAGTTTTCAAAGTTGGCGGAAAATTTCAGTCCCGAATCGACTTCCGTCTATTCTGAACCGCTACTAGAAAACCGGACACACGAGTTTAATGCTGGATTTGAATAAGAATGACAGAAACTATCAACATCAGAATTTTAGCTAATTGAATGCACTTATCATTAAAGTCTATTTCCAATGAATAAAACCTAGCTAACAATTTTGTCAAACAGTTGGTGTGTATGTGATCAATGATAAACAGCAGTGAAGTTTAGTTAAAGAAGTTTTCTTGCCACTGCTGTCTTGCAAAAGGCACAATCACAACACACTAACTGAAATTGCGAAAACTGTTTGAAACGTAAAGAGGAGTAAGGTAAGAATACAATACGCAGAGATTTGGTAAGGAAGTTCCCCACGTCGTCCTCGCGTGTGGGTACGTCTCCCTCTCAATTTCAAATGAAATTGAGAACTTTGATTATCAATTATTGCCGAATTCATTGATACAAGGTTATGATACAAAGACAGAATTCTAAATTCCAAGAACTTCTTCTTGTATGAAACCTCCACTTGATCTGAGCACAATCAAGAATTTCCTGCACGAAATTGCAAACAATTCACCGGTTCCACGACCTGCTTGCGAAATCCCCCGATCTCCAAACGCAACGCTGCGGCTGAATCTGTTCTGCAAACGTGACTAACAAACCCGCAAGAACACTCCAGTTCTTGAAGGACAAACCAGTAGGTTTTTCCTCGAAACCCCCTTCAATCTTCAACTCAGCTAGATCCTCGATCGTTCCACTGAAAACCCTCAGCTAGATCCTTGATCGTACCACTGAACGTTATCTCGTTGATCCTTTAATCCAAAGAACAAGAATGATTATGTGTTGATGTTCTTGAAGAAAAGTGATTGAGAAGATGAAGTCTCTTTCAGGTTTCTATCTGCTCTCAAACAACTGCTGCTACACTGCTTTGATCTTGTGTACAATTGTTTTTCCCTCTAAGAATTCGTGTTTTTCACTGCTGTCACAACATCTCTTATATATGCTGAAAAACAGAAACTGTTAGAGCACAAAACAGACTTATGCATTGATACATGAGAGTATGCATCGATGCATACTGTAAGATAAGTGAGTTTTTGGTGAATTGAATTAAGCATGGATCGATGCATAATTCGTATGTATTGATGCATATGACGTTTCCACTAACATGTATCGATGCCTAATATGTATGCATTGGTACATAGGCTGTTTCAACTGATCATGCATCGATGCAAGGATCATATGGATCGATCCATAGAGCATTTTGCCTTTCATGTGTCGATACATGACTCGTATGCATCGATGCATACTGAACAAAAAAAGTTTTGTGATTTACCACATGCTGTATGGATCGATGCATAGGCTTATATGTTGATGCATACTGACACAAAATGGATTTTATGTGTTATTTTAAGAGATGTATCAATGTAGGTCTTTATATACAGTTATGCAACAATAGAATGGGATAAAAACACAATAAGAACACAAATGTATCATGTAATGTAATGCACAACCAACATTTGGATGATGATCACACAATTTGCTATCATTCAAAATTAATTCAAAGTAAAGAATTTTCTCACATGTACATGTAAGTGGATGAGGCAACCAAGATTTTGCCATCATCATGTTATTTTTGAAATTTCGAGCAATATTGTGCTTTGCTCGAAAAGCATGTCCTGATTCTACAGGCAGGAGTTTGATATTGATTACTAAATATTATCTAAAATCTAAAATACAAATAAAAAATGTACGCAAGATGCCTCAATTAGAATATTTTAATATTGCATGATTTTAAATTTTATATCACTTGAGTAAAAGCTATATTTATTTGACACAAAATATTTATGAACATATCTTGAGGATGACGTGATGATACACCATTTTCTCTGGAATCCATGTTAACATATGATATTACTGCATCCTCCAACGCTTCATCAACATCCATATCATCTGATACAAAAATAATAATTAATATATATACATGTGTAAAAATTACTACTCACATACTTAGAACAATATCCCTTATACCTGTATCGAATTGACTCATGTTGTTTCATTGATTAGGTGATGTGCAATTACGATCAGTGGATTTAAATACATAAAATGAGATATGACGAAAGCAAACAAAATTATACAATGTATATACCACGACTAGATGCAATAATATTCTCATCAACGTGAACATTAATTTAAGTGAATGAGAGCACATGGTTATAACCTCTAATATGTTGTCTAAAATGTTTTCCTTCATCTGAACCATCCAAAAATAATTGTTGCAATTCTATAGGAGCATTAACTCGTGAAAATGATACCTTTCCACCAGTATAACACGTGTCACGTGATTCATGATGAAACAATCTTGCATTGCAGTGTGTACATGTAAGTGGATGAGGCAACCAAGATTTTACCATCATCATGTTATTTTTGAAATTTCGAGCAATATTGTGCTTTGCTCGAAAAGCATGTCCCGATTCTACAGGCAGGAGTTTGATATTGATTACTAAATATTATCTAAAATCTAAAATACAAATAAGAAATGTACGCAAGATGCCTCAATTAGAATATTTTAATATTGCATGATTTTAAATTTTATATCACTTGAGTAAAAACTATATTTATTTGACACAAAATATTTATGAACATATCTTGAGGACGACGTGATGATACACCATTTTCTCTGGAATCCATGTTAACATATGATATTACTGCATCCTCCAACGCTTCATCAACATACATATCATCTGATACAAAAATAATAATTAATATATATATATATACATGTGTAAAAATTACTACTTGCATACTTAGAACAATATCTCTTATACCTGTATCGGATTGACTCATGTTGTTTCGTTGATTAGGTGATGTGCAATTACGATCAGTGGGTTTAAATATATAAAATGAGATATGACGAAAGCGAACAAAATTATACAATATAATATATAATGTCTATATTGATCATCACCAACCAAGTGCAACATCATTAACATGTGTAATTCTACTTAGGCCGACTTCACTGTCATGAGTTCCTTTAAAAGTGTGATCTTGGAAAAGTCATATTTGTAAAATTTTGAAATCGAACTCTCGACTGACTGTTTATAGTGCGAGATGTTTGAGCTTGTTTCTCTTACTCTTTCCGCCGCCTATAATTTTCACATCATCTCGACAAATGATTTTCTCTCTGTTCGTTGCTCATATTTTGTTTCCCATTCCTTTCATTTTCGGCCCTTCTTGACCTATGTTGTTGACTTGATATTTGACGGGTATTATTTTCCATTTTGTTAATGTAACTGCCAAATACGTATGTAATTTATAAGCAACATAAATTCATTAATTATGTTGAAAATAATAGTAAATATAGATTTGCTTTAAAATAAATATATCTTTTTAAAAAAAATCACTTCAAAAATGATATTTGTAAAACATAGGTTAAAAATATAAATCTAAACTAAAAAATGAAAAATACGAAGAAGAAAGTATGCAAAATAAATTAAAAATGGATAATCAATAAAAAGAAACATGTTGGAAAAATAAATAAAAATATTTCATATTAACTAAACATTGAAATGTAAAATGGTGTGAGAAATTGAGTGAGTGCAACTTAATTATATAAAAAGCTAAGTTAATTTCAGTTATAGATAGATTGTAGATATAAATTAATTAAAAAATATAGTGAGAAAATATAGTGTTTTGATAAAAAAAATATTTATTTTGATCATATGTCAGAGATGAATAATTAACATATCTTTTCACATCTTATTCAATTTCTCTCACTCTCTTGCTATCTCTCTACTCCTTTTTAACATGCTATCTCTTTTTTTTATTCTTTGTAAATTTTCATAATGCATTATCTATAATGATTTGAAGTTGTACAAGAGAAATTATTCGATACCATGTAAGATAAAATCTTTTCATACAAAAATATAATACATTAAAACATTGTTTTTTTTAGTCAAAAATTTACTAATTATAGTATGAATTTTTTATTATTTTACAAATAAAAAACAGCGTAAAATTACTCCATTTTTATTTTTTGTTTGTTTTTACATTTTTAGTTTGTGTTAAGAATAAGCTGCAGTTTTTATTAATAAGCTCTAGCCATAGTCTTAAAAATTGATAGTAATATGAAGAAAAACGGAGAAACGGGCTCGAGAGTGCCCGTTTGGACGCTAGTAATTAATAAAAAGATAAATTCTAAAAAAATTAACTATTTGTCATTCATGTCCAACCGTAGATCCTAAAGATATCAGTTTGATTTTTAACTGTTATAGCTAATTATTTCTTAAGTACTACTTGAATATAATCTCATTTTCAACTGCAAGTAATAAAAATCGATGAGCAATAAAGAACCATAACATATTAAAGAAAGCATCATCGCAATTTTCCAAAACAATAAATTCTATTGATGTAACAAACAACGTACAAATGCGATGCAATATTATTTTTATACATTATTCAAATTGTAAGAAGAATTGAAATATGTACAAAGTATTGAAACAAAATCTATAATGCCGGAAAAACATCAAGAATGATGTAAAGAGAAAAACAAAATGTATGTACATGTAATCTTCAAACCGAAGATATCAAAATAACGCAAATTAGGAACTATACTGAATCCTATGCAGAAACCATTGATAAAAAACCGATATATCATCAGAAGATGATCTGACATAAATTTTATTCTTCTATCACTGCCAACTGAGAACTATACCAAATCCTTTGCAGAAATAATTGATCAAAAACTAATATATCATCAGAACATGATTTGACATAAATTTTCTTCTTCAATCACTATATATCATAGACTAAATAAAATTAATTATGCACGTTATAAGTTATCAAAATATAAAAGGTCTCATGTTTAAACAATAAAAGTATGAAATCAAAATTCTGAAGAGTTGTGAAGGGTTAAAGTGAAATTTTGAATTTGTTTTGTGAAATATTTTGAGATTCTAAAGAGAAACAATACAAAATAAAATAAAATAAAACTTGAGCTTCAATTTTTTAGTACTAACGTGACTTTGGTCCTTCACTATATCCTTTGAAAGTATTGGCACGTTAGAACCTTTTACTTGTAGTAGATACACTTTTTATTTGTAAATATTTAGTGTGTCTTTGAGTAAATTGATTTAGAATGAGTTGATTTTTTAAGATTGAGATTGATTAAAAAGGAATTAAACTTTAAGTAATCCTACATAAGTCTGTACAACCAAAAGAACTACGCCGCACAATTTGACAGGGTACACAGATTTCAATCATAAGAAAGTCAAAATCATAATTAATACTATTTAAAAAGAGAAGAAGAATTATTTCAGTGTTAATGAGAAAGTTAATTCCACTTACTCACACATTAAAAGTTGAAACCTCCTTCACAGACTACACATTTTAAGAAACAAAACTATAATCAGGATTCTATACGTTTTCCTCTTAATCTGAGGATGTGAAAGATTGAAATCCAATAGAAATTAAAAAAATAATAAGAATTGATTGTTTCTAACCAAGTAGTATTTGAGAACAACTTCTTCAAATTGGTGTGACCATCTCTATATCATTTTCTTCCTCTTAAATTTCTTTCATACATTTTGTAATAAAGATGACAATCATTGTCGAAAAAATTGCACACTAAAATTAAGGGCGTTCAAATTTTCCAATGAAAGGGTGACTTGGATTTAATTTTTGACAAAAGTCAATTGGAGTTGGACATTTATCATTTAATGGTATGTGTGGGTTATATAAATTCATATCCATGTGAGGTTATTAAAAAAAACTGAAGGATAAATATGGTTGGTAATTGTTTTTGTAGTAGTTAGTTATAATAACATTCTCTATATTGAGAAGTTATGGAAATAGAAGTTATAACATGAATGCAATATTTTGTTAAACTGTTCCATAGGTGTAAGGTATGGTATGACTGCCACATATTGGGTAAAAAAATTCAAAAATTTGAGGATAAAATCGGAAGAAAAATAGGCCACTCCAAATGGTTGTATCCCTTTTATATATAGTTATAGATATATGAATTGGATGAATCATTATTATTAACATATATGAATTGCATGAAGAATTGGATCAAGTATTTTTGCTTGATAGAGTTTTTTCCAATGTTTTAATGTTTTAAAAATTCGAATGAGGATCGAATCGATGAAACTTTTAGTTTAAGATTTAATTGACTCAACTGTTTAAATATACGATTGAATAGTTTATTGAAATAAATTAATAATATGAAGATAAATTCCATAGATATGTGATACACAATCTTACATTCACAATTTAATCAAATAAAATTTTCAAAAATCCAAGATCAATAACACCATAACAAAACTTAATTGTACGCTTAATTTCAACTTTTATTTGAGAACAATTTGAACAAATTAAAAAATTATAATAAAAGTAAGTTAAATCAATTCAAACCAAAATTAAAATAATAGAATATAAAATTTAATAATTAATAATATTTAAATTAAATATGATAGAATCACCAAAAATAAATAATATAATATACTAATTGACCAATTATAAGCAAATGCGAATTGAGCGACAACAAATAAGTCATAATTAGACAACATATTAAGTTGAACGACAATCAATATTGAGTTGGATGACGTGACTATGTTTAAAAGAGACAGCGTGATGATGATGCAACATAGTTGAAATAAAAAACTATAATAGAGTTATAGAACTTAAAAGTTTGTATAGTCGTAGAACTTTAAGTTATGACATTGACATATTAAATATTTCAATATTTTATTTTTAAAAATGGTTAATTTGATGTATTTTTTTTGAATGAGACGATTTTATAAAATCAGCTCTGACTCTTTGGTTCAAACGATTTTGGACGGTTCAATTCGGTTTTTCCAGTTTTACTCAAATTTTGATCCACTAGAACTTTTAAAAGGTTGACTGGAGCAGATTCAACTTCAGTTCTCGAACAACCAGTTGAATCGGCTGATTTGGTATGATGTTTAAAACATTAAAATTTTCACACTTCATGTTAAACACTACACTAAAGAAATTGATTATAAACGTTGTTTTTTATTTGTTTATTATACATTTAATATTCTTACATAGATAATTTCACATCTCTAATACTCGAAGAGAGAGATTGAACGTCTAATTTTGGATAGTCATTTAAGGAGATATGTTATATTCAGGAAATTTCTCATAACGCATGAGAAAGGCTACCCTAGCTTAAGAGAAGTCAATCAAGAAGTCCTTAGCCAAGTAAAGATAAAGGTCCAAAAAATGACGGATTGATTCGATACACACTCAATACTATCACTAGATATTTTATAAGAGGAGGAGAATTCAGTTCTTCTTGAAGGAGATATGCTTGCCATGTTATGCATATTTCAGAATCATTATCTAAATTGAAGGTAACATCTTTGTTTGAGATTGACTTTTCACACAAAGATACAACATGAATCTAACCTCACGAGGATGACCCATGGCTATTAACATGAAAATATTTGATTGGAATATTAAAACAGTTCTCATCAATCACAGGAACTCAACCAATGTTCTATATTGGAAAGTGTTTAAAAGACAACAATTAGACCATGAACTCCTCCAAGCTTTCAAAGGCTCATTGGTGAGATTTTCAGGTGAGCATGTGAAAGTTCTTGGTCATATATCTGTCAAAACTACGTTCAAGAGGGGAGAAAATGTAACTACAATCATTGTTAGAAACCTTATAATAAACACACATTACTCTTACAACGTTATCATTGGTATGCCTAAAGCCGTCAAAATAGATTAGCCTATATGGGTTGGCCGGTCAAGCTCGAAAAATGATAAGCCTTGAGCCTTAAAATTAAAGTTCATATTTTTCAAGGTGTTTTTAGTCAGACCCTAAAAATGATGCTATCCATTAGGGCTAGCCCGCTTGACCCGCTTAACTATTAATTCTTAAAAAATATATTACTATTTATGTTGACTCACTTCAAAATAACACATTAATTTTTTTCACCTCACCATATTTTATCTCTATTCTATTCAATATTTCTCTTTTAAATTTTATACATTATTATATTTAAATTAATATTTAATTGTTTTGTGTTTTACTTCATAATTTACTCATATTCTATTATATTCAATTGGTTCTCTTATATTAAATATTTGATTATTATTTTAAACAATTTAGATGCATATTAACATATTATAGTATTTATAAAAATAATATATATAAATTTTAATTATATTTAAAATAAATATTATGAGATTTTATTTATATTTTAGTCTAAAAATTAATATTAAAAAATTAGTCTGAAGCCCGTAAAGCACCAGACTCAAGTAGTAATTTTATCAATGAGATCAACTATCCTTTCTAGTTGTCAAACATGATTTTGTCAAAAAAATATCTATTAGTAAAATGGTAAAATATCTACGTGACTTATAAAGGAAACACGTGAGTGAGTGACCCCTCGTACCCTTTTTGAGCTTAATGTTGAATTTGTTTTTCGTTTCAAAATTAAAACCTTGAACTTGAATAGAAAAACAAATGTTGTCTCTTATGTTTAGGATTAGAAGAACAATCATTACATAATAAGGTTGTAAACAAGTTGAGAGAGGTATGTTAAATAAGTCAAAGTGTGAAAAAGAAAAAATGATGCAAGAGTAAAATAAAACTAAGTTTAAAAAGCAAGGCAAAATAAAATGAAAATAATTCTAAGAAAATCCAAAGAATAAAAAATGAAAAGAATGTATGGCAAAGAGGAAATAAAAAAGAAAAGAGAGTCTGTAACAAATGATTAATGATTGCTCTTTTGAACTTAAAAGTTTTTGAATCTTGAAAAAATAATGATTTATTCTGAGCCAAGCCACGTTACAATATTAGGAAAAGATTTAGTGATGCATAGTTTGATAACTTCTTTGCATTAATATAAATGATCATTAATCTGAATGAAGTGAATGCATGTGTATGGTAAATAGAGAAACACTCACCTCTGTGAGAGAAACATTTGAGAGACAAAAATAAATGATTTGTTCTGAGTTGAATGGAATCTCTAAATGCACCTTATATTTCATAACAACTTATTCACAAACATTCTTTATTCTGAAATCTATTACGATTGTCTTGAATTTAAATGTTAACAAAGACATGCAAATTATTAATAAACCTCGTTCAATTAAAAACTTGAATTGTGTATGCATGTACTTATGTAATCATGTTTGTATGTTTGTCTTACTTTTGTTTTAGGACAAACAAAATTCTAATTTGAAGATAGTTGCTTAGTATGTAATTTACTAGTTTATCAATATCATACTCACATACTTAATAGCTTACTTGGACATAAAGTAATATGGAAAGCCTCTGATCTATTGCTTGATTATGATTTGTATTGATAATTATATATTGATCATGTTTTATATATTTTTGATCATTTTAGGTTGAAATATGAAAAGAAAAAAACAAAGATAAAAAGATCAATTGCCAGACCAGACAAAGTATCTGACCCAAGACCTAGAAGTCAAAGTCGAGCCAAATCCGTTGGGAGAATTAGAACTCGATCAGAGAAATTGAAACAAAATGAATGGTTGAAAAACAAGTGAAATTTGATGGGAGAGTTTGACATCGACAAGAAAATTTAAGGTAAAACGAAAGGGTAAAAAATAAGGAAATATCGAAGGGCTGTTGAGATAGACTGGCCAAGGAATATCAGACTGTCCAAAGGAGATTTTGCTTTTGCACCTTCTATCAAACTACTTGCATCATGTGAATCTAAGTTCTCTCTTATTGGGGTTAAATGTGTACTTTAGAGTCTAAACAAAGATCTAGACGTGGTATATATATATATATATATATATATATATATATATATATATATATATATATATATATATATATATATATATTAGATTATTAGACTGTAAGTAAGAAATAAAAATGATATCACGATGTTATTTCATATATATATATATATATATATATATATATATATATATATATATATATATATATATATTAGATTATTAGACTGTAAGTAAGAAATAAAAATGATATCACGATGTTATTTCAGACATGGATGCCTTTGTTGAACAATAGCCGATAATTGGGACGGAGCTAGTGTATTGAAAGAATGGGCCCATGCCCCCACCATAATTATCACTTATTCCATATTTGATATTGTAAGTAATATATTAACATGTTAAATGTATTAAAAATTAGGAAGAAAATTTTATTATGACCCCCACTTAATAAATAATATTGAATAATTTAGCTCTCTCACACCTATTATTATACTATATTTAAAATATTCAATTGTTTGCTTTCCTTTTTAAAAAATGATTAACTTTCTATAATAAATAAAATAAATGCTTTAAATAAAATAAAAAAAATTTAACTTTTCTTTTTCTATTCCTATTAATTCTCTATGACTCTTTCCAAGGACAAACAAATCACTTTCCGTATACCTCTTTCTCTTACTTCTCTTTCTCTTAATGCAAAGTGCATTTCGGTTATCAATTTCTTCTCTATAGTTGATCTTTTAAAAGATAAATTTTTTAATTTTAATATTTATGAATTTACAATTGATTTTTATTATTATAATAAGAGTACAAATATATTATTACCTTATTGAGTTTGAGATTGTGTTAACGGTAGAAAATTTATTTTTAAAGTTTTGTAGTATTTGTATCAATTTTATTGTATTAGTATGAACTTTCTAAATATGATTTTAATTGTGAATTTTTATTTTGTTTTTAGTAATAAGCAATGGAAAGATATTTCAAAAGAAAATCAATAAAGTAATCATCAACTCCTAATCCTCATACACTTAATGAACATGGAAGCCTCAAATGGGGTCCTCCCATGATTTTTTTTTGGAGTTTGAATTGGAAAAACATCCTAATGATCTTGCTGCTGCAACTGGCAATGCTCAAGTTATACTTGATGATCTTGGAGATGATTTATTTGTTATTTTGATTGATGAATCTCGTGATATCTTAGTGAAGGAGCAAATGGTTATTGTTATACGTTATGTAAATAATGAAGGAGAAGTTATTGAGCATTTTCTTAGTGTTGTTCATGTTTCAAATACTAGTGTTCTAACACTGAAATTGGCTTTGGAGTCATTATGTAAGGTGAATATAATGGTAAAAAAAGTTTAATTTTAAAAGAGAATTGTTCTGCATTTTTTATTTATTATTTTGTCCATCAACTCCAATTAGCTCTTGTGACATTAAAAAAAAATTTCTAAAATTGATTTATTTTTTAATTTGATTGTTAATTTATATAATGTTGTTGTAGCATCATGTAAGCGTTGAGATATTTTTCGAGAAAGTCAAGTTACAAAGGTAAAAGAAGCGTTGAAATAGGGAGAAATCTCTAGTGGGCGTGACTTGAATCAAGAAGTGACAATTAAGAAGGTGGTGGAAATAAGATGAAGCTCACATTATGGTACGTTACTTAGTATAATTTATCTATTCTCTTCTATGATTGATGTGTTAGAAATGGTTGAGGAAGATGTAACAGATTTAAATTTTAAAAAAAAGGTGAAGCACTAATTTAGATGAATTATATGCAATCTTTTGAATTTATTTTCATCTTGCACCTAATGAAAAAGTTTTAGGAATTCCACATGATTTATCTCAAGCATTATAAAGAAGTGATCAAGATATTGTAAATACTATGAAGTTAGTAAAAGTGTCTAAAATAAGGCTACAAGCTATAAGAGATAATGGTTGAGATTCTTTGTTGAATGATGTTTCATTATTTTGTGAGCATAATGATATTGACATTCCAAATATGCATGGCAGTTTTTAACCAGCACAAAAAAAATTCAAAGAGAAAAATGGAGAAAATATCTAATTTACATAATTTTTAAGTTGAGTTGTTTTATGAAGTGATTGATTGATGACTTCAAGAGTTGAATAATTGTTTTACAAAAGTGATTACTGAGTCTCTCCATTATGTAGCTTGTTTAAGTCCAAGACATTCATTTTATGCGTTTGATAAAAACATGTTGATTCATTTAGCTCAATTTTATACTTTAGAATTTTTCCAAGTTGAATTATTGGAACTAGATTGTCAGCTTGAAAACTATTTCTTAGATGTATGCTCTGACAATGAGTTTTTCAGAATTAAAGGGGATTAATGATCTTTCTATTAAGCTCGTAGAGACCAAAAAACATGTAGTGTATCCATTGATATATTTGCTTTTAAAGTTATCTCTGATATTACTGGTGGCAACTGTAATAGCTGAAAAAACTTTCTCTACTATGAATATTATCAAGAATCGAATGTGAAATTGAATGAGTGATGAATGGTTAAATGATTGCTTTGTTACTACATTGAGAGATATTTTTTTTATGTTGAAAATTAGAAAATCATTCAATACTTTCATAACATGAAAAACCGTCGAGAACAATTATAATGTGTATTTATATTTTTGAAAAATAAAATATTATATTTATATTTTTGAAAAATAAAATATTATATTTATATTGACCCCATAATTCAAATTTTCTGGCCCCATCCCTGGTTGATAATATATATTAAAGGTTAAAATGAGCATAATTGACCATTTGATATGCACTGACACTCTTGATCACTGATACTTCTAATATTGTACTTTTTTTCTTTTTATGAACAAAAACACTTTTCAATCAACTAAAATCTCGTCAATACTTAAAATAGTAATCTTTGCAAATACGTTATATTTCTCATTTATTGTGGATACAAAAATTTTACTCACTACATTGTGATTTTTGCTGGTACAATTTCTGTAATATTTTTTATTTAAATACTAATAAAGAAAATTATATTGGTCAAAAAGTACAGGTGTGTGTGTTCCCCCTGCAAGGGCAGAGAGACTCAGAGGCTTTAGTAGGTGTATTATACATTTTGGTGGCGAGGGCTTGCTCGCCCTGTGCGGTGGTTTTTGAGGTTGTTTAGGGACCAACTCACGTGAAGTGAAAGTCCTTGTTGGTGGTAAGCGCTTCTACGATTGTAGGCGGTCGGTTGGGTTGATCGTGTATGTTAAGATGGTGACGAGCGTGGTGCTCTTTGAGGTGTGGAAGATGGGTATGAATTAGAGTTTGTCCATATCCTCTTAAGAGGTGATATATTTATAGGGGTCTCTAGGACCTAGGGTTTCCTCGGAAAACGCCACAATCCACCTAGTAAAATATTAGACTGTTGAATCCCTACTTCCAAGGGAGATTTGAATCAATAATGACCCAGACTTTCTCTTTATCTAAGACATGTCTTATCCATGTTTTCCTCGTATGGCTGAGGTAAGACTCAAGGGTGAGGCGATACCTCTCTCAGGGGGACCTTTCGCCGTCGCCTCTCATAGGGAGGTCCTGATAGCACCAAAATACACTACATATTTGACTTGGATTGCACATGTTTTACCATTATTTTATTATCATTTCTATTTTTATGCTGATATTTTTCCTTGTTTTCAGGTACATGGCCTAGAAAAAGCCTTACTCGAAGAAACAAAGCGAAACGGAGAAGAATGAGTAAAATGTACACATGGAGTTCAACATGGCATTCACCATAGAGGTATCCGCGAGGAAGATAACGTGTCTCACATCCCAACGATCACAAAGACCGGGTCTGACCATTTTGGGAACATGGCATTCGCCATCCATACATGGAGTTCGCCACCTTTGATAATGGCGCTCTAGTCAAAGGCAATTGGAGATTCACCCCCATGACCACCATTTTTCCTCACACGAATGCTGAAGGAGTTACATGTTTCCCTAGGTCTAGTACTAGTATAAATATGCCATAAAGTTCGTTGTTTTGGGTGTCCAAGCTTTGCACAAATATAAGCCATAAAGTTTAGTATTATTAGAGCTTTAACTTTTTACATCAAGGGGTTATCACATTTTATTCGTGTATCAAGTTTGGAACACCATTATTTTGAAGTTATTTATCTTCCCACATTTATATTGCGTCAAAGTTTATTTCCGTCTACTTGCGTTGTACCAGATTCAAGTCTCAGATTGGAGCATGTTCGTGTTTAATTCAGCTTTATTTACGTTTGAATTGCCTTGTCTATTTAATTACCTCACTTTACTTTTCTTGCATTGCCTTACGTTGTTTATTTCCTCGCACCACTTTACTTTGTTTTATTTCCTCGCATCGCTTTACTTACTTTATTTCCTCCCACCGCTTTACTTTATTTACTTTATTTCCGCTTGTTACTTTTCGTACAAAAATCTATTTTCAAAGCTATACATTTATTTGCAAGTTCTTGTTGAAACTCAATTGCACACGTATCACTTTAATATGTCATATCACACTTTTTGACTATATGATATATCATTTACCATAACCATGTCCAGCTAAATCATTAGTGCTAGAATGTGAGGACCGTCAAATCAACGATACTCCATATTTTGTCTCTGTAAGAATGCTTTCGGGGTTGTTTTGACTTTAATACAATCTTTAAGTTAAAGTTTTCAATCAAAATTACTTTTTGTCGCAACTTAAATATGCGAAACGAAACAACCGGCGAAAAAAGAAGACAGAAGAGTCGCCACCGTTTGTTATTTATCCCAAAGGAGGGAAAGGAAACGATCGAAGAAAACCTGAAGAGAAAGGAGAAGACAAGGTCTCGCAACCAAATCTTGGGTTCGGGAGTCGATTATGCGAAGGGAAGGTATTAGCACCCCTACGCATCCGTAGTACTCTACGGGATCCACTCTTGTTGTTCTCGTCTAAAGGGTGTATGTATATCTAAGGTACTATTTACTAAAAGAAGGTTAAAAGAAAATGAAAATGACTCGCAAGGATGTCGCATCCACTGCCTACGTATCTCATCTGAACATGAGAATCAGAGTCTTCGTAGCTCGGCTACCTATGGGTTAAAGAGAAGTGTGCTCGCTAAGACATCGCGTCTTATGCCTACGTATCTCATCTGGAATGAGAATCAGAGCAAAACGTAGTTTAGCTAACTATGGGAACAAGGGTCTCGATTGCAACTAGGGCAAGAGAAAGGGAAGGTCTCGATCGCAACGAGGGCGAGAGAAAAGAATCGCAACAAGGGCGAAAACAAGCAAGGATTAGTTGTTAGTCGTTAGTCCAAAAACTCGGCAAGACATCGCATCTTGTGCCTACGTATCTCATCTGAACATGAGAATCAGAGTTGCCGTAGTTCGGCTAACTAAGGGTTAAGGACTGCCATCTGAACATGGACTTACAAAAAGAGGACACCAGCTATGTCAAAGGAAAGTGGGCAATGTGTTCACGTCCTAGTAGTAGGTGTCGTAGCTCGCTGAATCGAGTCTTAGGCAGTTACCTCTTTGCAATAGAACGGACTGACATGCCACGAGATCGGAGACGCTCGGAAGGTCTAAAAGTGGGGAAGCTCTGTCCTAGAGTTGTCATGGAATGTGGACCTATGTGTTAGGATTTACAAATGGGAACATCTACCTAATGTTAGCATGCAAAGAATAAGGGAACACTACCTATGTTATCATACAAAGAATAAGGGAATACTACCTATGTTATCATACAAAGGGTTCTACCTAAACGGAACAAAAGTCGACGGATGGAGCAAGGAGAGGAGCCACGGATAAGGGTAGATGGAGATGCCAGAAGCAATCGACTTACAAGTAGATGGCGATGCATGAAGCAATCGACTTACAAGAGAAATGGCGATGCAAGAAGCAATCGACTTACAAAAGGATGGATGAATACATGCTGGTTCTGTTAAGTTTTGAAAATGATTACTCGACGTTGGATCGAGCTTTTGATCTTGTTTTGAAATGGTCATCGGATGTTCGTTTTAATTCTTGTATTAACAGATGAATAAAGAATGAAAGAATAAATATTATACACTTCATGGGAGAGGGATACATTTGTTATGAATGGGGATTGTTCATGGCAAGCAAACAATAAGAATATATGCCTCATACATCATACAAGTAGGCAACCGTTAATCAATCAGATGAGATAAGCAAACATGTATATAATCAAATCAAATGATAAAAGAATGAAATAATGAAGCATTAAACAATGTATGGGAGGTATGAACATGTTAAACAATCAAACAATAGTGAATATGAATGAAAGAAACAAGTATAAATGATGACAGATGAATCAGACAGATGAAACTATGCACACAAAGGATCACTGAATAATTTAATCGGGAAATGATGCAAGGATCAAATAAAATCAAGATGAAAGGCCTCTAATACATGGCATATGAGATTAAAAAGGGAGGATCAAAAGATCTCTTCAATTGCTCTAAGCAATCCCTAAGTCAAACATCAATCATGGAAAAGTCAACTAAAAAGTCAAGTCAACTTAAAAAATATGAAATAAATAGCAAATTAATCAAGAAAATTATGAAAAATTAAAATAAATGAGGTGGGGTCAGGACATCATCATGTCCCAAAAAGATTTTAAAAATAATAAAATTTAGTGTATAAATTAATTAAAATGAAATAGAAGTCAAATGAAAAGTCAACCAAGCAAACTAGGTCAAAAATAAATCTAAAATAAATTGAAAATAGGAAATAAAATTCCAAGAAAAGGTCAGGTTTACCATGAGACATTGGTCAACCCTCATCCCAAAAATCAGAATCTAAAAATAATTTTAAGTCATGAAAATAAAATTAATAAAAATAAGTGTGTTAAAATGATCCATTTGAAATAAATAATAAAAATAAAATATTAACATTAAATAAATATGAAAATAAAAATTAAATAAAATTAAATAAAACATTAAGAAATGTGGAAAATATTTTTTGGTATTTTTATGAATAAATAAAATATTTTTAAATAATTAAAATAAAAACAGAAATTAAATGTGGAATTGAAAAAAAGAAAAAGAAAGTAAATGGATGATGCTGGTGGGCCAAGCGTGTGGGGTGCGGATAGCGTACAGGGGAAAAGCCCAGTCCAAACAATAATCAGGCGTGACATTATGTGAAATAACATTTTATAAAATAAAACATGTCACTTGTTATCAACCGGTCAAGCTATGTTTAAGTCACAAAAGGACAAAAACGAATGGGCGGACGAGATTAAAAGACAAACGCACGATCTAACGGCCTATGCAGCGCCACACCTCCATCTTCTTCACAAAAACAAACCCTAACTTCATAATCATGCAAAACACGAAAAAAACAGTGTATCTTGCTCATCTTCCACAACAAAATGCAATCAACGTAGTGCACCAAATGGCATGACATAAAAAGCAAAGTTCAAGTATGCAATGTGAGGTTCATCATGGTATTTTGTTTTGGATAAAATAATGGCCTTAGCATGAAGAAAAGTGGACAACAAAACACCCTCATGAACACGGATATGGATAGAAAACAACATCACAAACTCAAAGTTAATAACAATGCCTTATGTTGAGGGCTTCATAGACAAGCATGTCATAGTGTTAACATGGAAAACAACATGAGGATGAACATGGCAATGGCATAAAAAAAAATAGTAATAAGCATAGCATGAGCATGGTAGGCATGGTGAAATTCTGGCGTAGTCAGTATTCAGATGTTCTACTCCAAGTCATGACATCTGATCTAACATTGTACTTATTACAGCAAGACAGTTATTACACTCTGTACTAATGAGCACCTTTTCACAGTGTCACGACCTCTCCTTCTATGTCATCCTAGAAAGGAGGAACACTTAGTTATGTGCACCATAACATTCACTACTGTTGTTTTCCTACACAGTTATCAGCACGATGTCTCAATCCTGTTTTGGACATCATCTGTTACTTTGTTCCAGTTTGTTGGTCTTGTACTTGTATTTCCTAGATTAAGGTTGTAACAAGTTAAACTAATCTCCACTTATTAAGGAGCTAACAAATAGATTATTTGTTAGGTTCATTAATTGTAGCTTAGTTGTTAGTTTCCTAGATTTTAGATCAGCTGGTGGATTCCTGAAGAATAGCCTGAGAAAAATCCTGAAACAGAAAAACTAACCATCCAACATTATAGCATATGCTGTCAGGAATGAATGTCACAACATTCCGTCTGACATCCAAGCCCAGAACCATATGCTCAGTCTGTTTAGTTCCTGAACACAGACTGCTAAATTTGCTGTACTGTAAAAGACCAACCAGTCTCTACTTCAGTATCAGCTTACTGAAAGAACTGTCAAGACATCCAGTTTGACAATTTCACACTGCTCTTTTGGCCAGGTCTGATATGCTTTTTAAAACCAGACTTCACTACATACTGAACTGAATTCATCAGCTTATTAAACAGTATGTGCTGTTGTTGATGAATGTCAAAACATTCTGATTGACATTCCAACAGAAGGCTATGTATCAGGTTTGTTATTAACTTGATTGGCAGGCTGTAACACAACCTGAATTATGGCAGACATGATTATAACATGCAGTAGGTAAACAAACACAGGAAATTGTTAACCCAGTTCAGTCCAACATGACCTACATCTGGGGGCTACCAAGCCAGGAAGAAGATCCACTATTAGTAGTATCAATTCAGAGTTAAACTCCCCCGTTTACAACTCATCACTTAATCCCTACCCAATGCAATCTATACCTAGGAACTCCTAGATAGAAACCTCCAGTTTCCATTCCTATCACTACAAATACAATGTAATGTGCAAACACCTTGAACTTGCTTCACAGCTTCATTCAAGAACATAATTACTCTTGCCTACAGGCTTTGAGTAACAAACACTCTCAGGTTTACCACTGAGAAACACATGGTAACCTTCCCACAGATTGGGAGGTTTACCTTACACACACCCCTAAAAATTCATTCTAAGAGGCTTACAAAGACTAGATTACAATCAGCTATTTATAACCTAATCACCCAACTGGATTTGGGCCTTCAGAAAATTGCAGCAGACTTGTTCTTTGCTGTTGCAACTTCAGCAGAAAAATTCTGCTACAAACAAGGTCTTCAAGTTCCTAAACTCTCTCCATATATATCTCCACGTTTAGAGCCTATATATATTCTGATTTAGTCTTCAAGACCTCCACATGGGAGTTAGGATATTCACCAGATATCCTTGCTGATCCCATGACATATACTGAATTAATTAATTCAGTTTCCTACACATGTGCGATGTCACAGACCTGATGTCGTGACATCGTACATGACATGTTGGTCCAGATGTTGACTTTCTTCAACCCAACATATTAAAACAACAGAGGTGATTACATTATTTGTTTTCTAAAATTAATGCCAATCCTGAGGTATTAACACATGGTATGAGCATGAAATGAGCAAATCCATAATCATGGGAATGGATTAAAAAGCTTACCTAGTGGATGTAAGGTCCACTGCCTCTTGGTATTGGAGAGGATGGAAGGAAATGAGGTGCTGTTTCAATGCTTCTACTTGAGAAACTTGTGAAATGGAAATGGAAGGAAAACAAACTTGTCCACTTGCCTTTTCTCTTTGCTCAAAAATACCAGCCACCCTCCTTCAGATTAGGGTTTTAGTGCTTATATATGTTGGGTTTAAAGTGTCTAATGGGATGAAATCCAATCTGTTTTGGTTATGTGCATTTGGAGCAAAAGTGGCAATGTGAGGTGGTATGAGCAAATCTCTTGTTTTGGCAAAACTTAAGTGAGTGGATAAGAGAAGTACATGGCCAAATGAGGTAAAGAAAGTGGGCTGGTCATTTGTGCAACATTATTGGTTTGGCTTGTGCAACATAAAAACAGTCCAAGATGAGGACTTTGTGACCTTGTATCTTGATGAGCACATGACCAAATGGTAAGGCAATGCAAACAGTAGGAAGAGTTCATGGAGCTTAACATCTTTCATGTTGGGCATAATTTGAGATGATGAATGGAAGAAGGTGAAAAGTGGCCTTAAAGTTCAGGTTTCATCATGCCAAAAGGTTGGGCCAGTTTGGCCTAAATGCTGCCTAGAAATTCAGTTCATGATGCCAACTTTAGATGAGTGCATCTCTCAAACCAATGATCCAAATGGGATGATTCCAAAAGGATGTGAAAGAGGACATGGCAAGGTACAATTGTCATGAATAAAGTATTTTCAAAAGGTGTCTTGAAAGGCAAGAAATCTGGCCAAGAAGTCTTGACAATTTTTGCAGATTTTGGGACTTAGAAAATTTTCTAAGTGTCCTAAAAAAATGTCTCACTTTGACTTGGCATAACTTCCTCAATATTGATCCAAATGAAGCAAACTTTATATATCTAGAAAGCTTGGAACAAGAGAAACAACTTTCATGTTAGAGAAATGTTCAAATGGAGCTTTTATCTTGATGGAAAATGGGCTTAAAGTGAGTGCAACAACCATGAAAACTTGCCCTAAATGGAAAGTCAACCATTTCCAAATTTAGTAACTTTTCCAACTCCTGATTAAATGATGAATCCATGATCCAACCTTGATCAAATTTCACATGTAGGCTCCCTTAGGCATGGATTTTGAGATTCCACTCTCAAAATGCCAGGAGTTGACTTTTCTGGCCCCACAGTTGACTTTTCCCAAACTGTCTGATTCCCGATTCCATTGATCAATTGAAGCACCTCTAGCTCAAATAAAGAGCTGATTTTTTGTATGTAGAACCTTGTGGACATATGGAGGGCCATGGAAAAGAGTTTCACCCAAAGAATCAGAAATAAACTGATTTTATACCAAAC
Organism: Lathyrus oleraceus; assembly: GCF_024323335.1. Taxonomy (NCBI): domain Eukaryota; kingdom Viridiplantae; phylum Streptophyta; class Magnoliopsida; order Fabales; family Fabaceae; genus Lathyrus; species Lathyrus oleraceus. The sequence continues at coordinate 122,774,151 of NC_066580.1, forward strand.
CCTAGTTTTAGGGAAAAATGATCAAGAGCTGATTGCATTGATTGCCAATGGATCTTTCTGGGATAATTGTGAATCTTCCTAGGCCAAGATGCCTCTCCAACCATGACATGGATGAACCCCTCTATTTCCAACCAAACATTTCCTGTTGCAAGTAGCCATGAGACCCTAATTTCTTGATTAAATCCAGATGAGTACTCTGATAGCTCTGAATCGTTCACTGATGAACTGAGGACCACAATAAGATGCCTGGACCCCCTTGAGACCCTTGAGACTTGTATACTTGGAAAATGAAGTCTAATTCTTAATTTCACTTTGTGTGGGCTCCTTCTGTTAAGGAGTGGTCAATCAAAATCTGATTTCCCAAGTCACTAATGCAGTATGCAATGAGTATGACCTAGTATGATGCTAATGCAGTGTGAAACATAATCCCATGCTTCCATGAAAAATGAAGGGTAAATTTTGGGGTATTACACTTTTCAACTGAGTTAAAGAGGTGGTTACATGAAAAATGATTTTCTACTTTAACACAAGACGCAACCAGTGCAGCGTGAGCGTCTGGTATAGTTTAAAAATAAAGTCTGGTTCCGAAAAATCGAAAGTGACGGTTCCTTCTTAATTAACTCTTTTTTAAGGAAATAACCATTGCCCCACAAGTAGTTCTAATTAGAAATAATAGGATTATTGTTGGTTGATGTGATCCACGTTCCATTATTACATGTTTTGAATTCGTTTAAACGTTATTATTTTCATTTTGTTTCCATTCCAAATATTTTTTGATATCGCCTTAGATAAAAACCATGACAATTAGAAATGATAGATTTGACTATTGGTCTCTGTGGGATCGATATCTTTTAAAACTATGAGATAGACTATACACTTGCAGTTAGTTAATCCGGTAGACTCATAATATCACTAACAAGTTTTTGGCGCCTTTGCCGGGGACCAATTACGTCAAGATATCGTTACTTGTTATTACACCGTCTAGATTAAGGCACCCTAGTCTCTATCACTATGCATCACCAAATTTTTTATTACAATTATCGCTCTCAATATTATGAAGTACCGCATGAGTCTCATAAATCTAATCTTAAGATTATATGGGATAGATACGTTGAGACACTAACTCTCTCCAAACTAGAATGCACCATGAGAAATTTTTTGGCAACACAAACCATGCAGAATAAAGATTTTATGAACCAACTTTTTAATACTAAAGACACCCTCGCGCAACTTAACACTTTGGTCGAGTCCCTAGCGACTTACAACAAGGCAATGGAGACTCAAATCTCCCTGCTTGCACAGACACCTCTAGGACCCTTCCCTGAGAAACATGTGGATGTTGTAATAACCATCAGAGAAAGATCTATCAAAAATCCTAAGGAGAGTGATAATGCGGAGGGTTTAGGTGAGAAAAGAGTAGAGGCTGAGAAAGATCCACTAATACCACCCGAAAGGGAGCTTGTCGAAGAGGTAGAGAAGGAAGCATTATGTGTTGTTACTCCTCCTTATAAATCACCGATTCCTTTCCCACGAAGGTTTGTGGAAGTTAAGGTAGACTCTAAATCCGAAAGGTATGAGGAGCTATTGAAAAATATGCACACCAATGCACTTTTGTTTGAGATCCTGAATAAGAAGAGAAAATTAGAAGACCATGAAACTAGGGAACTCATTCGTATTTAGAGAGGCAAGTTAGACTTTGAGGTGGTTGATGAAAAAATTGAACCCAAACTTGAAAAGCTAGTTCTCAGGATAGAGCCAGAATTACCACCACAAGTTCAGAAGGATAAACCACCTCGTAGAAGGAAGAAAACAAAAGGTGATGGATATGAGAGATGGCTTGATAAGTGGCCATGGAAACCGAGGATAATTAAAAGTTTGATCGAGGATTCATCCTCGAAAGAATCACTATGAGTACTGACACTCCTGAACCATCAAGCTATCGACGTTAAACAAAGCGCTGCGTGGGAGGCAAACCACGAATTTCGTTTATCGTTTCCTTTTCTTTTCTTATCCGAGTATATAAAGTGAAGTTTAACCTCCATTGCTCGTGTTTTGGGGCTCGATACAGATCTTGCTACCCTTGAATCCTTAGCGCCCCGTTCCTTTGATATCAATGACTGTAGAAGTATGAAGTTTGTTAGAGCTAGGCTTGATATGAAGTTTTTGCTGATGGTACATGACATGGCCATAGACAACGTAGTTTTACCATGCCCACAACGTACCGACGTGTGCAATGAGGCTAATTGGGTTTATGATTTACATGCCGAACCTCAGGACTAGGCGGAGTCCACGAACATTCGTGAGAATGTCGTTGCTGGTGATTCTATTGACGATGAGTATGACCGACAAGAGAGGAACTCTCATGTCCACGTCACACCCCCACACTGTAACACCCCTTTTTCTACCCCAAAATACTTAACATATAATCAGAGTAAATAAGCACGCATATAAACAAAAGGGCGTCACATCAACGTTTTCAAAAACTAGAAGCTTTCAAAAACCACATCATTCATCATCAATATACAATACACCTGGTCATTTCAAATAACACATTTCAATTATCATGAATATTCCAGAATATGCATTCGCAGCGGAAAATAATGAATATTCATGCATTTCATAAAATGATCCATGTCCCATACCATGATCATCTCTCAATAATCTCTTCAAGATAAAATAAAACAAGTAATGACATAATGCATATCCAAATAAGATATGAGTACAATACTACTAATCTACCCAGTGTTACATGACCAAAGCATTAACTCATTACCTAGTCTTCAAACTAAAATACGGAAACTCTCCGGCTAAATCTCGAGTGAGCTACCTTCCACTTACTTCAGCAATACTACTCCTGAGTATCTGCACAATACCCATGTAAAGGTAACATTCAAACAGAAAGGGTGAGAATTCAAATCATTATGAAGAAGTACAATAAGGCACAATGATTAAATCAACAATTAAAGGAATTCATCACACTTCATATAACCATGTAATTAATATTAACCAACATTTATTTCACATGTTTCAAGCACACATAAAACTCAAGGAGTATAATATTCAAATCCAATATTATATTCCCAAAAATACACATAACTACAATTATCACATAATCACATAATTTGCCAAGTTATGTATCCAAATATCACCAAATTCAATTACCATATCTCATACACACATCACAATCACATCAATGCATACACTCAATTATCCCATAACTCTAATGTGACTCAATGCAAGACATGCGACTCTATGCATGTGGTACCGCAATGTGAACCCAACGTTTCACCGCTTTCTGATTCAATATCTAGATTCCAAGCCACGCTTCTGATCCGGACAAGATCAAAGCAACTACTACGCCTATTTCCGATTAAGGATCAACGTATGCTACGTCTCTTTCCAATTAAGGATCACCGTCTATCTATCACGCCTATTTCCAATTAAGGATCAACGTATGCTACGTATATTTCCATTCAAGGATCAACGTCTATCTACCACGCCTATTTCCAATTAAGGATCAACGTGTGCTACGTCTATTTCCAATTAAGGATCACCGTCTATGTGAACCCACAGTTTCACCGCTTCCACCATGAAGCCGACCATGCCATGAATGAATGTACAAATACCAACATATATGCAATTAAGATCATATCTACCATTTCTGAAGTGTAGTCTAGTGTACGACTACCCCCTTTCATCCTCAGACACAGCCTAACAGACGGCTCATTCTGCAACTCAGATCTGATCCAGCATATGATCCATTCTGATCCTTTATCCCCAGCAGCATATGGCATACTCCGACTCCCCAGCGAAGTCGACAGCCTAGTGGATGACCCATTATTCGGTCTAACGTACGACCCAGTGTGGCGCCCATGTCTTCAAATTGGCCTAATGTACGGCGCAATCTGAAGCTTTCATCATCAAACCTCCCGGATGGCATCTTTAAGCCCATCTCCATCAAGACCAACTGCCGATTTACAAGTGCAAATTTTTGGGGCATTCTAGTATTCAATATCCTTTCACCTCCAGACCACGAATGGCATACACGCCATCCTAACTCTCTCGGTTCAAGAATATTGAACAGGGGCAACTGTCATACCCCAAAATTTGCCCGTTAATATTCCAAAGGACTTCTAAAGGCATTCCAACGTATTTTGCAAGGCACTGATCTTAAAGGAACAAAGGCCCAGCTCACGAATGGCCCAATCCAGAAAATGGCCCAAACTGGCCTGTTCGCTACACGCTCGCCTAGCGAACGTTACGTTCGCTACACGCTCGCCTAGCGAAGCAAACGTTCGCTACCAGCTCGCCTAGCGAGGCTGACAGACAACAAAAAATTTCGGGCTTCGTTCTGAGCCCATTAGGTCATGAAAAAGGGCATTATAAATACCAGCACTTCAGTAATGAAAAGGAAAACGGAAAAAAGGAAAAGGAGAACCCTAGCGCTCACAGACGAAAAACCCCGAAGGAAAAGCCGGCGGCCGCAAAGCTACCTCCGTCCAACTCAATCCGGCTCGCCAATTCAGCATTACCACTCCATTGCAAACAGGTTTGCACTACTATTATCGCTTTATTTTCTTAATTTGCATGTGATACCGCTTTATGTTCGTAACTTGCATGTGATATTATAATTGAATTCATAAACATATTTGAGGTTTTGCATGTGAATTTAAGTGTGCCTGAATATTGTGAATGCTGAACCATGTAATTATGTGTTGGATGCCATAAGCCATGCCGCAGGTTGAAGTCATACTATTCTGAAATTCAAAACCCGCAGCCGCTCGCTAGCACATCGCTAAGCGAGCATGTAGCGAGTATTCGCTAGGCCTTCGCTAGGCGAGGCAGGCGCGAACCTGACAGTAGCCAGCTTTTCTGTTATGACTTTTCATTCATGTTTTATCATAGCCAGACATTGTTTATTTGATCCTATTACTGTTGTGATTTCTTTTGCGGTGTAATCCTCGATTGCACCCTGATTTGGTATGCTAACCCGTTTGTTGAATTTTGCAAAGGTTCATATGTCCCAGAAAAAAAAGACCGCCGTTAGGTCTTCCACTTTATTTGTGGGATACCCTTGTGGAGGCTCACCCAAAATTGCTTAATTAATTTTAATAATTAATTTTAATAATTAATTTTAATAATTAATTTTAATGTATTAATTTTAATGTATTATTTTTAATGTATTGATTTTAATGTGGAGATTCATCATAATCACCTAATTAACTTTAAAATGCGGCCTTTAAATATGTGATCTTGGACCTCTCTTTTGCCTTATGATATTACGGTATTACGGTCATGTCCCGCGAATGTGGGGATACACTTAGCAATGGCCCTTCGATTAAATCATCATAAAATAAATCATAGTCCCTCGGATGTTGCCTTCGAAAATACGATTTTGTCCCTCGATGACCCTTCGGTGTAGCCTACGGTTAAATGATGATCGCCCCTGCAAATGCTAAGGTATCCTTACAACTGTTGCCTTCAATGACCTATCGATGACCCTACGATGACCCTTAAACATCCAAAGGATAAAACTACTTACTTCTCAATAGTAAGGACAGTTTTACCCTCATAAGGATAGGAAATGCCCATAACGACCTCAGGAAGGTATAACTCTCAATTACTGGATCATAACCTAAAACATTTTCCACCCTTCACACTTTACACTTTACAAATCCTAGAAAATCACCACTTGGTATACATTCATACTAGAATCATTACCGAGCTATATTTTTCTAAACCATTTTCAAAATCAAACGAGATAAATACTTTGTATACATTCATACGAGAACCATTACAAAGTCAAACTCTCTTTCAAACATTTTTTAAGCAATTCACCAACACTTTTTCAGACAAAAATATAAGTGATCCAGCAATTAAGAGCCCATGGATAACCATGGATGCAAAGGGTGCTAACACCTTCCCTTTGTATAATGTACCTCCCGAACCCAAAATCTATTGAGGTCTTTCCTGTTCTTTTCCACCTTTCCTTATTGGATAAAAGAAAAGTCGGTGGCGACTCTTGCTATCCGCGACATTGCGATAAAAAGCAAAACACCCCAAGTCAGTTCACCGTATGACAGAACTGGCGACTCTGCTGAGGACTTACAAAGAGAGGTCACCTTAAAAATCATTTATGTTTTAAACTGTTCCTTCTTTTGAGGGTATTTTATGCTTGAGTGAAAGATCCTACACCCGGATCTAGTGTACCTTAGGTAAGTAGCAATAGATCATCGCGACTATCCGGCGTATACTGGAATGGTCAAAATGATGGCTACGGTTAATGTGACACTTTGGTTGTCCTGATGTTCCTCATGTTACTTGAGGAAAAATTTGGCTTCCGCGTGGTGTCATCAAAGCATTAACCAGACCTTTAGAACCCTAATTGACTCATCCTAGCCATTAGAAAGTAGTGAGATAACTGGCTTCGGTTCCGACTGGGGTTGGTTGATACTCGATACTACACTCTTTGAGATTGGACTTTAGGGAAGCTTTGGTCAACCACTTGGTGTTGCACTGAAGTGGACTTAAAGAAAGGTCAATGATGGGAGATCCTTCTAGAACCCGGTTACTATTCTAGGACAGGTTGAACCAACCAAACTTCAGTGGGGAGGGTACTTACCTATGGAACTCATGCAAGCCTTAAAACCTAGGAATGATGGTTGTATGACTTGTTTGTGCTTGTTGTTTACTTAACATTATAACATCATAACATCATAACATCATAACATCATGCATTGTACTAACCACTTCGAGGACTTAGGGATTTAACTTTGCTCTGTTTTGTAAAAAAAAAAAAAAAAAAAAGGTTTCCTTTTAGTTTACGTAAAGTTAAATTCCAAAAGTCCTTGAAAACATTTCATACATTGCATAGCATGACATAACATTGCATAACAGGTATTCTAAAAGATAAATATTCTCACGGTTTTCATGCAAACAGAAAAATGGACCTCGAACAAATTGTCAAAGATCTCCATGCTCAGAATGCTCAACTCCAGGAGATGATCTTGAACTTATCCAAGGGGCAGGAAGAACTGAAGGCTCTCTTGCTCGAGAAAAAGAAAGACAAGAAACCTGTGAGGCACATTAACCCGGGAAGAAGGCAGTTTACGAAGATCAATATGACTTTAGCACAAGCACTGCAGGGTATGCTAAAAGCAAATTCAATTACCCTCAGAGATCCTCCTGCAAAACCCAACACTACTTCTCCTAGTTATAATCCCGACGCCAGGTGTGCGTATCACTCCGATAGCCCCGGGCATAATACGAACGATTGTTGGTCGTTGAAGAATAAAATTCAGGATATGATCGACGCCGGAGAATTTGAATTGGATCCGCCTGAGACTCCTAAGGTCACCACTGCTCCTCCACCTAATCATGGCAAAACTCTCAATGCTATAGAGGATGCTGACAGCGATTGCGACCTGGATAGCTGGGTCTACCCAACAATTGGTGACGGACTCAATAATTGGAAGGCTGAAGACACTATCCCGATTTCCTTTAGTCAGGAGTAATTGTTATTGCTATTTTAACATTTTAAAGCATTGTGTCTATGCCCGGGGCACAATAGCTAATTTTTCAAGGGTTTTGTCATTTTCATAAGCATATTCATATTCAATAAATCAATGGACTTTTTGCATTCAAATATTGCGCTCTTTATCTTTCCTGTCGTTTTTCAAACAAGCTATGTTTTCTTGCACACACTCACGTAACAATTTGCCGATCCATATCCACTCTGGATCCTGTTGGTAATGATTCTGCTACTGTTCATTATGACTTTGAAAATCCGATCTACCAAGCCGAGGATGGAAGTGAGGAAGATTGTTAAGTCCCTGGAGAACTTGCCCGACTACCGCAAGAAGAAAAGACTATACAGCCGCATGAGTAATCAATTGAAATTGTAAATCTGGGTACTGAAATAAACAAGAAAGAAGTCAGAGGTTTCTTGGGGCACTCGAATTACATTGCCCAATTCATTCCACACCTGACTGCTACCTGCAAACCCATCTTCAAATTACTAAAAAAAGAAAAATCAAGAGATGATATGGAATGATGAATGACAAAATCAAGAAGTATCTCCAAGAACCTCCCATCCTGATACCACCAGTTGAAGGAAGACCTCTAACTATGTATTTGACCATGTTAGAAAATTCAATGAGGTGTGTGTTGGGGCAACATGACGGGTCTGGTCGAAAAGAGCATGCAATACACCACCTTAGCAAAAGGTACCGACTGTGAAACAAGATACTCACAGCTCGAGAAAGCTTGCTGTGCTTTGGCTTGGGCTGCTCGCCGACTAAGACAGTATCTGTTGAATCATACCACTTTATTGATTTCTAAGATGGATCTTATCAAATATACATTCGAGAAACCTGCTGTCTCCTGAAAGAGTTATCACTGACAATGGTACTAAACTGAACTCTGCACGCAGTTCAACGTAAAGCACCATAACTCTTCTCCGTACCGACCGAAGATGAATGGCGCTGTAGAAGCTGCTAATAAGAATATCAAGAAGATCATACAAAAGATGACGGTGACATACAAAGACTGGCATGAGATGTTACCGTTTGCTCTTCACGGTTATCGCACTTCAGTACGCACTTCGACAGGAGCAACTCCTTTCTCTTTAGTCTACGGAATGGAAGCCGTTTTACCAGTGGAAGTTCAGATTCCCTCTCTACGAATCATGAAAGAGGCGGGCTTAGATGAAGATGAATGGATTCAGACTCGACTCGACCAGATAAACTTGATCGATGAGAAGAGACTTGCGGCTGTTTGTCATGGACAGATATATCAGAAGCGCATGACCCAGGCATTTAACAAAAGAGTCAAGAGACAGGTGTATCAAATTGGCGACTTGGTGGTAAAGCGCATCACTCTACCACGAGGTGATCCCAGAGGCAAATGGATTCCCACGTACGAAGGGCCGTTTGTAGTTAAGAAGGTATTCTCTGGTGGAGCCATGATACTTGCTACAATGGATGGCGAAGACTTCCCGCATCCCGTGAACGCAGACATAGTCAAAAAATACTACGCATAAAAGAGACCCGCTAGGTCGACGTACCTAGGCAAAAGTAAGGGCATCCCGGCGAACCAAAAGGGTTCGGGCAAAAATTAGGGATAAACATATAAAAATGTACACCCGGCAAGTCGAAAACCTGAAAAGGCGGCTTGGGCAAAAAAGGGTATCCTGGTGGACTGAAAACCTGAAAAGGCGGTCCAGGCAAAAATTAGGGATTAAAAGCGTATGACTATGTCCCGTTCTCAGACAGCTTCATCCAATTTCAAGGGACTGAACAAGCCAATCACTTCTATCTGACAGTAGGGGATGAGATACTTGAAGACATAATGACAGTGGCAGAATTAAAATCAATAGGACTTTTTCTTCATAGCTTTCCTTTGTTGTCTCGACGATTTCCTCTTACTAGGATTTCTGTCTCCTTGTATTCAAATTGCCTATTTATAGGCCCTCTTTCAAAATCAATACAATTTCATTTCCAAAAAGATGCTGTTGCTTTACTTTCTCTGTTTTGTTTGCGTAAACGTCCATTGATTTAACTTGAATTGATATATGCATTTGAATATGATCAATGTTTACCAAAAATGCATGCCTGGAATAGTAATAGCAACTACTACACGACTTCAGGATCGAGGAGAAGGTCTAATCACGCTTTCCAATGAGTCCATCGCTAATTCTATTCCCCAACAAGAATCAGTTATTTCCCAGAAGAGGTTGGCATCACCAGGCAGACTGGTCATCTCTTCCATCCCCAGCCAGGCTCTGTTGAGTGTTTCCACCATCAGACAGAAATCAAGTATCCATAGCTAAGAAAGGGTCATCAATACAAATATCTCCGACCCGAAGACTGAGATTTATTTCCCCAGTAGAGTCCCCTGGAAGAACGTTTCAGACCCATAGTGCATTCATTACATCATTTCACATCACATACCTACATACAATTTTCATTCCGCATCATTACATCATTTTATAACATATACATGTGTACAATGCTCTCATTTATTTCAGACGCATAATTCACTCATTACATCATTTCACAGCACACACATGCATACAACCTTTGCATCTCATGCATCATGACATGGCATGAAGCTAACTTTATTTTTCAGGTCAATTATCCTCCTGACACAGTCAAAACAAAGGTCCATTCAGACGGGCATCTTTATCCATTACATTCAAGATTTAACTATATCCCTCAGATACTACCTAGCGTACGGTATATTCTGAGGTGCAGTCTAGCGTACGACTACATTCTTCTTCAGATACATCTTTCAGATAGACTCCGTGTCAACATTCATCCTGACATCTTCCTAACGATGGCATCTATAAGTACATCCCAGACATTTATTGCAAATACAACATATACAAATACTATCAGATATAGCCTAGCGTACGGTTCATTCTGATTCAGCCCAACATATGATTCCTTCAACTATTTCAAGACGGTCTAATGTGCGACCCAATTAGACCTTCGTCTCCTCAGATGCTACCTAGTGTACGGTACATTTCTGAAGTGTAGTCTAGTGTACGACTACCCCCTTTTTATCATCAGATTCAGCCTAATGGACGGCTCATTCTGCTCAGATACGGTCTAATGTACGACCCAATTTGACCTTCGTCTCCTCAGATGCTACCTAGTGTACGGTACATTTCTGAAGTGTAGTCTAGTGTACGACTACCCCCTTTTTATCATCAGATTCAGCCTAATGGACGGCTCATTCTGCTCAGATACGGTCTAATGTACGACCCAATTTGACCTTCGATGCTACCTAGTGTACGGTACATTTCTGAAGTGTAGTCTAGTGTACGACTACCCCCTTTTTTATCATCAGATTCAGCCTAATGGACGGATCATTCTGCTCAGATACGGTCTAATGTACGACCCAATTTGACCTTCGATGCTACCTAGTGTACGGTACATTTCTGAAGTGTAGTCTAGTGTACGACTACCCCCTTTTTTATCATCAGATTCAGCCTAATGGACGGCTCATTCTGCTCAGATACGGTCTAATGTACGACCCAATTTGACCTTCGATGCTACCTAGTGTACGGTACATTTCTGAAGTGTAGTCTAGTGTACGACTACCCCCTTTCATCCTCAGACACAGCCTAACAGACGGCTCATTCTGCAACTCAGATCTGATCCAGCATATGATCCATTCTGATCCTTTATCCCCAGCAGCATATGGCATACTCCGACTCCCCAGCGAAGTCGACAGCCTAGTGGATGACCCATTATTCGGTCTAACGTACGACCCAGTGTGGCGCCCATGTCTTCAAATTGGCCTAATGTACGGCGCAATCTGAAGCTTTCATCATCAAACCTCCCGGATGGCATCTTTAAGCCCATCTCCATCAAGACCAACTGCCGATTTACAAGTGCAAATTTTTGGGGCATTCTAGTGTTCAATATCCTTTCACCTCCAGACCACGAATGGCATACACGCCATCCTAACTCTCTCGGTTCAAGAATATTGAACAGGGGCAACTGTCATACCCCAAAATTTGCCCGTTAATATTCCAAAGGACTTCTAAAGGCATTCCAACGTATTTTGCAAGGCACTGATCTTAAAGGAACAAAGGCCCAGCTCACGAATGGCCCAATCCAGAAAATGGCCCAAACTGGCCTGTTCGCTACACGCTCGCCTAGCGAACGTTACGTTCGCTACACGCTCGCCTAGCGAAGCAAACGTTCGCTACCAGCTCGCCTAGCGAGGCTGACAGACAACAAAAATTTCGGGCTTCGTTCTGAGCCCATTAGGTCATGAAAAAGGGCATTATAAATACCAGCACTTCAGTAATGAAAAGGAAAACGGAAAAAAGGAAAAGGAGAACCCTAGCGCTCACAGACGAAAAACCCCGAAGGAAAAGCCGGCGGCCGCAAAGCTACCTCCGTCCAACTCAATCCGGCTCGCCAATTCAGCATTACCACTCCATTGCAAACAGGTTTGCACTACTATTATCGCTTTATTTTCTTAATTTGCATGTGATACCGCTTTATGTTCGTAACTTGCATGTGATATTATAATTGAATTCATAAACATATTTGAGGTTTTGCATGTGAATTTAAGTGTGCCTGAATATTGTGAATGCTGAACCATGTAATTATGTGTTGGATGCCATAAGCCATGCCGCAGGTTGAAGTCATACTATTCTGAAATTCAAAACCCGCAGCCGCTCGCTAGCACATCGCTAAGCGAGCATGTAGCGAGTATTCGCTAGGCCTTCGCTAGGCGAGGCAGGCGCGAACCTGACAGTAGCCAGCTTTTCTGTTATGACTTTTCATTCATGTTTTATCATAGCCAGACATTGTTTATTTGATCCTATTACTGTTGTGATTTCTTTTGCGGTGTAATCCTCGATTGCACCCTGATTTGGTATGCTAACCCGTTTGTTGAATTTTGCAAAGGTTCATATGTCCCAGAAAAAAAAGACCGCCGTTAGGTCTTCCACTTTATTTGTGGGATACCCTTGTGGAGGCTCACCCAAAATTGCTTAATTAATTTTAATAATTAATTTTAATAATTAATTTTAATAATTAATTTTAATGTATTAATTTTAATGTATTATTTTTAATGTATTGATTTTAATGTGGAGATTCATCATAATCACCTAATTAACTTTAAAATGCGGCCTTTAAATATGTGATCTTGGACCTCTCTTTTGCCTTATGATATTACGGTATTACGGTCATGTCCCGCGAATGTGGGGATACACTTAGCAATGGCCCTTCGATTAAATCATCATAAAATAAATCATAGTCCCTCGGATGTTGCCTTCGAAAATACGATTTTGTCCCTCGATGACCCTTCGGTGTAGCCTACGGTTAAATGATGATCGCCCCTGCAAATGCTAAGGTATCCTTACAACTGTTGCCTTCAATGACCTATCGATGACCCTACGATGACCCTTAAACATCCAAAGGATAAAACTACTTACTTCTCAATAGTAAGGACAGTTTTACCCTCATAAGGATAGGAAATGCCCATAACGACCTCAGGAAGGTATAACTCTCAATTACTGGATCATAACCTAAAACATTTTCCACCCTTCACACTTTACACTTTACAAATCCTAGAAAATCACCACTTGGTATACATTCATACTAGAATCATTACCGAGCTATATTTTTCTAAACCATTTTCAAAATCAAACGAGATAAATACTTTGTATACATTCATACGAGAACCATTACAAAGTCAAACTCTCTTTCAAACATTTTTTAAGCAATTCACCAACACTTTTTCAGACAAAAATATAAGTGATCCAGCAATTAAGAGCCCATGGATAACCATGGATGCAAAGGGTGCTAACACCTTCCCTTTGTATAATGTACCTCCCGAACCCAAAATCTATTGAGGTCTTTCCTGTTCTTTTCCACCTTTCCTTATTGGATAAAAGAAAAGTCGGTGGCGACTCTTGCTATCCGCGACATTGCGATAAAAAGCAAAACACCCCAAGTCAGTTCACCGTATGACAGTACCTATACACATTCATAACAATACACCATTCACATAATATACAATTAAGATCATCTCTACCATCTTAATCATTCCACATATAACCATAATTCAACTCTATAAATTATCCACCAATAGCACACATACACATTCATAACAATATATCATTCACAAATATATGCTAATTATCAAATACGCACACTTAGATTTCATTCCAAAACGAATACAACATTTAAAATCTCAAATTTTCACTTTTCACAGCAAGTAACCGGTTAACGCTCGGTGAGTAACCGGTTAACATAAAACAGAATCAATTTCCTGCGCAGATTTTCAAGCAAGTAACCGGTTAACGCTCGGTGGGTAACCAGTTAACACAAAAACATAATCACAGATTTTTAAGCAAGTAACCGGTTAACGCTCGGTGGGTAACCGGTTAACTTAAAACAGAATGCATAAATTTAAGCAAGTAACCGGTTAACGCTCGGTGGGTAACCGGTTAACATAAAACAGCATGCAGAATTTTCTGCGTTTTTCATCGTTGGAGGACTTTCGGACCTCCGATTTCGATTTCGTAAATAGCTACACGTTCAGAAAATTATAACCCATACAATACTCTAAGTATATAACATTAAGTTATAGTTTTAACACGATCAAATCACCACAAATCGAGAATATTCATCAAGACCTAACAATTCCAAAACCATGCAAAATTAGGGATTTTAACCTAAACATACATCTATCCATTGACCCGATCATACTAACCCATAACAATAAGGATTCCCCCTTACCTCTTCAATTTTCTGGAACCCTAGCTCCTCTCTTGTTCTTCCCCTCTTCTCCTTACTTTTCCTCTTCTCTTTCTCTATTGTTGTCAAATGATCAAATGAATCCTAATTCTCACTCTCCTCACCTCTTATATACTAGTGTTATATTTGGGCTTAAAGCATGATACCTCTAATTTAATTAATAGGCCCAATAAGACCTAAAATTTAAATATCTCTAATTTAATTCAAATAAAATAAACCACTCAACATGCACACCAAGTTAATTAATTCAATTATTCATTATATCTCATTCAACTAAATAATTAATTAACACACCAAATTAATTAATATAATCAATTATTACTACCTAACAACCAATTAATTAATTAACACTCCAAATAAATAAAATAAAATATAGTAATAATAATATAAGAAGTAATTACTAAAATTGGGTTGTTACAACTCTCCCCCACTTAAAAGATTTTCGGCCTCGAAAATTTACCTCAAACGAACAACTCCGGATACGATTCCTTCATCTTATCCTCGAGTTCCCAAGTAATATTGCCATTGGCGACTCCGCCCCATATCACTTTCACCAAAGCAATCTCCTTACCACGAAGCTTCTTCACTTCTCGATCTTCAATTCGCATAGGTGATGTATCAACCGTCAAATTATCCCGCACTTGAACATCATCTAATGGAACAACATGCGATGGATCCGCAATGTACCTCCTCAATTGAGACACATGGAACACGTCATGAAGATTAGAAAGTGATGGTGGTAATGCAATCCGATATGCCACTTCACCTACCCTCTCGGAAATCTGATAAGGACCAATGAAACGCGGCGTCAACTTACGCGACTTCAAAGCTCTACCAACACCCGTTATTGGTGTAACTCGAAGGAATACATGCTCATCTTTCTCAAACTCAAGAGCCTTCCTCCTCTTATCATGATAACTCTTTTGACGACTCTGAGAAACCTTCATCTTCTCTTGAATCATCTTAATCTTATCCGTAGTCTCTTGAATCAACTCGGGTCCAATCACAACACTCTCTCCCGATTCGTACCAACACCAAGGAGTTCTACACCTTCTGCCATTCCAATACTCGAATGGAAACTGTTGTTATACGTAAACTCGATCAAAGGCAAGAAACTATCCCAATTTCCTCCTTGTTCCAAAACACAAGACCTCAAAAGATCTTCAAGTGCCTGAATAGTCCTCTCCGTTTGACCATTAGTTTGCGGATGATATGCCGAACTCAAACGCAACTTCGTACCCAAAGCACTTTGCAAACCTTCCCAAAATCTCGAAGTGAACCTCGGATCTCTATCCGAAACAATGCTCAACGGAATACCATGCAAACACACAATCCTTTTGATGTACAACTTAGCCAGTCTCTCCATCGAATAATCCATCCTTATCGGGATAAAATGAGCATATTTCGTCAACCTGTCCACAACGACCCAAATCGCCTCACAATTACTCGATGTTCTCGGCAAACCCGAAACAAAATCCATAGAGATACTATCCCACTTCCACTCGGGAATAGGTAACGGCTGCATCAAACCAGACGGCTTTTGATGTTCAATCTTTGACTTTTGACAAGTCAAACATGAATACACAAATTCCGCTACATCCTTCTTCATACCTTGCCACCAAAACATCTTTCTCAAGTCTTGATACATTTTAGTAGCACCAGGATGAATACTCAGACCACTTCTATGCCCTTCCTCAAGAATCCTCTTCCTCAAATCCACAACATTCGGGACACAAACTCGATCACGACACCTCATGATACCATTCTCATCAATCCGAAAGTCACCACCTTTGCCTTGATTAATCAATGCCATAACATCGACTAATTTCAAATCTGACTTCTGACCTTCTCTAATCTCGTCAATAATGCCACACGTAAGCTTCAACATACCAAGCTTAACACACGAAGGCGTCGCTTCACAAACCAAACTCAAATCTCTAAATTGCTCCAACAACTCAAACTCTCGAATCATCAACATAGACATGTGCAATGACTTCCTACTCAATGCATCGGCTACAACGTTCGCCTTTCCAGGATGATAATTCAAACCAAAATCATAATCTTTCAAGAATTCCAACCATCTTCTTTGCCTCATATTCAATTCCTTCTGATCGAACAAGTACTTCAAACTCTTGTGATCACTAAACACATCAAATCGCGATCCAAACAAATAATGTCTCCAAAGCTTCAACACAAACACAACGGCGACCAACTCTAAATCATGCGTCGGATAATTCTCCTCATGAACTTTAAGTTGCCTTGAAGCATAAGCTACCACTTGCCCTTTTTGCATCAAAACACCTCCCAAACCCAACAAAGAAGCATCACAATACACAACGAAAGTTTCTAACGGATCCGGTAAAATCAAAATAGAAGCCGTAGTCAATCTTCTCTTAAGCTCTTGAAAATTCGCTTCACACTGCGAAGTCCAAATGAAAGCTTGACCTTTCCTCGTCAACTGCGTCAATGGTAACAACAACTTAGAAAATCCTTCAATGAACTTCCTATAATAACCAGCCAAACCAAGGAAACTTCGAATCTCAGTAACAGACTTAGGAGCTTCCCACTGAGATACATCTTTAATCTTCGTAGGATCCACAGAAATACCACCATTCGAAATCACATGTCCAAGAAAACTCACTTCACTCAACCAAAAGTCGCATTTGGATAGTTTAGCAAACAACTTCCTCCCTTTCAACACCGATAACACAACCTTCAAATGCTTGGCATGATCCTCTTTACTCTTAGAAGAAATCAATATATCGTCGATGAAAACAACAACAAACTTATCCAGATAGTCATGAAAAATTCTATTCATATACTCCATAAATACACCAGGTGCATTAGCCACACCAAAAGGCATCACGGAGTACTCGTAGTGACCGTACCTTGTCCGAAAGGCAGTCTTTTGAATATCCTCAGCCTTTACACGAATCTGGTGATACCTAGACCTCAAATTAATCATGCTAAACACACAAGCTCCAACCAGCTGATCCATCAGATCGTCAATCCTCGGAAGTGGATACTTGTTCTTAATCGTCACTTTATTCAGTTGTCTATAATCAACACATAATCTCATAGAACCTTCTTTCTTCTTGACCAACAGGACAGGTGCACCCCACGGCGACACACTAGGACGAATAAACTTCTTCTCAAGCAACTCTTCAAGTTGACTCTTCAACTTTTTCAACTCGGAAGCAGACATTCTATTGGGAGCCATCGATACAGGACTAGTTCCAGGAACTAAATCAATCGAAAACTCAACCTCGCGTTCCGGCAGTAAATCACTTATATCTTCCGGAAATACCTCCGCAAACTCACAAATTAGCAATTCTTCAATCGTCCTCTTCTCACACATATCCAAAGTTGCCAACAACATAAACAACTCGGCACCATCTTGCACTGATTCATCAACTTGCTTAGCAGACACAAACCAATCTTCCTTAGCACCAACCTCAGGAAAAATAACAGTCTTCTCGAAATAGTTGATATACACCCGATTAAATTCTAACCAATTCATACCCAAAATCACATCAAGTTGCTCTAAAGGAAGACAAACTAAATCAATTCCAAAATCCCTACGAAAGATACTCAACGGACAATTCAGACACACATATGAAGTAGAAACATAACCCATAGCAGGTGTATCAATAACCATACTTCTACGCATATCAGATAATATAAGATTCAATCGCTTAGCACAATCCAAAGAAATGAAAGAATGTGTTGCATCGGTATCAATAATGGCAGTCAAAGGTGTACCATTAATAAAGCACGTACCTTGGATTAGCCTATCATCGGTAGTGGCCTCCGCACCAGGCAATGCAAACACCTTTCCCTTCGCTTGCTCCTTCTTCGGCTTATCACATTGGGTACTAATGTGACCTTTCTCACCACAATTGAAACAAGTCACACTTGAACCAACTCCACATTGGTTTGCTCTGTGATCACTCTTGCCACACTTGAAACACGTCACCGAATCCTTACTACAATCACCAACACGATGACCTTCAATGCCACATTTGAAACACTTAAGTGGAGTAGAAGATCCTCCCCCACTTGGCTTCTTTCCAACACCAGATTGTTTCCTCTTGTCATCATACGGTTTCCCACGATCTTGGTTTTTCCCCTTCAAACTCTTGTAGAAAGAGGCACTCGCCCTACTATCCTCATCATAAATCCGACTCTTGTTAACCAACTCCGCAAAACGAGTAATCTGTTGGTACCCAATGGCCTTCTTGATATCATGTCTAAAGCCACTCACGAACTTCAAGCATTTAGATCTCTCAGTATTAGCAGTATTGTAATGAGGACAATACTTGATAAGCTCCTGAAATCTAGCAGCATATTCCGCAACTGTACCATTTCCTTGCTTCAATTCAAGGAACTCCACTTCTTTCTTCCCACGACAATCTTCCGGAAAATAGTTCTCCAAGAAGACATCACGGAAGAGAGCCCAAGTAACCTCAATGTTGTCTTCTTCGAACCTCTGAAGAGTGTTATTCCACCAATCTTCAGCTTCCTTCTCAAGCATATGAGTACCAAACTGCACTTTCTGAGCATCAGTACAGTTCATGACTCTGAAGATCTTCTCAATTGCCTTCAGCCAAGCTTGAGCTTTATCAGGTTCATGCCCACCCTCAAAGACAGGAGGATTGTTCCTCTGGAATCTCCCCAAAGCACGGAACTCATCATCATCTCCATTTCGGTTACCAGCATTTGCTTGAGGGATCTGACCAAGGGAGTCAGCCAACATCTTCAGCGCCTCAGCAATTGCATCATCATTTCTGCCTGCAACCATCGTCCTGAACAGCCTGAACAACCAGACAAACAGTATTGATCGTGTCAGATACACAAATAAAATACAACAGGATGGAAAACCCTAACGACTATTGACCAACTGGTCAACCAGGCTCTGATACCACTAATGTAACACCCCTTTTTCTACCCCAAAATACTTAACATATAATCAGAGTAAATAAGGACGCATATAAACAAAAGGGCGTCACATCGACGTTTTCAAAAACTAAAAGCTTTCAAAAACCACATCATTCATCATCAATATACAACACACCTGGTCATTTCAAATAACACATTTCAATTATCATGAATATTCCAGAATATGCGTTCGCAGCGGAAAATAATGAATATTCATGCATTTCATAAAATGATCCATGTCCCATACCATGATCATCTCTCAATAATCTCTTCAAGATAAAATAAAACAAGTAATTACATAATGCATATCCAAATAAGATATGAGTTCAATACTACTAATCTACCCAGTGTTACATGACCAGAGCATTGACTCATTACCTAGCCTTCAAACTAAAATACGGAAACTCTCCGGCTAAATCTCGAGTGAGCTACCTTCCACTTACTTCAGCAGTACTACTCCTGAGTATCTGCACGATACCCATGTAAAGGTAACATTCAAACAGAAAGGGTGAGAATTCAAATCATTATGAATAAGTACAATAAGGCACAATGATTAAATCAACAATTAAAGGAATTCATCACACTTCATATAACCATGTAATTAATATTAACCAACATTTATTTCACATGTTTCAAGCACACATAAAACTCAAGGAGTATAATATTCAAATCCAATATTATATTCCCAAAAATACACATAACTACAATTATCACATAATCACATAATTTGCCAAGTTATGTATCCAAACATCACAAAATTCAATTACCATATCTCATACACACATCACAATCACATTAATGCATACACTCAATTATCACATAACTCTAATGTGACTCAATGCAAGACATGTGACTCTATGCATGTGGTACCGCAATGTGAACCCAACGTTTCACCGCTTTCCGATTCAATATCTAGAATCCAAGCCACGCTTCTGATCCGGACAAGATCAAAGCAACTACTACGCCTATTTCCAATTAAGGATCAACGTATGCTACATCTATTTCCAATTAAGGATCACCGTCTATCTACCACGCCTATTTCCAATTAAGGATCAACGTGTGCTACGTCTATTTCCATTCAAGGATCAACGTCTATCTACCACGCCTATTTCCAATTAAGGATCAACGTGTGCTACGTTTATTTCCAATTAAGGATCACCGTCTATGTGAACCCACAGTTTCACCGCTTCCACCATGAAGCCGACCATGCCATGAATGAATGTACAAATACCAACACATATGCAATTAAGATCATATCTACCATCTTAACATTCCACATATCACCATAATTCAACTCTATGAATTATCCATCAATGGTACTTATACACATTCATAACAATACACCATTCACATAATATGCAATTAAGATCATCTCTACCATCTTAATCATTCCACATATAACCATAATTCAACTATATAAATTATCCACCAATAGCACACATACGCATTCATAACAATATATCATTCACAAATATATGCTAATTATCAAATACGCACACTTAGATTTCATTCCAAAACGAATACATCATTTAAAATCTCAATTTTTCACTTTTCACAGCAAGTAACCGGTTAACGCTCGGTGAGTAACCGGTTAACATAAAACAGAATCAATTTCCTGCGCAGATTTTCAAGCAAGTAACCGGTTAACGCTCGGTGGGTAACCGGTTAACACAAAAATAGAATCACAAATTTTTAAGCAAGTAACCGATTAACGCTCGGTGGGTAACCGGTTAACATAAAACAGAATGCAGAAATTCAAGCAAGTAACCGGTTAACGCTCGGTGGGTAACCGGTTAACATAAAACAACATGCAGAATTTTCTGCGTTTTTCATCGTTGGAGGACTTTCGGACCTCCGATTTCGATTCCGTAAAAAGCTACACGTTAAGAAAATTATAACCCATACAATACTCTAAGTATATAACATTAATTTACAGTTTTAACACGATCAAATCACCACAAATCGAGAATATTCATCAAGACCTAACAATTCCAAAACCATGCAAAATTAGGGATTTTAACCTAAACATACATCTACCCATTGACCCGATCATACTAACCCATAACAATAAGGATTCCCCCCTTACCTCTTCAATTTTCTGGAACCCTAGTTCCTCTCTTGTTCTTCCCCTCTTCTCCTTACTTTTCCTCTTCTCTTTCTCTATTGTTGTCAAATGATCAAATGAATCCTAATTCTCACTCTCCTCACCTCTTATATACTAGTGTTATATTTGGGCTTAAAGCATGATACCTCTAATTTAATTAATAGGCCCAATAAGACCTAATATTTAAATATCTCTAATTTAATTCAAATAAAATAAACCACTCAACATGCACACCAAGTTAATTAATTCAATTATTCATTATATCTCATATCAACTAAATAATTAATTAACACACCAAATTAATTAATATAATCAATTATTACTACCTAACAACCAATTAATTAATTAACACTCCAAATAAATAAAATAAAATATAGTAATAATAATATAAGAAATAATTACTAAAATTGGGTTGTTACACACACCACTCCCCATATATTCCTGTTTCACCTGCACACACAACACCAAATTATTCTGACCATTTTGCAGGCACCTCTTCCGGACAACAGTCCCGTGAGGAGTATGATTATGCCGGTCTCCGCACTTCCCTGGATGACATTCTCTGCCAGCTGCAAGAATATCACGATGCAAATGTCGAACGTGATCAGCTACTTAGAGACATACAAAGGAACCAAACCGAGATGGAGATCCATATCCATCAGATTCAGGCCCAGCAAATTGATTACATTCAACAAACCGAACTGAATATGAGGGGAAATGTTTACCCAAATAACCCAATTTTTCAAAAAAATCCCAAAATAACCCACTTTTCAGATTATTTCCCAAAATACCCCAAGTTGAAGAGGAGGCGCCAGATGAATTGGCGCCTGCTCTTACACTTAGAGAGGAGGCACAAATTGTATTGGCTAGTCCACCTTGTGTTGCCAATCCAATTGACGCATGTGTATTAAGTTTTAAAGGAGGCGCCAATTGGTCTGGCACCTGTGCGTGTTTCGTACTTTTTTTAAAACATTGTACATGATAGATAAAGTCGAAATCGACCAATTCATATTAATATTAATACCCGTTTACACAAAAAAGACTAATGTTGATGATTGGGATCACCTAACCGACCTCCGGTCCCACATCCCCTAGCTACCCGAACTTGTGGCCCTAACCCATGTTGATGATTCAGCCCAGGTGTTTGAGTATCTGAGGGCCCAGGAATATCACCACCAACTGCAAGAGATTGCCAAAGATAGTCAAACAAATCAGTGTAGTATTGTGTATGCATCTAAGGGGTACTACCATAGCTGAGTTCATGACCCATGCCAGAGTAGTTGGGCTGTGTTTGAGTTTTGAGAGGGTGACCAGGACGATTGAAGGGAGACATTGGTGTGAATGATGCATCGAGGAAAGGTTGAAATGATTATTGTCGTGTTTGGTAGACATATGGTTGTTGAAGGTTTTGGTTTTGAGATGTTTGGGCTTCTTGGTTATAGTAGGAGGAGGGAAAGTTGGTGTTAAATGATCGTTGAGTGTTTTGGCTAAGGCGGCTATGATAGGGTGATGTGTTGGGTGCATAGCAATGTTGGGTGTCTTAATGATGATTTAGTTATTGATGGTGGTACGGGGTATGCTCTTGGTATTGTGGTTGGGTGTTTGGCATGTTAGGATTGTAGGTTTGTATATTTGTGGATCAGAAATTTTGATGGATAGGGGGTTGTGAGTAGCCGGTCTGACAATGTTGTTAGGGGTTAGATATTGAGTCTTCTGGTGTGTAAGTTGCCTGGCATGAGCCTTATAGGTACATATCCTCGGCGATGAACTCAAATCCAACCGATCTGTACCAAGCCATATAATTATGACTTGATTTTTCTTCAGTTGACATCACAACGTCAGTTAAGACATGGTCTTGGCGGTGCTTCCATTTGTGACACTCAGATCTAGAGAAGCTTTGCCATGGGTTAAAGTTCCATTTTTAAGAACTTACTTTTGTGCGTACGGGAATGTGAATGGGTTGTTGTTGACGGGTGCTAGGGACGGTAGTATGGACCAACCCCATGCTTGAACCAAAACAACACATCCAGAAAATGTAAATGTGTCTTTGTGTGTATTTTTACACAAAGAACTATAAAGATAAGCCAAACAAGCGGACCCCCAACTTTAACTTCCTATTCTATCTACATGTCTTAGTAAAGGTAAATACATAACATGCATACTAGAACCACTACCTTCGGGAAATAAAAACAAACCAATTAAAAGCATAATGTAACACCTAATTTTTATTATTCGAGCCTCTTCGGTAGAATTCTCATCTAATTGTAAGCTGTTAATATGGCTTAAGGCGTGAAAGGAGTATACCTTGACCTCTCGAGTTATTCTATTACAAATCAACATCCAAGAGGTCCATGCAAATTGAATTCGCATAGTTGGTTTTACCATTTACCGCCTTACATTTCATAGGCAGTCCCAATAACATGTAGATGTCTTCTAACGTCATAGTACATTCACCGGTTGGAAACCAGAATGTGTGTGTCTCGGGACGACATATTTCACATAATGCAAGAATAAGTTTAGTATCCACCGACAAAGACATTATTTTGCTTATATGTCCAAAACCGACGAGTTTGACATACGGTTGAATCACCGGGTCCATGTGTACAAATTCATGGACCCGAGTTCGAAACCTAGAAACATCCTAAAAAAGAAACAACAAAATACATTACTTTATAAAAGATAAACAACAAATTAAGTATTGTTATCAAAAAAATATTCTAGAAAAATAATTAAAGAATTAAACGCTTACATAAGTTGCTATGTTTGCAAATGTGCCTCTGTGTGATTCACCCATAGTGAGGAGAGACATCTTGTCGGAATAAATATATGAAATAGTGGTTGTTGTAAATGAAAGAGTTGTTGTTGTAGAGGAAGAAGTGATTGTTGGTGTGGAAAAAATGTGAGACTTGCATGACTATTTATAATGAGTGACATGCAAAGACATGCAAAAGTTTGAATGCATGGATAGTAGTGCTTGCATGCTAGCGCCGAATGGTTTGGCTTACACATGAAAATGTAACATGCTAGCGCTAATAAAACTGGCGCCTCCTAGGCTTGCATGCATACATGGTCTTCACATAGCCTGACGCCTGCATGACTATCTACATCCTGAGTTACGAGGTCTGCAAGGCACCACATGGACTGACGCCCATGTACAAAGAATACATGCTAGAGCCAATTGGACTGACACCCATGTACAAGGAATACATGCTAGCGCCAATTGGACTGGAGCTAGGGCTTGCATGCTTGCCACATTACTTGTGTGTTTAAGTGTCTTACTACCTACATCCTACAATCAACACAAATTCATCTGCACCAAAATTTTTACTTTTCATCTGCATAAAAAATATTACAATGTCATCTGCACCAAAATATATTAGCAATGCTCACTGCAACGGTGAGACATATGAGTGTGATCTATACGGGTTTTGTTTTCGAAACACCGATACTATCCGACTTACGATCAAGAGAAATTCAGATTTCTTGCATTTGAAAACACGAATTGAATACTACATAGGATCTGGTTTTATGTCACAAGTCACGTATCAAAATCATTTTTTTTCGAGAACAGTCAATGCAAAATTTTCCCTCTCAAGGTACGGGATGATGAAGACGTTGAATATATGTTTGTTAGTCACGAACATTCTGGTTGCAATTCTATTGAGTTATATAATACTCTTCAACCAAGTATACCATCTCAACAATCTCAGATAACTAATCAAGTTGAATATGATGAATTTAATTTAGAAAACTCAGATGAAGCCGACCTAGAAGCAGAAGCACAAGTCAACATCGTTGATGAAGAAGAAGAGACCGAGACACAGGCCGATCATATGTTGAACAACAACATTGAAGATGACGATCATCCAGCGCCATTACCTCCAAGTCATGTATATAATCTGCCTCAACATACGACAAACATGAACCTACATGACGATGAAACATCCAACAATGTTTTTTACAACCAGTATCCACGATCATAAGATGAGTTAAAAGTGGGAGACATGTTCCGCACTAAAGAAGAATGTGTGAGAGCTATCAATTTTTTTTACATGAATAACTCTATTAATTTCACCGTGAAACACATTGATTTGAGAAGGTATATCATCGAATGTCGTAACATCCTTTGCAAGTTTCGGTTGGTTGCGTCTCACAAAAAGAGAAGCGACTCTTGGGAGATAGCTTCTATAGACCCACCTCATAGTTGTATTGCAACTAATGTTGTACAAGATCACCGTAAATTAAGCGATGTATTGATATGTTAAGACATTTTGCCGCTTGTTAACAAAGACCCATAAGTGAAAGTGAGTATAATAATATCTCATATCGTCACAAGATATAATTATACTCCATCTTACAAGAAAGCATGGATTGCAAGGACAAAGGTTGTTGAACAGGTATTCGACAACTGGGAGGATTCATACAAAGAATTACCATGATTTTTATGGGCACTAAAAACATACGCACTAGGAACTATTGCAATTAGGGAGACATTGCCAGCATTTACGCCAGACGGAACCTGTGTTGCTGGAACTAGAATCTTTCACCGCCTCTTTTGGGCGTTTGAACCGTGCATCAAAGGTTTTACATTCCGCATACCTATTATTCAAATTTATGGATCATGGTTATACGAAAAATACAAGGGTACTTTGTTTATGTCTGTTGTACAAGACGACAACAATAATGTCTTTCCGATTTCCTTTACTCTGGTTGAAGGTGAAACCGCTGGTGGTTAGGGTTTCTTCCTTCGACATCTCAGAACGCATGTCGCACCACAAACCAATCTCTGTTTGATTTCAGATAGACATGCTGCCATTGAGAGTGCTTATGATAACCATGATAACAAATGGCATGATCCTCCTTCTACCCATGTCTATTGCATTAGACATATCGCACAAAACTTCATGCATGCAATCAAAGACACAAACCTTTGTAAAAAGTGGAAAATGCAGGGTATGCTCTAATCAACTGTCATTTCAACATTACCATGACAAAATTAGATTCTCTAATGCAGATGCAGGAAGGTGGGTGGATAACATACCAGTAGAGCAATGGACAAGGGCATTTGACAGAGGTTGTCAATGGGTTCACATGACAACAAACCTTGTGGAATGCATGAACGACGTATTCAAAGGTATTAGAAATCTACCAATAACCGCATTGGTCAGAACAACCTATTTTAGGTTGGCATCTACCTTCACAACCAGAGGTGAAAGATGGAGTGCAGTGTTAATTTCAGGTCAAATATTCAGTGAATTTTAAATGAAAGTGATGAAAGAGGAAAGTATCAAAGCTAGCACACACGTGGTTACAGTCTTTGATCGTCATAGACAAAATTTTAGTGTACAGGAAACAACGGACCATAATGAGGGGAGGCCAAATTTATCCTATGCTGTCAAACTAAACAGAAGTTGGTGCGACTGTGGAAAGTTCAAGGCCTTCTGTATTCCTTGCTCCCATGTCATTGCGGCATGCACACATACTCACCAAGACACTTACAACCATCTATCTGATGTTTACAAGGCCATTACCGTCATGAATGTGTATAACAAAAGCTTCTCGGTGCTACCAATGGAGAAATACTGGCCTCCATATGAAGGTGACATAGTTTGGCACAACGATGAGATGCGAAGAAAGAAAAAAGGACGGCCAAACAACACACGTATTAGAACATAAATGGATACGACTGATAAAATGGTAAGATTATATAGTATATATCGTCAACCCGGACACAATAAGAACAAATGTCCCAATCTAGGAGCAACATCTGCGTCATAATTTAGTACCTCCTTTCAATTTTTGTAACCTTGGATTTTTGTATATCATTAACTTTTTGTTACAACAAGGTTAACAATTAACATCACTACAACATAAGCACACTTAAAACAGAAGAAGTCCAAATAAATAACACAAAAACCAAACATCAAATACAAATGAAAATACTTAACCATAATATTTAAAAACAACATTTCTAATTGATTACAACAATCAAACTGATGTCATCTCGTCCAAACATCATTTCCCTAGCATCCTTATCAGTTTTTACTCGCACCTAACCAAATATACTATTGAGTCTCTCAATACTTCTAATTTTTTCCCCTTATGGTATTTTCCCATCTAACTAATGAACCAACTCCCTCTTCAGTTGATTGAAACTACAGATGTTCCAGAAGAGCATCAACAACAGAGGCTTGCCTCTCAAATATACCACTTTTCCATAGCGGAGACGAACACCAAACATGCTTGCAATATGGAGAAATGATACGTGGAAAGATGAATCACACAACACCTCTATTTATGAAAAAAATTGCACATTACACGGAGGCACTAGACCAATTGGTGCCTCGTCTTCCAACTTACACATGGGCGCCAATTGGATTGGCAACACCATGTGCTGTAGCCAATCCAATTGACGCCCCCACTTAAAATTTAAGGGTAGGCGCCAATTGGTATGACGCTTATGCCTTATATCTTTTTTTTAAACTGAGGTATATTGGATTTTTTTTTGAAAACTGGGGTATATTGGGATTTGTTTTTAAAAAATATAGGGTATTCGAGTAAAAAATTCACACGAGGGACCTAATCGAAGAGATGGCGGGATTAAGAGTAAGGGTGCATGTTGGAGTTCCGCACCCTTAGTATGGGCGAGGCAGACATGATGGTCGAGGCCGAGGCCAAGGCTGTTTTTGAGCTGGGACACAGGTTATTTCTCTTCTTCTTCACCTTACATCGAAACATTGAGGACAATGTTAGGTTTAAGTGTGGGAGGGGATCTACCATTTTTATCGCTATTTTTATCGCTTTCTAGTTATATTTATTATTTTATGCATTTAGTTAGGATTTTATCATTGCATGTACTATCGAGTCTTTATGCGTGGTTTTCTGCTGTTTATTATGTCTTTCATTTCTTGAGCCATACCAAAAACAATTTTTTTGAAGAAGAAAATAATGTTTATTTTTGAAATTGTAGGCTATCAAACAAGCTAATGATAGGTTGTAGAGACTTGGGAAAGCTCCTAAGATCGATATCGTCTTAACACCGTAAGTCTTCTAATCATAGAGATCGATCTGGATACTTGTTATGTCATGGCCTTGAACTCTCACCCCTAAATAAGTCCTTAAGTAGTTTACTTTAGCAGTCAACACCATCTTAAGCACACACTAAGTAGGAAGGTTGATGCAAATAAGTGAGTGATTTTGAGAAAAAATGGATAAATGCTAAAGCATAAATACGAACCGGTAGTGAAAAATAATAAGTTCTTATTGTTGGTTGGTTCAGAGGTATCTAGTTCTGAACTTGGTAGGACGAATTACGATCTGATCCCCCACAGTTGCAATTTGGAAAAGGGGTGACCGCTTTGATACTAGAGCCCTTTCGAAAAAAATAAATCACAATTTCTAACATATCTCCTCATTTTTGTACAAATAACGGGCTTAATGTGATTGCACATGAATGAAAAAGGATGAAAAATGGGATGATTAAGTAAGGCCTATGCATAATAACATAATGCAGATTGGTTTGTATAGCAAGGATACTTGTGACAACAAATGCGGAATGGGTTGTTACGATATCCTTAGTTTGCGAGGTAGTACCTATCAACACGATTATAACCAAAGAAAATTCTATAGCCTAAAATAATCATCTGAGAGTTACTGTTTTTCTTCTTAGCACAAGTTTTGCTTGAGGACAAGCAAAGGTTTAAGTGTGGGAGATTTTGATAGCATCGAAACACACTACATATTTGACTCGGATTACCCATGTTTTACCATCCTTTTATTACCATTTCTATTGTTATACTGGTACTTTTCCTTGTTTTCAGGTACATGGCCTAGAAAAGGCCTTACTCGAAGAAATGAAGCAAAACGGAGAAAAAAGGGAGAAAAATGAGTAAAATGAACACATGGCGTTCATCATAGAGGTAGACGCGGGGAAGATGATGTGTCCCACATCCCAACGGTCACAAAGACTGGGTATGCCCATTTTGGGAACATGGGGTTCTCCATTCTTACATGGCATTCGCCATATTTGTTAATAGCGCTCCAGTCAAAGGCAGTTGGAGATTCATCCCCATGACCACCATTTTTTTCCTCACACGAATTCTGAAGGAGTTACATGCTTCCATATGTCTAATACTAGTATAAATAGGCCATAAAGTTCATTGTTTTGGGTGTCCAAGCTTTGCACAAATATAAGCCATAAAGTTTAGTATTACTAGAGCTTTAACTCTGTACATCAAGGGGTTATCGCATTTTGTTCATGTATCAAGTTTGGAACACCATTATTTTGAAGTTATTTATCTTCCCGCATTTAAATTTCGTCAAAGTTTATTTCTGTCTACTTGCATTGTACCAGATTCAAGTTTCCGATTGGAGCAGGTTCTTATTTAATTTAACTTTATTTACGTTTTAATTGCCTTGTCCATTTAATTACCTCGCTTTACTTTCCTCGCATCTCCTTACTTTGTTTATTTCCTCGCACCACTTTACTTTGTTTTATTTCCTCGCACCACTTTACTTAATTTACTTCCTCGCACCGCTTTACTTTGTTTACTTTATTTCCGTTTGTTACTTTTCATACAAAAATCTATTTTCAAAGCTATATATTTATTTGCAAGTTCTTGTTGAAACTCAATTGTATACGTATCACTTTAATATGTCATATCGCACTTTTCGACCATATGATATATCATTTACCATAACCATGTCCGGCTAAATCATTAGTGTTGGAATGTGAGGATTGTCGAATCGACGTAACTCCACATGTTGTCTCTATAAGAGTGCTTTCGGGGCTGTTTTGACTTTAATACAATCTTTAAGTTAAGATTTTCAATCAAAATTACTTTTCAACTGAGTTAAAGAGGTGGTTACATAAAAAGAATTTTCTACTTTAGCGTAAGACGTGACCAGTGCAGCGTGAGCGGCTGATATAGATTAAAGATAAAGTCTGGTTCCGAAAAATCGAAAGTGACGGTTCCTTTTTAATTAACTCTTTTTCAAGGAAGAAAACATTGTCCCACTGGTAGTTCTAATTTGAGATAATAGGAGTATTATTGATTGATGTGATCCATGTTCCAGTATTACATTTTTTGAATTTGTTTAAACATTATTATTTTCATTTTGTTTTTGTTCCAATTTTTTTTTGATATCGCCTTAGATAAACACCGTGACAATTAAAAACGATAGATTTGACTATTGATCTCTATGGGATCAATATCTTTTAAAACTACGCGATAGACTGTACATTTGCAGTTAGTTAATCTGATAGACTCTTAATATCACGAACAAGTCCTAGGGCATCACCCTAGGCAAGTAGTTTTGCAAATATAACACGACATAGTCCCTCAGGCATGAGGCCTTCGATAGCAGGAAAAGTGTTTTTCGCCTGCAATTAACGGGAGTGTCTCGAGAACTAGTACTTCCCCTCACGAGGTTATATTTAACCTTAGGAGGCTAAGTTCTCTAAGCACAATAATGCGCAACCTGCCTGACGAAACGCTAAGTCCTTCGAGCAAGGTGTTTTACTCTTCCAGGAAAGATTTCCATCTAGTCTTCAAACAAGACTGAAAATCAAGTCTCTAGGGCTTTATATGGGTCACGCTCCTTAAGCATGGATTATTCGAGTTAATCATGCCTAAGGGGATGCTTAGTTTCTCAAGTGAGAGCATGATTAGCTTGAGGAGTTTAAGTTCCCTAGACACTGTAATGCATAGCCCGACTGATGAGACACTGAGTCCCTCAGGCGAGGCACTCAACCTTTCAGGTGGGACTTCCATCAAGCCCTTAAGAAAGACTAGAAATCAAGTCTCTGGGACTTGATATGGGTCGTGCGTCCGAGGCGTGAATGATTGGATATAATCCCGCCCGAAGGGACACTAAGTCCATCTGGAGAGAGTTTAATTGTCTTGAGGAGTCTAAGTTTCTCATATGATATAATGCATAGCCTGGCTAGTTCTTCAGGTGTGGTGTTCAACCTTTTAGGCAAAACTTCTATCGATCCCTCAAGAAAGACTGTAAATCAAGTCTCTCAGGCTCGATATGGGTCGCGATTCTTAAAAGTGAGTTATTGGAGATAATCTCGCCCGAGGGGACCCAAAGCCCCTCTGGGGAGAGTCTGATTAACTTGAGGAATCTAAGTTCCTTAGACGCCATAATGCATATCCCAATTGATGAGACACTGAGTACCTTATGCAAGGCGTTCAAACTTTCAGGTGGGAATTCCATCGAGGCCTTAAACAAGACATGAAATCAAGTCTCAGGGGCTCAATATGGGTCGCGCCTCCAAGATATGAATGATAAGAAATAATCCCTCCCGATAAGACAATAAGTTTCTCAGGCGATAGTCTGAGTATCTTGAGGAATCTAAGTTTCTCATATGTTGTAATGCTTAGCTCGTCTGATGAGACACTAATTCCTTCAGGCTAGGCGTCAACCTTTTATACGGGACTTCCATTGGGCCCTCAAGAAAGACTGGAAATCAATTCTTTGGGGATTGATATGGGTCATGCCTCTAAGGCATATATTATTGGATGTTTTGGTAATCTTATTCCCATAGTCCTAGGGGCGACAAGGATCTTCTTGTGGAAGTCCGATTATGTAATCGCCTCGAGGGAAGGCAAGGATTTTCCTATGGAAGTCCAACTATGTAATCACCTCGAGGGGATGAAAGGATCTTCCTATGGAAGTCCAACTATTTAATTTCCTCGAGAAGCAAAAAGGATCTTTTTGTGGAAGTCCGACTACGTAATCGTCTCGAGGGGCACTAAGGATATTCTTATAGAAGTCCAGCTATGTAACCGCCTCGAGGGGCGACAAGGATCTTCCTGTGGAAGTCCAACTATGTAATCTCCTCGAGGGGCGGAAATGATCACCATGTTGAAGTACTACTTGACTTAGCATATCTCTAGACCTTCCATTCATAATGACTTTGTTTATTGGATTTTTTGGAGGTAAGCCAATGTCAACGTCTTCGCTCTAGACATGCCTTTTACAGTGCCCAAAAATTTCATGTTTAGAATCTTCAAACATTAATTGGATCTCCTCAAATAAGTTCCAACAACCCATATATCCTTCGAAGGATAAATTTAAAAGTATTGGAAGTGCTATCTAAAGTAGACATAAAGAAATATGCCTATGACTTGGGTAAATATTTTAGATTTTGTATAGTTAGCCTCATGGGATTTTGTCTCGGTTTCTAAAACCATTTAACTTCAGGACAACAATGCTCTTGAAAATTGGCTCCCATTCTTTGTAAGTTGGGAGGTTCGTTATATGCCTTCTTCTCTAAACGCCACATTCCTTTGGTGCTGTTAACCTTAGTAACCTGCTAATTTTGGTAGGTATGTAACAATCTCCTTGCCTCGAACAAACGACACACAATTTCCTGGTGCATGGTTGAAGGCATTCTCCTAGAATGCCAATTCATTCTTCAAGTTAATCTCACCGACCACGTTTTTGAATCCAATCCACTCTCTCTTACTCAACTCTCTGAAGAAAGTTGGATACTCCAATAACTCTACCACATCAACACTTTTCTCCTGTGTTAACTTGTGTTTTTTAACCACCTATAAGCGTAAGTTGTACTGAGAATTTTTTTTTGAGATAAAGATGAAGGAACAAAAGATGGTTGTTATGCGGAGCCATTACCTGAAGTGACTAGTCTTCCTCTTTTTGTTGGTGGAATCATTGATGTTGAGAATGAAAAGATAAAAAAATTTGAGACAATTAGAAAACCTTTTTAGATTTATATTAATAAGATATTTGACACAAATTATTTCAAAGACAGTACAACTTGTTCACTTAGGCTCTATAGGGATAAGAACCATAATTGAGAGAATGGAGTGAGAATTTTAGAAATTGAGAGAATGGAGTGAGAATTTTAGAAATTGAGAGATTGAGGATGAAAGATTCAGTATCATCGTTTATGAGATATCAGAGGGTGTCTATATATAAATACAAGTGGATGCAACTTATATAACTAACAAAAGAATAAAAAATGCAACAAATTGTACTCGATTACACTCAATCAGTAGCTGGTTACACATAAAACAATTTTTGTTCCAAGTCTTTTATACCCATATGTTCTTCAATTTATTGAACACTTCAATGAAAACTCCTTTGGTTAATAAATCAACCATTTGGTATTCACTTCTACAATATCCCAACTTTGATTTACCTTCACTAACAAGTTCTCTCAAGTAGTGAAATCTCATCTCTATATGATTGCTTCTCCCATGCGCAATGAGATTTTTTTGTAAGGTTTATAATAGAAACGTTGTCTACTATGAGCGTCACAGCCTCACCCTCTCGGCTATACAAATCTTTCATCCAATGCATCAACCATCTCGCTTGACACGCACACAACGATGCTGCAATGTACTCAGCCTCACAAGAAGAGAGCGCCACAACTGGTTCCTTATTAGAACACCAAGAGATTGGTGTTTCACCATACATAAAGATATATTAAATAATGGATTTTATGTCATCTTTATTTCCACACCCGTTTCAGTCAGTATAACCGAGCAATTTATAACTTTGACCTATATCAATTGTAGGAAATGAAATTCCACAACCAATGGAACCTTTGACGTATCTCATAATTCTCTTGGATGTTGTCAAGTGTGATGCCTTG
Source organism: Lathyrus oleraceus (assembly GCF_024323335.1). Taxonomy (NCBI): domain Eukaryota; kingdom Viridiplantae; phylum Streptophyta; class Magnoliopsida; order Fabales; family Fabaceae; genus Lathyrus; species Lathyrus oleraceus. The sequence goes on from NC_066580.1 coordinate 122,808,106, forward strand.
GTCTCTCCATGAAGCAGTTGACCTATACCAACACTATATGCGAAGTCTGGTCTCGTGTTGCATAAGTATCACAATAATCCAATCAACCTCATATATTGAGTTGGATTAACCTCTTGTTCATCCTCATTCTTTGACACCTGCAACCTTGGTTTAACAGGGGTAATGATAACATTACAATGATCCATTTCAAACTTCTTCAATATCTCAAGAGCATACCTTTTTTGATACATGAGCAGTCTCTTTTTAGACTTGTAAAACTCACTGACAAGTAAGTAAGTCAAGAGATCAAGGTTTGTCATCTCAAACTCCTTCATGAGCTCAACTTTACACTCAGAAATACAGCTTTCATCGTTGCCGTTAATCAAAAGATCATCCACGTAGAGACATAGGATTATCACCCTTCTTCATATACACACCATGTTCGGATACACACTATGATGATGCCTTTTCACAACAAAATCAGGAGGTTGTGCAACATACACCTCTTCATTCCAATGTGGATGTGGAGACAACTTCTCCCCACAATTCTTTCAGCAAGCTCCTCCATTTTATCATGCTCTTCACCATTTTCATGATATAGCGATTCTTCCTTTCGACAACTCCATTTGGTTTAGGAGTATAGGGAGACACTACATCATGTTTAATGTCATCCTGGTCACAAAATGTCCCAAACTCAGTTGAGACATATTCACCTCTACCATCTATTTTGAGGACTTTGATTTTGTGACCACTTTGTTTTTCAACCATGGAGTTGGACTTCTCGAATACCTTAAATACCTCATCTTTTATCTTGATTAGGTATTTTCGTAGCTTCCTATTATAATAATCAATGAAGATGATAAAATACCTATTGCCTCTGATTGAATCAACTTGCATTGGTCCATATACATATCAATGCACTACCTTAGAGATGAAACTTGGTTATAGAGCCTGCATCTTTGGTGAAACTTCCTCTAATTTTCTTGACTTGTGCACATTCCTCATAGATTTTAGTTGGCATGTTGAAAATGGCAGCCCTGTAACCAAATTATTCTTTTGCATAACATTGAGATTTCTAAAGTTGATATGCCCAAGCCTATAGTGTCATATCCATTCTTCTCTACTAGCATCTGTAGAAAGACGCCTATGCTACATCACCTTCAATTCATCCTTTAAGGTTATGATTTAAGCCATATAGGCCTTTACAATCAAACTTCCATTTGAGTATGTAACTTTTAGTACCTTGTCCTCCATGTGAATGTTGTAATTCTTATCAAGAAATTGACCTATGCTCAGAAGATTACATTTGATTCCGGGAATATATAACATATCCTTGATCAATAAATTCTTACCATCCCTTCTCTTGATTGGTACATCACTAATCCCTTACGGCGCTAGTTTGGTATCATCCGCAGACTTCACCTTGTTCTTCATGGCACGATTGATTGTCACAAACCAATCCTTTCTTCCCATCATGTGATTTGAACATTCGGAGTCAATATACCATTTATCGTTGCAATTTACAACCTCTTTTGTGGTCTTCGTTGTATTTTCCTCTGCTTGTAATCAGTTACAACCTTCTTTTGTCACTTCGTGTAACCTGTTACAACTGTCTTGTAACATGTTGTTGTTACATTCTCCTTTTGTGATAATTACCAATAGTTTCTTTTCATCATCATACTCTTGTATTTCAACTCTAACTTCATCTTCTTGAGGTTCTTTCTTGTTGGCATTGCATTCACTAGCAAAATGTCCAAACTTTTGACAACTAAAGCATTTCACATTGTTTTTGTCAACTTTCTTTTTTCCTTCTCTTCATCTATCGTTACCACCCCTATAGTTTCTTGAACCATCACCTCTATTGCCACTTCTTTAACCTTTTTGAAATTTTGAATTCTTGGAATTTTGGGAGTCTCTGCCTCCAAAATTCTGAAAGTTCCCTCTACCTTTATTCATTGGCCACTTTCCTTTTTCCTTCCATTCTCTTTCATTGAAACGGGCTTGCAAAGCTATCTCACCTTTTCCTTATTGACATTCCTTTCCTTTATTATCTACTCATGAGCCTTAAGAGATTTTTCCAGCTCCTCTTTGCTCATCGTTGAAAGATCCTTTGATTCTTTAAACGCAACAACGACATTTTCAAATCTTGACGTTAAAGAATGCAAGATTTTACCAACCATATATTTCTATGTGATTGTCTCTCCATACACCTTCACTAGTTCACCCACCTTATGATTTTCATTGTAAAATCGTTGATGGTTTCCTCCTCTTCCATCTGAATCAATTAAAGCTGCCTCTTGTGAGTTTGTAACCTCACCACATTCGCTTTATAAGCTCCTACATATGCCTTTTCCAGAATTTCCCATGCTTTCTTGGATGATTCGTAATCACCAACTTTCTCAAATTTATATGCCTCAACAAATTGATGGATCAAATATAAAGCCTTGAAACTATCATCTTTTCTTCCTATGCGTAACTATTTTTGCATGAATTGCACCATCTACAAGTGGATTGACATTATTCTTGATCACAACAAGAACATTTTGATAAGCAAACAACACCTTCACCTGTTTGCACCATTTATCATAATTCTTTACATCAAGGATTAGAAGGTTTGCATGAATTCATTTATTGGAGATGGTGAGCATGTCTGCAGACATGGAATTATAAAGCTTTCTTCTGAATTATTGAACTAGGCTCTGGTACCAAGTGTTGAGATAACAACCACAAAGATGAAGATGATATATATATATATATAGTGAGAGAAAGAGAGAGAGAGAGAGAGAGAGAGAGAGAGAGAGAGAGAGAGAGAGAGAAAGAGAGAAAGATTAAGTGGTATCATTTATGAGATATCCAAGGGTATACATACAAATACAAGTGACTACAACTTACATGATAGAGATTTGAAAACATTTGAGAGGCGATGGAGAAAACCCTAAACTTTGTGCATCATCTTCCTCGATGAATAACTCTAAACTCTCGCAGCTAAATGGAGAAATTTCAAATTCCTTGGGCATGTCTTTCCCTAACACCGTCAATTTCCCTCTTGCAAAAACCTAAAATGAATCAAAAAGTAGTGAATTCCTTTGCATATGCACCAAATAAGGTTTGTGACATTCCAAATTCATAACTCCCTCAACCAATACTGAAAGGAGACATGCTGTCTATTACCATTCTTGAAGAGGAATATCAAGAAAGAGTCGAGGCCTACAAGCATAACATGCATGGTCGTATCCTTTGGCCGAAGGGGTCAAAACTTTTGTTGGTGTAAGATTTGCGTACCAAGTTGGGTTTGCATTGGAAGGAATTAGGAAAATTGGGAATCATTTCATTAGGCAAAGGTTTCTTCGAGTTCACATTTTCCTCTTTGGAAGATGTTAGAAGAGTCAGATCATCAGATTCATGGAACCTATCACCAAGTTTGCTTAAACTTTTCCCTTGGTCAAAGGATTTTATTCCTAGTCTTCAAAAAAACAACATGACCCAGGTTTGTGTGTGTTTCTATGGTCGGCCTAAGAATATTGGTGCCCTAAGATCCTATTTGCTAATGCAAGTAGTATAAGAACCCCCTTCGCTCTGACATTGCTTCAACAAAGCCTATGATAAATAGAAATTTTGGTCATTACATTCGCGTTCTAGTTGATATGGATATCTCGACAAAAATTCATCACAAAAGTTTAGTCGAAAGACAAGGTTTTGCCTTCTTCATAGACCTAGGCCATGCACTTGTTCCAAAAAACTAGGGCACTGTCTGGAAATCTACAAACTTAACTTTATTGTCGATAAAACTAAGAATCTAGAGAACATCAAATCTTCTGACACTAGAGACAACCAGTTGAATGATAGAACTAGGATCAACAAACCTCACATCCTCGTGCATTCAGAAATAAATAATAATATCTTGATTCCTCCTTCTGATACAGGAAAAAGACAATGGATATACCCGAATCTAGCAAAAAAGTCTTTGGACCTGATAATATCAGGGTGACTTACCCAAATAAATCCCCAATCCTTTCTCTAAACGAGAACAACCTGGATTCAACACAAGAGTACACCAACACTTATGACATCAATTTTGATGAGACATAAGTGGTGGGAGATACTTTGAATATTGAGGCTCTTAATTATCAAGAGGACTTAAACATCACAAAAAACAAGGATTTTTTGGCTAATTCATGGGATGCTCTGGCTGACCAGACAGATTCAGATGGGCATGAAGGTGAAAAGGATGTTGAGATTGAAGGTACTGAAGCTGGCTTTCTTACTTTCCAATTAGATTTTTCAAACTCTTAAAAGAAATAGCTTAGAAAGAAACATAATTCCATATCAACCTATACAACCACATCAAAATATGGTGCTATTAGAACTTCATCATGAAGTGTCTCTATTGGAATTCTAGGGATCTAGCTAATGCCCTAACTAGACTTGCTCTGAAGACTTTCCTTACTACCCCGAGGCCTGATTTTTGCTTTCTATCTGAACCTTGGATGTCTATTACTAATTTCCCTCATTCTTTCTTCAATAACTTAAGTTAAAAGTTATTTTCCCTAAACTCTAGACCCAACAAGCTCCCCAACCTTTGGTGTTTTGTTTTAAAACTTTGAATCCTTTGTTGATTACCTCCATTGATCAATTGGTAGCTTTTAGTGTAATCTTTGATGCAAAGCTTTTCTCTAGTGATGTGGTTTATGCTTCCACTAATTAGAGGAAAATAAAGTTTTTATGGAATGATCTCTCTTTGATTCAGAATAACCATCCTTTCCTTGGTGTTTTTTGGAGGCTTGAACACTATTTTGGGAGCCCATGAACATAGAGGCGGGAGCATCCCAAAGAATAACACTTTCTCTGATTTTGTTGGTTGGATTAATCTTCATAATCTAGTAGATATTAATTGCCCATGAGCCTTATATACTTTGAGTAATGGTAGAACTAGCGCAATTCTGGTTGAAAGAAGACTAGATAGGGTGTTATGTAATCAATATTGGCTCACAGACTGTTTCAGAATGACATTTCTACCCTTCCTAGAATCAAATCCGACCACTTTCCTATTATTTTTGAGCTATCTTTCAATAACCTCAAAATTGCTTCACAATTAAAATTTCATAGAATGTGGACTTTGAATGATTCTTGCCATAATATGATTCAATCATGCTGGAATTCTAATATTGTGGGGTTCCCCATGTATGTTCTCAACAAAAAGCTTAAGTTTCTCAAAAGTGAGTTAAAGACCTAAAACATGGAGATCTTTGGTAATGTCGAAGCTCAAATAAAAGTTAAAACAAAAAACCTCAATGAGATTCAAAGAATTATTCTGTCAGAAAGATCTTCTAACACTCTGATGAAAAGAAATCCCAATTGGAATTAGAAAAAGCTCTTGAGATTGAAGAGTGTTTCTGGAGGGACAAATCAAGGTGACCTGGCATCTAGAGGGAGATAGGAACATTGTCTACTTTCAGAAGATGGCCATGATTAAGTGTGCTATAAACATGATTACCCACTTGAAGGATGGGGAGAATGTCCTTATGGATACCCCGATTATAGCAAAGCATACCATTGATTATTTCTCTAACCTGTTTTCAATGCAGCTGCAGAGCAAGATTTTGATAATCTTAGTGATATAATTGTCTTCTTGATGAACAAATGAACTCTCTTCTTACTACTTGCCCCATCATGGAGGAAATTGAATGTGCAGCCTCCAACCTCAACAAAAACACTTCTCTAAGCCTGGATGGTTTTGGGGGAATTTTTTACCACGCCTACTAAGACATTGTGAATATGCAATGATGTTCTTCAATTCTTCAACCAGGGATGTATCATGCCTAAATTAAATTTTAGCATTATTATCCTGATTCCTAAGATTCATGATGCTGACTCTCTAGACAAATTCAGGTTGATATCTATGTCTAACTTTATGTTTAAGTCATTACCAAAATTCTAGCAGATAGGTTAGCCTCTTTCATGGCCCTTCTCATTTCCATGCAACAAAAGGGTTTCATTAGAGGTAGGAATATTAGGGATTGCATATGTATTTCTTTAGAGGATTTCAACCTTTTAGATAGGAAAGGGTTTGATGGTAACTTGGCTATGAAGGTGGATGTCAACAAAGCCTTTGACAGTCTAGATTTGGGGTTTCTTCTTCAAGTTCTTCACAACTTTGGATTCAATAAAAAATTCTCAAGTTAGGTCCACAATATACTTTCCTATGCCCATCTATCTGCCATGGTGAATGACTCCCTTCATGGCTACTTCAAAAGTGGTAGGGGTGTCACATAGGGAGACCCTATGTGTCCCCTTCTTTTCTGCTTGGTCGAGGAAGTCATCAGTAGGGATATCTCAAAATTAGTGGTGAATGGAGCTATTAAACTAATGATGGGGAACATAAATATTCCTTTACCCACTCATTTTCTATATGCGGACAACATCTTTATTTCCTGCAAAGGTACAAAGGCCAACATTAGGAATCTTTTCTGGTTCTTCACTAAGTATGCAAATACTTGGGTTAGGTTTTTAGTACTACCAAATCCACTTTGTATGCTGGTGGTTATGACTGGTTTTAGTAAGGGTTATTTTCCTTTAAATTATCTTGGGGTCCCCAATTTTAAAGGGGGACCCAAAGCTTTCCACATGCAACCCTTGACATATAAGATGATTGTAAAGCTCTTTGCCTGTATGGCTTCCCTCCTTCTGTGGCAGGTAGAGTCCTCCTGGTCCAATTTGTGATTCAATCCATGATCACCCACACAATTGGAGGTTATATTTGTCATAGTTCTTCTTAAAGATATTGAGAGAGTGTTTACCTTGAGAATCGGTAAACATCCGCTGATCTTCCGAATTTCTAAATTTGGTTACTTGCAGGATCGATCAGATTGATCCTAGGACATGTGGTAATTGTTTTTGAAATGTGGTAGTGACGAATACTCAATAATAAGCATCAAATCTGAGTTTGAAAACTAATAGAAAAGGGTGATTTGAATGAAATAAACCTTAAAGGATATATAAATGACAAAGTAAATGTCGAAAGTGTAGGAATCTTAAAACTGTAAAGTAAGTATTGAAAGCGGGGAAAAACAAAGAAATCTTAAAACTGCAAATGACAAAGTAAAAAGAGGGTGTTTGAAATGAAGAAGTAAGGAAGTATATTTCTGGAAAGAAAAGTAAACACAAATTTATATTGCTTTGAAATAACTAACAGGTGTAGACAACGTAAATTCTATGCTTTACGGTTCTTCTTCACACGAGTACTTAGCAAATTCACAGATTTTTGTACATAATTTGACACACACTTTTTCCATCACTAAGACCCTATATTTATACTGGATGGAGATAACCGATTTGATGGTTCTTCAATCATGTCTAGACACCTGGGGCCTTGCATGCGCACATTTATCCACTATGCTCCACGTGTGCTCTCACGGTTTCTGACGAAGGCAAAGTTCCCTCCGTTATTTGAATTTTAAATCTTTGATCGAAAACCGTTTTCAACCGTTTCTCTGAAGAACCCCTCTGGAGTCTCAACTGTATGCTTGATTTTTATTCACCTGACCAAGTCGACTCACCTCTAGCTGGTCGAATACTATTTCCTGGTCGAAAACAGCTGTGCATATAATTTCTAATTTTGGTAATTCTTAATGGGAGTCAAAAATATGAGCCAAAAAATTGCCCCAAAAAAATGTTATTTTCGACATGCGTGAGAAAAAGACATTTTTTTGAGACCCTACTGCGACACCTTGATAACTCCGACATTGTGCCAAGTCTCTCAATGTCAGTAGAACTTTTCAATTTCTTCAACTTGTCTGGTGATGTCAGAGTCATCATTGTCTTTTTCCTACCCACGTCTTTTCAGCCTACAACCGTCTCCATCATTGTAGAAGCTGACGAAGATGATTTGTCGCCGATTCTCGACTTAACTTCTAGGAAGTGGAAGTCGCAGCCAAAGGCCACTGATGCTTCAGACCAACCTCCGGTCAAACTTCCAAGGAAAAGGTCTAATGCTCTTATTATCCAAGGGCTTACTCCTGAGGAGATGGCGAAGGTAGCGGCGGCCTAAAGTGAGAGCGATAACTCTAGCCCTGGGGTCGAAGGTGATAAGGTATAACACACTTCTCCTTACCTCACTTAACTTGTTTACCTATTTTATCCCTTTATAATTTCTGATCGTATTGATTTTAGGGCGGTGTAAGCATTGTCGTTCAAACCAAGAAGACAACCTCCTCCATGCCTGTCTCTACGCCCGATGTTTTAAATAGAGATGGAGAACCTACTTATAGACCATAATCTGAAAAGGGGTCTATACGTGAGATTAACCAACCTCCATCTGGTGACCTCGACGCTTCACCACCAAAGACTACTACCCAACATTCTCAAACCAGCGACTCTGGTCACGAAACCGATTCGAGCGAAGAAGATGGGGCTAGAGGTAATCCAGACCCCATGGTTGAGGATGAGTTAGTTAAAGACGAGGAAACCCCCGGGGTTGATTTACATACAGCTGAAGGAGCGAATGATCCCCAAGGAGAAGGTTGGGGTGACGAAGATATGGTTGTGGAGGGTGCAAATGTAGGCAACCTCATCACCAACCCTGATGATGTTGAAGGCTTTAAAGGGGGAGAGGCTAATGTAGGCGAAGAGCAAGCTTAAACTCAATCTCCTATTACTCCTATTATGGATGACATTCCAACGGCCGGAGTTTCGTCGAGTAGTATCAGAGGCCTTTTTGCAAAAAAATTGGCTATCTTGAAACAAAACCAGCCTCTTGAGTATTTGAAAGCTATGCTAAACTGCAGGGAAATGTCTTCTGACAAAAGCCTTAGCACTTCAGTGTCTGAAGATCAACCTTCGAGCACTCCTGTAGGCGAGGTTCTTTCTAAGATCAAAGATAAAGTTTTCAAAGGTGACTTATTTCTGTTGCTGTTGGCTGATCCCTCTGCCCCTTTGACTCTAAAGGCTCTTCTCAGCCAAGTCGACCTACTAGAAGCTTCTCCTGAAGTGGAAAATGTTATTTTGGAGATAGGAACTATGATCGACCAAGCTGTTGCAGATCATAAGTTGCTACCTCAGCTCACAGGGGAAATAGAGAAGAAGTCTGGTTCTGAGGCTGCTGCCTGGATTGCTGCCACCGAATCTACCAATAGGGCGATGGGATTGGAACAGACCAAACAGAAGAACAAGGAAAAGGTCGAAGCTCACAATCATGGCATTGCTTCCTAAAGGAAACAAATAGAAGAACTCCAGGTGAAGATCTCTGATGCCGAAAAAAGCAAAAATCAACTCTTGGAGTTTGACGAAGCTTTAATGGCTCAAGAGCTATCATTTGGCATGGAATTTGTCGAAATGGCTCGACAACTTGAGTCTGACATTAAACTCCTACGATCGGAGAGATCTTTGTATGGAAAACGGCTAGAGCTCCTTAAGGCCAAATATCTTCAGATCAAAGCCAACCTCCCTTTTTAGTGCTTCTTTACCTATTTGGCAATGTAGTGAAATTTTCTTTGTAACAAATATTGGTCCTTTGGGCCCGTGACTTTAATATAACCATTTTGGCATTCTTACCATATTGGCTTTTATTTATTTATATGACTATTCATCTCTTATTTTCACTTCTTGGATTATCGGTTTATATCTTTTCAAATATTTCCCGTTTACTCTTAGAATCCTTTTATCTTCACTAAGCTCTTCGAATTCATAGGCACCATTAGAGAATATCTGTAAGATCTGGAAAGGGCCTCCCACTTTGGGGACCACTTCTCTAAGGCTCTATCTTTTCGATCCATTGAAAGGATCACTTTCCAGACCAAGTCTTTGGGTTTAAAACTTTTGACTTTTACTTTCTTATTATAAGAGATTTCTATTCTTTTCTTTTGCCACTTTAGAAATTCTAAGGCATTTAACCTTTCCTCATATAAGTCAACCAATTCATCCAACATCATGTTCCAATATGACTTTGTTGGAAGTTCATGGTGCCTTTGAATCCTTATGGATTGTAGGTGAATTTCTACTGGTAAAACAACATCATGGCCAAAAGTTAGATGAAAGGGGGTCGACTTAGTAGCCTCTTTGGGGGAGGTACGACATGTCCATAAAATCTGGTCCAAAGTTTTGTGCCAATTCCTAGGCTTCTTCCCAACATGCTTTTTAATCAAACCAGTGATCACTTTATTGGCAGCTTCGACTTATCCATTGGCCTGAGCATAATAGGGCGTTGACGTTAACAATTTGAAGCCCATTTCTTTGGCAAATTCTTGCATTTTCCGACCAGTAAATACTGATCCTTGATCCGCTATAATCGTCCCTAGGATTCCAAATCTATAAATAATATGCTTTTGAATAAATTCGATCACATCCTCTTGGTTCACATTTGGTAAGAGTATAACTTCAATCCACTTTGTAAAATAATCAACTCCCACCAATATATATCTTTGACTTTTAGATGATGGAGGTCGAATTTCCCCAATCAAATCTAAAGCCCAACCCCTAAATGGACAAGGCTTGATGATAGAATGTAATTCACTTGCAGGGACGTGCTGTATGCCTGCATGCATTTGACATTCTTGACAACCATTTTTGAATTCAATACAGTCTTTCAACATGGTAGGCCAATACATCCCTTGGCGAAATAAGATCCATTTCATCTTATGACCGACTTGGTGTGCCCCACACGCTCCACTATGCACAGTCGAAAGGGCAAAGTACGCCTCTGACTCACTGAGGCACTTAAGCAAAATTCCATCTGGAGATTTCTTAAACAACTCTGTACCCAAAAGAACATAACTCAATGCTCGATACCTGGTTTTTTGATCAGTAAACACTGTTGGATTCTACAGATACACCACTATTGGCTTCCTCCAGTCTTCATCTGTCAAATTGTCTATTACCAATATTTCGAAATTTCCTTCACCAGTATATCCTAGCTTCGTCTTTTCTAAATCTATGGGCATTAATCTGGTTGCCACGACCTTTCCTTTGACTTCAATGACTTTGTGCAACTTTTACTTTGAAATTTTGTACCCGGATACAATCTGAGCTAAATCGTTAGCCACTTGGTTTTCTAGTCGAGGTATGTGTCGAATATAAACCATTTCAAGCCTTTTTAACAGTCGACTGGCGATTATGAAATACATGATCAAATTCTCCTTAACACATCTATATTCCTTTGTGATTTGTTTTGTGACCAACTCAGAGTCTCTCATTATCTCAACTCAAGTTGCCCCTATTCCAACAACATTTCAAGTCCTACGATGAGAGTTTCATATTCAGCCTCATTGTTTGAGCAAGTACCTTCTACTTTATACTAGAATTTTGTTGGAATTTTATTATGATAAATAATTACGACCCCGACGCCCGTGCCATGTTTATGACTAGACCCATCGAAGTACAACTTCCATGGTCCCAATTCGGCATAGTTCAATGCGTTTGTGTCAATGGAGTGATCGACTATGAAGTCTGCTACCACTTGCCCTTTAGCAACTCTTAATGGCATGTATATTAAAGAAAATTCAGTTAATGCTAATGCCCATTTCCCAATTCGACTATGAAAAATTGGTTTGGAACATATGTTTAATAACGTCACAATGATATGAAACATAAACATCAACAGGTTTGATATAATGTTTCAATTTTGTACACGAGAAATATAAGTATAAATATAATTTTTCGATCATGCTATACCTAGTTTCTGCATCATTTAAAACTCTACCGAGGTAGTAAATGTCTCTTTAGACACCATTATCATCCTCCTGGGCTAACATGCTCCCTAAGGTTTTGTCAGATGCAGATATATACAATCTCATACTTTTATTTCTGGAAGGTGGTGTTAAGATTAGTGGATGGCTCAAGTATTATTTAATTTTATCGAATGCTTCTTGTTGAGCCTGCCCCCATTCGAACACTTCCTTGTTGAGTTGAAGCAAAGGCGAGAATGCTTGCGTCTTCCCACTAAGGTTTGAGATGAATCTCCTTAGGAAATTGATCTTTCCCGGCAGTGACTGCAAACCTTTCTTCGTCGATGGTGCTTTCGCTTCCATGATGGCCTTGGTCTTATTCTGGTTTATTTTGATCCCCTTTTGTGGACCACAAAACCTAGGAAATCCCTAGCCTGCACACAAAAAGCGCATTTTAAAGGATTCGTTTTTAGACCATATTTTCTCATTCGAAAGATATTCGAAGATGGTCTACGTGACTCTTCCTTGAAACAGACTTAACAACAATGTCGTCTATATAGATTTGAATAAAAGTTTCTATGAAATCATGGAAGATCGAATTCATCGCTCTTTGGTAGGTCGCCCCAGCATTTTTCAAACCAAAAGGCATCACTACCCATTCATAGGGGCCTAAGGCTCCGAGGCAATGAAATGCTGTTTTTGGGACATCCTCTTCAGCAATAAATATTTGATTATACCCAGAATACCCGTCAAGCATGCTTAAATATTCATAGCCTGCAGTAGAATCGACTAACATTTCCGTCACTGGCATCGAATATTCATCTTTTAGGGTTGCAGTATTTAAATCTCTAAAATCTATGCAAACCCTTAAAGTACCATTCTTCTTTACAACTGGCACAATGTTAGCTAACCATTCGACATACCTGGCCGTGCGAATGAAATTACAACGGAGAAGCCTTTCAACTTCCTCCTTGATCTTCGACAGTATTGATAGAGCAAATCGTCTTGGGTTCTGCTTCACATGCTTTTTTTCAGGCTTGATTGGCAGTTTCAATTCGACCAACTCTCTTCTTAAACCAGGAATTTCATCATAGTCCCATGCGAAATAGTCTTTACACTCTCTCAACAACTGGGCCACTTCGATCTTGAGTTGAGGATGAATGTTGGCACTAACGTAAGTTGGCCTTTTTATTGCCCCCTCTCCCAAGTCTACTTCTTCTAGGGGATCCTGAGCCAACATCTTAATGTTTGTTGCTAGCGGATCCTTCTCAAAACCCAAAGGCTCATCATCATAAATCGCATCGAGCCTCTGGTCTTGCTCTTCATTCTGACCTTTATCAGGTGGCATTGGGTCAAAGTCCTTCCCGGGACCTATTGATTGAGAAATTTCATTGGCTTCGACAACCGTATTTTTGACTTCGGCCTATAAGGACAATTGTTGTTTGTTTTCGGCTATGTAAGCCGAAATCCTCTTTAGCGCTGTAAACTCAGTCATCATTACTGAACTCACTTCCCCATCCCGTGGGGTCGATTCCAGATACTCCCAAATATCCGAAGTTGTCTTCGCCTACCATCTCTCTGTCCCACCGAAAACCATAGTGAGGGTGTAGTGACAAGGAACAATAGGCGTTGTCATCAGGGGTAAACGCAAACTCAGCTGAATCACAGGGGGCTATAGTGGATAAGTGCTTGTCAAACTGGCGCTTGTCGACATGATTGATAGGGGTTATAAAGTACCCCTTATCCGCCTCTATGTTTTCGACGATGCCATCTGGGCGCCAAATTATTATCCTCTGGTGCATTGAAGATGGGACAACTCCGCCCCCATGGATCCATTCTCTCCCAAGCAACAAATTGTAGTTAGCCTTTGTTTCCACAATCATAAACATTATGGACCTAATGACCGTCCCCACAGTTAATTCGACTTGGATAGCGCCCATGGTGGAACCTATTTTACCTTCATAGTTAGTTAATACCATATTATGAGGTTTGGCATCGGTATCATATTTGCCAATTTTCCTTAGCATGCGGTGAGGCATCAAGTTCACAGTCGCTCCATAATCCACCAATATTTTATTAACGGGGACGTCTTCGACTTTTCCAGTGATGAAGAGGGGTATCAAGTGGCTCTTCATGGATTCGCTAGGCCTTTAGCATTTTTCTCTTTAACACAACCGTTGTTCATTACATAGTAACACACTAGTTTGTGAGCGTCCATCTCCCTCTCTATGATACTGTCATTATCTTTGGCTTCAGTAATCCTATCGAATTCCCTAGGTATTACAGATACCACCCCGACTAAGATGTCTAAGGAAGCTTCCGAACCAGAGTCAAAGTTGTCAGTCAACAATTCATCTTCGGCGGCCACCTGATTGTATTTTTCACTGGCCGTCTTACCTGAGATATTGGGATCTCTTTTGGTGAAGTTTGGGTCCTCCCTTTTCTTCACAATCACATTGGTACTTGACTCAACTTGATCCCTCTCACCAGCTTCTCTTTGGGCTTTTCGTCTTCTTTGTTCTCTTCTCCATTGAGATCTCGTCATAGGGTTTTTTCCCTTATAGTTCTCGGACACATGTGAGGTCCTTTTGTCGGTCCGAAATTCCTTGCGGTAAGCTAGTGACGAACCCCTTTCAACCTCGAAGTTCTGCCACTTTCAATGACCGCGTTTCCTGCCATCAGTTTGCTTGACCCACTTTCCATTTGACCCCTCAATACTAGGCTTAAAGGACATGGGTTTGAAATTTCGCCCTGCTTGCTTGGTTTCACCCAGCTTCACCATGGGGCGTCTTGGATCAGGATATCTCCTAGGATCGAAATCCCTTCCTGGCTTACCCACTTGATGATTTTGGATGGCTTTATGACCATCTTGGTGATTTACTATCCTAACCCCTTCAAGATTCTAAGCTTCCTTTTTGTTGAAGACATCACTACACCTAGGGCATATCATAACTTCCGACTTCTTTTTCTGACACCTTTGGAGGAAGTCCGACAACGTTTCTTCCTCTTGAGGGAAGGCGGCCTTGTTATACTCCTCATGTCGACATTCATCATCGACCTCCATAGAGGTTTCTTGAGATAACTCCACCATATTGACCTCCATGTGGATATCCTCAGTAATATCCAACCTTTGGAATTGTTTTTGAAGGCCCTTAGTGGCCTTGTCCATCTGAACGAAATTATCAGCGGTTTCTTTAGTAATCATAATTAACTTTGAACTTCCAGCGTCCTCGGCATCGGAGGCTTCAGCATTTTTCTTGTTGAGATCTCCTGCAGCCTTTTGAGCGAAATCATCAAAAGGCGCTTGCTCGAAGTACTCATGAACCCTAGCCATAACAGGTCCATTGACGGAGTCTTCAGTGGCTTCAGTCATGTTGAAATCATCAGCGACTTCAATAAGGTCCAGTTCCTCTGGCTCAGTATAATGGATGGGCCTTAGCTACCTGTAGAGGATCAGAGTCGATCTTCATCTGGCTCCGTGTTTTGTCTTCGAACTTGAGTCTTCCTTCCTGGATGACATTCTGCACAAGATCCCTGAAAAGAAAACATTGAGACGTTTTATGACCCAAAAAACCATGATATTTGCAAAATCCTCTTTTCTTTCTTTGCTCTAAAGGGGGTACTTTAGCACCAGGAGGTACTATCATCTGACCCTCTTTGACTAGTAAGTCAAAAATTTCGTCACATTTTGTAACCTCGAACGTATATGTTTTCTTAGGAAATTTGTCACTCTTTTCAGATTCGATAGGATTTTTCTCATTCGAATGGGCTAAAACTTTGCACGCATATGGAGGCCCTTGTGTCAATTCATCAAGGTCGATCTCATTTTCGTCGAAGTCTGAAATTTCATGACATGAACCTTTGTCATCATTCCTGAAATCGACATAGGCTACCTTTTTACCTTTATTCTCCCTAGCCTTTTCTTCCTTTAAACGTTCTAACTGTCGAACTCTGTCAGCCAATTGGGCCATATCCCTTAGGTACTAAGTATCTAATTTCTTTCTAATCGAATAGTCAAGGCCCCCGACGGCCATTTCTACCAGTTCATGCTTTGGTATTTGCGTAAAACATCTATCTTTGAGTAGTCAAAATCTATTTAGATAGTCATCAATTGGATCAGTGAACTTTCGTCTGACACTAGCCAACTCCTTCAAACTTATATTTGTTTGCCCCATGTAAAACTGCTCATGGAACATCCTTTCCAGTTGGTTCCAAGTGTGGATCGAATTTTGGGGCAAGGTTATGAACCATTTGAAAGTATTCTTTGTGAGAGAACTTGGAAATTTTTTTATCCTAAGGCTCTCGTTATTTGACATATCTCCAACCTCGATTAAATATCTCGCCACGTGCTCAACATAGACTCAGTAGTATCCCCAACAAACTTGGTGAATTTGGGGATTTTGGTCCTGAGAGGTGCTTCTGCTTGTAAGATATATTGTGTTAAAGGTGACGTATAATTTTGCCTTCTAAGGCCAAAATTTACCCCGTTTCGAACCATGATTCTTTCGACTATAGATGCTTGGTTATTATCTGCTGCCACATCGTCATGTTGAACTTGACGTATGATATCATCAACATTTTGGTTTCTATTCACCATTAACATCCTTGGTTCCCTGGGTACTTGTGGTTCGATCCTAGGGGGTACTGCTACTCCCCCTTGGTTTTGTGGGACCTGGTTAATGGTGAGGTCTTCCTCGAACGTGACCTCTTGATTCTCTCTTATCCAATCCCTAGGAGGAGGACGTTGGTGCTAAGGTATACCAAGAAACTCAGATATTCAAGCCACCTGTGCTGTCATCTGTTGATTCGAATTAGTCGTATTCTGAATCAGAGGATTCAACACAATGGTCAAAGTCTGAGTCAACATTTGAACCATTTCATGATTTCTTTCGTCCATCTGTTGCCTCCATGTTGTCGCAGAGTTATTAGTAAGAGTAGGTAGTTGTGTCGGGTGTCTCAAACCTAAAGGTTGGTTGATTCGACCCATGTTAATCCCAGACCCTTGCACTGGAGAATTTATGTTGACCACCGGTTCCGAAAAAGTAGAACCAGCATTTTGTAAATTGGCCATCACTGAAGTTGGCATTCCATACGGCTGCTCTCGACTACCAAATGGTATTGAGAAACCAGGGGGTACCAACGACCTATTTGGAATATCTCTAATTGATGAGGGAGTATGAGGAGGTCCCCTAGGCCCAATGTAAGTTAAAATTGGTTCAGTATGGGAGATCAAATGCGTAGGCATCGAACTCACCATAGATGGAACTGCTTCGGACACATGTGTTGTGGCCGTGTTTGCCTCTATCGAGGAAGAAGGGGGTGTTATGTTACTAGTTTATGGATTTTGAGAGTTTTGGGTGTCTGGTGGATTCACATTCGCCATCCTCGTATGAGATTCTCTCCCTGTTCATTGTTCGTCGTTTATGGCTATTTTACCACTTCTTAATAACATACAACGAATCTCCCCCCCCCCCCCTTAAAAAAAAACTTAACAAACTGAACTACACACAATACGTAACGTTAGCACGAGTCCCACTGGGCATGTCAATTTGTTTACCTTGAAAATCGGTAAACAACCGCTGATCTTCCAAATTTCTAAATTTGGTTACTTGCTGGATCGATCAGATTGATCCTAGGACATGTGCTAATTTTTTTTGAAATGTGGTAGTGACGAATACTCAATAATAAGCGTCAAATCAGAGTTTGAAAACTAATAGAAAAGGGTGAGTTGAATGAAAGAAACCTTACAGGATTTATAAATGACAAAGTAAATGTCGAAAGTGCAGGAATCTTAAAACTGTAAAGTAAGTATTGAAAGCGGGGAAAAACAGAGAAATCTTAAAACTGCAAATGACAAAGTAAAAAGAGGGTGTTTGAAATGAAGAAGTAAGGAATTATATTTATGGAAAGAAAAGTAAAGACAAATTTATATTGTTTTGAAATAAGTAACAATGGTGTAGACGACTGTAGCGGTGTATTCGTCGCTATATGATTTATCGATTAAACCATAAGCAAAGCATACAATGAATTCGAGTCGCCACCGTACTTTTATTTATCCAAAGGATTGGCTAAAAAGCGAACAAAATCCTAAGAAGTTTTACGCGTAGAAAACTAATGAAAAGATCAGAGAGTCTGGGTAAGGGGTAAATTACGCAATGGGAAGGTGTTAGGCACCCATCACGTCCTAGGTACTCCTAGGGAGCCCTTTTCACACTTGTTGTATAAAATTGTTATTTGTTATGAAATATTTATTGTGCAAACATGATTGGGATGATGGGAAAAGAATATACAATTTTATTGTTTTTGTGTTCGAACGGATGAACCCGTTGCCTACGTACCTTCCATCAAAGGTAAGGATCAAAACGCCGTAGTTCGGCTAAAAGATTTCCAAAAGTTAGTGGATTCAATTTTAAACACAAGCCCTAAGGTCTTACGTTATCCACGGGAGAAAACTCAACCTTATACAAACAACAAGTCCACCATGTGAGAACAGCTTCAACTTGCTAGTGAGGGGTTAACCCTATAATAAGCAAGGAAGACTTACAATTCAATCAACTAAGGACAAATAGGTGAGATTGACATCAACCAACTAGGATAAATCAAACCTATGGCTAATGTATGAAAACTTAACAAGAATAGACAAAGCCACAAAACGATTGAATGGGTGAAGTTAATTGATTATGATTATTCACAAAAGGAGGGTCAAAGTATGATTAAGATTGATTCAAAAGAAGTATTATGAAATGGAGTTTGAAAAAAGTCAAGGACTTGGGGTCCAGGTTTTTAATTTGAAAGCATGAAGATGTTTGCACAATATTTATCTCAGGTTTTGAAAGTAATGTGTGAAAAGGTTTAGGACCAAATGGGATGAATGGATGAAGATGGAGTGTAAAACTTCCTAGAAGGTTCACCTCTTGAAATCATATAGAAGATGACTCAAGTGTGTCCTTTGGAATAGGCAATGAGCAACAACAAACAAACAAAGCAAAGGAAGAAAAGTCAACAAAAGCGGATACCGGATGCCAATCACTGGACTTATACCAATCTCCTAAAACAAAACTGGATATCAGAGGCCACTCTATGGACTTATACTAATCTCCTCAACAAAGAAATAAAAAGTGGATACCGGATGCCAACCTATCTGGGCTTATACCAATCTCCAACAACAAAGCAACACTTGGATGTCAGATGCCAATCTATCTGGGCGTACTCTAACCTCCAACATATGATCATAGGAAAACAAATGCCAAATTACATGGACTTACAATTGTATTCTCACACACAAAAAACAAATGCATCAAGCAAAGAGAAGATGAGTGGCCAATGAAATGGTCTTATACTCACTTCCATATCATAGGAACAATGGCCAATGAATGGTCTTACAATTGTCCTCAATGGGCAAACAACAAAGACATGTCACAAAGACATATGAAATGATCATGCATTAATGAGCAATTAATGATGATAAATGCATAAAGCATATAAGCAAACATGTGCATAAGAAGTAAGCAATCAATCAAATGAAGTCATTCGGCACACACTATAACCAAGCAATAAGGCTCATACAAAAGGGTTAGGCATTGAAGCCAACTGGAATAAGGTTAATGGTGCTCTTAACCTTGACATTGAGAGCCAAGGTGAAGCAGATGAAAGGATATGAGGGGTGTGCCTCATGCTCTTATCCCTGGTCAGGGAGAGCTTTGAATATCAGAAAGTGTGGGAGTTCAGAAAGTAGGAACTCTCTCCACAAGTTAGACTCGATAGATCTTGGGTTTTTTACTCACTATGCATCAACACATGTGGTGTGAGCAAGGTGAGTGACTCACAGAATAGTAGGAGATAGGTTACATATCTCTTTTGTCTACCAATTGCCTCAAATGAGGACTTTTCCTGCTTGGGACAAAAGTAAACAAGCACAGACATTGCCTCTTAAGGAGGACTTCAGACAGTTGCCTGGCCAAGTAACAGGCCAGGTCTTCCAGACTACATGAAGAAAAAGGGTTCTACCTCAATGCAAATGCTATCAAGCAAAGCAAAGCAAGTTCTTAAAAGAACTGAGCAACTAATGGTACCTGAAATCAATCAAGTAAAATCAGTATACAACTCAAATTCAAAACCAATATAAGATAAGGATCAACACAATCAGTCAAATGTGCAATGCACAAAGCTCAAAGCACATGAGCTAAGCATCCTACAAAATAAACAAGTTGGTTCATGATAATCAATCAAACTTAATCAACTTGCATAAGTCTCTTTAAGGCATTTGCTTCTTAACCTGAAAAGCAAACTTAAACATGAGAAACAAGACCACTAGGACAAGCCTAGGGTCAAAAGGGGATAAAAAATCCAAAACAGCAAGTGAAAGCTATCCAAAATCAAGTTCAAACAATTAAGAAACAAACCCAAGTGGTTTCATGTTCATATCATTCATCATTATCATTTCACAAACAAATTAGGTTAAAGCATGTCATATAGAACCTCAAAGAAGTCAACAGAATGATTCAACTCAAATCTAATCACAAACATTTCAATAAATTCTCAAATAAATCATGATCAAACATCATCCATAACATGATAAGCATACAAAGTTTCAGCTCATTTGGATCAAAGGAAGTAGGTCAATGAAAATCAGAAAGTCAAAGCAAGTTTAAGCAAACTCATACAAAGCATCAAAACATGCACCAACTTCAATAAATCATAAAGCAGTGACAACAGATGATAAATGAATGGGACTAAAACCATGACAAGCATCAAGATGTCTACAAATCACATGTCAAATTTAAAGTCCATCCAATTAAGCATTACCATTTCACAAATCATATACAAACATGTATCACAAGAAGTCAACAAATGACCAAACAGGGGAGAAAATTCCAATCAAATAGGAAATGCCATCAATAATTCCAGAAAAATTCACATGTATTCTCAACATCCACAAGTATGTTCATGCAAAAATCCAGACCAATTTGAGTTCAATAAGCATGGCAAATAAAATCATGAAGTTGGACATGAATGGTGTGACACAAATTGTCACACCCCTAATCAAAAAATCATATCTCAATAACCAGAAATGATAAATTCACAAACTCTACACCAAAATCACCATGAACATGTCTAGTTTAAGCACAAAAAATTTCAGCCTTATTGGATTAAGTGTCATCATTTCACAAACAATTTGGCAAGGCATACATAAAATGGACAACATGAACAAACCCTAGCACATTTTAAAATCCACACATGCAAAAAATCTGGAAAAATCATCATAAAAAACTAGGGATCATGAGGAGCATTCCACAAAAAATCCCATCAAATTTGGATTAAAATTTAAGCACTTATGATTTTTGGAAGATTGGCAATCAAAATGAAATAAAAAATGAAATAAGAAATGATTTAAATAAATATTAAGCACGGCAGTGGCATTATGGTAATATGTTGGTCCCTTAAGTGAAACTCTGCGTTTCACTTAAGAAGGTGTCGCGCACGGATTGGTTCATGGCCAATAAAACAGTAAACACATGCAAAACAAAAAAAACTCAGCAGCCACACGTGAATTCTGGAAACATGAAATTAGGGTTTTGGCTACAGTGCATCATGTTCATCTTGTTCATCATTTCCAAATTTGCAGCAAGAACAAAATGCAACGAAACTCAAAAATCGACATACCATTCAAACCAGCAAACCATGTACATCAATAATCCAACATTAATTTTCACTAAACCATGCTGAAATACAAGAATCGAGCAAAGTAAAGTTTAAACATCAAATTTCATTTCAACACAACTCTCTTAATACTCAACCATTTGCCACGATTTAAAGCTCAATGTAATCAGCATGGAAAGACCTTCAAGAAGCATAACATGATTTGGAAAATAAAGAGATTCGAAATCTTACTTGATTTGGAGGGCAGTGATGAAATGAGGTTGTTTGGCTGTGTTGAGCTAAAGCAGATGCGCATGGAGGTTGGTATTGATGAATAGAAACAAGACTTGAAGCTCAGCTAGCACGATTCAGCTCCAACACAAAGCTGCCATGGAAGAAGGTCAATGGAACAGTGGTGCTTTTCTTGCTTACAGTTGTGAAATGATACTTGCTACAGCTTCCAAAAGGATGGCATATGATGAAACAATCAACCCAAGCTCGAGCTCTTTGAAGATTTTCAGCAAAAAGTTCAAGTGAAGCAAATGAGAGTTTTAAAGAGAATGAAATTTTGATCTGTTTTCTGAAGTGTGGCTAGGGTTTTCAGACCAGAAAATGATCCATATATACTCTGTTTAACATCCTTAAGTGTGGTTAGTGGAAGTGTAATCCAATTTGGCTTAAATGAAGTGTTTTTACCAATTTTGCTAAAACCACTCAAAAATGCATGGGGTGCATGTGAATGCACGAAAATGGGCCTTGAGCACATCCAAAATATGATTTCTGAACATTATCAATTGATAGAATGCATTGGAAATGATTATTTTGAAAGGTCATTTTTCACCTCCCTCATTTTTAATTCAAGCCACTTGAAAAAGGCCATTTTGATTGGTTGATTTTTGGTGAATTGTGATGAAGGGTTTGGATAGAGCACATCAAATATGACTTGTAGCAAAAAACCTCACTCAATTTGGCCAAATGGTTTGGAAGATATGCCACTTTGAAGTTCAAAATTTTTTGAGAATGATTTGATCATAACTCGCCAACCACACATGAGAAATGAGTGTTCTTGGACTTTTTGGAAATGGGAGAACAAGATCTTCAACTTTCATGTTGGACAAAAATTCATTTGAAGCTTGTATGATGATGTAATTTTGGGGAGAAGAACTTTCCATTTTTGGCAAATTCCAATTATAGGTCAACTTACTATTTTTGGAAATTTCTTGTCTGACTTCAAATTCTTCACTGTGGATGTTTGACATGCTATATGAGGCTTGTATGGACATGAATGAGACCTCTCAAACCAATTCCCAGCATCAAATCACTGATTAAATGCACATTTGACCACAGTTGACTTTACTAGGGTTTTGGTTGACTGAACCATGTTCTGATGAATTCCAAACCCTAACCACTTGAGATCTTGATTCAAAATGATGTCACAACTCAAATGAACTCTTGATGAATGATCATGGTGCCCAAATTCTTCAAGAATGGTCACCATCTATTGCTCAATGACTGATTTGACTGTTTTGACCTAGCTGGCTTCATCTGCAAGTAACATGGTTAGATGACAATATTTTTGTACTTTTGGTTAGTAAACATATGTAAAGCAATGATATATAAGTGCAAGACATGTTTGGTGATCAAGAATCACACTCACAAGATAACCCACCCACTAGGAGGGAAGCTAAGGTGCACAATGATCCTTGAGGCCATGATATGGTATGATATGATGCCATGAGGGATCTTAGGGACAAAATTGGGGTCTTACAGATGCCCCTATTTAAGGTCATTCTAGCCGGAGAAGTGAAGTTTAGAAATCTTCATCTCGACGCGGTAGAATGGGCTTAAATAACAGTAATGAGACAAATTTTGGTCCCTAAGAG
This sequence comes from Lathyrus oleraceus, assembly GCF_024323335.1. NCBI lineage: Eukaryota > Viridiplantae > Streptophyta > Magnoliopsida > Fabales > Fabaceae > Lathyrus > Lathyrus oleraceus. The sequence continues at coordinate 122,831,264 of NC_066580.1, forward strand.
ACCTCATGATGCAAATGTATGTATGCAAAAGACACAAACTCTGTGGGGAATATGATTCACACAGAAGAAAAGACGATCCATCAGAGTAATACACTCACCAGGAATAGAGACTCTAACAAGACCCTCATTGGGGATAGTAAAAGAAAAAGAATGCGTGAGCAGGACATGACTTCAAGTTGGGGAAAAACAAAACTGACACGGCGTGAACAAGACACGACTCTGATTAGGGTAATAACAGAAATCAGACTGGAGACCTCACTGGGGAGTGAAGGACTCACACTGGGGAGAAGAAAATTCCAAAGGAAAAACATCCATTGGAGAGACACAAGCTGACTCCTGGGGAGAAGCAACAGGAAACTCCACTGGGGAAGCACCAAAGAAATAAAGTGTTACCGGTATAAGGGTAACAAACTCAGGAAGAATGAATATCTAAGACCGGTATAAGGGTGAGAGATATCAATCATCCAAACATCTGAGAAAGACCTGGAAAAGGTACATAAACTCAGGAAAATCTGACTCCGCAAGGGACCAAAGTCATAATAGGGAGCAAAAAGGAAGGAACACCAGGGATACCGAGGTATATAATAGGTGACCGACCAAAGCGTGAATTGGTATATATGCCAAAACACTCATCATCCGAAAGGAGGGCTTGAAAAAGCAAATCGACTTACAGGATGGACATTCGAATCCACAACAGGAAAACGCACCTTACTCAAAATGGGGACACAAACCCAAAGAGTGCATGAGATATAATATCCATTACCGGCAGACCATGGATAAGAAAACTCGCATGGGATATATTATCTATTACCGTCAGAACATAGATAATAAACTCGCATGGTAAGAAACACCAGAGATACCAAGGTATATAATAGGTGATCTACCGAAAACGTGGATTGGTATATATGCCAAAACACTCATCATCCGAAACACAAACTGGTTAAAGGATGGATATTCGATTCTACAAAGAATACGAATCTTGCTCAGCTGGGGAAAATCAACAAAGGATTCCAACTAAAGAGCGCATGAGACATATTATTCATTACCGGCAGACCGTGAATAATATACTCGAAAGGAAAAGACACCAGAGATACCGAAGTATATAATAGGTGACTAATCAAAAAGAGAGACAATCGATACCAAGCATCCGGGTAAACGAAAGACAACTCAAAGGGATAAATTGCAAGCATCCGACAATTATCCAACAACAGAGAATATTCGATTCCACAAAGGGAAATAACGAAACTTACTCGACTAGGGAAACACAAAAAGGCTTCGACTGAAGAGTGCATGAGATATATTATTCATTACCGGCAGACCGTGAATAACATACTCGCATGGAAGATTATCCACAACCGGTATAAGGGTTAATAACGGATAAATCAACCGAAAAGAAAGGTATCGGGATACCAAACTAGGTATATAATGATGACCAATCAAAGGGAACAACAACATTACCAACAAGAGGGTAAATGAAAGGCGATCTGCTGAGGATTCACTGGTGAGAATCAATGATCCGGGGATGAATTGCATAAACAGCAATTATCCACAACGACAAGCTGGGGATATATTGATGACAATCAACTATCCGGGGAACGCAATCACTGACAAACGGTGAAGGGACCCGCTGGGGATAAATTGCAAGCATCCGGCAATTATCCAACTGTACCACAAGGCACAAACTCCGCTGGGGAGAAACATCAACACTTGGGATTTACAATTACCGAATACGGGGTAGGAGACCACAAACTCAACTGGGGATAGAAATCACCACAGGGAGACACCAACTCTGTTAGGGATAAAACCACAACAACAGAAATCCACTTACAATCAGGACGAACCACAAAGGTTATCTCTGTTAGGGGAAAAAGAGATAGGACTTACAACTACCGAATACGGGGTAATAGCCATACTCTGGTGGGGATAAATATGAATTAGGGTTTACATCTACTGAATACGAGGTAGAAAACCAAAACACTCTGCGTGGGGATAGAACAAATCACAAATCCGCACGGGAAACCAAAACTAAGGTTTATAACAAACCACAAACTCTGTTGGAGAGTAAGAAACAGGATTTATGACTACCGACTACTAGGTAGACAACCAAAAATCTTGCCGAGGAATAAAAGGTATATAACCACCAATTCCATCAAAAGGGCAAAGAAAATAGGACTTACAACTATCGGTATAAGGGTAGAGGCCCGAAAAACTCCGCCGGGGAACAACCCATTGGGAAGCATAAGACAATCGACAAATAGCCAATCCGGGAATAATCCGAAAAGACAGACTGAATCAAAAGACGTCCTAATGAGGATGTAACTCAAATAGGAAAATCCATCCCAATATATATGTTGGGAGGAAACGGAAGAAACCGTCATCCACGAGGATATATCTCAGTGGGGAACTGCAGAAGGAAAGACAACAGACATTTTCTGCTTATGGGGTTGACTCTATATGGAGAGATTTAACACCCAACATCTGCTAGGGGAGATCTATTGGGGATCTGCACCACCATAGCAAGGAACAATCAACAAAAGATATATGGCAAGAAATGCAACATGAATATCTGAATGTTTATGAATATGCATGAATATGCGTGATTTATGTTTGATGAATGCTGACAAAACAGACATATCTAACACAAACAGGTCCAGGAATCAAACGCCCGGTATTATACTTCCGGGGAAAAACCAACTGGAAAGTCAATTTGCGGAGATCTACATGCTATAAAGCATAGATCTGCGGGTACTACTGGGGAAGCAGAGGATCAGAGATATCAGGAAACACTAAATCTCTGAGTGATGGATCAGCAAACAACCCAACCAGGGTACAGAAAAGTCACAACGGGCAAAACAGCCACCAAGACGAATCTGTTGGGGAACAAGAGAAAATCTCGAAGATCCGCAGGGGATCTCAGCATCAACTGAGAGACAAAGAGCTCTGCAACTCCAAACAACTCCGGGGAACAACCCACTGAAGGAGAAGAACATCATCCAAGTAGAATCCAACTGCATAAGCAACTTTACTGGGGAAAACTGCTGCTGGAGAAAACTGAGTCTTCAACAACACTCTGCTTGCAACTATGCTAGGGAACAACCCCATCGCAAGATCTGGAGAAAGAAAATACAACCAAACCAGGAATATGAACCAAATGTCTTACCTGCTGGAGATCATGCCACCCTTGGGAGAGCACTGAGATATCTTTGAGTATCCTTTCAGCATTGTGAATGTTCACTTTGTTTAAAGCAACAATTTTTGAAAAATTTATTTGGTTAAAAACAATGATATTTTATCAATTAAAACATGCAAAACATTTGTTGAATTGAAACAAATAAGAGTGCAAATAATTGGATAAAAAGCTCAAATTCATTTGATGGAATGGTAGCCTGCAAATGGCAAGACTCCATAGATCTGTACAAATTTGAAATCAGTGATATATATTGGAAGAGGGCTACATTGAACATAATGATCCTTTCTCTACCAATTTGAATCTCGATGTATTCGAAGCTTCAGTTTGACGACGAATCGAGAATCCTCTGACGAAATGACACTTGGTGAAACAGAAAGTCTTGTCAGGATGCAGTTACTTGCCAAATCCCTAATTTTTGCCTAGATTGCCCCAGAGTGAGGTACTCAATCTAGCGGGATGCAAATATTCTCTTTTTTTTTCAAGTCTCTAATTTTTGCCTGGATTACCCTTGCAGGTTCTCCACCGAGACGCTCATTTTTGCCTAAGCCGCCCTTTCGGGTTTTCAACTTAGCGAGCTATTCTATTTTTTTCATTTGCATATACTTTTTTTCTAGGCAAAGTATTTCTTGACTGCATCTGAATTCACAGGACGAGTGAAATCCTCCCCATCCATTGTTGTAAGCATCAAAGCTCCGCCTGAAAAGGCTCTCTTAACAACATATGGACCCTCGTAGTTTGGAGTCCACTTGCCCCTGGAATCGGGCGCGAAAGATAAAACTTTCTTGAGCACGAGGTCACCTTCTCGGAACACACGAGGCTTGACCTTCTTATCGAATGCTTTCTTCATTCTCTGCTGATATAACTGACCATGACACATGGCAATTAACCGCTTCTCTTCAATCAAATTCAATTGGTCATAACGACTTTGAATCCATTCAGCATTAGTCAACTTGGCTTCCATCAAGACTCTCATTGATGGGATCTCCACCTCTACTGGGAGAACAGCTTCCATGCCGTAAACAAGAGAGAAAGGGGTTGCCCCTGTTGAAGTGCGTACAGACGTACGATATCCATGCAAAGCAAATGGCAGCATCTCATGCCAGTCTTTGTACGTGACAGTCATCTTTTGGATAATCTTCTTGATATTCTTATTAGCAGCTTCAACAGCCCCATTCATCTTAGGTCTGTAGGGAGAGGAATTATGGTGTGCAATCTTGAATTCAGCGCACAACTCATCCATCATCTTGTTATTCAGATTAGATCCATTATCAGTAATGATCCTCTCTGGCACACCATAACGGCAAATCAGCTGGTTTTTGATAAGCTTCACAACCACCTGCCTGGTTACATTCGTGTACGAAGCGGCTTCAACCCATTTGGTGAAGTAATCAATTGCTACGAGAATAAACTGGTGTCCGTTGGACGCTTTCGGCTCAATCATGTCGATCATGTCGATTCCCCACATAGAGAAAGGCCATGGTGATGAAATCACATTCAGAAGTGTCGGAGGAATATGAATCTTATCCGCGTAAATTTGACACTTGTGACATTTCTTCACATACTTGCAACAGTCAGACTCCATTGTCAGCCAATAGTAGCCTGCTCTCAACATCTTCTTAGCCATGGCATGTCCATTGGAATGAGTACCAAATGAACCCTCATGGACCTCAGTCATCAACAGGTTTGCTTCGTGTCTATCCACGCATCTGAGCAAAACCATATCAAAATTTCTCTTATACAGCACTTCACCGCTGAGGTAGAAACTGCCTGACAACCTTCTCAAAGTTTTCCTATCTTTCACAGATGCCCCAGGCGGGTAGACCTGGTTCTGGAGGAAATTCTTGATATCAAAATACCAAGGCTTGTCATCTTTCACTTCTTCAATCGCAAATATGTGAGTTGGTCTATCCAAGCGCATCACAGTAATATTGGGGACATCATTCCACCATCTGACCACAATCATGGAGGCAAGCGTAGCAAGAGCATCTGCCATCCGATTATCCTCTCGAGGAATGTGATAAAATTCAACTTCTGTGAAGAATGTTGAAATTCTCCTTGCGTAATCTCTGTACGGGATGAGACCAGGTTGATTCCTCTCCCATTCTCCCTTGATCTGATTAACAACCAGGGCCGAATCACCATACACATCAAGATACTTGACTCTCAAATCAATGCATTCTTCAAGTCCCATGATACAGGCTTCATACTCCGCCATGTTATTCGTGCATTTGAAAGTTAGCCTTGCTGTAAACGGAATGTGTGAACCTTGAGGAGTAATGATCACTGCCCCAATTCCATTTCCATATTGATTAACAGCGCCATCAAACACCATCGTCCATCTGGAACCAGGTTCCGGACCTTCATCAAGTGTAGGCTCATCGCAATCTTTCATCTTCAAATACAGAATTTCCTCATCAGGGAAGTCATACTGAACAGACTGATGATCTTCAATCGGCTGGTGCGCTAAATGGTCAGCCAAGATACTACCTTTGATAGCTTTTTGAGCTCGATACTCAATATCATACTCAGACAACAACATCTGCCAACGGGCAATCCTCCCAGTTAAAGCAGGCTTCTCGAAGATATACTTAATTGGATCCATTCTGGATATCAACCAAGTTGTATGATTTATCATGTACTGGCGCAAACGCTTAGCAGCCCAAGCTAAAGCACAACACGTCTTCTCAAGCATAGAGTACCGAGACTCACAATCAGTAAACTTCTTACTGAGGTAGTATATAGCAAATTCTTTCTTCCCTGATTCATCTTGTTGACCGAGTACACAACCCATCGAGTCTTCAAGAACTGTCAAATACATAATCAGAGGTCTTCCTTCCACAGGCGGAGACAATATCGGAGGTTCAGACAGATATTCTTTGATACTGTCGAAAGCTTTCTGGCAATCCTCGGTCCAATCATGAGACTGATCTTTCCGGAGGAGCTTGAATATCGGCGCACATGTGGCAGTCATGTGGGATATAAATCTGGAAATGTAATTCAAGCGGCCAAGAAAACCTCGGACTTGCTTCTCAGTTTTGGCTGCGGGCATCTCTTGTATTGCTTTGACCTTTGCGGGATCAACCTCAATACCTCTTTCACTTACCACAAAACCTAACAATTTGCCAGAACGGACTCCAAATGTACATTTGTTCGGATTCAGGCGAAGTTTAAACTTCCTCAAACGCTGAAAAAGCTTCAACAAATGCTCAATATGCTCAACTTCCGTTCGGGACTTAGCAATCATATCATCAACATAGACCTCTATCTCCTTGTGCATCATATCATGGAACAAGGTAGTCATAGCTCGTTGATACGTGGCTCCGGCGTTCTTCAAACCGAAGGGCATCACTCGATAACAGAATGTTCCCCAAGGTGTGATGAATGTTGTCTTCTCCATATCCTCGGGTGCCATCTTGATTTGATTATATCCGGAAAATCCATCCATAAAGGAAAAGACTTTGAATTTAGCTGTATTGTCTACTAACATATCAATGTGTGGTAGAGGAAAATCGTCCTTCGGGCTAGCCTTATTCAAATCTCTATAATCAACGCACATACGGACTTTTCCGTCCTTCTTAGGAACAGGCACAATATTGGCCACCCATTGAGGATATGTAGAAGTCACCAGAAACCCCGCATCAATTTGCTTCTGAACTTCCTCTTTGATCTTCACTGCCATATCTGGATGAGTTCTTCTGAGCTTCTGCTTCACAGGCACGCACTCAGGCTTCAAAGGCAGGAAATGTTGCACAATATCTGTATCTAGACCCGGCATATCTTCATAGGACCAAGCAAAGATATCTGAATACTCTCGTAGCAAACTGATCAAATCTTCCTTAACAGACCCTTCAAGAAGTGCCCCAATCTTCACCAGACGAACACAATCCTCAGACCCCAAGTTGACTGTTTCCAAGTCTTCGAGATGCGGCTGAATGATCTTCTCTTCGTGCTCAAGGAGACGGGTAATCTCATTAGGAATCCCCTCAACGTCATCTTCCTCTGCCTCAAATACAGGGAATTCAAAATTAGGAGATGGCGTTGGATCATTATGTTCAATGGGTTTTAGGATCAACCTGCATAATGATTTTGGTTAATGAAAAACTTTAGAATTTAAACAAGCAAACCATTATGCAGATGAAAAAGATTGCTTTTGTTCTTGTTTTTTATGGGTTTTTTGTGATCACTGATTTCATGCAAAAAAGCAAAAAGTGAAAACAAAGGAAAAACAAATGTTTAACAATGCATTAATTGAATGAAAACATCATTGTATATATGCTTTGCCAACAATGTCATCACTTCTCCTTTTGGCATGGGAGAAGGGTTTTAAACAAAGTGAACAATTACTCTGATCTATGGATGACCGTAGGAACATCTACAGCGGCCCAATTGTGGCAGACACCACCGGGAATAACGAAGTTGTTCACGTCCTCTGTATCCTCTTCCAAGATAGCAGCAGCTTCCTCTTCAGGTTGATCATCATGGATGAATCCTCCACTCGTGAACAAACCTTGCTCATTACATGCCCCAGAACAGTAGCCAATGCCAGCCCGGGATCTATTGTCTTCAAGTTCAATCACCTTCCCTAATCTAGCAACTGCACCACATTCAATGGCCAGCTTCGCATCACGGTAGGAAGTGAATGAAGGAGACTTCTTCTCGATTGGTTCATCAATAGATAAAGCTTGGAATGGAGTTCCAACTTCATCCTCAGCGTCAATGTACGAGAAAGAAGACAAATGACTGACCAGGAGAGCCTTTTCTCCCCCTACTACAACCAATTTCTTGTTTTTCACAAATTTTAGCTTCTGGTGTAGGGTGGATGTCACGGCCCCAGCCTCGTGAATCCATGGTCTGCCTAAGAGACAGCTATAAGATGGGTGGATATCCATTACCTGGAAGGTAACCTGGAAATCACTTGGTCCAATTTTGATAGGGAGATCAACTTCCCCAATCACGGTCTTACGCGACCCATCAAATGCTTTCACAACAACCCCACTCTGCCTCATAGGAGGACCTTGATATGATAATCTGGAGAGTGTGGTATTTGGCAATACATTTAGAGAAGATCCAGTGTCCACCAGCACAATGGACATTGCATCAGATTTGCAATTCATGGAGATATGTAAAGCCATGTTGTGGTCTCTTCCCTCCTCAGGGAGATCAGCGTCACAAAAGCTCAAAGTGTTGCAAGCGGTAATGTTTGCAACAATACTATCAAATTGCTCGATGGTGACGTCGTGATCAACATACGCCAGATCCAAGACTTTCTGCAGAGCCTCCCTATGGGGTTCTGAATTCAGCAGCAGAGAAAGAATGGAAATCTTGGAGGGCGTTTGTAGAAGCTGGTCTACAACATTGTACTCACTCTTTCTGATGAGCCTCAGCATCTCATCAGATTCTTCATCTACAATGCCACTCGGGCCAACTGAAGAAATGGGAGTTTTTTATACAGAGGAGGATGGTTTAGCAACATCACGTGCCTGATTCTGAACATTCACAGCGGTCCCAACCGGACGCTCAACAGTATCAGAAGCAACAGCCTTAGGAGGCGCAGAAAACACACGACCACTTCGGGTCAAGCCACTTACATCAGCAACGTTGGTTACGGAAGTTGAAGGCAAAGGCACTTCTACCCCATCTTGCACAGCAACAGGGTTGTATCTGAATGGTACGGCTTTATCAGATGAATAGGGCACAGGGCCTGCAGGTTTAATGACCAAGGAAGGGGAAGCCTTCGGCTTGCTGCTATCATAGCGGATAACAACATGCTCGGGCAGCTTGAACACTGGAGATATAACATTAATCTCAGGCTCGTCTTCATCCATATTACGATTCTGCAGAATCTCAATGGTACCCTCATCCAACAACTTTTGGAGTTCTCTTCGCACTTGATCGCAACCCAAGCGGTTAACCGAGCAGACGCGGCACTTGTCGTGGTTATGCTCCAAGTAGCTGTACTGACACAGCAAACGATGTAATTCAACCAACGACTGCCTAATGTGGCTTACATATCTGACCTTGTACTTCCCAAGGCATTCCTGAACCATATTAACTGATTTCCCGTGCGCAGGCAATGGGTTCTTGGTGACGTTCGGGCCTGAATCTTCAAAACTCAAGATTCCACATCTCATAAGGTCTTGAACCTTAGTCTTGAGTGGGTAGCAATTCTCGATATTATGGCCCGGAGCACCGGAATGGTAAACACAATGTTGATCTAGTTTATACCACCATTGTGGATTTGCAGGAATGGCAGGAGGATCCCTGGGAGAAACCAATTTCCTTTCTAACAAGGAAGGATAAAGCTTTGCATATGTCATGGGAATTGGATCGAAGCTGATCTTCTTCCTATCATAATTCACGTTAGCTTGATTGGTTGTACTGCCACGAGGATGGTAAGCCTGTTGCTGTGGACGAGGTTGTTGCTGATACTGAGGTTGTTGATATTGTTGTTGATGCTGATATTGCTGATGTTGCTGAGCATTGTCTTTAAAGACAGGTGCTATATGAGCCACCTGGTGCTGATGACCGACACGGCGTGCAGGCTTCCTCTGAGCAGAGGGTCTTCTATGCTTGGGATGGGATTGCACAGCATGTGCTTCCCCATCCTTCCTCTTAAATGCTCCATATCGTTTAGAGGAAGAGCTCTCATCCTTCGCCAATCGTCCTTCACGGACACCTTCTTCGAGACGCATCCCCATGTTCACCATCTCGGTGAAATCAGAGGGAGCGCTTGCTACCATCCGCTCATAATAGAATGAACCAAGCGTCTTCAAAAAGATCTTGGTCATTTCCTTCTCCTCAAGAGGTGGAGTAATCTGAGCTGCCAGCTCTCGCCATCTCTGGGCGTACTCCTTGAACGTTTCCTTGTCCTTCTGCGACATGGACCTGAGTAGATCTCGGTCAGGCGCCATATCGACGTTATATTTGTACTGCTTGACGAAGGCTTCGCCAAGGTCATTGAAGGATCTGATGTTGGCACTGTCCAAGCTCATGTACCATCTGAGCGCGGCACCAGACAGACTGTCTTGGAAATAATGAATCAGAAGTTGATCATTATCAGTCTGGGTAGACATCTTCCTGGCGTACATGACCAGGTGAGCGAGTGGACAGGTGTTCCCTTTATACTTTTCAAAGTCAGGTACTTTGAACTTAATCGGTATCTTCACACCGGGAACAAGGCACAAATCGGCAGCAGACTTGCCAAATAAATCTTTACCTCGAAGAGTCTTCAATTCCTTTCTCAGCTCGAGGAATTGGTCGTTCATGGCGTCCATCTTTTCATAAACGTCCGGGCCCTCAGATGGCTCGGAGTGATAGATGGTGTCGTCTACCCTTGGCATGGTATGCACGGCAGGAGGAGCGAGAACAGGGACCGGGCTAGATGTCGGCATGTGAGCAAAAGTTGGCGCAGGCCGATCAGGCATAAAACCTGGAGGCATCCCCCACGGGAACCCGGCTGGCATAGCATTGGGCACTTGAGCACTGGCTGGCACAGTCGAAGTGGAGACTTCTGAAATAACCGTCCTCTGGGGAGGAGTTGCAGGATGTGGAGAAGGTTGATTTTGAGCAGCGAGGAGTTGCTCCATCAAAGCGCCAAGTCTGGCGACCTCTTCCTTCAGTTCTCTGTTCTCTTGTTCTAGCTGCTCCATGACTCTCGCAGAATTGACTCGAGTATAATACCGGTGAGTCAGCTTTTCTTCAAAATAAATGAAGAACAAAGAGTTAGGACAAGAAGACCAGAAACAAAGGGTACCTGCTTATGCAACAATGATGCATGAAATGCTTGTGCAGATGCTTTATTTATTTTTCAAGGAACCCTTAGGGTATTATTTGCAATATTTTGAATAGTTAAAGCATTTTAATTTCTCACGGAAAATATTTCATTCAATATATTGAGACAAAGAAGTACATCATTTTGATCATTACAAAGAGAAAAGGGAAATAAACATCCTATGGATCCCTAGAAGCTCGGGATGCTGGAAGACGAGAAGTACACAGCTTCTTGATCTCTCTCTCATAGGCCGCTTCCATATCCGCTTTCTCCTTTGCAAGTCAATCATACCTCCTCTTCCAGAATTTGGAAGATTGAGGAAGCAGAGAGGTCCAAGTGTCGTTCGGGTCGTCGATCACTCGATGCTCGAGGAACTCAATCATAGCGTCCTTCTCCTTAAGCTGCTGAAGCAATTCTTCTCTTTCACGGATCCAAGCACGTGAAAGGTCTTTTTCTCTCAACTCCTCTACACGTTGGGTAGGGAGGGTTGAAGGCCCAGCCACATCCAACGGTGTAGGTCTCGGATGATCATATGGCATCAAGTACACGGCAGCTCTCTGTCTGACCCAAGAGGTGTATGGCTCCAAAGCAATGCAGTTCTTTGGACCCAACTCGTTCCTACTCTTCTTGTGAATACTGCGCCAAGCACGGAAAAATCTGGCTTTCAGGCCTTGGGGATCTTTACCCTCCTGAAAAAACACACCTTCTAACAGAATGTTATGAGGTTTATCCTTCAGGGGGAACCCAAGCTGACGTCGTGCGAGAATAGGATTGTAGCTGATCCCACCACATGTGCCAAGAAGAGGCACATTAGGGAATTCACCACAATAGTCAATGATCTGGACGGTATCATACACGCGATCATACCAAGTGATATCATCATTGGTGAGAGACATAAGTCTCTGAGACCACCGTAAACATCCCTTGTTCTCTTTGAAAGCAACTGTCTGCGGCAAGTGCGAAATAAACCACTTGTATAGCAAAGGTAGACAGCAGACAATAACTCCTCCACCCTTTGCGTTCCTCAGATGCAAAGAGACATAGGCATCGCCCAACAAAGTCGGAACGGGATTAAGAACTGAGAAGATCCTAATAGCGTTCATGTCCACGAATTTGTCGAAGTTGGGAAACAACACAAATCCATAGATGAGCAGCACAAATAAAGCCTCAAAGGCATCCTCACTCATGGCCTTCCCATAAAAGGTAGCTTGAGCAATGAGGAACTCGGAAGGAAAACCCTGAATTCCGCCTTTGGTAGTCAGATTAGCCCTAATCAAATCTTCATCTATGTGCAACAAGCTGGCAATCTCTCGAGCAGTCGGAATACTCTCTAGGCCACTGAACGACACTTGATCCAGAATCGGAATCCCAATGAGATGAGAATACTCCTCCAAAGTTGGCAACAGCTGGAAGTCCGGAAATGAGAAGCAATGATACAGCGGATCATAAAACTGAGCCAGAGTACTCATCAACCCTTCGTCAACCTGAGTAGTCAGCAGAGGCAGAAGCTTCCCATAGCGAGCTTTGAAACCCAAAGGATCTAATACATAAGATGTCAGATTCCTTAACTCTTTTACATCGGGCTGTCTAAAGCTGTACTTCTTTGTATGCCTTTTTGGTCTTTCCATGTCTGAAAATTTTGCAAATAAACCCTTTAAGTTCCTTGAATTTTTTTTCTTTCTTCTGATGACATGAAGTGCAGATGAATGCATGAATGCATGAATGCAACAATCACACTCAAGGATCAAACAAATCACACCAGACAAAGGTCATGGGAAAGCTCATTGTATCCCTAATATCAATCATCCATTTTGGTGGATTTAGGTTTTCACCTTATCGACACCCAAGTTCCATTGATATTAACGGTACATGAACCGGCTCGAACATCCTTAATATCAACCATCCGTTTTGGGGGATTTAGGTTTTATACCTGATCAACACCCAGGTTCCATTGATATTAAGGTTGTCTAAACGACTCAACCACGAATCACGGGTTTGTTGAGAGTCACGAGCATGGAGTCTCGGTTAAGAGCCACCCAAAGGGAGTGTACTAGGGTTTAAACCTGCCAGACATGTTCTACCAGAGGTTCCCATAATAATCGTTCCATCTTTCGAATATTATCGGAGGAACGAATACTCGTATTCCAAAAATATTCTCAAGAGAAACTCTTATGAGTGTAGTATCGCATGACAATCGCATCAGAACTTACATCTGAACGATCTCCGCACTACGTCCTAAAAAATAGGCCAAGATGGGTTTGGTAAACTATGGTCCTTGGCTTCTGCGGCACATGATTGAAAGAATAATTCCTAACCACAAATAACTTGTGTGACATTATTAATCCAACATGACCTCCACCAAGTGAATGGGCTCGCAAGTCAACTGGCTAAGGAATACTCCACACCAGTTAACAAGACTATGCCATTCTCCTATCCTAGAGTGCACTCGAGTTCGGGTATAGAACTCATCTCACAGATCACCAAAGCAAACAACAATTGTATATCAAGCAATTCAAACATTACAATCAATACAGTTATCCCAAATTGTACAAAAATATGTCATATAACAAATAACAATATATCACACAACAAGGGTGAAAAGTAGGCAATACCACCATTCATTCCATCCCCAGCAGAGTCGCCACTTTTCTGTAGCGGTGTATTCGTCGCTATATGATTTATTGATTAAACCATAAGCAAAGCATACAATGAATTCGAGTCGCCACCGCACTTTTATTTATCCAAAGGATTGGCTAAAAAGCGAACAAAAGCCTAAGAAGTTTTACGCGTAGAAAACTAATGAAAAGATCAGAGAGTCTGGGTAAGGGGTAAAGTACGCAATGGGAAGGTGTTAGGCACCCATCACGTCCTAGGTACTCCTAGGGAGCCCTTTTCACACTTGTTGTATAAAATTGTTATTTGTTATGAAATATTTATTGTGCAAACATGATTGGGATGATGGGAAAAGAATATACAATTTTATTGTTTTTGTGTTCGAACGGATGAACCCGTTGCCTACGTACCTTCCATCAATGGTAAGGATCAAAACGCCGTAGTTCGGCTAAAAGATTTCCAAAAGTTAGTGGATTCAATTTTAAACACAAGCCCTAAGGTCTTACGTTATCCACCGGAGAAAACTCAACCTTATACAAACAACAAGTCCACCATGTGAGAACAGCTTCAACTTGCTAGTGAGGGGTTAACCCTATAATAAGCAAGGAAGACTTACAATTCAATCAACTAAGGACAAATAGGTGAGATTGACATCAACCAACTAGGATAAATCAAACCTATGACTAATGTATGAAAACTTAACAAGAATGGACAAAGCCACAAAACGATTGAATGGGTGAAGTTAATTGATTATGATTATTCACAAAAGGAGGGTCAAAGTATGATTAAGATTGATTCAAAAGAAGTATTATGAAATGGAGTTTGAAAAAAGTCAAGGACTTGGGGTCCAGGTTTTTAATTTGAAAGCATGAAGATGTTTGCACAATATTTATCTCAGGTTTTAAAAGTAATGTGTGAAAAGGTTTAGGACCAAATGGGATGAATGGATGAAGATGGAGTGTAAAACTTCCTAGAAGGTTCACCTCTTGAAATCATATAGAAGATGACTCAAGTGTGTCCTTTGGAATAGACAATGAGCAACAACAAACAAATAAAGCAAAGGAAGAAAAGTCAACAAAAGCGGATACCGGATGCCAATCACTGGACTTATACCAATTGTCGCATCACGCGAAAAACCGGCGGGAAAAGAAAGAAACAACAGAGCCGCCACCGTGCGTTATTTATCCCAAAAGATAGAAAGGAAACGCTCGAAGTAAACCTGGGAAAGAACATGGTCTCGCGACCAAAGAGGATGGGTTCGGGAGTCGGTTATGCGAAGGGAAGGTGTTAGGCACCCTACACATCCGTAGTACTCTACGGGATCCACGCACAAAAGGAAAGAATATTGGTTGCTAAACACTGCTCAAACTCACACACACTGGCTGAAAGAGACAAAAGAAACTGACTGAAACTGACTCGGCAGGATGTCGCATCCTGGGCCTACTTAGTCTATCAGGCATAGACATCAGAGTCGAAGTAGTTCGGACTGGGGAGACGACACATGCTCGCTAGGATGTCGCATCCTACGCATACGTATCTTCTCGGACGAGAGAAGAATCAGAGCATTCGTAGCTCGGCTGACACGCACACAAACAAACAAAACACAAGCAAACATGGAGCCCGACTGCCAATCACTGGACTTATGTCAGCATCCGAACCTAAAACACACACAAAGATAGATAGGGAGTCGGGGACTCAGCCTATAACTGGCAAACAAAACACAAAAAGAAAAGAAAGGCGCCCGGAGAGATCAGCTCAATCTCCTGCCTACATACTTCACCTGGTGTGAAGATCAGGGCGATGTAGTTCCCCTACGCAGGGACAAGGATCTAGCCTAACCAGATAACAGAGGGAGACACAACTCTAGGGAGACTACGACTCGAGCCTAGACGTTGTCATGCAAAAGTCAACCCTAAGTTAAGGTTTCTAGCTAGATGGCACAAGGGCCAACCTATCCTAAGCAGACATAGGAAGAAGCAAAGTCTCGATTGCAACTAGGGCAAGAGAAGAGGGATATCTCAATCACAACAGGGGTGAGAGAAAGGAAATCAGTGTTAGTGGTTAGTCAAACTCGGCAAGACATCGCGTCTCGTGCCTACGTATCTCATCTGAACATGAGAATCAGAGTTGCCGTAGTTCGGCTAAACAACTCTAAGCATGGCTCACACAGGGAGTAAGCCACACAGACTTGACTTGCACAGGAAGCAAGTCAAGCACAACCTACCTTGCACAAGGGCAAGTCCAAACTACACCTAAAGAGGCAAAGCAAACAGGCAATCACAGGAAGCACACTCTATATGCATACAAGAGGCTCACACAAGGGTTAGGCACTAGGGCCAACTGGGATAGGGTAAGTGTGCTCTTAACCTTGCCATTGAGAGGCTAAGGTGAAGCAGATGAAAGGAGATGAAGGGTGTGCCTCATTGCTTCTATCCCTGGCCTGGGAGAGCATTTGACAAGAATGTGTGGGTTCAGAAAGTGGGAACCCTTCTACACATTTGATACTGACTCAACTGTGCAATTGCACAAGATCTTGGGTTTTTATCTGAAATGCATCAACACAGTAGTGTGAGCAAGACAGAAGACACACTGAATAGCAGGGGATAGATTGCATATCCCTTGGTTCTGCCAATTGCCTCTTCACTTAGGAGGTCTTTGACTCTGTACAAGGACAAATTAAACATACACAAGCATCGCCTCTTAAGGAGGACTTCAGACAGTTTGCCCGGCCAAGTAACAGGCCGGGTCTCCAGACTACATGAAGAAGAAGTAATTATACCTCAAGCAAGTTGCTAAAAAGCAAAGCAAAGCAAGTTCGAAGAACTTAAGCAACTAAAGTACCTGAAAAAGTCAAAACAATCAGCAAACAGTTCAAAAGTTTAAATCAAAAGGAATTGGTAAACAGTCAACACAGATGGTCAACTGTGCAAGGCACAAGACTCAAACACATGAGTCAAACCTACAAAACAAAGGTTAGCATATGATAAACAATCAAGTTCAAACAAGTTTGAATGATCTTTGAGGCATTGGTGCTTAACCTGAAACATTAACTCAATTGTAAGTCCAAAAGACCCCTAGGACAAGCCTAGGGTCAAAAACAAATGAAAAAAGTCAAAACAGCAAAGAAAAGTCAACCAAAGTTAAATTCAAACATTTAAGAATCAATCTCAATTGGTCTCACATTCAAATCATGCATTATTATCATTTCATGAACATTTGAAGTCAAAGTAAGGCAAATGCAAGCTCAAAGAAGTCAACAGAATGACTTGCATCAAAAGTCAACCCAAACATTTTCAAAAATCATCAAATAAATCACACTCAATCCTAACATCTAGCATGGTAAGCATGTCAAATTTCATGGCATTTGGATGAGAGGAAGGCAGTCAATTAAAATCAAGAAGTTAAACCAAATTCAAGCATGCACAATGAAGGTCAACAAACATGAGTCAACTTCAAAAAATTAAAACAAAATGAAAACAGATGAGAAATGAATGAGATTAACACCAATGCAAAGCTTAAGATGTCTAGTTATCACATATGAATTTTCATGATCATACAATATGGTATGAGAATTTCCCAAAGGATTTGGCAACATGTATCACATAAAGTCAACATTTGACTAGGCAGGGAAGAAAATTCACAAAAAAATAGGAAATGGCATGATTAATTCCAGGAAAATTCATACACAAACTAGACATATGAGAGATCATTCATGCAAAATTTCAAGTTATTTGAAGGCCAGGAAACATGTGTACAAAAATCAAGAAAATGCACATCATTGGTGTGACACAAATTGTCACACCCTACTTCAAAAAATCATAACTCACACACCACAAATGATAAATCCACAAACTTTATACCAAAACAAAGATGAATGCGTCTAGTTTCAGCACAAAAAATTTCAGAACCAATGGATGCAACATGATTATTTCACAATGGTTTTGGCAACATGTACAACTTTTGGTCACATTTCACAAACCCTAGAGCCATTTAAAATCCAATGATCAGAAAAAATATTAAAAATCATGGTAAAATACTAGACATCCAACAGGTCATAATGCAAAAAATACCACAATTTTTGGAGTTGAAATGAGTTAGAAATGAATTGTTGAAGTTGATGAACAAATTGGATGAAACATGAATACATGGCATGAAAGGAAAGTCAAACGCGGTTGACCTGGTGGCATATTGGTAAATACGCGCTTCATGTGAAAGAATTCTTTAACTTGAATTAACTTTTAATGATAGCAAATTGTGTGATCATCATCCAAATTGATTGTGCATTGCATTACATGATATATTTGTGTTCTTATTTTGTCCATCATCCCACTTTATTGTTGCATAAACATACATATAAATCTACATTGAAAATTCCCTTAAAATAACTATTAAAATGCATTTTATAACAGTATGTATCAATACATGAGCCTTTGCATCGATACATGTAACCTGTGATTAATTACAAAACAATTTCTGCTCAGTATGCATCGATGCATACGAGCCATGCATCAATACATGGAAGGTCAAAAACTCCATGTATCGATACACACGATTCCTGCATCGATACAGGACTACTTGAGACTGCCTGTGCATCAATACATGAGCATTCAGCATCGATACATATCAGTGTAAAAATCACATGCATCGATACACACGATTTATGCATCGATACATGAGTAATTAATTTCACCAAATATTCACACAACTTACAGTATGCATCGATACACACTGTTATGCATCAATACACAAAGTTGTTTTAAGTCATAACAGCAACTGTTTTGCAGCATATAAGTACAGGTTTTCATAGCAGGTAGCAGACACGAATTCATTGAGCAAAAAGACAATTGAACACAAGATCAAAGAAGTGTTGGAGCAATTGTCAGTGAGCACATAGAAACCTGAAAGAGACTTCATCTTCTTCATCTTCTCAATCACTTTCTTTCAAGAACATCTACACATAACAATTCTTGTTCGTTGGATCAAAGAAGCATTGAGATAACATTCAGTGGTGTGATCAAGGATCTAGCTGTGGGTTGCAGTGGAACGATCGAGGATCTAGCTGAGTCGAAGATTGAAGGGGTTTCTAGGAAAAACCTACTGGTTTGTCCTTCAAGAACTGGTGTGTTCTTGAGGGTTTCGGAGTCACATTTGCAGAACAGATTCAGCCGCAGCGTTGCGTTTGGAGATCGGGGGATTTCGCAAGCAGGTCGTGGAACCGGTGAATTGTTTGCAACTTTGTGCAGGAAAATCTTGATCGAGCTCAGATCAAGTGAAGGTTTATACAAGAAGAGGTTCTTGGAGTTTAGAAATTCTGTCTTTGTATCAAAACCTTGTATCAACGGATTCGGCAATAATTGATAATCAAAGTTCTCAATTTCATTTGAAATTGAGAGGGAGACGTACCCACACGCGAGGACGACGTGGGGAACTTCCTTAACAAATCTCTGCGTATCGTACTCTTACCTTAATCTTCTTTACGTTTCAAAACTGTTTTGCAATTTCTGTTAGTGTGTGGTGATTGATCATAATTCTGGACAGCAGTGATAATAAAACCTTTAATCATACACCATTGCTGTTTATCATCAAACACTCACACACCAACTGTTTGACAAAACGGTTAACTAAATTGTGTTCATTGGAAATAGTATTTGAGGATAAGCGCATTCAATCTGTTAATATTCTGTGTGTATTATTTCTGTCATTCTCATTAAAATCCAGCAACTGCACTTGCGTGTCCGGCTTTCTAGTAGCAGTTCAGAATAGACGGAAGTCGATTCGGGACTGCTTTTTCCGCTGTTTTTGAAAACTCTGATTAAACGTTAAATCCGTTAAATTTTAAAGAGGTGATCTATTCACCCCCCCTCTCGATCACTAGCCACACCGTCTAACAAGTGGTATCAGAGCGCCGGTTCGCTGGTGCTCTGTGGCTGCCTGTAACAGTATGGATTCTGAACCAAAGGGGGCGTATAATAGAGCGCCTATTTTCAACCGTGAAAATTACGGCTACTGGAAAGACTGCATGCGAGTTCATATAAATTCTGTGGATAGGTTAGTATGGGCTGCCATTGAAAACGGTCCGTTTCAAATTACAATGACTAATGCGGCTGGCGCCATAGTACCTAAACCAGAAGATGATTGGAATGAGAAAGATGAGAAAAAGTGGTCGTGTGATTGGAGAGCTCGAAACATGTTAATTTCAGCACTTGGTGTTGATGAGTATTATCGAGTATCACATTGCACGACAGCTAAAGAAATGTGGGACGCTTTAGAAGTTGCCCATGAGGGTACTACTGAAGTAAAACAGTCCCGCATTAACACACTCAATCAAGAATTTGAGCTCTTTCGCATGAAACAAGGAGAATCCATCTCCGACATGCAAAAGAGATTCACCCATCTAACTAACCGATTGAATGCTCTTGGAAAACCTATTTCCAATGAAATTGCTACTAACAAAATTCTCAGGTGTCTTAGCAGGGAGTGGCAACCTAAAGTTACAGCAATCAAGGAAGCCAACGATCTTACAAGACTTACAGTTACAACACTGTTTGGAAAGCTGGAAGAACATCAGCAAGCTTTGGAAAGTCTTGAAAAATATGAGAATAAAAGTAAGAAGGAGAAGGAAAAGAAAAGAGACAAAGAGGGAGAGAAGAAGCCAATAGCTCTTGTGGCTTCTAGCTCTAAGTTCTCACGAAAAGAGCAAAGCGACAATGATTCAAGTAGTGACAAAGACTCGGATGATGAGGAAATGGGACTGTTTGTAAGGAGATACAATAGATTCATTCGAAAGAATGGAGTCAAGCATTCCGACAAAAATCTCATGAAGTTTCGAAGACAATCCATAAATTCGAAACAAGAAGAAAACAAGAAGAGTAGAGGAAGAGGATCATGCTTTAATTGTGGTAAATCCGGACACTTTAAAACGGAATGCCCTATGAAGTATAAGGACCAAAGAAAAGACTCACCAAAAGGTCACAGCAAGCAAAGGAGAGCGTATATTGCATGGGAAAGTGATAGTGAGTCATCAAACACACAAAGCTCAAGTGATGATGATGAAGCTGCAAATCTGTGCCTTATGGCTCACTCAAAAATTCAGTCCTACCACAAGAAGAAAAGCAATGACAAAAAGGTAAAACAAGCTTACTTCAATAACTTCTCCTCTATGTCTTTTTCGGAATTAAAAATAGCTTTTGAAAAACTGCATAACGAAGCTGTAGATGCTTTTAAACGACTTGCTTCCGACAAACATATCTTCTCCTTTTTGGAAGGAAAAGTGAACAAAGCTAAAATTGATTTAGAAGCATTGAAAACTAGTATTGCAGAAAATTCAAAAACTATTGACACTGACGGATGTAGTAGAGTTAGGTATTGTGACGCTTGTTATGTTTGGCAAAAAGAGGTAAACACTCTTAAGGCCAAATTAGAGAAAGCGCTACAACCTAAAATTACTTATGCCGTTGACCCCAAGTTGTTTAAGAAGTCATTGAATCCTCCATATGCAAAATACTCTTTTATTCTAAAGGATTCAATGAACAAGAAACAACAAACACATCATCATGGTTTATGTCATTATTGTTGTCATGCTGGCCATACCATTGAAAAATGCAAATTTAGGAGATTTCTAGTCCCTAAAGGTATTTATCAATGGAAGCCAAAAGGCAACCATGTTAACACTTACCCTCTTGGACCCAATGAAAATTGGGGACCAACTTCTCTCTTTTGATGTTGTAGGATGAGTGCCTTGCCTCCGTAGATAGAAGGTGGTTTCTTGACAGCGGCTGCTCAAGGCACATGACCGGTGACATATCGCTTTTTATAGACTTCAAGGCGAAGAAAAAGGGATATGTTACTTATGGAGACAACAACAAAGGAGCTATACTCGGCAAAGGTAGTGTAGGTAATCCCTCCACCACTACTATTTCAAATGTCCATTTAGTTGAGGGACTTAAACACAACTTGTTAAGCATAAGTCAACTATGCGACATGGGCTATAAAGTTTCGTTTACAAAAACTTGCTGCATAATTGAACATGCTGAACAAAACATTGTGTTTAAGGGTGTAAGAGTAAACAACATCTATATGCTTGACTTGTTTGATGTACCGTTAACAAACACTAAATGTCTAGTCACCTTGAATGATGATTCTTGGCTTTGGCATAGACGTTTAGCTCATGTTAACTTCGATTTGCTAAACAAGGTTGTATCTAAGGATCTAGTAGTTGGTCTACCAAAAATAAAATTTTCAAAAGACCACCTATGTGACGCGTGCCAAATGGGAAAGCAAACAAGGGTGTCTTTTAAATCTAAAAATGTAATTTCAACCTCACGACCCCTTGAGCTTCTCCATATGGACCTCTTTGGACCTTCTAGGACAAAGAGCCTAGGTGGAAACTACTATGGCTTTGTAATAGTTGATGACTACTCTAGATTCACTTGGACTATATTCCTTTATAGCAAAGATGAAACTTTTTCTGCTTTTAAAAATTTTGCAAATCTGTCCCAAAACAAAATGAATTCCAAAATAGTTACAATTCGTAGCGATCATGGTGGTGAGTTTCAAAATTATCACTTTGAGAAGTTTTGTGACAAGTATGGCATTGAGCATAACTTTTCAGCCCCTCGCACTCCACAACAAAATGGCGTTGTGGAGCGTAAAAATCGTGTTTTAGAGGAGTTGGCAAGAACAATGCTTAATGAGGGTGGATTACCAAAATACTTTTGGGCTGATGCTGTTAGCACAGCCTGTTATGTCCTAAACAGAATTTTAATTCGCCCTATTTTGAACAAAACTCCTTATGAACTTTTGAAAGGAAGAAAACCAAACTTGTCACATCTTCACGTATTCGGTTGTAAATGTTTTGTTTTGAATAACGGTAAGGAAAACATTGGGAAGTTTGATGCAAAAGCGGATGAAGGTATTTTTCTTGGTTACTCAATGTCAAGTAAAGCATATAGAGTGTATAATAAGCGTTTACTTACTATTGAAGAGTCGGTTCATGTTTCTTTTGATGAGTCTTATCCGAAAAATGTCGGAAAAGGTATTTCTTTTGATGACGCAGGTGTATCTACAGAAGACATACTCAAGGAAGCTGTTGAGGAAATTGATCAGTCCAAAACAGCTGCCCATGAGAAGGAGGAAGATACAAGTCATGAAGAAATTGAGGAAGAAAAGACAGCTGAAGTGAATGATCTTCCAACAGCTTGGAGATCCTCAAAAGACCATCCCATCGACAACATTTTGGGAGACATTTCAAAGGGAGTAATGACCCGGTCTAAGATAAGTAACTTTTGTTCTCACTTCGCGTTTGTTTCACAAGTTGAGCCTAAAAATGCCAAAGAGGCCTTGATTGATGAGTTTTGGCTAATGGCCATGCAAGAAGAGCTTAATCAATTTAAAAGAAATGACGTTTGGGAACTTGTCCCTCGTCCGCGAGATCATCATATCATAGGCACTAAGTGGGTTTTTAGAAACAAACTTGATGAAAACGGAGTGATTACTAGGAACAAGGCACGCTTAGTAGCACAAGGATATAACCAAGAGGAGGGCATAGACTATGAGGAAACTTATGCTCCAGTTGCTCGCCTCGAAGCTATACGTCTTTTGCTCGCCTATGCGTGTTCTAAGGATTTTAAGCTTTACCAAATGGACGTAAAGAGTGCCTTTCTTAATGGTGTCATAAATGAAGAAGTGTATGTTTCACAACCTCCCGGTTTTGAAAATGCTGAAAATCCAGATCATGTTTACAAATTAAAAAGAGCTTTGTATGGTCTTAAACAAGCCCCTCGGGTTTGGTATGAAAGGCTTAGCAAATTCCTAATTGATCATGGATATTCAAGAGGTAAAGTGGACAATACTCTCTTTATTAAACACAAAGGGAAGCACATTCTTTTAGTTCAAGTTTATGTCGACGACATCATATTTGGTTCAACTAACATACACTTGGTCGAAGAATTTTCTAAGGTTATGCAGGGTGAATTTGAGATGAGTCTAATGGGGGAGCTAAACTACTTCCTAGGACTGCAAATAAAGCAACTTGATGAAGGTACTGCAGTATGTCAAACAAAATACTGCAGAGAACTACTCAAGCGCTTTGGAATGAATGACTCAAAATCAATCGACACTCCAATGCCTACCAACGGAAATCTAGAAAAGGATGAGCACGGTAAGTGTGTAGATGTCAAAAGATTCAGAGGTATGATCGGATCTCTCTTGTATCTTTCTGCTTCTAGACCTGACATCATGTTTAGTGTTTGCATGTGTGCACGCTATCAATCAAATCCTAAAGAATCGCACCTAAAAGCGGTGAAGCGCATATTCAGATACCTTCATGGAACATCTAAATATGGGCTTTGGTATTCTAAAGGAAGTGATTGTAGCCTAGTAGGGTACTCCGATTCTGATTTTGCTGGCTACAAATCAGATAGGAAAAGTACAAGTGGTACGTGTCACCTATTTTCAAACTCCTTGGTCAGTTGGCACAGCAAAAAGCAAGTTTCTGTGGCTTTGTCAACTGCAGAGGCTGAATACGTTGCAGCCGGTAGTTGTTGCGCTCAGATTTTATGGCTTAAGCAGCAACTACAAGACTTCAACATTCAACTCAAACGTATTCCTATCAAATGTGACAACACTAGTGCCATAAACCTCACTAAAAACCCTGTTTTACACTCACGCACTAAACACATAGAGATTAGACATCATTTCCTTCGCGATCATGTTGAAAAAGAAGACGTTGTCTTTGAGCACGTTGACTCCAAAAATCAGCTTGCTGATATTTTCACTAAACCATTGGCAACGGAACCTTTCTTCAACATACGTCGTGAATTAGGAATCTTAGATCTATCTCATTTGATGTCATAAGCATGTTACATCTTAATTATATTATGCCTCACCGTGTGTGACAAGCACTGTTTTAGATGTCAATTATCCTTCACAAGATCTCTCCAACAGAGGTAATATCAAACCTTTCTACAATTTTCTTATTGATGAGTGATTGTGTTTGTTACAACAAATATGCTTACTCTAGTTGATGTAAAGTTTGCTTGAATATACTTCCTGTCTATAATGTGTGCTCATTAAAAATCTGATTTCTGAGCAAAATTATCATGACATAGTGCAACTGCATAATCATACTGCATAAAAACTCATTAAAAACCAGTTCAGCATCAGTATGTATCGACACATACGAAGCCTGCATCGATACATATGCTCTGAAATTAAATTTTTTGAAAAACTGATTCAGTATGCATCGATGCATCTATCGCATGTATCGATACACAAGGCAATTGAAAACACTAGGCATCGACGCATCCATCGCATGTATCGATACACATGATAATTTTGAAATACTTGGCATCGACGCATAACTCTCTGCATCGATACTTACTGCTGTCATCTGAATTAAATGCATTCTTTTTCTCTCTCATGCATCGACACATCAACCAATCATATCATCTCTTATCTCATTACTTCATCTCATCTGCCCTCAAAAACCCCAAAACCAGTGGCTAACCCTAATCCTTCTCATCTTCACTCTCTCACAAACTTGGTAAAACCCTAAATCTCATATCACCATGCCTCCACGCACCATTCCAGCCAGAGCCAAAGGAAAAGGAAAGGGAAAGGAAGCAGCCGGTACGTCTCAGCAACCACCAGATGTTCCTTCAAATGCCTTAGACATTCTTCATCCTACCATTGCTGCTGAATTTGAGGAATCCTTCAAGGCCAGGTTGGTAATGAAACCTCATATCTTTGATAAAACAGATGCTGTTCACCTGCACCTAAATGAAGTAGTTGAACTGTTACATGCACAAAAACTTGGGTCCTTTCTATCTACAAAAGATGACTATCATGAGGATTTCATCCGGGCCTTTTATGCTGGTTTACACACTGGTCCAGGCTATATGTTCCGGTGTTCTATCGAAGTCAGAACATATACCTTTGAAGCCTCTGATTGGGAAACGGTGTTTCAAATGCCGCTTCCGTCGATGGCTTTCAAGTCCTGGCATGACCTGCACTTTGATCCTGAATTTGACCTGAAGGACTTTACAACTTCTATCCTAAAGATTGATAGACCGTTGAGTGAGGACGAACACGTCACGTCAGGTATGATCAAACAAACTTCGCGTATTCTACACTGGATCATTACACACATTCTGCGTCCAACCAACAGTGGCCACTCTCGGTTGGATAGGCCTAGCATACATCTTCTCTACATTCTGCAAAATAAGATTCACTTAAATTGGGCGAACTACTTTGTAAAACGTCTATTTTATGTGCGAGACAGCAAAACTGTAGCGCTAGGGTATGCCTCTCAAGTCATGAAAATTCTAAAGTTTTGGAAAGTTACAATACCTATTGTGCCTCTCCTATCTCCATCTGCAGCTCAAGAATTTGATTCTGCCACTCTATCGCATATGGGATATCGATGGGACAAAGACCGCAAATGCTTCTACTTTTTTGAAAGAAAATCCAAAACCAGAATTTACAACTTTGACGTGCCTTCTGAACGCATCCATGTTGCTGAAGAACAACCTGATGAAGAAATGCAGGATGCGCCTGAAACAGATGTGCCTCAAGCTGAGGCCAATACTGGTTGGGGTGAGTGGGTGCCACGAAGGTGGTCTCCCACCAACTACGTACCTGAACCTACAGCCCCTCCATTCGCCGGTGGTACTTCAGCCTCAACACCAAATGCGGACATCACTCACATGCTTCAACAGATGGAAATCGTCAACAAAGAACGCCATGAAGAAGCACGGTACTGGCATGTCCAACAAACTGAATGGCACAACGAGCATCGGGACTGGCATGATGAGCATACACGGATGTATCACAATCAACACGCCTGGCACCAAGACTTGGTTAAATGGCATCAGGTTTTCTATAACGAAATGGCCGGCTTTATGGATGATTGCCGTGCAAACCCTGGGATTATGGACAGCTTTAGAAGCACTGAAGTTCAGAATCGATTTAGGCGATACTCCTTCATGGGCCAAAATCCAGACACAATGCCTCCTCCTCCGCCTCCGCCAAGCTACCGAGATCCTGACAGACATGATGAGGAGTCCTGTGGTGGCAACAATCCAAATTAACTAACCACTCTTTCATCTCACTGCATTTCATTTCATATTGCTCATGTTTTATTTTGTTGCACATTATATGGTTTAGCTTATGTAACTCTTAAACCTGTTCGCACACTTAAAATGCTTTTCAATTTCTGTTTACCTCTATTTTGTTATTACCCTTACTGTTTGAATGATTCTTTGTGAATGATTCTTTAACTTGCAGCTTCTTTCTATGTGATTGATAGCCTATTATCCATTCTTGCCATGCCCTGCTTCACTTTCTGCTTGATAACTATGGTTCTTCCTCTTTTTGATGTTGACAAAGGGGGAGAAAAATGCAGATATGCACAAACTCAGGGGGAGTATCACACATCTTGCCAAGAATTTGCCATCATCAAAAAGGGGGAGTTTGTGAAAGAATTCTTTAACTTGAATTAACTTTTAATGATAGCAAATTGTGTGATCATCATCCAAATTGATTGTGCATTGCATTACATGATATATTTGTGTTCTTATTTTGTCCATCATCCCACTTTATTGTTGCATAAACATACATATAAATCTACATTGAAAATTCCCTTAAAATAACTATTAAAATGCATTTTATAACAGTATGTATCAATACATGAGCCTTTGCATCGATACATGTAACCTGTGATTAATTACAAAACAATTTCTACTCAGTATGCATCGATGCATACGAGCCATGCATCAATACATGGAAGGTCAAAAACTCCATGTATCGATACACACGATTCCTGCATCGATACAGGACTACTTGAGACTGCCTGTGCATCAATACATGAGCATTCAGCATCGATACATATCAGTGTAAAAATCACATGCATCGATACACACGATTTATGCATCGATACATGAGTAATTAATTTCACCAAATATTCACACAACTTACAGTATGCATCGATACACACTGATATGCATCAATACACAAAGTTGTTTTAAGTCATAACAGCAACTGTTTTGCAGCATATAAGTACAGGTTTTCATAGCAGGTAGCAGACACGAATTCATTGAGCAAAAAGACAATTGAACACAAGATCAAAGAAGTGTTGGAGCAATTGTCAGTGAGCACATAGAAACCTGAAAGAGACTTCATCTTCTTCATCTTCTCAATCACTTTCTTTCAAGAACATCTACACATAACAATTCTTGTTCGTTGGATCAAAGAAGCATTGAGATAACATTCAGTGGTGTGATCAAGGATCTAGCTGTGGGTTGCAGTGGAACGATCGAGGATCTAGCTGAGTCGAAGATTGAAGGGGGTTTCTAGGAAAAACCTACTGGTTTGTCCTTCAAGAACTGGTGTGTTCTTGAGGGTTTCGGAGTCACATTTGCAGAACAGATTCAGCCGCAGCGTTGCGTTTGGAGATCGGGGGATTTCGCAAGCAGGTCGTGGAACCGGTGAATTGTTTGCAACTTTGTGCAGGAAAATCTTGATCGAGCTCAGATCAAGTGAAGGTTTATACAAGAAGAGGTTCTTGGAGTTTAGAAATTCTGTCTTTGTATCAAAACCTTGTATCAACGGATTCGGCAATAATTGATAATCAAAGTTCTCAATTTCATTTGAAATTGAGAGGGAGACGTACCCACACGCGAGGACGACGTGGGGAACTTCCTTAACAAATCTCTGCGTATCGTACTCTTACCTTAATCTTCTTTACGTTTCAAAACTGTTTTGCAATTTCTGTTAGTGTGTGGTGATTGATCATAATTCTGGACAGCAGTGATAATAAAACCTTTAATCATACACCATTGCTGTTTATCATCAAACACTCACACACCAACTGTTTGACAAAACGATTAACTAAATTGTGTTCATTGGAAATAGTATTTGAGGATAAGCGCATTCAATCTGTTAATATTCTGTGTGTATTATTTCTGTCATTCTCATTAAAATCCAGCAACTGCACTTGCGTGTCCGGCTTTCTAGTAGCAGTTCAGAATAGACGGAAGTCGATTCGGGACTGCTTTTTCCGCTGTTTTTGAAAACTCTGATTAAACGTTAAATCCGTTAAATTTTAAAGAGGTGATCTATTCACCCCCCTCTCGATCACTAGCCACACCGTCTAACACTTCATTTAACTAAACACTGCGTTTTGGAGAGGCTCATGAAATAACGTGATTGGTCCACTTCCAATGGAACAGTACCTATGCAGCAAAACAAAACATACAGACCAATGGCATTTGTGATTTCTGGGCAACGACCAACAGGTTTCATGCAACCTAGGGTTTTAATAATGGCAGGGCATTCTCATGCAAACGAAATTCAACATTATCATACAAATAGCATGGCCTTGGTGTAGTATGTTCATGCAGCATCTAATCAACAACACTCTAAACACGATCCTGTGGAATTTTCTGGGCAGGTGGTTCTAGGGTTTAAACAGGGTATTCATCATCAACAATCCATCATGAACGAATTTCCCAGAAAATAAAATCGAGCATGGCAATTGAATCTTCAAACAACAAGCATCACATATTCAGCAATCAAAATCATTAGAACAAGCTCACAAAAGAGAAATCGAAGGAAACAAGTTTGAACATAGAAATTCAAAGCCAGATTTCTCCTAACTCAGTCAATCATTTTCAATGGTTTAAGGTTTATTGGAATGAGCATACAAAGACCTTCATTAAACATGGCATAGCTTGGCAAAAAGAGCAAGTCGAAAAACTAACCAAAATGATGAGCAGTGAAGATTCAGCCACCTTTTGCTTGTAAATGCTTGAGACAGATGACCACAAAGTCCTCAAGTGCTGCATGAATGAAGTTGCTTAGCTCGAGGTAGCTTGGTTTGGCTTTAATCTTGAGCTGCCATGGATGATACCTTGAAGAACACAGTCGGGAAATAGAACTTCCAGCAGGGTTTTGAGGCTTTAGAATGCTTTCAAATGCTGGCCAAGTGATGATGGAAACAAGGAATGCTCGAGGTTTTTGAGAATTTGAGCAGAAAGTGCAATTGTGCAAAAATGCAAGAAGAGAGCATGAGATGTATTCTGATGTGCAAAGGCTGCTATTAGGGTTGTGAAATGGCAGAAAATGACCTTTATAT
The DNA here is from genome assembly GCF_024323335.1 of Lathyrus oleraceus. NCBI lineage: Eukaryota > Viridiplantae > Streptophyta > Magnoliopsida > Fabales > Fabaceae > Lathyrus > Lathyrus oleraceus. Next base: position 122,860,970 of record NC_066580.1, read on the forward strand.
TGTCTGTTTTAACTCTACTAATCCATGTGCTAACCAAAAATTAACTTAGTGAAACCATTTGCAATTTGCTAACTTTTGAAAAGATGAGAGTGGAGGTGTATGTCTGCCACGAAAATGGGCCTTGGCAAGCTGCAAATAACACTTACATCATCTGTTTTTGGTCTGCTCATGAAGTGCTTAGCTTGGATTTACTTAAATGAACCAAAATGCATCATTTTCCACTTGTGAACCAAAGGTGTATATGGAGGGGATATGATGGAATGCTGCTCAATTTAGGGCTTGGAACATCTTGCAAATATCATTTAAAATGAATCCCAATTGGCCAATTGTGTAAAAGATGCTTAAATCAAAAAGTCAAACTTGAGTCAAACTTGATTTTTAAATGGAACAAGTCAAAAAATGCCATTTTGATTGGCAAGGTTTTGGTTCATGAAACTTATATTTTTGGAAAGAGGAGGAAAAATGTGGTTTGTAGGAAAAAACCCCACCAAATTTGGCCTTATGGTTCATGAGATATGGCTTGTTGAAGTTCAAGATTTTGTGAAAATGATTTGATCATATCTTGACAACCATGCATGGGATTTGAGAGTTCTTGGACTTTTTGAAAATGGGAGAACAAGATCTTCAACTTTCATGTTGGGCAAAAATTCATTTGAAGCTTGTATCATGATGCAAGTTGAGGATCAAGAAGTTTCCATTTTTGGCAGTTGAAATTACAGGTCCACTTTCTATTTTGGGAAATTTCCTGATTGGCTTCAAATTCTTCAATGAGGTTGATTGCCATGACATATGAGGCCTATTAGGACATGAATAAGCTCTCTCAAACCATTTCCATCCATCAAATCCACAAAATCAACCACAGTTGACCAACTTTGACTTTTCTAGGGTTTTTGCCTGACTGTGCATGAACTGATGGCTTCTGAACATCCAACCCTTGACTTGAACACTTCAAATGGACCTCCAAGTCATGTGAAATTGGTGGACAAACCCTAGGGCTTTGATCCTTGAGAAACACCTTTGCTTGATTGGTTGACTGATCTCCTGATCAGTTTGACCTAATTCTTGCTTGCTTGCTCTTGAGGCAACTGAGGACAATGCAATGCTATGCAATGGATTCATGATATGCTATGACCTAATATGAGAATGGTATGTATAATGATAGGTGCAAATTTGAGGTGCTACACCAATCTCCTAAAACAAAACTGGATATCAGAGGCCACTCTATGGACTTATACTAATCTCCTCAACAAAGAAATAAAAAGTGGATACCGGATGCCAACCTATCTGGGCTTATACCAATCTCCAACAACAAAGCAACACTTGGATGTCAGATGCCAATCTATCTGGGCTTACTCTAACCTCCAACATATGATCATAGGAAAACAAATGCCAAATTACATGGACTTACAATTGTATTCTCACACACAAAAAACAAATGCATCAAGCAAAGAGAAGATGAGTGGCCAATGAAATGGTCTTATACTCACTTCCATATCATAGGAAACAATGGCCAATGAATGGTCTTACAATTGTCCTCAATGGGCAAACAACAAAGACATGTCACAAAGACATATGAAATGATCATGCATTAATGAGCAATTAATGATGATAAATGCATAAAGCATATAAGCAAACATGTGCATAAGAAGTAAGAAATCAATCAAATGAAGTCATTCGGCACACACTATAACCAAGCAATAAGGCTCATACAAAAGGGTTAGGCATTGAAGCCAACTGGAATAGGGTTAATGGTGCTCTTAACCTTGACATTGAGAGCCAAGGTGAAGCAGTTGAAAGGATATGAGGGGTGTGCCTCATGCTCTTATCCCTGGTCAGGGAGAGCTTTGAATATCAGAAAGTGTGGGAGTTCAGAAAGTAGGAACTCTCTCCACAAGTTAGACTCGATAGATCTTGGGTTTTTTACTCACTATGCATCAACACATGTGGTGTGAGCAAGGTGAGTGACTCACAGAATAGTAGGAGATAGGTTACATATCTCTTTTGTCTACCAATTGCCTCAAATGAGGACTTTTTTTGCTTGGGACAAAAGTAAACAAGCACAGACATTGCCTCTTAAGGAGGACTTCAGACAGTTGCCTGGCCAAGTAACAGGCCAGGTCTTCCAGACTACATGAAGAAAAAGGGTTCTACCTCAATGCAAATGCTATCAAGCAAAGCAAAGCAAGTTCTTAAAAGAACTGAGCAACTAATGGTACCTGAAATCAATCAAGTAAAATCAGTATACAACTCAAATTCAAAACCAATATAAGATAAGGATCAACACAATCAGTCAAATGTGCAATGCACAAAGCTCAAAGCACATGAGCTAAGCATTCTACAAAACAAACAAGTTATTTCATGATAATCAATCAAACTTAATAAACTTGCATAAGTCTCTTTAAGGCATTTGCTTCTTAACCTGAAAAGCAAACTTAAACATGAGAAACAAGACCACTAGGACAAGCCTAGGGTCAAAAGGGGATAAAAAATCCAAAACAGCAAGTGAAAGCTATCCAAAATCAAGTTCAAACAATTAATAAACAAACCCAAGTGGTTTCATGTTCATATCATTCATCATTATCATTTCACAAACAAATTAGGTCAAAGCATGTCATATAGAACCACAAAGAAGTCAACAGAATGATTCAACTCAAATCCAATCACAAACATTTCAATAAATTCTCAAATAAATCATGATCAAACATAATCCATAACATGCTAAGCATACCAAATTTCAGCTCATTTGGATCAAAGGAAGTAGGTCAATGAAAATCAGAAAGTCAAAGCAAGTTTAAGCAAACTCATACAAAGCATCAAAACATGCACCAACTTCAATAAATCATAAAGCAGTGACAACACATGATAAATGAATGGGACTAAAACCATGACAAGCATCAAGATGTCTACAAATCACATGTCAAATTTCAAGTCCATCCAATTAAGCATTAGCATTTCACAAATCATATACAAACATGTATCACAAGAAGTCAACAAATGACCAAACAGGGGAGAAAATTCCAATCAAATAGGAAATGACATCAATAATTCCAGAAAAATTCACATGTATTCTCAACATCCACAAGTATGTTCATGCAAAAATCCAGACCAATTTGAGTTCAATAAGCATGGAAAATAAAATCATGAAGTTGGACATGAATGGTGTGACACAAATTGTCACACCCCTAATCAAAAAATCATATCTCAATAACCAGCAATGATAAATTCACAAACTCTACACCAAAATCACCATGAACATGTTTAGTTTAAGCACAAAAAATTTCAGCCTTATTGGATTAAGTGTCATCATTTCACAAACAATTTGGCAAGGCATACATAAAATGGACAACATGAACAAACCCTAGCATATTTTAAAATCCACACATGCAAAAAATCTGGAAAAATCATCATAAAAAACTACGGATCATGAGGAGCATTCCACAAAAAATCCCATCAAATTTGGATTAAAATTGAAGCACTTATGATTTTTGGAAGATTGGCAATCAAAATGAAATAAAAAATGAAATAAGAAATGATTTAAATAAATATTAAGCACGACAGTGGCATTATGGTAATATGTTGGTCCCTTAAGTGAAACTTTGCGTTTCACTTAAGGAGGTGTCGCGCACGGATTGGTTCATGGCCAATAAAACAGTAAACACATGCAAAACAAAAAAAAACTCAGCAGCCACACGTGAATTCTGGAAACATGAAATTAGGGTTTTGGCTACAGTGCATCATGTTCATCTTGTTCATCATTTCCAAATTTGCAGCAAGAACAAAATGCAACGAAACTCAAAAATCGACATACCATTCAAACCAGCAAACCATGTACATCAATAATCCAACATTAATTTTCACTAAACCATGCTGAAATACAAGAATCGAGCAAAGTAAAGTTTAAACATCAAATTTCATTTCAACATAACTCTCTTAATACTCAACCATTTGCCACGATTTAAAGCTCAATGTAATCAGCATGGAAAGACCTTCAAGAAGCATAGCATGATTTGGAAAATAAAGAGATTCGAAATCTTACTTGATTTGGAGGGCAGTGATGAAATGAGGTTGTTTGGCTATGTTGAGCTAAAACAGATGCGCATGGAGGTTGGTATTGATGAATAGAAACAAGACTTGAAGCTCAGCTAGCACGATTCAGCTCCAACACAAAGCTGCCATGGAAGAAGTTCAATGGAACAGTGGTGCTTTTCTTGCTTACAGTTGTGAAATGATACTTGCTACAGCTTCCAAAAGGATGGCATATGATGAAACAATCAACCCAAGCTCGAGCTCTTTGAAGATTTTCAGCAAAAAGTTCAAGTGAAGCAAATGAGAGTTTTAGAGAGAATGAAATTTTGATCTGTTTTCTGAAGTGTGGCTAGGGTTTTCAGACCAGAAAATGATCCATATATACTCTGTTTAACATCCTTAAGTGTGGTTAGTGGAAGTGTAATCCAATTTGGCTTAAATGAAGTGTTTTTACCAATTTTGCTAAAACCACTCAAAAATGCATGGGGTGCATGTGAATGCACTAAAATGGGCCTTGAGCACATCCAAAATATAATTTCTGAACATTATCAATTGATAGAATGCATTGGAAATGATTATTTTGAAAGGTCATTTTTCACCTCCCTCATTTTTAATTCAAGCCACTTGAAAAAGGCCATTTTGATTGGTTGATTTTTGGTGAATTGTGATGAAGGATTTGGATAGAGCACATCAAATATGACTTGTAGCAAAAAACCTCACTCAATTTGGCCAAATGGTTTGGAAGATATGCCACTTTGAAGTTCAAAATTTTTGAGAATGATTTGATCATAACTCGCCAACCACACATGAGAAATGAGTGTTCTTGGACTTTTTGGAAATGGGAGAACAATATCTTCAACTTTCATGTTGGACAAAAATTTATTTGAAGCTTGTATGATGATGTAATTTTAGGGAGAAGAACTTTCCATTTTTGGCAAATTCCAATTACAGGTCAACTTACTATTTTTGGAAATTTCTTGTCTGACTTCAAATTCTTCACTGTGGATGTTTGACATGCTATATGAGGCTTGTATGGACATGAATGAGACCTCTCAAACCAATTCCCACCATCAAATCACTGATTAAATGCACATTTGACCACAGTTGACTTTACTAGGGTTTTGGTTGACTGAACCATGTTCTGATGAATTCCAAACCCTAACCACTTGAGATCTTGATTCAAAATGATGTCACAAATCAAATGAACTCTTGATGAATGATCATGGTGCCCAAATTCTTCAAGAATGGTCACCATCTATTGCTCAATGACTGATTTGACTGTTTTGACCTAGCTGGCTTCATCTGCAAGTAACATGGTTAGATGACAATATTTTTGTACTTTTGGTTAGTAAACATATGAAAAGCAATGATATATAAGTGCAAGACATGTTTGGTGATCAAGAACCACACTCACAAGATAACCCACCCACTAGGAGGGAAGCTAAGGTGCACAATGATCCTTGAGGCCATGATTTGGTATGATATGATGCCATGAGGGATCTTAGGGACAAAATTGGGGTCTTACAACGACATACATTCTGTGCTTTACGGTTCTTCTTCACATGAATACTTAGTAAATTTACAGAATTTTGTACATAATTTGACACACACTTTTATAACCGCTTTATGATTCTTCAATCATGTCGAGACACCTGGAGCCTTGCATGCGCGCATTCATCCACTATGCTCCACGTGTGCTCTCACGGTTTCCGACGAAGGCAAAATTCCCTCCCTTATTTGAATTTTGAATATTTGATCGAAAACCGTTTTCGTTTTTTTGAAGAACCCCTCTGGAGTCTCAGTTGTATGCTTGATCTTTATTCACCTGGCCAAGTCGACTCACCTCTAGCTGGTCGAATACTACTTCCTGGTCGAAAACAGTTGTGCATATAATTTCTAATTTTGGTAATTCTTAATGGGCTTCGAAAATATGAGCCAACAGAGAGCTTCTAGAAACTTTATTTGGAACAATTCTATTGATAAAAGTAAAATGGTTTTGTCTCTTGGAAGAAAGTCTACCAACCTATTTTCAAAGGTGGATTAGGATTAAGATCTTTAACGTCCCTCAATGAAGCCTCAAACATGAAGTTGTGTTTTGATTTTGATAAATCTGATGAAGATTGGGCCTTTGTTGTCAGGCATAAAGTTATGAGATCATATGGAAGAATCTCACACCATATTCCCTCTTTAATCTGGATGGAATCAAGTCTGATTTTACTATGGTGAAGGACAACTCTAGATGAATCTTAGGCCAAGGAACATACGTATATTTCTTGAAGGACAATTGGTATGATGGGCCTTTGGTTGATTGCATTAACATAAATTCCTCCATGTATAGTTCCATCAATTTCAACTATAAAGTGGCTGATTTTTATCTCTAACTATGTATGGAATTTTCCTGATGTTTGACATGATTTATTTCCATTCTTAGAAGAGAAACTAAGAGACATGGTTTTGAATGATACTAGCAGTTGGGACCAGTTGGTATGGAAACATGTGGACAATGATATTCTATCTTTGAAAGAGGAATATTCCTTCAAACATCCCAATCAATATAACAAACCTTGGGCTCAAATTATTTGGAGCAATCACATTCATCCCTCTAAGTCTGTCCTTCTGTGGAGGATGATTCAAAACAAGCTTTCCACTGATGAGAAAATGCAACACATAAGATACACATTGGTTTCAATGTGTTCAATCTGTAAATGTCATCTGAAAAACATTGATTACATCTTCTTCTCTTGTCCGTTTTCAGTTAAACTTTGGTAGTGACTCTGTAAGATTCTCAATCTCAACAATCACATCTCAAGCTCTGCTAAGGCTATTCAAACCCGCTCTACAAGCAGATCCCCTCAAAGCTCACTATTGATCAAATCTTCTTGTATCTTCTTTATCAATTCTATTTGGAGTGCTAGGAACATGGCCAAATTCAAAGAGAAATTGCCTCAATTCAACTCTGCTTGTGCGGACATTATGGCCCAGGTTCATTTATCTGTTTATAATTCCAAGCTCACTTACAAACACTCTTGGGATGATTTCTAACTAATGAAAAAATTTGATATTGCCATTAATCCTCCCCATCAGACAATATCCTCTGAAATTATCTAGGACCCTCTTAATGATGATTGGCTGAAATGTAATGTTGATGGGACTGCCTGTGCTAACTCTGGTGCTGGTGGTTGTGGAGGTATCTTTCGTGATAGGAAGGGTTGTTTCATTTTGACTTTTGCGGAATCGTTAAGTTGGTCTCAGCCCATCTTGGCAGAGTTTTGTGGAATTTTTAGAAGGATTGAGATTGCTAAGGATAAATATTGGAAGAAGTTATGGTTTGAATATGACTCCCTCATTGTTGTCAAAGCTTTCTCCTCACTTGATTTGACGTATGTCCTCTGACAACTCAGACGCATATGACATAGATGCATCAATATTATCTCCAATTTGAATTTCATCATTTTGCACATGTACATAAGAGGAAATAGTTGTACGGATTTTTTTTGCTCATATATGCCGCACATCTACCTCCTTTATTTTTTTTGATTTTTTACCTCATGACACTGGGAAGAATTATGTAAAGAATAAGTTAGGTTAGCCTTTTTTTAAAATCAAATAAATTTTTGTGGATTCTTGCCTAATCCCCACCTTTTTATGCTCCAATTTTCTTTACAATATATTTTGATTTATAAAATAAACAACTTACATAATTAATAAAAAAGAATGCAACCATAGTAATAGATTAAATCGAATGTGTAAGGTTAGATTAAAAACAAATTCAATTCTGTTTTACTCTTGAAACTAAAATAACTGATTATAAATATCTGATAATCAATTACAATACTTGAACTATATTTTTTACTACCGAGTGGTCTTGATTTGAAAATGATATTTATAGTTTAAGGATATGATAAAAAGTTCTTTAAATAATATAGCAACCAATAAATAATATAGCAACCAACTATAAGGTACTAGAATTTGAAACTCATGTTTAATATCATCAATAGAAATTAAGGACTATAGATTGAGTACTATATAGTGTATCAATTATTATCTCGAAACCAATGCTTATATGAGATAAAAACAGAGGAGTATCAAAAGGTCCATTTGAACAGAACGAGAAAACAAAAGTTAAGTTTAATGTTGCATCATCATAAATTGAATAATTTATTTACAAAAAACAAGATCTATTTTTTTTTGCGTGTTACTTTTAGTTATTCCAATTAGTATGTCCCTAGTGAGAACGTTAATATTGGACCATGTGGCGTCACATTTCTTTTTATATTTCGCAATCAAATTGTCCGTTGACATCAAAACTACCTTATACAATTCATGTTTCATAATCAAGTCATTTCAATGGATTAGAAATTTCATTGAGTCTAATTACTAGTTGAATATAGATACTTATATGCAATAGGTAAATCTTTTTCTTTCTTTTCTTTTATAAAAATTTAACATTAAAAAAATGAAGTAACATTAACAAAATAAGTAAATACAATAACCAAAATTTATTCTACTCGATAGAATATTATAAGATATTTTAAATATTTGAGATTCAAAATCATGAAACACTAAAAATACGAAAATATTGATTTAAGTTGAGACAAAATTCATCTCTAATAGAGATGGTGCAAGACATATGCATACCATATGGTGTAACAACAACAATATATATATATACACGAATGATGATCAACTTATTTTAAGAGTAAATTTTTTAAATTTATTCCAAATCATAGCTTTTGAATTGAATCTAATTTAATGATTAATTTTTTTTTATTTAATTAATTATTAGATTAGATTCAATTCAAAAATTATGATTTAGAATAAGCTAAAAAAACTTACCCTTAGAGTAAGTTGATCCCCCATATATATATATATATATATATATATATATATATATATATATATATATATATATATATATATATATATATATATATATATATATGTATATGTATATGTGAACTTCGCCATTGTAATCAAACTAACTTCAATTCGTTTGCCATTATGGTATCATTTCCTTTGTCGATCCCTTCAACTTCTAACAATTTTTTAACTGGTTTGCGTGGCACTCGATTGTTGTAACTGTTTTTTCTTCTTCTTCGCTCATCCATGGCTGAAGCTTTCGAGCCTTCGCTTTCATCGACAACAATGGTGTTGCAGTTTCAACTGCTTGCCTTCACTACGCCATATTCTTTATCTTCGCATCATTTCGATCCTAAGTTCTCCATCAAACTTCAATCTAACAATTACTTGTGATGGAATGAACAAGTTGAGAGTGTCATACTTGCTCAAAAAGTGCACAAAGTTGCAGTCAATCGTCACCTTCCTCTGAAGTTCAAAATGGTGCAAGATCAAGAGATCTTTATCTGGATTCTCTCCACAATCTTAGAATCTATGCCACCTTGAGTTTTTTGTTGCAAGCATGCATTTGAGTTGTGGGACAAGATCCATAAGTATTTCAACGCCCACATGAAAGCTTGAGTAAGGCAATTTCGCGTTGAACTCAAATCACTCAAGAAAGGTAACAATTCAATCACTGAATATGTTCTTCGTGTCAAAGCTATTGCAAATTCGTTGTTAGCTGTTGGTGACACTGTTACAGAACAAGATCAAATTTACTCAATCCTTGATGGATTTCCTGAAGAATATAATCCATTTGTGATGAAAATTTATGGTACCATGGAGTCTTTCTCACTCTATGATGTTAAGGAATTGCTTTATGTTCAAGAAGCGCAATTGGACAAGTTCAGGCAAGAGTTAGTTGTAGCAAATGTTTCAACAAATGTGGCTCAGGCAAATCATCAAACATGTGGTGTGCGTGATCAACACACAAATTCTTCTGGAAAAATTTGTGTGTCTCATGGAAGAGGACTTGGTAGAGGCCACACCGTGCCTGGTACTCGACCTACAGGTCAGCTGTGTGGAAAATATGGCCATGTTATTGTAGATTGCTGGCACAGGTTTGATGAGACCTACACCTTTACACCAGCTCAAACAAATGACATTGAATCATCGGCTGCCTCAACTGACAAACATGTTGAAGTGACTACATATCCTCAAGCCATGGCCTTAATGGCTCATGCTCATGAATACTCATTACCTACGGACTTGAAGAGTCGAGCTTGTTTTCCAAACACAGGTGCATCACACCATCTAACCTTTAATCCTTGTTTCTTACATTCTAAGAAAGTTTATAATGGTATGAGCCATGTCAATGTAGCCAATGGTCGATCTTTACCAATTACATGTGTGGGGTCTGCTAATGTTTCTTCACTTTCTTGTCTTTCATTTGGTACGATCCTTAATGATATTATTCTAGTTCCTTGCGTTACACACAACCTGTTATCTTATTCCGAATTCTCAAAAGATAACAAAGTTGTATTTGAATTTTATGCTAATAAGTGTTTGGTCAAATATCAGGTTTCTAAAGTCATCCTACTTGAAGGCTTTCTAGATTCACGTGGACTCTATTATTTCCCACATCTGGTTATGGACCCTTCAAGATATCAGTCACCACATGCTTCAAACTCAAGTTATTTGTGTTCTACTGTTAATTCCATTTCATGTTATGTCATTTCTGATGTAAATAAGTATAACTCTAGTCTCTCGTGGCATCATAGACTAGGCCATGCAAACTTTTAAGTTATTCAAATGGCTCTTAAACATTGTAATGTGTAAATTGTCAATAAAACAAGTTCTTTAATTTGCAAGCCATGTTGCATAGGAAAGTCTCATAAAATACATGCTCTTTTATCTTCCACCAGTTACAATGCTCCATTTGATGTGATTCACACTGTCCTTTGGGTACCTACCCCATTTCCCTCTACTTCATTTTACCTCTATTATGTTTCTTTTGTAGATTCCTTTATTAAATTTACTTGGATATACTTTACCAAGAACAAATCATAGGCTCTATATGCTTTCAAACTCTATGCAAGCTTTGTTCAAGCACAATTTTACACAACTATTAAGGCAGTGCAATCTAATTATGGGGGAGAGTCTAGGCCCTTCACAAAATATATAACCGAATTATGCATCCAACATAGATTCACTTGTTCTTACTCATCCCACCAGATTGACACGGTGGAAAGGAAGCATAAGCACATTGTTGAAATGGGACTTACCATGTTTTCACATGTCTCTATGTATCTTCATCTCAGGGTTCATAACTTTTCCACATTAATACATGAGATTAACAAAATTTCTTCCACTGGTGCTCAAAAGTTTCAGTCACCATACTATACCTTGTACCACAAGCTTCCCAATTATGACTCACTAAAGGTATTTGGTTGTGCTTGCTTCCCTCACACTAGGCCCTACAACAAGCACAAACTTGATTTTAGGAGTCAAGAATGTGTATTCTTAGGCACATCCTCTCAACACAAAGGTTTCAAGTGCTTAACCAAGACCAGAAGGATTTACATCTCAAAGGATGTCATATTTCATGAAAGCACATCTCCTTACTCCATATTGTTTCCATCTAAGTATGGTAAATCAGAAGCTCAACTAAGCTTAATTGAGTCACTTTCCTTTCCTACATCAATACATGGACGTGTGGGTCAAAAATTAACTACTAACACTACAAGAAGTCTTTCTAAACATGGCACACCTAACATTGACAACTCTCTAGTCAGTGTTGCTAAAAGCATTTCACATGCCTCAACACCTCTCAGTGCATTGGGCTATCACTCAACCATGGATCCTCGCTTAGCTAGGACTCTTAGTCAAGGTTCCATCCCCTCGTCACCTATACTAGTTACTGCAACCCAATAAGCATTACCTCCTATTGACAACTCACCAGTCAGTGTTGTTTAAAGTGCTTCACATGCCTCAGTACCTAGTAATGCTTTGAGATTTTCCTTAGCCATGAATCCTCGCTCAACCAGGACTACCAGTCAAGTTTCGAGTCCCTCATCACATATACCAGTTAGAGAAATCCTCAAAGCATTACCTCTTAGCTTTATCCACACAAGTTTATAGATTACCAGCTCCACTGATACAAGATCTCCCTCCATTCATAGCTTTGCAGCTCCATAGGTTAACTAACTTAATGAGCATCACATGTTAACTAAAGCTAAAATAGACCACTCAAAGCGCAAAACACTTCTTGCACATGTTAAGTCAACCTCATTCAAACAAGCTCTAACTCATCCAAATTGAACATGAAACACTTCTAGCCAATCACACGTGGTCACTGACATCTCTTCCACCTCATAGGAGACTTGTGGTATGTAAGTGGATATTCAAGATAAAAGAGAACCCTGATGGCACTGTCAACAAGTACAAATCTCGCCTCGTGGCCAAAGAAAGCAATTTGGATTTGATTTCAATTTGAATTTCATGCCTGTGGTTTAATAGGCCATAATTCTTGTCATAGTCACACTAGATCTCACTAACAAGTGGGAACTTCAACAAATAGATGTGAACAATATGTTTTTAAAAGGATCATTTCAAGAAGACATCTATATGATCCAACCACCTGGCTTTAAAACTCGTGACTTCTCACTTGTTTGCAAACTCCATAAGGCATTGTATGGAGTTAAACAAGCCCATTGTGCTTGGTATGAGAAGCTCACTCATGCACTTGTCCATTTTGTCTTCACACATTATATATGTATCACTCATTGTTCATCTAGAATCATCAAGGTATCACTGTCTTTGACCTGGTCTATTGAATGATATCCTAATCACTGGCTCATCATCAGTCCTGATTCATAAACTAATTTACTCACACCATGAAAAATTTTCTATAAAAAAGCTTGGGCCTCCTGAATATATTTTGATCATTGAGATCAAACACTGATATTCTAGTTGTCTCATTCTTTCACAAACCAAATACATATGTGATCTTCTAAATCGTTCCACCATGAATCATGCCAATGGAGTTTCCACCAAACTAAATACGTATTCTTTCACAAACCAAATACATACGTGTCCTTTTAAAATTTTGTGGCCTTCTACCAAACTAAGTTAATAAGCCTGCCACCGATTTTTATGTTGTCCATCTCTTCATTTTTTTAAAATTATGAGTAATAAATTTTTAACGAGTGTCTTAATTAAATATTTAAAAGACCGTTATATGACCAAGTCAATTGTATTTATATTTTTAAAATAAAATATAAAATATAATATTTATGGTTTGATTTTTTTTAATATATATATATATATATATATATATATATATATATATTAAAGAATCATTTTTAATTTTATTTTATAATAATATTCTTAAAAATTTAATAAACTTATTATTTTGAATTAAATCATTAAATTTAAATTGATAAAAAAATTAAAAATTAAGTTATTAGATTTATTTTTAAAAATTAAATAATCTAGCTTAGTCTAATCTAACATAGCATAATAAATTTTCTCATTAGTTTAACTTCTTTGATATATAAATTTTTAATAAAATCTTTATTTGTTTATTTTAAATAGAAATGAAGCAAATAAATGAAATATTTTGGAGAAGAACAACAACCAAATAGATGTACCATCATAAAGAGAACTAATGGGATACTCGTGAGTTTGCACGCTATCATACCTTAAATTTTAACCCTAAGATCGCACACATCATTTGCATCATTGCACACAAACAAGGTCACATCTTGGTCATTCCCCATATCCATCTTTGGGTTTACTTCTTGCAGAGATCACCAAATACCTTTTTGTTGGTTTGTGTTACCTCTGTGTTTATATGATTAATTGCTTATCTAACCACTAATCAAAATAACAAAAATATGTTTTTTTCCTTAAGTTTATGTTGCAAGATAGGGATTTTCAATCAATAGCATATCAAAGTTTTATGGCTTACTTCTCAAGGAAAGTCAAATGTTCACGTGTTTATTTCCATGCTTTCTTCAACAAGAAACTTCAAGCTTTGAGCAATTTACTCAATAGAAAATTAAGTACACCTTATTTAGAGTTCATATAATCACCCATGTGCTTTGAAATGCAAATAAATTTCAAGTACACAAGCTTGTTCCAAGTGGTTTGACAAAAAAGTAAACATTTTGAAGTCAAGGTTCCAAAGATCACAACTCCTTCAATTCTCAATATTTTTGAATTCTTCTTTTTGCATATGAATCTTCTCAACATCCTCTACAACTTCTCTTTTATTGACAAGAGCCAATTATGCTTGGAGGATCATCAAAAGTTTGGAGACATTATAGGTCATTTGCTGACTTGAGATCCCCCACTTAGTGGAGGCCCCTTTGAGATTACTGATGTCACACGAGTAGTCGTAGTTGGCATTAATTTTTTCGACCTGGGAGCCCGGTGAGTTTAGGACCTTATAACCCTTAACCCATCTTGGCCTTTTAGGATGTAGTGCGGTGGCTATTTAGGTGTAGACTTGAATTAGTTGTTACACGATACTACACTTTGTAGCACCTCAAATTTGCACCTATCATTGTACATACATTTTCATATTTGGTCATAACATAACATGGTCCACTGCATAACATTGCATTGTCCCCTTTGCCTCAAGTGCAAGTCATTAGAAGAATTAGGTCAAACTGGTCAGGAGATCAGTCAATCAAGCAAGCAAGTGCAATTCTCATTGAGCCAAGGCCCTAGGGTTTGTCCAACATGTTCACATGACCTAGGGGTCATTTTGAAGTATTTTGGTCAAGGATTGGATGTTCAGAAGTCATCAGTCATGGCTCAGTTCACCAGAAACCCTAAAAAGTCAACTGTTGGTCAACTGTGCATTTAATCAGTGATTTGATGGTGGAAATTGGGTTGAGAGGTCTCATTCATGTCCATATAGTCTTCATATAACATGTCAAACATCATCATGGAAGAATTTGAAGCCAGATCAGAAATTTCCAAAAATAGAAACTGGACCTGTAATTGAAACCTGCCAAAAATGGAAACTTCTTGATCCCAAACTTACATCATGATACAAGCTTCAAATGAATTTTTGCCCAACATGAAAGTTGAAGATCTTGTTCTCCCATTTCCAAAAAGTCCAAGAACTCTCAATTCCCATGTATGGTTGGCAAGTTATGATCAATTCATTTTCAAAAATTCTTGAACTTCAAAAGGCCATATCTCTCAAACCATTTGGCCAAATTGGGTGGGGTTTTTTGCAACAAGTCACATTTGATCCCCTCTTTACAAATATGCAACCATCATGCACCAAAACATTACAAATCAAAATGGCTTTTTTTCACTTACATGAATTATTTCAAGTGTGGTACAAAAGTGAATTTTTGAGATAACCATTTCTAATCAATTTGGCCATTCAAACATGTTCTGAAATTGCATTTTGGTCATGTTACAAAGCCCATTTTCGTGCTACAGCCCTTACACCTCACCATTCAAGCCAAAGTGGTCATTTAGCAAAACTTACAATTAAACTAATTTATGTTTAGCATTCAATTAGAAAACCATAAACAGAAGTATATAGGTTCATTTTCTGCCAAAAGAAACCCTAGCAGCCAACAAAAACCAACAGAACTCTCACTCTCTCAAATGCTCATCTTCTTCCATTCTTGAAAATTCTGTCAAAAAACCTCAAGGACCCGACCTGGCCTTGGTTGCTCCATCATCCATCACCCTTGTTGAGCTGATTCCAACCCTCACACACCAACTGTAAGGCCTGTTTACACGACTGCTACATCAAGCTTCACTCATGGCAGATTGGGATGGAAGCAAAACCAGGCACTCTTGAGCAAAATTTCTTCAAGCATTCATCATTGGGAAGCTGGGTGAGCAACTGTTTTGAGCCAACATCACCAAATCCCAACTGTTTCACCATTTTCTTCAAGAACAAGTAAGATTTCGACCTCCTTATTTTGCTAAACTATGCCATGCTTCTAATAGATCTCACTTTGCTGGTTTCATTAAGCTTTGAATCGTGCATTTTGGTTGCTTGTGCTGAGAGAAATCTGATTTTAAAGTTTCATGTTCAAACTTGTTTTTGCTTATATCTCATGTGATAGCTTGAGTTGATGAAAATAAATGGTAGAATGTTGATTTGTGTTCTTAGATGTTTCGTTTGATATGTTGGATTTCATTTTCTGGGCACAAAAGTTCATTCACGATTTTGGAAGTGATGATGATGTTACTGTAGCGTACGAACCCTAATTTCCTGCCCAGAACACGTTTCGCCCTTGCATTGCATGTTCCTCCCAACTTCTGGGCCATGAAACCAATGACCGGACGCCACCTCACTAAGTGAAACGCGGCGTTTCACTTAGTGACTCCCTTATTTACCGTTTTGCCATTCCCGGTTTTATTATTTAATTAAATCATTTCATTTTTCAATTTTTATTTCACTTGGCATGGCAAACTTAGGAAAATCATAAGTCACTCAATTTTAATCCAAATTGGATGGGATTTTTTGTGAAATGTTCATCTTGACCTCTAGTTTTTATGATATTTTTTCCAGAATTTTTGCATGGATAGATTTTAATTGGTGCTAGGGTTTATGACATGTGCTCATATTTTGTACACTTTGCCAAAACATTTGTGAAATAATGATGCTTTATCCAATGGCTCCCAAATTTTTTGTGCTTAAACTAGACACATTCATGGTGATTTTGGTTTAGAGTTTGTGAATTTATCTTATCTGGTTGTTGAGTTATGATTTTTTGAATTAGGGTGTGACAATTTGTGTCACACCAATGATGTGCAACTTCTTGATTTTCTTTACCATGCCTCTTGACCTCAAATTGGATTGAATTTTTGCATGAAAGTACTTGAGTATGTCTTGTTTACATGTGATTTTTCTTGGAATTATTTGTGGCATTTCCTAATTGTTTGAGATTTTTCTCCCCTGTTTGGTCATATGTTGACTTTTTGTGATACATGTTCCCATTTCATTTGTGAAATTCTCATACTTTATTAGATGGACATGAAATTTGACATGTGATTATTAGACATCTTAAGGTTTATCATGGTGTTGATCCCATTCATTTCTCATATGCTATCACTGAGTTATGATTTTTTGAAGTTGATACATGTTTGGTTGACTTCTCTGAGCATGTTTGAACTTGCCTTGCCTTTCTGATTTTCATTGACCTACTTCCCATGATCCAATTGAGCTGAAATTTGGTGTGCTTACCATGCTATGGATTATGTTTGATCATGATTTATTTGATGATTTTTGGAATTGTTTATGATTGGTTTTGAGTTGAGTCTTGCTGTTGACTTCTATGGGCTTCTAAATGCCATGCTTTGACCTAATCTGTTCATGAAATGATGATGATGATTGATATGAACATGAAACCAATTGAGTTTGCTTCTTGATTGCTTGAACTTGATTTTGATTGAAATTCATTTGCTGTTTTGACTTTCTTATCTCTTTTTGACCCTAGGCTCGTCCTAGTGGTCATGTTGCTCATGTTTAAGTTTGTTGTTTCAGGTTAAGCAACAAATACCCAAAGAGATCAATACAAATTGATTGAGCTTGATTGAATATCATGACTAACTTGTTTTGTCTTGTAGGTTGCTTGACTCACATGCCTTGAGCCTTGTGCATTGCACATTTATCTGCTTGTGTTGACTGTTGACTTTTGTTTCATTTTGATTTAACTTTGACTTGTGTACTAATGTTGTCTGACTGGTTTCAGGTATCTTTAGTTGCTTTTAGTTCCTTGTGAACTTTGCTTTGCTTTGCTTGAGTAGCAATTTGCATTGAGGTATATTTCCTTACTCCATGTAGTCTGGAAGACCTGGCCGGTTACTTGGCCAGGCACCTGTCTGAAGTCCTCCTTAAGAGGCAATGTTTGTGACTGTTTACATTTGTCCTTGTATAGAGTCAAAGACCTCCTAAGTGAAGAGGCAATTGGCAGACACAAGGGATGTGCAATCCATCCCCTGCTATTCTGTGTGTCATCTGCTTTGCTCACACCACTGTGTTGATGCATTGCAGATACAAACCCAAGATCTTGTACAATTGTACAGTTGAGTCAGTTTCAAATGTGTAGGAGGGTTCCCACCTTCTGAACCCACACATTCTTGTCTTAAGCTCTCCCAGGTGTAGCGGTGTATTCGTCGCTATATGATCTATCGATTAAATCATAAGCAAAGCATACATTGAAATTTCGAGTCGCCACCGCACTTTTATTTATCCAAAGGACTGGCTAAAAAGCGAACAAAAGCCTAAGAAGTTTTACACGTAGAAAACTAATAAAAAGATCAGAGAGTCTGGGTAAGGGGTAAATTACGCAATGGGAAGGTGTTAGGCACCCACTACGTCCTAGGTACTCCTAGGGAGCCCTTTTCACACTTGTTGTATTAAATTGTTATTTGTTATGACATAAGTATTGTGCAAACATGATTGGGATGATGAGAAAAGAATATACAATTTTTATTGGGTTTGAACGGATGAACCCGCTGCCTACGTACCTTCCATCAAAGGTAAGGATCAAAACGCCGTAGTTCGGCTAAGAGATTTCCAAAAGTGGGTTGGGTTCAATTTTAAACACAAACCCTAGGTCTTACGTTATCCACGGGAGAAAACTCAACCTTATACAAACAACAACGTCCACCATGTGAGAACAGCTTCAACTTGCCAGGGAGGGGTTAACCCTATAATAGGCAAGGAAGACTTACAATTCAATCACTAAAGACAGAAGGTGAGATTAACATCAACCACTAAGATAAATCAAACCTCTAGCTCATGTATGAAAAGATTAACAATGGACAAAGCCAAAACAATTGAGTGGGTGAAGTTAACTGATTATGATTATGAAAATGAAGTCAAAGTATGATTAAGATTAATTCAAAGAAGTATTATGAAATGGAGTTTGAAAAAAAAAGTCAAGGACTTGAGTCCAGGTTTTTAGTTTGAAAAAACATGAAGATGTTTGCACAATATCTATGTCAAGTTTGAAATCAAAGTGTGAAAAGGTTTAGGACACAATGAGAGATGAATGGAGGAATATGGATTGTAAAACCTCTTAGAAGGTTCACTTCTTGAAATCATATGGGAGATGATTCAAGTGTGTCCTCTGGAATAGCAATAAGCAATAACAAACAAACAAAGCAAAAGAAAGGCGGATACCGGATGCCAATCACTGGGCTTATACCAATCTCCTAAAATAAAACTGGATATCAGATGCCACTCAATGGTCTTACACTAATCTCCTCAAAAGAAAGAAATAAAAGGCGGATACCGGATACCAATAGATGGATTTACACCAGTCTCCTAAAACAGAAATGGACATCAGATGCCACTCAATGGTCTTACACTAATCTCCTCAGAAGGAAACAAGAATGAAATATGGAAGTCAACTGCCAATCTATCTGGACTTAGGTTAACTCCACACATATGATCATAGGAAAACCAATGCCACATTACTGGGACTTATAATGGATCCTCACATACAAGAACAAAAGCAACCAATGATCACAGGAAAGCAAATGCCAACTTACAGGGACTTACAGTTGCAACCTCTCATACAGACAAACAAAACAAATTAGGATCACAGGAAAGCAGATGCCAACTTACAGGGACTTATAACTGCAACCTCACATACAAATCAAACAGATCAAATTATGATCACAGGACAACAGATGCCAACTTACAGGGACTTATAACTGTATCCTCACATACAAACAGACCAAGCAACAGAAGATATGAGTGACCAATGAGGTCTTACACTCTATCCTTCCATATCATAGGAACAATGGCCAAAGAGATGGACTTACAATTGTCCTCAATGGGCAAACAACAAATGACAATATCACAAAGACAAATGAGATGATTGTGCATTAATGAGCAATTAATGATGATGATAGATGCATAAAGCAATGCAAGCAAACATGTGTATATGAAGCAATCAATCAATCAATCAATATCAAACAGCACACTCTATAGCCAAACAAGGAGGCTCACACAAGAGGGTTAGGCACTGAGGCCAACTGGAATAGGGTAAAAAGTTGCTCTTAACCTTGCCATTGAGGGACTAAGGTGAAGCGGATGAAAGGAGATGAGGGGTGTGCCTCATTGCTTCTATCCCTGATCAGGGAGAGCATCAAATAATAGAATGTGGGGGAGTTCAGAAAGATGGAACTCTCTCCCCATTATTGACTCGATAGATCTTGGGTTTTTATCTCAATGCTACAACCATGTAATGGGAGCAAGGAGAGGACACACTGAATAGTAGGGGATAGGCTACTTATCCCTTTGATCTACCAATTGCCTTACTTGAAGGACTTTTCCTGCTTGGGACAATTTTAAACACACACAAGCATTGCCTCTTAAGGAGGACTTCAGACAGTTTGCCCGGCCAAATAACAAGCCGGGTCTCCAGACTACATGAAGAAGAAGTAATTATACCTCAAAGCAAATTGCTAAATAGCAAAGCAAAGCAAGTTCAAAGAACTTAAGCAACTAAAGTACCTGAAAAAATCAAACCAATTAGTAAACAGTTCAACAGTTTAAAACAAAAGGAATGGATAAACAACAGTCAACCACAGAGGGACCAATGTGCAAAGCACAAGACTCAACTATATGAGTCACACCTACAAAACAAGGGTTAGCACATGATATATAATCAACTCAACCAAATTGGCAAGGTTTCTTTGAAGCACTATGCTCAACCTGAAACAGATGAACTCGACATAAGTCCAAAGGACCACTAGGGCAAGCCTAGGGTCAAAAACAAATAAGAAATCCAAAACAGCAAGCCACATTCAATCAAAATCAAAATCAATCATTTAAGAAGCAAGCACAATTGGATTCAAACTCATATCATGCATCATTGTCATTTCATATACCAAAGAAGTCAAAACATGGCAAGAGGGAGCACACAAAAGGTCAACAGCAAGACCAAGCTCAAAAGCAATCAAAAACAATTCCAAAAATTATGAAATAATTCATACTCAATCACAATCCATAACATAGCATGCATATGAAATTTCAGCTCAATTGGATCATGGGAAGATGGTCAATTAAAATCAAGAAGTCAACACAATTTCAAATGTGCACAAAGAAGTCAACAAAACATGTATCAACTTCAAAAAATCATAACAAATTGGAAACAGATGAGAAATGGATGGGATTAACACCAATGCAAAGCTCAAGATGTCTAGTATGCACATATGAAATTTCATGATCATACAATAAGGCATGAGGATTTCCCAAATGAAATGGCAACATGTATCACATAAAGTCAACAATTGACCAGGCAGGGAAGAAAAATTCACAAACAAATAGGAAATGGCATGATTAATTCCAGGAAAATTCATACACAAACTAAACATATGAGAGAACAATCATGCAAAATTTCACATTATTTGGAAGCCAGGAAGCATGTGAACAAAAATCATGAATTTGCATAACATTGGTGTGACACAAATTGTCACACCCCACTTCAAAAATTTGTATCTAGCAAACCACAAATGATAAATGCACAAACTTTACATCAAAACAAAGATGAATGAGTCTAGTTTCACCACAAAAATTTTCAGCTCAAATGGATGCAACATGATCATTTCACAAAAAGATTGGCAAAAGGTATCAAATAAGCATACATGTTAAGAACCCTAGAGCCATTTAAAATCCAGCCAACCAAAAACTCAATAAAAATCATGATAAAAAAGTAGACATTCAACAGGTCATAATGCAAAAAATCCCATGATTTTTGGATGAATAATGAAGATGTTATGAATTTTCAAAGTTGTGTAACAATTTGGAATGAACATGAGCAACATAACATGAAATGGTGGTCAAACACGGTTGACCGATGGCAATGTGGTAAATACCACCTACACTTAACTAAACGCAGCGTACAGGCTCAAGAAACCAAATGTTTTCATTGGTTGGTTCCTCAATGGAACAGTACCAGAGCCAATCGATGCTCATGTTTCTGGGCAGGCTAGGGTTTTGTTCAACAGCATCATGTGATCATCTTCATGGTTCATCATCATCAAACAAATTTCAAATAACAATGTACAAATCGCATGGCAGTGATATGGTGGTGTTCATGCAACGAAAACAACAACAGCCAAACACAATTTCACATGAATTTCTGGGTTTTATCTTAGGGTTTATGAACAGGGTATTCATCATCTTCATCAAAATCATCAAGAACAAGTGCACCCAGAAAATGATAACAAGCATATCAAATGATTCAGCAAACCAAGCACGTGCATAATATAACAATCATCATCATTAATTTGAACACACAAAAGAGAAATCAACCAAAACAAGTTTGAACATAGAACTTCAAAACCAGATTTCTCTTAACATAGTGAATCATTTTCGATGGTTTAAGGTTCATTGGAATCAGCAAGTCAAGAGCTATCTAAAACATAGCATGGCATAGCAAATGGTTAAGGTCGAATCCTTACTTGTTTTTGAAGAAAAATGAGATGCAGTGGTTATTTGGTGGATGCAGCTCGAAACAGACCTTCCTTGTGCTTAAGAATGATGGATGCTTGAAGGAAATGAGCTCAGCAATGCTTGGATTCCTTCAAAACTCGATTTGCCATTGTTGGTCCATGGAGAAAACAGAGCTCAGTGCTGCAGTTACAGTTGAGATTTCATGCTGGAAATGAACTTACAATGATGGCTAGGTGATGAAAAATACAAAGGGTGCTCGAGGGTTTTGGAGATTTGGCAGAAAATGCAATATGTGCAAAAATGCAAAAGTGAGAGGAGAAGGAATTCTGTCGTGTGTCCAGCTGCTACTAGGGTTGTGAAATGGCAGAAAAGTTGATTTTATATGACTGTTTAAGGTCCACTAATGAAATGCTAAACTTGTTTTGTTTTAATGAAGTGATTTGCATTTTGCTAAGTTTTGCACAAGTGGATATGGAGGTGTGGTGTGGTACACGAATTGGGCCTTTGGACAGGCTGCAAATGACCTTTATGCTTGCTGTTTTAGGTCTGCTCATGAATTGCTAACAAGGATTTGCTCTAAGGAATCCATTTGCAAAATTGCCAATTTCCACATATGCACATGGAGGTGCATGCTTATGACCAAGTTAGGGCTCTAGACAAGTTGCAAATAACATATTAAACACATCCCAATTGGTCAAAAGTGTTAAAACTTGCCAAATCAAAAAGTCAAACTTTAGTCAAACTTGAATTTAAATGAAACAAGTCAAAAAATGCCATTTTGATTGGCAAGGTTTTGGTTCATGAAATTTATATTTTTGGAAAGAGGGGATGAAATGTGGTTTGTAGGAAAAAACCCCACCAAATTTGGCCTTATGGTTCATGAGATATGGCTTGTTGAAGTTCACAAATTTTTGAAATTGAATTGATCATATCTTGCAAACCATGCATGGGATTTGGGTGTTCTTGGACTTTTTGAAAATGGGAGAACAAGATCTTCAACTTTCATGTTTGGCAAAAATTCATTTGAAGCTTGTATCATGATGTAAGTTTAAGATCAAGAAGTTTCCATTTTTGGCAGTTAAAATTACAGGTCCACTTTCTATTTTGGGAAATTTCTGATTTTGCTTCAAATTCTTCCATGATGAGGTTTGACATGATAGATGAGGCTTGTATGAGCATGAATGAACTCCTTCAAATCAATTCTATCCATCAAATCACTGATTAAATCAACAGTTGACCAAGTTTGACTTTCTGTTGACTTTTCTAGGGTTTTGGATGACTGGAGCATTTCTGATGAATTCCAAACCCTAATTCCTTGAGAACTTGATTTCAAATGATGTCCCAAGTTATATGAACTCTTGATTATTGATCATGGTGTCCAAATTCTGCAAGAATGGCCACCATCCACTGCTTTGACTGACTGTTGACTGTCTTTGACCTAATTGCTGATGATTGCTTCAACTGCAAGCAAAAAAGGTTAGACTGACAATATTTTTGTACTTTTTGGTTAATAAACATATGAAAGGCAAAGATATACAAATGCAAGACATGCTTGGTGATCAAGAATCAACCCACAAGGCAAACCACCCACTAGGAGGGGAACTAGGGCATGCAATGATCCTCGAGGCCATGATATGATATGATATGGGCCATGAGGGATCTTAGGGCCAAAATTGGGGTCTTACAGATGCCCCTATTTAAGGTCATTCTAGCCGGAGAAGTGAAGTTTAGAAATCTTCATCTCGACGCGGTAGAATGGGCTTAAATAACAGTAATGAGACAAATTTTGGTCCCTAAGAGACCTCATGATGCAAATGTATGCATGCAAAAGACACAAACTCTGTGGGGAATATGATTCACACAGAAGAAAAGACGATCCATCGGAGTAATGCACTCACCAGGAACAGAGACTCTAACAAGACTCTAGTTGGGGATAAACAAAACTGACACAGCGTGAACAAGACACGACTCTGATTAGAGAAAAACAGGAAAACAGACTGGAGGCCTCACTGGGGAGTGAAGGACTCACACTGGGGAAAAGAAAACTCCAAAGGAAAAACATCCATTGGAAAGACACAAGCTGACTCCTGGGGAGATGCAACAAGAAAACTTCACTAAGGAAGCACCAAAGAAAATGAGATGTTACCGGGTATAAGGGTAACAAAAATCAGGAAAATCTGACTCCACAGGGGGACCGAGGTCATAATAGGGAGCAGAAAGGAGGGAACACCAAGGATACCGGTTACTGGGTATATAATAGGTGACCGACCAAAGCGTGAATTGGATTTCACTTCCAATACACTCATCATCCTGAAGAGAGCGAAAGCAAACTTGTTTAGGATGGATATTTGATTCTTCAAAGAATACGAATCTTACTCTGAGGGGAAAGCAACAAAGGATTGACCCAAGAGCGCATGAGACATATTATTCATTACCGGCAGACCGTGAATAATATACTCGAAAGGAAAATTATCCTGAACCGGTTACTGGGTTGTTTATAGGATAAGATCCGAAGACGTGAATTGGTTTTCACTTCCAAAACACTCATCATCCGAAACACAAACTGGTTAAAGGATGGATATTCGATTCCACAAGGAATGCGAATCTTACTCGACTGGGGAAGATCAACAAAGGACTCCAACCAAAGAGCGCATGAGACATATTATTCATTACCGGCAGACCGTGAATAATACACTCGCATGGTAAGAAACACCAGGGATACCGGTTACTGGGTATATAATAGGTGATCTACCGAAAACGTGAATTGGTTTCCACTTCCAAAACACTCATCATCCGGAAGGAGGGCTTGAAAAAGCAAATCGACTTACAGGATGGGCATTCGAATCCACAACGGGAAAACGAATCTTACTCAACTGGGGACACAAACCCAAAGAGTGCATGAGATATAATATCCATTACCGGCAGACCGTGGATAAGATACTCGCATGAGATATATTATCTATTACCGTCAGAACGTAGATAATAAACTCGCATGGTAAGAAACACCAGAGATACCGGTTACTGGGTATATAATAGGTGATCTACCAAAAACGTGAATTGGTTTTCACTTCCAAAACACTCATCATCCAAAACACAAACTGGTTAAAGGATGGCTATTCGATTCTACAAAGAATACGAATCTTGCTCAGTCGGGGAAAATCAACAAAGGATTCCAACTAAAGAGCGCATGAGATACATTATTCATTACCGGCAGACCGTGAATAATATACTCGCATGGAAGATTATCCACAACCGGGTTGTAGGTTGTTTATAGGATAAAATCAACCGAAAAGAAAGGCATCGGGATACCAAACTAGGTATATAATGATGACCAATCAAAAGGAAGCAACAGACATTACCAACAAAAGGGTAAATGAAAGGCGGTCTGCTGAGGATAAATTGCAAGCATCCGGCAATTATCCACAGGGACTAGCTGGAGATGCATTGGTATACAACCAATGATCCGGGGAACACAATCACTAGCAAACGGTGAAAGGACCCACTGGGGATAAAATTGCTAGCATACGGCAATTATCCACAAAAGACTTGCTAAGGATATAAGTGCTGATCTGAGCAACTTATACAAGCAAAGGAAAATCAACATCAAGGACTAGATGAAGTTAACCACAACATTAGGGTTTACATCTACCGAATACGGGGTAGAAGACCAAGAACTCCGCGTGGGGATAGAACAAATCACAAATCCGCACGGGAAACAAGATAGGGTTTATAACAAACCACAAACTGCTGAAGAGCAGGAAAATAGGATTTACAACTACCGACTGTTAGGTAGAAAACCAAAAACTCTGGCTGGAGAATAAAAGGTGTATAACCACAAATTCTGTCAAGAAAGCCAGGAAAAGTAGGACTTATAACTACCGGTTATGAGGGTAGAGGCCCAAAAACATTCCGCTGGGGAACAACCCACTGGGAAGCACAAGACATCTGACAAATAGCCCATTCGGGAATAATCCGAAAAGACAGACTGAATCAAGACATGTCCTAATGAGGATGTAACTCAAATAGGAAAATCCATCCCAATATATGTGTTGGGAGGAAACGGAAGAAACCGTCATCCACGAGGGTATATCTCAGTGGGGAACTGCAGAAGGAAAGACAACATTTTCTGCTTATGGGGTTGACTCTATATGGAGAGATTTAAAACACCCGACATCTGCTTGGGGAGATCTATAAAGAGATCTACATCACCATAGCAGGAGACACGACAAACAAAGGATACATGGCGAGAAATGCGACATGAATATCTGAATGTTTATGAATATGCATGAATATGCGTGATTTATGTTTGATGAATGCTGACAAAACAGACAATACAAACAGGTTCAGGAACCAAACGTCCGGTATTATATTTCTAGGGGAAAAAACCAGCTGGAGAGCCAATCTGCGGAGATCTATATGCTGTAAAGCAAAGATCTGCAGGTACTGCTGTAGAAGCAGAGGATCAGAAATATCAGGAAACAACCCAATCAGGGTACAGAAAGTCACAACGGGCAAAACAACCACCAAGACGAATCTGTAGGGGAACAAGAGAAGACCCAAAATATCCGCAGGGGATCCCAGTGTCAACTGAAAAACAAGAAGTGCGTAAGCACGAACTGCTGTAGAAGCAAATCCACATAACTCCGCTGGGGAACAACCCACTGAGGGAGAATGATATCATCCAAATAGAATCTGACTGCATAAGCAACTCTACTGGGGAAAACTGTCGGCTACTCTCTTGGGGAACAACCCACTGAGGGAGGACAGATCAAACAAGTAGATTCTGCAACGAACCACTCCACTTGGGGAGAATATACAGCAAACTGATCGCAACAGGTAGATTCTACAACATAAGCCACTCTACTGAGGATCACAAACAGTCAGGAAGTTAATCCGTTCTCTGGAGGCTAGAGCCATCATCCAAACATACTGGGGATTGAAAGAGTATTCAACAGGCAAAACTGTCACAACAAACAATCTGCAGACTATGCTGAGGAAAAGATGGTTGAAACACTGGGATGTCAACCCAAATCAACCACTGAGTAGGAAAATAAATCCTGCTCGGCTGAAGAGAATAACTCTGATGGAGAGATAGCAACAATTCCGCAGACGACTTCGCCGGGGAGAAGGTAAAGTACCGGGTATCAAACCGCTGACTTACCGAGTCTTCAAAAAGAAAACGATCGTGCTGAGGAAACAGACAAATCCGCTGGCAACTGCACTGGGAATAGCGATAACAACTCTACTCGCAAATCCGATGGGGATATCAACAACAGCTCTACCCATGACTGTGAGGGGAATATCAATCAATCAGTTATACTCATGACTGCTGAGGAGACCAATAAAGTCTGGGGCAGACGACCCACTGGAGAAAGTGACGGGGCACCAAGATGACAAACCATCCACCACCGAAACTTCTACAAGAAAACACCCATGCTAGGGGAAAACTGCTTCTGGAGAAACGAAGTCTTCAACAACACTCTGCTTGCGACTATACTGGGGAACAACCCCAACAACAACTCTGTTTGAGGAACAACCCCAACAAAGATCTGAAGAAAGAAGATACCACCAAACCAGGAATATGAACCAATGTCTTACCTGTTGGAAATCATGTCACCCTCGGGAGAGCACTGAGATATTCTTGAGTATCCTTTCAATCTTGTGAATGTTCACTTTGTTTAAAACAACAATTTTGAAAAATTTGAATTGTTTAAAACAATGACATTTTATCAATTTAAAACAATGCAAAACATTTGTTGAATTGAAACAAATAAGAGTGCAAATAATTGGATAAAAGCTCAAATTGATTTGATAGAATGGTAGTCTGCAAATGGCAAGACTCCATAGATCTGTACAAATTTGAAATCAGTGATATATATTGGAAGAGGGCTACATTGAACATAATGATCCTTTCTCTACCAATTTGAATCTCGATGTATCCGAAGCTTCGGTTGACGACGAATCGAGAATCTTCTGACGAAATGACGACTGGTGAATCAGAAAGTCTTGTCAGGATGCAGTTACTTGCCAAATCCCTAATTTTTGCCTAGATTGCCCCAGGGTGAGGTACTCAATCTAGCGGGATGCAAATATTCTTTTTTTTTCAAGTCTCTAATTTTTGCCTGGATTACCCTTACGGGTTCTCCACCGAGACGCTCATTTTTGCCTAAGCCGCCCTTTCGGGTTTTCAACTTAGCGAGCTATTCTGTTTTTTTCATTTGCATATACTTTTTTTTTTAGGCAAAGTATCTCTTGACTGCATCTGAATTCACAGGACGAGTGAAATCCTCCCCATCCATTGTTGTAAGCATCAAAGCACCGCCTGAAAAGGCTCTCTTGACAACATATGGACCCTCGTAGTTTGGAGTCCACTTGCCCCTGGAATCGGGCGCGAAAGACAAAACTTTCTTGAGCACGAGGTCACCTTCTCGGAACACACGAGGCTTGACCTTCTTGTCGAATGCTTTCTTCATTCTCTGCTGATATAACTGACCATGGCACATGGCAGTTAATCTCTTCTCTTCGATCAAATTCAATTGGTCATAACGACTCTGAATCCATTCAGCATCAGTCAACTTGGCTTCCATCAAGACTCGCATTGATGGGATCTCCACCTCTACTGGGAGAACGACTTCCATGCCATAAACAAGAGAGAAAGGGGTTGCCCCTGTTGAAGTGCGTACAGACGTACGATATCCATGTAAAGCAAATGGCAGCATCTCATGCCAATCTTTGTACGTGACAGTCATCTTCTGGATAATCCTCTTGATATTCTTGTTAGCAGCTTCAACAGCCCCATTCATCTTAGGTCTGTAGGGAGAGGAATTATGGTGTGCAATCTTGAATTCAGCGCACAACTCATCCATCATCTTGTTATTCAGATTGGATCCATTATCAGTAATGATCCTCTCTAGTACACCATAACGGCAAATCAGCTGGTTCTTGATAAACTTCACAACCACCTGTCTGGTTACATTTGCGTACGAAGCGGCTTCAACCCATTTGGTGAAGTAATCAATTGCTACGAGAATAAACCGATGTCCATTGGACGCTTTCGGCTCAATCATGCCAATCATGTCGATTCCCCACATAGAGAAAGGCCATGGTGATGAAATCACATTCAGGAGTGTCGGAGGAATATGAATCTTATCCGCATAGATTTGACACTTGTGACATTTCTTCACATACTTGCAACAGTCAGACTCCATTGTCAGCCAATAGTAGCCTGCTCTCAGCATCTTCTTAGCCATGGCATGTCCATTGGAATGAGTACCAAATGAACCCTCACGGACCTCAGTCATCAATAGGTTTGCTTCGTGTCTATCCACGCATCTGAGCAAAACCATATCAAAATTTCTTTTGTACAGCACTTCACCACTGAGGTAGAAACTGCCTGACAACCTTCTTAAAGTTTTCCTATCTTTCACAGATGCCCCAGGCGGGTAGACCTGGTTCTGGAGGAAATTCTTGATATCAAAATACCAAGGCTTGTCATCTTTCACGTCTTCGATTGCAAATATGTGAGCTGGTCTATCCAAGCGCATCACAGTAATATTGGGAACATCATTCCACCATCTGACTACAATCATGGAAGCAAGTGTAGCAAGGGCATCTGCCATCCGATTATCCTCTCGAGGAATATGATAAAATTCCACTTCTGTGAAGAAAGTTGAAATCCGTCTTGCATAATCTCTGTACGGGATGAGACTTGGCTGATTCGTCTCCCATTCACCCTTGATCTGATTGACAACCAAGGCCGAATCACCATAGACATCAAGGTACTTGATTCTTAAATCAATGCATTCTTCAAGTCCCATAATACAGGCTTCATACTCCACCATATTGTTCGTGCATTTGAAAGTTAGCCTTGCTGTAAACGGAATGTGTGAACCTTGAGGAGTAATGATCACTGCCCCAATTCCATTCCCATATTGATTAACAGCGCCATCAAACACCATCGTCCATCTGGAACCAGGTTCTGGACCTTCATCAAGTGTAGGCTCATCGCAATCTTTCATCTTCAAATACAGAATTTCCTCGTCAGGGAAGTCATACTGAACAGACTGATGATCTTCAATTGGCTGGTGCGCTAGGTGGTCAGCCAAGATACTACCTTTGATAGCTTTCTGAGCTCGATACTCGATATCATACTCAGACAACAACATCTGCCAACGGGCAATCCTCCCAGTTAAAGCAGGCTTCTCGAAAATATACTTAATTGGATCTATTCTGGATATCAACCAAGTTGTATGATTTATCATGTATTGGCGCAAACGCTTAGCTGCCCAGGCTAAAGCACAGCACGTCTTCTCAAGCATAGAGTACCGAGACTCACAGTCAGTAAACTTCTTACTGAGGTAGTATATAGCAAACTCCTTCTTCCCTGATTCATCTTGTTGACCGAGTACACAACCCATCGAGTCTTCAAGAACTGTTAAATACATAATCAGAGGTCTTCCTTCCACAGGCGGAGACAAAATTGGAGGTTCAGACAGATAATCTTTGATACTGTCGAAAGCTTTCTGGCAGTCCTCGGTCCAATCATGAGACTGATCTTTCCGGAGGAGCTTGAATATCGGCGCACATGTGGCAGTCATGTGGGATATAAATCTGGAAATGTAATTCAAGCGGCCAAGAAAACCTCGGACTTGCTTCTCAGTTTTGGGTGCAGGCATCTCTTGTATTGCTTTGACCTTTGCAGGATCAACCTCAATACCTCTTTCACTTACCACAAAACCCAACAACTTGCCGGAACGGACTCCAAAAGTACATTTGTTCGGATTCAGGCGAAGTTTGAACTTCCTCAAACGTTGGAAAAGCTTCAACAAATGCTCAATATGCTCAACTTCCGTTCGGGACTTAGCAATCATATCATCAACATAGACTTCTATCTCCTTGTGCATCATATCGTGAAACAAGGTAGTCATAGCTCGTTGATACGTGGCTCCGGCGTTCTTCAAACCGAAGGGCATCACTCGATAACAGAATGTTCCCCAAGGTGTGATGAATGTTGTCTTCTCCATATCCTCTGGTGCCATCTTGATTTGATTATATCCGGAAAATCCGTCCATAAAGGAAAAGACTTTGAATTTGGCTGTATTGTCTACCAACATGTCAATGTGTGGTAGAGGAAAATCATCTTTCGGGCTAGCCTTATTCAAATCTCTGTAGTCTACGCACATACGGACTTTTCCGTCCTTCTTAGGAACAGGCACAATGTTGGCCACCCATAGAGGATATGTCGAAGTCACCAGAAACCCCGCATCAATTTGCTTCTGAACTTCCTCTTTGATCTTCACTGCCATATCTGGATGAGTTCTTCTGAGCTTCTGCTTCACAGGCACGCACTCAGGCTTCAAAGGCAGGAAATGTTGCACAATATCTGTATCTAAACCCGGCATGTCTTCATAGGACCAAGCAAAGATATCTGAATATTCTCGTAGCAAATTGATCAAATCTTCCTTGACAGACCCTTCAAGAAGTGCCCCAATCTTCACCAGGCGAACACAATCCTCAGACCCCAAGTTGACTGTTTCCAAGTCTTCGAGATGCGGCTGAATGATCTTCTCTTCGTGCTCAAGGAGACGGGTGATCTCATCAGGAATCTCTTCAACGTCATCTTCCTCTGCCTCAAATACAGGGAATTCAAAATTGGGAGATGGCGTTGGATCATTATGTTCAATGGGTTTTAGGATCAACCTGCATAATGATTTTAGTTAATGAAAAACTTCAGAATTTTAAACAAGCAAATCATTATGCAGATGAAAAATGTTTGCTTTTATTTTTTGTTTTTATGGTTTTTTGTGATCACTGATTTCATGAAGAAAAGCAAAAAGTGAAAACAAAGGAAAAACAAATGTTTGACAATGCGAAAATTGAATGAAAATATCATTGTATATATGCTTTGCCAACAATGTCATCACTTCTCCTTTCGGCATGGGAGAAGGGTTTTAAACAAAGTGAACAATTTACTCTGATCTATGGATAACTGTAGGAACATCCACAGCGACCCAATTGTGGCAGACACCACCAGGAATAACAAAATTGCTCAAGTCTTCTGCATCTTCTTCTTCAATGATAGCAGCAGCTTCCTCTTCAGGTTGATCAGCATGGATGAATCCTCCACTTGTGAACAAACCTTGCTCATTGCATGCCCCAGAACCATAGCCAATGCCAGCCCGGGATCGGTTATCTTCGAGTTCAAGCACTTTCCCTAATCCAGCAACTGCACCACATTCAATGGCCAGCTTCGCATCACGGTAGGAAGTGAATGAAGGAGACTTCTTCTCGATTGGTTCATCAATAGATAAAGCTTGAAACTGAGTTCCAACTTCATCCTCTGCGTCAATGTACGAGAAAGAAGACAAATGGCTGACCAGGAGAGCCTTTTCTCCCCCTACTACAACCAATTTCTTGTTTTTGACAAACTTCAGCTTTTGGTGTAGGGTAGATGTCACGGCGCCAGCCTCGTGAATCCATGGTCTGCCTAAGAGACAGCTGTAAGATGGGTGGATATCCATTACTTGGAAAGTAACCTGGAAATCACTTGGTCCTATCTTGATTGGGAGATCAACTTCCCCAATCACGGTCTTGCGCGACCCATCAAAGGCTTTCACAACAACCCCACTCTGCCTCATAGGAGGACCTTGATATGACAATCGAGAGAGTGTGGATTTCGGCAATACATTAAGGGATGATCCAGTGTCCACCAACACATTGGACATTGCATCAGATTTGCAATTCATAGAGATGTGTAAAGCCATGTTGTGGTCTCTTCCCTCCTCAGGGAGATCAGCGTCACAAAAACTCAAAGTGTTGCAAGCGGTGATGTTTGCAACGATGCTATCAAATTGTTCCAGGGTGACATCGTGATCAACGTACGCCAAGTCCAAGACTTTCTGCAGAGACTCCCTATGAGGTTCTGAATTCAGCAACAGAGAAAGAATAGAAATCTTGGAGGGCGTGTGTAGAAGCTGGTCTACAATGTTGTACTCACTCTTTCTGATGAGCCTCAGCATCTCATCAGATTCTTCATCAACAATGCCACTCGGGCCACCTGAAGAAACAGGAGTCTTTTGTACAGACGAGGAGGGTTTGGCAACATCAAGTGCCGGATTCTGAACATTCACAGCGGTCCCCACAGGGCGCTCAACAGTATCAGAAACAGTAGCCTTTGGAGGTGCAGAAAATACACGACCACTTCGGGTCAACCCACTGACATCAGCAACAGTGGTCACAGAAGTTGAAGGTAAAGGAACCTCTACTCCATCTTGGACAGCAACAGGATTGTACCGGAAAGGCACAGCTCGGTCAGATGTATAAGGCACAGGGCCAGCTGGTTTAATAATCAAAGAAGGGGAAGCCTTCGACTTGTTGCTATTGTAGCGAATAACAACTGGTTCAGGTAGCTTGAACACTGGTGATATGACATTCACTTCAGGTTCAACTGTATCAACATTGCGATTCTGGAGAATCTCAATGGTACCCTCATTCAACAGCTTCTGAAGTTCTCTGCGGACTTGGTCACAACCCAAGCGGTTGACCGAGCAGACGCGGCACTTATCGTGGTTATGCTCCAAATAGCTATGCTGACACAGCATCTTATGTAAATCAACCAACGACTGCCTGATGTGGCTGACATACTTAACCTTGTATTTCCCAAGGCATTCCTGAATCATATTCACAGACTTCCCATGCGAAGGCAATGGGTTCTTGGTGACGTTCGGGTTTGAGTCTTCAAAACTCAGAATTCCACTTCTCATAAGGTCTTGAACCTTATTCTTCAATGGAAAGCAGTTTTCTACATTGTGGCCCGGAGCACCGGAATGGTAGACACAATGCTGGTCTGGTTTGTACCACCATTGCGGGTTTGCAGGAATAGCAGGAGGATCCTTGGGAGAAACCAATTTCCTCTCCAACAAGGAGGGATAAAGCTCTGCATATGTCATAGGAATTGGATCAAAACTGATCTTCTTCCTATCATAATTCATGTTAGCTTGATTGGTTGTACTTCCACGAGGCTGGTAAGCCTGTTGCTGTGGACGCTGCTGTTGTTGTTGGTACTGCGGTTGTGGATATTGCTGTTGATGCTGATACTGTTGAGCATTATCTTTGAATACAGGCGTTACATGAGCCACCTGGTGCTGATGACTGGAATGTCGTGCAGGCTTCCTCTGAACAGAGGGTCTTCTATGCTTCGGCTGAGATTGCACGGCATGGGCTTCACCTTCTTTCCTCTTAAACGCTCCATATCGCTTAGAGGAAGAACCATCATCTTTAGCTAACCGTCCCTCGCGGACACCTTCTTCAAGACGCATCCCCATGTTCACCATCTCGGTGAAATCAGAGGGAGCGCTTGCCACCATTCGTTCATAGTAAAATGAACCAAGAGTTTTCAGAAAAATCTTGGTCATCTCTTTCTCTTCCAACGGTGGAGTGATTTGAGCTGCCAGCTCACGCCATCTCTGGGCGTACTCCTTGAACGATTCCTTGTCTTTCTGTGACATGGACCTGAGTTGATCTCGGTCAGGCGCCATATCGACATTGTACTTGTATTGCTTGACGAAAGCTTCGCCAAGGTCGTTGAAAGATCGGATGTTGACACTGTCCAGGCTCATGTACCATCTGAGCGCGGCACCAGACAGACTATCTTGAAAATAATGAATCAGGAGTTGATCATTATCAGTCTGCGTTGACATCTTCCTGGCGTACATGACCAGGTGAGCCAATGGACAGGTGTTCCCCTTGTATTTTTCAAAGTCTGGGACCTTGAATTTGACTGGTATCTTGACACCGGGAACTAGGCAGAGTTCGGCTGCAGACTTGCCGAAGAGATATTTGCCACGCAGAGTCCTCAATTCCTTTCTCAGCTCAAGGAATTGATCGTTCATTGCATCCATCTTTTCATGAACATCTGAGCCCTCAGAAGCCTCAGAGTGATAGATGGTGTTGTCTACCCTAGGCATGGTATGCACGACAGGAGGAGCGGGAACAGGGACCGGGCTAGATGCCGGCATTTGAGCAAATGTTGGAGCTGGCAGATCAGGCATAAAGCCTGGAGGCATCCCCCAAGGAAAACCGGGAGGCATGGCATTGGGCTGATGGGCACTGACAGGCACCGTTGAAGTAGCCACTTCTGAAATAACCGTCCGCTGAACGGGAGTTGCTGGCTGTGGAGCAGGCTGATTCTGAGCAGCAAGGAGTTGCTCCATCAAAGCGCCAAGTCTGGCGACCTCTTCTCTTAGACTTTGGTTCTCTTGCTCCAACTGTTCCATGATTCTGGCAGAGTTGACCCTTGTATAATACCGGTGAGTCAGCTTGTCTTCAAAATAAATGAAGAACAGAGGTTAGAACCAAGAAGACCAGAAACAAAGGGGTACCTGCTTATGCAAGAATGATGCATGAAATGCTTGTGCAAATGCTTTGTTTTCAAGGAACCCTTAGGGTGTTGTTTGCAATATCTTGAATATTTAACATTTTAATTGCTCATGGAAAATATTTCATTCAAAATATTAAGACAAAGCAGTACAGCATTTTTGATTCAATTATTACAAAGAGAAAAGGTAAATGACATCCTATGGATCCCTATTAGCTCGGGATGCTGGAAGACGAGAAGTGCACAACTTCTTGATCTCTCTCTCATAGGCAGCCTCCATATCAGCTTTCTCTTTAGCAAGTCGATCATACCTCCTCTTCCAGAATTTGGATGACTGAGGAAGCAGAGAAGTCCAAGTGTCGTTCGGATCGTCGATCACTCGGTGCTCGAGAAATTCAATCATAGCATCCTTCTCCTTGAGCTGCTGCAGCAATTCCTCCCTTTCACGGATCCAAGCACGCGAAAGGTCTTCTTCTCTCAACTCCTCTACACGTTGGGTAGGGAGGGTTGAAGGCCCAGCCACATCCAACAGTGTAGGTCTCGGATGATCGTACGGCATCAGGTAGGTGGCAGCTCTCTGTCTGACCCAAGAGGTGTAGGGCTCCAAAGCAATGCAGTTCTTCGGACCCAATTCATTCCTACTCTTCTTGTGAATATTGCGCCAAGCGCGGACAAGTCTGGCTTTCAGGCCTTGGGGATCTTTACCCTCCTGGAAGAACACACCTTCTAACAGGATGTTATTAGGTTTATCCTTTAGGGGGAACCCAAGCTGACGACGTGCAAGAATAGGATTGTAGGTAATCCCACCACATGTACCAAGAAGAGGCACATTCGGGAATTCACCACAATAATCGATGATCTGAACGGTATCATACACGCGATCATACCAGGTGATATCATCATTGGTGAGAGACATGAGTCTCTGAGACCACCATAGACATCCCTTGTTCTCCTTGAAAGCAACTGTCTGTGGCAAGTGCGAAATAAACCACTTGTATAGCAGGGGTAAACAGCAGACAATGACTCCTCCATTCTTCATATTCCTCAGGTGCAAGGAGACATACGCATCACCCAACAAGGTCGGAACTGGATTAAGAACTGAAAAGATCCTAATAGCGTTCATGTCCACGAACTTGTCGAAGTTGGGAAACAGCACCAATCCATAGATGAGTAACACAAATAGAGCCTCAAAGGCATCCTCACTCATGGCCTTCCCATAAAAGGTAGCTTGGGCAATGAGGAACTCGGAAGGAAAACCCTGAATTCCGCCTTTGGTAGTCAAATGAGCTCTAATCAGATCTTCATCTATATGCAACAAGCTAGCAATCTCTCGAGCAGATGGAATACTCTCTAGGCCACTGAACGGCACTTGATCCAGAATCGGAATCCCAATAAGATGAGAGTATTCTTCCAAAGTCGGCAACAACTGGAAATCCGGAAATAAGAAGCAATGATGCAACGGATCGTAGAACTGAGCCAAGGTACTCATCAATCCTTCGTCAACCTGAGTGGTGAGCAGAGGTAGAAGCTTCCCATATCGAGCTTTGAAACCCAAAGGATCTAATACATACGATGTCAGATTCCTTAACTCTTTTACATCGGGCTGCTTAAAGCTGTACTTCTTTGTATGCCTTTTTGGTCTTTCCATGTCTGCAAATTTTGCAAATAACCCTTTAAGTTCCTTGAAAATTTCTCTTTTTTGATGACATGGATGCGGATGAATGCGTGAATGCATGAATGCAACAAACACACTCAAGGATCAAGCAAAGCACACCAAACAAAGGTCGTGGGAAAGCTCATTGTATCCCTAATATCAATCATCCATTTTGGTGGATTTAGGTTTTCACCTTATCGACACCCAAGTTCCATTGATATTAACGGTACATGAACCGGTTCAGACATTCTTAATATCAACCAGCCGCTTTGGTGGATTTTAGGTTTTACACCTGATCCGGGATCCATTGATATTAACAATGTTTGAACGACTCAACCACGAATCATGGGTTTGTTGAGAGTCACGAGCATGGAGTCTCGGTTAAGAACCACCCAAAGGGAGT
Source organism: Lathyrus oleraceus (assembly GCF_024323335.1). Taxonomy (NCBI): domain Eukaryota; kingdom Viridiplantae; phylum Streptophyta; class Magnoliopsida; order Fabales; family Fabaceae; genus Lathyrus; species Lathyrus oleraceus. The sequence goes on from NC_066580.1 coordinate 122,898,723, forward strand.
GTACTAGGGTTTAAACCTGCCAGACATGTTCTATCAGAGGTTCCCATAATCATCGTTCCATCTTTCGAATATTATCGGAGGAACGAATACTCGTATTCCAAGAATATTCTCAAGAGAAACTCTCATGAGTGTAGTATCGCGTAACAATCGTATCAGAACTGACATCTGAACGACCTCCGCACTACGGTCCTAAAAATAGGCCAAGATGGGTTTGGTAAACTAAGGTCCTTGGCTTCTGCGGAACATGATTGAAAGAATAATGCCTAACCACAAATAACTTGTGTGACATTATTAATTCAACATGACCTCCACCAAGTGAATGGACTCGCAAGTCAATTGGCTAAGGAATACTCCACACCAGTCAACAAGACTATGCCATTCTCCTATCCTAGAGTGCACTCGAGTTCGGGTATAGAACTCATCTCACAGATCACCAAAGCACACAGCAAATGTATATCAAGCAATTCACACATTACAATCAATACAGTTATCCCAAATTGTACAAAAATATGTCAAATAACAAATGATAATATAGCACAACAAGGGTGAAAAGTAGGCAATACCACCAAGGACTTATATCCCCAGCAGAGTCGCCACTTTTCTGTAGCGGTGTATTCGTCGCTATATGATCTATCGATTAAATCATAAGCAAAGCATACATTGAAATTTCGAGTCGCCACCGCACTTTTATTTATCCAAAGGACTGGCTAAAAAGCGAACAAAAGCCTAAGAAGTTTTACACGTAGAAAACTAATAAAAAGATCAGAGAGTCTGGGTAAGGGGTAAATTACGCAATGGGAAGGTGTTAGGCACCCACTACGTCCTAGGTACTCCTAGGGAGCCCTTTTCACACTTGTTGTATTAAATTGTTATTTGTTATGACATAAGTATTGTGCAAACATGATTGGGATGATGAGAAAAGAATATACAATTTTTATTGGGTTTGAACGGATGAACCCGCTGCCTACGTACCTTCCATCAAAGGTAAGGATCAAAACGCCGTAGTTCGGCTAAGAGATTTCCAAAAGTGGGTTGGGTTCAATTTTAAACACAAACCCTAGGTCTTACGTTATCCACGGGAGAAAACTCAACCTTATACAAACAACAACGTCCACCATGTGAGAACAGCTTCAACTTGCCAGGGAGGGTTAACCCTATAATAGGCAAGGAAGACTTACAATTCAATCACTAAAGACAGAAGGTGAGATTAACATCAACCACTAAGATAAATCAAACCTCTAGCTCATGTATGAAAAGATTAACAATGGACAAAGCCAAAACAATTGAGTGGGTGAAGTTAACTGATTATGATTATGAAAATGAAGTCAAAGTATGATTAAGATTAATTCAAAGAAGTATTATGAAATGGAGTTTGAAAAAAAAAGTCAAGGACTTGAGTCCAGGTTTTTAGTTTGAAAAAACATGAAGATGTTTGCACAATATCTATGTCAAGTTTGAAATCAAAGTGTGAAAAGGTTTAGGACACAATGAGAGATGAATGGAGGAATATGGATTGTAAAACCTCTTAGAAGGTTCACTTCTTGAAATCATATGGGAGATGATTCAAGTGTGTCCTCTGGAATAGCAATAAGCAATAACAAACAAACAAAGCAAAAGAAAGGCGGATACCGGATGCCAATCACTGGGCTTATACCAATCTCCTAAAATAAAACTGGATATCAGATGCCACTCAATGGTCTTACACTAATCTCCTCAAAAGAAAGAAATAAAAGGCGGATACCGGATACCAATAGATGGATTTACACCAGTCTCCTAAAACAGAAATGGACATCAGATGCCACTCAATGGTCTTACACTAATCTCCTCAGAAGGAAACAAGAATGAAATATGGAAGTCAACTGCCAATCTATCTGGACTTAGGTTAACTCCACACATATGATCATAGGAAAACCAATGCCACATTACTGGGACTTATAATGGATCCTCACATACAAGAACAAAAGCAACCAATGATCACAGGAAAGCAAATGCCAACTTACAGGGACTTACAGTTGCAACCTCTCATACAGACAAACAAAACAAATTAGGATCACAGGAAAGCAGATGCCAACTTACAGGGACTTATAACTGCAACCTCACATACAAATCAAACAGATCAAATTATGATCACAGGACAACAGATGCCAACTTACAGGGACTTATAACTGTATCCTCACATACAAACAGACCAAGCAACAGAAGATATGAGTGACCAATGAGGTCTTACACTCTATCCTTCCATATCATAGGAACAATGGCCAAAGAGATGGACTTACAATTGTCCTCAATGGGCAAACAACAAATGACAATATCACAAAGACAAATGAGATGATTGTGCATTAATGAGCAATTAATGATGATGATAGATGCATAAAGCAATGCAAGCAAACATGTGTATATGAAGCAATCAATCAATCAATCAATATCAAACAGCACACTCTATAGCCAAACAAGGAGGCTCACACAAGAGGGTTAGGCACTGAGGCCAACTGGAATAGGGTAAAAAGTTGCTCTTAACCTTGCCATTGAGGGACTAAGGTGAAGCGGATGAAAGGAGATGAGGGGTGTGCCTCATTGCTTCTATCCCTGATCAGGGAGAGCATCAAATAATAGAATGTGGGGGAGTTCAGAAAGATGGAACTCTCTCCCCATTATTGACTCGATAGATCTTGGGTTTTTATCTCAATGCTACAACCATGTAATGGGAGCAAGGAGAGGACACACTGAATAGTAGGGGATAGGCTACTTATCCCTTTGATCTACCAATTGCCTTACTTGAAGGACTTTTCCTGCTTGGGACAATTTTAAACACACACAAGCATTGCCTCTTAAGGAGGACTTCAGACAGTTTGCCCGGCCAAATAACAAGCCGGGTCTCCAGACTACATGAAGAAGAAGTAATTATACCTCAAAGCAAATTGCTAAATAGCAAAGAAAAGCAAGTTCAAAGAACTTAAGCAACTAAAGTACCTGAAAAAATCAAACCAATTAGTAAACAGTTCAACAATTTAAAACAAAAGGAATGGATAAACAACAGTCAACCACAGAGGGACCAATGTGCAAAGCACAAGACTCAACTATATGAGTCACACCTACAAAACAAGGGTTAGCACATGATATATAATCAACTCAACCAAATTGGCAAGGTTTCTTTGAAGCACTATGCTCAACCTGAAACAGATGAACTCGACATAAGTCCAAAGGACCACTAGGGCAAGCCTAGGGTCAAAAACAAATAAGAAATCCAAAACAGCAAGCCACATTCAATCAAAATCAAAATCAATCATTTAAGAAGCAAGCACAATTGGATTCAAACTCATATCATGCATCATTGTCATTTCATATACCAAAGAAGTCAAAACATGGCAAGAGGGAGCACATAAAAGGTCAACAGCAAGACCAAGCTCAAAAGCAATCAAAAACAATTCCAAAAATTATGAAATAATTCATACTCAATCACAATCCATAACATAGCATGCATATGAAATTTCAGCTCAATTGGATCATGGGAAGATGGTCAATTAAAATCAAGAAGTCAACACAATTTCAAATGTGCACAAAGAAGTCAACAAAACATGTATCAACTTCAAAAAATCATAACAAATTGGAAACAGATGAGAAATGGATGGGATTAACACCAATGCAAAGCTCAAGATGTCTAGTATGCACATATGAAATTTCATGATCATACAATAAGGCATGAGGATTTCCCAAATGAAATGGCAACATGTATCACATAAAGTCAACAATTGACCAGGCAGGGAAGAAAAATTCACAAACAAATAGGAAATGGCATGATTAATTCCAGGAAAATTCATACACAAACTAAACATATGAGAGAACAATCATGCAAAATTTCACATTATTTGGAAGCCAGGAAGCATGTGAACAAAAATCATGAATTTGCATAACATTGGTGTGACACAAATTGTCACACCCCACTTCAAAAATTTGTATCTAGCAAACCACAAATGATAAATGCACAAACTTTACATCAAAACAAAGATGAATGAGTCTAGTTTCACCACAAAAATTTTCAGCTCAAATGGATGCAACATGATCATTTCACAAAAAGATTGGCAAAAGGTATCAAATAAGCATACATGTTAAGAACCCTAGAGCCATTTAAAATCCAGCCAACCAAAAACTCAATAAAAATCATGATAAAAAAGTAGACATTCAACAGGTCATAATGCAAAAAATCCCATGATTTTTGGATGAATAATGAAGATGTTATGAATTTTCAAAGTTGTGTAACAATTTGGAATGAACATGAGCAACATAACATGAAATGGTGGTCAAACACGGTTGACCGATGGCAATGTGGTAAATACCACCTACACTTAACTAAACGCAGCGTACAGGCTCAAGAAACCAAATGTTTTCATTGGTTGGTTCCTCAATGGAACAGTACCAGAGCCAATCGATGCTCATGTTTCTGGGCAGGCTAGGGTTTTGTTCAACAGCATCATGTGATCATCTTCATGGTTCATCATCATCAAACAAATTTCAAATAACAATGTACAAATCGCATGGCAGTGATATGGTGGTGTTCATGCAACGAAAACAACAACAGCCAAACACAATTTCACATGAATTTCTGGGTTTTATCTTAGGGTTTATGAACAGGGTATTCATCATCTTCATCAAAATCATCAAGAACAAGTGCACCCAGAAAATGATAACAAGCATATCAAATGATTCAGCAAACCAAGCACGTGCATAATATAACAATCATCATCATTAATTTGAACACACAAAAGAGAAATCAACCAAAACAAGTTTGAACATAGAACTTCAAAACCAGATTTCTCTTAACATAGTGAATCATTTTCGATGGTTTAAGGTTCATTGGAATCAGCAAGTCAAGAGCTATCTAAAACATAGCATGACATAGCAAATGGTTAAGGTCGAATCCTTACTTGTTTTTGAAGAAAAATGAGATGCAGTGGTTATTTGGTGGATGCAGCTCGAAACAGACCTTCCTTGTGCTTAAGAATGATGGATGCTTGAAGGAAATGAGCTCAGCAATGCTTGGATTCCTTCAAAACTCGATTTGCCATTGTTGGTCCATGGAGAAAACAGAGCTCAGTGCTGCAGTTACAGTTGAGATTTCATGCTGGAAATGAACTTACAATGATGGCTAGGTGATGAAAAATACAAAGGGTGCTCGAGGGTTTTGGAGATTTGGCAGAAAATGCAATATGTGCAAAAATGCAAAAGTGAGAGGAGAAGGAATTCTGTCGTGTGTCCAGCTGCTACTAGGGTTGTGAAATGGCAGAAAAGTTGATTTTATATGACTGTTTAAGGTCCACTAATGAAATGCTAAACTTGTTTTGTTTTAATGAAGTGATTTGCATTTTGCTAAGTTTTGCACAAGTGGATATGGAGGTGTGGTGTGGTACACGAATTGGGCCTTTGGACAGGCTGCAAATGACCTTTATGCTTGCTGTTTTAGGTATGCTCATGAATTGCTAACAAGGATTTGCTCTAAGGAATCCATTTGCAAAATTGCCAATTTCCACATATGCACATGGAGGTGCATGCTTCTGACCAAGTTAGGGCTCTAGACAAGTTGAAAATAACATATTAAACACATCCCAATTGGTCAAAAGTGTTAAAACTTGCCAAATCAAAAAGTCAAACTTTAGTCAAACTTGAATTTAAATGAAACAAGTCAAAAAATGCCATTTTGATTGGAAAGGTTTTGGTTCATGAAATTTATATTTTTGGAAAGAGGGGATGAAATGTGGTTTGCAGGAAAAAACCCCACCAAATTTGGCCTTATGGTTCATGAGATATGGCTTGTTGAAGTTCACAAATTTTTGAAATTGAATTGATCATATCTTGCAAACCATGCATGGGATTTGGGTGTTCTTGGACTTTTTGAAAATGGGAGAACAAGATCTTCAACTTTCATGTTTGGCAAAAATTCATTTGAAGCTTGTATCATGATGTAAGTTTAAGATCAAGAAGTTTCCATTTTTGGCAGTTAAAATTACAGGTCCACTTTCTATTTTAGGAAATTTCTGATTTTGCTTCAAATTCTTCCATGATGAGGTTTGACATGATAGATGAGGCTTGTATGAGCATGAATGAACTCCTTCAAATCAATTCTATCCATCAAATCACTGATTAAATCAACAGTTGACCAAGTTTGACTTTCTGTTGACTTTTCTAGGGTTTTGGATGACTGGAGCATTTCTGATGAATTCCAAACCCTAATTCCTTGAGAACTTGATTTCAAATGATGTCCCAAGTTATATGAACTCTTGATTATTGATCATGGTGTCCAAATTCTGCAAGAATGGCCACCATCCACTGCTTTGACTGACTGTTGACTGTCTTTGACCTAATTGCTGATGATTGCTTCAACTGCAAGCAAAAAAGGTTAGACTGACAATATTTTTGTACTTTTTGGTTAATAAACATATGAAAGGCAAAGATATACAAATGCAAGACATGCTTGGTGATCAAGAATCAACCCACAAGGCAAACCACCCACTAGGAGGGGAACTAGGGCATGCAATGATCCTCGAGGCCATGATATGATATGATATGGGCCATGAGGGATCTTAGGGCCAAAATTGGGGTCTTACACCAGGCCAGGGATAAGAACTGTGAAGTCCTATCTCCACTCACCTTCCATCTGCTTCACCTTAGCCCCTCAATGGCAAGGTTAAGAGCTAACACTACCCAGTTCCAGTGGTTTGTTTGTTGAGGTTGATATGACCCCTCGACTAAAACCTGACCTTGTTTGAGCCCATTGCTTGCATATAGTGTGTGCTACTTGTGCTTGTGTGATTGCTTTAGCTTGCTTCCTGTGCAAGTCAGGTTTAGTTTAGCTTGCTTCCTGTGCAAGTTAGGTGTGGCTTGCTTCCCGTGCAAGTCATATTTAGGATAGGCTTGCTCCCTGTGCAAGTTAGCTAGAAACCTTAACTTAGGGATGGTTTTGCATGATAACATCTAGGCTCGAGCCGTAGTCTCCCTAGTTGTGTCTCCCTCTGTTATCTAGTTAGGCTAGTCCTTTATCCCTCCGTAGGGGAACTACGTCGCCCTGATCCTCATACCAGATGAGGTACGTAGGCAGGAGATGAGCTGATCTCTCCGGGCGCCTGTGTCTTTGTTTTGTCTTGTTGTGTGCTTGGAAGCTGATGTAAGTCCATCGAGTGGCATTTGGGTTCCAGTGTGGGTTTGTTGGTTCGGATGCTGATGTAAGTCCAGTGATTGGCATTCAGGCTCCACGTTTGCCTCTTTGTGTGTGTTTTGGTTCGGATGCTGATGTAAGTCCAGTGATTGGCATACAGGCTCCACGTTTGCCTTTGCCAGTGTTTGTTTGTGTGTGTGTCAGCCGAGCTACGAATGCTCTGATTCTTCTCTCGTCCGAGGAGATACGTATGCATAGGATGCGATATCCTAGCGAGCATGTGTCGTTTCCCCAGTCCGAACTACTTTGACTCTGATGTCTATGCCTGATAGACTAAGTAGGCCCAGGATGCGATATTCTGCCGAGTCAGTCTCTTTTGTTTTCTTGTGTCTCTTTCAGCCAGTTGTGTGTGTGTGAGCAGTTTTTTTAGCAACCATTTTTCCTTCCTATTGTGCGTGGATCCCGTCGAGTACGACGGATGCGTAGGGGTGCTAATACCTTCCCTTCGCATAACCGACTCCCGATCCCATTCTCTCTGGTCGCGAGACCATGTCTTTTCCCAGGTTTACTCTGAGCGTTTCCTTTCCCTCTTTTGGGATAAATAACGCACGGTGGCGGCTCTGTTGTTCTTGTTTTCCCGCCGGTTTTTCGCGTGATGCGACACACTTGGACGAGTTTCTCTTGAGAATATTATTGGTTGATTAGTAGTCGTTTAAGTCGACAATATCAAAAAGTTAGGATTATGACTCTGGGAACTTTTTAGAACGTTGTTCTATAGGTGATTATACCCTTAGTACATACATTGTGGGTTGGTTCTTACCCTTGGCTCCATGCTCATGACTTTGAATCTCTGGACCTTGTTTGTGTGCCTTGTGTGATCTTGTTTATGATTGTTGTATCATGCACTCATTGCATTCATGAGATTTTTTTTCCAATTTTCAAGAAACTTAGAGACTCTTTCTACAAACATCGCATATATTTTGATCATGCGAGAAGGAATACATGGAAATACAGTTTCAGATATCCCAATCTCATGGAATCCGGTTCCAACTTTGCTCGGTGACACTTACTTCTCCATTCATCATAGGACTTCTAACGGAGGTGGAACTATCGTCTATTGTGCGCCTTTACTATACAAGTGGTTTATTTTTCACTTGCCATAGTATCCCATCTTCAAATAAAACAAGGGTTGTTTAAGGTGGTCCCAAAGACTTATGTCTCTTACCAATTATGACATAGCCTGGTATTCTTCTATTTACGAAGACGTTGATATCATTGATAGTTGTGGGGAGTTCTCTAATGTGCCTCTTCTTGGTACACAAGGAGGAATCAACTACCATCTAGCTTTGGCAAGACGTCAACTTAGGTTCTCCATGAAGGACAAACCTAATAACACTATGTTAGAAGGTTTATTTTTCCAAGAGGGGAAATACACCCAAGGATTGAAAGCTAGGATGATATGTGCTTGGCACAATGTTCATAGGAAAGGAAAATGTGAGCTTGGATTTAAGAATTGTATAGCTTTGGAGCCTTACACTATTTTGGTGAAGAAGAGAGCAAAGGAATTCAAGATTCCATACGCTTATGAAAGACCTATGTCCTTGGTAATAGTCAAATCACCCACTATCAAAGGCATAAAGTTGTTGTAAGAGGTGTTGGATAGGATGAAGCAAGAGAGGGATGATTGGGAGGACAAGTTTCATAGCTCACACCTTGAGAAAGTAGAATTGCAGAAGCAGCTGAAGGAAAAAGACAAGTTGATAGAATAGTTTGAGCAACATGCTGTGAAGAGATCAAAAGACCAGGAGGATTTATTTTCCTCTAACAGTTCATCATCTAATCGTCTTTCTACTTCCGATGTTTGGAAGGGAATTGTAGACCAGCTCGTGATAGAGAAGGATGCTATGAAAAGAGGTTATGAAAGAGAGATCAAAAGGCTTCACAAGAAGTATCAACTTGGAGTTGGTTCGTCATCGGACATGATTCCATATATCTAGTTTCTTTCCGTTTATGATCATTGAAATTGTATTTCTGATTGTAATCCTTTATATTATTAATAAAATGAGATTTTTCAGTACTTTAAAATGTGTTATTCTTATTATCATGTTTGCAATTTATGTCTTAGAGTTCCTTGAAAAATTATAATAATAATATTCACATTTGCATTTGCATATCATGCATCATGTTGCATCTTGATCTTGCTTTGAGCAAGTTCACCAGAGGTCTTATTTTATTCTTGGTCTTCATCCAGAAAAGTTGTCTCACCGGTATAATACTCGAGCTAATCAGTTGAAGAAGATGGACCTCCTATAGCAAGACAATCATGAACTTCGTGAAGAGGTAATAGCTTTGAGGGATGGTTATGAGAGGCTTACTTATATAATGGAAGCTTTTGCGGCTGCTTAGAATCATCCTCCACCTCCTCCTCAAACTCCACTTCATAGGACCGTGATTTCTGAAATTGTCTCTACACCAATCTCCGTGGGTCCAGTCAGGGCTCCACAACACCATATGCCTTCTGGTTTCCCTTGGGGCATGCATCCTAACTTCGTGCCTGAGGGGTATCACCCTGTTGTTAAAGTTCCTATGGCTCAACCTGTGATGTCAATACCACCTTCCATGGTTCACGTTGTTCCTTATGTCGAAGAACCTATTTTTCATGCTGACCAGAGCAAAACTGTTGGTGTTTATGAAGGAATGGACGAATTCCAAGATCAGTTTCAGGCTATGCAGAAAGAAATTCGGGCTTTGAGGGGGAAAGATCTGTTTGGGAAGAATGCTCATGATTTGTGTTTAGTGCCTAATGTGAAGATTCTGCACAAGTTCAAGGTTCCAGATTTCAAAAAGTATAAAGGAAAATCTTGTCCTCTGAGTCATCTGGTGATGTACGCTCGTAAGATGTTGACTCAGATTGACAACCATCAATTGTTGATCCATTACTTTCAATACAGTTTGATTTGTGCTGCTCTAAAATGGTATATGGGACTCGATAGCACTCAGATCTGAACGTTCAATTACCTAGGTGAGGCTTTTGTTCGTCAGTACAAATATAATGTCGACATGGTACTAGACAAGGATCAACTTCGTGCTATGTCGCGAAAAGATAAAGAAACTTTCAAGGAATACGCGCAAAGATGGCACGAGATCGCTACACAGGTTAGTACTTCGTTGGAAGAAAAGGAAATGATAAAACTGTTTTTGAAGACGTTGAGTTCGTTCTATTATGACAGAATAGTTGCAAGTGCGCCTAATGACTTTACTAAAATGGAATATATGGGCTTGAGATTAGAAGAAGGTGTTTGTGAAAGACGATTGAAAAATGGTGGTTCGGTCGATAATTCCAGAAAGTATGGGAATGGGTTACCCAAGAAGAAGGAACACGATGCAAATGCTATCTCACAAGAGAAACATATCTGGCTTCCGAGGAACAGTCAACGTCATCAACATGTGGCGTATGTAACTCCAGTTATTAATTATGCTCTGGTTGCTTAAGTAGCACCGAGTTATCAACCGCATTTTCAGCAACGAACGAGTCAACAAAACCAACAGAATCGTGTTGTAGCAGTAAATTCGTGATCATCAAGCTATGGATAAACTTGACATCAGTAAAACCAGAGTCGCCACCGCACTTTTATTATTTCCAAAGGAAAAGGGAAAAGTACGAACAAAACCCAAAGATAAGAAGTTTTCAAATAAAAAATAATAAAATACCAGAGATTACGGGTAAGGGGGTTGGTTACACAAAGGGAAGGTGTTAGCATCCAAAGTGACCTAGGTACTTCTAGGGAGCCCTTTTTTATGTGCAAGTGATTTGGTCTAAATGATTTTTGATAAAAATATGGATGAGGGGATGAGAAAATAATTCATTAATTATATTTTTGGGTTTGACAAGTAATTCGATCTCATTCCTACGTACCAATATAAAAATGAGGGATCAAAACCCCGTAGTTCATGGTAAAAATTTCAAATAGGTTGGTGAATTGATTTTCACAAAGGTTTAAATGAAAAGGCACAAAGGGCCAAAGATTTGAATGGGTTTGTTATTTCTTTTTGTCTTTTTGAAATTAAAGTCAATATGGTTAAGTTTATTTATAATTTTGATTTAAGAAAAAGTTTTAAAATTCAATGGCCTAAGGCCAAGGTTTCTAATCATTAAAACATGTCTAAGTTTGAAATCACAAGAAAACAAAGTTTTTGAAAAGAGGGAGAGATTTTGAAAATTTAAGAAGTGGGAGGAGATGAAGAGACTATCCTTGACAAAATTAAAAGTTAAGAGTTGAAAAGATCTGACAAATGGGATGCAATCCAATAGACAAGAATGTCATATAGAAACCCATTTTCCTTCGGACTTTAGGAAGCAACAAGCATAAGCAATCCAAGAAATTTTAGGAAGGCCAAGGCATCAAATAAAGATAGCCATAATATTAAAGCAAGCATTCCAATAGTTAGAAATCTTCGATGTCTTCCAATATCAGATGAAATATTCCTTGATCAACTCAGAACAATCATCAGACATATACAATAATAATATGATAATTAAACACAGAGGAAGAGTAACAGATAAATCAAGGGCACTCAAGGTCTTGCATCAGATGAATGGCATTATCAACGATAGATCGGTCTCAAATAGTGGCATTGGCCAAGTCCTTTAGCATAAAGATTGTTACCTAATTTTAAGTCCAAAAGTTCAGATCAAGTCCAATAGTCCACCAACATATTTTTTAGGGTTTTTGTAGTTATTAAGTATTTTAAGGTCCTAAGACCACAAACAAAAACAAAGACAAGCAAACAATATACACAATTACAAGATATGGCTCAAATGAGCAAAGTGAAAATAACTTGAAACATAAACAAGTTGCATGAAATGTAAAATGGCAATGAATGATAAAGGTACTGGAATTTAAAGTGCATAAAAAATGACTTGAAAGTAAAGCAACATGTATAAAAGTTAGTCAATGGTTAGTCAAATGTTAGTAAAGAGTTTAATTGGTTAAATAATCCTTTTGATAACACTCAATCATTCATTCACAAGTATGAATTATTGAACCAAGACATCATCCATGAGAAGGGCTCCAACCTGGATAAAACAACAGGTATGCCACTAGCTCTCATGAAAGGAAAAAAGGTCAAGCTTCCACATAATGCCATGAAGAATGGGAGACTTACAATCTCACTTACTAGAATGCTATGCCTTGAGGGACAAATTTAGCTCTATGTTAAGAAATCGAAATTGGACTTATGTAGAAGTCATAACCATTTGAGCCGGGGCAATAAGTGAAGGAGAATGGCGATCCAAAATGCAGCGGAAATTAAAATTTTCTCCTTTAGTGATCCTTACGAATGGGCATGATCAAGTATAGAAATCATAACCTCTTGTGGAAATTGAAACCTTTGATACAGATCTAAGGAGTGATCACGAATGTTGAATGGTGACAATGCCTCTACTAGTCCATACGAACGAATTCCTTCAGTCTTAGTGCTAGCTGCTATGAATGAAGGATTTGAGAGAGAGAGAGAGAAAAACAAAATGCTATCTAATAAAATGCTTCTGCACAAGGATTCTATTTATAGAACCACTTGTGTGGGATGCAAGCTAAAAAACCCACTCAAGTGTATCTGGCCCATATCTTATGGTATACCAAAAAATCACTTAAGCGCGTGGTACCTTGCCACATTTCATATTTTACTTAAGTGCATTGTACCTTACGATGTTCCAAAATTCACTTAAGTGCATCGTACCTTACGGTGTTCCTTATTTACTCTATCTCTCATCAATCCGTCCTTTTGTGTGTGACCCTATAGGTTTTCGTAACATTGACAATTATATTAAATCATGTATTTAACATAATAAACATTGAGCGGTATCTAGCAACACATTACGGCTACCCAAGGCACGAAAATGTCATGTGATCTGACAAATCCCTTTTTGTGATAATACTTATATGTATAATTACCATTTTCCCCTTATGTCTATATTGAACACAAGACATAGACCGTGTCATCCTTGTCTAGTTCAATATTGGATCCTTAGACATTTATCCTGTTATGCAGGATGGGAAAATTCCATCTAGGTCACTCATGTCCCTTAGCATGCTTCGTGGAGTACACATCAACTGTCTTTATGGTCATCTAGTTATGGATAATGTTTGATCAGTAGTAAAGCACTCGATTGTACATCTAGGGTCCATAGTGGTTTCAGGTCGAAGGGTGGTATACACCACTATCACCATGAGAATAACTTATGACACTTTGTATAACATTCTATATAGTATTCTCATAGCGGATCAATCCAGTATAAATATTACTCCTAATATTCATACCTATGTTTAAGACTTGATAACTCCTTATCCATGATCCATGAGGTGTGATCATCAGTCTATACACATAATAGTCTTAATTCTTTAATGCTATCCCACATCACAAAAAATCTCGACTACAGATACTTTAAGAATATCGTCCTTATGTTTAATGGGATCTCATGATTAAGTCACACTTGATACATTAAACGGACTAGCTATTCTAGGGACTTTATTAAACAAACATAATAAAGAAAAAAAATCCTTTTTATTATTAATAAATAATTTGATACAAGTACCAAAAGTATTTGCCTCTAGGGATTACACCAACAATCTCCCACTAGCACTAGAGCCAATCATGCATACCCCTAATATCCATAGATCTAGTATGGCTATTATACTTATGCTGCGTAAGAGGCTTTGTCAAGGGTCAACAATATTTTCAAGTGTAGGTACTCTGCATATTTTCACATCTCCTCTATCTATTATCTCTCAAATGAGGTGATAACACCTAAGTATATGTTTGGATCATTGGCAAGATTAGGCTCCTTAGCTTGTGCGATAGCACCATTATTATCATAATAGAGATCAATGGATCCACAATGCTAAGAACTATGCCAAGTTCACTAATGAACTTTTTGATCTAAACAACTTCCTTTGCTGCACTAGAGGCGGCAATGTACTCGACCTCGGTTGTAGAATCAACAACTGTATATTGCTTTGACCTTTTCCACCTCACAGCACCACCGTTTAAGCAAAACACATAACCAGATTGCGATCTAAAATCATGCTTATCTATCTGGAAGCTAGCATCGGTGTATCCATTTATCAAGAATAAGTCCTTATTCCTTCTCAAATACTTAAGGATATTATTGACAACTACACAATGAGCATCACCGGGATTAGATTAGTACCTACTCGTTGCACTTAAAGCATACGAGACATCTGGTCGAGTACATAACATGACATACATGATAGATCCTATTATAGATGCATATGTGTAGCGGTAAATTCATGACCCTCAAGCTATGGATAAACTTGACGTCAATAAAACCAGAGTCGCCACTGTGCTTTTATTGTTTCCAAAGAAAAAGGGAAAAGTACGAACAAAACGCAAAGATAAGAAGTTTTCAAGTCAAAACTAATAAAATTCCAGAGATAACAGGTAAGGGGGTTGGTTACACAGAGGGAAGGTGTTAGCACCCAAAGTGTCCTAGGTACTCCTAGGGATCCCTTTTTTATGTGTGCATGTGTTTTTGGTACAAATGATGTTTGAGAAAAATAGTGTGGGGATGAGAAAAGAATTTATTGATTATATTTTTGTGTTTGACAAGACCTTCGGTCTTGTGCCTACATACCAACATAAAAATGAGGGATCAAAACCTCGTTGTTCGTGGTAAAAGTTTCAAATGAGTTGGTGAATTGCTTTTAAAAAAAGTTTAATAAGAAAAGGCACAAAGGGAGAAAATTTTGAATGGGGTTATTAGTTCTTTTTGTCTTTTTAAATTTAAATCAATATGGCTAAGTTTATTTACAAGTTTGTTAAGAAAATAAGTTCAAAAATTCAATGGCATAAGGCCAAAGTTTCTAATCATTAAAACAATGTCTAAATTTGAAATCACAAGAAAAGAAAAGTTTTTGAAAAGAGGGAGAGAGATTTTGAAATTCAAGAAGTGGAAGGAGATGAAGAGGCTATCCTAAGTGTCGCAACCTGAAAAATACAGTGCGAAAAAAAAAACAACCGGCGAAAGGAAAAGACAGAAGAGTCGCCACCGCGCGTTATTCATCCCAAAGGAGGGAAAGGAAATGCTCGAAGTAAACCTGAAAAAAGGAAAGGACAAGGCGGGGTCTCGCAACCAAATCTTGGGTTCGGGAGTCGGTTATGCGAAGGGAAGGTATTAGCACCCCTACGCATCCGTAGTACTCTATGGGATCCACTTTTGTAGTTCTTGTCTAAAGGTTGTGGGTTTATCTTGTGCTGTTTGCCAAAAAAAAGGGTTAAATGAAAATGACTCGCGCGGATGTCGCATCCACTGCATACGTATCTCATATGAATATGAGAATCAGAGTCTTCGTAGCTCGGCTGACCTATGGGTTGGGGGATGTGTGCTCGCTAAGACATCGCGTCTTATGCCTACATATCTCATCTGACCTGAGAATCAGAGCAAAACGTAGTTCGGCTAACTACGGGGTTATGGATTGGGTTTTGGACGAACGACGTTACTACGCAATCTACCGGATGCTCGACCTTTGGAGACTTACTCGCCTGTAGTAGAAGGAGTTAACGTGTTGCTTTGGGTTTTAGGGTTTGGGATGCTCGAGGGCAAAAAGGCAGTCTTTGACGAAGGAACCGCGCTACCTGCAGGGATATGAATACAAAACACAAAACATGTATCTCAAAGTAAAATGCCACCAAGGGGCTCAAACGTTGCCTCCTATCGAGGTCTTCCAGCTAGGAAAGCAGTAAAATGCGGGAAAAATGTAAAAGTACCACGCGGATAAAGATCCGAAGTAACAGCAATTAGAGGAATGGGAAACCCTGAGATCCTTCCAAGCTAATGCCATCAAAGAAAAGTGAGTCAGTACAGGTAATCAGAAAGAACCTCCAGGGGTTATCCCACAAATAAAGTGGGAAACCACGCAAGTTATCCCTGCAAAAGTCATGTGAGCCCTCACAAAAATTCAACAAAAGGGTTAGTGAAACACCATAAGCATTTTCTTCATGATCAACAGTATGGTTTCAAAAAAACTCAAACCCTGTGGCATACATTTCAGAAATTAAACGGTTAAACATTCAAGGCATTGTTTATACATTCATATACATATTAAACCCATGGGCAAAGGTAATGGGAATAATGGAAAACCTGATTGGAGAACTTGATTGAAATTGAGTTGCACCCGTGAGGTTTACAAAACAATCTTCAGGGTTTATGTGAGGCAGAGGTGATTCTGTGTAGTTGAGTTCCCTTCGGGGTTTGGAGGCTGCTCTGAACTCCGTTAGGTCTTCTCTCACTATCTTTTTCCTCAGGGTTTTGTTCCAAGGAAACCTCAGAGTATTTTGCTTCTCTTCAAAATCCCCCTTTGTTCTGTGTTCTCTCAAGTGAAGCCTTGGTATTTATAGACTGAATTTCATGGTTTTGTGGGCTCAAATGAGAGAGACCCAAGTCCAATTTTTTTTATTATATTTCATTTATTTAATTATTTATTTAATTAATTAATTAAAAAAATTTTATTTTATTTTTTATTTTTTATTTTTTTCGTTTTTATTTATTTATTTATTTTTTCGTTTTTTTTTTTTTTTTTTTGGATCTAATTCTGATTGACATGATGAAATGCAATATGAAATGCTAAATGAATGCATGAATGAGGAGGGCAAATTTTGGGGTGTTACAGCTGCCCCTATTCAAACATCAGCTAACCCGAGTAGGATGAAAGCGAACAACTTATCAGACAAACGGGGTGAGCTGTGATTGAATACCAAAGACAAACCGAAAATTTGTGCTCCCAGAATACCACAAAAACGCGGAAATACACCGTGCTGTTTATCTTTCTTCCGATCCTCTGGCTTAATCTGGAGTTTCGATCCTCTGGCTGAACCTATACTCAATTTAGTCCTCTGGTTGGATATTAATTTTGATCCTCGGGCTGGATACGATTTTGATCTTCTGGCTAGATCTTCTTCGTTTCGATTCTCTGACTGAATCTATTTCCTTTGATTCTCTGGCTGAATCCATTTTCGGTCTTCGGGCTAGACCTGACTTTGATCTTCTGGCTAGATCTGGAGTGTCGATCCTCTGGCTGAATCTGAACTTAATTTGATTCTCTGGCTGAATCTACTTCGATCTTCTGGATAGATCTGAATTGTTTCGATTCTCTGGCTGAATCTATTTCCGGTCTTCGGGCTAGACCTGACTTCGATCTTCTGGCTAGATCTTCTTCGATCTTCTGGCTAGATCTCCTTTGTTTCGATTCTCTGGCTGAATCTACTTTGATCTTCTGGCTAAATCTGGATTGTTTTGATGATAAATTCCCGTCATTAGGATCCCGCATTTGAGGCATGCGCTGGTTGACCCTCTTTTGAAATCTCCACCCAACCTTCATATTAGATATACAACTTCGAGAATATTCCACTTTTGGGCTTCGTACATATTCTTCGGGCTAGAACATGTTGTAACGACTCCTCAATTAGACTTGCTGGGGAAATAAAGCTTGTAGGCGACTTCACTAGGGAATCTTCAAATTGAGCCTCAGGCTGACTCTCTAGAAAACGATTCTCAGGATGAATCTTCAAAAATGACCCTCATGCTGGATCACGGGAAAACGATTCTCAGGCTGAATCTTCAAAAAGTGACCCTCATGCTAGATCACGGGAAAACGATTCTCAGGCTGAATCTTCAAAATGACCCTCAGGCTGGATCACTCACGCTTGATCCTCTGGCTGGATCTCATGACCTTGGTTGTAAAGTAATTCTTCAGTCTGCTTGGAAGAACCTGTTTATCAGCTTATGTGTATGCTTGATATGATATGCATGCAAATGCTATGCATGGTGTAAAAGAAAAAAGAAATCTGCTAGGGGAAGCAAACTCCGGTAGGGAACAGATCGCTGTATCGATCCTTGAATGCTCTGTGGGGAATGATCCGTCTGCTGGGACCAATGAGCCACCAAAAATAAATTGGCTGCTTGAAAAGTTGACCTTGCGGGGGGAGTATCAACTATGGAAACTTTTCTCGGCGAGGCTCTGTGAGGAGAGTCTGTGGGGAAAACACTTCCTGGGGAAATGTCGTAGGAAACGACCTTTGCTGGGGATATGAACTTGCTAATCGTCCTCTAGCTGGGGATTAGAACAAATCTATTAGAAATAATGCTGGGGATGAGATGAACTTTGGGAACACCACCCTCTTGTCCGTTGGGCATGCAACCACTCCGCTGTTGCTAGGACGATACAGTCTGACACCGTCAACTCCGCTGGGGATAGGCAGTCTGGATACTGTCAACTCTACTGGGGATAGACAGTCTGGATACTGTCAACTCTGTTGAGGAACATGCTCTGCTGAGGAGAGACTTTGTCAACTGCTTGGGGATGAGGATTCATGACTTGGCATCCGGTTCCTGTGACCTGCAACCAAAAATACACGTATGCCTCGGGGGAATTACTCGGTTTGAATTCACCGTCCGGGATTAAGCACATTCAAAGCAATTTTAAATGTTTTCCTGTGCAAATCATCTGCAAAAGCCACCATTATGTTCATATGCAATATGTTTTATCAAAAATTCTGACATTTTTGCAAACAAACTGATAAATGAAAAATAAAGAGGCTCTTTAACTGAATTATTCGACTCTTACTGGGGAAAAATTTGTGCCAGGAATAGGCGAGGGCATCAGGAAGCTGATCCCTGAAAAGAGGTGATCGCTATAAAAAGAGAATTATCCTAATGGCAATGGGGAAACGGGGTCCCACTGAGTTTCGACTCTGCTATGACTCGTATGTCCTCAAGACGCTCTGCTCATCTTGCTTTCTGAAGTGGATGATTAGTCGATCTTTAACCTTCCTAGATTGCCGGATTGAATGAAACGGTGATATAACACTGATGAACTCAGATCACAGTCATTCGCTTATTCCCTAACTTTTGCCTGGATCGCCCCCTTTTCGGTTTTTCAATCCACCGGGATACCCATTTTTGCCTGAGCCGCCCTTTTGGGTTTTCGACTCACCGGGTGTACTCTTTTTTTTTATATATATCCCTAATTTTTGCCCGAACCTCTTTATTCTTTTTTTGGTTCGTCGGGATGCCCTTTTTTTGCCTGGACTATTCTTTTTACTGTCCAGCGGGTCTATTTTATGCGAAGTATTTTTTAACTGTGTCTGAGTTAATAGGGGACGGGAATCCTTCGCCCTCCATGGTTGTTAGCGTCAAAGCTCCGCCATAGAAAATCCTTTTAACCACGTGCGGACCCTCCTAGTTCGGTGTCCATTTGCCCCTGTGATATGTGTTGGGAGGAAGAAATCTTTTGAGTACCAATTCACCGACTTGATACCCCCGAGAGCGCACTTTCTGACCAAATGCTTTCTTCATTCGTCTCTGACCGAGATACGTCAATTCTGGGTACGTAGTTCCAGCATAGAACCATTTCCCATTGGTTTGATTGATAACCCAAGCTGAGTCCTCGTATACATCCAGGGTTTTAATCTGTATATTGACGGCTTCCTCAAGTCTTAGGATACAAGCTTCGTATTCGGCTTCATTGTTGGTGCAGGGAAAAGTTATTCTGGCACCAAATGGCATATGAACCCCCTTCCGGTGTGATCAACACTATACCAACTCCGCAACCATTGACGTGGACCGCCCCATCAAACATCATAACCCATTTGGATTCAGGGTCAGGCCCCTCCTCCGGGAGTGGTTCCTCTCAATCTTTCGATTTGAGAAACATGATGTCCTCATCAGGAAAGTCAAACCTCATAGGTTGGTAATCATCAATCGGTTGCTCTGCAAGATAGTCTGACAAGACACTTCCCTTGATGGCTTTTTGTGAAGTGTATTGGACGTCGTACTCTGTCAGTATCATTTGTCACCTAGTAACCTTTCCAGTAAGTGATGGCTTTTCAAAAATATACTTGACTGAATCCATTTTTGATATCAATAGAGTCGTGTGAGTCAACATATACTGTCTTAGTCGGCGAGCAGCCCATGCCAAAGCGCGGCAAGTTTTCTCGAGCAATGAGTATCTTTGTTCACAGTCGGTAAACTTTTGCTAAGGTAGTATATTGCATGCTCTTTTCGACCTGACTCGTCATGCTGACCGAGCACACAACCCATTGACTTTTCTAACACAGTCAAGTACATGATCAATGGTCTTTCCTCTCGGCCTGTAGACTGGCCCCGATCTTGATCTCTTTCTTGTCGTCTTCGGTACCAACGTTGATGGTCTCAACCACCTCCTGATAAGGTGTAATAGCTCAGTCCTCCTGTTTCAACAATCTGGCTAACCCTTCAGGCAATTCACAATCTTCCTCAGCCCCTTCTTCGGCTTGATAGATAGGATTGTCGAAGTCATACTTGGCCATAGCAGTGTCGTTAGCAGTGAGATCCGAGTGGTCGGCTCTGCATGATGGAGGATCATGCTTTACCTTAGAATGAGAGATTTTTTTTTGAAAGAAAGGAAAAACGAAAAAAGAAACATTGCCATTTTTTTTGTAAAAAGTAAAAAAACTGAAAGAAAGAGAACACAAAACTGTTTGCAAAAGCCGTCCTTTATTGATGATAAAAGTAATTGCGAAACGTAACTAAATGGATGGCCCTACAAATGAGTCATTACACCTTGGGCAAAGTGTAAGACTTTATTATGCATGTAATAAAAGGAAAACAATAAAAATCACTCTTTCAGTAGAATAACCCGAACGGTTTTTTCAGACGACCAATTGTCGAGCTTTTCTCTCGAGACACACGGGCGAATCCAGCTATCTAAGTCACAGTCGCTGTCAGCCTTGTCTTCATCTGCAACATTGACGACGTGGGGAGAAACCAAACCCCCGCTGGAGAGAGTACCGGTTTCATTCTTCTGAGATCCCGGAGCATACCCCAATCCAAACTTGTCTTCTTTGATGACTGGCTCCACAAATTTGCCCCAGCCTTGGGCATTACCAGCTTCAACCACTTCGACGGCATTAATCCCCTGCCCGCCGTGAGCCGGCATCGGGTTCTGGATAACATTAGGCACCGAAGCAAAATTGATAGCCTGGGCATCTCTCAAATCTTGTACCTTTAACTAGAGAGCCTTGCAATTATCTGTAGTATGGCCAGGTGCGTTGGAGTGAAAAGCACATCTGGCGTTGACATCATAACCTCTAGGAAAATTATTGGGATCGATTGGTGGGGCCAGAGTTCTCAGCGTAACCAGATTCATGTCAATCAGCTTGGGAAGTAATACTGAATAAGGCATTGGGATTGGCTCGATGACCCGGTCCGTCTGCCTTGGACGTTGTTGATAGTGTCTCTGCTGACCCGGATTACCTCCTTGATTGTTGTACCTGGGTTGTTGTTGCGGATGATATTGCGGTTGAGGAACAGGTGTTGGATAGTGACTGCGGCCACTTGATCTTGGTAATAATTAGGGCGTCCTCTACCCCTGCCTCTGCCGGCATACACAGCGCTTGTCTCGCCTTCTTTTCTTCGCTGACCGTTACCAGCAAACGGTCTCTTGGGACCTGATGAGTTGGAAGCACTATTGTCTTGAATTCGGCCCATCTTCAACAGACTCTCGATTCTTTCTCCAGCAATTACTATCTCTGCAAAGCTGATTGACGGGCAAGCAGCCAATCTCTCAATATAATTGCCTTGAAGAGTGTTCATGAACATGTCCGTCATCTCCCTTTCAGACATAGGGGGTTGGACGGACGCAGCAATCTGTCTCCAACGCTGAGCATACTCTCTAAAGGTTTCATTGGCAGTCTGAGACATACCTTGCAACAAGGTCCGATTTGGAGCCATGTCCAAGTTGTATTGATATTGCTTGATAAAAGCCTCTGCCAAGTCTTTCCAGCTCTTGATGGTAGTACGAGACAAATGAGAATACCATTCACGAGAAGCTCCAGTTAGACTGTCTTCAAAATAGTACATCCACAGCTTTTCATCTTCCGTGTGAGCTCCCAACCTTCCCAGATAAGATTGGAGATGAGTGCGTGGGCAAGAAGCCCCGTTGTATTTCTCAAAAGTAGGGGGTTTGAACTTGTGAGGAATCCTTACTCCCTGAACCAGACCAAGATTTGTGACATCAAAGCCTAAGGAATTTTGAGACTCCAAAGATTTGAGCTTCTCAGCAAGCTCATCCATACGGCGAGTGGTCTCGAGGGCTTCGTCGTGCAAAGAAAATTGATCATACTGACAATCTTCAGTAACGGGGTGCCCGCTAATCCGAATTCCTTGATTCACATTGTATCTTCCACCAATACCATTTCCAACATTCCCTGTGTTGCCAACATTACCCGGGTTTCCATCAACATTTGCGTTACCCGCGTTTCCAGTGTTCACAGGGTTATCAGCGTTCTCAGGGTTACCATGGTTCCCAGGGTTACCAGGGTTCCCAGGGTTACCAGGGTTCCCCTCAGCATTTGGTATCTCCACCTCCGGATCGGGTCTCGGTTGCTCAACCAATTCCCTCAGCTTTTCCTGGCCTGCTGCCATACCAGTCATCAATGTCATGAACTGATCCATCCTTTCACGCATATCAGCCAGCTCTTTCTGTACTTGGTCCATCGCTAGTCGTGGACGGTTTTCTTTTGTCGGGTACCTGTGAACTCGCTTGGGACCAATAACTGCCTGATACAGGGAACAAACATTAGACACTGCGGTGACACCTGCAAAACAGACAAGGGTTAATATGCATGGTATGCGATGCACTGCTTGTTCAATTTTAAGGCACCCCCGTTTTGAAAGGGAATACCCTGCAAATGAATAAGCATGAGATGTTGGATGCAAATATGCAGATGATGTTATGCAATGCAAAGGCATGTCAATCAGAATTGATGGATCCGCTTGAACATCTGTCAGGTTGCACTGTCTGGAGAGAAATTAAGAGCACACAAAACAAAGGTCATGGGATGGATCATGTTATCCTTAATATCAACCACCCATTTTGGTGGATTATGGTTTACACCTTATCAACACCCGAGTTTCATTGATATTAAGGATACCTGATCGGATTAACCATGAATCAAGGGTTTGTTGCAAGTCACGAGCATGGAGTTTAGGTTAAGAACCACCCAAAAGGAGTGTACTAAGGTTTAAACCTGCCAAACATGTTCTACAAAAGGTTCCCATAGTCATAATCCCATCTTTCGGATATTATCAGAGGAACGACTACTCGTATTCCAACAATATTCTCAAGAGAGACTCTTATGAGTGTAGTATCGCGTAACAATCGTATCAAATCTCACACTTGAACGACTTTCGCACTACGTCCTACGAATAGGCCAAGATGGGTTTGGTAAACTAAGGTCCTTGGCTTCTTAGGTCTATATTGGAACAAGTAATGTCTAACCACAACTTACTTATGTGACATTATTGATCTCAACATGACCTCCACCAAGTGAATGGGCTTGCAAGTCAACTCGCTAAGGAATACTCCACACAAGTTGACAGGACTATGCCATTCTCCTATCCTAAGTGCACTCGAGTTTGGGTATAGAACTCATCTCACCAAGCAGCCAGCCAACAGAAACAACAATGATATATACACAATGCAATAAGGTAAAGCAGGTAAATAAATAACTGCACAAAAGCATGAACACCCAATAAACAAGAAATCACACAAGCTAGGAGGGACTCGCTTAGGGAAGATGGACCAGCAAGAGGTCAACTTCTGTTCCCCAGTAGAGTCGCCAGTTGTCGCAACCTGAAAAATACAATGCGAAAAAAAAAACAACCGGCGAAAGGAAAAGACAGAAGAGTCGCCACCGCGCGTTATTCATCCCAAAGGAGGGAAAGGAAACGCTCGAAGTAAACCTGAAAAAAGGAAAGGACAAGACGGGGTCTCGCAACCAAATCTTGGGTTCGAGAGTCGGTTATGCGAAGGGAAGGTATTAGCACCCCTACGCATCCGTAGTACTCTACGGGATCCACTTTTGTAGTTCTTGTCTAAAGGGTGTGGGTTTATCTTATGTTGTTTGCCAAAAAAAAGGGTTAAATGAAAATGACTCGCGCGGATGTCGCATCCACTGCATACGTATCTCATCTGAATATGAGAATCAGAGTCTTCGTAGCTCGGCTGACCTATGGGTTGGGGGATGTGTGCTCGCTAAGACATCGCGTCTTATGCCTACGTATCTCATCTGGCCTGAGAATCAAAGCAAAATGTAGTTCGGCTAACTACGGGGTTATGGATTGGGTTTTGGACGAACGACGTTACTACGCAATCTACCGGATGCTCGACCTTTGGAGACTTACTCGCCTGTAGTAGAAGGAGTTAACGTGTTGCTTTGGGTTTTAGGGTTTGGGATGCTCGAGGGCAAAAAGGCAGTCCTTGACGAAGGAACCGCGCTATCTGCAGAGATATGAATACAAAACACAAAACATGTATCTCAAAGTAAAATGCCACCAAGGGGCTCAAACGTTGCCTCCTATCGAGGTCTTCCAGCTAGGAAAGCAGTAAAATGCGGGAAAAATGTAAAAGTACCACGCGGATAAAGATCCGAAGTAACAGCAATTAGAGGAATGGGAAACCCTGAGATCCTTCCAAGCTAATGCCATCAAAGAAAAGTGAGTCAGTACAGGTAATCAGAATGAACCTCCAGGGGTTATCCCACAAATAAAGCGGGAAACCACGCAAGTTATCCCTGCAAAAGTCATGTGAGCCCTCACAAAAATTCAACAAAAGGGTTAGTGAAACACCATAAGCATTTTCTTCATGATCAACAGTATGGTTTCAAAAAAACTCAAACCCTGTGGCATACATTTCAGAAATTAAACGGTTAAACATTCAAGGCATTGTTTATACATTCATATACATATTAAACCCATGGGCAAAGGTAATGGGAATAATGGCAAACCTGATTGGAGAACTTGATTGAAATTGAGTTGCACCCGTGAGGTTTACAAAACAATCTTCAGGGTTTATGTGAGGCAGAGGTGATTCTGTGTAGTTGAGTTCCCTTCGGGGTTTGGAGGCTGCTCTGAACTCCGTTAGGTCTTCTCTCACTATCTTTTTCCTCAGGGTTTTGTTCCAAGGAAACCTTAGAGTATTTTGCTTCTCTTCAAAATCCCCCTTTGTTCTGTGTTCTCTCAAGTGAAGCCTTGGTATTTATAGACTGAATTTCATGGTTTTGTGGGCTCAAATTAGAGAGACCCAAGTCCAATTTTTTTTATTATATTTCATTTATTTAATTATTTATTTAATTAATTAATTAAAAAATTTTATTATTTTTTTTTTGTAAAAAATTATATATATATATATATATATATATATATATATATATATATATATATATATATATATAAGTATATATATATATATATTTATTTTTTTTTCGTTTTTTTTTATTTTTTTTTATTTTTTTTTGGATCTAATTCTGATTGACATGATGAAATGCAATATGAAATGCTAAATGAATGCATGAATGAGGAGGGCAAATTTTGGGGTGTTACACTAAGCACAAATTAAAAGTTAAGAGTTGAAAAGATCTGACCAATGGGATGCAATCCAACAGACAAGAATGTCATATAGAAACTCATTTTGCTTTGGACTTTAATAAAGCAATGATCAATAAGCAATGAGAAATATCCATACATTATGAAGATAAAGGCCTCAAATAAAGATAGCCACATCCAAGAAAGCAGTTAAATAGCTAGTAGTCTTCATTGTCTTTCTATGTATTAGATGGAATATTTCTTGATCAACTTAGAACAAAATATCAGACACAAGATCAAAATAACACTTGTGCATAAAGACAGAGTAGCAGATGAATCCAAGAAATTTCCAAGTCTTGCATCAGATGAAGGCAAAATCAGAGATAACTCAGTTTCAGAATGTTGGCATTGGCCAAGTCCTTTAACACATGGAATGTTGCCAAATTCTAAGTCCATAAGCTCATATCAAGTTCAACAGTCCACCAAGTGTTTTATAGGGTTTTTGTTGTTATTAGGTGTTTTAGGATCCTAAGACCACAAACAAAATCAAAACATACAAACAAGTATATTCAATCACAAGATATGGCTCAAATGAGCAAAAAGAAAAGGACTTAAACATAAACAAGTTATATGAAATGTAAATGACAATGAATGATAAATGACTGAAATTTAAATTGCATAAAGTAAATGACTTAAAAGTAAAAGTATAAGGATTTTAATTGATTAAGTCATTCTTTGGAGAACACTCAACCATTCATTCACAAGTATGGATCCTTAAACCAAGACATCTTCCATGAGAAGGGCTCCAACTGGGATAATTAAACAAGTATGCCACTAGCTCTCATGAAAGGAAAAAAGGTCAAGTCTCCACACAATGCCTTGAAGATTGGGAAACTTACAATCTCACTTACTAGAATGTTATGCCTTTAGGGTCAACTTTACCTCTATGTTAGGCAATCGGAATTGGACTTATGTAGAAGTCACAACTATCTAAGGCCGAGTAATAAAAATATAGGTGTTAATGCATGTTAGATATTTGGTACCAAGAACCAAACTCCTAAAACATACCACACACTAAAAGAAAAAAATCAAAAGGACTGGACCTATCTCAGTCATGCATGCATTGATTCATCAAACACAAGGTCATTGATGAATCAATTAGCCTTTAGACATTAGAGATTTCATTGGTCCAATGAGGGAATGGGAAAGAATAGGTATGAAGATGAAGAGGGGGGGGGGGGGGGGGGGGGGAAGGTAGAAACACAAATTGATCATGGGAGGAATTTCATCAAATCAAAACCATCCATTCATTTTGGGAGATGAAATGTGCATTTAATGAATCCCCTAAATCCAATGATTTTGAGCCAACAAAAGTCAAATCAACCTTGACCAAGACCCAAACAGAAAGTCAAACATCACAAGACCATAAAGATGGCTCAACAACATTTTTAAACATTTAATCAATTAAAAATTAATTTAAAAATGGATTAAAATGAATTTAAATTTGGTCAAAACCTAAAATCCCTTCAAAACACCAAATAAATGGCCAAGGGATTTATCCTAGGTTAAACAAGGTCAAAGGACCTTAAACGAAAAATTCCACTATTAATCCAAGGTCAAAGTATTTTTAAACAATTAAAAAATATGCACAAAAGCATTTAATTCATGAAAAATACCAAAATTAATCCAAAAAATAATTTTAATTCAGAATATGGAAGAGAAAAATATTTAAAGATTTTTGGAGAAAAATACCAAAATTAATCCAAAAAATAATTTTCCATGAATTAAATAAAATAAGTGGATTAAATGGAAATTCAAAAAATACAAAAAAACAAGGACCATCAGGTCTCCCTTATTAATCGAGGTGGTAGATCTGATGGCCCGGCGTGTGCGTTCCATGGTGCATTGCAGTCATCGCGTGGCACAAGTGGTAATCAGAACCAAGGGCCTAGATTAAAACATTTTGAATGGATCAAAGGGTTGGAAACACGCCAACACACCACCGGAGCTAGGGCTCCGGTCATCTTCTCTGGTGAACCTCACGGACTGGATGACCACCAACCCTCACCAAAATGAAAAACAAGGACGCAATTTAAAAAAAATGCTTAGGAGCTCGAATATGGCATAAATTTTCTCCAATTCCAAGTATATTGAAAGATACATGGATTTGAATTTTGAAGATCATGAACTGACTTGCTTCGATTTGACCTCAAAGCAACTCAATCTTGTTGCCTGCATTGGTAGGAATTCAGCAAACCAACAATCAATCAAAATCGATGAAAAATGAGAGAGAATTGAAGAGGAAAAGTTTCTGAAATCTCACCTTTGGGGAGCTTCAAATTAGCTTCATCTTTCTTCCAATTTGACTTGGATTGACTCTAGAAGCTTGTAGGAGATGATTTGGATGGTTAAAAAGCTTGGACTCTTGGAGTTTCAATTCCAAAACAGAATGAGAATTGAAACTTGATTTCTCAAGATATCTTCAAGATTATCCTTTCAATGGTGTTTGGAGAAGAAAGGGGTCAAAGCTTAGGCAAGAGGGATCCAATTTCTGATCACTAGGGTCATGTATTTATAGCCATGCTCATTGCTTTTTGCACTCTTCAAAAATTGGCCAAAATTAGAAAGGTGAGATGCATGCTTGCATCGGCATGCGATATGCCCATAAGATGATGTAATTAAGTCCAAAAATGATCATGAGTGATGCTGAAAGTGTAACACGAAGCCATGCATTTGAAATTGATAAGTGATCATGAGATTCATCCAAATGGAACCATGAAGAGTAACCATGCGCAAGTCATTTAAACCTTATCCAAATGAAGTGATTTTTGCAGTTTTAGAAAGGTGAGATCAAAAGGAACAACTTTCATTTGAACACTTTTCATTTTGAATCTTGGATCATGATGAATTTTGAGGTGGAAGTTTGGGAAATCAAACATATTTGAAATTTTTCTAAGTACCAAGTCAAATGACTACTTCTTCCACCTTGTATAACTTTTTCTATGAGCTTCAAATGGAAAACGTTTCTTCATTAAAGTTGTATATCTTTCAACTCTTTTCAATTTAGTCACAAATTTGACCTCATTTGGATTTGGGATGAAGGATTTATTCATTTTAGAAGTTGAGGAAAATTGCTTGTTCAATGGTAATGGCCCAAGATGACCTATAATGTTTCCTCTTGGCACATGCCTTTGCAAGTTGAATTTGATGTTTTCCAAAGAATAAAAGTTTAAGAAGACATCTTGAAATTTATCAAGAAACTTGGATCGCCTTCATATAACAAAAATTAAGCAAGTTATGGTCCTTGGAAGTTGACCTCCTAATTAGGGCACAGACAAATGACCTATAATCTTTCACCATGAAAAATGACTTTCCAAGAAAAAATAGATCTTGACCTCAACATGGAAGTTGTTTGGAGTGCCATAAGGAGTAAAATTTATTTCGGAATGATTTTCATATGACAAATATTGTAGGAGATAGGGTCTAGGGAACCCCGGTTTTGACCAGTCGACTTTCTCTGGTCAACTACCTTGAACCAACTTGAAAAATTGAAGTTCTATTGATCTTTTGGACTCATGAAGAATCATATATGTATAAGATGATGTAATATGAATTATCCCTTGAAATATTTGATCAATTGTTGAAGAAACTTGGTGAAGAAGTCACACAAGATACCTAGATGAACTAGGGCTTCCAAGACAAACAAGCTTCAAACTCTTGGTGATTTCTTGATAAAAATGATAAATGAAGAACATGGGGATCCATATATCATGTATAAAACTAATGTGAACCATCCCTTGATTGACCTCTTGCACTGAGGGTCTCAAACCCTAGATATGAGCTCGATGATGCATTGGTGGATGCACATACTACCTGCAAAAGAAACAAAGCTATACATAGACATATTTTTGGTATTTTAGTTAGTAAACATAGAAAAACAAAGTATGATACAATCAAATGTGCTTGGTGATCTCTCCCAATGTAAACCCAATGAATGAAGGGTAAGGAGGATGCCAAGGTGTGATCCCAAAGCCAATGCATATGATGAGATAACATGAGGGATCTTAGGGTTAAAATTGGGGTATTACAATATGGAATCTTATTCATGCGATACCTTTCTTCCTTAGTTAAATGGTATTGTATTTTTGATAGACATAAACCATGTTACATAGGTATGAATCCTTTCTTGGAATCATGCATATTAAAGCGTCTTAACACTTTGTCTATTTATGTACTCTGACTAAGGCCAAACAGTTTTTGTGATCTATCTCTATAGATCCTGATTCCTAATATATAGGCTACTTCACTTAGGTCCTTCATAAAAAAGAATTTCCCCAACCAAGTCTTTACTTGTTGCAGGGTAGGGACATCATTTCCAATGAGTAATATGTCATCTACATATAGTACCAGGAAGACGATCATGCTCCCACTAACCTTCTTGTAGACATAAGGATCATCTTCATTCTTGATGAATCCATACTGTTTTACTGTTTCATCAAAACAAATATTCCAGCTTCTGGAAGCTTGCTTCAATCCATAGATCGATCTCTGTAACTTGCATATCTTTTGGGTTTCTTCTGGTATGTCAAATCCTTCAGGTTGTGTCATGTACACATCCTCAAGAATATTCCCATTAAGGAAAGCAATTTTAAAATCCATCTTCCGTATTTCATAATCATGATATGCAACAATAGCAAGTAAAATCCGAACAGATTTAAGCATTGCAACTGGTGAAAAGGTTTCATCATAGTCAACCCCATGAATCTGTTTATATCTTTTTGCAACCAATCTTTCCTTATAGGTATGTACCTTACCATCCATGTCAGTATTCTTTTTTAAGACCCACTTGTATCCTACAGGGTTAACTCCTACATGAGGCTCTACCAAGGTCCAAACCTGGTTTGTATACATGGAATCCACTTCAGGAATTCATGGCTTCTAGCCACTTCTCAGACTCAGGACTAGTTATGGCCTCTTGGTAGGTCACAGGCTTATCTTGATCCATGATTAATACATCATCTTGATCAGTTATGAGATATCCATATCTCTCAGGTAGGTGACGTATCCTACTTGACCTACGCTGGTCTTGTTCTACTTGAGTCGGTTGCTCTTCCACAACTACTTGTGTTTCCTACTCTAATTCCTCCATAGGTGTGTCAATGCTTTATGATTCTTGAATTTCTTCAAGCTCTAATTTCCTCCCACTGATTCCTTTGGAAATAAAATTTGTTTATAGGAAGACTCTAGTTCGAGCGACAAACACTTTACCCTCAGAAGGATTGTAGAAGTAATACCCTCTTGTTTCTTTAGGATGCCCCACAAATAAGCATTTGTCAGATTTGGGCTCAAGCTTAGTTGAAATTTGTCGTTTCACATAAACTTCGCAACCCCAAATCTTCATATAAGACATATGTGGTTTCTTACCACTCCATATCTCATATGGTGTCTTCTCAACCTTTTTGGATGGAACGTGGTTAAATGTGTAAGCTACCGTCAATAGTGCATGTCCCCAAAAGGAGTTTGGAAGATCGGCGTGACTCATCATGGATCGGACCATGTCTAACAAGATTTGATTTATTCTCTCAGATACACTGTTCCATTGGGGTGTTCCAGGAGGAGTCAGTTGCGATAGAATCCCACACTCTTTAGATGGTCATCAAACTCAAGGCTTAAATATTGCATACCACGATCTGATCGAAGAGTTTTAATATTCTTACCTAGTTGGTTTGGTACTTCATTCTTGAATTCCTTTAACTTTTCAAAGGACTCTGATTTGTGTTTCATTAAATACACATAACCATATCTACTGAAATCATTAGTAAATATGATGAAGTACTGAAAACCTCCTCTGGCTGGTATAATCAGTGGTCCACATACATCAGTATGTATGAGGGCCATAAGATCATTAGCTCTTTCACATTTTCTTGTGAATAAAGACTTTGTCATATTTCCAATTAAACAAGATCTGCATGTCTCATATGATTCATAATCAAAAGAGTCCAAGAGTCCATCTTTATGGAGTTTGGAAATGCGTTTATCATTTATGTGGCCTAATCGACAATGCCAAAAGTAATTTGGATTTAACTCATTAGGTTTCATCCTTTTAGTATAAGTGGTATAAATAGGCATTTCAAGATCAAGGACATATAGTCCATTGTTTATTTGTGCAGTAACATAGAATATATCATTCAAATAAATGGAGCAACAATTATTCTTTATTATGAATGAAAAACCAAACTTGTCCAAACAAGAAACAAAAATAATATTCCTGCTAATTGCAGGTACATAATAACAGTTGTCTAACTGAATTATTAAACCACTAGGTAAAGTTAATACATAAGTTCCTACATCTAAAGCAACAACCTTTGCTCCATTGCCAACTCGTAGGTCAACTTGACCTTTAGCCAAATCTCTACTCCTTTTTATCCCCTGCACATTGGTACAAATGTGAGAACCGCATCCAATATCTAATACCCATGATACAGAAGTAGATAGATTAATTTCAATAACAAAAATACCTGAAGTTGAAGTCTCTACAACATTCTTCTTATCTTCCAGGTACGTTATGCAGTTTCTCTTCCAATGTCTGGTCTTACCGTAATGGAAGCAGGTGTCTTACTTTGCTATGCCTTCACTAGACTTCAAAGCAGGAGCAGTGGGTTTGGGTTTGGAAACTTCCTTGCCTTTCCCTTTACCACCCTGCTTGGTGGGCCTTTTGTTCTGTCTCTTTCCATTTCCGATCATCAGAATGGACTTCCCTTTTGACTTCAGATTCTTCTCAGCAATTCTTAACATGCCTAGGAGTTCAGGAAGAGTTTTATCCATATCATTCATGTTGAAATTTAGGACAAATTGACTAAAGCTATCTGGCAACGACTCCAAGATCAAATAAGTCGCAAGTTCCTTTCCGAGGAGAAAACCCAACCTCTCAAGGTTCTCCATATACCCAATCATCTTGAGCACATGGGGAGCTACAGAGGCTCCCTCATCTAACTTTCCTTGAAAAAGGGCTTTTGAAACTTCAAACCTTTCATGCCTTGCCTGCTCTTGATAGAGCATTGTAAGAGCCCAATTTTGACCCTAAGATCCCTCATGCAATTTCATCACATGCATTAGCATTGGGATCATACTTTGGCATCCTCCTTACCCCTCTTTCATTGGGTTTGTTTTGGG
This sequence comes from Lathyrus oleraceus, assembly GCF_024323335.1. Lineage (NCBI taxonomy): Eukaryota > Viridiplantae > Streptophyta > Magnoliopsida > Fabales > Fabaceae > Lathyrus > Lathyrus oleraceus. The sequence goes on from NC_066580.1 coordinate 122,931,464, forward strand.
AGGGATCACCAAGCACCGTGTGATTGTATCATACTTGTATATTTATCATTTTACTAACCAAAATACCAAAAATATGTCTTTGTATTTGCCTAACTCTTTTGTAGGTAGGGCATGATCACCATTGATCTATCAAGTTCACATCTAGGGGTTGAGACCCTCATGGCTAAGAGAACAAGCATTTGCCTAACTCTACATGTTATTTTGATCAAGCATTCTTCAAGAGTTTGGAGTTGGTTTGCCTTGGAAACCCTAGTTTGTATGGGTATTCTGAGTAACATCTTCAACAAGCCTCTTCACCAATTGATCAAATTTCTCAAGGGACACTTCAAAATTCATCATCTTATGCATATATGATCTACCATGAGCCTAAAAAGTCAAGAGGATTGCAAGTTAGCAAGTTGGTTGATGGTGGTTGGCCAGATGAATTCATCTGATCAAAACTGGGTCTCCCTAGACCCTATCTCCTATAATTTTCACCATATGAAAATTATTCCAAGAGAAAAGTTACTATAAATGACATTCCAAACAACTTTCATGTTGAGGTCTAGATATAATTTTGCTTGGAAGGTCATTTTCAATGTTGAAACATTATAGGTCATTTTGTCTAAACCCTAATTTGAAAGTCAACTTCCCAAGGCCATAAATTGCTCAATTTTTATGAGATGAAAGATTTACAAGTTGCAAAATCAAATTCAAGATGTCTACTTCAACTTTGATGTTTAGAGTTAAAGTTAAATAAACTTTTATAAGCATGTAATATGAGGAAACATTACATGTCATTTTGGACCAATACCATTGAACAAATGATTATCCTCAACTTCAAAAATGCATAACTCTCTCATTCTAAATCCAAATGATGTCATATTTGTGACTATTTTAAGGTCTTCGAAACATCTACAACTTTGATGAAGACACTTTTCTCATTTGGAGCTCACATAAAAAGTTTAGTAAGGTGGAACATGGAGGTATATGACTTGACAGTTAACACTCCCAATTGCTATAAATATGGACCCTCTGAGTTCATTTAAAAGGATCCTTATGCGCCAGCTTTGCCCCCTCTCTTCAAACCCTGACAATTCAAAGGAAAACCTGATAATTTTCACTTGAAAATTGAGTTTGAACCTCACTGTTTAGAGATTCAAAAACTCTAGGATCCAAAGCTTATTTCCATTCCTAATCCACTTCTGCAAGTCATTGGAGCAAGATCAAACAAGAGTTGAATCAAGGGAGAGCAAGTTCTGCACAACATTGAAGGTATTTTCTAGGAATTTTCTTCTCTTCGATTCTCAATCAATTCTCATCAATTCTCTTGGATCTTTGGTTGTCTGAAGTTCTAACAATGTAGGCAGGAAGATTGAGTTGCTTTGAGGTTAAATCGAAGCAACTCAATTGACACACCTCAAAATTCAACTCCTCATATCTTCCTATATATTTGGAGTTAGTTAAAATTTAGGTCAGATTCGTGCTCTACACCTTTTTTTCTTCAGATCATGGTCCTCCTTTTTCATTTATGTGATGGTGATGACTGAACCAGTCTGGCGAGGATCGCTTGAGAAGGTGACCGGAGGTTTAGCGTCGGTGATGTGTTGGATAGGCTCTGAGCCACATGATCAATTCAAAATGTTTTAATCTCGTGCGTTGCTTGTAAATACAACTTGTGTTACGCATTGACTAGTGACTATGGTGGAAAGCACGCTGATGACCACTTGATCTTCCACCTCAATTAATGAGGGAGATCAAGTGGTCCATGTTTTTTGTATTTTCTGATTTTCATTTTGTTCCTTTGATTTTCATTAATTCATATAAATTTTAATATTGGTCCAAAAAATATGAGAGTTTCACCAAATTTTTTTAAATAAAATCCTCTTCCATATTCTGAATTAAAATTATTTGTTGGATCATTATTAATATTTTTCATGATTTAATTGATTTTGTGATTATTTTTAATTGTTTAAAAATACTTTTAAGTTTCCAAAAATTTTGAATTTTTTTCCAAGGTCCTTTGACCTTGTTTGACCTATGATAAATCTCATGGCCATTTCTTTGGTGTTTTAATGAGATTTTAGGAATTTGACAAACCATATTTAAATTAATGCATTATTTTTAGTATTTTTAAGTTGAATAAAAATGCCAAATAGTTGTGTTGAGCCATTTTGATTGTTTGTAAAAGTTTGACTTGTGTTGTTGGGTCTTGGTCAAGGTTGATTTGACTTTGGTAAGTTAAGATCATTGAATTTACGGGATTGATGGAATGTACATTCCATCTCCCAAAATGAATGAATGATCTTAATTTGGTAAAAGTCCTCCTTTGTCCAATTTGAGTTTTGATCCATTCCCCTTCTTTATGCATTCATATCATGGACCTATAATATCTCTACATCCTAAGGCTAGTTGATTGCAAAATCAACATAAGTATGAATGAGATTAGGCCACCACTTTTGCATATTTTTTGTGTGTGTGGTATGTTTCATGAGCATAGTCCATTATACTATTTTCTAACATGCATTAACACCAAGATTCTTTTGCCCCGTCTCAAATAGTTGTGACTTCTACATAAGTCCAATTACGATTGCTTAACATAGCACTAAATTTTTGACACAAAAGACATATCATTCTAGTTAGTGAGATTGTAAGTCTCCCCTCTTTCATGGTATTGCGTGGAAACTTGGCCTTTTTTCCTTCCTTTAGAAGATGTCTTGGTTCAAGGAACCATGCTTGTGATAAGTGGGTTGAGTGTTCTCCAAAGAATGACTTAAAATAAAAAGCAAAAGCAATACTAATTTCTACTTCATTAACAATTAACATTTAATTTCAAGTCATTTACTTTAATGCACTTTATTTTTAAGCCTTATTCATTTGCCATTATTCATACCATTCTAATTGTTTACGTTAATGTCATTTTCACTTTGTCCATTTGGACCATATTTTGTGATATATTTTGCTTGTGTATATTGTTTTTTTTGTTTGTATGGTCTTTGACAATTAATGTACATAATAAAAAACAAAACCATAAAAAACATCGTGTGTGGACTGTTGGTTTGATCTGAGACAATTGGACTTAGAATTTAGGCAACACTCCATATGCAAAGGACTTGTCCAATGCCAACTTTCATGTAACCAAGTGCTTGTAATCTGAAACTTCATCTGATACATCATTGAAGATCCATTTGAGTTCATCTGCAACATGATCATTGTGAAGCTGTTATTTTGAACCTGTAACTTATGGCATTGTGGAATTTATCTGCTACATGGGCAAATTTGAAGAAGATCATGGAGTCGCTAAGCTTGGAATGGATATATTTATTTGATGCCTTGCTTTTCAAGTTAATATTGTGTGCATTGTTTGTCGCTTGGTTCTAATGTCCAAGGGAATTTGGGTTTCTATATGACCTTCTTGTCTATTGGATTGTAGCCCATCGGTGAGATCTTTTCAACTCTTAACTTTTAAATTTATGCTTAGGATTAGTCTCTTCATCTCCTCCCCATTTCTATAATTTTAAAATCTCTCCCTCCTTTTAAAAACTTCTTTTTTTGTACTTGTTTTCCTAAACTTAGACCGTTTTGCACACTAGAAACTTTGGCCTTATACCATTGCCTTTTCAAACTTCTTTTCTTAATCAAACTTATAAATAGAATTAACTATACTTGACTTAAAGATTTCAAAATCCAAAAAGAACTAAATCATTCAAACCATTTTTTAGGCCTTTGTGCCTTTCAAACCTATTTTTTGTTAAAAGCAAAGCATCCACTTTGAAATTTGTATCACGAACTACGAGGTTTTGATCCCTCATTTTTATGTTGATACGTAGGTGCAAGTCCGAAGGTCTTGTCAAACACAAAAATATAATTAATGAATTCTTTTCTCATCCCTCCATTCTATTTGCTTGCAAACATCATTTGTACAAAATACATATGCACACAAGAAAGGGCTCCCTAGGAGTACCTAGAACACTTTGGGTGCTAACACCTTCCCTCTGTGTAACCAACCCCCTTACCTATAATCTCTGGCATTTTATTAGTTTTGATTTGAAAGCTTCTTATTTATGGGTTTTGTTCGTACTTTTCCCTTTTCCCTTGGAAACAATAAAAACGCGGTGACGACTCTTGTTATTTGATGTCTTGCTTATCCATAGCTTGATGATCATGAATTTACCGTTATAGAAATTAAGTGGCGACTCTACTGGGGAGTAGTCTCCAGTGGGTTTAGCCTACTTTTGTGTGTGTATATAATTATATGTTTGATGTATGTATATTTGTTTGTGTGATATAATCTGCTTGTTGTGCTTGGTGATCTCTGAGTGGTGAGATAAGTTCTAACCCGAACTTGAGTGCAATTAAGATAGGAGGATGGTATAGTCATGTTCGACTTGTGTGGAGTAGTCCTTAACAAGTTGGCTTGAGATCCATCTACTCAGTGGACACCCTTTTGGATTTGGAAATGTCACACAAGTATTTGTGGTTAGGCATTACTATCTCTAATTTGGGGTCCGAGAAGCTAAGGACCGTAGAACATTTAACCCCTCTTGGCCTATTTAGGATGTAGTGCGGAGACTGTTCAAGTGTAGACTTGATAACAGTTGTTACGCGATACTACACACAGACGAGTTTCTCTTGAAAATATTTTGGGTCGATGAGTCAGTCATCTTAACCTGTAATATCCGATAGATGGAAATAAGACTCTGGGAACTTTTTAGAACATGATCTACAAGTTTTTATCCTTAGTTCACTCCTTTGGGATGGTTCTTACCCAGACTCCATGCTCGTGATTCACAACAAACCCTTGATTCTTGGTTGATCCAATCAAGTCTTGTCAATATCAATGGAACTTGGGTGTTGACCATAATCCACCAAAATGGATGATTGATCTTGACAATGAGTTGATTCATCCATTGACCTTTGTTTGTTTTCCTTGTGTGTGATCCCTTATTTGTGATTGTTGCATTCATGCATTCATGCACATCATAACATTCATCACACAAAAATTTCAAGGAACTGAGGTACTATTTGCAAATATTTTCAGACCATGGATTATGGACAAAGGAACACTAAGAAGTACAGTTTCAGATGTCCCGACTTGAAAGAGTTAAGGAAGTTACCATCTTTTATATTATATCCCTTGGACTTCAAACAACGTCATGGGAAGCTTCTATCTATCTTGTCTGCTGATATGGTTGAAGGACTTTTGAGTGTATTGGTGCAGTTCTATGATCCTCTCTACCGTTGCTTCACTTTTCCTGATTATCAGCTTGTGCCTACGTTGGAGGAGTATGCGCATCTCGTGGGAATACCTGTTTCTATCAAAGTGCCATTTAGTGGATTGGAAGAGATTCCCAGATGTCATCTTATTGCTGAAGCTCTTCACTTAAAGAAGTCTGAGATAGAGGCTCATTGGGTGAAGAAAGGAGGATTGTTTGGGTTGCCATCTCATTTCCTCATCAAGGAAGCTACTGCCTTTGCTCAAGCCGATAGTATGGATGTTTTTGAAGCTATCTTTGTGTTTCTCATCTATGGATTAACTTTGTTCCCTAACATTGACGGTTTTGTTTATGTTAACGCGATTAGAATTTTCTTGATTGGGAATCTTGTGCCTACTTTGTTAGGTGATATGTACTTCTCTTTGCATCTAAGAAATTATAAGGGTGGCGGAACGATTGTCTGTTGCATTCCTCTTTTGTACAAGTGGTTTATTTCGCACTTGCCTCAGACACTTGCTTCTGTGGAGAACAAACAATGTCTACGGTGGTGTAGCGGGAAATTCATGATCATCAAGCTATTGACAAGCTAGAGATCAATTAACAAGAGTTGCCACCGCGCTTTTATTGTTTCCAAGGGAGAAGGGGAAAAGCACGAACAAAACCCAAATAGTAAGAAGTTTTCAAATAAAAACTAATAAAAATCAGAGATCACAGGTAAGGGGGTTGGTTACACAGAGGGAAGGTGTTAGCACCCAAATTGTCCTAGGTACTCCTAGGGAGCCCTTTTTGTGTGCATATGTATTTTGTACAAAGTGATGTTTACAAACAAATAGAATGGGGGGATGAGGAAAGAATTCATTAATTATATTTTTGTGTTTGACAAGACCTTCGGTCTTGTGCCTACGTACCAACATAAAAATGAGGGATCAAAACCTCGTAGTTCGTGCTACAAACTTCAAAGTGAGTATGTTGGTTTTAACAAAATTTAGGTTTGAAAGGCACAAAGGCCTAAAATGGTTTGAATGAGTTAGTTCTTTTTTGGCTTTTTGAAAGTTTAAGTCAAGTATAGTTAAGTTTATTTACAAGTTTGATTTAAGAAAATAAGTTTGTAAATGCAATGGCATAAGGCCAAAGTTTCTATCTTTTTTTTGAAAATGGTCAAAGTTTAGAACAAATGTAGTTCACACAAAGAAGGTTTTGAAAAATGGAGGGAGAGATTTTGAAATTAAATAAATGGGGAGAAGATTAAGAAACTATCCTATATACAAGATTTTAAAAGTTTAAAGTTGAAAAGATCTGACCAAATGGGAGTAATCCAATACACAAGTATGTCAATAGAAACCCAGAATTCCCTTGGACTTTTAGAATCAAGCAACACACAAATGCACAATTATATCAATCTTGAAGAGCAAAGGCATCAAATAAAGATGGCCTCATCCAAGCTTATCCACTTCAATGATCTTCTTCAAAATAGCCTATGTAGCAGATGAATTCTATAAGTCACAGGTTCAACATAACAACTTGATAATGATCAATGTTATAGATGAATCTGGAGAGATCTAGAATGATGTATCAGATGAATTCAAATTGCAAGTTCTTGGTTCTTCAACAAATTGGCATTGGCCAAGTCCATTAGCAAAGGAATGCTGCTTAAGTTCTAAGTCCAATTGGGCAAGATCAAACCAACCTCCCACTCAAAAGTCTTTTAAGGTTTTTGTTATTATTAAGTATATTCATGGTCAAAGACCAAACAAGCAAACATAATAATATCACACAATATGGTCCAAACGGACAAAAGGAAAATTACATTAATGTAAACAATTAGAATGATATGTATAATGGCAAATGATAATAGAATACTAAAAATAAATTGCATTAAAAGTAAAAGCTTGAAAGTAAAAGTTAATGGTTAGTAAGTTAGTAGTTAGTTTTGTTTTGCTTTTTGATTTCAAGACATTCTTTGGAGAACACTCAACCCAATTTCCACAAGCATGGATCCTTGAACCAAAACATCTTCCAAAGGAAGGAAAGAAGGCCAAGTTTCCACATAATACCATGGAAGAGGGGAGACTTACAATCTCACTAACTAGAATGCTTATGCCTTTTGTGTCACAAATTTAGCGCTATGTTAAGCAATCGTAATTGGACTTATATAGAAGTCACAACTATTTGATGTCGGGCAATAGACTTTTGGTGTTAATGCATGTTGGAGACATAGTATCAAGAACCATGCTCATTAAACATACCACACACAAAAATATGCAAAAGGTGTGGCCTAATCTCATCCATACTCACGTTAACCTTTCAATCAACTAGCATTAGGACTTTGAGATGTCATTGGCCAATTGAAAATGAATGGATGAAAAAGGGGAATTAGATGAAGAGGGAAAGGGATGAATGAGATCACAAATTGGTCAAAGGAGGACTTTTACCAAATTAATAATATTCATTCATTTTGGGAGATGGAATGTACATTCCATCAATCCCCTAAATCCAATAATATTAACTTGACAAAGTCAAATCAACCATGACCAAGGCCCAACAACAAATAAGAAACTCAATTAAGTCAACACAAATGGTCAACACAATTAAAATGGCACTTATTCAATTAAAATATTAAAATAATGCATTAAATTCAAATATGTTTTGTCCAAATCCTAAAATCTCATCAAAACACCAAATAAATGGCCATGAGATTTATCATAGGTCAAACAAGGTCAAAGGACCTTGGATAAAAAATTTCATAATTTTTGGACACTTAAAAATATTTGTAAACAATTAAAAACAAATGAAAAATCAATTAATTCATGAAAAATATTAATAATGATCCAAAAAACAATTTTAATTCAGAATATGAAAGAGAAAAATATTTGAAATTTTTTGGTGAAAGTCCCATATTTTTTGGATCAATATTAAATTTATTATGAATTATTGAAGAAAATGGAATTAAAATAGAAATCAGAAAATTTTCAAAAATGCATGGACCATCTGATCTGCCTCATTAATTGAGGTGGCAGATATGATGATCCAAAGCGCGCGTTCCACCAATGCCTTAGTCAAAAGCGATGTAACATGAGTAATCACAATGCACGACTAAGATTAGAATGTGGAGCATGGATCACACAGTTTAGACCAAAGACACATCATCACCGGAGCCAGAGCTCCGATTGTCTTCTCCAGTGAGCTTCGCCGGACTGGTCAACATGAACCATCACCTAAATTTCAAACCAGAAGAATACCCTATGCCAGCCCGGGATTTGTTGTCTTCCAGCTTAATCATTTGCCCTAATCCAGCAGTTGCACCATGCTCAATGGTCAATTTCGCATCTTTATAGGACGCAAATGAAGAAGTTCCCTTCTTAACAGGTTCAACAATAGATAAAGCTTGGAACAACGTTCCAACTTCATCCCCAACATCTATATAAGAGAAGGAAGACAAATGGCTAACCATGAGAGCCTTTTCTCCCCCTACCACCACCAGCTTCTTGTTTTTCACAAACTTCAGTTTCTGGTGTAGGGTGGATGTCACGGCGCCTGCTTCGTGAATCTATGTTCTGCCCAATAGACAGCTATACGATGGGTGAATGTCCATAACTTGGAAGGTAATCTGGAAATCACTTGGTCCAATTTTGACTGGAAGCTCAACCTCTCCAATCACAGTTTTACGGGACCCATCGAAAGCTTTCACTACCACTCCACTCTGCCTCATGGGAGGCCCCTGATATGATAACTTTGCAAGAGTGGACTTCGGCAACACATTCCATGATGACCTAGTGTCCACCAACACATTGGACATGGCATCATCTTTGCAGCTCATGGAGATGTGTAATGCCAAGTTGTGGTCTCTTCCCTCCTCAGGGAGATCAGCATCACAAAAACTTAAATTGTTACAAGCGGTGATGTTTGCAACAATACTGTCGAATTATTCAATTATGACGCCGTGATCCACATACGCCACATCCAACACCTTCTGCAGAGCTTCTCGGTGTTGTTCTGAATTCATCAGCAAGGATAGTATAGAGATTTTGGATGGCGTCTGTAGAAGCTGATCTACCACGTTGTACTCACTTCTCTTGATGAGCCTCAGCATCTCATCACAGTCTTCTTTCGCATTGCCACTCGAGCCAACAGAGACAAAAGTTCTCAACGTAGAGGTAGGTTTAGCAACAAGTGCCGGATTCGGAGCATTCACAGCATTCCCAACCAGGCGTTCAGCATAATCAGCAGTATCATTCCTTCGAACATCAGCTTGAGGCTTCGGCGGAGCCGAGAAAACACGACCGCTGTGGGTCAGGCCGCTGAGGTCTTTTCCATCCTCTACTGCTACAACATTGTAGCGATATGGAACCGCTTTCTCAGAAGAATACGGTACAGGGCCAGCTGGCTTAATGATCAAAGCAGGAGAAGCCTTTTGCTTACTACCATCATACTTTATAATAACAGGCTCGGGGATCCGGAATACTGGAGAAATTACGTTGACTTCATCAGCATCTTCGTCAATATTTCTGTTTTAAAGTATCTCAATGACTCCTTCATCCAGTATTTCTTGAACATCTTTGCGCACTTGGCGACAACCTCTTTGATTGACAGAGCAGACTCGGAATTTATCGTGGTCGTGCTCGTAGTGACTGTAATCACACAGTAGTCTATGCATCTCGACCAGAGATTGTCGAATATGGCTGACATATTTGACTTTGTATTTACCAGGGCAACTCTGGACCATGTTGACACATTTCCCATGCTCGGGCAATGTGTTCTTCTTTACATTAGGACCTACGTCCTCGAAACACAGAATACCACATCTCACAAGGTCTTGAACCTTGGTCTTCAAAGGGTAGAAATTTTCCACTTCGTGTTTGGGAGCACCGGAATGATAAACACAGTGTAATTCGGGCTTATACCACCACTGGGGGTTGGTAGGTATAGCCGGCGGGTCTCGTGGAGTAATCAACTTCCTCTCTATCAAAGAGGGATATAACTCTGCATATGTCATCGGAATAGGATCGAAGGTGACCCTCTTCCTCTCGTAGCTTGTGCTGGCTTGATTACTGTTTCGAGGCTGGTAGGCATGCTGTTGAGGATGGTGCTGTTATTGTTGATATTACGGATGTGGTTGTTGCTGATTTTTGCTGTGATGATGATACTGTTGATTATCTCTGAAAATAGGTGCTATGTGAGCCACCTGGTGCTGGTTATCGGCAGGACGCACAGTCTTCCTCCTCACAGGGGTCTTCTTGGTTTCATATGGGAGGTCACAGCATGTGCCTCACCATCTTTCTTCTTCCCAAACGTCCCATACCGTTTGGCAAAAGAGCCTTCTTCTCTAGTCAGGCGCCCTTCCTTGACTCCTTCTTCCAGACGCATTCCCATATTCACCATCTCGGTGAAGTCAGAAGGAGCGCTGGCAATCATCCAATCGTAATAAAAAGAACTCATGGTCTTCAGAAAGATGTTGGTCTTCTCTTTCTCCTCCAGCGGGGGCACAATCTGTGCTGCTAACTCTCGCCACCTCTGGGCGTACTCTTTAAAGGTTTCCTTGTCCTTCTGGGACATGGCCCTCAATTGATCCTATCGGGAGCCATATCCATGTTATACTTGTATTGTTTGACGAAGGCCTCGCCAAGGTCGTTGCAGGATCGGATGTTCGCACTGTCCAAGCCCATATACCAACATAGGACAACACCGGATAAACTGTCCTGAAAGTAGTGGATGAGCAGTTGGTCGTTGTCAGTCTGAGTCGACATTTTCCTGGCATACATGACCAGGTGGCTGAGAGGGCAGGCATTTCCCTTGTACTTTTCAAAGTCAGGGACTTTGAACTTCACAGGGATCTTCACATTAGGGACCAAGTAGAGTTCGGCAGCAGACTTGCCGAAAAGATCTTTTCCTCGAAGAGTCTTCAATTCCTTGCGGAGTTCAAGAAATTGATCATTCATAGCAACCATCTTTTCATAGACATATGGGCCCTTATACGGCCCAGAATGGTAGATGGTGTCATCTACTCTGGGCATAGTATGCACGACAGGAGGAGGAACAACTAGGATCGGGCTAGATGCCGGCAGAGAAGCAAAAGTGGGTGCAAGACCCTCAGGCATGAAGTTAGGAGGCATCCCCCACGGAAACCCGGCTGGCATGGCCGTTGGTGCGAAGTGTGCGCTGGCCGCAGGCACAGTTGAAGAGACAATCTCAGAGATGATTGTCCTCTGGGGAGGAGTTAAAGGTGTCGGAGACGACTGGCTCTGGGCATCCATGAGTGACTCCATCAGGGCAGTCAATCTGGCTACTTCCTCCTTAAGCTCATGATTCTCTTGTTCCAAATGAATCATCAGTCTTGAAATGTTGGCTCGGGTGTAGTACCGATGAGTCAGCTTGTCTTCAAAATAAATGAAGAACACAAGGTTAGACCATATAACAAGGAGCCTGGAGTAAAACCTGCTTATGCACATGATGCATGTAATGCATATGATTTAAATTTTTTATATCAGAGGAACTTTAGAGTTCTATTTGCAAATATTGGAAATATTAAACATTTATCACATATGGAAATACCTCATCTAATAACATTTGGAAAATATATTTACACCAAAGAAGTACAGTCTTGGTAACCAAATACAATACAAGAGAGAAGGAAAATGATCATCCTATGGAACCCTAGAAGCAATCATCTAAAGCTCTGGAGACAGGAAGATAAGATGCACGAAGCCTCTTCACCTCCCTCTCGTAGGTTGCCTCCATATTTGCCTTCTCTTTGGCGAGTCGATCGTACTTCCTCTTCCAAAACTTGGAAGACTGAGGAAGTAGAGAAGTCCATGCATCATCAGGATCATCAATAACCTGGTGTTCGAGGAACTCTATCAAAGCATCCTTCTCCCTGATCTGCTGAAGCAACTCCTCTCGTTCACGGATCCAAGCACGTGAACGGTCTTCGTCTCTCAACTCCTCTACTCCTTGGTCAGGGAGGGTTGAAGGCCCAACCACAACCAACGGTGTAGGTCTTGGATACTCGTAAGGCATGAGATTCTCGGAAGCTCTCCTCCTAACCCAAGAAGTATAAGGCTCCAAAGCGATACAATTCTTCGGACCTAGCTCCTTCCTTCCTTTCTTATGAATCTTGTGTCAAGCGCGAACCATCCTGCCCTTCAAGACTTGGGGATATTTACCTTCCTTAAAGAACACACCCTCTAATAGAATGTTATTAGGTTTATCCTTTAAAGGGAACCCAAGTTGACGACGTGCCAAAATAGGGTTGTAGTTAATCCCACCACATGTACCAAGAAGAGGCACATTGGAGAATTCCCCACAAGAGTCGATAATCTGCACACCATCATACACACGGTTGTACCAAAAGATATCATCATTAGTGAGAGACATAAGTCCCGTGGACCACCGTAGACATCCTCTGTTCTCCTTGAAGGCGACCGTCTGCGACAAGTGCGAAATAAACCACTTGTATCGCAGAGGCAAACAACACACAATGGTACCACTTCCTTTTGCATTCCTCATATGCAAAGAAAAGTAAGTGTCACCCAACAGAGTTGGAACGGGATTAAGAGTAGAGAAAATCCTAATAGCCTTCACATTCACAAACTTGTCGATGTTGGGGAATAACACTAGCCCATAGATGAGAAGTACAAATATGGCTTCAAAGGCGTCCTCACTCATGGCCTTCCCATACACAGTAGCTTGAGCAATGAGGAACTTAGAAGGGAGACCTTGAATTCCACCTTTGGTAGTCATATGAGCACCAACCAGAGATTCATCTATATGTAACATATCAGCTATTTCTTGAGAAGTAGGAACACCCTCTAAGCCACTGAACGACAACTGGTCTAGAATAGGTATACCTACAAGGTAGGCATACTCCTCAAGCGTGGGCAAAAGCTGAAAATCCGGAAATGTGAAGCAACGGTACAAGGGATCATAAAACTGCACCAATACACTCATCAATCCCTCATCCACTTGAGTAGTCAGAATAGATAGAAGCTTCCCAAAACGAGCCTTGAAACCCAAGGGATCTAATACATAGGATGTCAAATTCCTTAGCTCTTTTAAGTCGGGTTTTTTGAAACTGTACTTCTTTGTATTCCTTCTTTGCCTTTCCTTGAAAAGTTTCTCATTATTGATGATATGGATGCAAATGGGTTCATGAATGCATGAATGCAACAATCACACTCAAGGATCAAGCAAAGCACACCAAACAAAGGGCATGGGATGGATCATGTTATCCTTAATATCAATCATCCATTTTGGTGGATTATGGTTTACACCTTATCAACACCCAAGTTCCATTGATATTAAGGATACAAGAACGGATCAACCATGAATCAAGGGTTTGTTGCAAGTCACGAGCATGGAGTCTCGGTTAAGTACCACCCAAAGGGAGTGTACTAGGGTTTAAACCTGCCAAACATGTTCTACAAGAGGTTCCCACAATCATCATCCCATCTTTCGGATATTATCGGAGAAACGACTACTCGTATTCCAAAAATATTCTCAAGAGAGACTCTTATGAGTGTAGTATCGCGTAACAATCGTATCAAATCTTACACTTGAACGACTTTCACACTACATCCTAAGAATAGGCTAGGATGGGCTTGGTAGCCTAAGGTCCTTGGCTTCTAAGGTCTATATTGGAAAGAGTAATATCTAACCACAACTACTTGTGTGACATTATTGATCCCAACATGACCTCCACCAAGTGAATGGGCTTGCAATTCAACTTGCTAAGGAATAACTCCACACAAGTTAACAAGACTATGCCATTCTCCTATCCTAAGTGCACTCGAGTTCGGGTATAGAACTTATCTCACAAAGATCACCAAGCATACAAGGAATTAATATTCAAGCAATTCAATCATTACATACAATACAATAATCCCAAATTGCACAAAAATATGTCACAAAACAATATACACAACAATATAACAAATATGAAAAGTAGGCAAAACCCACTAGGCAAATGTCCCCAGTGGAGTCGCCACTTTTCTGTAGCGGGTTATTCATTACCATTAGAGATATTGACTAAATCCAAGGTAAACCATACAAGTCGAGTCGCCACCACACTTCTATTTATCCAAAGGAATGGTTAGAAAGCGAATAAAAACCTAAAAGTTTTATCGAATCAAAAACTAGTAAAAATGTCAGAGATCGGGGTAAGGGGGTTGGTTATGCAATGGGAAAGTTTTAAGCACCCAAAACATCCTAGGTACTCCTAGGGAGCCCTTTTCATACTTGTTGTAATGTTGGTATTTTGTGAAAATTGGTTTGTGCAAACATGATTGAAGAGATGGGAAGAGAAGATACAAGTTATTTACATTTTGTGTTTGAATGGATAAACCCATTGCCTACGTACCATCTTAAAAAAAGATTAGGATCAAAACCTCGTAGTTCGGGGTAAAAATCTCAAAATGAGTTGGTGAATTGATTGGTCCAAAAGCCTTAAGGTCTTTTGTTATCCAAGGGAGAAAACTCAACCTAAAACCACAAATCCACCATGTGAGGATAGCTTCAACATGCTAGTGAGGGGTTAACCCTATAATAAGCATGGAAGACTCATTGTCAATCACTAAGGATATAGGTGAGTATTATATCTACCTCAAGGATAACTCAAACCTAATAGCTAAAGGTTATGAAAAATTTGATTAAGAGAGTGGCCATTGAAACCACAAAAAGCATTTGAATGGGTTATATTTACCAATGAAAAGTATGTACAAAATGTGGTCAAAGTTGACTTAGGATTCAATTCAAAATAAGTGTTATGAAAAGAAGGTTTGAAGATCATAAGCATAAGGCTTAGGTTTCTAATGTTTGAAAAGAAGTGTTGAATGTTTGCACAAAAAGTTTTGGCTTGGGTTTGAGTGGAGGGAAGAAGAAGAATGGCTAAAGTCCTAATCATATAAGAGATGAGGGATAAGAAACAAGACCACAAAATGGAGTTCCTCTCTTGAGATCATATTGATGATCCAAGTAGCTCCCATCCTTTGGAATATGCAAGCAAAATATGTAATAGCTTAAGCAATCAACATAATCAAACAAGCTCCTTATAAGATTCCCAATGTCTCTTGTATCTTTCACTTTGGATGAACATGGCAATGATTCTTCAAGTTGAGTTCTCATCGGATCCCCTAGCACAAAAGCGCACACACATCAAAGAGTCTTATGAAGCAAATCAAGAATGGACAAGAGTCAGTTTAGAGGTTTGGTCCTTCTAATCCATCTTCAACATTAAGGTCCTTTTACTCCAATTTTGCATAGGGAATGTCCTAGAAACTAAGTCCATTTGTCCATTTCTTTGCATTTGGGCCACAACAATCAAAACAAAACACAAACACAATAATATATATACACAATTATGTGCTCAAGTGAGCAAAAGGAAAATTGCATTAACATAAACATGTGCTCAAGTGAGCAAAGGGGGAAAAGCAAATGAATAATATGGACAAGAATAGTAAATTGCATAAATGTAAAGAGCAAAAGTAAATGTTAATGGTTAATGGTTAGTGTTAGTAGTTAGTGTGCCATAAGGCAAATTTAGTGCTATGTTAAGCAATTGTAATTGGACTTATGTAGAAGTCACAACTATCTGAGGCCGGTCAATAATAATGTAGGCAACAACACAAGTTAGAGGTCTTGATTAGTGAATCAAACTCCAACAACTTGCCATGCCAAAAAGAAGATGAGAAATGATCTTGTATTGATTTAGGTCCTTTGCATGATTTAGGAAGCAATCTATCCTTAATTCAAAGCCATTCACTTGATCCATGATCAAGATGAATTAGATTTGAATCAAGGAAGATTAAACTTCCATAATCAATGCCAACCACCAATCTTTTACTCATTGATAAAAAAGAAAAGAAGAAGAAGAAGAAGAATTAAAGTGCATTAAATGAAATGGAATGAGATAGTCAACAAGCTATGACCAAAGATAGAGAAGATCAAGGTCAAACAATGGAAAACAGAAGCAAAATGAAGATTAGAAGTCAAGAAACAAATAAAATATTTTTGGCATTTTTAATATTTAAAATAAAACTTGAATTAAAATAATAAAGAAAGGTCAAACTTCAAACTCACTTCAAATCAACTTTTAAAAGTCCAAGTGAATTATCCCAAGTTCAACAAGGTCAAACAAAGTTTGACAAAAAATTTCAGCATTTTTAAAAGTCAGAAACTTTTTAAATCAATTAAAATTGCATAAAAATAACCTAATTGAATTAAAATCTCAAATAAATCTCAAATCAATTAATAAGTTGATGAGAATATTTTTCATAGATCTATCGTCATTCAAAGAAATTGAGAAAATATTTTTGTATTTTTTGGATCTCAAAAACTATTTAAAATGAATTAAAAATATCCAGAAAAGAGAAAATTCATGAAAAATATCAAATGATAAAATTAAAAATATTAAAAATCATTTTTAGAAACTAGAAATTAAAAGAAAAATAATGTAATTGGTCCCATAATTTTTGGACCAATAATGAAAGAGATATGAATTTTAGAAATAAAATGGAATTAAAAGAAATAAAAGAAAATAGAAATCAGAAATTTAAAAAAAGAAAAGCGTGGAGCGTTAGATGTAGAGCTCATTAATTGAGCTGGCAAATCGTGTGGCTCCTGAGCACGCTTCCACCAAGTTCCTTAGTCAATGCATCACACATGGCCAATTGAAAAGTGATCCAGGTACCAAACGAAAGGTGGAGTGATGTACATCACTCCAATGCCACTCAATTCCACTCTAGATCTCTAGATTGAGAGAAATCAGAGATGGAAGTTTTGTGGTGTTCAAGTGAAGTCAATGATTTTCAAAAAGTGTAAACACAATAATGTTGCCTCTATGCACAGGACTTCAGATCAAGCAAAATCAAGACAAATGGAATAATATATGAGCTGGTTCGAAGCAAAATGAAGTTGAGGAAAACCTTTGAATTGTGAAGAATTGAGTCAAGATCCTTGGGTTCTTTTGCAAACAGAAAGCTCTATGGATCAAGGTGAAGAGGTCCAGGAACTTTTAGATCTAAGAAAACAGTCGAGGAAACTGAATTCTAGATCTGAAAATTTGAGAGAAAAGAGAGAGTTCCTTTGGTGTGAGGGATGGGATTTCAGTTGCAAAGCATGTAGGGCGCCTTAAGGTTGAAGAAATGAAGCTCCAATGCAATGTATTTATAGGCAAGGCAATGCTGAATGCACGATTTCAAATTTGCATGAATGGAAAGGGCCTCCATGCATGGACCTGTACAGGCGCATGAAGGGCCCAATTCCACTTGGTTTGGCAAGCCGAGATCATAAATGAATGAAATGGACGTGCAAAATCAATGTAATGAGCTCATGCAAAGTGTTTTCAATTGGTTTACAAAAATGCACTAAAACTTTCCCCTTTTCGAAAATGATGCTTCCAAACATAAAACATAGCCTTATGGGTAATGGTTGGAAAGCTTGTTGCATAAGGAAAAAATGCTATGTTGATCAAAACTCCAATTGGGCCTTGGAAATTAATGAAAATTTAGCTTGAAGTGTAGGGTGCAAAACATGCACATGTGAAATTTCCAAAATTGGCCAATGTTCAAGCCCCTCTGTCTCAATGATGTAAGCTCCAAATGATAAAATCTTCAACATGAAAGTTGTAGATCCTTCTACGAAAATCAATTTGGACTTAAATTTTATATCATTTGGATTTTTGATGAAGAAATTATGGGCACTTGAAGTTGGACTTTTTCACATTTCAATGCACTTGGCCCAAAGTGACCTATAATGTTTTGCATTATCACATGTATTTATTTTACGATTTTGCAATTTTGATCAACATAACATTTGAATTATACACATTAAGATTTCCAATTCATTAAGTCTCACCTCAAAACCATGAAAAATGAAGGAGTTATGTCCTTATCAAGTTGACCCAAAATTAGGATTTCAGTCAAAATGACCTATAATGTTTTGGAATGGATGATGAACTTAAAAGCTTCAAATCAAAATTTTATGAACATGAAAGTTTTTCATATTGTCCTTAAGAACATTGTTTCTCTTAGGGTAATCTCTATTTGACCAACACATAAAAATTTAGGTCTCAGTGCATTTCAAAGTAGTCAGATGAATTGATTGATCAACTTCTCAAGTCCAAAACTCATATCTTGATGAATTGAAGATTGAGGACACTCAAATAAGTTCAAATATGCATGAAATGATGAATTAAAGAACTTCCGTTGATTGTATTTGACCATGGGCTGAGGTTGCTTCAAGAGCAAGGCATAGTTGATGAACAAATGAATTAGGGTTTCCTTGGGAAACAAGCCTCAAACCCCTTGACTTGCTTTGATCAAAATGATGAATTGAGATACTTGGGAGGCATATTTGATGGATGAGAGCTTTGGGAACCATTACCATGCTTGCTTTCATCTTCTCTGGACCATATCAATGCACATAGGGTCTCCTAGAAGCCTTTAGACCTTGTGACTGCTCAAGCTATAAACAAAAGATGTTAGTGACATATTTTTGTGCTTTTGGTTAGTAAATAAAAATGAGAAAAGCAATAAATACAATTCAAGCATGCTTGGTGTTCTCAAACCACTCACAAGAGATCCCAACCCAAAGGCAAAGGGAACCAAGATGCTTATGATCCTTAAGGCTATGCAAATGCAATGTTATGATGCCATGAGGGATCTTAGGGCCCAAAATTAGGATCTTACAGATGCCCCTATTTAAGGTCATTCTAGCCGGAGAAGTGAAGGTTAAAATCTTCGTCTAGACGAGGTAGAATGGGCTTAAATAAAAACAAAGAGACAAATTTTGGTCCCTAAGAGACTTCATGATGCAAATATTTGTATGCAAAAGATAATACTCTGTGAAGATATGTGTCCACAAAGAGGAAAGAAATCAGGAGAAATTGACAATCCATATGAGTAATACACTCAATGGGGTAGAGACTCGGGGACTCTAATGGGGATAAAGATGGAAATAAATTGCGTGAGCAGGTCACGACTTAGAACTTACTGAGACACGAGAGGGATTCCATGAAAATAAATCAATGGAAGGACTCGAGCTGACTCAAAATGCATGTATTGGGGAATATGCCAATACATCAGAACTATCCACAAAGGATACTTCGGATGAAAATTCGGACTCAGATGGGGAAAATCCACTAAGGGACTCCATTGAGGAATGCCCAAACAGAACTCCTCTGGGGAAGCACCAGGATGAGGTATTAACGGTTACTGGGTAATAAGCTCAGGGAGGCATGTGATCAAAACACCGGTATGAGGGTGAAAAAACAACATGCTCGGGGGGAATGAATATCTAAGACCGACATAAGGGTGAGAGATATCAAACATCCGAAATCATCTAAGGAAAACCTAAAAAGGTATATTTCAACTCAGGAAAATCTGACTCCACAGGGGACAAAAGTCATGATAGGGAGCAGAAGGGAAGGAACACCAGGGATACCGGTTACTGGGCATATAATAGGTGACCGACCAAGGCGTGAATTGGGGAATATTTCCAAGACACTCATCATCCGAAAGAGAGCTAAAAGGCAAACTCAATTACAGGATGGGCATTCAATTCAACAAAAGGGGATACGAATCTTACTCGACTGGGGAAGAACAAAAGACTTCGACCAAAGAGTGCATGAGATATATTATCTATTACCGTCAGAACGTAGATAACACACTCGCATGGAAGATTATCCACAACCGGTTACTGGGTTAATGAAGGATAAATCGACCGAAAGAAAAGGGGCATCAGGATACCAAAAACTAGGTATAGAATGATGACCGATCACAAGGGAGAAACGATCATTGCCGACAAAAGGCAAATGAAAGATGACCCGCAGGGGATACATCGATAAAGGCAACGATCTGGGAGACATATCACCGATTACTGAGAGATATGCTCAAAAAGGGTGAAGGACTATCAATACCAAATATTGGATAAAGATAATCGTCAAGGAAGGGATTATATCTACCAGATACTAGGTAGAAAAGCACGGGAGAGTAACTGTCATCGGTTAGGATGAACAAAAACAAGGTTACCTCTGCAAAGGGGATAAAATAGGGTTTATAACTACCGGTATGAAGGTAGAAAACCACAGACTCTGCCGAGGAAAAGATGGATAATTACTGGTTACTGAGCAATCATTCATCTGAACTACGGGGAAGCGCAAGGAAAATCGCAAAAAGCCAATCTAGGAACAAACTAGAAAGGCACGACGAAACAAGACTCATTCCTATGAGGATATAACTCAGGGGGAGGCTTCATCCCATTATATGTGTTGGGAGGAAACAGAAACAACCATCATCCACGAGGACATAACTCAGTGGGGAATATGGAAGGAAGGATAAACACTTTCTGCTTATGGGGCTGACTCTACATGGAGAGATCAGACACAAACATCTGCTTGGGGAAATATATTACCAACTAGCAGGAGATAACAAACAAAGATATATGGAAAATAATGCAACATGAATATCTGAATGTTAAAATTATGCATATATGTGTGGTTTGTGTATGATGAATGCTGACAAAACAGACATGTCTAACACAAACAGGTCCAAAGGACGATGAACAAACATCCGGTACTACATCTCAAGAGAGAAAGCCAGGCCCACTGGAGAACATCCAATCCGATGGGGGCAAGAGATACCAGGAAACAACGATCTCTGCAGGGGAATGAACATCAGTCATTCTAGCTGGGGATAGGATCATCGTATAGATAAAATCCACCGTAGAAGCAACTCTACTAGGGAGATTATCAAAGGGGAGAATGGATCTTTGTGGGGAACAACCACCAATCAGAAGCTTCCAAGGTCACCACCATATACTGCACTACCAAAGAGATCACATCTGCTAAGGAGGAAGGATCATAACTCCGCTGGACGCAGAGGGATGAACATCTTTACCAACCACTCTGTTCGGGAGAAAAACCACAAAAGGCTCCGAAGGAAGAGGACACAAACATGCTGGGAATATGAGCAAATGTCCTACCCTGTTGGGAATCATACCATCTTTGGGAGAGCATTGAAGACCTTCCTAAGTATCCTTTTATCATCGTGAATGTTCACTTTGTTTAAAAACAAGTTATGAAAAATTTATTTATTTCAAAACAACGATATTTCTCAATTAAAACATGCAAAATATTTGTTGAATAGAAACAAATAAGAGTGCAAATAATTGGATAAAGGCTCAAATTTATTTGATGGGATGGTAGTCTGTAAATGGCAAGACTCCATAGATCTTTACAAATTTGAAATTGGTGATATATATTGGAAAAGGGCTACATTGAACATCATGACCATTTCTCCACCAACTCTGAATCCCATGTATTTGAAGCTTCAGTTGATAATGACTGAGCGAGAATCTCTGACAGATGACAGTTTATAAAACAAAGTCTTGTCAGGATGCAGTTACTTGCCAAAATCCCTAATTTTTTGCCTAGATTGCCCCAGGGGGAGGTACTCAATCTAGCGGGATACATACTCATTTTTTATATGTCTCTAACTTTTGCCTGGATCGCCCTTTCGGGTTTTCAATCCACCGAGACGCTCATTTTTGCCTAAGCCGCCCTTTCGGATTTTCAACTTAGCGAGCTATTCTGTTTTTATTTTATTTTTAGGCGAAGTATTTCTTGACTGCATCTGAATTCACAGGACGAGTGAAGTCCTCCCCATCCGTAGTTGTAAGTATCAAAGCACCGCCTGAAAAGGATCTCTTAACAACATATGGACCTTCATAGTTTGGAGTCCACTTGTCCTTGGAATCGGGCGCGAAAGACAAAACTTTCTTGAGTACAAGTTCACCTTCTCGGAACACACGAGGTTTGACCTTCTTATCAAAGGCTTTTTTCTTTCTTTGCTGATATAACTGACCATGGCACATGGCAGTTAATCTCTTCTCTTCTATCAAATTCAGTTGGTCATAACGACTCTGAACCCATTCAGCATCAGTCAACTTGGCTTCCATCAAGACTCTCATTGATGGGATCTCCACCTCTACTGGGAGCATAACCTCCATGCCGTAAACAAGAGAGAAAGGGGTTGCCCCTATTGAAGTGCGGACAGATGTACGATACCCATGCAAGGCAAATGGCAGCATCTCATGGCAATCTTTGTACGTAACAACCATCTTCTGGATAATCTTCTTGATATTTTTATTAGCAGCTTCAATAGCCCCATTCATCTTGGGTCTGTAAGGAGAAGAATTATGATGTGATATCTTGAACTCACTACACAACTCTTTCATCATCTTGTTGTTCAAGTTAGATGCATTGTCAGTAATGATCTTATCTGGCACACCATAACGGCATATGAGTTGATTCTTGATAAACTTCACGACCACCTGCCTGGTCACATTTGCATATGATGCCGCTTCAACCCACTTGGTGAAGTAATCAATTGCTACGAGAATAAATCTGTGACCGTTGAACGCTTTCGGCTCTATCATGCCAATCATGTCAATTCCCCACATGGAGAAGGGCCATGGTGATGAAATTACATTCAGAAGTGTCGGGGGAATATGAATTTTATCCGCATAAATCTAGCACTTATGGCATTTCTTCACATATTTGCAGCAGTCAGACTCCATTGTCAGCCAATAGTAGCCTGCTCTCAACATATTTCTAGCCATGGCATGTCCATTGGAATGAGTACCAAATGAACCCTCATGGACCTCAGTCATTAACAGGTTCGCTTCGTGTCTATCCACGCATCTGAGCAGAACCATGTCAAAATTTCTCTTATAAAGCACATCGCCATTGAGGTAGAAACTGCCTGATAATCTCCTCAAAGTCTTTCTATCTTTCACAGATGCCCCAGGCGGGTAAATCTGTCTCTGAAGAAAGCACTTGATATCATAATACCATGTCTTATCATCTTGCACCTCCTCTACTACAAATACATGAGCTGGTCTATCCAAGCGCATCACAGTAGTATTGGGAACTTCATTCCAACGTCTTACCACAATCATTGAAGCAAGTGTATTAAGAGCATCCGCCATTCGATTCTCATCTCGAGGAATATGATGGAAGTCAACCTCAATAAAGAACGTTGAAATCCTCCTCACATAATCTCTATATGGGATGAGGCTAGGCTGATTCGTCTGTCATTCACCCTTAATCTGATTAACAACGAGGGCCAAATCACCATAAACATCAAGATGCTTGATCCTAAGACCAATACATTCTTCTAATCCCATAATACAGGCCTCATACTCAGCCATATTATTCGTGCATTTGAATGTTAGCCTTGTTGTAAAAGGAAAATGTGTGCCATGAGGAGTAATAATTACTGCCCCAATACCATTTCCATATTGATTTACAGCTCCATCAAACACCATGCTCCATCGGGAACCAGGCTCTGGCCCTTCATCGAGCGTAGGCTTATCACAATCTTTCATTTTCAAATACAGAATTTCCTCATCTAGGAAGTCATACTGAACAGACTTATAATCCTCAATTGGTTGATGTTCCAAGTGGTCAACCAAGATACTACCCTTAATCGCTTTCTGAGCTCGATATTCAATATCATACTCAGATAACAACATCTGCCAATGGGCAATCCTCCCAGTTAGAGAAGGCTTCTCAAAAATGTATTTGATTGGATCCATTTTGGATATCAACCAAGTCGTATGATTCAACATATACTGGCGTAAGTGCTTAGCTGCCCAAGCCAAAGCACAACATGTTTTCTCAAGCATCGAGTATCGAGACTCACAATCAGTGAACTTCTTACCCAGGTAGTAGATAGCATACTCTTTCTTTCCCGATTCATCGTGCTGACCAAGAACACAACCCATTGAGTCTTCAAGAACCGTCAGATACATAATCAACGGTCTCCCTTCCACAGGCGGAGACAGAATCGGAGGCTCCGACAAATACTCTTTAATTCTGTCAAAGGCCTTTTGGCAATCCTCTGTCCAATCATGAGACTGATCTTTCCGTAGGAGCTTGAATATCGGCGCACATGTGGCAGTCATGTGGGATATGAATATGGAAATATAATTCAAGCGGCCAAGAAAACCTCTGACTTGCTTCTCATTTTTGGGCGCAGGCATCTCTTGTATTGCTTTGACCTTTGCAGGATCAACCTCAATACCTCTTTCGCTGACAATAAAGCCCAATAACTTGCCGGAACGGACTCCAAATGTACACTTGTTAGGATTCAGACGAAGCTTATACTTCCTCAAACGCTGAAAAAGCTTCAACAAGTGTTCTACATGTTCAACTTCCGTTCTCGACTTCGCAATCATATCATCAACATATACCTTGATCTCCTTGTGCATCATATCATGAAACAAGGTAGTCATAGCTCGTTGATACGTGGCTCCGGTGTTCTTTAAACCGAAGGGCATCACTCTATAACAGAATGTTCCCCAAGGTGTGATGAATGTTGTCTTCTCCATATCCTCGGGTGCCATTTTAATCTGATTATATCCGGAAAATCCATCCATAAACGAGAAGACATTGAATTTAGATGTATTATCTATAAACATATCAATATGTGGTAGAGGGAAATCATCTTTTGGACTAGCTTTATTCAAGTCTCTATAGTCCACACACATTCGGACTTTTCCATCTTTCTTAGGCACGGGCAAAATATTGGCCACCCATTGAGGATATGTAGAAGTCACCAGAAACCCCGCATCAATTTTCTTCTGAACTTCCTCTTTGATCTTCACTGCCATATCAGGATGAGTTCTTCTGAGCTTCTGCTTCACAGGCACGCACTCAGGCTTCAAAGGCAGAAAATGTTGCACGATATCTGTATCCAGACCAGGCATGCCTTCATATGACAAGGCAAAGACATCGACGTATTCTCGTAGCAACTCAATCAAACCCTTCTTAACAGACTCTTCCAGGAGTGCCCCAATCTTCACTTCTCGCACACAATCTTCAGACCCCAAGTTAACTGTTTCCAGATTCTCAAGATGCGTTGAATGATCTTCTCTTCATGCTCAAGTAGACGGGTAATCTCGTCAGGAATCTCTTCAACATCATCTTCTTCCGCCTCAAATACAGGGAACTCAAAATTGGGAGATGGTGTTGGATCATTATGTTCAATGGGTTTGATCAATCTGCATAATGATTTTGGATACAAAGAGATTTTAGAATTCAAACAAAGCAAATCATTATGCAAATGAAAAGATTGATTTTATTCTTTTTTTTAAGGTTTTATGTGATCACCAATTTCATGCAAAAGCGAAAAGGGAAAATAATTGGAAAAACAAACATTTAACATGAATTTATTGAATGAAAATATCATTGTATTTATGAGCCAACAATGTCATCACTCCTCCTTTTGGCATGGGAGGAGAGTTTTTAAACACAATGAACATTACTTTGACTTATGGATAACTGTTGGAACATCAAAGGCGACCCAATTATTGCAGATCCCTCTAGGGATGACGAAGTTGCCAAAATCCTCTGCATCCTCTTTCAAAATTGCAGCAACCTCTTCATCTCAACTGGTGTGGATGAATCCACCACTCCTGAACAACCCTTGCTTGTTGAAGACACTAGAAGGATACCCTATGCCAGCCCGGGATTTGTTGTCTTCCAGCTTAATCATTTGCCCCAATCCAGCAGTTGCACCATGCTCAATGGCCAATTTCGCATCTTTATAGGACACAAATGAAGAAGTTCCCTTCTTAACAAGTTCAGCAATAGATAAAGCTTGGAACAACGTTCCAACTTCATCCTCAGCATCTATATAAGAGAAGGAAGACAAATGGCTAACCAGGAGAGCCTTTTCTCCCCCTACCACCACCAGCTTCTTGTTTTTCACAAACTTCAGTTTCTGGTGTAGGGTGGATGTCACGGCGCCTGCCTCGTGAATCCATGGTCTTCCCAATAGACAACTATACGATGGGTGAATGTCCATAACCTGGAAGGTAATCTGGAAATCACTTGGTCCAATTTTGACTAGGAGCTCAACCTCTCCAATCACAGTTTTACGGGACCCATCGAAAGCTTTCACTACCACTCCACTCTGCCTCATGGGAGGCCCCTGATATGATAACTTTGCAAGAGTGGACTTCGGCAACACATTCCATGATGACCCAGTGTCCACCAGCACATTGGAGATTGCATCATTTTTGCAGCTCATGGAGACGTGTAATACCAAGTTGTGGTCTCTTACCTCCTCAGGGAGATCAACAT
Source organism: Lathyrus oleraceus (assembly GCF_024323335.1). Lineage (NCBI taxonomy): Eukaryota > Viridiplantae > Streptophyta > Magnoliopsida > Fabales > Fabaceae > Lathyrus > Lathyrus oleraceus. The sequence continues at coordinate 122,957,798 of NC_066580.1, forward strand.
CACAAAAACTTAAATTTTTACAAGCGGTGATGTTTGCAACAATACTGTCGAATTGTTCAATCGTGACGTCGTGATCCACATACGCCACATCCAACACCTTCTACAGAGGTTCTCGGTGTGGTTCTGAATTCACCAGCAAGGATAGTACATAGATTTTGGATGGTGTCTGTAGAAGCTGATCTACCACGTTGTACTCACTTCTCTTGATGAGCCTCAGCATCTCATCACAGTCTTCTTTCGCATTCCCACTCGGGCCAACAGAGATAGATGTTCTCAACGTAGAGGTAGGTTTAGCAATAAGTGTCGAATTCAGAGCATTCCCAACCGGGCGTTCATCATAATCAGTAGTATCATTCCTTCGAACATCAGCTTGAGGCTTCGGCGGAGCCAAGAAAACACGACTGCTACGGCTCAGGCCGCTGATGTCGGCAATATTAACAACAGATGAAGAGGGAAGAGGCACCTCTTTCCCATCCTCTAATGCTACAGAATTGTAGCGATAGGGAACCGCTTTCTCAGAAGAATGCGGTACAGGGCCAGCTGACTTAATGATCAAAGCAGGAGAAGCCTTTTGCTTGCTACCATCATACTTTATAATAATAGGCTCGGGGATCCGGAATACTGGAGAAATTACGTTGACTTCATCAGCATCTTCGTCAACATTTCTGTTTGGAAGCATCTCAACGACTCCTTCATCCAGCATTTCTTGAACATCTTTGCGCACTTGGCGACAACCTCTTTGATTGACAGAGCAGACTCGGCATTTATCGTGGTCGTGCTCGTAGTGATTGTAATGATATGGTAGTCTATGCATCTTGACCAGAGATTGTCGAATATAGCTGACATATTTGACTTTTATTTACCAGGGCAACCCTGGACCATGTTGACAGATTTCCCATGCTCGGGCAATGGGTTCTTCTTTACATTAGGACCTACGTCCTCGAAACACAGAATACCACATCTCACAAGGTCTTCAAAGGGTAGCAATTTTCGACGTCGTGTCCAGGAGCACTGGAATGATAAACACAGTGTAATTCGGGCTTATACCACCACTGGGGGTTGGTAGGTATAGCCGGCGGGTCTCGTGGAGTAATCAACTTCCTCTCTATCAAAGAGGGATATAACTCTGCATATGTCATCGGAATAGGATCGAAGGTGACCCTCTTCCTCTCGTAGCTTGTGCTGACTTGATTATTGTTTCGAGGCCAGTAGGCCTGCTGTTGAGGATGTTGCTGTTGTTGTTGATATTGGGGATGTGGTTGTTGCTGATTTTTGCTGTGATGTTGATACTGTTGATTATCTTTGAAAACAGGTGGTATGTGAGCCACCTGGTGCTGGTTACCGGCAAGACGCACAGTCTTCCTCCTCACAGAGGGTCTTCTTGGTTTCACATGGGAGGTCACAACATGTGCCTCACCATCTTTCTTCTTCCCAAACATCCCATACCGTTTGGCAGAAGAGCCTTCTTCTCTGGTCAGGCGCCCTTCCCTGACTCCTTCTTCCAGACACATTCCCATATTCACCATCTCGGTGAAGTCAGAAGGAGCGCTGGCAATCATCCGATCGTAATAAAAAGAACTCAAGGTCTTCAGAAAGATCTTGGTCATCTCTTTCTCCTTCAGCGGGGGCACAATCTGTGCTGCTAACTCTCGCCACCTCTGGGCGTACTCTTTAAAGGTTTCCTTGTCCTTCTGGGACATGACCCTCAATTAATCCCTATCGCGAGCCATATCCACGTTTTACTTGTACTGTTTGACGAAGGCCTCGCCAAGGTCATTGAAGGATCGGATGTTCGCACTGTCCAAGCCCATATACCAACGTAGGACAGCACCGGACAAACTGTCCTGAAAGTAGTGGATGAGTAGTTGGTCGTTGTCGGTCTAAGTCGACATTTTCCTAGCATACATGACCAGGTGGCTGAGAGGGCATGTATTTCCCTTGTACTTTTCAAAGTCAGGGACTTTGAACTTCACAGGGATCTTCACATTAGGGACCAAGCAGAGTTCGACAGCAGACTTGCCGAAAAGATCTTTTCCTCGAAGAGTCTTCAATTCCTTGAGGAGTTCAAGAAATTGATCATTCATAGCAACCATCTTTTCATAGACATCTGGGCCCTCAGACGGCTCAGAATGGTATATGGTGTCGTCTACTCTAGGGAATAATATGCACGACAGGAGGAGGAACAGCTAGGACCGGGCTAGATGCCGGCAGGGAAGCAAAAGTGGGTGCAGGACCCTTAGGCATGAAGTTAGGAGGCATCCCCCACGGAAACCCGGCTGGCATGGCCGTTGGTGCAAAGTGTGCGCTGGCCGCAGGCACAGTTGAAGAGACAATATCATAGATGACTGTCCTCTGGGGAGGAGTTAAAGGTGTAAGAGACGACTGGCTCTGGGCAGCCATGAATGACTCCATCAGGGCAGTCAATCTGGCTACTTCCTCCTTAAGCTCACGGTTCTCTTGTTCCAAATGATCCATCAGTCTTAAAATGTTGGCTCGGGTGTAGTACCGATGAGTCAGCTTGTCTTCAAAATAAATGAAAACACATGGTTAGACCATAGAACAAGGAGCCTGGAGCAAAACCTGCTTATGCACATGATGCATGTAATGCATATGATTTAAATTTTTTATATCAGAGGAACTTTAGAGTTCTATTTGAAAATATTGGAAATATTAAACATTTATCACATATGGAAATACCTCATCTAATAACATCTGGAAAATATTTTTACACCAAAGAAGTACAGTCTTGGTTTCCAAATACAATACAAGAGAGAAGGAAAATGATCATCCTATGGAACCCTAGAAGCAATCATCTAAAGCTCTGGAGACAGGAAGATAAGATGCACAAAGCCTCTTCACCTCCCTCTCGTAGGCTACCTCCATATCTGCCTTCTCTTTGGCGAGTCGATCGTACTTCCTCTTCCAAAACATGGAAGACTGAGGAAGTAGAGAAGTCCATGCATCATCAGGATCATCAATAACCTGGTGTTCGACGAACTCTATCAAAGCATCATTCTCCCTGATCTGCTGAAGCAACTCCTCTCGTTCACAGGTCCAAGCACGCGAACGGTCTTCGTCTCTCAACTCCTCTACTCCTTGGTTAGGGAGGGTTGAAGGCCCAACCACAACCAACGGTGTAGGTCTTGGATACTCGTAAGGCATGAGATACTCGGAAGCTCTCCTCCTAACCCAAGAAGTATAAGGCTCCAAAGCGATACAATTCTTCGGACCTAGCTCCTTCCTACCTTTCTTATGAATCTTGCGCCAAGCGCGAACCTTCTTGCCCTTCAAGCCTTGGGGATCTTTACCCTCCTGAAAGAACACACCCTCTAACAGAATGTTATTAGGTTTATCCTTTAGGGGGAACCCAAGCTGACGACGTTCCAAAATAGGGTTGTAGTTAATCCCACCACATGTACCAAGAAGAGGCACATTGGAGAATTCCCCACAAGAGTCGATAGTCTGCACACCATCATACACACGGTTGTACCAAAAGATATCATCATTAGTGAGAGACATAAGTCTCGTGGACCACCATAGACATCCTTTGTTCTCCTTGAAGGTGACCGTCTGCGGCAAGTGCGAAATAAACCACTTGTACAGCAAAGGTAAACAACACACAATGGTACCACCACCTTTTGCAGTCCTCATATGCAAATAAAAGTAAGTGTCACCCAACAGAGTCGGAACGGGATTAAGAGTAGAGAAAATCCTAATAGCGTTCACATCCACAAACTTGTTGATGTTGGGGAATAACACTAACCCATAGATGAGAAGTAAAAATTTGGCTTCAAAGGCGTCCTCACTCATGGCCTTCCCATACATAGTAGCTTGAGAAATGAGGAACTCAGAAGGGAGACTTTGAATTCCACCTTTGGTAGTCATATGATCACCAACCAGAGATTCATCTATATGTAACATATCAGCTATCTCTTGAGAAGTAGGAACACCCTCTAAGCCACTGAATGGCAACTGGTCTAGAATAGGTATACCCACAAGGTAGGCATACTCAAGCATGGGCAAAAGCTGAAAATCCGGAAATGTGAAGCAACGGTATAAGGGATCATAAAACTGCACTAATACACTCATCAATCCCTTATCCACTTGAGTAGACAGAATAGATAAAAGCTTCCCAAAACAAGCCTTGAAACCCAAGGGATCTAATACATAGGATTTCAAATTCCTTAGCTCTTTTAAATCGGGTTGTTTGAAACTATACTTCTTTGTATTCCTTCTTTGCCTTTCCATGTCTGAAAATTTGCAAATAAACCTCTTAAGTTCCTTGAAAATTTTCTCATTATTGATGATATGGATGCAAATGGGTGCATGAATGCATGAATGCAACAATCACACTCAAGGATCAAGCAAAGCACACCAAACAAAGGTCATGGGATGGATCATGTTATCCTTAATATCAATCATCCATTTTGGTGGATTATAGTTTACACCTTATCAACACCCAAGTTCCATTGATATTAAGGATACAAGAACGGATCAACCATGAATCAAGGGTTTATTGCAAGTCACGAGCATGGAGTCTCGATTAAGAACCACCCAAAGGGAGTGTACTGGGCAATATGTCACAAAACAATATACACAACAATATAAAAAATATGAAAAGTAGGCAAAACCCACTAGGCAAATGTCCCCAGTGGAGTCGGCACTTTTCTGTAGCGGGGTATTCGTTACCATTAGAGATATTGACTAAATCCAAGGTAAACCATACAAGTCGAGTCGCCACCGCACTTCTATTTATCCAAAGTAATGGTTAGAAAGCGAACAAAAACCTAAAAGTTTTATCGAATCAAAAACTAGTAAAAATGTCAGAGATCGGGGTAAGGGGGTTGGTTATGCAATGGGAAGGTTTTAAGCACCCAAAATATCCTAGGTACTCCTAGGGAGCCCTTTTCATACTTGTTGTAAGGTTGGTATTTTGTGAAAATTGGTTTGTGCAAACATGATTGAAGAGATGGGAAGAGAAGATACAAGTTATTTACATTTTGTGTTTGGATGGATAAACCCATTGCCTACGTACCATCTTATAAAAAAATTAGGATCAAAACCTCGTAGTTCGGGGTAAAAATCTCAAAATGAGTTGGTGAATTGATTGGTCCAAAAGCCTTAAGGTCTTTTGTTATCCAAGGGAGAAAACTCAACCTAAAACCACAAATCCACAATGCGAGGATAGCTTCAACATGCTAGTGAGGGGTTAACCCTATAATAAGCATGGAAGACTCGTTGTCCATCACTAAGGATATAGGTGAGTATTATATCTACCTCAAGTATAACTCAAACCTAATAGCTAAAGGTTATGAAAAATTTGATTAAGAGAGTGGCCATTGAAACCACAAAAAGCATTTGAATGAGTTATATTTACCAATGAAAAGTATGTACAAAATATGGTCAAAGTTGACTTAGGATTCAATTCAAAATAAGTGTTATGAAAAGAAGGTTTGAAAATCATAAGCACAAGGCTTAGGTTTCTAATGTTTTAAAAGAAGTGTTCAATGTTTGCACAAAAAGTTTTGGCTTGGGTTAGAGTGGAGGGAAGAAGAAGAATAGCTAAAGTCCTAATCATATAAGAGATGAGGGATAAGAAACAAGACCACAAAATGGAGTTCCTCTCTTGAGATCATATTGATGATCCAAGTAGCTCCCATCCTTTGGAATATGCAAGCAAAATAAGTAATAGCTTAAGCAATCAACATAATCAAACAAGCTCCTTAGAAGATTCCCAATGTCTCTTGTATCTTTCACTTTGGATGAACATGACAATGATTCTTCAAGTTGAGTTCTCATAGGATCCCCTAGCACAAAAGCACACACACATCAAAGAGTCTTATGAAGCAAATCAAGAATGGACAAGATTGAGTTTAGAGGTTTGGTCCTTCTAATCCATCTTCAACATTAAGGTCCTTTTACTCCAATTTTGCATAGGGAATGTCCTAGAAACTAAGTCCATTTGTCCATTTCTTTGCATTTGGTCCACAACAATCAAAACAAAACACAAGCACAATAATATATATATATACAAAATTATGTGCTCAAGTGAGCAAAAGGCAAAATGCATTAACATAAACATGTGCTCAAGTGAGCATAGGGGGAAAAGCAAATGAATAATATGGACAAGAGTAGTAAATTGCATAAATGTAAAGAGCAAAAAGTAAATGTTAATGGTTAATGGTTAGTGTTAGTAGTTAGTGTGCCATAAGGCAAATTTAGCGCTATGTTAAGCAATCGTAATTGGACTGATGTAGAAGTCACAACTATCTGAGGCCGGTCAATAATAATGTAGGCAACAACACAAGTTAGAGGTCTTGACTAGTGAATCAAACTCCAACAACTTGCCATGCCAAAAAGAAGATGAGAAATGATCTTGTATTGATTTAGGTCCTTTGCATGATTTAGGAAGCAATCTATCCTTAATTCAAAGCCATTCACTTGATCCATGATCAAGATGAATTAGATTTGAATCAAGGAAGATTAAACTTCCATAATCAATGCCAACCACCAATCTTTAACTCATTGATAAAAAAGAAAAGAAGAAGAAGAAGAATTAAAGTGCATTAAATGAAATGGAATGAGATAGTCAACAAGCTATGACCAAAGATAGAGAAGATCAAGGTCAAACAATAGAAAATAAAAGCAAAATGAAGATTAGAAGTCAAGAAACAAATAAAATATTTTTGGCATTTTTAATATTTAAAATAAAACTTGAATTAAAATAATAAAGAAAGGTCAAACTTCAAATCAACTTTTAAAAGTCCAAGTGAGTTATCCCAAGTTCAACAAGGTCAAACAAAGTTTGACAAAAAGTTTCAGCATTTTTAAAAGTCAGAAACTATTTTAAATCAATTAAAATTGCATAAAAATAACCTAATTGAATTAAAATCTCAAATAAATCTCAAATCAATTAATAAATTGATGAGAATATTATTCATAGATCTATCATCATTCAAAGAGGTTGAGAAAATATTTTTGTATTTTTTGGATCTCAAAAACTATTTAAAATCAATTAAAAATAACCAGAAAAGAGAAAATTCATGAAAAATATCAAATGATAAAATAAAAAATATTAAAAATCATTTTTAGAAATTAGAAATTAAAAGAGAAATAATGCAATTGGTCCCATAATTTTTGGACCAATAATGAAAGAGATATGAATTTTAGAAATAAAATGGAATTAAAAGAAATAAAAGAAAATAGAAATCAGAAATTTAAAAAAAGAAAAAGCGTGGAGCGTTAGATGTAGAGCTCATTAATTGAGCTGGCAAATCGTGTGGCTCCTGAGCGCTCTTCCACCAAGTTCCTTAGTAAATGCATCACACATGGCCAATTGAAAAGTCATAACATCGCGAAGGCCAAAAATTACAGAGAAATAAATGTGAATCAAAACGCGCGATCCAGGTACCAAACGAAAGGTGGAGTGATGTACATCACTCCTATCCCACTCAATTCCACTCTAGATCTCTAGATTAAGAGAAATCAGAGATGGAAGTTTTGTGGTGTTCAAGTGAACTCAATGATTTTCAAAAAGTGTAACCACAATAATGTTGCCTCTATGCAGAGGACTTCAGATCACACAAAATCAAGGCAAATGGAATAATATATGAGCTGGTTCGAAGCAAAATGCAGTTGAGGAAAACCTTTGAATTGTGAAGAATTGAGTCAAGATCCTTGGGTTCTTTTGCAAACAGAAAGCTCTATGGATCAAGGTGAAGAGGTCTAGGAACTTTTAGATCTAAGAAAACAGTCGAGGAAACTGAATTCTAGATCTGAAAATTTGAGAGAAAAGAGAGAGTTCCTTTGGTGTGAGGGATGGGATTTCAGTTGCATAGCATGTAGGGCGCCTTAAGGTTGAAGAAATGAAGCTCCAATGCAATGTATTTATAGGCAACGTAATGCTGAATGCATGATTTCAAATTTGCATGAATGGAAAGGGCCTCCATGCATGGGCCTGTACAGGCGCATGGAGGGCCCAATTCCACTTGGTTTGGAAAGTTGAGATCACAAATGAATGAAATGGACATGCAAAATCCATGTAATGAGCTCATGCAAAGTGTTTTCAATTAATTTCCAAAAATGCACTAAAACTTTCCCCTTTTCGAAAATGATGCTTCCAAACATAAAACATAGCCTTTTGGATAATGGTTGGAAAGCTTGTTGCATAAGGAAAAAATTCTATGTTGATCAAAACTCCAATTGGGCCTTGGAAATTAATGAAAATTTAGCTTGAAGTGTAGGGTGCAAAACATGCACATGTGAAATTTCCAAAATTGGCCAATGTTCAAGCCCCTCTGTCTCAATGATGCAAGCTCCAAATGATAAAAGCTTCAACATGAAAGTTGTAGATCTTTCCAGGAAAATAAATTTGGACTTAAATTTTGTATCATTTGGATTTTTGATGAAGAAGTTATGGGTACTTGAAGTTGGACTTTTTCACATTTCAATGCACATGGCCCAAAGTGACCTATAATATTTTGCATTATCACATGTATTTCTTTTGCGATTTTTCAATTTTGCTAAACATAACATTTTAAGTATACACGTTAAGCTTTCCAATTCATTAAGTATCACCTCAAAACCATGAAAAATGAAGGAGTTATGTCCTTAGGAAGTTGACCCAAAATTAGGATTTCAGTCAAAATGACCTATAATATTTTGGAATGGATGATGACCTTAAAAGCTTCAAATCAAATTTTGATGAACATGAAAGTTGTTCATATTGTCCTTAATAACATTTTTCTCTTGGGGTTATCTCTATTTGACCAACACATAAAAAGTTAGGTCTCAGTGCATTTCAAAGTAGTAAGATGAATTGACTGATCAACTTCTCAAGTCCAAAACTCATATCTTGATGAATTGATGATTAAGGATACTCAAATAAGTTCAAATATGCATGAAATGATGAATTAGAGAACTTCCCTTGATTGTATTTGACCATGGGCTGAGGTTGCTTCAAGAGCAAGGCATAGTTGATGAACATATGAATTAGGGTTTCCTTGGGAAACAAGCCTCAAACCCCTTGACTTGATTTGATCAAAATGATGAATTGAGATACTTGGGAGGCATATTTTATGGATGAGACCTTTGGGAACCATTACCATGCTTGCTTTCATCTTCTCTTGACCATATCAATGCACATAGGATCTCCTAGAAGCCTTTAGACCTTGTGACTGCTCAAGCTATAAACAAGAGATGTTAGTGACATATTTTTGTGCTTTTGGTTAGTAAATAAAAATGAGAAAAGCAATAATATACAATTCAAGCATGCTTGGTGTTCTTAAACCACTCACAAGAGATCCTAACCGAAAGGCAAAGGGAACCAAGATGCTTATGATCCTTGAGGCTATGCAAATGCAATGTTATGATGCCATGAGGGATCTTAGGGCCCAAAATTAGGGTCTTAAACATTGGTAGGACTTCAGCCAACACAATAATCAATAAAATTGAGCAAGAATCAAGGAGAATCGAAGAGTTTAAGTTTTCTGAAAATTACCTTCAATAGAGGTCTGAGCTTGCTAGATCTTGATCTGAATCGTGCTTTGCTTGACTTCAATTTCTTGCAGAAGAGGAATGGAAAGGCTTACAATCAATGGAATCCTGGAGAATTGAATTCCAAAACAGTGGATATTCAAGCTCAAATTCAAAAGAATTTATCAGGGTTATCCTTTTAGAATGAAGGGTTTTCAATGGGGATTCAAAGCTGGCGCAATGTGTCTGTTAATTCTGAGCATAAGGACCTCAATTTATAGAGAAATTGGATGATATTTGCACACTCACTTTCACTTTCCAAAATTGGCAAATGATGAAAGCATGGTGCATGGGCGCGCATAGGCCCATGGAATGATTGTTTGAAAGTCCAAAATGAAGTTCAGATGCTTTAGAGATGGATTGGATTGCAAGGCAATTGAGAATTGTTGTTTGAAGTTTGATCCATGCCAAATGATATCATCTTGTTTAAGCCATGCGCATCCTATGCATTTCTCATCCAAAATGCATGAATTTGAGCTCTTTGGAAAGGTGAGATCAAGAGGAACAAGTTTGATGTTTAACACTTTTTCATTTGGATCTTGGAACTTAGAGATATTTGAGATGGAAGTTTGGAAAAAATTGACATATCAAATTTTTTCGAAGTGTCAAGCCATATGTCTCAATATTCCACCTTGCTTAACTTTTTATGGGAGCTTCAAATGAAAAAGTGTCTTTATAAATGTTGTAGCTATCTCAAAGACCTTAAAAATGGTTACCAATTTCATGTAATTTGGATTTGAAATGATAGAGTTATGCATTTTTGAAGTTTGGAAAAATCACTTGATCAATGGTATAGGTCAAAAGTGACCTATAATGTAGCCTCATACCACATGTTCAAATAAGTTGAATTAGCTCCCACTCCAAACATCAAAGTTGAAGTAGACAAATTTAATTTGATTTTGAAACTTGTAAATATTTAATCTCATAAAAATTGAGCAAGTTATGGCCTTGGGAAATTGACTTTCAAATTAGGGTTTAGACAAAATGACCTATAATATTTCAACATAGAAAATGATTTTCCAAGAAAAACTAGCTCTAGGTCTCAACATGAAAGTTGTTTATAATGTCATTTAGAGTAAGTTTTCTTTAGGAATCATTTTCATATCGTGAAAATTGTAGGAGATAGGGTCTAGGGAGACCCAGTTTTGATCAGATGAATTCATCTAGCCAACCACCATCAACCAACTTGCTAATTTCTAAATCTCTTGACTTTATTGGCTCATGGTAGATCATATATGCATAAGATGATGAGATTTGAAGTGTCCCTTGATAAATTTAATCAGTGGGTGAGATAGCTTGTTAGAGAAGTTACTCAAGATACCCAGTCAAACTAGGGTTTCTAAGGCAAATCACCCTCAAACTCTTGAAGAAATCTTGATCAAAATAACATATAGAAGCAATTGGAACTCATATATGATGCTATTAACCATTCTTGAATAAATTCTTGGTTGTGCTCTTTGTTCATGTAGGTCTCAAACCCTAGATGTGATCAATGAATCAAGGAGATCATGCCCTTCCTACAAAAGAGTTAGGTAGATACAAAGACATATTTTTGGTATTTTGGTTAGTAAAATCATAATATACAAGTGTAATATAATCACAAAGTGCTTGGTGATCTTTCCTAAAACAAACCCAATGAAAGAGGGGTAAGGAGGATGCCAAGATATGATACCAATGCTAATGCTTCTGATAGAATGCATGAGGGATCTTAGGGTCAAAATTGGGGTCTTACAGGTGGTCTCAGAGACTTATGTCTCTCACTAACGATGATATAGTTTGGTATGATCCTTCTTTGAGAAGTTTGGAGATTATTGATTATTGTGGTGAATTCTCTAATGTGCCTCTCATGGGTACACAAGGAGGAATTAACTACAACCCTGCTTTGGCTCGTCGTCAACATGGGTTCCCCTTGAGAGACAACCTGTAGGTGTTTAATTGGCTGCATTGTATGGTAAAACACAAATGTCTTGACTGATGTCATGACATGTATATGTAACTACATTGTAGTTATTGCAGGACTAGCTAACACAGGATTATTGAATGCTGTGACATTCATACCTGTCAACAGATACTAAGGAACAGAAGCTCTGTTAGAACTTAGTATTCACTTGCAGTCTGGTTATCAAGGAAGAACCAGACCTGGCATAAGGCCTACTGATTGAATGTCAAACTGGATGTTGTGACATTCATCATTGACAGCAGCTACTGAAGATTGGGCAGAGTGGTGTTCTGCTATACTTCAGCACTTCACTTAGTTTGTTATTCAAGAGAATAGCAGAACTAACTTAAGGCCAATTGTGTAAATGTTAAGTTGGACACTTTGACATTTACTAATGTAAGCTGGTACTGTAGTATGGTCATATTGATCATGTACAGGTCAGCAGATTTGTACAGTCTGTTTTCTGGGAAAACAGACTCAGCATATGGACCTTGATGTCAAGCTGAATGTCGTGACATTCATGCCTGACAGCATATGCTAAATTGTAGGTTGTTCAGTTTTCTGTTACAGCTTTCTCAGGCTATTCTTTAGGAAGTCAACAGCTTAGAGAAAATCCAGGAAATCAACAACCAAGCTACATTCAATGAACCTAACAAATAGCCTATTTGTTAGCAACCTAAATATTGAATTTGAGGGAACGTATGTGACCTAAAATTCAGGAAAATACAGGTGCAAAAGCCCAGGTGCTGCAATATAAAAAGGAAGGCATTCCTCCATTCAGTTTCAGGGATTTTGAGGCGTGAAGATTTAGTGTGTCCATCTTACTTCACTGCTGTATTTTTGTGAGTCTAGAATTAGACGTATCTTGTAAGCCAAGTCATTATCAAATAGATGATTGCTTTGGCATAGGGTGTTCATTGAGTTGTAAGTGTTGTGTCACTCAAAGCTTTTAAGCGTGAGTGCTGTGTATCTTGGTTTAAGCTGTGAAGCATAACCAAGAGTTGTTTTTGAAGTGTGACTTCAAAGTGTTTTTAATATCACTGAGGTGATTGAGGGGGAGTGAGTAGGAACTCTGATCTTAGATTAAGATTGAAATTGCATTGGGTAGGGATTAAGTGATAAGTTGTAAACGGGTGAGTTTAGCTTTGAATTGATACTACTAATAGTGGATTTCCTCCCTGGCTTGGTAGCCCCCAGATGTAGGTCATGTTGGACTGAACTGGGTGAACAATTACTTGTGTTATTTACTGCACTTACAATTAAGTTCTGCATAATCCCTGTCTGTGCAGAATTGGATGTCATAACAACCTGTGTGACATCCAAAGTCTGATAACTAGAATTTCAATTGGCATCAGAGCAGGCACCCTGCCTGTGAAGTTCTGGGTGAGATCTAGGGAAGTTACTTTCTAGTACCATGGACAAGGATTTAGGACACTCAAATAGACCACCCATGTTGGATGGCTCTAATTATGATGACTGGAAGCCTCGTATGATAGCCTTCTTAAGGTCTCTAGACAGCAAAGTCTGGAGAGCTGTCAACAAAGGATGGGAACATCCAATGAGGACAGGTGAAGATGGAGTCAGTGTGCAGATTCCTGAAGAAGACTGGGACAAGGAACAAGAGGCATTAGCTCTTGGAAATTCCAAAGCCTTGAATGCACTGTTCAATGGAATCACTAAGAACATCTTCAGGCTGGTGCACCATTGTGAACTAGCTAAGGAAGTTTGGGATACCCTCAAGGTAACTCATGAAGGTACTTCCAAGGTGAAGATGTCAAAACTTCAGATGCTGACAACCAAGTTTGAAAATCTGAGGATGAAAGAGGATGAGACTATTCATGACTTCCACATGAATATTCTTGAAATTGCAAACACCTCTGGTGGACTAGGTGAGAAAATGACCGAAGAGAAACTTGTAAGAAAGATTCTCAGGTCCTTGCCTAAGAGGTTTGCTATGAAGGTCACTGCTATAGAGGAGGCTCAGGACATCAGCAATATGAAGGTAGATGAGCTCATTGGTTCTCTCCAAACCTTTGAAATGGGCTTAGGTGAGTATGCTGAGAAGAAGAAAAGCATAGCCTTTGTATCTAATGCTGAAGAGGAGGCAGAAGAAGGATATACTGGAGGTGATGAAAGTATATCAGAAGCCTTAGCCATGCTTGGAAGGCAATTCAACAAGTTCATGAAGAAGATTGATCAAAGAGGTAGACCCAATGTCAAGAACATCCCGTCTGACATTAAGAAAAGATCAACTTCTGAAGAAAAGTTCAACCATGGGAAAGGAATCCAGTGTCATGGTTGTGAAGGGTATGGACACGTCAGAGCTGAATGTCCTACTTACCTCAAATTGCAAAATAAGGGGCTAGCTATCACATGGTCTGAAGGAGATTCTGAAAGTGAATCTGAAGGAGAATCTGCCAAACATGTCACTGCACTAACTAGTGTGTGTGTCTCTGAAGATGACACAAGTGCAGATGAGCTGACCTTTGATGAACTTGCTGCAGCATATAAGAAGCTGTGTACCACCAGTGCAGAAGTACGTGCACAAGGTGAAAAGCAGAAGAAACTCATCAAGGAACTGGAAGATGAGAGACAGAAACAACTGTCTGCCATAGAAGGGCTGAATGATGAGATAGCCCTGCTGACCTCCAAGCTGAACCAGATGACCAAATCCATCAGAATGATGAATAAGGGAACTGACACCTTGGAAGAAATCCTAAAGGTGGGACAGCAGTCTGGAACCAAATCTGGGCTAGGATTTAGAAAAAGAACTGAACACAAACGCCCAAAGGCTAAAGTTCAGAAGTTCAAGCAGATGTCACAACCGATGTCTCAACATCGAGGAGCTAGGATGAATGATCATCAGAAGAGAATATTCCAGAATTTGCGGTGTCACCACTGTGGCAGGCTTGGACATATAAAAGCCTTCTGCTACTGGATTCATGGCTTCCCTAACAGAGCCTCACCTGTCAGACCTAAGCATAACACACGCAAGCGATGTGTTCCCATTAAGAAGCAACAATGGTATGCTAGGATAGCACACACTGCCCTAAGGGCTTCTTCCAGAGAAGACTGGTACTTTGACAGTGGATGCTCAAGACATATGACTGGTATGGAAAATCTACTGGTAGACATTCAACCTCACACCACCAGCTATGTGACTTTTGGTGATGGTGCCAAAGGAAAAATCAGAGGTGTGGGCAAACTGGACTGTTCTGGAGTGCCAAAACTGAACAATGTGCTGTTAGTAAGAGGACTCACTGCAAACCTCATCAGTATAAGTCAGCTGTGTGATCAAGGTTTTCATGTTCAGTTTACGAAGGAGCAGTGCATTGTGACAAATGGTGACAATCAGGAAGTTATGAGAGGAACCAGGTCCAAAGACAACTGCTATCTGTGGGAACCTGACCTCTCTAACTTTTCCACAACGTGCTCCTCAGCCAAGGAAGAACAGGAGGTGAAGCTGTGGCATAGAAGACTTGGCCATCTCCACTTACGTGGAATGAAGAAGATCATATCCAAGGAAGCAGTCAGAGGAATGCCAAAGCTTCTGATTGATGAAGGTAGAGTCTGTGGAGAATGCCAAGTGGGCAAGCAAACCAAGATGTCACACCCAAAGCTGGGACATTCCACAACCTCCAGAGTTCTGGAACTGCTGCACATGGACCTAATGGGACCTATGCAGGTGGAAAGTCTTGGAGGGAAGAAGTATGCCTACGTGGTGGTTGATGACCATTCCAGATACACGTGGATAAACTTCATCAGAGAGAAGTCAGATACATTTGATGTCTTCAAGGATCTGTGCATAAGACTTCAAAGAGAAAAGGACAGCTGTGTGGTCCGGATTAGAAGTGATCATGGCACTGAGTTCAAGAATTCCAAGTTTGATGAGTTCTGCTCATCTGAAGGAATAAGCCATGAGTTCTCCTCCCCTATAACTCCTCAGCAGAATGGAATAGTTGAAAGAAAAAATAGAACTATTCAAGAATCTGCCAGAGCAATGATTCATGCAAAGAAGCTCCCTATGCACTTTTGGGCTGAAGCAATGAATACGGCGTGCTATGTTCACAACAGAGTCACCTTGAGAAAAGGAACCTCCTCCACTCTGTATGAAATATGGAAGGGTAGAAAACCCACTGTGAAGTACTTTCATATTTTTGGAAGTAAATGCTACATTCTCACAGATCGTGAACAGAGAAGGAAGCTAGATCCCAAAAGTGATGAAGGCGTATTTCTGGGATACTCCACGAACAGCAGAGCCTATAGAGTGTTCAACTACAGGACCAATGTCCTGATGGAATCCATAAATGTCATTGTGGATGATAAAGAGGAAGGAACCGATGTCATGGAGGATGTTGAAACATTCCTTGATAGTCCAACTGACAGTCCAGTCAAGCCTGAAGAAGTACAGGAACCTCCTCCTGAATGTGAAGTAGAAGCACCTGCCAAAGTGCCATCGATCAGAATTCAGAAAGACCACCCTAAGGATCTTATCATAGGGGATCCCACCAGTGGTGTAACTACCAGGTCAGGGGAATAAACTCAAATTCCTGCTTTGTTTCCAAGGTTGAACCAAAGAATGTGAAAGAAGCCCTGACTGATGAATACTGGATCATTGCCATGCAAGAGGAACTCGAGCAGTTCACAAGGCATGAAGTATGGGAGCTGGTTCCAAGACCTGAAGGGTCCAACATCATTGGTACCAAGTGGATCTACAAAAACAAATCTGATGAGAAAGGAGTAATTACTAGAAATAAAGCAAGACTAGTAGCTCAAGGATACACTCAAGTTGAAGGAGTAGACTTTGATGAGACATTTGCTCCTGTGGCTAGACTTGAGTCCATCAGATTGCTGTTGGGGGTAGCATGCATCCTGAAGTTTAAGCTATTTCAAATGGATGTGAAGAGTGCATTCTTGAATGGCTACCTGAATGAAGAAGTCTATGTGGAACAACCCAAAGGGTTTAGTGATCCTAACCAACCTGAGCATGTATACAAGCTGAAGAAAGCCTTGTATGGGTTGAAGCAAGCACCCAGAGCTTGGTATGAAAGGTTAACCGAATTTCTGACCACAAATGGATACAGAAAGGGTGGCATAGATAAAACCTTGTTTGTGAAGGATGAGGAAGGCAAAATCATGATAGCTCAAATCTATGTGGATGATATAGTCTTTGGTGGAATGTCAGAACAAATGGTTAAAAAATTTGTTCACCAGATGCAATCTGAGTTTGAAATGAGTCTAGTGGGAGAACTGACCTATTTCCTTGGAATGCAAGTAAACCAAATGGAGGACTCCATGTTTCTCTCCCAAAGCAAGTATGCCAAAAACATAGTTAAGAAGTTTGGTATGGATCATGCCAGGCACAAGAGGACTCCAGCTCCTACTCATCTGAAATTAACCAAAGATGATGGAGGACCCAGTGTTGATCAATGCCTGTACAGAAGCATGATAGGTAGTCTGCTGTATCTAACTGCAAGTAGACCTGACATTTCCTATGCAGTTGGAGTGTGTGCCAGATATCAAGCAGAGCCCAAGGTGAGTCACTTGAATCAAGTCAAAAGGATCCTCAAGTACATCAATGGGACATGTGACTATGGGATGCTGTACTCACATGGGTCTGAGCCTGTCCTATATGGGTACTGTGATGCTGATTGGGCTGGAAGTGCTGATGACAGAAAAAGCACATCAGGTGGATGTTTCTTCTTAGGAGAAAACCTCATATCGTGGTTCAGCAAGAAGCAGAACTGTGTCTCTCTGTCCACTGCAGAGGCTGAATACATAGCGGCTGGAAGCAGTTGCTCCCAACTGGTTTGGATGAAACAAATGCTCACTGAGTACAATGTCAATCAAAATGTCATGACATTGTTCTGTGATAATCTCAGTGCCATCAACATCTCCAAGAATCCCATCCAACACAGCAGGACCAAACATATTGACATTAGGCACCACTTCATCAGAGATCTGGTGGAAGACAAGGTGATCACTTTGGAACATGTAGCCACGGATCTTCAACTGGCTGACATATTTACAAAGGCTCTGGATGCTACTCAGTTTGAAAACTTAAGGAGCAAACTGGGAATATGTCTCTCTGAGACATTATAGCAACCACTGATGTTTGGGATAAATTGTTTAATATCTCTGCCTATTAAACAATTTGTACAAGACTATGATTGGTCAACATATCATAGCTATGCTGCGCGCATCAAGGGTGAATATAAGAGGGTAAGGAGACACCCTACAGAGAGAAGGCCTCTGTACCTGCAGGAGTTCAAGGATGCTGTTCATGCAGGAGTGGTTCTGGATGTCAGAAACAACATCATGGCATCTGATATGGTGGTACCTACTGTAAAGCAAAAGTGGGTGATCACTTGATCGAAGCTGTGAAGCAAGATCAAGTGGATGTGAACTTGGTTGAAACTGTGAAGTAAAACCAAGTCTGGAACTCTGTCATTGTGCTCTGACTATGTTGTTGGCTTTGGCAACATTTGTGACAAAAAGGGGGAGTAATAACCACCAATACCCCTGACAAACAGAGTGGGTCTCTACAACAGACTCTCATGACAGATCTGAAGATTCCCCCCTTGCAGCTGATGTTGAAGTTTAGGTGCAACTTCGAATATATGTGTGCTGCTATGTGAAGTTTTATTTAACTTCCATGTGTGTGAGTGTGCTGCCACTCTGAGTGTATTAGCTAGTTTTATTCCGCTGCCATGAACTCTGTTATGGGGATCAAAGTGTTTTAGCCAAAAATTTGCCAAAGGGGGAGTTTGTAGGTGTTTAATTGGCTGCATTGTATGGTAAAACACAAATGTCTTGACTGATGTCATGACATGTATATGTAACTACATTGTAGTTATTGCAGGACTAGCTAACACAGGATTATTGAATGCTGTGACATTCATACCTGTCAACAGATACTAAGGAACAGAAGCTCTGTTAGAACTTAGTATTCACTTGCAGTCTGGTTATCAAGGAAGAACCAGACCTGGCATAAGGCCTACTGATTGAATGTCAAACTGGATGTTGTGACATTCATCATTGACAGCAGCTACTGAAGATTGGGCAGAGTGGTGTTCTGCTATACTTCAGCACTTCACTTAGTTTGTTATTCAAGAGAATAGCAGAACTAACTTAAGGCCAATTGTGTAAATGTTAAGTTGGACACTTTGACATTTACTAATGTAAGCTGGTACTGTAGTATGGTCATATTGATCATGTACAGGTCAGCAGATTTGTACAGTCTGTTTTCTGGGAAAACAGACTCAGCATATGGACCTTGATGTCAAGCTGAATGTCGTGACATTCATGCCTGACAGCATATGCTAAATTGTAGGTTGTTCAGTTTTCTGTTACAGCTTTCTCAGGCTATTCTTTAGGAAGTCAACAGCTTAGAGAAAATCCAGGAAATCAACAACCAAGCTACATTCAATGAACCTAACAAATAGCCTATTTGTTAGCAACCTAAATATTGAATTTGAGGGAACGTATGTGACCTAAAATTCAGGAAAATACAGGTGCAAAAGCCCAGGTGCTGCAATATAAAAAGGAAGGCATTCCTCCATTCAGTTTCAGGGATTTTGAGGCGTGAAGATTTAGTGTGTCCATCTTACTTCACTGCTGTATTTTTGTGAGTCTAGAATTAGACGTATCTTGTAAGCCAAGTCATTATCAAATAGATGATTGCTTTGGCATAGGGTGTTCATTGAGTTGTAAGTGTTGTGTCACTCAAAGCTTTTAAGCGTGAGTGCTGTGTATCTTGGTTTAAGCTGTGAAGCATAACCAAGAGTTGTTTTTGAAGTGTGACTTCAAAGTGTTTTTAATATCACTGAGGTGATTGAGGGGGAGTGAGTAGGAACTCTGATCTTAGATTAAGATTGAAATTGCATTGGGTGGGGATTAAGTGATAAGTTGTAAACGGGTGAGTTTAGCTTTGAATTGATACTACTAATAGTGGATTTCCTCCCTGGCTTGGTAGCCCCCAGATGTAGGTCATGTTGGACTGAACTGGGTGAACAATTACTTGTGTTATTTACTGCACTTACAATTAAGTTCTGCATAATCCCTGTCTGTGCAGAATTGGATGTCATAACAACCTGTGTGACATCCAAAGTCTGATAACTAGAATTTCACAACCCTAATAACATGTTGTTAGAAGGTCTTTTCTATCAAGAGGGTAAAGATCCCCAACATTTGAAGTAGAAGATTGTGCATGCTTGGCATAATTTGCATAGGAAAGGAAGATCCGAGCTTGGTCCGCGCAATTGTGTAGCTTTGGAAGATTACATTCTTTGGGTGAAGAAGAGAGCTTTGGAGTTGAAAATTCCTTATCCTTGTGAGAGACCTATGTCTATGGTTGTGGTTGAGCCATTAACTCTCCCTAACCAAGAGGTATAGGAGTTGGAAGACGCGCTCGCCAAGATGAAGCAAGAGAAGGATATGTGGGAAGAGCGTTTCCGTGCTTTGAGCCAAAAGCATGAGGAGTTGCAGCTTGAGTCTAAGGACAAAGATGCACTTATTGAGCTACTTGAAGACCGAGTGACAAAAAGACAAAGAGAGATGGAGGTTTCATCTTCTAGCATGCCTCAGCCTTCCGTTGCTTGGAAGAAGATTGTTGATCAACTTGTCCTCGAGAAGACTCGGATGAAGGCTTCTTTTGAGACCGAGATCCGACGCATTCGAAGGAAGTACGCACCTGCACCCAGATCTTTTGAAGTTGTTGTTAGGGATCCTTAGGATGACCAGTCTCCTTTTCTCTTGTATTTTTCATTTGGTTTCTGAAATGTACTCAGTGTTCCAATTATATAAATAAAAGAGATTTTTTGGTCATATCGAGTTGTTGCAATTGTTGTTATGTATATATATATATATATATATATATATATATATATATATATATATATATATATATATATTCAAATAATATAATAAGTTCCTTGAAAATAAAAACAATCAAGCATTGCATTTCATGCATCATTTGCATAAAAGGTTTCTCTTTCGCCAGATGTCTCATTGTTGTTTTTTCTGTGCTTCAGCCAAGCTGACTCATCGGTACAATACTCGCGCCAATCACTCCAGAATCATGGAACATCTTGAGCAAGAGAATATAGACCTGAAAGAGGAGATCGCCCGCCTGACTGCCATGATGGAGTTAGTTCGAGCCGCACAGAGCCAGTCTTCTCCAACACCTGCAACTCCTCCTCCTCAGAGGACTGTCATTTTAGAGGTGGCTACCTCTACTGTTCCCGCAACTTCCGCTTATTTCGCGCCTGCTATGCCTGCGGGATTCCCGTGGGGAATGCCGCCAAACTTCATGCCTGAGGTCTTTGCGCCCACATTTGCTTCCATGTCGGCATCTAGCCCGGTCATGTCTGTGCCACCGTATGTTGTGCATACCTTGCCTCGTGTAAAAGACACCATTTATCAGTCCGAGCCATCTGAGGGCCCGAACGTTTATGAGAAAATGGATGAAATGAAGGATCAATTTCTTGAGCTACGCAAGGAGTTGAAAACGTTGAGAGGTAAGGACCTTTTTGGGAAGAGTGCTGCTGAATTATGTATGGTGCCGAATGTGAAGATTCCAGTGAAGTTCAAAGTGCCTGACTTTGAAAAAAAGAAAGGGAACACATGTCTTCTTAGTCGTTTGGTGATGTATGCCCGTAAGATGTCTACCCAAACATATAATGATCAGTTGTTGATCCATTACTTTCAAGACAGTCTGATCGGTGCCGCACTAAGATGGTATATGGGGTTGGATAGTGCGAGCATCCACACTTTCAACGATTTGGGTGAAGCATTTGTTGAGCAGTACAATTACAACGTTGATATGGCTCCCGACCGAGATCATTTGAGGTCACTATCTCAGAAAGACAAGGAAACATTTAAGGAGTATGTGCAGAGGTAGAGAGAACTCACTGCTCAAGTCAACCCTCCTTTAGAGGAAAAGAAGATGACCAAGAGTTTTCTGAAGACCCTTAGCTCATTTTACTATGAGAAGATGATCTCCAGTGCCCCTAATGACTTTACCGAAATGGTAAATATGGGGATGAGGCTAGAAGAAGGTGTCCGAGAAGGACGGTTGTCTAAGGAGGAGGTATCATCCAACAAGAGATATGGCAGCAGTTTTGGTAAGAAGAAGGACAATGAAGCCAACGTAATTTCTAGTGGGAGGCAGAGAAGGCCTCAAATAAGAAGAAGTCAACCATCCTGTCAACATCATCATCAAGTATCTTCCATAATTCCCGTTTTTTCAGCTAGTCAATCAGTACCAGTTCGCAACAACAACAACAATAACCACAACAACGAACAAACACCTACAACAACAAAAAAACCAACAATCCTCATCAACAACAAACTTTCAAGAGGAAGAAGGTCTCTTTCGACCCGATTCCTATGACATACGCAGAGCTCTATCCATCATTGGTTTTCAAGAACCTGCTACAACCGAGAAATCCGCCACAAATACCTAAACCACTTCCATGGTGGTACAAGCCTGACCTCCGTTATGCTTTTCATCAAGGAGAACCCGGACACGACATCGAGAATTGCTATACACTCAAATATGAAGTCCAGAAGCTAGTAAAGAGTGGAATGGTGTCCTTTGCGGATCATGCACCCAACATGAAAGCTAACCCACTGCCCGCTCATGGAAATTCATCTGTCAACATGGTAGGTGGTTGCCCTGGGAGTTCAAAGTGTTTAATGTCTGTTTTATTTGAAGGTCCTTGGTGACGATGCATAAGGACATTTGTTTGGTGAGCGATTGTGAGCATGTCCATGATGGTTGTGCTATCTGCAGTGTTAATTCAAGAGGTTGTGAGATTTTGAAAAGGGACATCTAGCGGTTGATGGATGAGGGTATGATCCAGATTGTACAATCCCGTCATGTAGATGACGATGTAAATGTGATCGTTCCTGTGTTTAAGAATCCCGAGAGGGTGGTAATTCAATATGATAGCAGCAACAGTAACAGCATCAACCGAAGATCGATATCGCTGTTGGTAATACGGTTGGCAGACCCAGCCCCGTACGTATCTGATAAGGATGTTCCTTATTAGTATAATGCAACTATGGTGAAGGATGGTCACGAGGTCCATTACCTACAACCAATTCTGTCGTGAGCATTGCTGATGTTACCAAGGTGACCCGCAACGGTCGAGTGTTTGGGCCGGTGTTCCCAAAAGATGTGGAAGATTCAACAGTTAGTAAGAAAGTGGAAGTACCTGCAACAGATTCAGTTAGTGCTTCAAAGCGTCATTCTGGTGAATCCAACAATTTGAAGACTAATGATGATGATGACATACTTCGATTAATAAAGAAATGTGAGTTTAATATGGTGGAGCAGTTGCTCCAAACCCCCTCAAAAATTTCAATACTGTCTCTGCTTATGAATTAAGAAGTGCATAGAGAAGCACTCCAAAGAGTTTTAGAGCAAGCGTTTGTGGAACATGATGTTACGGTGGATCAGTTTGATCATATTGTGGCTAACATCACTTCCTATAACAATCTCAGTTTCTGTGATGAGGAACTCCCTGAGGAGGGTAGGAATCATAATCTGGCTTTGCATATCTCCATGAATTACAAAGAGGACGCCTTATCCAATGTTCTTCTTGACACCGGATCTTCGTTGAACATGTTGCCGAAGTCAACCTTAACAAAGATGTCATATCAAGGAGCGCCTATTAGATATAGTAGCGTAATCGTCAAATCTGTTGACCAGTGGGGACGAGTGGTAGAGGTGTCTGATAATAAGAACATAATCGGTCTGGGTTTTCAGCAAGGTTCATCAGCTTCTAGATCAGAGGATATGCAACTCAGCTTCCGTAACGGAGGGTTCATTCATGGCAATGAACAAGACTTAGCTGCTATGCTAAAGGATGACAAAGGGGAAGACTGCACTAATTTTGTGACGCATGGAAAGGCTTGCGACAATTGGATTGCTATTGATATTCCTATTATTATGCAATGATCTAAGTAATTGCTTTTATTTGTTTTAAAAATCCTTCTCCTATGCCTAAGGGAGAAGTGAACATTGTTGGGCATTTTTAAATTTGATCATCAATAAAATTCGTTCTATTCATCCACATCTATAATGTTTTGTTTTTACTTTTTGCTTTATTCTGAAATTGGTAATCACAAAGAACATAAATAAATAAATAAACTTGTCCATCTGCATAATATTTGGTCACCAAATCATTTCTCTAAAATCAAAATATCAAATCATTGTGCAGGTTGGTTTCTAATCCCATTGAATACAATGATCCTTCTCCTTCTCCAAATTTTGAATTCCCTGTGTTTGACGCCGAGGAGGAAAGTGATGAAGAAGTGAGTGATGAATTATCTCGTCTTCTTGAGCATGAAGGATAAGCTATTCAACCATTCGAAGAGCAGATTGAGTTAGTCAACTTGGGTTTCGAGGACGATGTGAAGGAAGTCAAGATTGGGTCTCGACTGTGTCCAGATGTTAAGAAGGGGTTGACCGATCTTCTCCGAGAGTATTCAAACGTATTTTCTTGGTCCTATCAAGATATGCCTGGTTTGGATTCTGAGATTGTAAAGCATAGATTGTCGTTGAAACCAGAGTGCTCGCCAGTCAAGCAGAAGTTGAGAAGAACGCATCCTGATATGGAAGTAAAGATTAAAGAAGAAGTGTCGAAGCAAATTGATGCTGGTTTCCTCGTGACCGCCGAGTATCCACAATGGGTGGCCAATATTGTGCTTGTTCCGAAGAAAGATGGAAAAGTTTGTATGTGTGTTGATTATAGAGATTTGAATAAAGCCAGTCCGAAAGATGATTTCCCTTTACCACACATTGATATGTTGGTAGACAATATAGCTAAATTCAAAGTCTTTTTATTCATGGACGGATTTTCCGGATATAATCAGATTAAGATGGCACCCGAAGATATGGAGAAGACCATATTCATTACACCTTGGGGAACATTCTGTTATAGAGTGATGCCTTTCGGTTTGAAGAATGCTGGTGCAACTTACCAAAGAGAAATGACTACTCTTTTTCATGATATGATACATAAAGAGATTGAAGTTTATGTCGATGACATGATTGCAAAATCAATTGATGAAGAGGAACATGTTGAGCATTTGTTGAAGTTATTCCAGCGTTTGAGGAAGTATAAACTCCGCTTGAATCCCAATAAGTGTACTTTTGGTGTTCGTTCTGGTAAGTTGTTGGGCTTTATCATCAGCAAGAAGGGTATTGAAGTTGATCCTGCCAAGGTCAAAGCAATACAAGAGATGTCGGCGCC
Organism: Lathyrus oleraceus; assembly: GCF_024323335.1. Lineage (NCBI taxonomy): Eukaryota > Viridiplantae > Streptophyta > Magnoliopsida > Fabales > Fabaceae > Lathyrus > Lathyrus oleraceus. Next base: position 122,982,533 of record NC_066580.1, read on the forward strand.
CAAAACTGAGAAGCAAGTCAGAGGTTTTCTCGGCCGCTTGAATTATATCTCAAGATTCATCTCACACATGATTGCCACATGTACGCCTATATTCAAGCTTCTTCGGAAAGATCAATCTTGTGATTGGACCGAAGATTGCCAAAAAGATTTTGACAGTATCAAGGAATATCTTCTTGAACCTCCGATTTTGTCTCCTCCTGTTGAAGGAAGACGTTGATCATGTATTTGACTGTGCTTGAAGGTAGTATGGGTTGTGTTCTTGGTCAGCAAGATGAGACTGGAAAGAAAGAGTTTGCAATTTACTACCTCAATAAGAAGTTCACCGACTGTGAGACTCGGTATTCTATGCTTGAGAAAACTTGTTGCGCATTGGCTTGGGCTACTAAGCGTCTGCGTCAGTATATGTTGAATCATACCACTTGGTTGATATCCAAAATGGATCTAATCAAGTATATATTTGATAAGCCTACTTTAATTGGGAGGATTGCCCATTGGCAGATGTTGTTATCAGAGTATGATATTAAATACCGATCTTAGAAAGCAATCAAAGGTAGCGTCTTGGCTGACCATTTAGCTCACCAACCAATTGAAGATTACTAGTCAGTGCAGTATGACTTTCCTGATGAAGAGATCTTATACTTGAAAATGAAAGATTGTGATGAACCATTGCTTGAAGAAGGGCCAGAACCTGGTTCCCGTTGGGGCATAGTATTTGATGGAGCTGTTAATCGGTATGGTAATGGCATTGGGGCAGTGATTATTACTCCTCAAGGCACGCAGTTTCCATTTACAGCTAGATTGACTTTCAAGTGTAAAAATAATATGGCTGAGTACGAAGCTTGCATTATGGGGCTCGAAGAGGCCATTGATCTCAGAATCAAGCATTTAGATGTCTTTGGAGATTCAGCTTTGGTTGTGAATAAGATCAAAGGTGAATAGGAGGTGAATCAACCCGGTTTAATACCATATAGAGATTATACGAGGAGGATTTCAACTTTCTTTACGAAGGTTGAGTTTCATCATATCCCTCGAGATGAAAACCGGATGGCAAATGCTCTTGCAACGTTGACGTCAATGATTGTAGTAAAATATTGGAATGAGGTTCCCAATTTGACTATGATGCGTCTTGATAGGCCAACTCATGTGTTTGCTGTTGAAGAGATCAAAGACGAGAAGTCGTGGTATTATGACATCAAGTGTTTCCTCCAAAGTCAGATTTACCCACATGGAGCATCTTTGAAAGATAAGAAGACTTTGAGGAGATTAGCCAGAAATTTCTACCTGAATGGTGATGTATTGTACAAGAGAAACTTCGAAATGGTTCTTCTCAGATGCGTGGATAGACACGAAGCGGACCTGTTGATGACTGAAGTCCATTAAGGTTCCTTTGGTACTCATTCCAATGGGCATGCTATGGCAAAAAAGATGTTGCGAGCATGTTACTATTGGCTGACAATGGAATCTAACTGTTGCAAGTTTGTAAAGAAATGCCACGAGTGTCAAATATATGCAGATAAGATTCATGTTCCTCTGACACTGTTGAACGTCATTTCCTCTCCATGGGCCTTCTCCATGTGGGGAATTTATATGATTGGCATGATTGAGCTCAAAGCTTCGAACATACATCGTTTCATTTTGGTGGCAATTGACTACTTCACAAAATGGGTTGAAGCGGCATCGTATGCGAATGTAACCAAGCAAGTTGTTATGCGGTTTATCAAGAATTAGATTATATGCTGTTATGGTGTACCAAGAAAGATCATTATTGATAATGGATCAAACTTGAATAATAATATTGTGGAAGCTCTTTGTAAAGACTTCAAGATTGCACACCATAATTCTTCTCCCTACAGACCCAAGATGAATGGGGTTGTTCAAGTTGCGAACTAGAACATTAAGAAGATTATCCAGAAGATGGTTGTGACATATAAGGATTGGCATGAGATGCTCCCATTTACTTTACACGGGTATCGAACATCCATCCGCACTTCAACAAGGGCAACCCCTTTCTCTCTTGTATATGGTATGGAAGCAATGCTCCCCATAGAGGTTGAGATTCCTTCATTGCGTGTGCTCATGGAAGCCAAGTTGACTAAGGATGAATGGTGTTAGATCAGGTTTGACCATCTGAATTTGATTGAAGAGAAAAGATTGATTGCCATGTGTCATGGTCAGTTATATCAGCAGAGGATGAAGAAAGCTTTTGATAAGAAGGTCAGACCTCGCGTGTTCAGAGAAGGTGACCTTGTGCTCAAGAAGATTTTATCGTTCAAACCAGATTCTAGGGGCAAATGGACTCCTAATTATGAAGGCACATATGTCGTTAAGAGAGCCTTTTCAGGTAGTGCTTTGAATCTTACAACTATGGATGGTGAAGAGTTCACTCGTCCTGTGAACGCAGATGCAGTCAAGAAATACTTCGCCTAAGATGGTATATGGGGTTGGATAGTGCGAGCATCCGCACTTTCAACGATTTGGGTGAAGCATTTGTTAAGAAGTACAATTACAACGTTGATATGGCTCCCGACCGAGATCATTTGAGGTCACTATCTCAGAAAGACAAGGAAACATTTAAGGAGTATGTGCAGAGGTAGAGAGAACTCACTGCTCAAGTCAACCCTCCTTTAGAGGAAAAGAAGATGACCAAGAGTTTTCTGAAGACCCTTAGCTCATTTTACTATGAGAAGATGATCTCCAGTGCCCCTAATGACTTTACTGAAATGGTAAATATGGGGATGAGGCTAGAAGAAGGTGTCCGAGAAGGACGGTTGTCTAAGGAGGAGGTATCATCCAACAAGAGATATGGCAGCAGTTTTGGTAAGAAGAAGGACAATGAAGCCAACGTAATTTCTAGTGGGAGGCAGAGAAGGCCTCAAATAAGAAGAAGTCAACCATCCTGTCAACATCATCATCAAGTATCTTCCATAATTCCCGTTTTTTCAGCTAGTCAATCAGTACCAGTTCGCAACAACAACAACAATAACCACAACAACGAACAAACACCTACAACAACAAAAAAACCAACAATCATCATCAACAACAAACTTTCAAGAGGAAGAAGGTCTCTTTCGACCCGATTCCTATGACATACGCAGAGCTCTATCCATCATTGGTTTTCAAGAACCTGCTACAACCGAGAAATCCGCCACAAATACCTAAACCACTTCCATGGTGGTACAAGCCTGACCTCCGTTATGCTTTTCATCAAGGAGAACCCGGACACGACATCGAGAATTGCTATACACTCAAATATGAAGTCCAGAAGCTAGTAAAGAGTGGAATGGTGTCCTTTGCGGATCGTGCACCCAACATGAAAGCTAACCCACTGCCCGCTCATGGAAATTCATCTGTCAACATGGTAGGTGGTTGCCCTGGGAGTTCAAAGTGTTTAATGTCTGTTTTATTTGAAGGTCCTTGGTGACGATGCATAAAGACATTTGTTTGGTGAGCGATTGTGAGCATGTCCATGATGGTTGTGCTATCTGCAGTGTTAATTCAAGAGGTTGTGAGATTTTGAAAAGGGACATCCAGCGGTTGATGGATGAGGGTATGATCCAGATTGTACAATCCCGTCATGTAGATGACGATGTGAATGTGATCGTTCCTGTGTTTAAGAATCCCGAGAGGGTGGTAATTCAATATGATAGCAGCAACAGTAACAGCATCAACCGAAGATCGGTATCGCTGTTGGTAATACGGTTGGCAGACCCAGCCCCGTACGTATCTGATAAGGATGTTCCTTATTAGTATAATGCAACTATGGTGAAGGATGGTCACGAGGTCCATTACCTACAACCAATTCTGTCGTGAGCATTGCTGATGTTACCAAGGTGACCCGCAACGGTCGAGTGTTTGGGCCGGTGTTCCCAAAAGATGTTGAAGATTCAACAGTTAGTAAGAAAGTGGAAGTACCTGCAACAGATTCAGTTAGTGCTTCAAAGCGTCATTCTGGTGAATCCAGCAATTTGAAGACTAATGATGATGATGACATACTTCGATTAATAAAGAAATGTGAGTTTAATATGGTGGAGCAGTTGCTCCAAACCCCCTCAAAAATTTCAATACTGTCTCTGCTTATGAATTAAGAAGTGCATAGAGAAGCACTCCAAAGAGTTTTAGAGCAAGCGTTTGTGGAACATGATGTTACGGTGGATCAGTTTGATCATATTGTGGCTAACATCACTTCCTATAACAATCTTAGTTTCTGTGATGAGGAACTCCCTGAGGAGGGTAGGAATCATAATCTGGCTTTGCATATCTCCATGAATTACAAAGAGGACGCCTTATCCAATGTTCTTCTTGACACCGGATCTTCGTTGAACATGTTGCCGAAGTCAACCTTATCAAAGATGTCATATCAAGGAGTGCCTATTAGATATAGTAGCGTAATCGTCAAATCTGTTGACCAGTGGGGACGAGTGGTAGAGGTGTCTGATAATAAGAACATAATCGGTCTGGGTTTTCAGCAAGGTTCATCAGCTTCTAGATCAGAGGATATGCAACTCAGCTTCCGTAACGGAGGGTTCATTCATGGCAATGAACAAGACTTAGCTGCTATGCTAAAGGATGACAAAGGGGAAGACTGCACTAATTTTGTGACGCATGGAAAGGCTTGCGACAATTGGATTGCTATTGATATTCCTATTATTATGCAATGATCTAAGTAATTGCTTTTATTTGTTTTAAAAATCCTTCTCCTATGCCTAAGGGAGAAGTGAACATTGTTGGGCATTTTTAAATTTGATCATCAATAAAATTCGTTCTATTCATCCACATCTATAATGTTTTGTTTTTACTTTTTGCTTTATTCTGAAATTGGTAATCACAAAGAACATAAATAAATAAATAAACTTGTCCATCTGCATAATATTTGGTCACCAAATCATTTCTCTAAAATCAAAATATCAAATCATTATGCAGGTTGGTTTCTAATCCCATTGAATACAATGATCCTTCTCCTTCTCCAAATTTTGAATTCCCTGTGTTTGACGCCGAGGAGGAAAGTGATGAAGAAGTGAGTGATGAATTATCTCGTCTTCTTGAGCATGAAGGATAAGCTATTCAACCATTCGAAGAGCAGATTGAGTTAGTCAACTTGGGTTTCGAGGACGATGTGAAGGAAGTCAAGATTGGGTCTCGACTGTGTCCAGATGTTAAGAAGGGGTTGACCGATCTTCTCCGAGAGTATTCAAACGTATTTTCTTGGTCCTATCAAGATATGCCTGGTTTGGATTCTGAGATTGTAAAGCATAGATTGTCGTTGAAACCAGAGTGCTCGCCAGTCAAGCAGAAGTTGAGAAGAACGCATCCTGATATGGAAGTAAAGATTAAAGAAGAAGTGTCGAAGCAAATTGATGCTGGTTTCCTCGTGACCGCCGAGTATCCACAATGGGTGGCCAATATTGTGCTTGTTCCGAAGAAAGATGGAAAAGTTTGTATGTGTGTTGATTATAGAGATTTGAATAAAGCCAGTCCGAAAGATGATTTCCCTTTACCACACATTGATATGTTGGTAGACAATATAGCTAAATTCAAAGTCTTTTTATTCATGGACGGATTTTCCGGATATAATCAGATTAAGATGGCACCCGAAGATATGGAGAAGACCATATTCATTACACCTTGGGGAACATTCTGTTATAGAGTGATGCCTTTCGGTTTGAAGAATGCTGGTGCAACTTACCAAAGAGAAATGACTACTCTTTTTCATGATATGATACATAAAGAGATTGAAGTTTATGTCGATGACATGATTGCAAAATCAATTGATGAAGAGGAACATGTTGAGCATTTGTTGAAGTTATTCCAGCGTTTGAGGAAGTATAAACTCCGCTTGAATCCCAATAAGTGTACTTTTGGTGTTCGTTCTGGTAAGTTGTTGGGCTTTATCATCAGCAAGAAGGGTATTGAAGTTGATCCTGCCAAGGTCAAAGCAATACAAGAGATGTCGGCGCCCAAAACTGAGAAGCAAGTCAGAGGTTTTCTCGGCCGCTTGAATTATATCTCAAGATTCATCTCACACATGATTGCCACATGTACGCCTATATTCAAGCTTCTTCGGAAAGATCAATCTTGTGATTGGACCGAAGATTGCCAAAAAGATTTTGACAGTATCAAGGAATATCTTCTTGAACCTCCGATTTTGTCTCCTCCTGTTGAAGGAAGACGTTGATCATGTATTTGACTGTGCTTGAAGGTAGTATGGGTTGTGTTCTTGGTCAGCAAGATGAGACTGGAAAGAAAGAGTTTGCAATTTACTACCTCAATAAGAAGTTCACCGACTGTGAGACTCGGTATTCTATGCTTGAGAAAACTTGTTGCGCATTGGCTTGGGCTACTAAGCGTCTGCGTCAGTATATGTTGAATCATACCACTTGGTTGATATCCAAAATGGATCTAATCAAGTATATATTTGATAAGCCTACTTTAATTGGGAGGATTGCCCATTGGCAGATGTTGTTATCAGAGTATGATATTAAATACCGATCTTAGAAAGCAATCAAAGGTAGCGTCTTGGCTGACCATTTAGCTCACCAACCAATTGAAGATTACTAGTCAGTGCAGTATGACTTTCCTGATGAAGAGATCTTATACTTGAAAATGAAAGATTGTGATGAACCATTGCTTGAAGAAGGGCCAGAACCTGGTTCCCGTTGGGGCATAGTATTTGATGGAGCTGTTAATCGGTATGGTAATGGCATTGGGGCAGTGATTATTACTCCTCAAGGCACGCAGTTTCCATTTACAGCTAGATTGACTTTCAAGTGTAAAAATAATATGGCTGAGTACGAAGCTTGCATTATGGGGCTCGAAGAGGCCATTGATCTCAGAATCAAGCATTTAGATGTCTTTGGAGATTCAGCTTTGGTTGTGAATAAGATCAAAGGTGAATAGGAGGTGAATCAACCCGGTTTAATACCATATAGAGATTATACGAGGAGGATTTCAACTTTCTTTACGAAGGTTGAGTTTCATCATATCCCTCGAGATGAAAACCGGATGGCAAATGCTCTTGCAACGTTAACGTCAATGATTGTAGTAAAATATTGGAATGAGGTTCCCAATTTGACTATGATGCGTCTTGATAGGCCAACTCATGTGTTTGCTGTTGAAGAGATCAAAGACGAGAAGTCGTGGTATTATGACATCAAGTGTTTCCTCCAAAGTCAGATTTACCCACATGGAGCATCTTTGAAAGATAAGAAGACTTTGAGGAGATTAGCCAGAAATTTCTACCTGAATGGTGATGTATTGTACAAGAGAAACTTCGAAATGGTTCTTCTCAGATGCGTGGATAGACACGAAGCAGACCTGTTGATGACTGAAGTCCATTAAGGTTCCTTTGGTACTCATTCCAATGGGCATGCTATGGCAAAAAAGATGTTGCGAGCATGTTACTATTGGCTGACAATGGAATCTAACTGTTGCAAGTTTGTAAAGAAATGCCACGAGTGTCAAGTATATGCAGATAAGATTCATGTTCCTCTGACACTGTTGAACGTCATTTCCTCTCCATGGGCCTTCTCCATGTGGGGAATTTATATGATTGGCATGATTGAGCTCAAAGCTTCGAACATACATCGTTTCATTTTGGTGGCAATTGACTACTTCACAAAATGGGTAGAAGCGGCATCGTATGCGAATGTAACCAAGCAAGTTGTTATGCGGTTTATCAAGAATTAGATTATATGCTGTTATGGTGTACCAAGAAAGATCATTATTGATAATGGATCAAACTTGAATAATAATATTGTGGAAGCTCTTTGTAAAGACTTCAAGATTGCACACCATAATTCTTCTCCCTACAGACCCAAGATGAATGGGGTTGTTCAAGTTGCGAACTAGAACATTAAGAAGATTATCCAGAAGATGGTTGTGACATATAAGGATTGGCATGAGATGCTCCCATTTACTTTACACGGGTATCGAACATCCATCCGCACTTCAACAAGGGCAACCCCTTTCTCTCTTGTATATGGTATGGAAGCAATGCTCCCCATAGAGGTTGAGATTCCTTCATTGCGTGTGCTCATGGAAGCCAAGTTGACTAAGGATGAATGGTGTTAGATCAGGTTTGACCATCTGAATTTGATTGAAGAGAAAAGATTGATTGCCATGTGTCATGGTCAGTTATATCAGCAGAGGATGAAGAAAGCTTTTGATAAGAAGGTCAGACCTCGCGTGTTCAGAGAAGGTGACCTTGTGCTCAAGAAGATTTTATCGTTCAAACCAGATTCTAGGGGCAAATGGACTCCTAATTATGAAGGCACATATGTCGTTAAGAGAGCCTTTTCAGGTAGTGCTTTGAATCTTACAACTATGGATGGTGAAGAGTTCACTCGTCCTGTGAACGCAGATGCAGTCAAGAAATACTTCGCCTAAAAAGAAAAGAACAACTTGCTAAGTCGAAAACCCGAAAGGGCGGCTTAGGCAAAAATGAGCGTCTCGGTGGATTGAAAACCCGAAAGAGCGATCCAGGCAAAAGTGAGAGACATAAAACAGAAAAATTATCCCGATAAATTGAATACCCCACCTTGGGGAAATTTATGCAAAAATTAGGGATAATGGCAAGTAACTACATCCTGCTGATATTCATATTTTGAAGACTTTGTTGAGCACAACGGTAGACAGTGGTTCATCATCCCCAGTAGCAGCCAAAAGCATAGTGGACATCAAGAGTTGGTGGAAGGATTAGTGATCATTTGTATTCAATGTAACCCTTTTCCATGTAAATTACCATTTTCAACTTTGTAAAAATCTATGGAGTCTTGTCATTTACAAACTACCATTCCATTAAATAAAGTTGAGCTTTTATCCAATTGTTTCTACTCTTGTTTATTTTAGCAAATAGTTTTAAATTTTATTATGATCATTTTTTAAATTAAATTTTTAAATCAAAATCATTTTACTTAAACGTATAAAAGCATGAATTTTAAGCAATCGATTTTCATTTAGAAGGAATATCATCAGTGGTTCGAAAGCAGTAAGCCCTAAGTGTGGAGTATTATTGGTTCTCCCCAAGCAGTAGGCACAAATTCCCTTTCATCCTCAACAACATTTTTAGCACTCAGCACTCGTTGTCCGTTATTCCAGGGTAGGGTAGCCAGCAGAGTTGGTTGATTCAGTCCCCTACGGAATGTTTATTCCTCAGCAGAATTTGTGTTTATTCCCCAGCTGAAAACCAGTTTCTTCAACAGTTCGCGTGGTTGCGGTAGAACTTTGGTTTCCTCACCAATCTCCATCCGATTCACTCCCAGTCAGAGTTTCCTCCTGGTTTCTGAGCAGCTATTTGTGTTTATCTTCTGCAGGGTTGTCTCCCATTTGATATGGTGTGGACCTAAAATTCCCCGCAGTCTCGATAACGGTTTTTCTCAGTAACTTTCTTCTTTCCCCGGCTAGATTTGAGCCTTTGGGATGATGATCTCTCTTTTCTCTAGCAAGTTGTCTCCCTCTTTTGTGGATTGACCGAGAATTGTATCGATGATTCAATTTGCGACACTTTTGTATTCTTTGTGATTGTTTTATCAGCATAATCATCACATATACATATACATGTACATATACACTCACATATTTCATTATTGCATCATCATTTGTCGATTTACTCATGTGATTCTTATTCTCTGTTATGGTGGTACCTTATCGCCATAAAAGTTTGGTGTTTGTCCTCCCTCCATTGTAGAGTGTCAGCCCCTTAAGCAGAAAGACTTTAACCTTTCTCCTCTCCCCTTGTGTTATATCCTCATTGGGTCGAGTCTTGATTGTCCGTTTCTTTCTAGATCTTACCTAGATAGATATTTTGGGTCCCCTAAGAGTTTGTTACCCAATAATTGGTAATATTCTTCTTAGTTTGCAGTTTGCTACTTCTTGCCCAATACCCGACAAAAGTACCCTTATTTTCTCTGCAGTGGAGTCCCCAGTGGATTCATTTTTATGTTTCCCAGGAAGTATATCCTTGATATGTTCATCCTAATCGATGACGGATATTTTCTTCCCCTATTTGAGTTTATCCTTGATATGTTCATCCTAACCGATGACGGATATTCTCATCTTTGGTATTCTACCTAGTAAAAAGGTAGTTGTAATCCCTATTCTGGTTCCCCAAAGAGTTAATCCTTGATATGTTCTTCCTAACTGATGACGGGTTTCCTTCTCTTCGCGGTCTTCTACCCAGTAACCGGGAGTTGTAAACCCTGATTTTCTATGTAGTATTCAATCTAGTAACTGATAGATGTAATTTCTATTTGTTGGTTCTATGTATTGGCATCAATTTTGGTAAAACTTAGTGTTATCACAAGATGTCACGCGTGTTGTCTTGACATGTGATATCAGCTTCCTGCAGGTTGTTTAATATGGTTGTGCAGGATTTATTCAAGATGTCAGACCCGATGTTAAGACATGTGCATACAAAACATTCAGTCTGAATATTATGTGTTTTGTTGTTGCGCTTTTCATGCAAGTCTTTGTGTGCTTATGTGGAGATTGCATGCGTTATTCAAGGAGTAATTCTATTTAAATCCAAAATATTCTGTTTCTCAAAGAGGAATAATTTGTTACTAATTCCTAGGGAATACGCGTTAATAGGATTAGGGTTACATGTTGCCCAGACCCATTCAGAAAGGTTCTATTTAAAGACCATGTAAACCCTGTGTGATTGTACAGAAGAAAATACAAACGTTGAAGTGAGTAAGTATTAGGGTTTTAGCCTAATGTACGTTTGTGAATTTTGAGCCATTCATTCATCTTGTTGATGTGTGAATTGGACTGAGTTTTGAGTTGTAATTTGTCCACTCTAAACTTTGAAGTACGAGTGTATTTGTTTACTTGATTAAAGCTTTTAAGCAAGATCAAGTATGTGTCCTTGAAGTGTGTCTTCTTTCTTTGTAGTATTTGTTCTAGTATCACTGCTGTGATTGAGGGGGAGTGAGTAGGGTCTCATATATAAGAGTTCTTAGATAGAAGTCACACGGGTAGAGATTAGGTGAAAAGACTGTAACTTGAAGTTATTTACTGAGAGTCTTTGAACTAATTCTGTTTAGTGGATTTCCTTCCTGGCTTGGTAGGCCCCAGACGTAAGTGTGTTTGCACCGAACTGGGTTAACAATTGCTTGTATCGCTTTTTCAATTATTTCTCTGTGTTTATCCTATTTATATTTCACTTAATGTTCAGATATTAGTGTCGTGACATTACCTTCGAGATCTCATATTTAATACCAGAATTTCACTATTTATTCCTAACAGAGTCTATCCTTTATATGTTCTTCCTAACCGATGACATATTTTCTCTTTGATGGTTTTCTATCCAGCATTCGATAGATGTAATTCCTACTTTTTATTCAGGTGGTTTATCCTTAATATGTTCATCTTAACCGATGATGGGTATCCTCCTTGACACCCCCAGGCAAGTTTATCCTTGATATGTTCACCCTAACCGATGACGGATTTTCTTTCCTTTGAGTCTATCCTTGATATGTTCACTTTAATCGGTGACAGATTTTCTCGTCTTTGGTCTTCTTCCCAGTACCTGGTAGTTGTAAATCCTATTTCTGTAGTTCTCCCCAGCAAGGCTATTCTTACCCAGTAACCGGTAATGAATATTCCCTCCTGGCGTTTCTCAGCGAGTCATCCTTGATATGTTCATCCTAACCAATGACAGGTGTTCTCTTTGACAGATCTTTATTATCTCCTTACTCAGTAACCGATAGCCGATAATAGATTTCTGCTCCTCTTGTGTTGAAGTATATTTCTTCCCTAGTTGAGTTGAGTGTGTATTTCCTTAGTGAAGTCACTTTTCCTGTATGATTTAAGTATGACAGTTTTAACCTGATCTACTCGTTTCCCATGCAGATGTTTTTGTTTCCCCGGCTGAGTCTTTCCATTTTTATGGAATTTCTCGAGTCCCCCAACAGTTTTTAAGTCGTAGTCTGGCCTACGCATAACCTCTTTTACCCCCTCAGAGTCTTTGTATCCCCAGTGAGTTTTCCTTACGGAATGCATTATGCTCCTTCGGACCTTCGGTCTCTCTAATTTCTTTTCCTTTGTGGCAACATTTCCCCACAGAGAAATTGCTTTTATATTCATGTCATATGCATCATGAGGTATCTTAGGGACCATAATTTGTTTCTATATGTTGTTATTTAAGCACATTCTACTGAGTCGATACGAAGATTTTAACCTTCACCTCCTCAGTTAGAATGTTCTTAAATAAGGGCAGCTGTAAGACCCAAATTTTGACCCTAAGATTCCTCATGCAATTTCATCATATGCATTAGCATTGGGATCATATCTTGGCATCCTCATTACCCCTCTTTCATTGGGTTTGTTTTAGGAGAGATCACCAAGCACCATGTGATTGTATCATACTTGTATATTTATCATTTTACTAACCAAAATACAAAAAATATGTCTTTGTATTTGCCTAACTCTTTTGTAGGTAGGGCATGATCACCATTGATCTATCAAGTTCACATCTAGGGGTTGAGACCCTCATGGCTAAGAGCACAACCAAGGAACTATCTACAATGTCTCTAAGAATCATATATGAGTCCCAATGATCTCTACATGTTATTTTGATCAAGCATTCTTCAAGAGTTTGGAGTTGGTTTGCCTTGGAAACCCTAGTTTGTTTAGGTATTTTGAGTAACTTCTTCAACAAGCCTCTTTGCAAATTGATTAAATTTTTCAAGGGACACTTCAAAATTCATCATCTTAACTTAGCAAGTTGGTTGATGGTGGTTGGCCATATGAATTCATCTGATGAAAACTGGGTCTCCCTAGACCCTATCTCCTAAAAATTTTACCATATGAAAATGATTCCAAGAGAAAAGTTACTATAAATGACATTAAAAACAACTTTCATGTTTAGGTCTAGATATACTTTTGCTTGGAAAGTCATTTTCTATGTTGAAACATTATAGGTCATTTTGTCTAAACCCTAATTTGAAAGTCAACTTCCCAAGGCCATAACTTGCTCAATGTTTATGATATGAAAGATTTACAAGTTTCACAATCAAATTCAAGATGTATAATTCAAATTTTATGTTTGGAGTGAAAGCTAAATCAACTTTTATGAGCATGTGATATGAGGAAACATTACAGGTCATTTTGGACCAATACCATTGAACAAGTGATTTTCCTCAACTTCAAAAATGCATAACTCTCTCATTATAAATCCAAATGATGTCAAATTAGTGACCTTTTTGAAGATATTTTAAATAGCTACAACTTTTATGAAGACACTTTTCTCATTTAGAGCTCACATAAAAAGTTTAGTAAGGTGGAAAATGGAGGTATATGACTTGACACTTAGAACATTTTTCAACATGTTGAAATTTCCAAACTTCCACATCAAAATTCACCTTGATCCAAGTTCCAAATAGAAAAGTGTTAAACATAAGAGTTGTTCCTCTTGATCTAAGCTTTCCAAAGAGTCCTAATTCATTCATTTTGGTCCAAGTTTGCTAAGGCTGCACATGGTTTTAACAGGCCCGCATCATTGGTGGAAATCAAAGTTTCAATTGATCACATAACATTGCCTTACCATTCAAGCTTCATTCCAACCTCATTTCAGATACATTTTGACCTAATTTGATTGCTTTATGGGCTTGTACACGCCCATGCAAGCTTGTGCATAACATTGCCAAATTTGGAAGAAAATTCAAGTGTGCAAATAACATTCCAAATTGATATAAATATGGACCTTCTGAGCTCATTTGAAAGGATCCTTGCGCGCTAGCTTTGCCCCCTCTCTTCAAAACCTCACAATTCAAAGGACAACCTGATAATTTTAACTTGAAAATTAAGTTTGAACCTCACTGTTTGGAGATTCAAAACCCCAGGATCCAAAGCTTATTTTCATTCCTAATCCACTTCTGTAAGTCATTGTAGCAAGAATAAACAAGAATTGAAGCAAGGTAGAGCAAGTTCTGCACAACATTGAAGGTATTTTCCAGAAATTTTCTTCTCTTCAATTCTCACTCAATTCTCATCAATTCTCTTGGATCTTTGGTTGTATGAAGTCCTACCAATGTAGGCAAGAAGATTGAGTTGCTTTGAGGTCAAATTGAAGCAACTCAGTTGACACACCTCAAAATTCAACTCCTCATATCTTTCTATATATTTGGAGTTAGTTAAAATTGATGTTAGATTCGTGCTCTACGCTATTTTTTCTTTCAGATCATGTCCTCCTTTTTCATTTATGTGATGGTGATGACTGAACCAGTCCGACAAGGTTCGCCTGAGAAGGTGACCGGAGGTTTAACGTCGGTGATGTGTTGGATAAGTTCTAAGCCACATGATCAATTCAAAATGTTTTAATCTCGTGCGTTGCTTGTAAATACCACTTGTGTTACCCGTTGACTAGTGACTATGGTGGAAAGCGCGTTGATGACAACTTGACCTGCCACCTCAATTAATGAGGGAGATCAAGTGGTCCATGTTTTTTGTATTTTCTGATTTTTATTTTATTCCTTTGATTTTCATTAATTCATATTAATTTTAATATTGGTCCAAAAAATATGAGAGTTTCATCAAATTTTTTTAAATAAAATCATCTTCCATATTCTGAAATAAAATTATTTTTTTGGATCATTATTAATACTTTTCATGATTTAATTGATTTTGTGATTATTTTTAATTGTTTAAAAATACTTTTAAGTTTCCAAAAATTCTGAATTTTTTTCTCCAAGGTCCTTTGACCTTGTTTGACCTATGATAAATCTCATGGCCATTTCTTTGGTGTTTTGATGATATTTTAGGTATTTGACAAACCATATTTAATTTAATGCATTATTTTTAGTATTTTTAAATTGAATAAATGCCAAATAATTGTGTTGAGCCATTTTGATTGTTTGTATAAGTTTGACTTGTGTTGTTGGGCCTTGGTAAATGTTGATTTGACTTTGTTAAGTTAAGATCATTGGATTTAGGGGCTTGATGGAATGTACATTCCATCTCCCAAAATGAATGAATGATCTTAATTTGGTAAAATTCCTCCTTTGTCCAATTTGAGTTTTGATCCATTCCCCTCCCTCTTCATCTCATTCCCCTTCTTTATGCATTCATATCATGGACCTATAATATCTCTACATCCTAAGGCTAGTTGATTGCAAAATCAACATAAGTATGGATGAGATTAGGCCACCACTTTTGCATATTCTTTTTTTGTGTGGTATGTTTCATGATCATTTCCCAGCCTCAAATAGTTGTGACTTCTACATAACTCCAATTACGATTGCTTAACATAACGCTAAATTTTTGACACAAAAGGCATAGCATTCTAGTTAGTGAGATTGTAAGTCTCCCCTCTTTCATGGTATTGTGTGGAAACTTGGCTTTTTTCCTTCCTTTGGAAGATGTCTTGGTTCAAGGATCCATGCTTGTTATAAGTGGGTTGAGTGCTCTCCAAAGAATGACTTAAACCCTAAAGCAAAAGAAATACTAACTTCTAACTCATTAACAATTAAAATTTAATTTCAAGTCATTCACTTTAATGCACTTTATTTTTAAGCCTTATTCATTTGCCATTATTCATACCATTCTAATTGTTTATGTTAAAGTCATTTTCACTTTGTCCATTTGGACCATATTTTGTGATATATTTTGCTTGTGTATATTGTTTTTTTTGTATGGTCTTTGACCATTAATGTACATAATAAAAAACAAAACCATAAAAAACATCTTGTGTGGACTGTTGGTTTGATCTGAGACAATTGAACTTAGAATTTAGGTAACATTCCCTCTGCAAAGGACTTGGCCAATTCCAACTTTCATGTAACCAAGTGCTTGTAATATGAAACTTCATCTGATACATCATTGAAGATCCATTTGAGTTCATCTGCAACATGATCATTGTGAAGCTGTTATTTTGAACCTGCAACATGATCATTGTGAAGCTGTTAATATTGTGTGCATTGTTTGTCGCTTGGTTCTAATGTCCAAGGGAATTTGGGTTTTTATATTACATTCTTGTCTATTGGATTGCAGCCGATTGGTCAGATCTTTTCAACTCTTAACTTTTAAATTTATGCTTAGGATTAGTGTCTTCATCTCCTCCCCATTTCTTTAATTTCAAAATCTCTCCCTCCTTTTAAAACTTTTTTGCTTGTACTTGTTTTCCTAAACTTAGACCATTTTGCAAACTAGATACTTTAGCCTTATGTCATTGCCTTTTCAAACTTCTTTTCTTAATCAAACTTATAAATAGAATTAACTATACTTGACTTAAAGATTTCAAAACCCAAAAAGAAATAACTCATTCAAACCATTTTTTTAGGCCTTTGTGCCTTTCAAACCTAATTTTTGTTAAAACCAAATCATCCACTTTGAAATTTGTATCACGAACTACGACGTTTTGATCCCTTATTTTTATGTTGGTACGTAGGCACAAGTCCAAATGTCTTGTCAAACAAAAAAATATAATTAATGAATTCTTTTCTCATCCCCCCATTCTATTTGCATGCAAACATCATTTGTAAAAAATACATATGCATACAAGAAAGGGCAACCTAGGAGTACATAGGACACTTTGGGTGCTAACACTTACCTCTAATCTCTGGAATTTTATTAGTTTTGATTTGAAAACTTCTTATTTATGGGTTTTGTTCGTACTTTTCCCTTTTCCCTTGGAAACAATAAAAGCGCGGTGGCGAATCTTGTTATTTGATGTCTTGCTTATCCATAGCTTGATGATCATGAATTTACCGCTACAAGCATCTTCAGGTGTTCGATCATATCGGACGCTGCCATGTTCTCATGTTGCTTTTGCAACTCTGAGTTCATGGTAGCTAGCATGAGGTAAGAAGTTTCATTGGCATCATCGACATGCTTCTTATAAGCATCTATTTCTGTCTTAGGTGCAGAACTAGGAGCTTCCTATTCAGGAACAAGTTTCTCCAAGACATACAACTTTCTATCATGCTTGAGGATAATCCTCAAATTTCGGTGTCAATCTAGAAAGTTTGTCCCAGACAATTTTTCCTTATCAAGGATTAATCATAAAATGTTGTTAGAGGTGTTTGTTGTCATGGTAATCTACATGGAAAATATGAAAATATAAGTATCACTAAAATAACATATTTAATTACGCCTTTAATTAAATATGCTCCCACTATTTTATTCAAAACAAATGACCCTCACCATTTGATTCAGAAAATCCCGTTGAAATATTTTCTAGTGGGTTGAGATCCACATTTCAATTTGTTTTAAGTCCGCGTAGGAGGATTACACAAAACTAGATTATTTAGGTAGGACTCCTTTCAATTGTATCTAATACAACTCTTGAATATTTTAGTTTGGTGAATAACTCCTTATTCCAATCCATCATATGGATCATTTCCAACTCTTGCTTATAATCGTATATAATCTTATTATAATTTGTTTAGTTAAGCTTGACCCATTGTTTTAGCAATTAGATATTACAATTATCCCATCGCACCTTACTAATATAGAACATGCACCTCGCATAGGCGAAATCTACATTATTCGATACTAGTCTTAGTGAGTGCTAAAGCTTGGAAAACATAAAATTAATATTTAATTTGAGGGAATTTGCAATTATTTTGATCTCACCGACTTATTTATCATATAAATCGTCTTGCACATGCATCAACATACATTCACATGCATCAATATACATACAAAATGAAACAGTTATGGCCCCTAGCGCAATTGTTCTCCCAAGCCAATGAGAGAATCTAAGCTAACCTAATAAAGATCTAAGCTTCTCCAAGCAAGATCTTCAAGGTTGTCCTACTTTGATATTGTATTTTTTCTCTTTCTTCATAACATTACATTATGAAATTCTAGTTAACAGACTTTCGATGTCACACGGGATGTTATGACATCCAATTCTGCGCAGACAAGAATTAAACAGAACTTAAAAGGTAAGTGCAGTAAATAACACAAGGAATTGTTTACCCAGTTCGGTGTCACACACACCTACGTCTGGGGGCTACCAAGCCAGGGAGGAAATCCACTTTTAGTAGTATTAATTCAGACCTTAAACCAACTGTTTAATCCTATCACTTAATACCTACCCAATGCAATTTCAATCTTACACTAAGATCAGAGTTCCTACTCACTCCCCCTCAATCACCTCAGTGATTACAACCTTTAATTAGATTAAAGTTAATGCTGAAGTCACACTTCAAACAACTCTTGATTATGCTTAACAACTTTAATCAAGATACACAGCACTCACGCTTAAAAGCTTAGAGTGACACAACACTTACAACTCAATGAACACCCTAGTCCAATGCAATCATCTAGGTGACAATTACTTGGCTCACAAGATACACCTAATACAAGACACACACAAAAATACAGCAGTGAAGTATGATGGACCAATAAAATCTTCACGCCTAAAACCCACGAGTTCTGAAAAAAGGACTGCCATCCTTTTATATTTCAGCACTTGGGCCTTGTACTTGTATTTCCTAAAATTAAGGTTAAGCAAGTTAACCTAATTTCCACATATTAGGGTACTAACAAATAGGCTATTTGTTAGGTTCATTAATTGTAGCTTAGTTGTTAGTTTCCTGGATTTTAGCTCAGCTGTTGGACTCCTGAAGAATAGACTGAGAAAAATGCTGAAACAGAAAAACTAACCATCCTACACTTTAGCATATGCTGTCAGGAATGAATGTCACAACATTCAGTTTGACGACCAGAACATATACCATATGCTAAGTCTGTTATTTTCCTGAAAACAGACTGTGCTAAATGTTGTACTGTAGCAGACCAACCAGTCTATACTTCAATATCAGCTTACAGTAATATATGTCAAAACATCCAGTTTGACATTTACACAATGGCCTTATGCCAGGTCTGTTATTCCCTTGATAAACAGACTGAGATACATACTGAACTGAAGCAGAAAAACCAACCTGCCTATTATTCAGTATATGCTGTCACTGATGAATGTCATAACATCCAGTTTGACATTCAGGCAGTAGGCCTTATGCCTGGGCTGTTATTCTCCTGAATAAACAGACTGAGATAAATACAGAGTTATAACAGACAACCAACTATTCTAAACCTCAGTATCTGCTGTCAGGGATGAATGTCATAACATCTAGTTTGACATTCAGGAAATCCTGTATTAGCTAAACCTGCAACATACTACTTAAGTATGTCATGACATCATAGTACAGTTAGATGTTTTAACATAAAATGCAGCCAATCAAGCATCTACAAACTCCCCCTTTGGCAAATATTTGGCTAAAATAACTTGGCATCCCAACAGAGTTCACAGTAGCGGAAAACACACATCTAGCAAGGGAATTTACCTAGCCAATACACTCAGAGCAGCAACACACTCAACACACATAGAAGTTAAATAAAAACTTCTAACAGCAACACACATACAGAAGTTAAATAAAAACTTCTAACAGCAGCACACATAGGAGTGGAACATCAGGCTGCAGCATAACCTCTGGATTAGAAGATCTTCAATATCTGTTTAATCACATAGCAAATAATCTGTTGTCCTGGGGCATCACAGGTGTTACTCCCCCTTTTTGTAAAAAATGTTGCCAAAGAAACACTTTAAATTATAGACCAAAATAAACAGAATTACACATAAATGACAGAAACACAGGAAATGATTTAATCATCTGACTCAGAGTCAGCCTCAGCATCAGTGCCATCATCAGGACTGGCATCCTCTTCACCCTCTACACTTTGCCTTGCAGCTCCTTCTATAGCCTCAGCAGCTTCACCAAGCACACCATCATCAGACATCTCCAATTTGATAATCAACTTTTCCAAAGTGAGCTTCCTTGCCTCTAGCTCTTTATAAGTCTCTCTGAGTATGGCAATGACAGCAGCTTTATCTGGTTGATTGCCAACACTTGATGTCTCTCCTGTTGTCATGGCAATGTCAGGGACATGCTTACCCAGGAATAGTTTATAATTGAAGGCCAAAGGACTCTCTCTTCTTTTCACAAAATCATTCTCTGTCAATATGTTTGGAAATTGATTCAACACAATGCCACATATGAGGGAAGGAAAGGCTATAGGCCCCTTCACACTGAAGCTCCCAACATGTTTCATGGTTTGATAAAAAATGTAGGTTCCATAGTCAAACTTTGCTTTGGTTCCAACAGCATAGATGAACTTTCCAAGCATCACAGCCACAGTGGATTTGTAATTGGTGGGTACCCAGTTGGCAGCTCCAATTTTGTGTAGCATAGCATAATTAACACTGAGTTTGCTGGCCACCAACTTACCTTTCAGAGGCCACTTTCTGACTTGATTAGCAGTGATGACTTGACAGATTATGTTGTCAGTCACCTCAAGCTCAGGTTGGGCTACATCAGGTCTTCCCAAATACATGTTGATTACTGAGGGAGAGAAGTTCACACACTTGCCTCGCACATATACTTTTCTGAATTCCCTAGACTTTCCATCTACACATTCCTCAGACACATTGACAATAAACTCCTTTACTAAAGTCTCGTAGCACTTTGAGAGCTGAGTCACAGTTTTCATTAGCCCTGCCTCTTGAATAAGGTCTACAATCTCCTTACACTCCAGGATATTCTGAGCCAGTTCCCTCTCCAAGGCCAGCCTCTTGTGATAGACATACTTCCACCTGTTCACACTAGAAGCAAAATGGAATGAGACGTTGTCAATAGGTACCTCAGGGACACTAGCTGCCAGCTTGCTAGTGGTTGGCTTCTTCTTTGACAGAGATGTTGTGACATCACATGGGACATCTGAATCAGACTCGACAACAATAAACTTGGTCTTCATTTTCTTGGGCACCTCTTTGCTCCAAGATTTCGTAGGCCCATGCCCTTTCCTTTTGAGGGAACTCTCTATCACCTTTGGATTGGAAGAAGTTGCCACATCAATCTTCCTTTTTGGGGACCTCTGCACCACAGTCTTATTTTCTCTCCTAGTCCTAACCCTTTTGGCTATGCTAGGGACAACTGAGGTCAACAGTTCATTATCAGAGAACTCTTCCATATTAACTGTGTCAGCTTTAGGGTTGTCACTGACATCATGAGTGACACGGACTGTCTCACTACCCACATTCTCTAAGGGTTTGTCAGTATTTGACCCCTCATGAGCATCATTTTGCTCAGCCTCATCAGACACATTCTTTGCTAAGGAAAGTTTATTTTCTTGACACGCAACATTTTCTGGTACAATCGTGTTTAGGGGAATTGAGACCCCAAGAACCTTATGATTACCAGACAAAATTCCAGTTACCAAGGTTGCAATGGAATTGTGAACATACCTGGAGCCTTCTCTGGTTTGTTCATCAAGCGCGAGTGCTGAGGAGAAGCCTGAGACCGTTTCTTTAGGTCTTCTTGCATGTGAGGTATTTGCAGAGTCAGACACAGGATATTCCCTGTTAGGATTGCATGATTCGGAGCTGGAGGAATCGGACATGGTCGTGTAGGAAGATGAGTCAGATTGGTGCGACATGATGAATATCTCAGAGGAGAAATGAAAAGTTTCTTTAAGAGAAGGCTTGCAAGACTGAAAGTTGAAACGATGGAAGAGGAAACGCTTGTTGCACGAGCAATGTCTATTATTTGATGACCAATCAGAGTGCACTATCAAGTGTTTAATAAGTTGACTTATTAAACAGTAAATAACTAACATCATTAGTTGCTATAATTTCTCAGAAGGACACATTCCCTCTTTGCCCCTAACTTTGTCAAACTGAGTAGCATCCAATGTCATGACATTCTGAGTGACATTGTACTCAGTCTGCATCTGGTTCATCTATACCAGTGGTGAACACCTGCTACCAGAAGCTAGGTACTTAGCTTCTGCAGTGGACAATGATACACACTTCTGTTTCTCCCTTGCTACTACACCATTTTGATGAGGTCCAATAGGTGAGGATGACTCATGGCTTTCAATCTGCATAGGTACCATTAAGTGCATTGGCACCAGTTCCATAAGTTTGGCAGATTTTGAATGTCCCATCTTGGAATGTGGCATCTTGTTTAGCTTGCCCACCTGACATTTTCCACAGCCTTTTCTTTCATCCATAAGCAGATTTGGGATTCCTATAATTGCTTCCTTGGATATGATCTTCTTCATTCCTCTTAAATGAAGTTGTCCAAGTCTTTCATGCCACAACTTTACTTCCTGCTCTTCCTTGGCTAAGGGGCACCTTGAGGAGTAGCGTGAGACTTTAGATTCCCATAGATAACAATTATCTTTGGATCTGGATCCTCTCATAACTTCCTGATTGCAACCATTCATCACCACACATCCTTCCTTAGTGAACTGTACATTGAAGCCTTGATCACATAGTTGGCTTATGCTGATGAGGTTAGCAGTTAGTCCTTTTACTAACAGCACATTACTCAGTTTTGGAACTCCAGGATAGTCCAGCTTAACAACACCCTTGATTTCTCCTTTAGCTCCATCACCAAATGTCACATACCTAGTAGCATGAGGTTGTATATCCACCAATAAGTTGCTCATCCCAGTCATATGTCTTGAGCAGCCACTATCAAAATACCAGTCTTGTCTGGTAGATGCCCTAAGGGATGTGTGAGCTAGTTTAGCAACCCATTGTTGTTTCTCAATGGGGGCATCATGCTTATATGACTTCTGCTTAGGTATGACTTGATGTGTCTGGTTAGCAACCCATTGTTGTTTCTTAATGGGGGCATTATGCTTAGATGCCTTCTGCTTAGGTCTGACTTGAGGGGTCTGGTTAGGATAGCCATGCAACCTGTAGCAAAAGGGTTTTATGTGACCAAATCTACCACAGTAGTGACATCTCCATCTTTGAAATTTCTTCTTCTGATGATTACTCCTCCTGGTTCTCTGATGTTGAGACATTGGTTGTGACTTCTGCTTGAGATTCTGAACTTCAGCCTTTGAGCTTTTGAGTTCAGTTGAGGATTTCTCAACAAAGCCTAAACCAGACATGGTTCCTGACTTTTGTCCCACCTTTAGAATCTCTTCCAAGGTGTCAGTTCCTTTATTCAGCATTCTGATGGATTTTGTCATTTGTTCTAGCTTAGATGTCAGCAATGCTATCTCACCATTCAGGCCATCTATGACTGTCAGATGCTTCTGTTTTTCAGCATCCAGTTCCTTGATGAGTTTCTTCTGCTTTTCTCCTTGGATGCATACTTCTGCACTTTTGACACATAGCTCTTTATATGAAGCAGCAAGTTCATCAAAGGTAAGTTCATCTCCACTTGAGTCATCATCAGATGCACAAACACTAGTTAGTGCAGTGACATGTTTAGCAGATTCTGCTTCAG
This sequence comes from Lathyrus oleraceus, assembly GCF_024323335.1. NCBI lineage: Eukaryota > Viridiplantae > Streptophyta > Magnoliopsida > Fabales > Fabaceae > Lathyrus > Lathyrus oleraceus. The sequence goes on from NC_066580.1 coordinate 123,005,779, forward strand.
ATTCACTCTCAGAATCTCCTTCAGACCAGGTGACAGATAGCCCCTTCTTTTGCATCTTGAGGAAGGTAGGGCATTCAACTCTAATGTGACCAAAACCTTCACATCCATGGCACTGGATTCCCTTGCCTTGGGTGACCTTTTCTTCATGTTTTGGTCTTCTACTGATGTCAGATGAGAAGTTCTTGACATTAGGTCTGCCCTGTTGATCAACCTTCTTTATGAACTTGTTGACCTGTCTTCCAAGCATGGATATGGCTTCTGAAATGCTTTCATTTCCTCCATTTCCTTCTTCTGAATCCTCTTCAGTATTTGATACAAAAGCTATGCTTTTGTTCTTCTTTTCAGCATCCTCACATAATCCCATTTCAAAGGTTTGGAGTGAACCAATAAGTTCATCAACCTTCATATTGCTGATATCTTGAGCCTCTTCTATGGTTGTGACCTTCATGGCAAATCTCTTTGGCAATGATCTGAGAATCTTTCTTACAAGTTTCTCTTCAGCCATTTTCTCACCTAAACCACCAGAAGTGTTGGCAATTTCAAGAATATTCATGTGGAAGTCATGAATAGTCTCATCCTCTTTCATCCTCAGATTTTCAAACTTGGTGGTCAGCATCTGAAGTTTAGACATCCTCACCTTGGAGGTACCTTCATGACTTATCTTGAGGGTATCCTAAACTTCCTTAGCCAGCTCACAGTGATGCACCAGCCTGAAGATGTTCTTACTTATTCCATTGAACAATGCATTCAAGGCCTTAGAATTTCCAAGGGCTAATGCCTCTTGCTCCTTGTCCCAGTCTTCTTTAGGAATTTGCATATTGACTCCATCTTTACTTGTCTTCGTTGGATGTTCCCATCCTTTGTTGACAGCTCTCCAGACTTTGCTATCTAAAGACCTCAAGAAGGCTATCATACGAGGCTTCCAGTCATCATAGTTAGAACCATCCAGCATGAGTGGTCTATTTGAGTATCCTACATCCTTGTCCATGGTACTAGAAAGTAACTTCACTAGATCTCACCCAGAAATTAACAGGCAGGGTGCCTGCTCTGATGCCAATTGAAATTCTAGTTAACAGACTTTCTATGTCACACGGGATGTTATGACATCCAATTCTGCGCAGACAAGAATTATGCAGAACTTAAAAGGTAAGTGCAGTAAATAACACAAGGAATTGTTTACCCAGTTCGGTGTCACACACACCTACGTCTGGGGGCTACCAAGCCAGGGAGGAAATCCACTATTAGTAGTATTAATTCAGACCTTAAACAACCTGTTTAGTCCTATCACTTAATACCTACCCAATGCAATTTCAATCTTACACTAAGATCAGAGTTCCTACTCACTCCCCCTAAATCACCTCAGTGATTACAACCTTTTAATTAGATTAAAGTTAATGCTGATGTCACACTTCAAACAACTCTTGATTGTGCTTAACAGCTTTAACTAAGATACACAACACTCACGCTTAAAAGCTTAGAGTGACACAACACTTACAACTCAATGAACACCCTAGTCCAATGCAATCATCTAGGTGACAATTACTTGGCTCACAAGATACACCTAATACAAGACACACACAAAAATACAACAGTGAAGTATGATGGACCAATAAAATCTTCACGCCTAAAACCCACGAGTTCTGAAAGAAGGATTGCCATCCTTTTATATTTCAGCACTTGGGCCTTGTACTTGTATTTCCTAAAATTAAGGTTAAGCAAGTTAACCTAATTTCCACATATCAGGGTACTAACAAATAGGCTATTTCTTAGGTTCATTAATTGTAGCTTAGTTGTTAGTTTCCTGGATTTTAGCTCAGCTGTTGGACTCCTGAAGAATAGCCAGAGAAAAATGCTGAAACAGAAAAACTAACCATCCTACACTTTAACATATGCTGTCAGGAATGAATGTCACAAAATTCAGTTTGACGACCAGAACATATACCATATTTTAAGTCTGTTATTTTCCTAAAAATAGACAGTGCTAAATGTTGTACTGTAGCAGACCAACCAGTCTATTCTTCAATATCAGCTTACAGTAATATATGTCAAAACATCCAGTTTGACATTTACACAATGGCCTTATGCCAGGTCTGTTATTCCCTTGATAAACAGACTGAGCTACATACTGAACTGAAGCAGAAAAACCAACCTGCCTATTATTCAGTATATGCTGTCACTGATGAATGTCATAACATCCAGTTTGACATTCAGACAGTAGGCCTTATGCCTGGTCTGTTATTCACCTGAATAAACAGACTGAGATAAATACTGAGTTATAACAGACAACCAACTATTCTAAACCTCAGTATCTACTGTCAGGGATGAATGTCATAACATCTAGTTTGACATTCAGTAAATCCTGTATTAGCTAAACCTGCAACATACTACTTAAGTATGTCATGACATCATAGTACAGTTAGATGTTTTAACACAAAATACAGCCAATCAAACATCTACACATTACATAAAAGAAACTCGTTTTACATACAAGGGAGTGAGATTAGAAAAGAAGTTACATTAAGAGATTCAAAGAGAGGCACAACATGCATGCCGTATTTTAAAATCCTAAAAATAAAATAAAGGAAAACTAAGGCCATAACCTATCACCACAAGACAATAATAATAAACACATCATTATTATTATTAATTTAAATTCTGTTAATTAAATAAACCAAATTAAATATCGACGATTGATTACACTACATAGAGTTCGCCGAGGTTGCAGGGGCATTACCCCAACGCAAAATTTTAATGAACAACTCATTTGAAATCAACGTCATCTTTCGCATCAACACTTGATACTTTAAAGCACAACTCTTGTGCAGTCACAACCCTAATCGCATAACTCTTTGACAGCACAACCCTTGTACCGTCATGAACCCTAATGCAACAATTTCATCCCGTTAAACACACCTCGATTGGTAATTCAGTATGATTGATCAGCACGTCATTGCTTCACCATACTAATGTCGGATTCCAAAGAAAATGACGATTGACCGCTCAAAGGAATATCAATCATTAAGTGTTTGAATGAACGAAATAGAAACAGTATATCATATATACCGTATTTTGCATCAAAATTACTTATATCATATATATAACTTGATCGATCTCAATTGTGTAACCTATGGACGATCGATGTATCGCTGCTTCACCATACTAACATTGGATTCTGAAGCATAGTCAACATCAATCATCCAAATCGTACACACATGATGCCAAATTTAATTACTCGTTTATTATTTAATTCATTCTGTCTTTTAATCGTATTAATACAAAGAATAAACAACTATCAGATGCATGGTTTCGTAAGTGGCTCTGATACCACTGAAGGAGAATGGCGATCCAAAATGCAGCGAAAATTAAAATTTTCTCCTTTAGTGATCCTTACGAATGCGCATGGTCAGTGATAGAAATCGTTACCTCTTGTGGCAATTGAAACCTTTGATGCAGCTCTAAGGAGTGATCACGAGCGTTGAATGGTGACAACGCCTCTACTCAGTCCACACGAACGGATTCCTTCAGTCTCAGTGCTAGCTGCTATGAATGAAGGCTTTGAGTGAGTGAGTGAGAGAGAGAGAGAGAGAGAGAAACTAAATTTCATCTAATAAAATGCTTATGCACAAGGGTTCTATTTATAGAACCACTTATGTGGGTTGCAAGCTAAAAAACCCACTCAAGTGTATGTGGCCCATATCTTATGGTATACCAAAAAAATCACTTAATTGTGTGGTACCTTGCCATATTTCGTATTCTACTTAAGTGCACCATACCTTACGATGTTCCACAAGTCACTTAAGTGCACCATACCTTACGGTATTCCTTATTTACTCTATCTCTCATCAATTCGTCCTTTTGTGTGTGACCCTTTAGGTTTTCACGATATTGGAAATTATATTAAATAACGTACTTAACATGATAAACATTGAGCGATATCTAGCAACACATCAGTGCTACCCAAGGAACGAAAATGTCATGTGATATGATAAATCCCTTTTTGTGATAATACTTGTGTGTACAATTATCCTTTTGCCCTTATGTCTATGTTGAACACAAGGCATAAACCGTGTCATCCTTGTCCAGTTCAATATTGGACCCTTAGACATTTATCATGTTACGCGGGATGGGAAAATTCCATCTAGGTCACTCATGTCCCTTAGCATGCTTCGTGGAGAACACATCAACTGTCTTTATGGTCATCCAGTTACAGAAAATGTTTGATCAGCAGTAAAGCACTCGACTCTACATCTAGGGTCCATAGTTATTTCAGGTCGAAGGGTGGTATACACCACTATCACCATGAGAATAACTTATGACACTTTGTATAACATTCTATATAGTATTCTCATAGCGGATCAATCCAGTATACATATTACTCCTAATATTAATACCTATGTTTAAGACTTGATAACTCCTTATCCATGATCCATGAGATGTGATCATCAGTCTATATACATAATAGTCTTAATGTTTTAATCTTATCCCACTTCACAATAAAGCTTGACTACAAATACTTTAAGAATAACATCCTTATGTTTAATGGGATCTCATGATTAAGTCACACATGATACATTAAATGGACTAGCTATTCTAGGGACTTTTTTAAGCAAACAGAATAAATAAAAAAGCCTTTTTATTATTAATAAATAATTCGATACAAATACCAAAAGTATTCGCCTCTAAGGCTTACACCAACAATAAGAATATAGGTGTTAATGCATGTTAGAGATTTGGTACAAAGAACCAAACTCCTAAAATATACCATACACTAAAATAAATGTGAAAGACCTATCTCAATCAGACTTATGTCGATTCATCTGATACAAGGTCTTTGATGCATCAACCAACATTTAGACATTAGAGAAATCATTGGTTAATGATGGATTGGGAAAGAATAGGGATGAAGTTGAAGATGGAAGGGGATATAGAAACCCAAATTGATCATAGGAGGAATTTCATTTGATCAATACTATCCATTCATTTTGGGAGATGAAATGTATATTTCATCAATCCCCTAAATCCAAGAGTATTGGTCAAACAAAACTCTAATCAACCATGATCAAGGCCAAACACAAAGTCAAACGGCACAAGACCATAAAAACGGCTCAACTTAATTTTTAAACATTTAACCAATTAAAAAAAATCAAATTAAAAATGAATTAAAATGCATTTTAAAATGGACAAAACCTCAAATCCCTTCAAAACACCAAATAAATGGCCAATGGATTTATCCTAGGTTAAACAAGGTCAAAGGATCTTAGAAAAAAATCCATAATTTTTGGAAAGTCAGAATTATTTTAAAAATATTTAAACAAAGTTAAAAATCATTTAATTCATGAAAAATATCAAAATTGATCCAAAGAATGATTTAAATTCAAAATATGGGAAAGGAAAATATTTAAAGATTTTTGGTGAAAGTCCCATATTTTTTGGATTAAAAATGAAATTTCTATGAATTAAATAAAATAAAAGGATTAAACATAAATTCAGAAATTAAAAATAAATTAAAAAAAACAAGGCCCATCAGATCTCCCTCATTAGTTGAGGTGGCAGATCTGATGGCCATACACATCTCAGCCACGCTGGTGCTTAGTCAACAAGAAACACCCGCTGGAAAAATGCGTAAATCAGGATAAAAACTGAAATATCTCACGCAAAAAGGGGATTCGATTTCATTAAGAAATATAAAACCAAACTCAACCGGGGAAGAAAAACTTCAACACATGAGTAAAAGAGATATATTATCTACTATTGGTTACTAGGTAAGAAGATAATATACTTGGACAGAGGGACATCCGTTACCGGTTAGGGTAAACATATCAAGGATGACTCGCTGAGGAAAATGAGGCACATTCATTAACAGTTAATGGGTAAGAACGACCTACTGGGAAAAGAAATCAAATATGATTTATAACTACCTATTACTGGGCAGAAGACCGAAGGGAGAGTATCGGTCACTAGTTAAAGTGAACATATCAAGTATAAACTCTAAGGAAAAATATATGTCATCGGTTAAGATGAACATATAAAGGATAAACTTAGAGGGGATAATAGGATTTATATCTACCATTTACTGGGCAGAAGACCGCAAATAGGAATTACGATTAACCGTCCACTGGGTAGAAAACCAAAGAGGGAGACAATTTGTCACTGATTAAGGTGAACATATCAAGGATGAACTCTTCCGGGGAAAATTGGAATTACAACTACCTGGTTATTGGGTAGAAAACCAGACAGGAAGAATATTTGTCATCGGATAGGATGAACATATCAAGGATATACTTGTTGGGGAAACGTGAGAACGAATCCGTTGGAGAAAAACAAAGAAGTAAATTACCTTTTACCGGTTACTAGGCATAGGTAAAGTACTCAACAACAAGAAGAATATTACCAGTTACTGGGTAATAAACTCTCAGGGACCAAAAGATCTATCTAGGTAAGAACTAGAGATAAATGGTCAAACAAGACTCGACCCAATGAGGATATAATTCAAGGGGAATGGTTCCATCTAGATAATGAACTGGAGAGGAACACTAAAATGATAATCATCCATGAGGCAATAACTTAGTGGGGAATGAGAAAGGATAAACTCTTTCTGCTTGAGGGAATGACACTCTACAATTGAAGGAGGACAGACACATCAATTCTGCATGGGGAAATAATATCACAAAAGAAGAAGATCAGAAGGAAAATAATGTGATAAAATGCACAATGAAATATATGATATTGTGCTTTATGCATGAATATGCATGTATGTATAAGTCTATGCTAACAAAGTAGCACAAAGGATACAGATGATGAAGATTTGAATCATCATTACTAAACACTAGGCTAATCTCAACAAGATGGAAACAACCACTAGAGAAGCTGCCGGGGATGAAATAAATCATCTAGCTCAGAATAAATTCAATTCTCGTTAGGGAAAGACATGGAGAACATGCATCCAACCAATCATGAAAAACTTCAAGGGGGAAGAGAGAACTGTTGGGAATATAAACCAAACATGCCGAGGATAAAGAGGGATCTGCTGAGGACCCTAACACGTCAATGCTGCAGGGATTTTTAAGTCAACACCAGATCAAATGGGAGACAACCTTGCAGGGGACATAAATAATTCTGCTCAAAACCAAACATTGTTGGAAATTAAAGAAGAGCTTCTACCAGAAAAAGGAAGTTTGTTGGGGTCTCCAGTCACAAAACTCCGAGTGAGAGGAACCCGACGCTCTATTGAGGATGTCGTGATCCGTCGGATCAAGTTAAAGACCACCAAACTTCTCTAATAATCATCAGATTCTTCTTGGAGATTATGAAATAAACCAATTCCAAGGCATCAAAAATAAGTTGGATCAAGACTCGAGCAGGGGAGAAACTATCACGGCTATGTAACACACCAATAAATGTGTTGGGGATCTGTAGCGGTAAATTCATGACCATCAGGCTATGGATAAGCTTGACGTCAATAAAACCAGAGTCGCCGCCGCGCTCTTATTGTTTCCAAAAAAAGGGAAAAAGTACGAACAAAACCCAAAGATAAGAAGTTTTCAAATAAAAACTAATAAAATTCCAGAGATTACAGGTAAGGGGGTTGGTTACACAGAGGGAAGGTGTTAACACTCAAAGTGTCCTAGGTAATCCTAGGGAGCCCTTTTTGTGTGCATATGTTTTGGGGTATAAAATATGTTTGATAAAATATATAGTGTGGGGATGAGAAAAGAATTCATTGATTATATTTTTTGTGTTTGACATGACCTTCGGTCTTATGCCTACGTACCAACATAAAAATGAGGGATCAAAACCTCGTAGTTCGTGGTAAAAATTTCAAACAAGTTGGTGAGTTGATTTTAACAAAAAATTCATAAGAAGGTACAAAATGCAAAAGTTTTGAATGGGGTTGTTAGATCTTTTTGTATTTTGAAATTTAGGTCAATATGGTTAAGTATATTTACAAGTTCGATTTAAGAAAAAGTTTGAAAATTCAATGGCATAAGACCAAAGTTTCTAATCATTAAAACGTATCTAAGTTTGAAATAACAAGCAAAGAAAGTTTTTTAAAAGAGGGAGAGATTTGAAATTTAAGAAGTGGGAGGAGATGAAGAGACTACCCTAAGCAAAAATTTAAAAGTTAAGAGTTGAAAAGATCTGACCAATGGGGTGCAATCCAACAAACAAGAATGTCATATAAAAACCCATTTTCCTTTGGACTTTAATTAAGCAAACAAGCAATAATCAATGATTATTATCCAGACATCATGAAGATCAAGGCATCAAATAAAGATATCCATATCCAAGCAAGCACTCCAATAGCTAGCAGTCTTAAGTGTTTTCCAATGTATCAGATGAAATATTCCTTGATCAACTTAGAACAAAACATTAGACATAGACAATAATAACAATTATGCACAGAGACAGAGTAGCATATGAATCAAAAGGATTTGAGGTTCTGCAATCAGATGAAAGTCACTGTCAAGGATAACTCAGTCTCAGATGTTGGCATTGGTGAAGTCCTTTAGCACAGAGAATGTTGCCTAGTCCTAAGTCCAAAGTTCAGATAAAGGCCCAACATGCCAACAAATATTTTTTAGGGTTTTTATTGTTATTATGCATTTTAAGGTCCTAAGACCATAAACAAAATCAAAGCATACAAACAAATGTTTACAAATACAAGATATGGCTCAAATGAGCAAAGTGAAAATGACTTGAAACATAAACAAGTTGCATGAAATGTAAATGGAAATGAATGATAAATGACTGAAATTTAAATTGCATAAACTAAATGACTTAAAAGTAAAAGCATAATGAATAAGAGCTAGTCAATGGTTAGTCAAATGTTAGTGTTGAGTTTTAATTGATTAAGTCATTCTTTGGAGAACACTTAACCATTCATTCACACGTATGAATCCTTAAACCAAGACATCTTCCATGAGAAGGGCTCCAACTTGGATAATTTAATAAGTATGCCACTAGCTCTCATGAAAGGAAAAAGGGTCAAGTTTCCACATAATGCTAAGAAGAATGGGAGACTTACAATATCACTTACTAGAATGATACGCCTTGAGGGACAAATTTAGCTCTATGTTAAGCAATCGTAATTGGACTTATGTAGAAGTCAAAACTATATGAGATCGGGCAATAAAAATATAGGTGTTAATGTATGTTAGAGATTTGGTACAAGGAACCAAAATCCTAAAATATACCACACACAAAAAGAAAATGGGAAGGATCCATCTCAGTCAGACTTGTATTGATTCATCTGACACTAGGTCATTGATGAATCAATTAGAATTTAGACATTAGAGATTTCATTGGTCAATTATGGAATGGGGAAGAATAGGGATGAAGATGAAGAGGGAGGGGGAAATAGAAACATAAATTGATCATGAGAGGAATTCCATTTGATCAATACCATCCATTCATTTTGGGAGATGAAATGTACATTTAATCAATCCCCTAAATCCAATGGTTTTGATAAAACAAAAGTCAAAACAACCATGACCAAGGCCCAAACAGAAAGTCAAACATCATAGACCATAAAAATGACTAAACATAATTTTCAAGCAATTATTCAATTAAAAATCAATTTAAAAATGAATTAAAATGCATTTTAATTTGATCAAAACCTCAAATCTCTTCAAAACACCAAATAAATGGCCAAGGGATTTATCGTAGGTCAAACAAGGTCAAAGGACCTTAGACAAAAAATTTCATGATTTTTAGAAAGTCAGATGTATTTTTAAACAATTAAAAATATGCATAAAAACATTTAATTCATGAAAAATATCAAAATTAATCCAAAAACAAAATAATTCAAAATATGGAAGAGAAAAATATTTAAATATTTTTGGTGAAAGTCCCGTATTTTTTGGATACAAAATGAAATTTCTAGGAATAAAATAAAATAAAAGGATTAAACAGAAAATCGGAAAATACAAAACAACAAGGGTCATCAGATCTCCCTCATTAATTCAGGTGGAAGATCTGATGGCCAAGCGTGTTCTATCCATGATGCGCTTTAGTCAACACGCCACATACATGGTAATCTGAACCAAAGGTTGTGATTAAAACGTTTGAAACAAATCAGAAGGTTGGGAAGGTGCCAACGCACAACCGGAGCCCTAGCTCCGGTCTTCTTCTCCGATGGACCTCATCGGACTGGTCCACCACCAACCTTCACTAAAATAAAAAGTGTGGACCTGATTTTAAAGGAAAAATGCTCAGGAGCTCGAATCTGACCTCCATTTCATCCAATTCCAAGTATATTGAAAGATACATGGATTTGAAATTTGAGGTGCATGATCTGAGTTTCTTTGATTTGACCTCAAAACAATCCGATCTTGTTGCCTATATTGGTAGGACTTCAGCCAACCAAAAATCAAAGAGAATGGTGAAGAATTGAGAGAGAATTAAAGGCTCGAAGTTTCTGAAAACTCACCTTAGGGTAGCTTGAATCTGGCTTGATCTTGCTTCCAATTTGGCTTGGGTAGACTCTAGAAGCTTGCAAGAAGTAAAATGGATCAAAGAGAGGCTTAGATTCTTGGAGTTTCAATCTCAAAACAGAAGGAGAATTGAAACTCGATTTCAAGTGAAATCTTCAAGTTTATCCTTTAATGGAGGCTAGGGAGGCAATGGTTCAAAGCTTGGGAAAGCAGGGATCCTCCGTTTGATCACAATGGTCATGTATATATAGCATAGCAAGTTGCTTTTCACACACTTTGAAGTTTTGCCAATTTTAGAAACTTTGGTGCATATATGCATGGACATTGATTTGGGCCCAATTCATGATGTTATCTTGCTTCAATTCGTGCATAATGAGTACTGAAACATTAACATGTAAGCATGCAATAGGAAATGGTTATTTGAATTGAAAACTTTCCAAAACAAGCCTATCAAAGGAACCATGCGCAAGTCCCTCAAATTTTGTCCAAATGAAGTGATCTTGGACTTTTTGGAAAGGAGACATCAAGAGGAACAACTTTGATGTTGAACAATTTTACATTTGAATCTTGGATCATGATATGAATTTTGAGGTGGAAGTTGGATAAATCAAACATAATTGACCACTTCTTCCACCTTGAATAATGTTTGCTATGAGCTTCAAATGAAAATGGTTCCTTCGTCAAAGTTGTATCTATTTCAATCTTCTTAAATTTGGTCATAAATTGGACATCATTTGGATTTGGCATGAGGGAGTCGTGCATTTTAGAAGTTGAGGAAAATTGCTTGTTCAATGATGATGGCCCAAACTGACCTATAATATTTCCTCATGGAACATGCCCTTTCAAGTTGAATTTGACATTTATCAAAGAATCAAAGTTGGAGAAAACATAATGAAATTGATCATGCAACTTGGATGGCCTCCATATCATAAAAATTGAGAAAGTTATGGTCGTTGGAAGTTGACCTTCTAACTAGGGCACATACAAAATGACATATAATGTTTTGCCATAACAAATGACTTTCCAAGCAAACATAGCTCTTGATGTCAACATGAAAGTTGTTTGGAATGTCATACAGAGTAACATTTCTCTTGGAATAATTTTCATATGACAAAAATTATAGGAGATAGGGTCTAGGGAACCCAAGTTTTGACTAGTTGACTTTCTCTGGTCAACCTCTTTGAACCAACTTACAAACTTGAAGTTCTATTGATATTTGGGACACATGGAGTATCATATATGTATAAGATGATGTGAAATGAAGTATCCCTTGAAATATTTGACCAGTTGTTGAAGAAACTTGCTGAGGAAGTCACCAAAGTTACCCAAATGTATTAGGGCTTCCAAAGCAAACAAGCTTCAAACTCTTGATGAGTTATTAATAAAAATGATAAATGAAGATCATTGGGATACATATATTATTTTTAGAACCAACTTTAATATTTATTTGATTGATCTTTTGCACTAAGGGTCTCAAACCTTAGTTGTGAGCTTGATGAGGCATTGGTGGATGCACACATTACCTATAAAAGAAACAAAGCTATACATAGACATATTTTTGGTATTTTGAATTGTAAACAAAGAAAAATAAAGTATGATACAATAAAATGTGATTGGTGATCTCTCCCCATACAAACCCAAACAATATATGATCCTCCATGACCCTAAGATCCCAATTTTTACCCCAATTTTGACCCTAAGATCCCTCATGGTATCTCATCATTTGCATTGGGTTTAGGATCACACCTTGGTATCCTCCTTACCCTCATTCATTGGGTTTGCATTGGGAGATATCACCAAGCACATTTGATTGTATCATACTTTATATTTCTTTGTTTACTAACCAAAAATACAAAAACATGTCTATGTATATCTTTGTTTCTTTTATAGGTAGTGTGTGCATCCACCAATGCCTCATTAAGCTCACACCTAGGGTTCGAGACCCTTTTTGCAAGAGGTCAATCAAGGAAAGATTCAAATTGGTTCTAAAAATCATATATGGATCCCAATGTTCTTCATTTGTCGTTTTGATCAAGAATTCATCAAGAGTTTGAAGCTTGTTTGCCTTGGAAGCCCTAATTCATCTAGGTATCTTATGTGACTTCCTCAGCAAGTTTCTTCAATAATTGGTCAAATACTTCAAGGGATACTTTATTATACATCATCTTATGCATATATGATCCTCCATGAGTCCAAAAGATCAATATAACTTCAAGTTTGCAAGTTGGTTCAATGAGGTTGACCAGAGAAAGTCAACTGGTCAAAACTGGGGTTCCTAAGATCCTATCTCCTATAATGTTTGTCATATGAAAAGGATTCTAAGATAAACGTTACTCTTTATGACATTCCAAACAACTTTTATGTTGACATTAAAAGCTAGTTTTTCTTGGAAAGTCATTTTTTATGGTGAAAGATTATATGTCATTTTGTTTGTGCCCTAGTTAGGAGGTCAACTTCCAAGGATCATAACTTGCTCAATTTTCATAAGATGAATTCCATCCTAGCTTCATGTCAAATTCATGACGTCCTTTCTAACTTTTATTCTTTGAGAAATGTCAAAATAAACTTTCAAGGGCATGTGCCAAGAGGAAACATTATTGGTCATTTTGGCCCATTACCATTGAACAAGCCATTTTTCCCAACTTCTAAAATGAATAACTCCCTCATGCCAAATCCAAATGATGTCAAATTTGGACCAAATTGAATAGGGATGAAATAGATACAACTTTGGTGGAGAAAACATTTTCATTTGGAGCTCATAGCAAACATTATTCAAGGGGGAAGAAGTGGTCATTCTACTTGGTACTTAGAAAGATATCAATTATGTTTGATTTATGAAACTTCCAACTCAAAATTCATTATGATCTAAGCTCCAAATCCAAAAGTGTTAAACATCAAAGTTGTTCCCCTTGATGTCTCCTTTCGAAAAAGTACAAGGTATTTTAATTTGGACAAGGATTGAGGGACTTTCACATGGTTCCTTTCATAGGTTTATTTCGGAAAGTTTTGAATTCAAATAGCCATTTCCTATTGCATGCTTACATGTTATTGTTTCAGTACTCATTGTGCATGAATTGGAGTGAGACTACATCATGAATTGGGCCCAAATCAATGCTCATGCATCCATGCGCCAAGGTTGCTAAATTTGGAAAAATTTTCAAGTGTGTGGAAAGAAATGCATAACCCTATAAATACATGTCCATTATGATCAGAATGGGGATCCCTTCTGCCCAAGCTTTGAAACATTGCATCCCTAACCTCCATTAAAGGATAAACTTGAAGATTTCACTTGAAATCGAGTTTCAATTTTCCTTATGTTTTGAGATTGAAACTCTAAGAATCCAAACCTTTCTTTGATCCGTTTCACTTCCTACAAGCTTCTAGATTCGAGCCAAGGAAAATTGGAAGCAAGAGCAATCCATATTCAAGCTACCCGAAGGTGATTTTTCAGAAACTTTGAGCCTTCGATTCTCTCTCAATTCTTCCCCATTCTCTTTGAGTTTTGGTTGGCTGAAGTCCTACCAATGTAGGCAACAAGATTGAGTTGCTTTATGGTCAAATCTACGCAACTCAGATCATGCACCTCAAATTTCAAATCCATGTATCTTTCAATATACTTGGAATTGGATGAAATGGAGGTCAGATTCGAGCTCCTAAGCATTTTCCTTTAAAACCATGTCCTTACTTTTTATTTTGATGGTGGTTTATGATGGACCAGTCCGGTGAGGTCCATCAGAGAAGATGACCGGAGCTAGGGCTCCGGTGATGCACTGGAACATCCCAGGCCATCTGATCTCACATCCACGTTTTAATCCCGACCCTTCTTCCTGATTACCACGCGTGTACACACGTCGACTAGGGATCATGATGGAAGTGTGCGCTTGGCCATCAGATCTTCCATCTCAATTAATGAGGGAGATCTGATGGCCCTTGTTTTTTTTTTCATTTTCTGAATTTTCATTTAATCCCTTTATTTTATTTTATTCATAAAAATTTCGTTTTTAATCCAAACAATATGGGACTTTCACCAAAAATCTTTAAATATTTTCCCCTTCCATATTTTGAATTAAAACTAATTTTTGGATTAATTTTGGTATTTTTCATGAATTAAATTTTTTTATGCATATTTTTAATGTTTTAAAATACTGATGACTTTCTAAAAAAATTGAATTTTTTTGTCTAAGGTCCTTTGACCTAGGATAAATCCCTTAGCCATTTATTCGGTGTTTTAAAGGGATTGGAGGTTTTGTCCAAATTAAAATGCATTTAATTCATTTTAATGTGATTTTTAATTTATTAAATGTTTAAAAACTATGTTAAGCCATTTTTATGGTCTTGTGATGTTTGACTTTCTGTTTGGGTCTTGGTCATGGTTGATTTGACTTTTGTTTAACCAAAACCAATGGATTTAAGGGATTGATGAAATATACATTTCATATCCCAAAATGAATGGATGGTATTGATCAAATGGAATTCCTCTCATGATCAATTTGTGTTTCTATTTCCCCTTCCTTCTTCATCTTCATCCCTATTCTTCCCCATTCCCTCATTTGAATAATGAAATCTCTAATGTCTAAATGCTAATTGATTCATCAATGACCTTATATCAGATGAATCAATACAAGTCTGACTGAGATAGGTCACTCCCATTTTCTTTTAGTGTGTGGTATGTTTTAGGAGTTTGGTTCTTTGTACCAAATATCTAACATGCATTAACACCTATATTTTTATTGCCCGACCTCAGATAGTTGTGACTTCTACATAAGTCCAATTACGATTGCTTAACATAGAGATAAATTTGATCAAGTAGGCATAGAATTCTAGTAAATGAGATTGTAAGTCTCTCATTCTTCATGGCATTGTGTGGAAACTTGACCTTTTTTCCTTTCATGGTAGTTAGTGGCATACTTGTTGAATTATCCAAGTTGAAGCCCTTCTCATGGAAGATGTCTTGGTTTAAGGATTCATACTTGTGAATGAATGGTTGAGTGTTCTCCAAAGAATGACTTAATTAATTAAAACTCAACACTAACATTTGACTAACCATTAACTAACTCTTATTCATTATTCTCTTACTTTCAAGTCATTTGTTTTATGCAATTTAAATTTCAGTCATTTACCATCCATCTTCCATTTACATTTCATATAACTTGTTTATGTTTCAGTCCTTTTCACTTTGCTCATATAAGCCATATCTTGTGATTGTATCTATTTGTTTGTATGTTTTGATTTTGTTTGTGGTCTTAGGACCTTAAAACACCTAATAATAAATAAAAATCCTAGAAAAGATTCTGGTGAACTGTTGGGATTTGACCTGAACTTATGGACTTAAAACTAGGAAACATTCCTTGTGTTAAAGGGCTTGGCTAATGCGAACATTTTAGACTGGGTTATCTTTGACGGTGCTTTCATCTGATGCATGACCTTGGATCTCTTTGATTCATCTGCTACTCTGTCTCTGTGCTTGATTATTATTTTGTTATTATTGTCTATGTCTGATGTTTTGTTCTAAGTTGCTCAAGGAATATTTCATATGATACATTAGAATACACTGAAGAGTGCTAGCTATTGGAGTGCTTGCTCGAATATGGCTATCTTTATTTGATGCCTTGGTTTTCACTTAATGCTTGGATGTTGCTCATTTCTTATTACTTTTTACTTATCAAAGTCCAAAAGAGAATGAGTTTCTATATGGCATTCTTTTCTGTTGGATTGCATCCTACTGGTTGGATCTTTTCAACTCTTAAAATTTTAAATTTTTGCTTTAGGTGGTCCCTTCATCTCCTCCCACTTCTTTAATTTCAAAATCTCTCCCTCTTTTCAAAAACTTTCTTTGCTTGAAATTTCAAACTTAGACATGTTTCGATGATTAGAAATTTTGGCCTTATGCCATTGAACTTTTTAAACTTCTTTTCTTAAATCAAATTTGTAAATAAACTTATACATATTGACTTTAATTTCAAAAGACAAAAAGAACTAACAATCCCATTAAAATCTTTGGCCTTTTGTGCCTTTTCATTTAAACCTTTATTAAAATCAATTCACTAACTTTATTTGAAATTTTTACATTGAACTACAGGGTTTTGATCACTCATTTTTATGTTGGTATGTAGGCATAAGACCGAAGGTCTTGTCAAACACAAAAATATAATCAATAAATTCTTTTCTCATCCCCACACTCTTTATTTTATCAAACATCATTTAGACAAATAACATATGCATACAAAAAGGGCTCCCTAGGAGTACCTAGGAAACTTTGGGTGTTAACACCTTCCCGTTGGGTAACCAACTCCCTTACCTCTAATCTCTGGCATTTTATTAATTTTGATTTGAAAACTTCTTATCTTTGGGGTTTTGTTCGTACTTTGTCCTTTTCCTTTAGAAACAATAAAAGCGTGGTGGTGACTCTGGTTTTACTAACATCAAGTTTAACCATAGCTTGATGGTCATGAATTTACATGGAAAATGGCTACATTAAATACACTACTCACTACTCTCCTTACCAACTTTGAAATCCACTATGCTTTTATCTTTAGTTGAGAATGATGAATCAGAACCAAAATGCCTGCTCAAAAACTGCTTCCAAGATCAGAACCATCCGAATGCAGTTACTTGCCATAATCCCTAATTTTACCTAGATTACCCCAAGGTGGGGTACTCAATCTACCAGGATGATTTTTCTGTTTTATGTCTCTAACTATTTCCTGGATCGCCCTTTCGGGTCTTCAATCCAACGAGACGCTCATTTTTGCCTAAGCTGCCCTTTCGGGTTTTCAACTTAGCGAGTTGTTATTTTCTTTTTTTAGGCGAAGTATTTCTTGACTACGTCGGCATTTACAGGATGTGTCAACTCTTCACCATCCATAGTTGTAAGAATCAATGCACCGATCGAAAAGGCTCTCTTAACAACATACGAGCTTTCATAATTAGGAATCCGTTTGACCCTAGCATCAGGTTTGAAAGAGAGAATCTTCTTAAGCACGAGGTCACCTTTTCTGAACACACGAGGCTTGACTTTCTTATCAAATGCCTTCTTCATTCTTTGCTTATATAACTGACCATGACACATGGCAGTCAATCTCTTCTCTTCAATCAATTTCAATTGATCATACCTGGTCTGACACCATTCAGCCTCTGTCAACTTGGCTTCCATCAAAACACGCAATGATGGGATCTCAACCTCCACGGGGAGCACAACTCTCATACCATAAACGAGAGAGAAATAGGTTGCCCCTATTGAAGTGCAGATGGATGTACCGTACCCATGTGAAGAAAATGAGAGCATCTCATACCAATCCTTGTATGTCATAACCATCTTCTGAATGATCTTCTTGATATTCTTGTTTGCAGCTTCAATAGCCCCATTCATCTTAGGTCTATAGGGAGAAGAATTATGATATTCTATTTTGAAGTCTTTGTAGAAAGCTTCCACCGTATTTTTATTCAAGTTTGATCCATTATCAGTATGATCTTACGTGGCACACCATAATGGCATATAATATGATTCTTGATAAACCTTACAATAACTTGCTTGGTCATATTTGCATACGAAGCTGCTTCAACCCACTTTGTAAGTAATCAATAGCCACTAGAATGAAACGGCGTCCGTTCGAAGCTTTGGGCTCAATCATGGCAATCATATCAATTCCCCACATGGAGAAGGGCCATGGAGAGGAAGTGACATTCAACAATGTCGGAGGAACATGAATCTTATCTGCATAAATTTGACACTTGTTGAATTTCTTCACAAACTTGCAACAATCAGATTCCATTGTCAACCAATACTAACCTACTCTCAACTTCTTATTTGCCATATCATGTCCATTGGAATGAGTACCAATGGAACCTTCATGAACTTATGTCATCAACATGTCTACTTCGTGTCTATCCACGCATATGAGCAAAACCATATCGAAGTTTCTCTTATAAAGCACATCACCGTTCAGGTAGAAGTTGCCGGCTAATCTTCTCAAAATCTTATTATCTTTCAAAGATTCCCCAGACGGGTAAATTTGACTTTGGATAAAACATTTGATATCAAAATACCATGCTTTTTCATCTTTGACTTCTTCAATAGCAAACACATGTGCTAGCCTATCAAGATGCCATGTTTTTTCATCTTTGACTTCTTCAATAGAAAATACCATGCCCTAACAGGAACCAAGTTCTAGCCCTTCTTCAAGCAATGGTTCATCACAATCTTTCATCTTCAAGTACAAAATCTCTTCGTCAGGAAAGTCATATTGCACTGACTGATAATCATCAATAGGTTGGTGAGCCAACTGGTCAGCCAAGACACTACCTTTAATAGCTTTCTGAGATCGATATTCAATATCATACTCAGACAGTAACATTTTCCAATGGGAAATCCTTCCAATTAAAGTAGGCTTCTCAAAAATGTACTTGATTGGATCCATTTTGGATATCAACCAATTAGTATGATTCAACATATACTGGCGCACACGCTTAGTAGCCCAAGCCAATGCACAACATGTTTTCTCAAGCATAGAATACCGAGTCTCACAGTCGGTGAACTTCTTACTAAGGTAGTAAATTACATATTCTTTCTTTCCCAATTCATCTTGTTGACCAAGAACAAAACTCACACTCTCTTCCAGCATAGTTAAATACATGATCAAAGGTCTTCCTTCAACAGGCGGAGACAGAATCAGAGGCTCAAGCAGATACTCTTTGATACTATCAAAATCTTCCTGGAAACTTAGGTCCAATCATAAGACTAATCTTTCTGAAGAAGCTTGAATATAGGCGCACATGAGGCAGTCATATGCGATATAAATCTAGAGATGTAATTCAAGCGGCTGAGAAAACCTCTGACCCGCTTCTTAGTTTTGGGTGCAAACATCTCTTGTATTGCTTTGAACTTGGCAGGATCAACCTCAATACCTTTCTCGCTGATGATAAAGCCCAACAACATACCAGATTGAACACCAAAAGTACACTTATTGAGATTCAAGCGGAGTTTATACTTCCTCAAACACTGGAATAGCTTCAATAAATGCTCAACATGCTCTTCTTCATCATTTGACTTAGCAATCATATCATCAACATAGACTTCAATCTCTTTATGCATCATATCTTGAAAAAGAGTGGTCATAGCTCTCTTGTATGTTCCACCATCATTCTTTAAACCGAAAGGCATCACTCTATAATAGAATTTTCCTCAAGGTATAATGAATATGGTCTTCTCCATATCTTCGGGTGCCATCTTGATCTGATTATAACTGAAAAATACATCCATAAATGAAAAAACTTTGAATTTAGCTGTATTGTCTACCAACATATCAATGTGTGGCAGAGGAAAATCATCTTTTGGACTGACTTTATTCAAATCTCTATAATAAACATACATACGTACTTTTTCGTCCTTCTTGGGAATAGGCACAATATTTGCCACCCATTATGGATACTCGGAGGTAACAAGGAAACCAGTATCAATCTGCTTTTGCACTTCCTCCTTAATCTTCACTGCCATATTAGGATGAGTTCTTCTCAACTTCTGCTTGACCGGAGGATATTTTGGCTTCGAAGGCAATCTATGCTCCACAACCTCAAAATCCAAACCAGGCATATCTTGATAGGACCAAGCTAACACATCAGAATATTCCCGAAGAAGAGATCAATCAACCCCTTCTTAGCTTATGGACACAGTTGAGACAAAATCTTGACTTCCTTCACATCATCTTCGGAACCCAAGTTGACTAATTCAATCTGCTCTTCAAACATGACAACTCATCAGATGCTTCTTCATCATCATTCTCTTCCTCATCTTCAAAGACAGGGAAATCAAAGTTTGGAGAGGGGGTAAGATCATTACATTCAATGCGTTTAAGAACCAACCTGCATAATGATTTGATATTTTGATTTTAGAGGAGTGGAGTGCAAACAAATATTATGCAGATGGAAAGATTATTATTTATTTATGTTTTTTTATTACCATTTTCATAAAAAGAAAAAAAGTAAAAATAAAACATCATAGATTTGGAGGAATAAAATTGTATTTCATTGATGATAATAAGGAAAATGCCCAACAATGTTCACTTCTCCCTTAGGCATAGGAGAAGGATTTTTCTAAAAAATAATGAAAACAAATTACTTAGAATGGTGCATAACAATAGGAACATCAACAACGATCCAGTTGTTGCAAGTCTAGCCATATGTCACAAAGTTGGTGTAAACTTCGTCTTGATCACTATCTTTTATAATGGCCGTTGAGTGTTGATCATCCTCATGAATGAACCCTCCACTACGGAAAACTGGTTGCATAACCTTGAAATTGGCGTTGAATGGCCCTTGCTGAAATCCCAGCCCTGCTCTGTTCTTATTATCAACGACTTCTATAACACGACCCCACTTATCGGTGTTGCCAACCTAAATAGCTTCTTGTGCATCCTTTAAAGAAGACATTGGTACCCCAACCATCTTCAATTCATCAGAAATAGATAAAGCTTGGAACGACGTTCCAACTTCCTCCTTGGTATCAACATAAGTAAAAGACGACAAGTGGATTACCAATAATGTTTTCTCTCCACCAACAACGACAAGCTTTCCGTTCTTCATAAATTTTAGCTTTTGGTGTAGAGTAGACGTTACAACTCCAACTTCATGGATCCATGGCTGTCCCAATAAACAGTTGTAAGCTAGGTGGATGTCCATTACCTGAAAGGTAATTTGGAAATCATTCGGACCTACCTTAACCGGAAGGTCCACTTCTCCAATGACATTTTAGGAGAACCTTCAAACGCTTTCAACCATGCCACTGTACCTCATCGGGGCGTCTTGATAGGAGAGTCTTTCTAGAGTTGACTTTGGCAACACATTTAACGATGAACCAGTGTCAACCAAAACATTGGACAAAGCGTCCTCCTTGCAATTCATTGAAATATATAGCGCCAAATTGTGATTCCTACCTTCCTCGGGAATTTCTTCATCACAAAATCTCAGGTTATTACAATAAGTGATGTTGGCAATGATATGGTCAAACTAATCCATAGTAACATTGTGTTCTACATAAGCTTGTTCCAACACTCTCTGCAATGCTTCCCTGTGTGCCTCAGAATTCATCAGCAATGACAACACATAAATTTTTGACGGCGTTTGAAGCAATTGCTCCACAACATTGAATTAACTTCTCTTAATCAGGCGCAATACCTCATCATCATCATCATCGTTAGTCTTCAATTTGCTGGATTCACCAGACTAACACGTTGGAGCACTAACTGGATCAACTGCAGGGATCTCCACGTTCTTACCCACTGAAATATCTTCCACAGCCTTTGGAACACACTGGACTGAACAAACGAATGTTACAGGTCACCTTCGCTATATCCGCAATATTCACCATTGAATCTGCAACTGGAAGAGGAACCTCTTGACCATTCTCAATCATGGTGGCATTATACTTGTATGGCACAACTTTATAGGATGCTTAGTGGACAGGGCCCGCTAACCATATAACCAATGGCGATATCAATCTGTTGACATTATTATTATTGCTGCTATCATATTGAATAACTATCTGCTCAAGGATCTTGAATTCCAGAACAGTGATGTTTACATCATTTCCCATATAACTTGACTATTGAACCTGAATAACATTCTCATCTATCAACCTTTGAATATCTCTTTTGACAATTACACAACTACAAGGATTCACATTGCAAATAACACAACCATTATGGTCGTGTTCAGAATGGCTCACCATGCACAAATCCTTGTGAATCTCCACCAAGGACCTACAGATACGGTGCACATCAAATACCCTAAAATTTCTAGGACAACCGCCTATCATGTTTACAGAAGCGTTACCATGAGCAGACAACATGTTGGCTTTAACATTCGGCGCTCTGTCCTTAAAGGACACCATACCACTCTTGACAAGTTTATGAACTTCATACTTCAACGGATAATAGTTCTAGATATCATGACCGGGAGATGCCTGGTGAAAAGCACAATGAAGATCAGGTTTGAACCACCATGGCAGTGGCTCAGGAATTTGGGGAGGGTTCCTTGGCTGGATAAGATTCTTGACTACCAAGGACGGATATAGTTCTGCATATTTCATAGGAATAGGGTCAAAAGAGACCTTCTTCCGCTCATAATTCTGCTGATGATTGTTGTTGTTATAGTTAGTACGTTGTTGTGGTTGTTGTTGATGTTGTTGTTGATGTTGTTGTCGAATTAGAACTAATTGATTGGTCGAATTGTTGGAAAAAATGGAATTAATGATGATATTTGGTGTTGACGTTGACGGGATTGGGAACTTTTCCTTACATGAGGCCTCATTTTCCTCCCTGGTGATACCGCATTAGTTTCTCCTTCCTTCTTCTTGGAGAAGCTATCACCATACTTCTTGCTTGTCGTCACTTTATCTTTGGACAAACGTCCTTCACGGACTCTTTCCTCTAATATCATCCCTATGTTTACCATCTCAGTAAAATTATTGTAGGCACTTGCGATCATACGCTCATAATAAAATGAACTCAGTGTTTTCAATAATTTTTTGTCATCTTTTTTTCTTCCAAAGGTGGACTAATCTGGGTGGCTAACTCCCTCCATCTTTGAGCATATTCTTTAAATGTCTCCTTGTCCTTCTGAGACATCGACCTCAACTGATCCCTATCTGGCGCCATATCAACATTGTACTTATACTGCTTGACGAAGGCCTCACCTAAGTTATTGAAAGTACAAATGTTAGAACTGTCCAGGCCGATGTACCATCTGAGGGAAACACCTGTCATACTATCTTGGAAGTAGTGAATAAGCAGCAAATCATTATTAGTTTGAGTAGACATCTTTCTAGCATACATGAAAATATGGCTCAACGAACAGGTATTCCCTTTGTATTTTTCAAAGTTTGGGACCTTGAACTTCACCGGGATTTTGACATTGGGAACTAAGCATAGTTCAGCAGCACTCTTGCCAAATAAATCCTTCCCTCTTAGAGTCTTCAATTCCTTGTGCAGCTCAAGAAACAGATCATTTATTTCATCCATCTTCTCATAAACATCTGGAACTTCAGACGGGTCAGAGTGGTAAATGGTTTTCATCGACACGAGGAAGAGTATGAACGATAGGAGGAGGCACTAATAGGACTGGACTAGATGCCGACAAAGAAGAAAATGTAGGATCGTACCCTTTAGGCACAAAATTTGGTGACATCCCCCACGGGAATCCAGCAGGCATAGTAGGTGCAGATTGGCTAGCAATGACAGGTACAAATGATGAAGCAATCTCTGAAATAACAATCCTCTGAGGAGGAGGAGTTGCAAGAGGTGGAGATGGCTGGTTTTGAGCATCTATTACAGATTCCATCAGTGTCGTGAGTCTGGCGATCTCATCCTTCAGTTCTCTATTCTCTTGCTCTAAATGCTTCATTCTTTTTAGTTGATTAGCTCGGGTATTGTAGTGATAAGTCAGCTTGACTGATACAAAGAAGAAGAACCAATAAGACATCTGGCGGAAGAAACCTGTTATACAAATGATGCATGAAATGCAATGTTTTTGATTGTTTTTAATTTCAAGGAACCTATGAAGTCTTATTTGAAAATATAACAATCAACAATAATAATAATTCAATTGACCATAAAATATCTTTTTATTCATAAAATTTGGAAGGATTGCACTTAGTACAATTTCAGAAACCAAAATATAAATAAAAGAGAAGAAAAATGTCATCCTAAGGATCGTTAGCAATTGTATCAGATGATCTGGATATGGGAGCATACTTCCTTCGGATGTGTCGAATTTCGGACTCAAAGGATGTCTTCATCTGAGCCTTCTCTAGGACAAGCTGATCAACAATCTTCTTCCAAGCATCGGAAGGCTGAGGCATACTAAAGGAAAATAAGTCCTCTGGTTCTCTTTTTGTCTTCACTGCATGCTCCTCAAGAATCTCGATAAGTGCATCTTTGTCTTTCGAATCAAGTTGCAACTCTTCATGCTTTAGGTTTAAAGCAAGGAACCGCTCTTCCCACAATTCTCTCTCTTGCTTCATCTTGGCAAGTGCGTCTTCCAACTCCTCTACATCTTGGTTAGGGAGAGTTGATGGCTCATCCATAACCATATACATAGGTCTCTTACAAGCGTACAACATCTTGAGCTCCAAAGCTCTCTTCTTCACCCAAATAGTGTAAGCCTCCAAAGCTACACAGTTACATGGACCATGCTCGGATATTCCTTTCCTATGCACATTGTGCTAAGCATGCATCATTCTGCTCTTCAAAACTTGGGGATCATTACCCCCCTGATAGAATAGGTCCTCTAACTGATCGTTATTAGGCTTATCTCTCAAGGGGAACCCAAGTTGACGACGAGCTAATATAAGATTGTAGTTGATTCCTCCTTGCATACCAATGAGAGGCACGTTAGAGAACTCACCACAACTGTCAATAATATCCAAGTTACTCAATGCAGAATCATTCCAAACAATATCATCATTAGTGAGAGACATAAGTCTCTGGGACCACTGTAGACATTGTCGATTCTCCAAGAAAGTAGGTGTCTGAGGGAAGTGCAAAATAAACCACTTGTATAGAAGAAGAACATAACACACAATAGTCCCACCACCTTTAGAAATCTTCAAATGCAGAGAGAAGTACATGTCACCCAACAGAGTCGGAACAGGATTCCCAATCAAGAAGATTCTAATGGTGTTAACATTAAAAAAATCATCAATGTTAGGGAACAAGGCTAGACCATAGATGGGCAATATAGAGATAGCTTCAAAAGCATCCATGTTACTAGCTTGAACAAAAATAGTAGCTCTACCAAGGAGAAATTCAGAAGTCAGCCCAAGAATACCTCCTTTCTTCACCAAATGAGCATTAATCTCAAATTTCTTCAAATGGAGAGCTTCGGCTATGACATGAGATATGAGAATCTCCTCTAATCCGCTGAAAGGTATCTTGTTAGATACGGGCATACCCAATAGATAGGCATACTTCTCTAACATGGGCATAAGATGATAATCGGGAAAAGTGAATGACCGATAAAGAGGGTCATAAAACTGTACCAACACACTCAGAAGTCAATCAAAGACATAAGTAGATAATACATATAAGAGCTTCCCATGACGTTGCTTGAAGTCCAAGGGACCTAATACAAAGGATGACAACTTCCTTAGCTCTTTTAGACCAGGATATCTGAAATTACACTTCTTAGTGTTCCTTCGTCCATAATCCATGGTGTGAAAATATTTGCAAATAAGACCTTAGTTCCCTTGAAATTTATTTTTCCGTGATGAATGTTATGATGCGCATGAATGCATAAATGCAACAATCACACACAAGGGATCACACACAAGGCAAACACAAACAAATTTCAATGGATGGATCAAGTCATCATCAAGATCAATCATCCATTTTGGTGGATTATGGTTTTCACCTTATCAACACCCAAGTTCTATTAATATTGATGAGACTTGATCGGATCAACCGAGAATCAAAGGGTTTATTACGAGTCACGAGCATGGATTCGGGTTAAGAACCATCCCAAAGGGAGTGTGCTAACGATAAAAACCTGTAGAGCATGTTCTAAAAAGTTCTCAGATTCGCGATCCCATCTATCGGATATTATAGGTTAGGATGACCAACTCATCAACCCATAATATTCTCAAGAGAAACTTGTCTGAGTGTAGTATCGTGTAACAACTGTTATCAAGTCTACACTTGAACAGTCTCCGCACTACGTCCTAAATAGGCAAAGTTGGGTTAAATGTTCTATGGTCCTCAGCTTCTCGGACCCCCAAATTAGAGAATGTAATGCCTATCCACGAATTAATCGTGTGGCATCAGTAACTCTAAAGAGGTCTCCACTGAGTAGATGGGTCTCAAGCCAACTCGTTAAGGACTACTCCACACGAGTTGAACATGACTATACCATCCTCCTATCTTAATTGCACTCAAGTTCGGGTTAGAACTTATCTAACCATACAGAGATCACCAAACAGAACATACAGAGTATATCCTACAACAATATATATAAACAAACATCAAATATATAAATATACACAATAAAGTGGGCTAAACCCACTGAGGACTACTCCCAAGCAGAACCGCCTCTTAATTTTTGTAGCGGTAAATTTGTGACCATCAAGTTATGGATAAAATTGACGTCAGTAAAACCAGAGTCACCACCGTGCTTTTATCATCTCCAAAGGAAAAGGGAAAAGTACGAACAAAACCCAAAGATAAGAAGTTTTCAAATCAAAACTAATAAAATGCCAGAGACTACGGGTAAGGGGGTTGGTTACACAAAGGGAAGGTGTTAGCATCCAAAGTGTCCTAGGTACTCCTAGGGAGCCCTTTTTTGTATGCAAGTGATTTTGTCTAAATGATGTTTGATAAAAATATGGAGTGAGGGGATGAGAAAATAATTCATTAATTATATTTTTATGTTTGACAAGACATTCGTTCTTATGCCTACATACCAACATAAAAATGAGGGATCAAAACCCCGTAGTTTGTGGTAAAAATTTCAAAGAGGTTGGTGAATTGATTTTAACAAAGGTTTAAGTGAAAAGGCTCAAAGGCCAAAGATTTTAATGGGGTTATTATTTCTTTTTGTCTTTTTGAAATTAAAGTCAATGGTTAAGTTTATTTACAAATTTGATTTAAGAAAATGTTTGAAAATTAATGGCCTAAGGCCAAGGTTTCTAATTATTAAAACATGTCTAAGTTTGAAATCACAGGCAAAGAAAGTTTTTGAAAAGAGGGAGAGATTTTGAAATTTAAGATGTGGGAGGAGATGAAGATACCATCCTAGACAAAATTAAAAGTTAAGAGTTGAAAAGATCTGACCAATGGGATGTAATCCAACAGACAAGAATATCATATAGAAACCCATTTTCCTTCGGACCATAGCAAGCAACAAGCATAAGCAATCCAATCAATTATAGGAAGGCCAAGGCATCAAATAAAGATAGCCATAATATCCAAGCAAACATTCCAATAGCTAGCAATCTTCAATGTCTTCCAATGCATCAAATGAAATATTCCTTGATCAACTCAAAACAATCATCAAACATAGAAAGTAATAACAATATGACAATTAAACACAAAGACAGAGTAACAGATGAATCAATGGCACTTAAGGTCTTGCATCAGATGAATGACTATGTCAAGGATAACTCAGTCTCAAATAGTGGCATTGGCCAAGTCTTTTAGCATAGGGAATGTTGCCTAATTCTAAGTCCAAAAGTTCAGATCAAGTCCAACAGTCCACCAACATATTTTTTCGGGTTTTTGTAGTTATTAAGTATTTTAAGGTCCTAAGACCATAAACAAAAACAAAGACAAGAAAACAATATACACAATCACAAGATATGGCTCAAATGAGCAAAGTGAAAAGGACTTGAAACATACACAAGTTGCATGAAATGTAAAATGGGAACGAATGATAAAGGTACCGAAATTTAAAGTGCATAAAATAAATGACTTGAAAGTAAAGCAACATAAATAAAAGATAGTCAATGATTAGTCAAATGTTAGTAAAGAGTTTTAATTGATTAAGTCATCCTTTGGAGAACACTCAACCATTCATTCACAAGTATGAATTCTTGAACTAAGACTTCCTCCATGAGAAGGGCTCCAACCTAGATAAATCAACAAGTATACCAATAGCTCTCATGAAAGGAAAAAAGGTCAAGTTTCCACACAATGCCATGAAGAATGGGAGACTTATAATCTTACTTACAAGAATGTTATGCCTTGAGGGATAAATTTAGCTCTATGTTAAGCAATTGTAATTGGATTTATGTAGAAGTCACAACTATCTGAGGTCAGGCAATAAAAATATATGTGTTAATACAAGTTAGAGATTTGGTACAAAGAACCAGACTCCTAAAACATACCACACACTAAAAGAAATGGGAAAGACCTATCTCAGTCAGACTTATGTTGATTCATCTGACACATGGTCATTGATGACTCAACTAGCATTTAGACATTAGAGAAATCATTGGCCAATGATGGATTGGGAACGAATAGGGACGAAAATAAAGAGGGAAGGGGAAAGAGAAACCTAAATTGATCATAGGAGGAATTTCATTTGATCAATACTATCCATTCTATTTGGGAGATGAAATGTACATTTCATCAATCCCCTAAATTCAATAGTATTGGTCAAACAAAAGTCAAATCAACCATGATCAAGGCCAAACAGAAAGTCAAACATCACAAGACCATAAAAACGACTCAACATAATTTTTAAACATTTAATCAATTTAAAAAATCAAATTAAAAATGAATTAAAATGCATTTTAAAATGGACAAAACCTCAAATCCCTTCAAAACACCAAATAAATGGCCAAGGGATTTATCCTAGTTCAAAGAAAGTCAAAGGACCTTCGACAAAAAATTTCATAATTTTTGGAAAGTCAGAAGTATTTTAAAAATATTTAAAACAAGTTAAAAATCATTTAATTCATGAAAATTATTAAAATTAATTAAAAAATGATTTATTTCAAAATATGGAAGAGGAAAATATTTAAAGATTTTTGGTGAAAGTCCCATATTTTTTGGATTAAAAATAAAATTTCTATTAAAAAAAATAAAATAAAAGGATTAAACATAAAATTAGAAATTCAAAAGAAATTAAAAAAAAACAAGGGCCATCAGATCTCCTTCATTAACTGAGGTGGCAGATCTGATGGCCACGCGCATGTCATCTACGTTGGTCCTTAGTGAATGCATGCCTTATTCAACAAGCAACTTCAATCTTTGAGCAATTTAACAAGCAAAGATTCATGTATTTATTTCCATGCCTTATTCAACAAGCAACTTCAATCTTTGAGCAATTTAATTAAGAGGCAATTAAGGACACCTTATTTTGAGTTCATATGATCACCCATATGCTTTGAAATGCGAAGAAATTCCAAGTAGACAAGCTTGTCCTAAGTGGTTTGACCAAAAAGTCAACATTTTGAAGTCAAGGTTCCAAAGATCACAACATTTGAATGCTTCTTTTGAATGCTTCAATTATCAACATTTTTGAATGATTCTTTTTACATATGGCTATTTTAAACATACTTTACAACTTCTCTTTACATGACAAGATCCAATTATGCTTGGAGGATCATCAAAAGTTTGAAGACACTATAGGTCATTTGTGGACTTGGTGAAATTTGACCTATTTTCAAGTGATCTTTTCTCAACTTTCAAGGATCATAACTTATTCTATTTTTAACATTTGAGGATGATTATTATTTAACAATGTCATTTGTGATGCCCTCTACAAGTTTGATTCATTGATCAAGGTCAAAATATGCTTGAAAGGCCATGGAATTCATTGAGACATTATAGGTCATTTTTCAGCCATGAAGCACTCGAGTTTTTCTAAGTTATATGATCAGTTTTTCATGCCAACTTCAACATGACATAACTTGGTGCTCAAACGTCTAAATGAAACCTTTCTTGGCACATTGTAATCTTTGCTGTGATGTCAAAACATTGCAAAAAGAAAAGGAATCAAAAAGCTTCCTGAGTAGGATGCCCCATTGGGTTTAACATGGTGACTTTGTAATGAAGAAATTGCCATTGACTGAACTTTGAACATCATTAATCTCAATTCCAAGACAAACTAACATGTGTTTTGGACCTAAACATGTTAAAACAAGTTTCCAGAAGTTAATTAACTCTTAAAACACATCATTTGGCCGAGTTTTTATGAGTTTCAAGTCACACTTTTCTCACTTCATGATCAAATTCGTTTTACACGAATTCAACTTGATTCTACACGCATTTGGATCCAAACACATTCCCTACAAATAGAGGAAGTTATTGCATTTATTTCCAAGATTTGGAGAGCCAAGAAACCGATGCTGCAACTTGAAATTTTCCAGAAAATTCAACTATCGTGTTTTGAGTTTCAGCTTGTTACAATCCAATTTCGTGATTCCATTAGCATCTTTGACATCCTCTGAAACTTTTATAACAATTCTCGAGCTCTGAGACCTTCTGAAGTGCTCTAACCAGATCGAGCTTCATTAACTTCTGATCACCATCTGGACAAGGTAGTTCTAAGCATCATTTGAACTCAAACAAGTTACCACAATGTAGTCTTTCACTTTCTGACGCTTTCCCCTAACTTATTTGGTGTTGATTGATCGTGTTCATCATTTAACTTAATTTTTCGTGGCTTGCTTGTTTCTGAAACTTCTCTGAAATTCCCTTTGCTCAGTTTACATAAATGAATTTGGAGCATAAGGTTGAATTCAGGATGAGAAGAGGATCATAATGGTGGTGGTCTCGTGTTCTGAATTTACCAAACGATGAAGCTTCGATGAGAGCTCACTGGAGAAGAAAACAAGAGTTTTCTCAGGTTGTCTGAGTTTGACCAGACATGTTGGAGGAACGAAATGTTCTGATTGGTTGGATTTGAATTGGATTATGTGTGTTGTTTGCAGCGCGTTTCATCGTGCATCCTAACATGTGGAGTGTTGGATCTTCCATGTCAATTAATGAGGCGTGATCCAACGCTCAGTGTTTTTTATGATTTTAATTCTTTTCTTTTATTATTTTTAAATGTTTTTTTTTAATTCATAGTAATTCCATTTTTCATCCAAAAAATTTCAAAATAATTTCTAATATTCTCTTTTATCTTTCTTCATCTGATTTTTTTCCACATTTTATTTCATTGATTTTCCATTTTCATGAATTTTCTCTTTTCTTCTTTGTTTTAATTGGTTTAAAAATACTTTTCTGCATTTTTAAATTCTGAAAATTTTATTATATGTTTCTTATTTTATTTCCAACCTCCCATAATTTTCTTGGCCATTTATTTGGTGTTTTTAAGGACCTTATGGATTTTTCATTTTATTTCTATTTTAAATTTCATTTAAAAATACTTTTGGTGCATTTTTATTTCATTTAATTGCATTTTATATTTGTGTGACCTTTGTGAACTTCTGTTGACCTTGGACCATGATGGTTTGAATCATGAGTCTCATCAAACTCAATGGATCTTGGGTGTTGATTGGGTGAAAACCCTAATCCATCAAAATGGATGATTGATTTTGATGATGACTTGATCAAACTTTTGGTCCAATTTGGGTGTGACTTCTCATGTCCCCTTCTTCTTCGTCTCTTTCTTTTCCCTTTGATCAATTGGATGGATTGTGTCCATCTTGTTCATCATGTGTGGATTGGTGCTTGATGAACTTTCATCATTTCAAATCTACCTCCTAATTGATCAAGGATCATTTAAGGTACTCTGGATTGATGCATAAGTTTATCCTAAGTATCATGAAGTATGGATTGAATTAATGGACCATTCTCCTTGCCTTTGTGCTTGATCATCCATTCTTTTCTTTTTGTGTGGCATGACTTTAGGAGAATGATTTACATATCATTTCTCTAGCATGTATTAACACTAACATTATTATTGACCGACCTCAGATAGTTGTGACTTCTACATAAGTCCAATTACGATTACTTAACATAGCGCTAAATTTGTCCCAAAAGAAAATGCATTTTCATAAGTGATATTATATGTCTCCTACTACTCATGGTATTATGTGAAAATATTGCTCCATTTCCATTTGTGAGAGCTAGTGACACACTTGTTGATTTTATCCAAGTTTGAGCCCTTCTCATAAATGATGTATAGGTTCATATTTTAATGCTTATGGGTGAATAGTTGAGTGTTCTCCAAAGAATGACCAAACCATCTTTCATTTTTTATTACTAACATCCTTTACTAATATTTTATTGTATTAACTTTTACTTGAATGTCATTTTACTTTATGCTTTTACTTTATGTCATTTACTTTATACTTTATGTTTAGCATCCCATATCATATTATTTGTGATTATGTCATTTGTTATTTGTCCATTTTGATTTTTCTTTTATATCCTTGTGACGAAAACATTAATAAAGAAAAACCTAAAAAGAAGCTTGGTTATCCTGACTCATGGACTTGTGGTTATTATCCTTGGCATCATTGTGGAGTTGTGGACTTAGAATTAGGACATTGACCTTTGCTTTGGACTTGTGATTTTAGACCTTAGAATCCATATGGTACCTTTGATTTGGGACTTCCTTTAAAGGTTTGGTTTTGGCTACTCTGGTTTCATCTGATACATATATTATTATTTGCTTATTTTGGCTTTCTTGAGGCTTAATCCAAAGGAGGGAATTCTTGATTGACTTATGTCATAAATCTTGTTATCTCTTGGTTAGATCTTTCCTCCCTGACTTTTACTTTATGCTCTAGGTTAGTCTCTTCATCTCCCCCATCTCTTTAATTTTCAAAATCTTCTCTTCTTTTTTATCAAAAACCTTCTAGTTTTCTAACTTGAACCACTTTCTCAATAAACCTTGACTTTTGTCAAGTGATTTTTTTATAACCTTTTTTCTAATAAATGCTAATTCATCTTAAGTATATTTATACCAATTTCAAAAGACTTACAAAATGCATAACTCATTCAAATTGTATTTGTGCCCTTTATGCACTTTTCCTTTTAAAACTTTTCTCAAAGTTTAGACATCAGTCATTTCAATAAATGAGATATAATTCTCCTATCCCCACAGTATTGATAATTATTCTTTTCCATCTAAGAGGGTCAGTGGCATACTTGTTGATCCTTATCCAAGTTGGAACCCTTCTCATGATGATGCAAAGATCTCATACTTGTGGATGACTAGTTGAGTATTCTCCTTAAAATGACGAAATATCTTTTCGTTAAAAACTGAATCAAAACAAACATCTTTGTTATTTTTACCACGAACTATAAGGTTTTGATCCTCCATTGCACTTTGTTGGTACGTAGGAATGAGACTTCAAAAGGTCTTGCAAAAACAAAAATCATGAAAAAATATTTCTTTTCTCATCTCTCCAATCTTTTACAAACAACACTTTTTCAAACCAAACTGTACACATTTTCAAAAAGGTTCCCATGGAGTACCATGTATGTTTAGGGTGCTAATATCTTCCCTTTGCATAACTAACCCTCGGACCCTTGTTCTCTTTTTATTAGTTTTGTTTTAAAACTTTTTCAAATTTTGTTCGACATTTATTCATATTTCCATTTTTTCAAATTTAATTTTATCACATTTATTCATTTTTCTAGATCCTTGTTCTCTTTCTGCCATATTATTTGTAAAGTGTCTAGAAAATTGAATAAACGTGATAAAATTAAATTTGAAAAAATTGAAATATGTTTAATAAAAGATAATGGTGTTTAAATGTTAAGAAAAAATGAAGGTTAAATTAAAGAAAAAACTTGAAATTTAATATGAAATAAAAAGTATTTAATAATGTATTTAATAGTTATAAAAGATATAATATATGTTAAAAAAAATGTATTGTTATAAAAAATAGTAACAATGTGATTTTGGAGAAAATGAAATAGTGAGTCTAGGGCCATCGGTTATAGAATCAAATAAGGGGCCTATTATTTCAATTATAAATACCAATAGGGTTATTACTTTGGTCAAACTCCATCATTTTTTGAGAAATTTTGAGTAACTGGGTTGTCTTTTTCAACCTTCAAGCATGGCTGATCAGAAAGTAAGTTCAACCACTGTCGCGGTATGAAAAAATATGAATTGGTGCATGTTATTTTTTTTTGTCATTGTATATTATAGACGTTTTTATATTTATGAAATTTATAAACATCTAACATGAAGTTTAATGCACGTGTGATGTTATTCCAGATCTTCTTTTGTGTTGGAAAATCAGAAAGACTTCATCGATGAGAAGCTTGAATTGCAATATGTTGAAGCATTAGAGGGAAAGGAAGAAAAACAAAAGGGTAAAGTGTTAGCTCCAATTTCTGAAGTCCAAGCAATATTTGATCTGATTGAAGGAAGAATGGGGCATGGAGTAAAGATTGAGGACAAACTTGAGAAACAAAGTAATAAGCTATTTCATTCATACCAAAATGCATGCAATAAGAGAGTTTGGACATAAAAGTTTTGTAAAATGCATGCAATGTTAAATTTTGTGTATAAAATAAACAGAAAAAAAAGAGATTTTGGACATCAAAGTTAGTTGTGTTATATGATATAATTCAATATTGTGAAATGTGTACGTAAAATGTTATGCATGCTTGTGTCAGTAGAAGGTAATAGATTTAGTTATGTTTAGAATCATGCTTGT
Organism: Lathyrus oleraceus; assembly: GCF_024323335.1. Taxonomy (NCBI): domain Eukaryota; kingdom Viridiplantae; phylum Streptophyta; class Magnoliopsida; order Fabales; family Fabaceae; genus Lathyrus; species Lathyrus oleraceus. The sequence goes on from NC_066580.1 coordinate 123,040,330, forward strand.
ATGAAAAATGAACAATGTTATTTGAAAACTGCATGCATACAAAAATGCATGTTAGTTTAGTGTACAAAATAAATGGATATACAAATTTTGAACATAAAATTTAGTTGTGATTTATGATATAATGTTAATTTTGTGAAGTTTTGATATAATGTGTTATGCATGATTGTGTCCGTAGAAGGTAATTGATATAGTTATCTTTAGATGCATGTTAGTATGAAAAAACGTACCTTTTAAAAAAAATTGATTTCGTTCCAAAAAAATGCATGCTCCCAGAAATGCAAGTTAAACTTAGTGTACAAAACAAAAGGATATAGAGATATAAGCCAAACCAAAGATTTGTATTATATAATATAATGAGAATTTTTAAAAATTTAATATAGTATGTTATGCATGCTTGTGTGAGTAGTAGCATATAGAATTGGGTATCTTTAGAATCATGTTAGTATGAAAATGGAACAATTTTATTTGAAAACTGAATTACTATGGTTGTTGACAATGCATGACACGTAGTTTAAATAAAATAGAGGAAGAAAAGTCAAAGGAGATCCATGAAAAACTGTGGAAAGATTTTCAAGACCCGATGTTGACTGTGCATATGAGTGATTCATCTTCTGATGAGGAGGAGGAGGAATACTATGAGAATGAATTCTATTGGGAAAGAGAGATAAGATTTAGATATAAAGCTCGAAAGAATGTGATGGTATGTTAGCTACTTGATTTCTGATTTCAAATGAAAAGAAATATTTAAAATGAATTGACGTAACATTGATTTTGTTTTAGTATGTCGCAACAATTTTTGAAAGAAGTGATGAAGAAATGTCTCTATTGGAACCAGAAGGCAATGAAGTTGATTGATGCTGACACATGGAAGAGTTACTATGCATAGGTTCATAGTGCAAGGAGGAACAGAAAGATCGTGAAAACAAAGAATTTTATCGAAAGAGACTGGTATGAGTATGCAAAGAAGAAGAGGTTGAGGAGAGGAGATAAGCTTGGTTTTACCATTAGTTATCCTCTAGATCATGCTTATGTGTCAGTTTTAAACAGATGAGCATGATGACTTTGCATGAGATATGTTTGATGGATGTTGGGTAATTATCAGTGATTGTTTGATGTGTTATATGGACTAGAATTGTAATTGGTCTGATATGTGGATTGATATAATAATCCACTTTTTGTTGTTGTCATGAACTTGTTATTATTTTGAAATTGTAAGTTATTTTATTGTTGAAGATGTTAAAATGATTTATATGATATGTACCGAAGTAAGTATGAAGGTGTTATATTAAAACTATTGTTTAGTAATGATACGTAGTATTGATGCTATGTGAAATAATATTATAAAAAAATCATGATGTCCATTACTCAGTGAGTACTTGTAGTGCAATATTATTTATGTAGGCAAGTGAAATGACAAAGATCAATTAGAGTCATATCCTACGCTCTTGGATACAAAGTTCTTGAATTGAAAAACACAAAAAGTGATTGAATCTAAGATATTGATCAACATAAAGTGTTTAAATGTGAAATAGATTATATGGAAGAGTTTGATTTGTATTTCTCCGACATAACATGGAAAATGAATATAAAGTAATAAAGAAAATATGTGGTTGAAAGAATGAAAAGGAAAGGCTACGGTGAAACTGTGTTTCTAATAGTATATAAGTATCAAATGGAGAAACTCAGAAATAAAAAGGAGTTGTACAATTATTATAGTGTAAAACTCTGTTGAAAAATATAATGTTGGAGACTTTAAAAAAAGTAAAAATGACAAAAATGACATTGAATCATATTTATGATGGAATTAATATATATATATATCTTTTAGTTTAAATAATTTTATAAAATGAAAACATTGTTTTAGGTTTGAATGTAGTAAATAATTATTATTATACAACAAATATAATTAAATCAAAATGGAAGATAAGAACTTTTGTAAATCAAAATTGTGTGACATAGAACTGATTAATGGTAGCAGTATATTTAACAGAAGGTAAGAATTGGAACCATTTATAATTAAAAAAATAATTAGGTGTAAATAGAAAAAACGAACATTAGCCGAGCAGCAGTTCAGAAGTAAAGTTTAACAAAATATTATATCAGTTGTTGTATAATGTGGTAAACCGATACATTTTTGAGATGTGGAAGTGGCACACAAAAATAGCATGTAATTTAAAAAAAAAGGGTAAGATAAATGTAAAACAAAACAAAACATATAGTAATTCTATATTAGTGTGTATGCAAATATTGTGCATACAACAACAATGCATGTTAGGAAGTAAGTTTGCAATAGGCTTTAAATAGTAAGGTTAAAATTTGACCTTGCTTAAGGTTAGGTTATAAATGAAGCTGAATTATAGTAAAAAAATAAAAGTAATGCATAATGCAAACATAAAATTATATGCCATATTCGATAAGATGGAAAAAAAAGTAAATTAAATATGAGTAGATACACATACCATTTATATGTTGTTGAAGACTTCTTTGTAGACAACGTTAGTTGTGGAAGACTTCAGATTGTTTTTTTCATCATGTATCAAGATTTTGATCCCCTTTTTGCTTGTTACCCTTGAAATTTCCATATATAACTGGCCATGAGTGAAAACATCTTTTGGTATATAGAGTCCAACCCGCTCCAACAATTGTCCTTGAGATTTGTTAATGGTCATTGCATATGATACACTAATTAGAAAATGTCTCTTGTTTAATTTGAACGACCAAGGTGATTAGGATGGAGACATATCCATTATGGGAATGTATATCACTTTTCCACCCATAATTTCAGCTTCAAGTACATGATTTTCCATTCTTGTCACAATTAATCTTGTTATGTTGCACAAACCTTCATATTGATCAATGTTTCTCATAAGCATAATGGGGGTTCCTACTTTTAATTTAATGTGATGGTTTAGAAACCCAAATGTTCTTAGAGAGCTAAGGAATTATTCAAGGATGTCAATAATGTTGTTATCTTGAATTTCAGATCTATCAAGTGAATTAGAGCTATAATAATCCTTGGTTTGACCTATATTAAAAAATTCTTTGAATTATAGACAACCAATAAAGATGAAATGATAAAGTTAAATAAAAGAAATATATGAAAGGCCTAATTGGTAAGAAAAGTATACCTAACATCATTTGAAGTATATGATTATTAAATTGATCAACAACTCCAATAGTTGATGTTAAGGTTGCTCGACTTATGAGGTAGTCGTAAGATTTATAATTTTCCATGAAAGCAGGATACGTACTTTCCACAATGGCAACAACATAATCATAAAATTGTTCAATTAAAATGTCACGGGGAATATTAATATCAACATAACCATTGTTTGGTTCATAAACCTTGAGTTCAACTATTTTTAAAAGCCATTTTGAAAACTCAACAATATCATGTGTTTGTTGAGTACCCTAACCTCCTTGAAGAAGTATCTTTCATGTTAACGTCAAGACCTCACAAGAATCCCAAATGTAAGATGCATTGATGGTAGAGTGAATAGTATTTGATCTACTCCCTCTATGGATAACATGCAAAAAAATTCTTAAATATCCACCAAAAACTACAACTTTACCATCGAACAATAGCTACTCATGACATCCTTTAAAGTTTTATCAAGAGCTTCAAAAAAATATTTGTTTGCCATTGATGCCTCATCCCAAATAATCAACTTGGTTTGGCTAAATAGTTTGGTATGGGCATCATCAAAGTCAATCTTGCAAGTTGAATTTTCAATTGTTGGCATATGTATTTTAAACTTAGAATAAGCAGTTCTATCGTCAGGTAACAATAGAGATGTTATTCCACTTGAGACCATAATTAATACAATTTCATGTTTAGACCTCAAAGAAGTTGCAACTGTTTTCCACATATACGTTTTACCGGTACCTCCATATCCATGTAAAAAAACTCCTCCTTTTTTATTGTTAACTGCTAACATGATTTTGTCGATGTTGCTTTGCTCGTCTAAAAAACAGTAAAAAAATGATGAATAAATCTAGAGAAATATAAAAATAATAATGATATGTATTTGTATACTTTAAGTAACCTGTAAGAACATTGAAAAGAGCATTAAACTCAAATTTCATGACTGCGACATCATAACTTCTCTCTTCATAGATGAGTCAATTTCCAATTGTTGAAGTACATAACCATTTGGATGCGAAATTGGTTTGAAATTCGTAAGACTCCTCCGATTAGACTGAAGTAATTTTTCAACCTCAGATAATGTTAAATTCTTCAATTCCTCTTCATCCAATATCAAATTTGTAGGAAGAAAGAAATAGTTAAATAATTGCAACAAAGATTGTAATACATGTGCATGAAAATGGTTTATTAAATATGTAATGAAACATTAATCGTTGGATAGTGTATTATAGAAAGGGATAAACTTGAATTATTTGCCAAATCTCTTTGTTTGTGCAATAGATTGCTTGAAAACAAAGTCCAACTTTGAGTCCATACATGTGTTGGCCTATTTATAGCTCCAAACAACAGCATAATGATAAACAACTTTCCAAGAAAAATGTCCATAACCCCACTAACTGGCATATTTAATAGCCCTAATGTATTCCATATCATCCTCAAGGAAACCCATCGCAAAGTATGCTTCCCTAAAAGAGTCATATTGTTTTTCCCCCACCTTACGCATGTATTCATAAGTTTTTGGTCCTTTGACAACCATGAGCATCATTCTTAGATAAAAGAGTTCTCCGGTTGTCGATGGAACCCAGATTAATCAGCCAATGGTGAAACCTTTCTTACGTGGCTTCCACAATCTCTTCTTCTTTTCATATACAAACTTGGTTACAAATTGGGCATATGTCAAATGTTTAGCCTCCTCAAATTGTCCATTTGAAATCAACCATGGTGTGAACGTAGATTCTGTGACACTTTCTTTCTTTAAGATATTTTCCATCCTCTCATAATCAGTATAGTAGACTTCATTCTCACCAATAAGATGGTAAAAAATATGTTCTATGACAGGTTTTCTTCCATGAATTTTGTAAGAAAAAAATCCTCCAACATGCCTCACTCGGTGACACATACCTACAGTCGAGGTATTCTTTTATTTGATCAATTGGGTCTTGGTCTTCAGAAGATGATCTAAACAAAGGAACAACAAATGTCTTGATCATGTCATATCCTTTGTGAATATATTTGAATATATATGTGATAGAGTTACTTTGGTTACACCATTCCATATTGATGTGAGCTTCATATGGAACGACATGTCTATTGTTCAAGGAAACACCATTTTCAATAATAATGTGTGTTTTGGAACTTCTTTTGTAAACCGGATAACTATCATTATCAACAATGGTTTCTTCATTGAATTTTTTTTTTTTTGGGGGGGGGGGGGGGAACTTGGAGTATTTTCTATTTTTCATGAAAGGCGATGACATCCGGGAAAGACCATAACGACCATGCATCATGTGTGTTTTGATAAAGTTATACAACCTTGGATGAAGAAGAGGATTTGGAATTTCATCAAATATGATGTTGTCAATGTCGGGTGATGTTGGATACTTACTTTGTGGATGCAAAACGATATTTCTATTAAAAAATAGAACTTTCTAAATTTGTATATAATGCAGTAGATTATAGTAAATAAATTACATGCCAAAACTCTTCCAAGAACATGTTTCTTGGTTAAGTCAATCATGATTTCATCAAAGTTAATTTTGAAGACATTTAAAACGATATCAGGGCGATCATGTGGCTTTAAATTTTCTTTGGACAACAATCATGTAATCTTAGGCCAATTAAGGTTGCATGTAAATGTAATAAATAAAACAGAGAAGCCAAGTGCACTGGAGATAGCCATAGCATCAAAATAAATTTGATTCATGTATCTCTTGCTACCTACAAACAAAGAATGCAACACAACTCTCCTGCCTGTTTTGATTTGTTGATTATGATTACTACCTCAGTGTTGTTCACTTAGCTATTTATATTTTCCAACTCTTAGCTTAGATTGGTTATTCCTCAACTAATTAAGATGCTATGTTTCCATCATTGTGTAGCCATCAACTAAAAATTATTGGAGGAGTCTTCTAGAATGGAGAAAAGTTGTACCCCCGTTTTTCGTTCTTGTAATCGGAAAGATAACTAATCTTTGACGGTTTTTCAATTTTTCTTTGTAACAAACTTTTTCATGTTTATATTTGTGGAGTAGGTTTAGCATGTAACCATCTTCACCATATGGAAGAACCAACGGGTATTGATATTCTAGGTAACTTGGATGAAACTCATCTATTCTTTGTAATTGACCATCACGGTGTTGAACAATTATGTCTCTCTTTGATGTAGAATCTATATCCCTAACTATAAGAGCAACAAATTTTGAAGGTTGTGATGCTGTTTTTAGCATAACCAATTTCGTGTATTATTCATGAATGCAAATCCTTGAAAAGGGTTCTTACTAAGTATACTATAAATAACCACATGCTATGGAGTTACTCAACTCTTTTATTGACTATTTTTGGGTGTCATAAAGCACTTTTCATAAAAGAACTCTTTCATTATCTCTTGCATATGATAACGCGAAAACGTATCATATTTTTGGCTCCATGTGCATTGATTTTTACCCGATTAACACTTATTATTACACAGTATTTTACGTTTATTGCAGGTATTTATCAATTAAAAGGTTTATCGCAATAAAAATGGAAAATAGCAAAAAGGAAAGAAAAAGGCAAGAAAAGAGAAGAAAATGAGGTTTCCAAAGGGATAATGGGTCACCAAAGCAAATGGGCTTGTGGCGCCCATTATCCAAAGGATGTGGCACCCGCCACATTGGGCCAAGAGGGAGGTGGCGCCCGCCACCAACCCTTTAAAAGTTGTAGACGGTTGTAAAAAGAGTGGCGCTCGCCACTCATCATGAAACTAGGGTTGTGGCAACCGCCACAACCTAGTCTTCCTATTTTTCCTCCACCATTTTAGCCACGGTTTCCACTACTTTTTCTACAAATGAGGAATATGGAAAGGATATATAAAAGACCTCTCAGACTCGCAGGATGGATCTTTCTTCTTCCAATTTTCAAGTCTACGATTAATTTTTGTTCTGCTTTAATTTTCATTTGGTTTCTAGGCTGTTTCTTACCATTGTAAAAGTAATAGTTTCTCCATATCAGGGACTATTATGGTTTATTATTTTTACGCACTCGGGATTCAATTGTAAGGGGTATTCATTGCCAAAGCCTGCCGAAATTATTTAATCAAAGATTCAAGATTCAATTCCAGTTCTTAAATTGCAACCAGGTTTATTATTATTTACTATTTTATTTATTTATGCCTTACTGTATGTTTAATTCCCCAATTTCCATGTCTGTCACCGGATCTATATCCGGCTAAACCTTAGGTATTGGTATGTAAAGACCGTCAAAACGACGGGATTCAATAAATAATTGGTGTTAGTTTTTATAAAACTTATTTTTCAGGTTTTAGTTTCTTATTTTAATCAAACTATTTTTCGTACGAGAGTACAAAACAAACTAAGGTTACGGTCAACAAGAATGAGAGTTTGAGATTTTAACCAGATAGCTGAAACTAGGCATTGATCCTAAATACAGCGAGAGCGCTTTAGGATTAATTAGACTTTATCTATATTCAAAAAATATTTTTAAATTCAAAATGAGACCGCGAGAGCCAAGCATTCTGGTTTAGGAGTATGGTCAGAGTCAATAAAAACGAGAGTGTGAGACTAAGTCCTTTCTATAAATAATTTTTACTCAAGAATATTTTAACTAATAAGCTTACACCAACTATCTATCGAATCCCCGAGGTTTGATTTATTACATATCGATATCACATATATCTTATATCTTTATCTTTACTTTTATTTATAGGTATTTCTCTTCATCCCTTAAATCTTAAGAATAATCATCAGCCTTAGATTTACATAGTAACATTAGACCATGATACGTTCGATTATTAGTCCTTGTGGGTTTGATAATCTTTAAAACTACGCGATAGGACTGTGCAGTTGTAGTCATGATTCACATAGACTTACCAAAGTGTCGATCAAGTTTTTGGTGTCGTTGTCGGGGACTAATTTAGTCGATATCGTAACTCCAGTGTTGACAAGTATAGACTAAGGCCCCTTTTTCTCTATTATTATACATCACCCCAATTTCTCTACGATTATCACCCCCAGTATTTTGAGGAATCGCAAGATTCCTATAAATCCAACTTGGAAATATTAATCGAGGATTTCATTGAGACGCAAACTCACTCTAGGATAGAATCTATGATGGAACGCTTTGTGGCTACACAAACTCTTCAGAATGAAGATTTTAGAAAACAAAGTCTCTATACCAATGAAACCCTTATGCAACTGAACATTGTGGTCGAGTCCCTCGTCACTCACAACGAGGCATTAGAGACTCAAATCTCCCTGCTTGCGCAGACACCTCTAGGACCTTTCCCTGAGAAACATGTGAATGTTGTAACAATCACCAGTGAAAGATCTACCGAAATTCCTAAGGAAAGTGATAATGGGGAGGATTCAGGTGAGAAAAGAGTAGAGATTGAGAGAGATTCACTGACACCACCCGAAAGGGAGGTTGTCAAAGAGGTAAAGAAGGAAGCACTATGTGTTATTCCTCCTCCCTATAAATCATCAGTTTCTTTCTCACGAAGGTCTGTGGAAGTTATGGTAGACCCCAAATCCGAAAGGTATGAGGAGCTATCGAAAAATATCCACACCAATGCACCTTTATTTGAGATCTTGAACAAGAAGAGAAAATTAGAAGACCATGAAACTAGGGAACTCATTAGTATTAAAAGGGGAAAACCAGACTTTGAGGTGGTGGATGCAAAAATTGAACCTAAACCTGAAAAGCTAGGTCTCAGGATAGAGCCAGAACCACCACCACAAGTTCAGAAGGATAAACTACCTCACAGAAGAAAAAGAAGAAAAGGTGACGGATATGAGAGATGGCGTGATAAGTGGCCATGGAAATAGAGGATAATGAAATCGTTACACTTACTGCTGAGTGTAGCGCCATAATACAAAACAAAATGCCTCCTAAGTTGAAAGACCCAGGTAGTTTCGCTATACCCTGTGTAATCGGAAAGTTTGTCATCGACAAAGCACTATGCGACTTAGAAGCCAGTATTTGTTGAATGCCCTTGTCCATATGAGAAAGGCTAAAAATGGGAGAACTAAGACCCACGAGGATGTCTGTACAACTGGCATATCAATCTGTTAAATTTCCCATAGGCACGCTAGAAAACATTCCGGTGCGCATAGGAAAATTCTATATTCCTACTGATTTTATAATCATGGATATAAAAGAGGATTCCAACATCCTTATCATATTAGGAAGACCATTCCTAGCCATAGCCAGAGCTATCATAGATGTTAAGAAAGGAAAGCTAACATTTGAAGTTGGTGAGGAAAAAGTCGAGTTCATTTTGACGCAATTCCTAAAGGCATCAGCTATAGACGACACATGTTGTCTACTAAATATCATCGACGAATGCATAAGAGAAATGGAGAATGAACAAACATCATACTCCAAAATACTGAAAATTCCAAGGCCTCATACTTTTGAAGATGAAAATTTAAGTAAGGAGTACCGAGATGACAGCCTAAGCGAATGCCTAGCACTAACACCCGATCATATGCCTTTCCAAAAGAAACTAATCCTAGAACTTAAGACGTTACCAAAAAATCTAAGGTACGAATTCCTAGACACTGAACTTGAGCGACTTGTAATCGTAAATGAAGACTTAGGCTAGATAGAAACCTAAAAGCTTCTACAGGTTTTGAGAAAATACCCAACTACTTTAGGCTACAATATCTCAGATCTAAAAGGAATAAGCCCTTCCATATGCATGCATCGTATAATGCTATAAAAAGACAGTAAGACCTCTAGAGAACATCAAAGAAGGATAAATCCCATTCTGAGTGATGTAGGAAAGAAAGAAGTGCAAAAGCTATTAGAAGTAGGTATTATCTACCCAATATCCGATAGTCAATGGGTCAGCCCAGTACATGTCGTACCAAAGAAGGGAGGCATCACAGTTGTTAACAATGAAAAAGGAGAATCTATAGCACAAAGAGTGGTTACTGGAAGTAGAATGTGTATTGATTATAGAAAATTAAACAAAGCCACTCAGAAGGATCATTTTCCTTTACCATTTATCGATCAAATGCTTGAAAGATTGGCTAAGCATTCTCACTTATGCTACCTAGACGGTTATTCGGGATTTTTCCAAATTCCTATTCATCCCGACGACCAAGAGAAAACGACCTTCACATGCACCTATGGTACATTCGCCTACCAACGAATGCCATTCGGATTGTGTAACGCTCCCGCAACATTCCAAAGATGCATGATGGCAATTTTTGCAAATTTCATAGATGACATCATGGAAGTCTTCATGGACGATTTCTCCGTATGCGGACAGAGCTTTGAAGGCTGCTTATCGAATCTTGAAATGGTACTAAAGAGATCCGTAAAAGTGAACCTAGTGCTAAACTAGGAAAAATGCCATTTCATGGTCCGACAAGGACTCGTGCTCGGACACATGGTATCCAACAAGGGGATTGAAGTCGACAAGGCCAAAATAAAAGTTATAGAAAACCTCCAGCCTCCGAAAACCGTAAGAGAAATACGAAGCTTCTTTGGACACGCCGGTTTCTACCAGCGATTCATTAAAGATTTCTCAAAAATCACAAAACCACTGACTGGCTTATTTATGAAAGATGCCAAATTCATCTTTAACGACAAATGCCTAGCAGCGTTGGAACAACTGAAAATAACTCTTATTACCGCACCTATCATGCAACCGCCCGATTGGAGATTACCTTTTGAAATCATGTGTGACGCTAGTGACTATGCTGTAGGCGGAGTCTTAGGACAAAGAAGGGACAAGAAACTTCATGCAATATACTATACAAGTAGAACCCTAGACCCTACACAGATGAACTATGCCACCACAGAAAAGGAACTTTTAGCCGTAGTGTTCGCTCTGGATAAATTTCGTTCCTACCAAGTAGGAGCAAAGATAATTATCTATACCGATCATGTTGTAATTAGATACCTGTTAAACAAAAAAGATGCCAAACCAAGACTCCTAAGGTGGACCTTACTATTACAAGAGTTTGACCTAGAAATCAAGGATAAAAGAGGCACGAAAAATGTCGTGGCCGATCACTTGTCAAGAATGGAAGGTATTGAACCTGAACGAGTGCCTATAAACGATGATTCTCTGTATGAAAGACTTATAACCCAATTGGAAAGCAATACAGCTAAAGATGCGTTAACCCATAAGGATACCAAAACAAACAAAGTAGTGGAAGCAATTTACACCCAAACCACATTACCATGGTACGCAGACTTCGTTAACTACTTAGCAGCTAGGGTTCTTCCGCCAGACTTGACGTATCAACAAAAGAAAAAATTCTTCCACAATCTTAAACACTACTATTGGGATGAGCCTCTACTTTTCAAGAGAGGCGCCGACGGTATTTTCCGTCGATGTGTCCCAGAAGACGAGGTAGAAAACGTAATTTCCCACTGTCATTCTGCTCCCTATGGAGGACATGCGAGCACCTCGAAGACTTACGCTAAGATCCTGCAAGCCGGCCTCTTTTGGCCTACTCTATGGAAAGATGTCCACATCGCGATCACAAACTGCGACCGGTGTCAACGCACTAGCAACATATCTAGACGCGACGAGATGCCGCTTAAAGGCATTTTGGAAGTAGAAGTCTTCGATGTTTGGGGAATCAATTTTATGGGACCTTTCCCATGTTTTTTTGGTAACAAGTATATCCTTGTTGCGGTTGATTACGTATCAAAATGGATTGAAGCCATAGCCTCTCCAACGAGCGACACACGAGTGGTAATTAGACTCTTTAAGCCAATAATCTTCCCTAGATTCGGAGTGCCGAGACTTATCATCAGTGATGGTGGCTCCCATTTTATTTCAAGGATTTTTGAAAAGCTATTACTGAAATATGGAGTCCAGCACCGCGTAGCAACACCCTACCACCCATAGACGAGTGGTCAAGTAGAAGTCTCAAACTGAGAAATTAAACGAATCTTAGAAAAGACAGTTGCCACCTCTAGGAAAGATTGGTCTTCAAAACTACCAGAAGCCCTATGGGCATATAGGACGGCGTATAAGACCCCAATAGGAACCACACCTTTTAAGCTAGTTTATGGAAAATCATGTCATCTGTCGGTAGAATTAGAACATAAAGCATATTGGACCATTAAGACCCTTAATCTCAATTATACTACCACATGCGAAAAAAGAATATTAGATATCTATGAAGTAGAAGAAATTAGACTATATGTGTATGAGAATGCTAGAATCTATAAAGAAAGAACAAAAAAATGGCACGACAATCGCATATTAAGGAAAGAGTTTAAGGAAATGGTTTAAGGAAGGCGACAAAGTACTCCTATTTAATCCCGCCTCAGACTCTTTCCAGGAAAACTTCGTTCTACGTGGTCCGGTCCCTTTGAAATTACCAATATCTTTCCGAATGGAGCAATAGAGATAAAAAGAAAAACGAGTGAACCATTCATAGTAAATGGCCAACGGTTGAAACATTACCATAATAGTGATAACAATGATTTCATTGCAATTCTTAAGCTTGCAAAGCCTCACGCTCATTCGAAAGAATAACACCTATCCTAATTATGTCGATCTTACGACAATAAACAAAGCACTTGGTGGGAGACAACCCACACTCCGTCTTTAACTATTTAATTTCCTCACAAATCTATAATTATTACTATTACTTAATTTTCATTTCTTTGTTATCTTTATTTATTTCTCATAAAGTTAATCAGTAAATTTCTGTATTATTGACCATTACTAACTTAATGCTATTATCTACTTGATTTTATCTAGCTACTGATTATCACAATGCAACAAGTAGATTACATGGATATAGTCTTCAGAGGCAGAGCTCAAAGGAGACGTTTTGAGACTCTATTTCAGAGAGAAATGACAATAACCTTATACCCAGATGAACACACCATGACCAAATTAGGTATAAGAGACAGTGTTATGTTTCTAAGTAACCGACTAGGCTGGGACACATTTGCTATCAAGAGAAAATTTAGTTCCATCACTAGGTTTACCTTAGATTTCTTAAGCTCCTTAGTGTACCTTCCAAACCATAGTATGGGATTTAACAAAGGCCCAATCACCTTTAGGTTGTTTGACAAAGACTACCACTACACCCACAGAGAAATGGTTGAACTCCTAGGATGTCCTAATGGCCCTGATACCTTTACTATTACCCAGGAAGACATACTTATGGACAATAAATTAGACCTCTTTTGGGGTAGCATCACTGGAAACAACCATCCCTAGCCAGACCTTATGCAATCAGAGAACATCCATAACCCTGCCATTCACTACTTTCATAAGATCCTAGCTCACACCCTATTCGGAAAGGAAAAGAACAGAACCCTTGTGTCCAAAGACGAACTATTTATAATGTATTGTGCATCACATGATCGACCTGTTAACGCCGCTACATTCATGATAGCTAATCTTTACCGCATAGCACAGGAAGACTATGGACCAATCTCAGTGGGAGGCTTAGTGACCATGATAGCGCATGCAATGGGACTACACTACCCAGTAGTCAAGGTTATATGACCTATGAACATCCAGTTTTGTGTCAACATTGGTATCATTAGGAACCTAGGCCCGAATGTATTTGAATTCCTCATTAACATCCAACCAGTACACCTGTTTACCCTGCCAGACCCTAGGACGAGTCTACATGATAGGAACAACTGGCTCTATGATTTGTTTGGACCACCGCCCCAAATCCATGATCACTATGACAATTATCTCTCTAATGCTGAATCACATGCCCCATTTATATCTGCTGCACCTCTCACCGATCATGCTGCTGCCATCAAAGTTGTTCAGACAGATGTCTCCAATTTGTGAGGCGAGCTGAGCACCCTCCGCATGGAATTCCACGAATTTATGGATGTAGTGACATAGAACCTGGATCACATTTACCAGCACTTATACTCGTTCTCTCCTCCTACCAGCAGTCGCCGTAATGGCTAATTTATTATAGTGTTACCGATTTATTGACTTTTACTTTATTTTATTTTCTTGTTAGGATTTTATTGTTATTTACTTTTACACATTGGAATTTATTTAATTACTTTATTTCCTTTTATTCCAGTAGACAGATTACTCCATCTTTTCCTGTCTACTCGATTCTTTTATTCGTCAATTTTGCGATTAAATTTCATTCCAATGTATCATGTTTACTATTCCCATACACTATATTATTGGTAAATTAAAAATTGCATATCCAAAGAAAAATAAAAGCACACGCATGGGAAACCAGACTGCATGTGGCACCCACCATACACACCAAAAGTGGCGTAGGCCACTACACAAGCCTGCACGCGCAGGCTGTGTATTTGGACCATTCAAATCACCTTTATTGTGATGTTCCTTGCATGTAGATAATGCCTTAATTCCATTTAACCACTTTCAAAACTCTTGGACCAAGGCATTGAATATGGTAAATGCTATTTACTTACCAATTAATTTTCCAACCACCTTCACCTCTATATAAACCACCAACATTACCTCAACAAACCACAACTCTCATTTACATATTTCTCTCCTCTCTTGCTCTATTCTCACTATATTACACTAGGAGTGTGAAATCCATTATGGCACAGATGAGGGAATACAAAATAGTGTTCAGAAACGGCAAGCCAGGCAAATTACAAGAGGAGACGTACACGTCTCTAAGCGCCAGAAGATCGAATCAACAAGGTATGCCGATGAACACTGTTTATATGCCTTAGGAATTCAAGATAGTGTTAACTATATGCTAGATATTTTGAATTTGAATTATTTTCTATCTCTCAAAGAACCTGTCTATGCTCAACTAACATTAGAGTTCCTAAGCTCATTAATCTTTAGTCCCACACCCAATACAAACTGCTCTAGTGGGACTGTCCAGTTTCATTTATTTAACGTCGAATACGCCCTTACATTTTCCCAATTAGCGGACCTGCTACATTTTCCCCATGAGGATGGTGTAGCAAGTGAGGTCCCAGATACTGAGGGTTGGCAACGCGCCTTCCAACCATTTTGGAGGGTAATAACCGGTATAGTAACCCATAGTTTTGAGGGAAACAAAGCCACTTTAATTCAAAACCCGGCTATTCGATATTTCCGCCAAATATTGGCGTGCACCATTTTTAGCCGAGCAGATTCTAACAAGGTGAACGAAAAAGGACTCTTTTATTTGTTTGCCACCTTTTTGCCACAAAATGTGAATCCCGTCTCGTTTATGCTATCACACATGCAAGCCATTGTCAATGCGAAGCGGGGCCTGACTATTTTCGGAGGTTTAATAACCTCCATAGCCAGAGTCCTAGGACTAGAAGAAAAATTCTCCAGACTAACCCAGCTCCCACATTATGCCATTGACATTAACATGGCAAAGAGCATGAAACTAGTAAAATGAAGGAGTGACGATAGATTTAATTTAATAACTGCTAACAATGTTTTTCAAGATCTTATCCACCCAAATCCAAATTGCACAGATGTGCGCAATCCGGATAATTATTGTTATACTAATAATCTGGTGCCTAACCAAGTCCATGCACACATTCTTGAGAATGTAGCTGCTGGTGAGGACACCGATGAGGATCACATTCCATAGCAAAGTGCTCCTGCTACTGACCCACACACCACACACACTTCATTTGAAAATGTTGCAGGTACATCTTCCAGTCAAAGACCAAGAAGAAATGTGGCACTAGCCACTCTTGATGAGATCTATGTTGAACTGCTGAGACGCTGAGAATTAGACGCTCAGCGAGACCTACAGATCCAAACCATGGGAGCTCAGCAAACTGAAATGATGCAAATCCTTCGCCAAATGCATCATGATCAGCACGAGAACACTTTCAGGACCGAATAGAACATGTCTGGCTTGATCGATGAAATGACAACACTGACAATGCGGGTGGAAGATCTCCAGAACTATACGCCACCTCACCAGCCAGGGAACGATGGACGTCCATGTACACGTGGCAGAAGGCGTCAGTAGCAGAATAACAAAAAGGAAAGAAAAAGGCAAGAAAAGATAAGAAAATGAGGTTTCCAAAGGGATAATGGGCCACCAAAGCAAATGGACTTGTGGCGCCCATTATCCAAAGGATACGGCGCCTGCCACATTGGGCCAAGAGGGAGGTGGCGCCCGCCACCAACCCTTGAAAAGTGGTAGGCGGTTGCAAAAAGAGTGGCACTCGCCACTCATCATGAAACTAGAGTTGTGGAAACCGCCACAACCTAGTCATCCTATTTTTCCTCCACCTTTTTAGCCATGGTTTCCACTACTTTTGCTACAAATGAGGAATATGGAAAGGATATATAAAAGACCTCTCAGACTCGCACGATGAATCTCTCTTCTTCCAGTTTTCAAGTCTACGATTAATTTTTTTTCTGCTTTATTTTTATTTTGGTTTCTAGGCAGTTTCTTACCATTGTAAAAGGGATAGTTTCTCCATATCGGGGACTATTACGTTTTATTATTTTTACGCATTTGGGATTCAATTGTAAGGGGTATTCATTGTTGTAGCGGTAAATTCATGATCATCAAGCTATTGACAAGCTAGAGATCAAATAATAAGAGTTGTCACCGCGCTTTTATTGTTTCCAAGGGAAAAGGGAAAAAGTACGAACAAAACCCAAAAGTAAGAAGTTTTCAAATCAAAACTAATAAAAAGTCAGAGATCACAAGTAAGGGGGTTGGTTACACAGAGGGAAGGTGTTAGCACCCAAAGTGTCCTAGGTACTCCTAGCGAGCCCTTTTTGTATGCATATGTACCTGGTATAAAGTGATGTTTACAAACAAATAGAGTGGGGGGATGAGAAAAGAATTCATTAATTATATTTTTGTGTTTGACAAGACCTTCGGTCTTGTGCCTACGTACCAACATAAAAATGAGGGATCAAAACCTCGTAGTTCGTGATACAAATTTCAAAGTGGATGCATTACTTTTAACAAAAATTAAGTTTGAAAGGCACAAAGGCCTAAAATGGTTTGCATGAATTAGTTCTTTTTGGATTTTTTTGAAAGTTTAAGTCAAGTATAGTTAAGTCTATTTACAAGTTTGATTTAAGAAAAGAAGTTTGAAAATGCAATGGCATAAGGCCAAAGTTTCTATCTTTTTGCAAAAGTGGCCAAAGTTTAGAACAAAAGTAGTTCACACAAAGAAGATTTTGAAAAAATAGAGGGAGAGATTTTGAAATTAAATAAATAGGGAGAATATGAAAAGACTATCCTATGTACAAAATTAAAAGTTTAGAGTTGAAAAGATCTGACCAAATGGGTAGCAATCCAATAGACAAGAATGTCAATAGAACCCCAGAATTCCCATAGAATTTTAGAATCAAGCAACACACAAATACACAATTATATTATCTTGAAGAGCAAGGCATCAAATAAAGATGGCCACATCCAAGCTTATCCATTCCATGATCTTCTCCAATATAGCGCATGTAACAGATGAATTCCACAAGTCACAGGTTCAAAATAACAGCTTCACAATGATCATGTTGCAGATGAACTTAGAGAGATCTTCAAAGATGTATCAAATGAAGTTCAAATTGCAAACACTTGGTTCTTCAACAAGTTGGCATTGGCCAAGTCCTTTAGCATAGGAAGGTTGCCTAGATTCTAAGTCCATTAGTCCAAGATCAAGCCAACAGTCCACTCAAAAGTTTTTTAGAATTTTTTGTTATTATTATGTACATTAATGGTCAAAGACCACACAAACAAGCAAAGTATACACAAGCAAAATATGTCACACAATATGGTCCAAATGGACAAAGTGAAAATTGCATTAACATAAAAAATTAGAATGATATGAATAATGGAAAATGAAATAGAGTGCTAAAATTAAATTGCATTAAAGTAAAAGCTTGAAATTAAAAGTTAGTTATTAATGAGTTAGAGGTTAGTATTGTTTTGCTTTTGCTTTTCATT
Source organism: Lathyrus oleraceus (assembly GCF_024323335.1). Classification (NCBI taxonomy): domain Eukaryota; kingdom Viridiplantae; phylum Streptophyta; class Magnoliopsida; order Fabales; family Fabaceae; genus Lathyrus; species Lathyrus oleraceus. The sequence continues at coordinate 123,058,350 of NC_066580.1, forward strand.
TTCAAGACATTCTTTGGAGAACACTCAACCCACTTATCACAAGCATGAATCCTTGAGCCAAAACATCTTCCAGAGGAAGGAAAGAAGGCCAAGTTTCCACATAATACCATGAAAGAGGGGGACTTAGAATCTCACTAACTAGAATGCTTATGCCTTTTATGTCACAAATTTAGCGCTATGTTAAGCAATCGTAATTGGACTTATGTAGAAGTCACAACTATTTGAGGTCGGGCAATAGAATTTTGTTGTTAATGCATGTTAGAGACATAGTATAATGGACTATGCTCATGAAACATACCACACACAAAGAGAATATGCAAAAGGTGTGACCTAATCTCATTCATACTCATGTCAATTTTTCATATCAACTAGCATTAGGACTTTGAGATATCATAGGCCAAATGGAATGAATGAATGAAGAAAGGGAATAGGATGAAGTGTGAGGGGAATGAATCAAAATGGAATGAATGAATGAAGAAAGGGAGATGGAATGTACATTCCACAAATCCCCTAAATCCAATGATATTAATTTGACAAAGTCAAATCAACCTTGACCAAGGCCTAACAACAAGAGTTAAACATAAACAAGTCATCAAAATTGGTCAACAAATTTATTTGGCATTTATTCAAATTAAAATACTAAAATAGTGCATTTAAATTAAATATGGTTTGTCCAATTCCTAAAATCTCATCAAAACACCAAAGAAATGGCCATGAGATTTATCATAGGTCAAACAAGGTCAAAGAACCTTGGAGAAAAAATTTCATAATTTTTGGACATTTAAAAATATTTTTAAACAATTAAAAGAAATGCAAAATCAATTAATTCATGAAAAATATTAATAATGATCCAAAAAATAATTTTAATTCAGAATATGAAAGAGAAAAATATTTGAATTTTTTTGGTGAAAGTCCCATATTTTTTGGATCAATATTGAATTTAATATGAATTATTGAAAATAATGCAATTAAAATGAAAATTAAAATATCAGAAAAAACGTGGACCACTTGATCTCCCTCATTAATTGAGGTGGTAGATCAAGTGGCCAGAAACATGCGCTCCACCGTGCATATGAGTCAGCACACCATAACATTAGTATTCAAAAGGAACGATCGTGATTAAAACAAATTACATGGATCCTGTGGCTGTGAGAAATGTCAGCGCATGGCCGGAGCTGTAGCTCTGGTCTTCTTCTCCGGTGGACCTCACCGGACAGGTCCACCATCAACCATCACCAAAATTAAAAACAAGGACATGAATTCAAAGTAAAAATGGCACTGAGTTCGAATCTGACCTCAATTCACTCTAACTCCAGGTATATTGAGAGATACATGAAGTTGAAATTTGAGGTACATGAACTCAGTTGCTTCGATTTGGCCTCGAAGCAACTCAATCTTCTTGCCTACATTGGTAGGACTTCAGACAACCAAAGAATCAATAGAATTGAGCAAGAATTTTAGAGAATCTAAGAGATCAAAATTTCTGGAAAATACCTTCAATGGAGGTCTGGATTCAACTTATCTTGATCTTGCTTGTGCTTGATCTCACTCTACTTGCTTGCAGAAGAAGGATTGGATGCTTAAAAGGTTGTGGATTCCTGGAGATTTGAATTTCAAAACAATGGAAATTCAACCTCAAATTCAAATGAATTTCTCAGGTTTATTGTAAAGTGAGGGTTAGAGATGGGGGATCAAAGCTGGCGCGAAGGTTTGTCCATTGTTGAGCATATGAGGCTCTATTTATAGCTGAAAGCATTGATATTTGCACACTCGAAATCACTTTCTAAATTTGGTCATTGATGATGCATGGGTGCATGGGCGTGCATAGGCCCATAAAATCATTGCAATAAGTCCATAAATGAATGTTAGGTAGTTTGAATTCAGCCTGGATTGCAAGGCAAGTGTACATTTGGATTTGAATTTGATCTTTTCCAAGTGATGACACCATGTTCATGCCATGCGCAGCCTATGCATTCCTTGTCCAAAATGAATGAATTTTAGCTCTTTGGAAAGGTGAGATCAATAGGAAGAACTTTCATGTTCAACACTTTTTCATTCGGAGCTTGTAACTTGAAAAAATTTAAGGTGGAAGTTTGGAAATTTTTGACATACCAAAATTTTTCTAAGTGTAAAGCCATATGTCTCAATATTCCACCTTGCTTAACTTTTTATATGAGCTTCAAATGAGAAAAGTGTCTTCATCAATGTTCTATCTATATCAAAGACCTTCAAATTAGTCACCAATTTCATGTCATTTGGATTTGAAATGATAGAGTTATGTATTTTTGAAGTTTGGAAAAATCACTTGATCAATGGTATAGGTCAAAAGTGACCTATAATGTAACCTCATATCACATGCTCAAAAAAGTTGAATTAGCTCCCACTCCAAACATAAAAGTTGAATTAGACACATTTAATTTGATTGTGAAACTTTGAAATATTTCATCTCATAAAAAATGAGCAAGTTATGGCCTTGGGAAGTTGACTTTCAAATTAGGGTTTAGACAAAATGACCTATAATGTTTCAACATAGAAAATGATTTTACAAGCAAAAATATCTCTAGGTGTAAACATGAAAGTTGTTTGGAATGTTATTTAGAGTATGTTTTCTCTTGGAATCATTTTCATATGGTGAAAATTGTAGGAGATAGGGTCTAGGGAGACCTAGTTTTGATTAGATGAATCCATCTAGCCAACCACCATCAACCAACTTGCTAACTTCCAATTCTATTGACTTTCTTGGCTCATGGTAGATCATATATGCATAAGATGATGAACTTTTAAGTGTCCCTTGAGAAATTTGATCAATTGGTGAGATAGCTTGTTGGAGAATGTAGCGGGGTATTCGTTACCATTAGAGATATTGACTAAATCCAAGGTAAGCCATACAAGTCGAGTCTTCACCGCACTTCTATTTATCCAAAGGAATGGTTAGAAAGCGAACAAAAACCTAAAAGTTTTATCGAATCAAAAACTAGTAAAAGAGAGTCAGAGATCTGGGTAAGGGGGTTGGTTATGCAATGGGAAGGTGTTAGGCACCCAAAACAACCTAGGTACTCCTAGGGAGCCCTTTTCACATTTGTTGCAAGGTTGTTATTTTTTGTGAAAAAATTTGTTTGTGCAAACATGATTGAAGAGATGAGAAGAGAATATACAAGTTATTTATATTTTTTGTGTTTGGATGGATAAACCCATTGCCTACGTACCATCTTAAAAAGGTAGGATCAAAACCTCGTAGTTCGGGGTAAAAATCTCAAAATGAGTTGGTGAATTGATTGGTCCAAAAGCCTTAAGGTCTTTTGTTATCAAAGGGAGAAAACTCAACCTAAAACCACAAATCCAGCATGTGAGGATAGCTTCAACATGCTAGTGAGGGGTTAACCCTATAATAAGCATGGAAGACTCATTGTCCATCACTAAGGATATAGGTGAGTATTACATCTACCTCAAGGATAACTCAAACCTAATAGCTAAAGGTTATGAGAAAAGTTTTTATTAAGAAAGTGGCCATTGAAACCACACAAAAAAACATTTGAATGGGTTATATTTACCAATGAAAAGTATGTACAAAATATGGTCAAAGTTGACTTAGAGATTCAATTCAAAATAAGTGTTATGAAAAGAGAGTTTGAAAATCAAAAGCATAAGGCTTAGGTTTCTAAGGTTGAAAACAAGTGTTAAATGTTTGCACAAAAGTTTTGGCTTGGGTTAGAGTGGAGAGAAGAAGAAGAATGGCTAGAGTCCTAAACATGCAAAGAGCTAAGGAATAAGAAACAAAACCACAAATGGAGTTCCCCTCTTGAGATCATATTGATGATCCAAGTAGCTCCCATCCTTTGGAATAAGCAATCACATAAGCATAAACTTGAGCAATCAACAAACAAGTCTCTTAGCAAACTCCTCAATGAATCTTGGATTTCTCTCTCTTGGAAGCCCATGGCAATGGTTCCCCAAATTGGCTCAATGTTAGAGTCCCTAGCACAAAAACAACACACATCAAAAAGTTCTATTAACAATCAAAGAATGGACAAGAGGGAGTTTAGAATATGGTCCTTTCAATGTTCATCTTCAAGCTTTAAGCACTCTAAAGGCATGAGGCCTAGTTGCTCTTTGACATTTAAGCATTCTAAAGGCATGAGGCCTAGTTGCTCTTCAAACTCCATTAGCTTGGGTAAAGTCCTAAGATCTAAGTCCATTTTGTCCAATTCTTTGCATTTCGTTCACAACAAACAGACAAACACAAGCACAAAAGATATATATACAATTATATGCTCAAGTGAGCAAAAGGCAAATGGCATTAGCATAAACATGTGCTCAAGTGAGCAAAGGAAAAAGCAAATGAATAATATGTACAAGAATAGTAAATTGCATAAAAAGTAAAGAGCAAAAAGTAAATGTTAATGGTTAATGATTAGTGTTAATAGTTAGTGTGCCCTAAGGCATATTTAGCGCTATGTTAAGCAATCGTAATTGGACTTATGTAGAAGTCACAACTATCTGAGGCCGGTCAATAATAATGTAGGCAACAACACAAGTTAGAAGTCTTGATTAGTGAACCAAGTTCCAACAACTTGCCATGCCAAAAAGAAAAAGAGAATTAATCTTGTATTGGTTTAAGTCTTTTGCATGATTTAGGAAACAACATATCCTTAATGCAAAGCCATTCACTTGATCAATTGATCAAGATGAATTAGATTTGAATCAAGGAAGATTAAGTCTCCCTAATCAATGCTAACTTATCAACCTTCAACTCATTGATCAAAAAAAGAAAAAGAAGAAGAAGAAGAAAGAGATGAATAATGGAAAAGGAAATGGAAAGAATAAAGTGCATAAGGTGCATAACTTATCAACCATGTGTGTTGACCAAATGACATTGAAAGTCAAAGTCAAACAATAAGAAACCAGAAATGGGATGAAGATTGGAGGTCAAATAATAATCAAAATATTTTTGGCATTTTTAATATTAAAATAACTTGAATTAAAAATAAAAGAAAGGTCAAACTTCAAAATCACTTCAAATCAACCTTGAAAGGTCCAAGTGATTTATCCCAAGTTCAACAAGGCCAAACCAAGTTTGACAAAAAAATTCAGCATTTTTAAAAGTCAGAAACTATTTTTAATCAATTAAAAATGAATAAAAATAACCTAATTGAACTAAAATCTAAAATAAATCTCAAATCAATTAAAAATTGATGAGAATATTTTTCATAGATTCATCATCATTCAAATAGGTTAGGAAAATATTTTTGTATTTTTTGAATATCAAATACTATTTAAAATGAATTAAAAATAACCAGAAAAGAGAAAATTCACAAAAAATATCAAATGACAAAATAAAAAAAATTAAAAATCAATTTTAGAAACTAGAATTTAAATGGAGAAGAATGCAGTTGGTCCCATATTTTTTGGATTAAAAATAAAGAAGTTATGAATTTTTGAAAATAAAGGAAATAAAAGAAATTAAATCAGAAATTAATAAAATCAAAAAAACCAGGAGCGTCTGATCAAGCCTCATTAATTGACGTGGCTGATCAGACACTCCACATGCGCGCTTCCATGGTAGGCTTTAGTCAATGCGAAACATGTGGCATTATTGAAAGTAAACAAAATGCATGGCTGAGATTAAAACGTGGGAGATGCATCCAACGATCCAGATTGAATCTGGCATGGTGGACGGTGGCCAACGCCACCGTCTTCTCCGGCGAGCACTCAAGCTCCGCCCAGAGTTACAGGTCCTCCAAACTCAACCAAAATCCACGATCTAGATACCAAATTAAAGCTGGGGTGATGTACATCACCCCTGTACCATCCATTTCTGCTCTAGATCTCCACAGTGAGAGAAATCAGAGGTTGAAACTTGATGGTGTTCATCATGAACTTGTTAGATTTTGAAAATTGAATGCACAGCAATGATGCCTCTGTGGAGAGGACTTCAAACAATACAATAGTCAAGCAAATAGGTCAAGAAATAGTGAGTTTCGAAGAAAAAACCAGTTGAAGAGAACCTTTGAATTGTGGTGATCTGAGCTTGCTTCCTTGCTTCCTTTGGCCAAACAGAAGTACAATGGACTATGAGAGAGAGGTCTAGGAACTTTAGATCTAGAAATTCAACCAGATTTAGTTGAATTTCAGATTTGAGAAATTTGAATGAAAATGCAATAGTTCCTTTGGTGAGAGGTTTGGTTTTCAATTCAGCAGCATTTCAGGTTGATTCATGGGTGGAAATTGAATGGAATGATGCTTTTATTTATAGATGGAGAGGCAAGGCAAGTGTGATCAAATCTGGGTGCACGGCAAATGGATATTCATTGCATGGGCTTGCATGATCATGTAGAAGGCCCAAACTCAATGCCAAATGCAATCTGAGATATAATTGAGCTGAAATGGACATGTAGTTGGCAATGCATAGGCTTGTGTAATGAGTTTCAACATGTTATGCACAATTATGCCTAAAACTTCTCCTCTTCGAAAATGCCATTTGCCAAATCCAAACATGAGCATGTGAGTAATGGTTGGAAAAGTCTTGATGTAAGGAACAAATGTTATGTTGGGCAAAAATCCATTTGAAGTGTGGAAATTAGTGAATTTTGAGTTTAAAGTGTAAGGTGCAACACATGCAAAGGTGAGGTTTCCAAATTTGGTCAATGTTCAAGCCCCTCTTTTTTGATGATGCATGCCTCAAATGAAAAAACCTCCAACATCAAAGTTGTAGATCTTCTCAAGAAAATCAAAACGGACTTAAATTTTTCATCATTTGGATTTTTGATGAAAGAGTTATAGGCGCTTGAAGTTGGAGTTTTTTGACTTTCAATGCATTTGATCCAAAGTGACCTGTAATGTTTTGCATTATCACATGTATTTCCTTTGAGATTTTGAAATTTTGTTCAACATAACATTTGAAGTAGGCATCTTAATATTTCCAATTCATTTGATCCCATCTCAAAATCATAAAATATGAATGAGTTATATTCTTGGGAAGTTGACCCAAAATTAGGGTTTCAGTCAAAATGACCTATAATGTATTGGAATGGGAGATGACCTTCCAAGCTTCAAATCAATTTTTGATGAACATGAAAGTTGTTCATATTGTCCTTAGTAACAGTTTTTCTTTTGGGATCATCTCCATTTGACCAACACATAAAAATATAGGTCTCAGTGTATTTCAAAATAATCAGATGAATTGACTGATCAACTTCTCAAGTCCACAACTCATATCTTGATGAATTGATGATTGAGGGCACTCAAATATGTTCAAATATGCATGAAATTATGAATTAAATAACTTCCCTTGATTGTATTTGACCATGGGTTGAGGTTGCTTCAAGAGCAAGGCATTGTGGATGATCTGATGAATTAGGGTTTCCTTGGGAGATAAACCTCAAACCCTTTAACTTGCTTTGATCAAAATGATGAATTGAGATGCTAGGGAGGCATATTTTATGGATGAAAGTTTTGGGAACCATTACCATGCTTGCTTTCCTCTTCTCTTGGCCATATCTTTGCACCAATGATATCCTTGAAACTTTTGACCTTGTGATTGCTCAAGCTATAAACAAAAGATGTTAGTGACATATTTTTGTGCTTTTGGTTAGTAAACAAAATAAGAAAAGCAATAATATACAATTCAATCATGCTTGGTGATCTCAAACCACTCACAAGAGGTCCCACCCAAAGGTAAGGGGAACCAAGATGCTTATGATCCTTGAGGCAATGCAAATGCAATGTTATGATACCATGAGGGATCTTAGGGTCAAAATTGGGGTCTTACAGATGCCCCTATTTAAGGTCATTCTAGCCGGAGAAGTGAAGGTTAAAATCTTCGTCTCGACGGGGTAGAATGGGCTTAAATAATAACAAAGAGACGAATTTTGGTCCCTAAGAGACCTCATGATGCGAATGTATGTATGCAAACAGTAATACTCTGTGGGGGGATGTGCCCACAAAGGAAAAGATCAGAAGGAATCTGATAATCCCTATGAGTAATTCACTCTATGGGGAAGAGACTCTACCGAGGAGTAAAGGAATAAAAATGCGTGAGCAGGTAACGACTTGAGACTTACTGAGAGACACGAAGGGAATCTAGTGAAATACATCAACGGAAAGACTCGAGCTGACTCAAAGATGCACGTATTGGGGAATATGCCAATACAGAAAAAATTATCCATAACGGATACTTTGGATAAAAATCCGGACTCAGGTGGGGAAATAACAAATTAGGTATTACCGGTTACTGGGTAATAAACTCAAAAAGAGATCATGTGACCCCACCAGTATAAAGGGTGAGAGAAAAATATGCTCCGGGAGAATGAATATCTAAGACCGGTACAAGGGTGAGAGATATCAAACATCCGAGATCATCTGAGGATGACCTAAAAAAGGTACACTTCAGCTCAGGAAAATATGACTCCACCAAGGGACAACCAGCCAAACATAGGGAGCAGAAGGAAGGAACACCAGGGATGCCGGTTACTGGGCATATAATAGGTGACCAACCAAAACGTGAGTTGGGGAATATTCATAAGACACTCATCATCCAAAAGAGGGCTAAACGCAAACTCGATTATAGGATGGACATTCGATTCCAAAAAGGGATACGAATCTTACTCAACTGGGGAAGAACAAAAGGCTTCGACCAAAGAGTGCATGAGATATATTATCTATTACCGTTAGAACGTAGATAATATACTCGCATGGAAGATTATCCATAACCGGTTACTGGGTTAATAAAGGATAAATCGACCGAAAAGAAAGGACATCGGGACACCGAAACTAGGTATATAATGATGACCATTCAAGGGGAGCAACAACCATTACCGGCAATCGGTATAAAAATGACTTTCTGGGGATAAACTGCCTGATCAGAGCAATCATCCAAGAAATATACCACCGGGGGTGAAGAACTTATCAATACCGAATATTGGATAATGATAGCCGTCAAGGAGGGGATTACATCTATCGGATACTGGGTAGAAAACCACGGAAAGGTAACCGTCATCGATTAAGATGAACAAGCGGTTAACTCTACAAGGGGATGAAATAGGGTTTACAACTACCGGTATAAGGGTAGAAAACCACAGACTCCGTCGGGGAAAAGATGAATGATTACTGATTACTGAGCAATTATTCATTTATACCATAGGAAAGCATAGGAAACAGTCACAAGAGGCCAATCTAGGATCAAACTAAAGAGGCAAGCTGAATCAAGACTCGTCCTAGTGAGGATATAACTCAATAGGGGATCCCATCCCAATATATGTGTTGGGAGGAAACAGAAACAATCATCATCCACGAGGATATAACTCGGTGGGGAATATGGGAGGAAAGATAAACACTTTCTGCTTAAGGGACCGACTCTATGAGGAGATCAGACACATACATCTGCTCGGGGACATGTGTTACCAACTAGCAGGGGATCGCAAACAAAGATATATGGCAAAGAATGCAACATGAATATCCGAATGTTTGAAAACTATATGCACACATGCGCAGTTTGTGTATGATGAATGCTGACAAACAGACGTTTCTAAACACCAACGAGTCCAGCGAATAAGTACACAAACATCTGGTACTACATCTGAAGGGAGAAAGCCAAGATAACAAAGAGCGTCAATTGTCCCAACTGGGGCAAAGTCATTGCACAAATGAACTCCGACATAGGGGCAACTCTACTGGGAAGTTATCCAAATGGTCATCAAATACCATATTACCAAAGAGATCACATCTGCTGAGGAGGAATAGATCACTACCCTGCCGAAGGGAGGAGAGATGAACATCTTACCAAACACCCTGTTCGGTAGAAAAACCACAAAAGTCTCCGGAGGAAGAGGATACAAGTAGGCCTGGGATGTGAATAATTGTTCTACCCTGTTGGGGGATCATACCATTTTTAGGAGAGCACTGAAGATCTCTTGAGTATCCTTATGTTATTGTGAATGTTCACTTTGTTTAAAAACAAAATTATGAAAAATTTGATTATTTAAAACAATGACATTTTTCAATTAAAACATGCAAAACATTTGTTGAATAGAAACAAATAAGAGTGCGAATAAATGGATAAAGGCTCAAATTTATTTGATGGAATGGTAGTCTGCAAATGGCAAGACTCCATAGATCTTTACAAATTTGAGATTGGTGATGTATATTGGAAAAGGGCTACATTGAACATAATCACCATTTCTCCACCAATTATGAATCCGATGTACTTGAAGCATTGGTTGATGATGAATGGGCGAGAATCTCTGACGGATAACAATTGTAGAACAAAGTCTTGTCAGGATGCAGTTACTTGCCAAATCCCTAATTTTTGCCTAGATTGCCCCAGGGTGAGGTATTCAATCTAGCGGGATACATATATTCATTTTTTCATGTCTCTAACTTTTGCCTGGATCGCCCTTTCGGGTTTTCAATCCACCGAGACGCTCATTTTTGCCTAAGCCGCCCTTTCGGGTTTTCAACTTAGCGAGCTATTCTGTTTTTTATTTAGGTGAAGTATTTCTTGACTGCATCTGAATTCACAAGACGAGTGAAATCATCCCCATCCATAGTTGTAAGTATCAATGCACCGCCGGAAAAGGCTATCTTAACAACATATGGACCTTCATAGTTTGGAGTCCACTTGCCCCTGGAATCGGGTGCGAAAGACAAGACTTTCTTGAGCACAAGGTCACCTTCTCGGAACACACGAGGCTTGACCTTCTTATCAAAGGCTTTCTTCATTCTTTGTTGATATAATTGACCATGGCACATGGCAGTCAATCTCTTTTCTTCTATCAAATTCCACTGGTCATAACGACTTTGAACCCATTCAGCATCAGTCAACTTGGCTTCCATCAAGATTCTCATTGATGGGATCTCCACCTCTACTGGGAGCACAACCTCCATGCCATAAACGAGAGAGAAAGGGGTTGCCCCTGTCAAAGTGCGAACAGAGATACGATATCCATGTAAAGCAAACGGAAGCATCTCATGCCAATCTTTATATGTGACAACCATCTTCTGGATTATCTTCTTGATATTCTTATTAGTAGCTTCAACATCCCCATTCATCTTGGGTTTGTAAGGGAAAGAATTATGATGCGCAATCTTGAACTCGCTACACAGCTCTTTCATCATCTTGTTGTTCAGGTTAGATCCATTATCAGTAATGATCTTCTCTGGCACACCATAACGGCATATGAGTTGATTCTTGATAAACCTCACAACCACCTACCTGGTCACATTAGCATATGATGCTGCTTCAACCCACTTAGTGAAATAATCAATTGCTATGAGAATAAATTTGTGTCCATTGGACGCTTTCGGTTCTATCATGCCAATCATGCCGATTCCCCACATGGAGAAGGGCCATGGTGACGAAATCACATTCAAAAGTGTCGGAGGAATATGAATCTTATCCGCGTAAATCTGACACTTATGGCATTTCTTCACATATTTGCATCAGTCAGACTCCATTGTCAGCCAATAGTAGCCTGCTCTCAACATCTTTCTGGCCATGGCGTGTCCATTAGAATGAGTACCAAATGAACCCCCATGGACTTCAGTCATTAACAGGTCTGTTTCGTGTCTATCCACGCATCTGAGCAGAACCATGTCAAAATTTCTTTTATAAAGTACGTCACCATTGAGGTAGAAACTGCCTTCCAATCTCCTCAAAGTCTTCCTATCTTTCACAGATGCCCCAGGCGGGTAAATCTGGCTCTGAAGGAAACGCTTGATATCATAATACCATGGCTTATCATCTTTCACTTCTTCAACTGCAAACACATGAGCTGGTTTGTCCAGGCGCATTACAGTGATATTGGGAACTTCATTCCAAAGTCTTACCACAATCATCGAAGCAAATGTAGCAAGAGCGTCTGCCATCCGATTCTCGTCTCGAGGAATATGATGGAAGTCAACCTCAGTAAAGAATGTTGAAATCCTCCTCGCATAATCCCTATATGGAATGAGGCCAGGCTGATTCGTTTCCCATTCACCCTTAATCTGATTAACAACGAGGGTCGAATCACCATATACATCAAGATGCTTGATCCTTAGATCAATGCACTCCTCCAATCCCATAATACAGGCCTCATATTCAACCACATTATTCGTGCATTTGAAAGTTAGCCTTGCTGTAAAAGGAAAATGTGTGCCCTGAGGAGTAATAATCACTGCCCCAATACCATTTCCATATTGATTTACAGCGCCATCAAATACCATGCTCCAACGGGATCCAGGCTCTGGCCCTTCAGCGAGCGTAGGCTCATCACAATCTTTCATTTTTCAAATACAGAATCTCCTCATCTGGGAAATCATACTGAACTGACTGATAATCCTCAATCGGCTGATGTGCCAAGTGGTCAGCCAAAATACTACCTTTAATAGCCTTCTGAGCTCGATACTCAATATCATACTCAGATAACAACATCTGCCAACAGGCAATCTTCCTTGTTAAAGCAGGCATCTCGAAGATATACTTGATTGGATCCATTCTGGATATCAACCAAGTCGTATGATTTAACATATACTGGCGTAAGCGCTTAGCGGCCCAAGCCAAAGCACAGCATGTCTTCTCAAGCATTGAGTATCGAGACTCACAATCAGTGAACTTCTTGCTCAAATAGTAAATAGCATACTCTTTCTTTCCTGATTCGTCTTACTGACCAAGGACACAACCCATTGAGTCTTCAAGAACAGTCAGATACATAATCAATGGTCTTCCTTCCACGGGCGGAGACAGGATCGGAGGCTCAGACAGATACTCTTTAATACTGTCAAAAGCTTTCTTGCAATCCTCGGTCCAATCATGAGACTGATCTTTCTGGAGGAGCTTGAATATCGGTGCACATGTGGCAGTCATGTGGGATATGAATCTGGAAATGTAATTCAAGCGGCCAAGAAAACCTCGAACTTGCTTCTCAGTTTTGGGCGCAGGCATCTCTTGTATTACTTTGACCTTTGCAGGATCAACTTCACTACCTCTTTCACTGACAATAAAGCCCAATAACTTACCGGAACGGACTCCAAATGTGCACTTGTTCGGATTCAGACGAAGCTTATACTTCCTCAAACGCTGAAAAAGCTTCAACAAGTGCTCTACATGTTCAACTTCCGTTCTTGATTTAGCGATCATGTCGTCGACGTATACCTCGATTTCCTTGTGCATCATATCATGAAACAAGGTAGTCATAGCTCGTTGATACGTGGCTCCGGCGTTCTTCAAACCGAAGGGCATCACTCGATAACAGAATGTTCCCCAAGGTGTGATGAATGTTGTCTTCTCCATATCCTCAGGTGCCATCTTAATCTGATTATATCCGGAAAATCCATCCATAAATGAGAAGGCATTGAATTTAGTTGTATTATCTACCAACATATCAATATGTGGTAGAGGAAAATCATCTTTCGGACTGGCCTTATTCAAGTCTCTATAGTCTACCCATTGAATGAGAAGACATTGAATTTTCCGTCTTTCGGAAAATCCATCCATAAATGAGAAGACATTGAATTTTCCGTCTTTCTTAGGCACGGGAAAAATATTGGCCACCCATTGAGGATATGTAGAAGTCACCAGAAACCCCGCATCAATCTGCTTCTGAACTTCTTCTTTGATCTTTACTGCCATATCAGGATGAGTTCTTCTGAGCTTCTGCTTCACAGGCACGCACTCAGGCTTCAAAGGCAAGAAATGTTGCACAATATCTGTATCTAGACCAGGCATGTCTTCATATGACCAGGAAAAGATGTCAACATATTCTCGTAGCAACTCAATCATCCCCTTCTTAACAGACTCTTCCAGGAGTGCCCCAATCTTCACTTCTCGCACACAATCCTCAGACCCCAAGTTGACTGTTTCCAGATTCTCCAGATGCGGGTGAATGATCTTCTTTTCATGCTCAAGTAGACGGTTAATCTCGTCAGGAATCTCTTCAACATCATCTTCTTCCGCCTTAAATACAAGGAATTCAAAGTTGGGAGATGGTGTTGGGTCATTATGTTCAATGGGTTCGATTAACCTGCATAATGTTTTTGGATGTAAAGAGCTTTTAGAATTCAAACAAGGCAAATCATTATGCAGATGAAAAGATTGATTTTATTCTATTTTTGAGGTTTTATGTGATCACCAATTTCATGCGAAAGCGAAAAGGGAAAATAATTGGAAAAACAAACATTTAACATGAATCTATTGAATGAAAATATCATTGTGTTTATGCGCTAACAATGTCATCACTCCTCCCTTTGGCATGGGAAGAGGGTTTTTAAACACAATGAACATTACTTTGACTTATGGATAACTGTTGGAATATCCACAGCGACCCAATTATTGCAAATCCCTCCAGGGATGATGCAGTTGCCAGAATCCTCTTCGTCCCCTTCCAAGATGGCAGCAGCCTCCTCGTCTTGACTGGTGTGGATGAAACCTCCACTTGTGAACAGCCCTTGCGTATTAGAAACCCCAGAAGAATAACCTATGCCAGCCCGGGACTTGTTGTCTTTTAACTCAATCATTTGCCCCAAACCAGCAGTTGCGCCATGCTCAATGGCCAACTTTGCATCTTTGTAGGAAGCAAATGTAGGAGTTCTCTTCTTAATAGGCTCAGCAATAGATAAAGCTTGGAACGGAGTTCCAACTTCATCCTCAGCATCTATATAAGAGAAGGAAGACAAATGGCTAACCAGGAGAGCCTTTTCTCCCCCTACCACCACCAGCTTCTTATTCTTCACAAACTTCAGTTTCTGGTGTAGGGTGGATGTCACGGTGCCAGCCTCGTGAATCCATGGTCTGCCTAAAAGATAGCTATACGATGGGTGGATATCCATAACCTGGAAGGTAATCTGGAAGTCGCTTGGTCCGATTTTGACTGGGAGATCAACCTCACCAATCACAGTTTTGCGAGACCCATCGAAAGCCTTCACAACTACTCCACTCTGCCTCATGGGAGGCCCTTGGTATGACAACTTTGCGAGAGTGGTTTTTGGCAATATGTTTAATGATGACCCAGTGCCCACCAGAACATTGGACATGGCGTCTTCTTTGCAACCCATAGATATATGTAATGCCAAGTTGTGGTCTCTTCCCTCCTCAAGGAGATCAGAGTCACAAAAACTCAAGTTGTTACAAGCGGTAATGTTTGCAACAACGCTATCAAATTATTCTATTGTGACATCGTGATCCACGTACGCCACATCCAACACCTTCTGCAGAGCTTCTCGGTGTCGTTCTGAATTCAAAAGCAATGATAACACATATATTTTGGATGGCGTTTGTAGAAGCTGGTCTACAACGTTGTACTCGCTTCTCTTGATGAGCCTCAGCATCTCATCACAGTCTTCTTTCATATTGCCACTCAGGCCAGCAGAAGCAGGAGTTCTTAACATAGAGGAGGGCTTAACAACAAGTTCCGGATTCGGAGTGCTCACAGCATCCCCAATCGGGCGCTCAGCAAAATCAACATCAACACTTCCTCGAACATCAGCTTGAGGCTTCGACGGTGCTGAAAATACACGACCGTTGTGGGTCAAACCGCTGACGTCGGCAATGTTAACAACAAATGAGGAGGGCAAGGACACCTCTTTCCCATTTTCCACTGCTACAACATTGTAGCGATAGGGAACCGCTTTCTCGGAGGAGTACGGTACAGGTCCGGCTGGTTTGATGACGAGAGCAGGAGGAGCCTTCTGCTTGCTACCATCATACTTTATGACAACAGGCTCAGGTATCCGGAGTACCGGAGAAATTACATTGACTTCGAGCTCATCTTCGTCAACATTTCTATTTTGAAGGATCTCAATGACTCCTTCGTCCAACATCTCTTGCACATCATTGCGCACCTGGCGACATCCTCTCTGGTTGACAGAACAGACTCTACATCCGTCGTGGTCATGCTCATAATGGCTATAGTCACACAGCAATCTATGCGCCTCAACCAACGATTGTCGGATATGACTGAAATATTTCACCTTGTACTTGCCAAGGTAGCCCTGGACCATATTGACAGACTTCCCATGTTCGGGCAATGGGTTCTTCTTTACGTTCGGACCTACTTCCTCGAAAAACAAAATCCCTCTTCTCACAAGGTCTTTCACCTTGGTCTTCAGGGGATAACAGTTCTCTACGTCGTGTCCGGGAGCACCGGAATGATACACACAATGAAGCTCAGGCTTGTACCACCACTGAGGGTTAGCAGGTACAGTGGGAGGGTCTCGCGGAGTGATCAGCTTTCTATCGATCAACGACGGATAGAGTTCAGCATAAGTCATCGGAATTGGATCAAAGGTGGCCCTTTTCCTCTCATAGCTGGTGCTGGCATCGTTGTTATTATTTCGAGGCTGATAGGCCTGCTGTTGTGGACGCTGTTGTTGTTGATATTGCTGAGTTTGCGGTTGTTGATAATGCTGAGCTTCCCTGAAAACAGGTGCTATATGAGCCACCTGATGCTGATTGTTGACTGGGCGAGCAATCTTCCTCTTCACAGAGGGTCTTCTTTTGACATGGGAAGACACGACATGTGCCTCTCCCTCCTTCTTCTTCGCAAAGCTTCCATATCTCTTTGCCGAAGAGCCTCCATCTCGAGTTAAGCGTCCTTCACGGACCCGTTCTTCCAGTCTTATCCCCATGTTCACCATCTTGGTGAAGTCTGAGGGAGCACTGGTTATCATCCTCTCGTAGTAAAACGAGCTCAAGGTCTTCAAGAAGATCTTGGTCATTTCTTTCTCCTCAAGGGGAGGCACTATCTGAGCTGCCAATTCGCGTCACCTCTAGGCGTACTCTTTGAAGGTCTCTTTCTCTTTCCGGGACATCGCCCTCAACTCGTCCCTATCAGGAGCCATATCCACATTGTATTTATATTGCTTGATGAATGCCTCGCCAAGATCGTTGAAAGATCGGATGTTCAAACTCTCCAAACCCATGTACCACCTGAGAGCGGCACCGGACAGACTGTCCTGGAAATAATGGATGAGCAGTTGGTCGTTGTCAGTTTGCGTTGACATCTTGCGAGCATATATCACAAGATGACTGAGAGGGCATGTGTTCCCCTCAAGGTTTTCAGTTCCTTGCGAAGCTCAAGGAATTGGTCCTTCATATCATCCATCTTTTCATAAACGTCCGGGCCCTCAGATGGCTCAGAGTGGTAAATGGTATCTTCGACCCTTGGTAACATGTGCACAACGGGCGGTGGCACTGAAAGGACCGGGCTAGATGCCGACAGAGAAGCAAGAGTAGGGGCAAAACCCTCTGGTACAAAGTTGGGGGGCATTCCCCAAGGGAACCCAGCTGGCATAGATGGCGCGAAATGAGCCGTTGCAGCAGGCACAATAGAAGTCACGATCTCAGAAATGGCAGTCCTCTGGGGAGGAGTTGATGGCGTTGGAGAAGATTGGCTCTGAGCGGCCAAGAATGACTCCATCAAGGCAGTCAACCTGGCTACTTCCTCCTTCAGCTCGCGGTTTTCTTGTTCTAGATGATCCATCAGTCTCGAAGAATTGGCTCTAGTGTAGTACCGGTGAGTCAGATTGTCTTCAAAATAAATGAAGAACACAGAGTTAGACCAAAGGACAAGAAGCCGGGAACAAAACCTGCTTATGCACATAATGCATGCAATGCTCGTGCATATGATTTGTTTTTTATTTCAAAGGAACTTTAGAGTTCTATTTGCAAATTTTGGAAATATTGAACACTTATCATATATGAAAGTATCTTGGTGCTAATATCTGGAAAATGGTTTTACATCAAAGAAGTATAACATTGGTAACCACATACAAGAGAAAAGGAAAATAATCATCCTATGGATCCCTAGAAACAATCGTCTAAAGCTCGGGACACAGGAAGATAAGAAGCGCGAAGCCTCTTCACCTCTTCCTCATAAGCTGCCTCCATATTTGCCTTCTCCTTGGCGAGTCGATCGTACTTCCTCTTCCAGAACCTAGAAGACTGAGGAAGTAGAGAAGTCCATGCATCATTAGGATCATCAATAACCTGATGCTCGAGGAACTCAATCAAAGCATCCTTTTCCTTGATCTGCTGAAGCAACTCTTCTCGTTCGCGGATCCAGGCACGTGAACCGTCTTCGTCTCTCAACTCCTCTACTCTTTGATCAGGGAGGGTTGAAGGCCCAGCCACGACCAAAGGTGCAGGTCTTGGATACTCATATGGCATGAGATACTCAAAAGCTCTCTTCTTAACCCAAGCAGTATAAGGTTCCAGGGCGACACAATTCTTCGGACCTAGCTCTTTCCTTCCCTTCCTATGAATCTTGCACCAAGCGCGGACCATCCTAGCTTTCAAGCCTTGGGGATCTTTACCCTCCTGAAAGAACATCCCTCTAACAGAATGTTATTGGGTTTATCCTTTAGGGGGAACCCAAGCTGACGACGTGCCAGAACAGGGTTGTAGTTAATCCCACCACATGTACCAAGAAGAGGTACATTAGAGAATTCACCACAAGAGTCGATAATTTGCACACCATCATACACATGGTTGTACCAAGAGATATCATCATTAGTGAGAGACATAAGCCTCGTGGACCACCGTAGACATCCCTTGTTCTCCTTGAAAGTGACCGTCTGCGGTAAGTGAGAAATAAACCACTTATACAACAGAGGCAAACAGCACACAATGGCACCACCACCCTTTAAATTCCTCATATGCAAAGAAAAATAAGTGTCACCCAATAGAGTCGGAACGGGATTAAGAGTAGAGAAAATCCTAATAGTGTTCACATCCACAAACTTATCGATATTGGGGAACAACACTAACCCATAGATGAGAAGTACAAATATGGCCTCAAAGGCATCCTCACTCATGGCCTTCCCATACATAGTAGCTTGAGCGATGAGGAACTCCGAAGGAAGACCTTGAATTCCACCTTTGGTAGTCATATGAGCACCAACCAGAGATTCATCTATATGCAACATATCTGCTATCTCTTGAGAAGTAGGAATACTCTCCAAGCCACTGAACGGTAACTGGTCTAGAATAGGTATACCCACAAGATAGGCATACTCCTCAAGCGTGGGTAAAAGCTGAAAATCCGGAAATGTGAAGCAACGGTACAAAGGATCATAAAACTGCACCAATACACTCATCAATCCTTCATCCACCTGAGTAGTCAGAAGAGGAAGAAGCTTCCCAAAACGAGCCTTGAAACCCAAGGGATCTAGCACATAGGATGTCAAATTCCTTAACTCTTTCAAATTTGGTTGTCTGAAGCTGTACTTCTTCGTATTCCTTCTTTGTCTTTCCATGTCTAAAAATTTGCAAATAGACCTCTTAAACTCCTTGAACATTTTTATTATCATTGATGATATGGATGCAAATGGGTGCATGAATGCATGAATGCAACAATCACACTCAAGGATCAAGCAAAGCACACCAAGCAAAGGTCATGGGATGGATCATGGCACCCTTAATATCAATCATCCATTTTGGTGGATTACGGTTTACACCTTATCAACACCCAAGTTCCATTGATATTAAGGACACATGAACGGATCAACCACGAATCAAGGGTTTGTTGTGGGTCACGAGCATGGAGTCTCGGTTAAGAACCACCCAAAGGGAGTGTACTAGGGTTTAAACCTGCCAAACATGTTCTACAAGGGGTTCCCATAGTCATCATCCCATCTTTCGGATATTATCGGATAAACGACTACTCGTATTCCAAAAATATTCTCAAGAGAGACTCTTATGAGTGTAGTATCGCGTAACAATCGTATCAAATCTTACACTTGAACGACTTTCGCACTACATCCTAAGAATAGGCCAAGATGGGCTTGGTAAACTAAGGTCCTTGGCTTCTAAGGTCTATATTGGAAAGAGTAATGTCTAACCACAACTACTTGTGTGACATTATTAATCCCAACATGACCTCCACCAAGTGAATGGACTTGCTAGTCGACTTGCTAAGGAATAACTCCACACAAGTCAACAAGACTATACCATTCTCCTATCCTAAGTACACTCGAGTCCGAGTATAGAACTCATCTCACAAAGATCACCAAGCATACAAGGAATTAATATTCAAACAATTCAATCATTACATACAATACAGTAATCCTAAATTGCACAAAAATATGTCACAAAACAAAATAATACAATACAATACAACAATATGAAAAGTAGGCAAAACCCATCAGGCAAATACATCCCCAGCAGAGTCGCCACTTTTCTGTAGTGGGGTATTCGTTACCATTAGAGATATTGACTAAATCCAAGGTAAGCCATACAAGTCGAGTCGCCACCGCACTTCTATTTATCCAAAGGAATGGTTAGAAAGCGAACAAAAACCTAAAAGTTTTATCGAATCAAAAACTAGTAAAAGATAGTCAGAGATCTGGGTAAGGGGGTTGGTTATGCAATGGGAAGGTGTTAGGCACCCAAAACATCCTAGGTACTCCTAGGAAGCCCTTTTCACATTTGTTGCAAGGTTGTTATTTTTTATGAAAAAATTTGTTTGTGCAAACATGATTGAAGAGATGAGAAAAGAATATACAAGTTATTTATATTTTTGTGTTTGGATGGATAAACCCATTGCCTACGTACCATGTTAAAAAGGTAGGATCAAAACCTCGTAGTTCGGGGTAAAAATCTCAAAATGAGTTGGTGAATTGATTGGTCCAAAAGCCTTAAGGTCTTTTGTTATCAAAGGGAGAAAACTCAACCTAAAACCACAAATCCACCATGTGAGGATAACTTCAACATGCTAGTGAGGGGTTAACCCTATAATAAGCATGGAAGACTCATTGTCCATCACTAAGGATATAGGTGAGTATTACATCTACCTCAAGGATAACTCAAACCTAATAGCTAAAGGTTATGAGAAAAGTTTTGATTAAGAAAGTGGCCATTGAAACCACAAAAAAAAAACATTTGAATGGGTTATATTTACCAATGAAAAGTATGTACAAAATATGGTCAAAGTTGACTTAGAGATTCAATTCAAAATAAGTGTTATGAAAAGAGAGTTTGAAAATCAAAAGCATAAGGCTTAGGTTTCTAAGGTTGAAAACAAGTGATAAATGTTTGCACAAAAGTTTTGGCTTGGGTTAGAGTGGAGAGAAGAAGAAGAATGGCTAGAGTCCTAAACATACAAAGAGGTAAGGAATAAGAAACAAAACCACAAATGGAGTTCCCCTCTTGAGATCATATTGATGGTCTAAGTAGCTCCCATCCTTTGGAATAAGCAATCACATAAGCATAAACTTGAGCAATCAACAAACAAGTCTCTTAGCAAACTCCTCAATGAATCTTGGATTTCTCTCTCTTGGAAGCCCATGGCAATGGTTCCCCAAATTGGCTCAATGTTAGAGTCCCTAGCACAAAGACAACACACATCAAAAAGTTCTATTAACAATCAAAGAATGGACAAGAGGGAGTTTAGAATATGGTCCTTTCAATGTTCATCTTCAAGCTTTAAGCACTCTAAAGGCATGAGGCCTAGTTGCTCTTTGACATTTAAGCATTCTAAAGGCATGAGGCCTAGTTGCTCTTCAAACTCCATTAGCTTGGGTAAAGTCCTAAGATCTAAGTCCATTTTGTCCAATTCTTTGCATTTCGTTCATAACAAACAGACAAACACAAGCACAAAAGATATATATACAATTATATGCTCAAGTGAGCAAAAGGCAAATGGCATTAGCATAAACATGTGCTCAAGTGAGCAAAGGAAAAAGCAAATGAATAATATGTACAAGAATAGTAAATTGCATAAAAAGTAAAGAGCAAAAAGTAAATGTTAATGGTTAATGATTAGTGTTAATAGTTAGTGTGCCCTAAGGCAAATTTAGCGCTATGTTAAGCAATCGTAATTGGACTTATGTAGAAGTCACAACTATCTGAGGCCGGTCAATAATAATGTAGGCAACAACAAAAGTTAGAAGTCTTGATTAGTGAACCAAGTTCCAACAACTTGCCATGCCAAAAAGAAAAAGAGAATTGATCTTGTATTGGTTTAAGTCTTTTGCATGATTTAGGAAACAACCTATCCTTAATGTAAAGCCATTCACTTGATCAATTGATCAAGATGAATTAGATTTGAATCAAGGAAGATTAAGTCTCCCTAATCAATGCTAACTTATCAACCTTCAACTCATTGATCAAAAAAAGAAAAAGAAGAAGAAGAAGAAAGAGATGAATAATGGAAAAGGAAATGGAAAGAATAAAGTGCATAAGGTGAAATAAAATGTACCAATCAATGTGTGTTGACCAAATGACATTGAAAGTCAAAGTCAAACAATGAGAAACTAGAAATGGGATGAAGATTAGAGGTCAAATAACAATCAAAATATTTTTGGCATTTTTAATATTAAAATAACTTGAATTAAAAATAAAAGAAAGGTCAAACTTCAAAATCACTTCAAATCAACCTTGAAAGGTCCAAGTGATTTATCCCAAGTTCAACAAGGCCAAACCAAGTTTGACAAAAAAATTCAACATTTTTAAAAGTCAGAAACTATTTTTAATCAATTAAAAATGAATAAAAATAACCTAATTGAACTAAAATCTCAAATAAATCTCAAATCAATTAAAAATTGATGAGAATATTTTTCATAGATCCATCATCATTCAAATAGGTTAGGAAAATATTTTTGTATTTTTTTAATATCAAATACTATTTAAAATGAATTAAAAATAACCAGAAAAAAGAAAATTCACAAAAAATATAAAATGACAAAATAAAAAAAATTAAAAATCAATTTTAGAAACTAGAATTTAAATGGAGAAGAATGCAATTGGTCCCATATTTTTTGGATTAAAAATAAAGAAGTTATGAATTTTTGAAAATAAAGGAAATAAAAGAAATTAAATCAGAAATTAATAAAATCAAAAAAACCAGGAGCGTCTGATCAAGCCTCATTAATTGACGTGGCTGATCAGACACTCCACATGCGCGCTTCCATGGTAGACTTTAGTCAATGCGAAACATGTGGCATTATTGAAAGTAAACAAAATGCATGGCTGAGATTAAAACGTGGGAGATGCATCCAACGATCCAGATTGAATCTGGCATGGTGGACGGTGGCCAGCGCCACCGTCTTCTCCGGCGAGCACTCAAGCTCCGGCCAGAGTTGCAGGTCCTCCAAACTCAACCAAAATCCACGATCTAGGTACCAAATTAAAGCTGGGGTGATGTACATCACCCCTGTACCATCCATTTCTGCTCTAGATCTCCACAGTGAGAGAAATCAGAGGTTGAAACTTGATGGTGTTCATCATGAACTTGTTAGATTTTGAAAATTGAATGCACAACAATGATGCCTCTATGGAGTGGACTTCAGACAACACAATAGTCAAGCAAATAGGTCAAGAAATAGTGAGTTTCGAAGAAAAAACCAGTTGAAGAGAACCTTTGAATTGTGGTGATCTGAGCTTGCTTCCTTGCTTCCTTTGGCCAAACAGAAGTACAATGGACTATGAGAGAGAGGTCTAGGAACTTTAGATCTAGAAATTCAACCAGATTTAGTTGAATTTCATATTTGAGAAATTTGAATGAAAATGAAATAGTTCCTTTGGTGAGAGGTTTGGTTTTTAATTCAGCAGCATTTCAGGTTGATTCATGGGTGGAAATTGAATGGAATGATGCTTCTATTTATAGATGGAGAGGCAAGGCAAGTGTGATCAAATCTGTGTGCATGGCAAATGGATATTCATTGCATGGGCTTGCATGATCATGTAGAAGGCCCAAACTCAATGCCAAATGCAATCTGAGATATAATTGAGCTGAAATGGACGTGTAGTTGGCAATGCATAGGCTTGTGTAATGAGTTTCAACATGTTATGCACAATTATGCCTAAAACTTCTCCTCTTCGAAAATGCCATTTGCCAAATCCAAACATGAGCATGTGAGTAATGGTTGGAAAATTCTTGATGTAAGGAACAAATGTTATGTTGGGCAAAAATCCATTTGAAGTGTGGAAATTAGTGAATTTTGAGTTTAAAGTGTAAGGTTCAAAACATGCAAAGGTGAGGTTTCCAAATTTGGCCAATGTTCATGCCCCTCTGTTTTGATGATGAAAGCCTCAAAGAAAAAACCTCCAACATCAAAGTTATAGATCTTTTCAAGCCAATCAAAATGGACTTAAATTTTGCATCATTTGGATTTTTTATGAAAGAGTTATGGGCGCTTGAAGTTGGACTTTTTTGACTTTCAATGCATTTGATCCAAAGTGACCTATAATGTTTTGCATTATCACATGTATTTCCTTTGAGATTTTGAACTTTTGTTCAACATAACATTTGAATTAGACACCTTAAGCTTTCCAATGCATATGATCCCACCTCAAAATAATAAAAAAATGAATGAGTTATGTTCTTGGGAATTTGACCCAAAATTAGGGTTTCAGTCAAAATGACCTATAATGTATTGGAATGGGAGATGACCTTCCAAGCTTCAAATAAATTTTTGATGAACATGAAAGTTGTTCATATTGTCTTTAGGAACAGTTTTTATTTTGGGATCATCTCCATTTGACCAACACATAAAAATATAGGTCTCAGTGTATTTCAAAATAATCAGATGAATTGACTGATCAACTTCTCAAGTCCACAACTCATATCTTGATGAATTGATGATTGAGGGCACTCAAATAAGTTCAAATATGCATGCAATGATGAATTAAATAACTTCCCTTGATTGTATTTGACCATGGGTTGAGGTTGCTTCAAGAGCAAGGCATTGTGGATGATCTGATGAATTAGGGTTTCCTTGGGAGATAAACCTCAAACCCTTTAACTTGCTTTGATCAAAATGATGAATTGAGATGCTAGGGAGGCATATTTTATGGATGAAAGTTTTGGGAACCATTACCATGCTTGCTTTCCTCTTCTCTTGGCCATATCTTTGCACCAATGATCTCCTTGAAACTTTTGAACTTGTGATTGCTCAAGTTATAAACAAAAGATGTTAGTGACATATTTTTGTGCTTTTGCTTAGTAAACAAAATAAGAAAAGAAATAATATACAATTCAAGCATGCTTGGTGATCTCGAACCACTCACAAGAGGTCCCACCCAAAGGTAAGGGGAACCAAGATGCTTATGATCCTTGAGGCAATGCAAATGCAATGTTATGATACCATGAGGGATCTTAGGGTCAAAATTGCGGTCTTGTAGAGAAGTTACTCAAGATACCCAATCAAACAAGGGTTTCCAAGGCAAATCACCCTCAAACTCTTGAAGAAAACTTGATCAATATAACATGTAAAGAACATTGGGACTCATATATGATGTTCATAACCATTCTTGAATCAATTATTGGTTGTGCTCTTTGTTCATGAGGGTCTCAAACCCTAGATGTGAACTTGATGAATCAATGGAATCATGCCCTTCCTACAAAAGAGTTAAACAAATGCGAAGATATATTTTTGGTATTTTGGTTAGTGAAATGATAAAATACAAGTATGATACAATCACAAAGTGCTTGGTGATCTCTCCGAAAACAAACCCAATGAAAGATGGGTAAGGAGGATGCCAAGGTATGATCCCAATGTTAATGCTTATGATGGAATTGCATGGGGGATCTTAGGGTCAAAATTGGGGTCTTACAGCTGCCCCTATTTAAGGACAATCTAACTCAGTAGAATGGGCATTAAATAACAACATATAGAAACAAATTTTGGTCCCTAAGAGACCTCATGATGCATATGACATGAATGCAAAAGTTAATGCTTTGTGGGGAAATATTGCCACATAGGAAAAAGATATCAGAGAGACCGAAAATCCGCAGGAGCACAATGCATTCCGTAAGGAAAACTCGCTGGGGAGACAGAGACTCTGGGAAAAAGGAGTTATGCGTAGGCCAGGCTACGACTTAAGTCAGGATTAGAGGGATTCCATACAAATATGGAAAACATTCAGCCGGGGAAACAACATCATCTGCAGGGGATACGAGTAAGTCAGGATAAAACTGAAATACTCGACTCATGCAGGAAAAGCGATTTCACTATGGAAATGCGCATTCAACTCAACTGGGGAAGATAAACTTCAACACAGGAGGAGCAGAAATCTATTATCTACTACTTGTTACTGGGTAAGGAGATAATAAAGATCTGATAGAGAGAACATGTGTCATCGGTTAGGATGAACATATCAAGGATGACTCTCTGAGGATTCCAGGAGAGGAAATTCATTACCGTTTACTGGGTAAGAATAGTCTTGCTGGGAAAAACTGCAGAAAAGATAGGATTTATAATTACCAGTTACTGGGCAGAAGACCAAGGGTGAGAGTATTCGTCATTGGTTAGGATGAACATATCAAGGATAAACTCAACAGGGAAGAAAATATGTCACCGGTTAAGATGAACATATCAAGGACAAAATTGCCTGGAAATGCCAAGGAGGATACCCGTCATCGGTTAGGATGAACGTATCAACAATATACCAACTGAACAAAAAGGGTAGGAATTACATCTATCGAAAGCTGGATAGAAAACCGTCGGAGAGAAGATCCGTCACCGGTTAGGATGAACATATCAAGGATAGACTCTGCGAGGGGACAAAGTAGGATTTACAACTACCGGTTACTGGGTAGCAGACCAATCAAAGAGAAAATCCATCACCGATTAAGATGAACATACCAAGGATAGACTCTAAAAAGGGGATAAAGTGGGATTTACAACTACTGGTTACTGGGTAGAAAACCACAAAGATAAGAAAACCCGTCATCGGTTAAGATGAACATATCAAGGATTAACTCTCTAAGGAGCAAAATAGGGACTACAACTACCTTTTTACTGGGTAGAATACCAAAAATGAGAATATTCGTCACTGGTTAAAGTGAACATATCAAGGATAGACTCATGCAGGGGCAAGAAATATATATGTCACCGGTTAGGATGAACATATCAAGGATATACTTCCTGGGGAATAAATCCACTGGGGAATCTACTGAGGAGAAAAAATAAGGGTACTTTTGTCGGGTATTGGGCAAGAAGTAACAAACTGCAAACTAAGAAGAATATTATCAGTTAATGGGTAATAGACTCTTAGGGGACCAAAGCATCTATCTAGGTAAGAGCTAGAAAGAAACAATCAATCAAGACTCAACCCAATGAGGACATAACTCAAGGGGAGTAATTCCATCCCGAAAATCTACTGGAGAGGAAACTGAAATAACAACCATCCACGAGGAAATAAACTCAGTGGGGAAACGGAGAAAGGTTAAAGTCTTTCTGCTTAAGGGGCTGACACTCTACAATTGAAGGAGGACAGACGCCAGGTTTGGTATGGGGAACAAAATATCGCCATAAGAATCTCAAACAAATCAAATATGGAGATGCGAGATATGAAAATTATGAAATTATACAAATGTATATGTATATGTATATGTATATATGATAATTATGCTGACAAAACTATCACAAAGGAAACAAAGGTGTGGCAAAGAAATTGAACCATCGGTATAATCCTCTGTCAATCCATAAAATATGAAGATAACTGCTGGAGAATAGAGAGATCAACATCCCAAAGGTTCAAACCTAATTGGGGAAGGAGGAGATCTGTTGAGGATAGAACATCCAATCTGTGGGGAATTTGAGGTCAACACCATAAAAAGGGAGATAACCCTATAGAGAATAATCATAACAAAAGCTGCTCAGAAACCAAGAGGAAACTCTGACTGGGAGCAAGTTGAATAGCGATTGGTGGGGACACCAAAGTGATCCACTGGGGAAGATCAACCATCTCTGAAGATCAACCCTGTTTAGGAAATACGAACTTCGCTGGGGAAGGCAGAAACTCTGTCGGGGAAAACAACACGCCGCAGGGTATCTGAATCAACCAAATCAGCTGGGGACAAGGAAAGAAATTCCACTAAGGATCAAACACTCCTCCGAGGAACTGAATCAACACAAACGTCTAGGGATACCCGAAGGGTTAACTGCCTGGGGAACCTCTGATGTTTCACACTTAAGGACTTGCTATTCATTGAAATGTTGTTAATATTCCTTTTACTTGCTTTGAAAAATTCTTGCTTTTATATATTTTAAAACTTGATTTTGATTTAAAAATTTAATTTCAAAATGATCATAATAAAATTTAAAACTATTGGCTGAAGTAAATAAGAGTAGAAACAATTTGGATAAAAGCTCAACTTTATTTAATAGAATGGTAGACTGTAAATGATAAGACTTCATAGATTTTACAAAGTTGAAAATGGTAATTTACATGGAAAAGGGTTACATTGAATACAAATGATCCTTAATCCTTGTACCAACTCTTGATATCCATTGTGCTCTTGACCGCTGCTGGGGTGATGAATCGATGTCAACCCTTGTGCTCAAACAAGCCTTCAAAACACTGAAGATCAGCAGAATGCAGTTACTTGCCATAATCCCTAATTTTTGCATAAGTTGCCCCAAGGTTGGGTACTTAACTTATCGGGAAATTCTTTCTGTTTTATGTCTCTAATTTTTTCCTGGATCCCTCTTTCGGGTTTTCAATCCACCGAGATGTTATTTTTTGCCTAAGCCGCCCTTTCGGGTTTTCAACTTAGTGAGTTGTTCTTTTCTTTTAAGGCGAAGTATTTCTTGACTGCATCTGCGTTCACAGGATGAGTGAACTCTTCACCATCCATTGTTGTAAGAATCAATGCACCGCCTGAAAAGGCTCTCTTAACAACATATGCGCCTTCAAAATCAGGAGTCCATTTTCCTCTGGAATCTGGCTTGAACGTCAAAATCTTCTTGAGCACAAGGTCACCTTCTCTAAACACTCAAGGTCTGACCTTCTTATCAAAAGCCTTCTTCATTCTATGCTGATATAACTGACCATGACACATGGCAGTTAATCTCTTCTCTTCAATTAAATTCAACTGGTCAAACCTTGTCTGACACCATTCAGCTTCAGTCAACTTGACTTCCATGAGCATACGCAATGAAGGGATCTTAACCTCTACGGGGAGCACTGCTTCCATAACATATACAAGATAGAAAGGGGTTGCCCCTGTTGAATTGCGGATGGATGTACGATACCCATGCAAAGTAAATGGGAGCATCTCGTGCCAATCCTTATATGTGACAACCATCTTCTAGATAATCTTCTTGATGTTCTTATTCGCAGCTTCAACAGCCCCATTCATCTTGGGTCTGTAGGGAGAAGAATTATGATGTGCAATCTTGAAGTCTTTGCAAAGAGCTTCCACCATATTGTTATTCAAGTTCGATCCATTATCAGTAATGATCTTACTTGGCACACCATAATGGCATATAATCTAATTCTTGATAAACCTTACAACAACTTGCTTGGTTACATTTGCATACGATGCCGCTTCAACCCATTTTATGAAGTAGTCAATTGCCACCAAAATGAAACGATGTCCATTCGAAGCTTTGGGCTCAATCATCCCAATCATATCAATTCCCCACATGGAGAAGAGCCATCGGGAAGAGATAACATTCAAAAGTGTCGGAGGAACATGGATCTTATCAACATAAATTTGACACTTGTGGCACTTCTTCACAAATTTGCAACAGTCAGATTCCATTGTCAGCCAATAGTAACCTGCTCGCAACATCTTCTTCTCCATTGCATGTCCATTGGAATGAGTAACAAAGGAACCTTCGTGCACTTTGGTCATCAACAAGTCTACTTCGTGTCTATCCACACATCTGAGCAAAACCATGTTGAAGTTTCTCTTGTACAGTATATCACCATTCAAGTAGAAATTGCCGGTTAATCTCTCAAAGTCTTCTTATCTTTCAAAGATGCCTCAGGCGGGTAAATCTAACTTTGGAGAAAACATTTGATATCATAATACCACGGCTTCTCGTCTTTGATCTCTTCAATAGCAAACACATGAGTTGGCCTATCAAGACGCATCACAGATAAATTGGGAACTTCATTCCAATACTTCACCATAATCATTGATTCCAACGTTGCAAGAGCATCTGCCATCCGGTTCTCATCTCGAGGGATATGATGAAACTCAACCTTTGCAAAGAAATTTGAAATCCTCCTCGCATAATCTCTATATGGTACTAAACCGGGTTGATTTATCTCCCATTCACCTTTGATCTGGTTCACAACCAAAGCCGAATCACCGAAGACATCCAAATACTTGATTCTAAGATTCATGGCCTCTTCAAGCCCCATAGTGCAAGCTTCATATTTTGCCATGTTGTTTGTACACTTGAAAGTTAATCTAGCTGTAAATGGTAGATGTGTGCCTTGAGGAGTAATAATCACTGCCCCAATGTCATTTCCATGTTGATTAACAACTCCATCAAACACCATGCCCTAACGGGAACTAGGTTCTGGCCCTTCTTCAAGCAATGGTTCATCACAATCTTTCATTTTTAAGTACAAAATATCTTTATCAAGAAAATCATACTGCACTGACTGGTAATCTTCAATTGGTTGGTGAGCCAAATGGTCAGCCAAAATACTATCTTTGATCGCTTTCTGAGATCGGTATTCGATATCATACTCTGATAACAACATCTGCCAATGGGCAATTCTCCCAGTTAAAGCAAACTTCTCAAATATATACTTGATTGGATCCATTTTGGATATCAACCAAGTGGTATGATTCAACATATACTGGCACAGACGCTTAGTAGCCCAAGCCAATGCGCAATAAGTTTTCTCAAACATTTAATACCAAGTCTCATAGTCGGTGAACGTCTTACTGAGGTAGTAAATTGCAAATTCTTTCTTTCCAGTCTCATCTTGCTGACCAAGAACACAACCCATACTATCTTCGAGCATAATTAAATACATGATCAACGGTCTTCCTTCAACAGATGGAGACAAAGTCGGAGGTTCAAGCAAATATTCTTTGATACTGTTGAAAGCTTTCTAGAAATCTTCGGTCCAATCACAAGATTGATCTTTCCGAAGAAGCTTGAATATAGGTGCACATGTGGCAGTCATGTGGGAAATGAATCTGGAAATATAATTCAAGCGGCCGATAAAACCTCTGACTTGCTTCTCAGTTTTGGGCGCAGGCATCTCTCGTATTGCTTTGACCTTGGCAGGGTCAACTTCAATACCCTTCTCGCTGATAATAAAGCCCAACAACTTACCATAACGAACACCAAAAGTACACTTATTGGTATTCAAGCGGATTTATACTTCCTCAAACGCTGGAATAGCTTCAACAAATGCTCAACATGTTCCTCTTCATCAATTGATTTAGCAATCATGTCATCGACATATACTTCAATCTCTATATGCATCATATCATGAAAAAGAGTAGCCATTGCTCTCTGGTAAGTTGCACCAGCATTCTTTAAACCGAAAGGCATCACTCTATAATAGAATGTTCCCTAGGGTGTAATGAATGTGGTCTTCTCCATATCTTCAGGTGCCATTTTGATCTGATTATATCCGTAAAATCCATCCATAAACGAAAAGACTTTGAATTTAGCAATATTGTCTACCAACATATCAATGTGTGGCAGAGGGAAATCATCTTTCGGACTGGCTTTATTCAAATATCTATAATCGACACACATGCGGACTTTTCCATCTTTCTTCGGCACAGGCACAATATTGGCCACCCATTACGGATACTCAACTGTTACAAGGAAACCGACATCAATCTGCTTCTGCACTTCCTCTTTGATCTTCATAGCCATATCAGGACGCGTTCTTCTCAACTTCTGCTTGACTGGCGGACATTCGGGCTTCAACGGAAATCTATGCTCCACAATCTCAGAATCCAAACCAGGCATGTCTTGATAGGACCAAGCAAACACATCTGAATACTCTTGAAGAAGATCAATCAACCCCTTCTTGACATCTGGAAACAGTCGAGACCCAATCTTGACTTCCTTCACATCATCTTCGGAACCCAAGTTGACTAGCTCAATCTTCTCTTCAAACGGCTGAATAATCTTTTCATCTTGCTCAAGAAGACGAGACAATTCATCACTCACTTCTACATCACTTTCCTCCTCAGCCTCAAACACAGGGAATTCAAAATTTGGAGAAGGAGAAGGATCATTGTATTCAATGGGGTTAGGAACCAACCTGCATAATGATTTGATATTTTGATTTTAGAGAAGTGAATTTGTGACCAAATATTATGCAGATGGACAATTGTATTATTTATTTATGTTTTTTTGTGATTACCATTTTCAGAATAAAGCAAAAAGTAAAATAAACATCAAAGATGTGGATGAATAAAATTCATTTTATTAATGATCAATTTAAAATGCCCAAACAATGTTCACTTCTCCCTTAGGCATAGGAGAAGGATTTTAAAATATAAAAGCAATTACTTAGATCGATGCAAAATAACATGAATATCAACAGCAGTCCAATTGTTGCATGTCTTTCCATGCGTTACAAAGTTGGTGCAATCTTCCTCTTTGATATCCTCTAGCACAGCAGCTAAGTGTTGTTCATTGCCATGAATGAACCCTCCACTATGAAAGCTAAGTTGCATATCTTCAGATCTTACAACCGATGAGCCTTTCTGGAACCCCAAACCGGTTCTGCCTTTGTTGTCAAAGACCTCTACCATGCGCCCCCACTGATCAACAGTATCTTCTTCAACAATCTTCTGAGCATCTTTCAACGAGGATATAGGTGCCCCAACTCTCTTCTCAGCAGCAATAGACAAGGCTTGGAACGGAGTTCCAACCTCATCCTTAGCTTCGACATACGAGAAAGATGACAGATGGCTAACCAACAGTGCCTTCTCTCCTCCAACAATCACAAGCTTGCCATTCTTGATAAATTTTAATTTCTGATGCGGAGTGGAGGTAACGACTCCTGCCTCATGAATCCATGGCCTTCCTAATAAACAGTTGTAGGCCAGATGGATATCCATTACTTGAAAAGTAATCTGAAAATCACTCGGACCTATCTTAATCAGAAGGTCCATTTCACCAATTACTGTCTTGCGCGAACCATCAAAGGCTTTGACGATTACACCGCTCTATCTCATGGGCGCTCCTTGGTAAGATAGCTTCGACAAAGTTGACTTCGGAAGCACATTCAGTGATGAACTGGTGTCAACAAGTACGTTTAACAAAGCATCCTCCTTACAGTTCATTGAAATATGCAAAGCCAGGTTATGATTTCTTCCCTCTTCAGGGAGTTCTTCATCGCAGAAGCTCAGATTATTGCATGAAGTGATGTTAGCCATGATGTGATCAAACTGATCCACAGTAACATCATGCTCTATGTATGCTTGTTCAAGAACTCTCTGTAGTGCTTCTCTATGTGCTTCGGAATTCATCAGCAGAGACAACACTGAGATTTTTGAGGGATTCTGGAGCAGCTGCTCAACCACATTAAACTCGCTCCTTTTTATCAATCAGAGTACCTCATCATCATCATTGGTTTTCAAGTTGCTGGATTCACCAGACTTATCTTTTGAACAACCAACCGGATCTACATTAGGCACCTCCATCTTCTTACCAACAATCGTTTCTCCTTTGTTATCTGGGAACACTGGCCCAAACACTCGACCACTACGGGTCACCTTCGTTACATCGACAATGCTCACTACTGAACTAGTCATAGGTAATGGGACCTCTTGACCATTCTTTATCATTGTAGCATTGTACTGGTACGGTACAGCCTTATCAGATGAATACGGGACTGGGCCCACTAACCGTATTACCAAAGGCGGTACTGATCTTTGACTGACATTATTATTATTGTTGCTGTCATATTGAATTACCAACCGCTCTTGTTGTTTGAAAACGGGCATTATGACATGCCTTCATCCATCAAACGTTGGATGTCCCTTTTCACTACAACACACCCTCTTGGGTTCATACTACAAATAACACAACCATCATGGTCATGTTCACAGTCACTCACCAAACAGATATCCTTGTGCATCTGCACCAAGGATCTTCGGATAAACCGGACATCATAAACCTTGAATTCTCTAGGACAACCATCCACCATATTTACTGAAGAGTTCCCATGAGCGGGCAAAGGGTTTGCTTTCACATTTGGCGCGCGGTCCTCAAAGTACACAATACCACTCTTCATAAGCTTTTGAACCTCATCCTTCAATGGATAACAGTTTTCAATATTGTGCTCGGGTGCTCCTTGATGAAAAGCACAACGAAGCTCAGGTTTATACCATCAGGGAAGTGGTTCTGGGATCTGCAGTGGGTTCCTCGGTTGAATTAAGTTCTTGAGAACTGTAACACCTCAAAATTTGCCCTCCTCTCTTGGGACTAGTTTAACATATTACATGTCATTTTTAGGACATTAGGCATTGCATATGGCATATCATGTGGTTACATTGTGCAAGTCATCCTCCCAAGTCTTGATCAGAAGATGAAGAGGTCAAGTGCAAGCTAGGGTTTCATTGGACTGGTCATTAATCATCTGAGGATGTGGAGGTCCAAATTAGGGTTTTGTGGTTCTCAAGGATAGTGGTCTTCATCTTGATTGCAATGATACATTATCATCATCATGGTTTGTCATCATCAAGTGTTGAAGCAGATTCCTTGAGATTAGGGTTTTGACCACTGGTCAACCCTAATCAGTTGCATTGGGCCAATCAGGGCATGATCGGGAGATGGGGTCTATGATGTATATGGGGATCATCCCATGGTTGTATGGAGTTTATTGAGGCTAGGGTTTCATCCTTGGGCCATTTCATCAGAAGGTTGGGGCTCAGATTGATCAGTGCATTGCCAGATTCATCTATTAGTTGAAAAAGTCAACTGTTGTCAATTGTGCATGATTTAATGGATTTGGAGGTGGAAGAGAGTTAGATACACTT
This sequence comes from Lathyrus oleraceus, assembly GCF_024323335.1. Classification (NCBI taxonomy): domain Eukaryota; kingdom Viridiplantae; phylum Streptophyta; class Magnoliopsida; order Fabales; family Fabaceae; genus Lathyrus; species Lathyrus oleraceus. The sequence continues at coordinate 123,093,029 of NC_066580.1, forward strand.
CATTCATGTTGGAACAAGTGTTATTTGACATTTCAAAGCTTAAGAATGGAGAAAATCAAGTCAGACAAGAAATTGCCAAAAATAGAAAGTGACTTGTAATGAAAGTTTCCAAAAAATGGAAAGTTTTTGACCACAAAATTACATGTCCAAATAAGATCCAAATGAAAATTTGTTCAACATGAAAGTTGTAGATCTTGGTCTCACCTTTCCAAAAAGTCCAAGAACTTGAAATTCCCATGTATGGTTGGCAAGTTATGGTCCATTCAATTTCAAAAATGACCCATAATCAGAGGGGCATAACTTCCACATGGAGTGTCCAAATTGAATGATCTTTTTATGCACAAACTCCATTTGACATGTACTTTCATGGTGCGTAATTGGAATTCATCAAAAATGGTCAATGCAAAAAGTCAAATTTCAAGTGTATAATTAAAAATCCAGGGGCAAAATGGTCCAACTTGAGAAATAATGGGAATTTTTGAATGGGGATTTTTGTAACACCTCACAAATGCTATTTGGAAATGGTTTGAATCATCATAACAGGTCAAGGTGCAATGGTTGAAGAATTCACTTTTGAAATGAACTTGAAAAATGAACAAAGTGCCATGGCATGGTGAAAATCAAAATTACATGGCCAATGAAGATGGGACAAGTTGCAACAGCTCATGACAGATATTTAGAGCATGTGTGAGCTGGCAATGAGCTGTCACAGAGCCCATATGAAAATACCATTTTGCCCTTGCCTTTGAAAGTGACATTTTGCTAATCATATTTCATTTTGCTAATTAAGGTGATTAAGGCTTGATTAATTGGAGATATATATTCCTAATCATAACAAACTTCTAACACAATCACAATTCACAAGAAATTGCAACCACTTTTCCCTCCAAATTCTCCAAAATCCTCAAGAACACACAAGAGCAAAATCCACAAATCTCTTCCAATTCTCCACCAAATCCGAAAATTCTTTTTGCTGCCTCTTCCTTGGATCTTCTTCTTGATCTGTTTTGGCAAAGCAACATCCAAATCCTCACCAAACTCGACTGTCCAAGTGGTGTTCATCAATGGCATTTGTAGATTTCTTGCATTAGAAGCAAATTCGAGCCAAGCTACAAGTTGCATCCACCTTCCCTATCATCCAGCTTGAACTGTTTTGGATCAACACGTGCAATAGCTCAAGAATTCATCACTGCCTTCCAATTAAGGTGAACTTTCGAATCTCATGAATTGACGAATTATTATATGCGTTTGAAAGATCGTTGCATGTAGATCAACATGATATGGCTAGTTTTCGATTTGATGAACTGTAGATTGAGTTATCGTGTTATTAAGTTTTGAATGTGAAACTTTAATTGATCGATATGTGAGATACAGTAGGAATTAGACGAAATCATTTGCATATTCGTGTTCCTGGAGATTAGACCTTTCCAACGGATATAAGTTTGTGGATTTTCGTTGAGTTTCGATGTTCTTGAGTTCATGACCAATTCTGGAAAATACGCGATGTAGATGATGAATTTTCTGGAAAGTTAGGCCGTTTGATCCGTTTGGTTCGTGTTCCAATTTGAATTGTTGTTTCCCGCAAAATCCGTCCACTCACAGCACGACACCACATTATTGAAACGCTGAGTTTTGAGTCTGGAACGCTAGAATTACAACATTGCCATTGGATCCATTTAATTTAATATAACACTTAATAATTATTTAAAAATCATTTAAATCTTAGAAAATTCATAAAAAAATAATGGTTAATCCAAAAATTGTGAGGATTTTTTTGTTGGATCCCATTTTTCCCCTAGTTTTTTATGAGCATGATATCACAAGTTGTGCTTGGAGAAAAGTTGATTTGGCTTAGGGAACTTTGACTTGTGTGTATTTTGTATACATTTTACCATTTTTAATGTGAAATACTCATACCTTAAAAGAAATGTCTGGAATTTTTTGAGCTTATTATAGACATGTTGATGGTGATTTACATATAAAGTTTGTGGTTTTTGGATACCTGTGGAGTGAGATATGATTTTTTGAACTTAGGTGTGACAATTTGTGTCACACCTAGATAGGTCATCTTCATGAAATTGTTTGCCTAGCCTATGATTGCTGGATTGAGTTGAAATTTTACATGGATGTTTATAGATATGTTGAGATGCTATGTGAATTTTTCTGGATTTTTATATGGCATTTTCAATTTGATTGATATTTTTCATCTCTGTATGTCAATTATGCAAGTTCATATGACACATGTTTGTAAATCTTGTGTGAAATTCTCATGTGGTTTTGGATGAAGATGAAATTTGGTATGCTGATTGTTGACACATCGTAGGACATCCCTGTTTTGGTCCCATTCATTTCTTAATTGATTTCATTGATTTATGAATTTTTGAAGTGAATGCATGTGTTGATGCTATGAATTGGCTTGAATAATTGTGTCTGGATTTCTTGATTTTCATTGGCTTAGTTCCTTTTGTCCAATTGAGCTGAAAATTGACATGCTATACCTTGAATAGGTCCTGTTTAGGTGTGAATTATTTGAGGATTTTTGGAATTATTTTGGTATGCTTTTGATGGATCTAATTCTGTTTGGACATTGGATGTTGCATTTGACCTAGTTTGTGATGTTTTGGTCATGAAATGAATATGATGAATGATGTGAGTATGGGATCAATTGCATTTGCTTTCTATTTGCATTAATTTGGTTTTGGTTGAGAATTGTTTGCTGTTTAGAATTTTTTCTCCCTTTTGGACCCTAGGCTTGGCCTAGTGGTCTAGTTTCTCACATTTGGATTGACTTTTCAGGATGAAATGCAAAAAGCTTAAGGAGAATGATTCAAGTCAATAAAATTGAGTTTGTTTGATGTGGAGAACTAACATAACTTTGTTTTGTAGGTTGTGAAGCTTGAGCTTGAGCTTATAGCTTGCACTTGTGTGCATTAATCTGTGTTGCTTAATCTGTATAGTCTGACTGATTAACATTTGCTGTTTACTGTTGGTTTGTCTGAGTACTGATGATACTTGATTGATTTCAGGTACATTTAGTTGCTTACAGTTCTTTAAGAACTTGATTGCTGCTGCTTGGTTTTTGAACCACTTGAGGTAGAACTTCTATTCTTCATGTAGTCTGGGAGACCCGGCCTGTTACTTGGCCGGGCAAATGTCTGAAGTCCTCCTTAAGAGGCGATGTTTGTGATTGTTTACATTTGTGCCAAGAAGGTAAAGACCTCTATGAGGCAATTGGTGGATCAAAGGGATATGCAATCTATCCCCCACTATTCTGTGAGTCGTCCCTCTGCTCACCCGGCTGTGTGTTGATGCATTGGGACACAAACCCAAGATCTCGTGCTGTTGCACAATCGAGTCAGAGTCTTTGAGCGTAGAAGGGTCCCTCCATTCTGGACCCACGCTCCTTTGTCTGAAGCTCTCCCTGGTCAGGGATAAGAGCTGTGAGGTCTCATCCTCACTTCACCTTTCATCTGCTTCACCTTAGCCTCGTATTGGCAAGGTTAAAAGCGAATCTACCCATGTACAGATGACTTGCCTAGGCAGTCAAACCCATTGTTTGAGCCCTCTTGATTGGCTATAGTGTGTGCTATGTGAATATTTGACATGTTTACTTGAAATGCTTGAATTGCCTGTATGCTTGTATGCTTGCTTTCTTCCTGGATAGGATTAGCTTGCAGTTGTGCAAGTAGGTAGAAACCTGAACGTAGGGTAATGATGCATGACAACACTAGGCTCGAGTCCAGCTCCCTGGTAGTGTGTCTTCCCTCGGTTTCTGGCTAGATTTTATTTCCCTTGAAGGGGAACTACATCGCCCTGATCCTTGTTCCAGACGAGGTATGTAGGCAGGTGGTCGTGCGAGACCACTCCGGGCACTTTTTTTTCTTTTTGTGTGTGTTTGCTTGTTATCTTCCTGCGTATGTTTTGGCTCGGATGCCGACGTAAGTCCAGTGATTGGCGGTCGGGCTCCACGTTTGCCGTTTTGTGCGTGTTTTGGTTCGGATGCTGACGTAAGTCCAATGATTGGCTGTTGGGCTCCATGTTTGCCATCTGTTTGTGCGTTTTGTGTTGTTTGGCGTGCGTAAGCCGAACTACAGTGGCTCTAATTCTCGTTCCAGACGAGATATGTAGGCATAGGATGCGATGTCCTATCGAGCTCCCTTCTCTTAACCCCACCTGCATTCCCTGTGTGTGTGTGTGTGATGTTTTAGCAACCTATTCTTTTCTTAGAACGTGGATCCCGTCGAGTACGACGGACGTGAGGGGTGCTAATACCTTCCCCTTGCGTAACCGACTCCCTTACCCTTTCTCTTTGGTCGCGAGACCATTTCCTTTCCAGGTTTCTCTGAGCGTTTCCTTTCCCTATTTTGGGATAAATAACGCGCAGTGGCGGCTCTGTGTTGTGTTTTTATTTGAGTCCCGCCGGTTGTTTTTTCGCAGGATGCGACAACTGGCGACTCTGCTGGGGACTATTCGGATGTAGACCTGTGCTGGTCCATCTTCCTCGAGCGAGTCCTTCCTAGCGTTCTAGGATAGTTTAGGTTGCTTGTTTTGCTTTATTTATTGCATTTATTATTCTAACCAGTGTATATATTTGCATAAATATTTGCATGCATCATACTATCATGTTGTTGCTATCCTCTGTGCAGGTGGTTCCTCTGTTTTGGGGTGGGTGTTCTGAGTGGGGCTAAAACCCAGGCCCGAGTATACACCTAGGATTAGTGTGGGTCTCACGTTCCTCATTTGCTAAATCAGCATAATGTTGCAACGTGACATACCACAAGCCAGACGAGGTTCCTTTGATAGTGCTTTCCTTTGTGGGGTACCCCACTTTGGTTGAGTTACTTCATCTGAACTGTTGACTCTGGTGACCGATCATTTCCCGGATCTTTGGTTTAGACGATCTTAAGGGAGCTACAATGGCACACCCGAAAGGGCAAACCCATTGAGTATCTCTGCCCGATTATCGAGACTATTATCCGCCTTAGGATGACCTGATTAGAATTTACCTGTGAGGGGAGGGTGATTCTTTCAGATGCATGTTCAGATGGTGACTCAGATGGTCACTTTTTGTTCCGTGGATCAGAGTCCTATTTATAAGTCGGATTGATGGCCATTTATTGCCGAGACGCCGGAGTGTTGTCCGTGATATTTATCAGTGGGGATCTGTTTATTTCAGGATTCCCCGGGCCGATTTTATCAGTGGGGATCCGTTTATTTCAGGATTCCCCGGGCCGATTCAGATGGTTATGGGTATCTGCTCAGAGATGGTTTGGTTTGATGATGATGATGATGTATCTGTCTCCCGTTTATTTCGGAACCCTTGAGTTGGATTTGTGGTTACATGTTCCCTCAGATGGTTGTGATCGGTTCAGAGATCAGGGCTGTGATTCAGTGCAACAGATGTTCAGATGACTTGGAGGATGGCACAATGCATTGCATTCATACATCTGCATCATTCTCATTTTGCATTCATCTGCATCGAACCTACATCTAGCCATATGGGGAGTATTATGGATTGAGAATCTGGTTGAGAGACATCCGGATGTCAGAATGTTATTGGTGAAATATTATCCGTCTTGATGAAACCAGAATCAAAGGACGGAATCTTCCTCATATGGGTAGATGTTGCATTCATGCATATTAACCCATTTGCTGTTTTGTAGGTGTCAACCGGTGCGCATAGCTTGTTTGCTCAGATATCCTGCTGGGGGCAACAAATCCAAACTGATGGATCTTCCCAACGCCGACATCCTCGAACTGAAAGAGATGGTGAGGGATTTGTTCAATGTTGTGCAAGGGCTTGCCTTGGGGCAGAAAGCCATGGCCGAGAGATTGGAAAGGATTGAGGGCTGGATGATCAAGGAGAAAGTTCAGGGAAAGGCTCTGTCATCCGAAGTAACAAATCCCTCTGGCTCTGTAGCAAAGAAGCCCTCTGGCAATGGTCATCTTGAGAAGGAAGTTGAATCAGGTGGTGTGCAGGTCAAAAGAGAACGCGGTAAGGATCGTTATCACCCATATGCTGATACGGTAACAATCCCTACTAGTAATCAATCTGCACCACAGCGGCAACAGTCACCTCAACAGAGGACACAAAGAGCAGTGGGCCAAGTGAGAAGGAGGGCGACAGATCGTCATTTCAATAAGCCGCCCGTGACTTACGCCTCTCTGTTTAAAAAGTTGAAGGATCTCGGGTTGGTGCAGCCAAGGATTTTGGTTCCAGGGAAACCGGATCAGAGGGTTTCCAGTTATGATGAGAATGTCAAATGTGAATTCCATTCGGGTGCTCCCGGGCACAGCGTAGAGGACTGCAAAGCTTTTAAGCACGTAGTCCAAGACCTGGTGGATTCAAAAGCAATCAACTTTGCTCCATCTCCCAACGTTAATGCCAATCCCATGCCGGCACATGGTCAGGCGATGGTGAGTGCAGTTGCTGAAGATTCGGATCACGCCTGTGGGATGGGTGAAGAGACTGATGGTAACTGCAAGTTTGATGGTTGGATAAAGCCGTGCGCACCAGGGATGGGAATCCAGAACTGGAAGGCCTAAAAAAGATCATCGATGTTACTTATTCGGAAGAGTAATGATTTCTATTTTGATTTTATTTGCATGAAAGCCATATGTGTTGCCCGACACGTATTGGTTCATTGTAAGGGCCACCTCATGTTTCATTTTGCATTTTCTGCATCATTAATAAATGGATGTTTTTCAATCAAAAAACGGTGTTCCCTGTTTTTCATTTATTTTTGCAGTTTAAAAACAAATAAAAATGGCAATGTTTATTTTCATTTTTTCTCCTTTTTTGATTTGTCTCGTTCCGAATGCAAAAAAATAATTCTCCGGATCTCGTTGATAACAATTTGGTTACACCTCATATGACTTCGACAATTCGATCTATCTTGCTGAAGAAGAGGCGAAGAAGATTGTGATCTGCTGGAATTAGCCAGGTTGTTGAAACAAGAGGAGAAGGTGATTCAGCCGCTCGAAGAGCGAATTGAGATTGTTAACCTGTGTACCGCCGAGGTCAGGAAGGAAAGGAAAATTGGAGCCGCTGCAGAGGCGAGTTGAGAGCAGAATGGTAGCCTTGTTGAAAGAGCATGTGGATGCCTTCGCCTGGTCATGTCAGGATATGCCAGGGTCGGATACCGATGTCGTTGTGCACAAGCTGCCATGGAGAGAAGATTGTCCTCGAAAGAAGCAGAACGTCGATGCCACGTATCAGAGTGACTTTGCTTCATGATATGATTCATCATGAAATTGAATATTATGTTGATGACATGATAGCAAAGTCCCAGACAGAGGAGGGGCATCTGGCAGACCGGGGCAAGTCGTTTGACCGGTTGAGACAATTCAAACTGAGGTTGAATCGGAATAAGTGCACTATCAGAGTGCGATCTGTTAAGCTGTTGGGGTTCATTGTGAGAGAGGAATCGAGGTTGATCCTGCTAAAAAATAAAAAAATAATAATAAAAAAAAAAAATGCCTGAACCGAGAACATAAAGGAGAGGTTCGTGGTTTCATGGATAGATTGAACTACCTGTCATGGTTCACATCTCATCTAACAGCCACGTGCGAACCTATATTCAAGATATTGAAAAAAAAAATCATCAAACGGTCAGGTGAAATAATGATTGCCAAGGGGCATTGAAAGAATAAAAGGAAAAGTCGCAGGAACCTCTGATTCTGATACCTCCTGTGGAAGGAGCGATTGTTAATTCTGTACTTGACGGCCCTCGAGGGGTCTACGAGGTGTATTGGGTCAGCATGACGAGTCTTGTCGAAAAGAGCATGCAATTTACCTTAGCAAAAAGTTTACCGACTGTGAAACAATACATTCACTGCCCGAGAAAATTTGCTGTACTTAGGCATAGGCTGCTCGCCGACTGAGACAGTGTATGCTGGTTCATGTCACTTTGTGGATTTTCGAGATGGATCCGATCAAGTATGGGCATAAGAGCCAGCAATAACCGGACAGGTTGCGAGAGTGCAAAAGAATGTTGACTGATTTGTGATACTCTCAGAAAGCAATCAAGGGGTGTATTGTCTGATTACATCGCCCGCAACCCATTGAGGATTATCAACCGATGAAGTTTGTTTCCCTGATGAGGACATCTCGAGGTGCTCTAATCGAAAGATTGAGAGTGACCGATCCCGGAGGAGGGGCCTGACCCTGAATCCGAACGGATTCTGATGTCTGATGGGGAGGTTAAGGTGAATAAGCTTCGGTTGCCCGGATAACGTTTGAATGCATCGACGGTGTGATTGGGTAGGAAACTGGTATCCTGGATATCGAACTTCGATGCGCACATCTACTGGGGAAACGCTTTTCTCGTTGGTATATGGAATGGCAGCGGTGCTACCAGTTGAGGTTCAGATTCCCTCTTTGAGAGTCCTGATGGACGTAAAATTGCAAGAGGTTGAATGGGTAAGGACCCGATATGAAGAGTTGAGCCTGATTGAAGAAAAGAGGCTAGCAGCCATCTGTCATGGGCAATTATACCAGCAAAGGATGAAGCGTGCTTTTGACAGAAAGGTGCGACCTCGGGTATATCACGTGGGTGATATGGTGCTGAAAAGGATCCTTCCTCCTCAAAACGATCGAAGGGGCAAGTGGACGCCGAATTATGAAGGTCCATTCGTGGTCAAGAAGGTTTTCTCTGGCGGAGCCTTGTTGCTAACGACCATGGATGGCGAAGATTTTCCATCCCCTGTGAATGCGGACGCGGTTAAAAAATACTTCGTGTAAAGAGACCCGCTGGACGAAAAGAATAAAATAGTCCAGGCAAAAATGGGCATCCCGGCGAACCAAAAAACAGAAAGAAAGGTTCGGGCAAAAATTAGGGATAAAAATGAAAAAATGTACACCCGGCAAGTCGAAAACCTGAGAAGGCGACTTGGGCAAAAAGGGGTATCCCGGTGGACTGAAAACCTGAAAGGGCGGTCCAGGCAAAAGAGGGATTGAAACGAACAACTGCGTCTGGCATGATCGTTTGCGCTTTGGTTAAAGCATCATGGAGAATACCCGGTGGGGATCAATCAGAAACGTCTTGTTCAGAAGGCAGAAAGCATGGAGAGTCTGAGGACATGTGGGGTGTAACCGAGTTGGAACTCGATGAGATCACGGGTTTCACATTGCCATTAGGATAGATTTTTCCTTTTGTGCGCAATTACCTCTTTTCAGGAATTGCTTCCTTTGTATTGCTCAATTTGAGCCACATTTTTTCAATCAATAAAATGCATATTCAGTCAAATAATTTTGTTTTTTATTTTCATTACCGCTTTGATTGCAAAAACATCCAGATATTTTTGATAAAGAATCTTGCATTTTTAACACATACAGGTTCCTTCCAATGCATGTTTATAAGATGGAAAGCTTGAAATCTTATTTGGAAGGTTGAGTGACCCAAGTGTTGAAATCTTGACACGCCTGGGGCACGGTTTTATCTAACGATCTGTTTTGCAGGAACTGTTAGGTATTTCCATTCACTTGCAGGTTGTGGTGTGGAAGCTTTGTAGCAGATCCCCAGAGAGTCCGACCAGGGACGAATGAATATGAAAGAATGACGAAGACGTTGAGACGTACGACGATCCTTGATGGTAATCAAGAAGACTCTTCAAAATCGGAAGACTTGAAAGTTTGTAGAAATTCCCCAGAGGAGGACGGTAGGAAGAGACGACGTGAGACGTCCGACGACCCTTGAAATTAATCAAGAAGACTCTTCAAAGTCGGAAGATTGAAAAGTATGTATAAATCCCAGGAGTACGTTTCTCGTCGAGCGCGGAGCGATTTGGAATACAAGATGATGGAGCAGAAAAGGTCCAGACGAGTCTGGGAATTCTCAAAAGTGGAAAGTTGATACGAGATTGGGAGGTGGATACCGTGGTTCGACGAGTCGACGGGTGTTCCGTAAAAACTTTTCTCATTCCCCAACGCGGTCCCCAAGCAGAATCGGAGGACTAACTCCTCAGCAGATCTAAGGTCTGTGGTTTCCCTAGCCGAGTCAGGATGGTTATCCCCGGCAGGTAAATGGTGTTTCCTCAGCAGCCAGGCCAGGAGGTTGCTATTCCCCGAGTGGAGCGGGTTTCAATGAAATATATCTCCAGCAGTGTTCATCCTACCAGTGGATTGGACAAGTTCCCGTGGCGGACGGATTTCTGCATCCCCAGCTGAGTGTATCCTACGTGTGGATTGCATGGGTTGTCCCCAGCGGAGTAGCATTCGTTTCCCTAGCAGGGTCAGGATGGTTATCCCCAGCAGGTGATAGATTGATGTTTCCCCAGTCAATGGGCCTGGAGGTGGCTGTTTCCCGGCAGAGTATCTGTGAGCATTTCCCCAGTGAAGTCGTCAGGTATCTGCGAGGTTTCCCCAAAGCGAGTTGGGATTGATATCCCCAGCAAGTCAAAGACTGTTGTATCCCCACAGAGCGTTGGTGGTTCTTATCCCCAGCAGTTTCTCGAGCGGATTGGGTGCAAAAGAGGTTCTTCCCCAGCGAGGGTTGCCTTTTCCCAGCAGCAGTGCTATTCCCCAGCGGGGTGGAGATCGGAGTATTGTCGAGTTCCTCAGCGGAGTGTCTCGTGCTCCTCAGCAGAATCCCTTGAGGGGGATGCTTTTTATGCATTCATCATGTAGAGTAAGCATAGCATGTTGCATAGAAAAAATAAATCGCGTAGCATTTCCATAATTGTGGAGCATTACGCAGAAAAATCAATCATGCATCATATTGCACGCATAAGTTAGTCTCAAGCTGTGGTTACTGTTTGAGAGGTGGTTTTATCAGACAGTGAAGGTGTTACTCCGAGGAGTCTAGCATTATGATTGAATCGAAGATATTCCCCAGTAGTGCGATACTGGAGGAGATTTGTTTTTCCGTCGGACAGAGATGGGAAATATTTTCCGATCAGCGCAATTCAAGCCGTGGTTACCGCTTGGAGTTTTGTTTCGCCGAATGGTGAAGATGTTACTCTGAGGAGTTTAGCATCGAGACGTCAGATCAGCAATGTTCCCCCAGTAGTGCGATACTGGAGGGTAAGTTTCCGTCGGACAGAGATGGAAATAATATCAGAAGACGTTACGCGATCAGCGCGATTTCGGGGTCCAAAAAGAAAAACAAGAAAGAAGATAATCCCCAGCTAAACGCGAAGTGTTTGTATGCCAGGGTTGAATAGAGAGCAGTCGGCTCAGGGCTTGTCATCCTCAGCATGGGTCGTTGTGGCATTCCGGCCAGTTTCCGATTTCCAGATCGAAGAGGTTCTCAACAGTCAGGACGAAGAACTTGTGGCATTCCGGCCAGTTTCCGATTTCCAGATCGAAGAGGTTCTCAACAGTCAGGACGAAGAACTTGTGGCACTCCGGCCAGTTTCCGATTTCCAGATCGAAGAGGTTCTCAACAGTCAGGACGAAGAACTTGTGGCACTCCGGCCAGTTTCTGATTTCTAGATCGAAGAGGTTCTCAACAGTCAGGACGAAGAACTTGTGGCATTCCGGCCAGTTTCCGATTTCCAGATCGAAGAGGTTCTCAACAGTCAGGACGAAGAACTTGTGGCATTCCGGCCAGTTTCCAATTTCCAGATCGAAGAGGTTCTCAACAGTCAGGACGAAGAACTTGTGGCACTCCGGCCAGTTTCCGATTTCCAGATCGAAGAGGTTCTCAACAGTCAGGACGAAGAACTTGTGGCACTCCGGCCAGTTTCCGATTTCCAGATCGAAGAGGTTCTCAACAGTCAGGACGAAGAACTTGTGGCATTCCGGCCAGTTTCCGATTTCCAGATCGAAGAGGTTCTCAACAGTCAGGACGAAGAACTTGTGGCAATCCGGCCAGTTCCGATTTCCAGATCGAAGAAGCTCACGATGATTAGATCGATGCAGCTTGCGGCAGTCAGGCCAGTTCCCGGTATCCAGACCGAAGTGGTATCCAGACCGAAGTGGTATCCAGACCGAAGTGGTATCCAGACCGAAGAGGTGTTCAGACCAAAGTGGTGTTCAGGCCAAGAAAATGAAAAAGGAGAGAGAATAGTAATCCCGAGCGAGTGGTGTTCAGGCCATGGGTTATCCCTGTGTTACCATTTATTTTGGTATCCAGGTCGACACTGTGTTTTGGGGTTCAAGCCGAGCTTTCTCCGTTCCAGACGGATTTCTTGTTCAAGGTTGTTCTTCGCCGATTCTGACAGGCGTTGTTAATTATTTTCCCATCAGAGTGCAAATTATTCGTCTGTTCTTGGTATTCAATCACTCTTCATCCTGGTCATCTGAAAGCCGAGGCTATTCATATCGACAGGTTCACAGTGGATTGAATAGGGGCAGCTGTAACACCTCAAAATTTGCCCTCCTCTCTTGGGACTAGTTTAACATATTACATGTCATTTTTAGGACATTAGGCATTGCATATGGCATATCATGTGGTTACATTGTGCAAGTCATCCTCCCAAGTCTTGATCAGAAGATGAAGAGGTCAAGTGCAAGCTAGGGTTTCATTGGACTAGTCATTAATCATCTGAGGATGTGGAGGTCCAAATTAGGGTTTTGTGGTTCTCAAGGATAGTGGTCTTCATCTTGATTGCAATGATACATTATCATCATCATGGTTTGTCATCATCAAGTGTTGAAGCAGATTCCTTGAGATTAGAGTTTTGACCACTGGTCAACCCTAATCAGTTGCATTGGGCCAATCAGGGCATGATCGGGAGATGGGGTCTATGATGTATATGGGGATCATCCCATGGTTGTATGGAGTTTATTGAGGCTAGGGTTTCATCCTTGGGCCATTTCATCAGAAGGTTGGGGCTCAGATTGATCAGTGCATTGCCAGATTCATCTATCAGTTGAAAAAGTCAACTGTTGTCAATTGTGCATGATTTAATGGATTTGGAGGTGGAAGAGAGTTAGATACACTTAATTCATGTTGGAACAAGTGTTATTTGACATTTCAAAGCTTAAGAATGGAGAAAATCAAGTCAGACAAGAAATTGCCAAAAATAGAAAGTGACTTGTAATGAAAGTTTCCAAAAAATGGAAAGTTTTTGACCACAAAATTACATGTCCAAAGAAGCTCCAAATGAAAATTTGTTCAACATGAAAGTTGTAGATCTTGGTCTCACCTTTCCAAAAAGTCCAAGAACTTGAAATTCTCATGTATGGTTGGCAAGTTATGGTCCATTCAATTTCAAAAATGACCCATAATCAGAGGGGCATAACTTCCACATGGAGTGTCCAAATTGAATGATCTTTTTATGCACAAACTCCATTTGACATGTACTTTCATGGTGCGTAATTGGAATTCATCAAAAATGGTCAATGCAAAAAGTCAAATTTCAAGTGTACAATTAAAAATCCAGGGGCAAAATGGTCCAACTTGAGAAATAATGGGAATTTTTGAATGGGGATTTTTGTAACACCTCACAAATGCTATTTGGAAATGGTTTGAATCATCATAACAGGTCAAGGTGCAATGGTTGAAGAATTCACTTTTGAAATGAACTTGAAAAATGAACAAAGTGCCATGGCATGGTGAAAATCAAAATTACATGGCCAATGAAGATGGGACAAGTTGCAACAGCTCATGACAGATATTTAGAGCATGTGTGAGCTGGCAATGAGCTGTCACAGAGCCCATATGAAAATACCATTTTGCCCTTGCCTTTGAAAGTGACATTTTGCTAATCATATTTCATTTTGCTAATTAAGGTGATTAAGGCTTGATTAATTGGAGATATATATTCCTAATCATAACAAACTTCTAACACAATCACAATTCACAAGAAATTGCAACCACTTTTCCCTCCAAATTCTCCAAAATCCTCAAGAACACACAAGAGCAAAATCCACAAATCTCTTCCAATTCTCCACCAAATCCGAAAATTCTTTTTGCTGCCTCTTCCTTGGATCTTCTTCTTGATCTGTTTTGGCAAAGCAACATCCAAATCCTCACCAAACTCGACTGTCCAAGTGGTGTTCATCAATGGCATTTGTAGATTTCTTGCATTAGAAGCAAATTCGAGCCAAGCTACAAGTTGCATCCACCTTCCCTATCATCCAGCTTGAACTGTTTTGGATCAACACGCGCAATAGCTCAAGAATTCATCACTGCCTTCCAATTAAGGTGAACTTTCGAATCTCATGAATTGACGAATTATTATATGCGTTTGAAAGATCGTTGCATGTAGATCAACATGATATGGCTAGTTTTCGATTTGATGAACTGTAGATTGAGTTATCGTGTTATTAAGTTTTGAATGTGAAACTTTAATTGATCGATATGTGAGATACAGTAGGAATTAGACGAAATCATTTGCATATTCGTGTTCCTGGAGATTAGACCTTTCCAACGGATATAAGTTTGTGGATTTTCGTTGAGTTTCGATGTTCTTGAGTTCATGACCAATTCTGGAAAATACGCGATGTAGATGATGAATTTTCTGGAAAGTTAGGCCGTTTGATCCGTTTGGTTCGTGTTCCAATTTGAATTGTTGTTTCCCGCAAAATCCGTCCACTCACAGCACGACACCACATTATTGAAACGCTGAGTTTTGAGTCTGGAACGCTAGAATTACAACATTGCCATTGGATCCATTTAATTTAATATAACACTTAATAATTATTTAAAAATCATTTAAATATTAGAAAATTCATAAAAAAATAATGGTTAATCCAAAAATTGTGAGGATTTTTTTGTTGGATCCCATTTTCCCCCTAGTTTTTTATGAGCATGATATCACAAGTTGTGCTTGGAGAAAAGTTGATTTGGCTTAGGGAACTTTGACTTGTGTGTATTTTGTATACATTTTACCATTTTTAATGTGAAATACTCATACCTTAAAAGAAATGTCTGGAATTTTTTGAGCTTATTATAGACATGTTGATGGTGATTTACATATAAAGTTTGTGGTTTTTGGATACCTGTGGAGTGAGATATGATTTTTTGAACTTAGGTGTGACAATTTGTGTCACACCTAGATAGGTCATCTTCATGAAATTGTTTGCCTAGCCTATGATTGCTGGATTGAGTTGAAATTTTACATGGATGTTTATAGATATGTTGAGATGCTATGTGAATTTTTCTGGATTTTTATATGGCATTTTCAATTTGATTGATATTTTTCATCTCTGTATGTCAATTATGCAAGTTCATATGACACATGTTTGTAAATCTTGTGTGAAATTCTCATGTGGTTTTGGATGAAGATGAAATTTGGTATGCTGATTGTTGACACATTGTAGGACATCCCTGTTTTGGTCCCATTCATTTCTTAATTGATTTCATTGATTTATGAATTTTTGAAGTGAATGCATGTGTTGATGCTATGAATTGGCTTGAATAATTGTGTCTGGATTTCTTGATTTTCATTGGCTTAGTTCCTTTTGTCCAATTGAGCTGAAAATTGAAATGCTATACCTTGAATAGGTCCTGTTTAGGTGTAAATTATTTGAGGATTTTTGGAATTATTTTGGTATGCTTTTGATGGAATTCATTCTGTTTGGACATTGGATGTTGCATTTGACCTAGTTTGTGATGTTTTGGTCATGAAATGAATATGATGAATGATGTGAGTATGGGATCAATTGCATTTGCTTTCTATTTGCATTAATTTGGTTTTGGTTGAGAATTGTTTGCTGTTTAGAATTTTTTCTCCCTTTTGGACCCTAGGCTTGGCCTAGTGGTCTAGCTTCTCACATTTGGATTGACTTTTCAGGATGAAATGCAAAAAGCTTAAGGAGAATGATTCAAGTCAATAAAATTGAGTTTGTTTGATGTGGAGAACTAACATAACTTTGTTTTGTAGGTTGTGAAGCTTGAGCTTGAGCTTATAGCTTGCACTTGTGTGCATTAATCTGTGTTCCTTAATCTGTATAGTCTGACTGATTAACATTTGCTGTTTACTGTTGGTTTGTCTGAGTACTGATGATACTTGATTGATTTCAGGTACATTTAGTTGCTTACAGTTCTTTAAGAACTTGCTTGCTGCTGCTTGGTTTTTGAACCACTTGAGGTAGGACTTCTATTCTTCATGTAGTCTGGGAGACCCGGCCTGTTACTTGGCCGGGCAAATGTCTGAAGTCCTCCTTAAGAGGCGATGTTTGTGATTGTTTACATTTGTGCCAAGCAGGTAAAGACCTCTATGAGGCAATTGGTGGATCAAAGGGATATGCAATCTATCCCCCACTATTCTGTGAGTCGTCCCTCTACTCACACGGCTGTGTGTTGATGCATTGGGACACAAACCCAAGATCTCGTGCTGTTGCACAATCGAGTCAGAGTCTTTGAGCGTAGAAGGGTCCCTCCATTCTGGACCCACGCTCCTTTGTCTGAAGCTCTCCCTGGTCAGGGATAAGAGCTGTGAGGTCTCATCCTCACTTCACCTTTCATCTGCTTCACCTTAGCCTCGTAATGGCAAGGTTAAGAGCGAATCTACCCATGTACAGATGACTTGCCTAGGCAGTCAAACCCATTGTTTGAGCCCTCTTGATTGGCTATAGTGTGTGCTATGTGAATATTTGACATGTTTACTTGAAATGCTTGAATTGCCTGTATGCTTGTATGCTTGCTTTCTTCCTGGATAGGATTAGCTTGCAGTTGTGCAAGTAGGTAGAAACCTGAACGTAGGGTAATGATGCATGACAACACTAGGATCGAGTCCAGCTCCCTGGTAGTGTGTCTTCCCTCGGTTTCTGGCTAGATTTTATTTCCCTTGAAGGGGAACTACATCGCCCTGATCCTTGTTCCAGACGAGGTATGTAGGCAGGTGGTCGTGCGAGACCACTCCGGGCACTTTTTTTTCTTTTTGTGTGTGTTTGCTTGTTATCTTCCTGCGTATGTTTTGGCTCGGATGCCGACGTAAGTCCAGTGATTGGCGGTCGGGCTCCACGTTTGCCGTTTTGTGCGTGTTTTGGTTCGGATGCTGACGTAAGTCCAATGATTGGCTGTTGGGCTCCATGTTTGCCATCTGTTTGTGCGTTTTGTGTTGTTTGGCGTGCGTAAGCCGAACTACAGTGGCTCTGATTCTCGTTCCAGACGAGATATGTAGGCATAGGATGCGATGTCCTATCGAGCTCCCTTCTCTTAACCCCACCTGCGTTCCCTATGTGTGTGTGTGATGTTTTAGCAACCTATTCTTTTCTTAGAACGTGGATCCCGTCGAGTACGACGGACGTGAGGGGTGCTAATACCTTCCCCTTGCGTAACCGACTCCCTTACCCTTTCTCTTTGGTCGCGAGACCATTTCCTTTCCAGGTTTCTCTGAGCGTTTCCTTTCCCTATTTTGGGATAAATAACGCGCAGTGGCGGCTCTGTTTTGTGTTTTTATTTGAGTCCCGCCGGTTGTTTTTTCGCAGGATGCGACAAGAACTAGCGAGGGATACAGCTCTGCATACGATATAGGAATCGGGTCAAATGAGACCTTCTTCCTCTCAAAGTTCTGCTGATGATGATTGTTGTTGGTATTGTTGTTGTTGTAGGTGTTCGTTCTTTGTTGCGGTTGTTGTTATTGAAGTTGATGTTGTTGTTGTTGTTGTTGTTGACTTGGTGTTACTTGTTGATTAGAAAATACCGGAATTACTGATGACACTTGATGATGATGATGTTGACGGGGTGGTGGATTTCTTCTGATTTAAGGCCTCCTCTGCCTCCCACTAATTACTGCATTGGTCTCACTATCCTTCTTCTTACCAAAGTTTCTACCATATCTCTTGCTTGTTGATGCCTCATCTCTTGACAACCATCCTTTACAGACTCCTTCCTCAAGTTTCATCCCCATGTTTACCATTTCGGCAAAATTACTGGGGGCACTAGCGATCATGCGTTCATAATAAAATGAACTCGTAGTTTTCAAGAAGATCTTTGTCATCTCTTTCTCCTCCAAAGGAGGAGTGATCTGGGCAGCCAACTCCCTCCATCTTTGCGCATATTCTTAAAATGTCTCTTTGTCCTTCTGAGACATAGACCTCAGCTGGTCTTTAACCGGCGCCATGTCCACATTATACTTGTATTGCTTCACAAAAGCCTCTCCCAAGTCGTTGAAAGTGCGAATGCTTGCACTATCCAACCCCATGTACCAACGGAGTGCATCACCAGTTAAGTTATCTTGGAAGTAATGAATAAGCAATTGATCATTGTCGATCTGAGTAGACATCTTGCGAGCATACATCACAAGATGACAGAGCGGGCAAGAATTCCCCTTATACTTTTCAAAGTCAGACACTTCGAACTTCACCGAGATCTTGACATTGGGCACCAAACATAACTCGGCAGCATTCTTCCCAAAAAGATCTTTACCTCTCAGCGTCTTTAATTCTTTGCGCAGCTCAAGAAACTGATCTTTCATTTTGTCCATCTTCTCATAAACATCTAGACCCTCACACGGCTCGGAATGATAGATGGTATCCTTTACGCGAGGCAAATTATGCACAACGGGAGGTGGCACGGACATGACCGGGCTAGATGCCGGTGTCGCATTACGCGAAAAACCGGCGGGAAAACGAAACAACAGAGCCGCCACCGTGCGCTATTTATCCCAAAAGAGGGAAAGGAAACACTCGAAGTAAACCTGGAAAGGAATGGTCTCGCGACCAGAGAAAGATGGGATCGGGAGTCGGTTATGCGAAGGGAAGGTATTAGCACCCCTACGCATCCGTCGTACTCGACGGAATCCATGCATAAAAGAATAGAAGAAAGGTTGCTAAAGACTGCTCAAACACTGCACAAGGCTGGAAGGAAAGCACAGAAAATAGACGGAAGAAGGTAACTCGACAGGATGTCGCATCCTGGTCCTACGTAGTTTGTTAGAAACAAACATCAGAGTCGACGTAGTTCGGGGACAGGGGAAACGTGCTCGCTAGGATGTTGCATCCTATGCATACGTATCTTATCTAACCAGAGAAGAATCAGAGCACTCGTAGCTCGCCTAACGCACGCCAAACAAAACACAAACGGGAAACCGACTGCCAATCGCTGGACTTACGTCAGACTCCACACAAACAGGAAAACATGGAAACCGAATGCCAATCGCTGGACTTACATCAGACTCCGAACCAACAAACACACACACAGGAAACCGACTGCCAATCGCTGGACTTATGTCAGACTCCAACAAGCAAACAAGACACAGGAAACCAACTGCCAATCGATGGCCTTACGTCAGACTCCAAACACACACAAAGGGGTTGAAAAAGAAAAAGGGCGCCCGGAGAGATCAGCTCATCTCCTGCCTACGTACCTCATCTGGTATGAGGATCAGGGCGACGTAGTTCCCCTTAACAGGGAAAGAACTTCTAACCTAACCAGATACAAGGGAGACACAAACTACTAGGGAGACTACGACTCGAGCCTAGAAGTTGTCATGCATACGATCCCTATGTTGAGGTTTCTATCTAACTTGCACAGGGAGCAAGCTATCCTAAACAGCACAGTCAAGCACATACAAACACAAAAGCAAGCACACACACTATATACAAACAAGTGGCTCACACAAGGCTAGGCTTTAGTCAAGGGGTCAAATCAACCTCGACAAACAAGCCAAATGGAAAAGGGTGTGGTTAGCTCTTAACCCTAACATTGAGAGTTAGGGTGAAGCAAATGAAATGGGAAGTGAGGGTAAGACCTCACAGCTCTTATCCCTGGCCTGGGAGAGCTTCAGACAAATGAAAGTGTGGGAGTTCAGAATGTAGGAACTCTTCTCCACAAATGACTGACACAACATGATCTTGGGTTATTATCCACAATGCATCAACACAATGGTGTGAGCAGGATGAATGACTCAACTGAATAGCAGGGGATGGATTGCACATCCCTTTTATCTTCCAATTGCCTCTTAAGAGGTCTTTACCTGCTTGGCACAAAATTAAACAAACACAAGCATTGCCTCTTAGGAGGGCTTCAGACAGGTGCCTGCCCACATAACAGGACAGGTCTTCCAGACTACATGAAGTCAGGAGTTATACCTCAGTGGTTAAGCAACCACAAGCTAGCAAAGCAAGTTCAAGTGAACTTAAAGCAACTTAGGTACATGTGAAAAAAATCTAAACCAATCAGTTCAACTGTACAGACAAACAATCAACAGGCAATAACAAACAGACAGACAATGTTCACAATGTGCAAGCCACAAGGCAAACTCAAATGAGTTAGCATCAAGCTACAAAACACACAAGTGTTAGTAATCAAGAGCAAACATCAATGCTCAAATGAGGAAGCATCATCAACTATGGACTTGGATGTTTAAACCTGAAATCAAAGCCCACATGTAAGCCACAAACCACTAGGTCAAAGCCTAGGGTCAAAGATGGAGAAAAAAGTCAAAACAGAACCTCAAATTTAACATGAATCATCCTTATCCAATCAAGAATAAGCCTCAAAAAGTCTCACACCAAGATCATTAAGCATATTCATTTCATGAGCAAAACATGGCAAGGTATGCAAAAGCTAGTCACATTTGAGACATCAAGAAGAAAAATGCACATCAAATCCAAAATGACTCAAATAATCTTGACAAAATTCATGAGTACACAAGACATATAACATGATCATCATACAAAAAATCAGGAGCATTGGATATCATTTGGCATGGCAATCACTTTGTACAATCCAAACAATCACATGTGTGACAAAAATTGTAACACCAAGTTAACTCAATCATAAAACAGAATTGACACATGGGAAAAATGTAAAACCAATGCCAAAATGTTCATCAACATGTCAAGAATCCACACACAAAATTTCAGAATCATTAGATAAGAAACAAGCATTTTATGATCAAATGAACAAGGCAATATCATGAATGGATACATGTTCAATCACCCTAGGACAAATCATTTTTTAAGCCAGGCACAACTTGCAATTTAATGATCATAAAAAAGTAGACAGGATAAGGAACACATAGCAAAAAATTGGGATCAAATTGATGTATTTTCCTATTTTATATGATTTTTGGAAGTTTGGAAAATTTGAAAATCAAAAGTGAAGCAATGGTATGAAATAAGGAGAGAAAATAGAAAAACGCATGGCAATTTGAAAAAATTCCTTCAGCCGGATTCGAACCAAGCGCCATTTTGAAATTATGCGCGCCAACCAAAACGGTGGCGTTTTGGCACAAAAACCCTAAGCCTGGCGCGCTTCCAGATTCGTAGCCAATTCAAAAATTCGTAGCAAATCACATGGAGATTTCGTAGCAAAACCCTAGCCAAGTCCTAGCAGAATCTGGAAATGCATGAGGCTCAAGGTTGAAGATGAAGATCATGATGATCTTCATCTGAAATTTCCAGAAAACCAAAAAAAGTTCCAGAAATCACAAATAATACCATCATTCAACCGGTTTCTTCATGGTAAGCACGGATCCAACAATGAATCAACCAAAAACAACACATATTACTCAAATCGAAGAAATCAAAATTGAACACTCAAACTTTAATCATGCATAACTTCCACAATACAACACCAATTCACTCAAAATTTGCATCAGAATCATCACCAAGCCATGATATACATGAATATCCTAATAATTTGCAAAATAATTGAACTCGAAAACTGACCTTCTTGATGAACAGAACCTGGAACTCGTGCTACAAGGCTTGGCAATGCTTCCAATCTTCTCTACAATGCTTAATGAAGTAATTGATGATTGATTTGAAGCTCAAATGCGCACGAATCCAACATATTTTGCAAGTTCCATGGATGCTTCAAGCTTTGAGTATGAGCAATTATGGCACGGTTCCTTCCAATTCCACGTCCAAATCTCTTCAAAATTGCTTCATCGTCATGAATCAACCAATAGAAAAGGTCCTTGTGTGAAGAAATTGCAAGAAATTTTGAGAGAAGAAATTTGGTGATTTTTTGTTCTAGATCTGAAAAATGAAGCTAATCATGGAAACAGTTATGATTATCAATATATACTTCATGCTAATAATGTTTAGAACTTGTTTAAGCCAAAGCCAAATGAGATTAGCAAGTTATGGAGTGTATGTGCAAAATTAAATTTTCACTTCATGCACCCCATGCATGCGTGAACAGTACCAATTCCTGGCCCAAATCCTCTTAAAATCAGTCCATGCACCCTTTGGAATTGGTTTTGTATGCACATGATCATCCAAAGTGGTTTTATGAAATTTCCTTCACAAATCTTCATGAATAAACACATGCCCATGCAAAGGAAATTCATGTCATGTAATGGTACATTTGGAAAGTACATGTCATGAGGATCAAAATGCAAAAAGAACCACTCATTTTGGAGCTTTGGTTCAAAAGTTATGCCCATTTGAATTTTCAAACACACTTTGCCATGATTGGATCATATCTCCTCAACCACACATGAGAAATTCATGATCTTGGACTTTTTGGAAATGGGAGAGAAAGCTCTTCAACTTTCATGTTGGACAAAAATTCATTTGAAGCTTTCTTGATGATGTAATCTTGAGTTGAAGTTGGTCCAAAACCTTACCATTTTCGGAAAGTTCACATTATAGGTCACCTGCTATTTTTGGAAAGTCTTGACCTGACTTCAAATTCTTCAATGTTGATGTTTGAAATGTCAAATGAGACTTGTTTGAACATGAATGGAGCATCTCTAACCACTTCCCACCTCCAAATCCACAGTTGACTTTGCAGTTGACTTCTGTTGACTTCTATGGGCCTCAGATGATTTGCACATGCACTGATGAGTTCTGAGCCTTCAACACTTGACCAAATTACTTCACAGTGATCCTTGGGTCATGTAAGCTCAATGAAACAACCCTAGGGCTTTGATCTCAAGGAAAATGCTCTTGTTGCCTTGCACAGTTGAATCTCCTGACCAATCTTGCCTCTTGAGATGCAATGGACTATGCAATGACAATGCAATGTTAATGACCTAAAAATGAAATGTATATACAAATGGGAGGTGCAAATTTGAGGTGCTACAGCTGCCCCTATTCAATCAACTGGGAACCTGAACGGATGAGAGCAACGGCTGTCAGACCTTCAAGGTAAACAGGGATTGAATACCAAAGAACCGTAGAAATTTGCACTCTGCGGGATATGATACAAGGCAAACGCCAGACCATTTACCGATGGCGACTGCACAATAACTTCAGGAAAGCGAAACCATTTACCGATGGTTACTTAGCTTGGAACTGGATATTTGATATTTACCGATATCAACGTCAGCGAGACCATTTACCGAGGGCTGCTGGGAAACAAACTTCAAAGGAAGCAAAACCATTTACCGATGGTGGCTTCAACTGGGAATTTGATATTAAAAGGAAGCAAAACCATTTACCGATGGTGGCTTTAAAACAACTTGATATTTACCGATATCAACTTCAGCGAGACCATTTACCGATGGCTGCTCCGACTGGGGATTCGATATTTACTGATATCGCAGAAAGCGAGGCCATTTACCGATGGCGGCTAAACTGGGCATTCGATATTTACCGATATCGAAGCAAAACAAGGCCATTTACTGATGGCATCTCCACCTGGGGAGGAAAAAGATTTTTGCAACTGGAACCAGACAAGACGTTTACCGACGACTCTACTGGGGATCTTTGATTTTTATCAAAGGAAGGACACGCAACCAGACATTTACCGATGACTGGGAAAAAGTCTCGATGTTTACCGACATCGAAAGATGATGTTTACCGACATCAATCAAAACAAACCAGACATTTATCGATGACTGGGAAAGACGAGATATAAACAGACGTCAACAGACGAATGGGGAAAAACTCAACGTTTATCGATACCAACGGAGAGGTGAACACTTCACTGGGGAAGGAAAAATATGTTACAAACATCGGAAGATGATGTTTACCGACATCAAAAAGGAACGACCAGACATTTACCGATGACTGGGGTGGGACTCAATGTTTACCGACACCGAAACAATGGTGTTTACCGACACCAAAGAACGAACACACGCGGGTGCTGACATGATACTTACCGGTATCACAAGAATGACATCTTCAATACGTCAAGGCAAGGCTAAACACTTGTTGGGGATCTCACTGGGGAGAATCAAGCTTTCCTTTCACGGACGGGTGAAGAAATAAACCTCTCTGGGGGGATTTATCAATCCTGAATGCTGTCAGGAGCAACTGTAGCAAACGTGATGTACAGATGTTGAACAATGATCCGCCTCCGTCGGGGATACGGTCTGATTAGGTTTACCACATGAATGCATATGTTTGAATTTTTCTATGGCGTAATGCTCCATATTGAATGGAAATGCTACGCGATTTGAGGATGCCATGATTACTACATGCAAGATGCAAAATGATGAAAACTCCTGTTGGGGAGCCAACGGACTGCTCTGCTGAGCACACAAACTGATAGATTCTCCAACTCTATGGGGAGACTCTGTCTGAGGAATGTGACAACTTCTCAAACATGCTGGGGAATAGCGTTGCTGCTTGGAGAAAGAATAGATCCCACCGGGGACAACCTTCACCGAATCCAATCCACTCGGGGACTCTGCTAGGGGAACAACCAATGCTCACCTCTGCTGAGGATAACTACCAATCCACAGGTAGGATAAACTCTACTGGGGATAATTTTCACCGAACCTGATCCACTCGGGGAACTCGCTGGGGAAAACCATCAACACAACCCTCTGTTAGGGAGATCTGCTAGAGGAAAACATTCACGACCCTGATGGGGAGAGGCATACTATGTAGGGGAAATAATAAACCAGACCACGCTGGGGATACAGTACTTCAAACCCGACTACTGAGGAATAAACTACTCCACTGACACCTCCGCTGGGGATACAACATCCTCCCGACTCGGTGGGGATTAACAACCTTCAGACTATCTGGGGGATACACCCACCCTCAGGCCCGCTACCCAACTGCTGGGGAAGAACAGTTCTAAAAGCTCTCAGACTTGCTTGGGGAAACAGCCACTTCCAAGCCTGTTGGAGAAACATCTTCAATCCTGCTGAGGAATTCCTGATCTTGAATATGCTGGGTAGACAAGTCCTGAACTTGCTTCATCTGCTGAGGAAGATCCCCATCTCACACTACTGGACAGTGCTGACAGCATCCCTAAACAAACCGTGGCTTATCTGCTTCAGCCAGGAACCAAAGGTGATGACCTGCAAAACAGCAAGACATACATGCCCCGGGGGGTTGCATGGACAAGATACGCTCAAGTGTCCTCAACATTCAAAATGATTTTCAAATGTTTTATCTTTCCGCACGTTATTGTCTAGCCTTCATGTTTTTATATGCAATGTTTATCAAAAATTCGGACGTTTTTGCAAACAAAACAGTAAAAATAAAACAAGAGAGCAATTTATCTGAATAACGACTTTTTATTGATTGAAAATGGGCCTGAAAAGGCGAATACATCAGGAAGCAATTCCTAGAAAGAGGTAATTGCGCACAAAAGGAAAAATCTATCCTAATGGCAATGTGAACACGGCATCCACTATTTCCCAATTCTGTTATGACTCACAGATCCTCAAATTTCTCCCCAAATTCCTTGCTTTTTAAGAAGAATGACTGGACCGATCACATCCTTGGAGATGGTAAACAATGAAGCGCGATGAAGTACAGATAACTCAGACTGTAGTCTTCGCTTTAATCCCTCTTTTGCCTGGATCGCCCTTTCGGGTTTTCAATCCACCGGGATACCCATTTTTGCCTAAGCCGCCCTTGCGGGTTTTCGACTTACCGGGTGTACAAATTATTTCATTTCTTATCCCTAACTTTTGCCCGAACCTTTTTTTTTTTTTTTTGGTTCGCCGGGATGCCCTTTTTTGCTTGGACTATTTTATTCTTTTTGTCCAGCGGGTCAATTTATGCGAAGTATTTTTTGACTACATCTGAGTTAACAGGGGACGGAAAATCTTCACCATCCATAGTTGTAAGCATCAAGGCTCCACCAGAGAAAACCTTTTTAACAACATACGGACCTTCGTAATTAGGAGTCCATTTGCCCCTGTTATCTGTACCGGGAGGAAGGATCCTCTTCAAAACTAAATCACCTGGCTGATAGCTTCGAGGACGCACTTTCTGATCAAAGGCTCTCTTCATCCTTCTCTGATACAACTGCCCATGGCACACAGCTGCTAACCGTCTCTCTTCGATAAGGCTCAACTCGTTAAACCTTGTTCGAATCCACTCAGCTTTGTTAAGCTTGACATCCAACAGGACTCTCAGAGAAGGGATCTCCACTTCAACAGGTAGGACAGCTTCCATACCATACACAAGGGAGTAAGGGGTTGCCCCGGTCGACGTACATACTGAGGTACGATACCCATGCAAAGCGAAAGGCAGCATCTCTTGCCAATCCTTGTACGTCACAACCATCTTCTGCACAATCTTCTTAATATTCTTGTTTGCCGCCTCTACAGCACCATTCATCTTTGGTCTGTAAGGAGAAGAATTGTGATGTTCAATCTTGAAATCTTTACAAAGCTCTCTCATTATCTTGTTGTTGAGATTCGAACCATTATCAGTGATGATTCTCTCAGGAACCCCATAACGACAGATGATTTCCTTCTTAATGAATCGGGCAACCACTTGTTTGGTAACATTAGCATAGGAAGCTGCTTCTACCCATTTGGTGAAGTAATCAATCGCAACCAGGATGAAGTGATGTCCATTAGAAGCAGTAGGCTCAATCTTCCCAATCATATCAATGCCCCACATCGCGAATGGCCAAGGCGAATTCATGACATTCAGAGGGCTTGGTGGTACATGCACCTTGTCAGCATAGATCTGACACTTATGGCATTTCCGAGCGTATTTGAAACAATCGGATTCCATAGTCATCCAGTAATAACCGGCTCTTAACAATTTCTTGGACATTGCATGACCACCAGCATGGGTACCAAAAGATCCTTCATGCACTTCTTGCATCAACATGTCTGCTTCGTGTCTATCCACGCATCTGAGCAGAACCATGTCAAAGTTCCTCTTGTACAGCACATCATCCTGATTCAAATAAAAGCTTCCAGCTAGCCTTCTTAGGGTTTTCTTGTCATTCTTCGACGCACCTTCAGGATAATCCTGGCTCTTGAGGAAGTTCTTAATATCATAGTACCACGGCTTCTCATCAACAACTGACTCGGCTGCAAACACATACGCAGGCCTCTCGAGTCGATTCACCGCAACATGTGGCACATGATTCCACCAATGAACTTTGATCATAGAAGACAAAGTAGCCAAAGCATCAGCCATCTGATTTTCATCTCGGGGGACGTGATACAACTTCACCTTCTTGAAGAACGTCAGTATTCTTCTGGTGTAATCTTTGTAAGGAATCAAATGCGGCTGATTGGTATTCCAATCTCCATTGACCTGGTTAATCACCAGAGCGGAATCTCCATATATGTCCAGAGTCTTGATCCTCAGATCGATGGCTTCTTCTATCCCCATGATGCAAGCCTCATACTCAACCTCGTTGTTGGTTACATCAAAAGTCAATCTGGCAAAAAAAGGTATATGGGCACCTTTTGGATTGATAAGCACTGCCCTAACACCGTTGCCATTCATATTCACAGCCCCATCAAACATCAACGTCCACTTGTCATCAGGATCCGGTCCTTCCTCGACAAGAGGCTCTTCACAATCTTTCATCTTTAGATACATGATGTCTTCATCAGGGAATTCAAACATCATCGGCTGATAGTCATCAATTGGTTGCTCGGCAAGGTAGTCTGACAGAATACTACCTTTGATGGCCTTCTGCGACATGTACTGGATATCATACTCAGGTAAAATCATCTGCCAACGGGCAACACGCCCGGTGAGAGCCGGCTTCTCAAAGATGTACTTCACTGGATCCATCTTAGAAATCAATAAAGTGGTATGGTTCCACATATACTGCCTCAGTCGACGAGCAGCCCAGGCCAAAGCACAACAAGTTTTCTCAAGCTGTGAATATTTGATTTCACAGTCGGTAAACTTTTTGCTAAGGTAGTATATGGCATGCTCTTTTCGACCAGACTCGTCATGTTGTCCCAATACACACCCCATCGAGTTCTCAGTCACCGACAGGTACATTATCAGAGGCCTCCCAGGAACTGGAGGTATGAGGATTGGAGGTTTCTGTAAATACTCTTTTATCTTGTCAAAAGCTTTCTGACAGTCATCATTCCACCTGATTTCTTGATTCTTTCTTAGCAATTTGAATATTGGTTCACACGTGGCAGTTAGGTGAGATACAAACCTTGCAATGTAGTTCAATCTCCCTAAAAACCCACGAACCTGCTTTTCAGTTTTTGGTTCAGGCATCTCTTGAATAGCTTTTACTTTTGCTGGATCAACCTCAATCCCTTTCTCACTGACAATGAAGCCTAACAGCTTTCCGGATCTCACCCCAAACGTACACTTGTTTGGATTCAGCCTCAGTTTGAACTTTCTCAGTCTGTCAAACAACTTCTGCAAATTTACCAGGTGCTCCTCTTCTGTCTGCGACTTCGCAATCATATCATCCACGTACACTTCAATCTCTTTGTGCATCATGTCATGAAATAGAGTCGTCATAGCCCTCTGATAGGTAGCACCGACATTCTTCAGCCCAAATGGCATCACCTTATAGCAGAACGTGCCCCAAGGTGTAATGAATGTCGTCTTTTCCATGTCCTCTGGCGCCATCTTGATCTGATTATAACTAGAAAATCCGTCCATGAAAGAGAAAACCGAGGATTAAGCAGTATTATCAACCAATACATCAATGTGAGGTAATCAGAAATCATCTTCCGGACTCGCTCTATTCAAATCCCGATAATCGACACACATCCTGACTTTGCCGTCCTTCTTCGGCACGGGAACGATGTTGGCCACCCACGGGGGATAAGTAGTCACTGACATAAAACCCGCATCCAACTTCTTCTGAACCTCTTCCTTGATCTTGACCGCCATATCAGGACTAGTTCTGCGCAGCTTCTGCTTGACTGAAGTACAATCTTCTCTGAGAGGTAGCCTATGCACCACAATATCGATATCCAGCCCAGGCATATCTTGATACGACCAGGCGAATATCTCCACATATTCTCTCAGCATCTCAATCAACCTTCTCTTGACATCTTCCTTCAAAGCGGCCCCAATCTTGATCTCTTTTTTGGCGTCCTCAGTACCCAGGTTAATAATCTCCAACTCCTCCTGATGAGGTTGGATGACCCTTTCCTCCTGCTTCAACAATCTGACCAGTTCTTTGGGGAGTTCACAGTCTTCCTCACTCTCCTCTTTAGCTTGGTAGATGGGACTATTGAAATCATACTGAGCCATAACAGAACTGTTTATAGTGAAGTCCGTAAGATCGATTCTGCATGTTTAATGCTTTATTTTAGAAAAAAGAGTTCAAGAAAGTCACAGAAACAAAAACATTGCCATTTTTATTTTTTGAAAAAGTGAAAAACAAAAACAAAAAGACAGGGATCACAAAATTGTTTGCAAAACGTCCTTTATTAATGATATCATTGAAAAAACATGATGAGGCCCTACAATGAACCACTACGCCTTGGGCAGAACGTAGGGTTTTGTGCAAAATGAAAAACAAAAGAAAATTACTCTGTTTGAAGAGTAACTTGGACCACTTCTTCAGCCGTCCAATTGTTGATCGTCTCCCCTGGTGCACACGGGCGAACCCAGTTGTCTAGATCACAATCATTGTCACAGTCTTCACCACCGGTGGCGAAGACGTCACCATGATTCATCAGCCCAGCGCTGGTAAAGGTACTCGGCCCTTTCTGCTCAATCTGCTCTGATTGCAAAGGTTGATAACCAATACCGAACTTATCTTCTTTGACAGGCAGGTCCACCATCTTGCCCCAGCCTTTTGCATTGCCTGAGTTGACAACCTCCATTGCCTGCTTGTATGATGCAATTGAGGCACTTGGCTTCTTCTGCTCAGCAAAAGCCACCCTCTCAAGAGCAACGGTCTCGAACGCCTGGCATAGAGTTTCGTGGATCTCGCCATCCACCTCCACATACTTGAAGGAAGATAAATGACTCACCAGAATGTCCTCCTCGCCGCACACAGTCACAATCTGACCGTTCCAGACATACTTCAACTTTTGATAGAGAGTTGACGAAACTGCCCCAGCCCCATGAATCCAGGGACGCCTCAATAAACAACTATATGCTGGCTGAATATCCATCACATAGAAGATAATATCAAATACCTCCGGGCCAATCTTCACTGGCAACGTGACTTCACCAAAAACAGACTGTTTGGATCCATCAAATGCACGAACAATGAGATCACTGGGAGTGAGGATAACCCCTTCAACATCTATCTTACTCAGAATCTTCTTGGGCAGCACATTCAAAGACGAGCCAGTATCCACCAACACGTGTGACAATACTGCGCCTTTGCACTCCATAGTAATATGCAGGGCCTTATTATGGTTACGACCTTCAGGTGTCAGATCCAAGTCTGTAAACCTCAAACCATGCCTGGTGCTCACATTAGCAATAACACCCTCCAATTGGTTGACAGAGATCTCTTGAGGCACGTAAGCCAGATTCAACATTTTTAACAAGGCATTACGGTGTGGCTCAGAGCACAACAACAAGGACATAATAGAGATTTTGGATGGAGTTTGATTAAGCTGATCTACAATCTTGTAGTCACTCTTCTTAATAATCTTCATAAACTCCTCCACGTCTTTCTCAAATGAGCCCTCAGGCGCCTCCTTCCGAATAGGTTCTTCCTCAACCATAGCTTGTTTACCCTTTGCTTTGGCGAGAGCCTCAGCATTGTTGTCTCTCAAAACCTGTGGTGCGAACAGACGACCGCTTCTGGTAAACCCTCCTGGTCCCCCTACATTGTCCACAACTGGACTCACGGTCACTAGAGTTCTAGCTGGAAAACCAATAGTCACTGGAGACTGATTCACTGGCCTAATCTGACTCTTTGCCCTTCTGTTGTTGCGGTAAGCATTATCATACTTCCACGACACGGCTCTACTATTCTCAACAGCCCTTCTACCGGAGACAGCAATAGTAGTGGGAGCACTGACGGTTACTGGAGCAGAAATGGTGACAGGAGTACCAACGATTGCAGGTGCACTGACAGTTCTCTGGCCACGTCCCTCTGACGGTTTGAAATAAATGGTGACAGTTGACACCACCCCACGATCTTTCACGGCCCGATTAAACTGCAGATAACCCTTGTCAATCAGATTCTGGATACCAGCCCTCAACAATACACAACCATTCGCTGAATCTTCACAATCTGAACAGCCCTGAGCACAGCCCGGGAATACTCCCCCATCTAACAGACGATCCTTCACAACAAACAACGGGGTCTGAATCTCATCAATACTTACCACCAAGTCTTCAGCTTCCTCACCTTCCACATTGTTTACCCTATGCGCACCATGCTGAGGCATAGGATTGTTCACAACATTCGGCACAGGAGCAAAATTGATAGTTTTGGCGTCAATTAAGTCCTGGACCTTATGATGAAAAGCCCTACAGTTTTCAATATGGTGCCCCGGTGCACCAGAGTGGAAATCACAACGAACGTTGGCATCATACCCAGGCGGTATCTTTGTCAACGGAGCCATAGTTCGCAACTCAACAAACCCTAATCTGAGCAATTCGGGCAGCAATTCCGCATATGTCATAGGCAATGGGTCGAATCGACGATCCGGCATTCTCTGCCTCGGCTGAAACGGACGTTGCTGTTGTTGTTGTGGTGGTGGTGGTGGTGCTCTTTGTTGTTGCTATTGTCGTGGTTGAGGTGCTGGAATGGTTACAGCAGCAACCTGGCGATACTGGCCTCTATTCACACTTCTACGATGTTGCACCGCATTAGTTTCACCCTCCCTTCTTCTGGGTGCCCCAGGAAATGGCTTCTTTGACGATGAGGAACCAACATCCTGAATCTTCCCAGCTTTGATAAGGCTCTCTGTCCTCTCCCCACAGATCACTACATCAGAGAAACTACCGAATGGGCAACTCCTCATCCGGTCCATAAACACCCCTTGCAAAGTCCCGATGAACATATCGGTCAACTCCTTTTCCAGCATCGGAGGTTGCACCCTTGCAGCTAATTCCCGCCATCTCTGGGCGTACTCTTTGAAACTTTCTCCAGATTTTTGACATAAGCTCTGTAACTGAGTCCGGCTCGGAGCCATGTCCATATTATGTTTATATTGCCTCAAAAAGGCCTCACCCAGATCTCTCCAACTTCTGATGGATTCTCTTTTCAACTCCATGTACCAGTCCAAGGAAGCTCCAGACAAGCTATCCTGGAAGAAATACATCCACATCTTTTCGTCATCTGTATAGGCATATATTTTCCTGAAGTAAGCCTGCACATGGGTGCGAGGACAAGAAGTATCGTTGTATTTATCAAAAGAAGGCGCCTTGAACTTGTAAGGAATTCTCAATCCTTCCACCAGACCCATATTTGTCACATCAAACCCCAAAGAGTTCTGACACTCCATGGCTCTGATCTTCTCAGCTAAGGCATCAACCCTCCTATCTCTTTCGTCAGTTCTTCCCACAACTTCATCATCCTCACTGAGGAGAGTAAACATGTCTTCCTGTCTGTCAACCAACGGAGCAGGATGGCGAACTGGAGCACGGGTTGCTCTGGCATTAACAGTCTCTGCAGCAAGAGGCTGTCCATTAATTCTGATTCCCCTCAACTCATCACCCACGGCGTAATCATTGACGGGAGCAGCAGTAGCAACATTATCATTCACAGGTACACCCACTGGTGAAGCACGATTGGGTGGCATAATCACAGCTTCCTGTCTCTGGGCTAAGGCACGCAGCTCCTCTTGCCCTTGAACAACCCCTTGCATCATTGTCATGAATTGGGCCATGTTAGCCCTCATTTCAGCCAACTCTGCTTGCACTTGGTCCATATTCCTCTGTTGATTCAGTCGGGTTGCGTAGCGGTGCGGACATTGATCAGCAATCCTGCCTGACACAGGAACCAGAGTGAGAAGTCTCGATCAAGAACACCTGTAATCCAAAATGATATGTGTATGATGCTTATGATGCGTATGATGCACATGATATGTTCATTTCTCAGGCATTCGAGAGCCTAATTCATCTTTCAAGAAATGGCAACCTGCAACAATGAACAACACAGAAGCAACCTATACAGGATAATGAGCACAAGGTGAAACATCAACAATCTCGTCTATAGACATGAGCAACAAGGATCATACAACAAAGGTTCAACTGATCAGAGTACAACCATGAATCCCATCCAACAAGCCTGGAGGTGATTCTCAACACAAACAACAGATACAAACTAGGAAAGATGTCCTCCGGGAATGAGAGTCTTCAGATACTGGCACTGGTCTATCAACAGGTCACATTCTGAACATTCTGACAGAGGAGTGAGCTTCTCCTTCAGTTGTCTTCTGAGCTCCACAACTTCTCCTCCAAGTTGGCTCTCTGATGCACATCTCAAGTCTACCTCCTTCTTCAATTGGATGTCTTTGCCTCTGAGCTGATTTTCCAGGTCTCTTATCTTCTTCTGATAATTGGCTTCAGCTCTCTGCATCCTCAAGCACTCACGGTGTTCTTCATTCAACAAGGTCTCCATCTCCTCATAGGACCTCTTCTTGCTCTTCAATCTAGCATCTTCACCCTGCATGCCTTTGAGTTGATGAGCCAAACTCAATCTATCAGCTTTGGCTTTGTAAAGCTCCATCTGGGTATCTTGTTCCTTCTCTTTCAACCGTCGATTCTCCATCAAGGTTTGCTTGTACTGCTCAGCAGGTACATTCTCAGCAAGGATCAAAGGTGGTTGCTCTTGCAATGACTCCATCCTATCATAGGGCAACAACAAAGTCTCAACTCTCTTCTTGACCCAATTGATGTAATCAGGCATAGCAACGGCAAACTTCTTCCCTAGAACAGCTCCATCCTTGACACCAATGGTCTTCCAAGCTCTTTCTACTTGCTCCAATCTAGCAGGGTCACTCCGCTTCTCAAAATACACACTTTCAGCTATCTCAGCATCTAGTGGTCTTCCATTCATCACAAACCCCAACTGGCGAAGAGAAATAACCGGGTTGTAATTGATGCAACCCTTAGTCCCCACAAGTGGCACATTACGAAACTCTCCACAACTCATGATGACATTACGCACATCCATCCGGTAAGATTGCCACCTGATATCATAAGAGGTAAGAGACATAATTCTTTGAGTCCACTTATGAGTGCTCTGAGTATCCACAAAAGGTCCACTGGTTGGCAGGAGAGACAAGAACCATCTGAGCAACAAAGGGAGACAGCATCTGATAGCTCTACCCTTACCATGTCTACTGTGAATGGCATAGTAAGTGTCAGCTAACAGAGTAGGAACTGGGTTTCCTCCAAGGAAGATAATGATAGCAGCATAGTCCACAAAGTTGGGCATACTCGGGAACAAGACAATCCCATAAATCATGATAGCTAACTGAGCATGAAAAGCTTCCCAATTTCCCTTCTTTGCTTCTTCTTTGGCCATCCTCACCAGGAACTTTAAATGTAACCCCACAACATCACCACTGGATTTCCAATTGTCACTCACTTCCTTTATACTCAAATAAAGAGCTCTGGCAATGACTCTGAAATCAACCTCCTTTGGAACATCCAAGAAAGGCACCTGATATCTGATCGGGACATTCATCAGAATAGAGTACTCTTCGAGAGTGGGCGCTAACTGATAATCCTGGAAAGTGAAGCAACGGAGCTCGGGGTCATAGAACTGGAGAAGAGTCTGCAACGGCACTGGATCTACCACCATCTTCAATAGTGTCAACAAATCCCCATATTGATCAACAAACACCTTCTGATTACCGTCGGTCACAAAGCTGCTCAACTCTATCAAAGACGTCAATGGCTCACGGTGAAAACTGTAGGTGCAAGTCTTCCTCTTCAACTCTAGATCAGTTGCCATCTCTCACAGTGAATAGACCCCTGAATGAGCCTAAGAAATGATATGCATGAAGAGATTAGCTTTTTTCTTCTTTTTTCATTTCTTTTTTTCATTTTTTTTTGCATTATTTTTTTGAAAATAAACATGCTATGATGCAAATAATGCAAACACGACTGACTGGCTGTGTATCTCGGGACACAGGTTCAAAGCTTCGGCTTGAATTCGGAACCACAAAATCATCTGAGACCCAAAGTCATCTGAGACCCAATCTGTAGAACCAAGTCACCAACCGGAACCAAGAGTCACCAACAAGTCACCAAAGGTAAGGTCAAGAGAAACGCAGGATAAACAACCCTTTCATAGAATATCATCATGTACACACCAGATGTATGTACCGACAATACCCCATCAGGATCTGAACTGCTCGTGATATCAAGTTCCGCTAAGTGGCGCAATACCACCCGCTTCCCAAGAATCACTCTATTCCTAGGTGTCCTATAGTTCACTCATAGCTTGAGTATTGGGCCTTTTACCTCATGTAACTCCCACCCCACAGAGAGACAGACAACCAGCCAGCACAGATGAAAATATGATAAATGCAAACATAAATGTAAACATAAATAAATGAATGCAATGAATGAAACAGTAAAGCAACCAAACCCTATCCTAGAGAGCGCTAGGAGAGACTCGCTTAGGGAAGATGGACCAGCAAGAGGTCAACTTCTCTATTATCCCCAGCGGAGTCTCCAGCTGTCGCATTACGCGAAAAAACGGCGGGAAAACGAAACAACAGAGCCGCCACCGTGGGTTATTTATCCCAAAAGAGGGAAAGGAAATGCTCGAAGTAAACCTGGAAAGGAATGGTCTCGCGACCAGAGAAAGATGGGATCGGGAGTCGGTTATGCGAAGGGAAGGTATTAGCACCCCTACGCATCCGTCGTACTCGACGGAATCCATGCATAAAAGAATAGAAGAAAGGTTGCTAAAGACTACTCAAACACTGCACAAGGCTGGAAGGAAAGCACAGAAAACAGACGGAAGAAGGTAACTCGACAGGATGTCGCATCCTGGTCCTACGTAGTTTGTTAGAAACAAACATCAGAGTCGACGTAGTTCGGGGACAGGGGAAACGTGCTCGCTAGGATGTTGCATCCTATGCATACGTATCTTCTCTAACCAGAGAAGAATCAGAGCACTCGTAGCTCGGCTAACGCACGCCAAACAAAACACAAATGGGAAACCGACTACCAATCGCTGGACTTACGTCAGACTCCACACAAACAGGCAAACATGGAAACCGAATGCCAATTGCTGGACTTACATCAGACTCCGAACCAACAAACACATACACAGGAAACTGACTGCCAATCGTTGGACTTATGTCAGACTCCAACAAGCAAACAAGACACAGGAAACCAACTGCCAATCGATGGCCTTACGTCAGACTCCAAACACACACAAAGGGGTTGAAAAAGAAAAAGGGCGCCCGGAGAGATCAACTCATCTCCTGCCTACGTACCTCATCTGGTATGAGGATCAGGGTGACATAGTTCCCCTTAATAGGGAAAGAACTTCTAACCTCACCAGATACAAGGGAGACACAAACTACTAGGGAGACTATGACTCGAGCCTAGAAGTTGTCATGCATACGATCCCTATGTTGAGGTTTCTATCTAACTTGCACAGGGAGCAAGATATCCTAAACAGCACAGTCAAGCACATACAAACACAAAAGCAAGCACACACACTATATACAAACAAGTGGCTCACACAAGGCTAGGCTTTAGTCAAGGGGTCAAATCAACCTCGACAAACAAGCCAAATGGAAAAGGGTGTGGTTAGCTCTTAACCCTAACATTGAGAGTTAGGGTGAAGCAGATGAAATGGGAAGTGAGGGTAAGACCTCACAGCTCTTATCCCTGGCCTGGGAGAGCTTCAGACAAATGAAAGTGTGGGAGTTCAGAATGTAGGAACTCTTCTCCACAAATGACTGACACAACATGATCTTGGGTTATTATCCACAATGCATCAACACAATGGTGTGAGCAGGATGAATGACTCAACTGAATAGCAGGGGATGGATTGCACATCCCTTTTATCTACCAATTGCCTCTTAAGAGGTCTTTACCTGCTTGGCACAAAATTAAACAAACACAAGCATTGCCTCTTAGGAGGGCTTCAGACAGGTGCCTGCCCACATAACAGGACAGGTCTTCCAGACTACATGAAGTCAGGAGTGATATCCTAAACTTAGGTACATGTGAAAAAAATCTAAACCAATCAGTTCAACTGTACAAACAAACAATCAACAGGCAATAACAAACAGACAGACAATGTTCACAATGTGCAAGCCACAAGGCAAACTCAAATGAGTTAGCATCAACCTACAAAACACACAAGTGTTAGTAATCAAGAGCAAACATCAATGCTCAAATGAGGAAGCATCATCAACTATGGATTTGGATGTTTAAACCTGAAATCAAAGCCCACATGTAAGCCACAAACCTCTAGGTCAAAGCCTAGGGTCAAAGATGGAGAAAAAAGTCAAAACAGAACCTCAAATTTAACATGAATCATCCTTATCCAATCAAGAATAAGCCTCAAAAAGTCTCACACCAAGATCATTAAGCATATTCATTTCATGAGCAAAACATGGCAAGGTGTGCAAAAGCTAGTCACATTTGAGACATCAAGAAGAAAAATGCACATCAAATCCAAAATGACTCAAATAATCTTGACAAAACTCATGAGTACACAAGACATATAACATGATCATCATACAAAAATTCAGGAGCATTGGATATCATTTGGCATGGCAATCACTTTGTACAATCCAAACAATCACATGTGTGACACAAATTGTCACACCAAGTTAACTCAATCATAAAACAGAATTGACACATAGGAAAAATGTCAAACCAAAGCCAAAATGTTCATCAAAATGT
This sequence comes from Lathyrus oleraceus, assembly GCF_024323335.1. NCBI lineage: Eukaryota > Viridiplantae > Streptophyta > Magnoliopsida > Fabales > Fabaceae > Lathyrus > Lathyrus oleraceus. The sequence goes on from NC_066580.1 coordinate 123,130,773, forward strand.
CAAGAATCCACACACAAAATTTCAGAATCATTGGATAAGAAACAAGCATTTTATGATCAAATGAACAAGGCAATATCATGAATGGATACATGTTCAATCACCCTAGGACAAATCATTTTTTAAGCCAGGCACAACTTGCAATTTAATGATCATAAAAAAGTAGACAGGATAAGGAACACATAGTAAAAAATTGGGATCAAATTGATGCATTTTCCTATTTTATATGATTTTTGGAAGTTTGGAAAAATTTGAAAATCAAAAGTGAAGCAATGGTATGAAATAAGGAGGGAAAGTGGAAAAACGCATGGCAATTTGAAAAAAGTCCTTCAGTCGGATTCGAACCAAGCGCCATTTTGAAATTATGCGCGCCAACCAAAACGGTGGCGTTTTGGCACAAAAACCCTAAGCCTGGCGCGCTTCCAGATTCGTAGCCAATTCAAAAATTCGTAGCAAATCACATGGAGATTTCGTAGCAAAACCCTAACCAAGTCCTAGCAGAATCTGGAAATGCATGAGGCTCAAGGTTGAAGATGAAGATCATGATGATCTTCATCTAAAATTTCCAGAAAACCAAAAAAAGTTCCTGAAATCACAAATAATACCATCATTCAACCGGTTTCTTCATGGTAAGGACGGATACAACAATGAATCAACCAAAAACAACACATATTACTCAAATCGAAGAAATCAAAATTGAACACTCAAACTTTAATCATGCATAACTTCCACAATACAACACCAATTCACTCAAAATTTGCATCAGAATCATCACCAAGCCATGATATACATGAATATCCTAATAATTTGCAAAATAATTGAACTCGAAAACTGACCTTCTTGATGAACAGAACCTGGAACTCGTGCTACAAGGCTTGGCAATGCTTCCAATCTTCTCTACAATGCTTAATGAAGTAATTGATGATTGATTTGAAGCTCAAATGCACATGAATCCAACAGATTTTGCAAGTTCCATGGATGCTTCAAGCTTTGAGTATGAGCAATTATGGCACGGTTCCTTCCAATTCCACGTCCAAATCTCTTCAAAATTGCTTCATCATCATGAATCAACCAATAGAAAAGGTCCTTGTGTGAAGAAATTGCAAGAAATTTTGAGAGAAGAAATTTGGTGATTTTTTGTTCTAGATCTGAAAAATGAAGCTAATCATGGAAACAGTTATGATTATCAATATATACTTCATGCTAATAATGTTTAGAACTTGTTTAAGCCAAAGCCAAATGAGATTAGCAAGTTATGGAGTGTATGTGCAAAATTACATTTTCACTTCATGCACCCCATGCATGCGTGAACAGTACCAATTCCTGGCCCAAATCCTCTTAAAATCAGTCCATGCACCCTTTGGAATTGGTTTTGTATGCACATGATCATCCAAAGTGGTTTTATGAAATTTCCTTCACAAATCTTCATGAATAAACACATGCCCATGCAAAGGAAATTCATGTCATGTAATGGTACATTTGGAAAGTACATGTCATGAGGATCAAAATGCAAAAAGAACCACTCATTTTGGAGCTTTGGTTCAAAAGTTATGCCCATTTGAATTTTCAAACACACTTTGCCATGATTGGATCATATCTCCTCAACCACACATGAGAAATTCATGATCTTGGACTTTTTGGAAATGGGAGAGAAAGCTCTTCAACTTTCATGTTGGACAAAAATTCATTTGAAGCTTTCTTGATGATGTAATCTTGAGTTGAAGTTGGTCTAAAACCTTACCATTTTCGGAAAGTTCACATTATAGGTCACCTGCTATTTTTGGAAAGTCTTGACCTGACTTCAAATTCTTCAATGTTGATGTTTGAAATGTCAAATGAGACTTGTTTGAACATGAATGGAGCATCTCTAACCACTTCCCACCTCCAAATCCACAGTTGACTTTGCAGTTGACTTCTGTTGACTTCTATGGGCCTCAGATGATTTGCACATGCACTGATGAGTTCTGAGCCTTCAACACTTGACCAAATTACTTCACAGTGATCCTTGGGTCATGTAAGCTCAATGAAACAACCCTAGGGCTTTGATCTCAAGGAAAATGCTCTTGTTGCCTTGCACAGTTGAATCTCCTGACCAGTCTTGCCTCTTGAGATGCAATGGACTATGCAATGACAATGCAATGTTAATGACCTAAAAATGAAATGTATATACAAATGGGAGGTGCAAATTTGAGGTGCTACAGCTGGCATGGAAGCAAATGTAGGCGCAAAGCCTTCGGGCACAAAGTTGGGCAGCATTCCCCACGGGAATTCGACAGGCATATTCGGTGCGAAGTGGGCGGTAGCAGCAGGCATGGTAGAGGTAGTCACCTATGAAGTAACAGTCCTCGCGAGAGGAGTTGCAGGTGTTGGAGAAGCTTGATTCTGAGCAGCAAGAACTGAGTTACATGGAGTTGAAAATTGAGGTACATGAACTGAGTTGCTTCGATTTGGCCTCAAAGCAACTCAATCTTCTTGCCTACATTGGTAGGACTTCAGACAACCAAAGAATCAATAGATTGAGCAAGAATTTGAGAGAATCGAAGAGATCAAAATTTCTGGAAAATACCTTCAGTGGAGGTCTGGATTCAACCGGTCTTGATCTTGCTTGTGCTTGATCTCACTCTACATGCTTGCAAAAGAAGGATTGGATGCTTAAAAGGTTGTGGATTCCTGGAGATTTGAATTTCAAAACAATGGAAATTCAACCTCAAATTCAAATGAATTTCTCAGGTTTATCCTTTGTAAAGTGAGGGTTAGAGATGGGGGATCAAAGCTGGCGTGAAGGTCTGTCCATTGCTGAGCATATGAGGCTCTATTTATAGCTGAAACCATTGATATTTGTACACTTGAAATCACTTTCCAAATTTCGTCATTGATGATGCATGGGTGCTTGGGCATGCATAGGCCCATAAAGTCATTACAATAAGTCCACAAGTTAATGTTAGGTAGTCTGAATTCAGCTTGGATTGCAAGGCAAGTGTACAATTGGATTTGAAGTTTGATCTTTGCAAAGTGATGACACCATGTTCATGCCATGCGCAGCCTATGCATTCCTTGTCCAAAATGAATGAATTTGAGCTCTTTGGTAAGGTGAGATCAAGAGGAACAACTTTCATGTTTAACACTTTTTCATTAGGATCTTGTAACTTGAAGAAAATTGAGGTGGAAGTTTGGACATTTTTGACATACCAAATTTTTTCTAAGTGTCAAGCCATATGTCTCAATATTCCACCTTACTTAACTTATTATATGAGCTTCAAATGAGAAAAGTGTATTCATCAAAGTTGTAGATATCTCAAAGACCTTCAAAATGGTCATCAATTTCATGTCATTTGGATTTGAAATGATAGAGTTATGTATTTTTGAAGTTTGGAAAAATCACTTGATCAATGGTATAGGTCAAAAGTGACCTATAATGTAACCTCATATCACATGCTCAAAAAAGTTGAATTAGCTCCCACTAAAAACATCAAAGTTGAAGTATACACATTGAATTTTATTTTGCAACTTGGAAATCTTTCATCTCATAAAAAATGAGCAAGTTATGGCCTTGGGAAGTTGACTTTCAAATTAGGGTTTAGACAAAATGACCTATAATGTTTCAAAATAGAAAATGATTTTCCAATAAAAACTAGATCTAGGTCTCAACATGAAAGTTCTTTGGAATGTCATTTAGAGTAAGTTTTATCTTGGAATCATTTTCATATGGTGAAAATTGTAGGAGATAGGGTCTAGGAAGACCCAGTTTTGATTAGATGAATCCATCTGGCCAACCACCATCAACCAACTTGCTAACTTCCAATTCTCTTGACTTTATTGGCTCATGGTAGATCATATATGCATAAGATGATGAATTTTGAAGTGTCCCTTGAGAAATTTGATCAATTGGTGAGATATCTTGTTGGAGAAGTTACTCAAGATACCCAGTCAAACTAGGGTTTCCAAGGCAAATCACCCTCAAACTCGTGAAGAAAACTTGATCAATATAACATGTAAAGAACATTGGGACTCATATATGATGTTCATAACCATTCTTGAATCAATTCTTGGTTTTGCTCTTTGTTCATGAGGGTCTCAAACCCTAGATGTGAACTTGATGAATCAATGGAATCATGCCCTTCCTACAAAAGAGTTAGACAAATGCAAAGACATATTTTTGGTATTTTGGTTAGTGAAATGATAAAATACAAGTATGATACAATCATAAAGTGCTTGGTGATCTCTCCCAAAACAAACCCAATGAAAAAGGGGTAAGGAGGATGCCAAGGTATGATCCCAATGCTAATGCTTATGATGAAATTGCATGGGGGATCTTAGGGTCAAAATTGGGGTCTTACAATTGCCAAAGCCTTCCAGAATTATTTAATCGAAGATTCAAGATTCAATTCCAGTTCTTAAATTGCAATCCAGGTTTATTATTATTTACTGTTTTATTTATTTATGCCTTACTGTATGTTTAATTCCCTAATTGCCATGTCTATCACCGGATCTATGTCCGGCTAAACCTTAGGTATCGGTATGTAAAGACCGTCGAAACAAAGGGATTCAATAAATAATTCGTGTTAGTTTTTATAAAACTTATTTTTTCGGTTTTAGTTTCTTATTTTAATCAAACAGTTTTTCGTACGAGAGTACAAAACAAACTAGGTTACGGTCAACAAGAACGGGAGTTTGAGATTTTAACCAGATAGCTGAAACTAGGCATTGATCCTAAACACAGCGAGAGAGCTTTAGGATTAATTAGACTTTATCTATATTCAAAAAATACTTTTAAATTCAAAATGAGACCGCGAGAACCAAGCATTCTGGTTTAGGAGTATGGTCAGAGTCAATAAAAACGAGAGTGTGAGACTCAGTCCTTCCTATAAATAATTTCTATTGAAGAATATTTTAACCAATAAGATTACACCAATTATCTATCGAATCCCCGAGGTTTGATGTATTACATACTGATATCCCCTATATCTTATATCTTTATCTTTATTCTATTTTATAGTTATTTCTCTTCATCTCTCCAATCTTAAGAACAATCATCAGCCTTAGATTTACATAGTAACATTAGACCACGATACGTTCGATTATTAGTCCTTGTGGGTTCGATAATCTTTAAAACTACGCGATAGGACTGTGCACTTGCAGTCATGATTCACATAGACTTACCAAAGTCGTGATCAGCATACAAAGTTGGCCATGAGAATTTTCTATTTACCGTGACAAATTATTTTGTTGAACAAAGCTTTGTTTCATTCTTCAGTACCATTCTATTCATCTGTTACTACTAAAAAATGCTAGCTATTCACATTTTGAAAAACTATACCAAAGTTGTCTTTACATGTCATGTTCAATGTAAACCAATGTTGCTATTTTAATTTTCATGAAAAAGTGCTTGTATGAAAAAGTTTTTGTTGTGCTTGTTGTATTTGTTGAGAATGAAAGAGTTTTTCCATAAAAGAGTTCTTCTATAAAAAAGTGCTTGTAGTGTTTGTTGAGTTTAACACTACATTTCATTCTAATCTACAGCAAAATCTCAGTACATTGTTTACATAAACTATTTGAGTATAAGATATCATATTTATAGTGTAGAACATTACCAATTACAATATTGTTTGAGTGTTGGAGATTTCAACTCAATTTTTTTCCAGATCAAGCCAAAAAAGATCATGGTTGTTGTTGTGTTATTGAACCAGAAATGCAGAAATTCTGCAAGTTTTAGTTTAAATCTTTGTTTTGAATAGTCTCACATTGTTTTAGGTGAAGAAAATTTTAGTGTTTATATATATTAAACAAACATGACAATTGAAAGAATTGTGGGCTAAGGAGAAGAGACTTTTCCATTAATTAATTTTAAGGCTAGAAATTTTTATTTTAAAATTTGTCATACATAAGGTTCAAAATATATTTATAAAAAGAATTAATTAATAAAATAAATTTATTAATTAAAAAAATATTAATGGAAAAAATTATCCTAATAATTATTTAAATTAATGTTATTTTTTAATACTAAAATTAAATATTGTGAAATAAAATATTCATTAAATATGACATGGATGTATAACACATGTACCATATCATTAATAAGACTGTTAAATGGATGTGGACTATGGAAATCTCAAAGGAAGTAAACTTTAGGGATCAAAAGCCGGTTTTCAAAATGAAGGGATTAAATTTTAAAAACATCAAAATATGGGGATCAAAAGTGCATTTAAGCCAAAAAATTAAAACAACATGTTAGAGAAAATCAAATTATAATGGTGCAGGTTTGTTATAGACATACCCCAAATCCTTCAAGACCAAATTGATTTGTGGTTTTTTCCTCCCAACTTGAAATTTAGTGTATCCGATGTCGGCAACCATTCTCATAACATCTGAGGAAATAATGTTTTAAGAAAATTGAGTTACTTAGTGAACTTAAATACAAAATATTAAAAATAGCATACATTTTTGCGCAAACCTATTAAAAACATTATTTTTCCATTTCCCATATATAATATCAGCAAAAGGTGTGAACTTTAAGGTTTTATGAGGTATGTCATATTTGTTTTTGTCACATACAGACATGCCACCAATGAAAACCAAGAGAAATTTGTGGTCAGGAGACTTGAACAACGGTTCATTCAGCAACACTTGAAAATTTGCAATTGTATATGTGTTATTGATGGTTAACATCGAATCAAAAGCTTGTTTATACATAGTTAGAATTTTGATATGAATATCAAACCCCTAAAAGGCAAAGTATGTAATAAATTTGTATCAGTTGGCGGCAAACAAACACAACTATGTATTAAGATGAGTTATGAAAATTGAGTTTAGATATTCAAATGAAACATCCATTAAAGACTTACATATCAGTATTTACATTTCTTACAAAGTAAATACTGGGTTTTTACATGCAATATTGAAAGAAGACATGAGAAACATATTTTAATCCTAACTTTTTAGAGACCACAAAATAACAAAAAACTCCAAAGATTGGTAGCTCTTTTGAAAGAATATATGTTAAACATACAAACATGATAGTTGAAATACTTTTTATAACAAAAATGATCCAAACCCAAAAATTGTTCATTGTTAATAAATGAAAAACATGTGACCGAACAGAATGAGTGATAAAGATTTTTGAAAATAAATCACTTGTTTATGAATCACAATCATCTTTATGAATCACAATCTTCCATAGTTCTTTAGTATCATTAATGTGCTTCACCAGCTCAAATGGTTTTGCCATATGGATGTCGAAAAGCAGAACAAAGGGTCGGACTCTTCATTGTTAGGGATTGGTCACAGAAGGATGGACGGAGAGATGAAGAAAGTGAAGAGACAAAGGTGGAAGTTTGAAGAAGCATAAAAGTGAAACGAGCACAAAAATGGACGTGTGAAAAGCAGAAAATGAACAGTAGACATTGGAAATGAAAAAACTATCCTACGACATGGCATGACTTGTAGTTGGTGTGGTTTCCTTCCCAATACTAGCTAAAGTAAAAGTTAGCCCATAACCAAAAGTTGAAAGATTATTGATCTGTCACCATTTTCACTATATTTTCGTTGCTTATCCAACAAGAAACCAAGGATTCTGAGACACTGTGTACGCATTATCATACCGTTAAAGTAATTTTCATTCTCGTAAGTTATTTAAGCAATTTTATTCATTGTTATGTTTTACTTTATATTTTCATGATTTTTTGCGTAGGATGTCGGTGTTTTTGGCTAACAGGTCCAGGTGGAAGAACCAAGGAACTCAGAGCGAGACAGTGCAAAATTCCGGAAAGCAAAGGAGTGAAAAACCCCGGTACAGGAGGCCTGACACGGCCACCCGTGTCACCTAACACGAGCCGTGTCAGGAAGAAGGAGCATGAAAAGAAAAACAGTAGCCTGACACGGCCACCCGTGTCAGCTGACACGGGCCGTGTCAGGCCTTGTCCCCAACTGTGTCAAGAAACATGGGTGTGTCACAGGAAGCAATGAGCTGACACGGGCCGTGTCAGCCCAAGACCAAAATTTTTCCTTTTCATCGGGCTTTTGAGTATCGGGCTTGCAGAGAGATTTTTGGACATGTCCACCTATTGCTTGGAATTTTCACTATATAAGAGAACCTTCTACCAAAGAAAAGATCATCTTGGAATGAGGCAAAACATAGTATTGTCAAGCAATCAAGTATTATAGAGAGCAAGGAGTTTGGAGAGCTAAAGGTTTTCATGAGCGAAGGGATTGAAGATCGAAGTCATCCAAATACTTGTAATGTGTAATTTTAACTTGCATTTGTTTGGAACAATATGAGTAGCAAAACCCCCCAATGCTAGGGGGTGTCCCTGATTTAGAATTGTAATGAATTTGAGTATACTTTTGCATTTATAATATTATTCTTACGGTAACCTTTTGACGTGTTTAATGCTTTATCTTTCGGACCAATCGAGATTGTTCCGTAGTTATCAATTAGGCTGGACCGCCATTGATAAGGTTTTCATAAGGTTACTCTGCAATAGATATCACCTAGGACTAGGGATACCCTGTATGAACCAGAGTGTTCTTGATATAATAAAGTTTAACTTCACCTTAATTGCCTATGGACATAGAAATTAGGGTAGATTGATTAAAGGTTTTCTCACCAAGGACTTGGGAGAAAATACCCTTGAGAATTGGTAGTAATTGATATTTGTTGAAGCAATAGTGACTTAGAGTTGTTACAGGGATAAATCATACACCTTCCCTAGCATTGTTCCTCTTACCTTGCAAACCCTTATTTTCATTCTTATTTGTTTTTGCCTTTATTTTTATAATTTTGAATCTAAAAACCCAATTCATACTTTTTGTTTAATTGAATGATAAATTTGAACTCGATATTGACGTGCAGTCTTTGAGATCGACATTTTGGGAATTTCCCTGTTATTACTATAATAGGCAAAATAGTACACTTGCTATTTTTCCGATCATGTTTTTGGCGACGTTGCTGGGGACTGCCAAAATATAGAGTTTAATCTTTAGTTCAATTTAAATTCTGTTGCTCTGCAATAAAATTATTTTTCTGTCATTTATATAATTTAATTCACTAATCTGTGTATGCGGGGAGAGCCCTCAGCAGAATTTATTTTTGATGCAGAAATCGAGAGAACCCTCATCAGAGACGCAAAAACACTAGATTGGATTCCAAAGAATAAGTTCCCTTTGATCACTCAGATTTAGAAAAAGAAACTATGGCTGAAATTCCTCCAGTTCCACCGCTTCCACCTCCGGAAAGACTCATAGGTGACTATGGAGGTGCAAATGTGTCGGGTGGTAGATTGACCATTGTCAACCAACCGGTGAATGTGAAAAAATTTCAACTACATCCTAGCACAATCAATCAATTTGAGAGAAAATCTTTCACCGGAAAGGTTAATGAAGATGCCAACAAGCACCTGCAGAGATTCCTGACCATGAGTACTACTTTGAAAATTGATGGTCATACTGATGAAGCAAAGAAGTTAAGAATGTTCCCGTTCACTTTATCTGAAGAGGCAGAAGAGTGGTTCTACTCTCTTCCAGCTGGCAGTATTACATCATGGGAAGAGATGGAAACAGCTTTCTTAAATGAGTATTTTCCCGCATCAGTATTTCTGAGAAAAAGGTATGAAATCTTGAACTTCAAACAGAAAGATGGTGAGTCTCTGGGAGATACCTACAAAAGATTCAAAAGGGTCCTGGTAGCGTGCCCAACTCATAATATGGATCAGACTGAACAAATGCAGATGTTTGTGAATGGGCTGAAAATAAAGACAAAACAGTTAATTGATACAACAACCGGTGGCTCAACAAATTTCTCAACAGCCACCGGTATTAAAAGGATCATTGAAGCGATGGCCACAAATGAGCTTCTGGAATTATATGATAGGTGTACGAGCAAACCTGAAGGAGTCATTGACCTGAAAGTAGAAGCAAATAAAATTCGTTTGGAAAATACAGTCGCTGCTGAAGTGGAGAAGAAATTGAAAGCGATGAATGTAGGTACTCAACAGGTAGCTCAAATTCAACCTGCTCAGACCATCACTTGTGAAATCTGTAATGGACCTCACCACACTGTGTATTGCTTTGCAACTCCTCAAAAAATTGAAGAGATAAAATTCTTAAAGCAGAATAACCCCTACTCTAACACTTACAATCCAGGTTGGAAGAATCATCCAAACTTCTCCTGGAAAGATCAGATAGGGAATGTTCCACAACAGGGTCAAGGTCAATATCAGACTCAATATCAACAACAACAAGCTCCAAGGAAAGCAGACTGGGAGATTTCCATTGAAAACATGACAGCTCAAAATAGGCAATTTGAAGAAGAGACGAGAAACAATCAGAAAAACACCATCGTCTCTCTAAAGAATCTTGAAGTTCAGCTGGGGCAGATAGCACAACAACTAGTAAATTCTCGAACACCAGGCTCCTTACCAAGTGAAACAGTTCAAAATCTGAGAGGTCAAGAGAATATTAGTACTGTCACGATGAAAAAGAAAAAGGCTTCTAAAAAGAAAAAATTTATATCACCGGGCGAACCGACTGAAGAGGAAATTACAAAGGAGACTAAACCGGTGATTAAGTTGCCCTACCCTCAGAGAGTGACAAAGAAGGAACCCAGTGAGTCATACTTGGAGAAATTCATGAAAATGTTTAAAAAGGTTGAGGGTCATATGTCTTTGTTTGAAGCACTCGAAAGAATGCCCATGTACAAGAAATTCATGGAAGAGGTAATGGCTGAAAAGAATCCAACAGCAGAAGAACAGGTAGCCTGGAAGGAAAAGTATAATGTAAATTCACGGGAGCAGAAAATTCCAAACAAACAGAAGGATCCTGGAATGGTAACAGTATCGTGCACAATTAAAGGAAGAACCTTCAAAAGGGCACTAATAGATTCTGGAGCTAGTGTGAGTTTGATGCCATTATCAATCTATCACAGGTTAGGTATTAAAAATGTCAGTGATACAAAGACAAATCTGAAGTCTGTGGATCACTCAAGAAAGGATGCATATGGTATAGCAGAAGACGTACTGGTAACAATAGAGGACTTGATTTTTCCTGTTGATTTTGTAATCCTAGACATACCTGAAGATGATGAGGCACCCATCATTCTGGGTCGACCTTTCATGCAGACAAGTCGATGCAATCTCGACATGGATCAGGGCACGTTAACCTTAAAAGTTCACGACAAGGAGATAACATTGAATGTTATTGAAGACTAGGACCTAGAAGAAGATACAGAATCTCACTATCAAGTAGGCTTAATTAGGACAGAGGCGAGAAGGCAGAGTAACATACCAACATCAGAGAAAGATACAGGATGGCCCTCTCGACTCTCACCACTGCCATTAGCCACATTGAATGGAAAGACTCCCATCTCTATTCCAAAAACCAAGAGAAAGAAAAGAAAACGAAAACATGGTAAGGAGATGAAGTTTAAAAAGGACTTGTGACACAAAGTAATCCATACTGATGAAAGAGACATCTTCCTAGTTTTGGACAAGAGGTGCAACAAGGTTTGGAGGCTGAAGTACCCCCCATAACAAGGGGAATGAACCGTCGAGCCACGCGATGTTAAACGAAGCGCTTCGTGGGAGGCAGCCCACACGTTACTAGTTCTAAATATTGTTTGTGTTTGTTTGTGATTTTAGGGTTGCACAATGCCTTGGATAAAAGGGCGAAGATACTCACATGGAAAAAGTTGAAAAATGAGCATAACAGCTACCTGACACGGCCTGTGTCAGGCCTGCAGATTTGAGATTTGGTTGAAAAATTTGAATTTCGTGTGGGCAAGTTGCACTTTCCGCCCCATCCCCCTCAGTGGGGAACTGTGAGTCACCCTCCTTCTATAATATTCTAAAACATTGAGGTCAATGTTTAGTTCAAGTGTGGGGGAGGTTTTCCTATGCTTTTTACATTTATTTTTGTTTTGTTTGATTAGTTCCCAATTTCTACCGTTCACATTTGGTTTATTTTTACTGTCGGGTATCATCTGTTACATGTATTTCGGATTCTTGGTATTATAGTGGGATGAGGTAATGATCAATAGCGGTAGTGGATGAAATTATCACTTCACTTACTCTTGCTTATTGTGAAGGATCTTCCAAGAAAGTCGATACTGCTGAAGAAAAGATCGGACGCAATTTCTAAAGCTCAACTAACGTAGGTTCCCTATAGATTCTAAGTTGAGTAAGAAGCCGCACAAGTACTATGGATGCTTTCAAGCTTTACCTAACATGGTGAGTGCATAAAAAGCCAAACACATTTGTCATCATGAGCGAGATTCAGGTATGTCTTTATCACTCTGACTTTGCGTAGGTTCTTTGGGAGTTTCACTTCATGTATACACACACTGAGGCACGTTGTTTGAATTATAGCCCTGAGCCTTTCTAGCCATCCCGTTAATGTTATCCTTTGTTATCCCTATTTGAGCATGTATCCTTTGTTTGTTTAACCTCGTAAATGTACCCCGCGGCCAAAACACTTCCTTACCCTGTTCGGAGTCAAGTTGATATTATTAAACTTGTGTTGAAATTCTAAGTTTGGGGTAAAACCCCATAAGTTTCAAAAGACAAGGTGAGTGCAAAAAAAAAAGAGTATCATCAAGAAAAAAAAAGAGAAAAGAAAATAAACTTGAGGGTTCAAAAGAAGCACTAGCCAAAGAAGGGCACTCAGTTGAAAAACAAGAATAGCAAAGAAAACCCGAGCTATAAAAAAATAGAGGAAAAGAAAGAAAACAAACAAATATATTGAAAATAATAGTAACATTGACTCTGAACCAAAAACTACTTGTTTCCCGTTTTATTTGGAATATCCACACCATAACCCAAGCCCCGTTACAACTCGAAAGACCTCAAAAAGTGTGTGTTGTGTGTAGTTGATATGAAAGGAGAAATTATTCAAACTTATGAGTTGATATTGCATATTCTGAATTGGGAGTGAAAACACTTTAACACCGAGAGACTTGGTGAGAGTGTGATGTAAGATGACAGGTAAAGCGGTACCTTGATGAGGAAGTGCGGCAGAAAACTCATTAGGAAAAGCAGGAACTATAAAAGGGAGAGTAAAGGCGTTGGAGAAAGATCTCAGTAGTATCATGGTAAGAATACAAATTTTGGGAGGTGACACTTTGTCGAATAGGACATTACTTGAGGATAAGCAATAAGCTAAGTTTGTGGTTGTGATCAGTCACCATTTTCACTATATTTTCGTTGCTTATCCGACAAGAAACCAAGGATTTTGAGAAACTGTGTACGCTTTATGGTACCTTTAAAGTAATTTTCATTCCCGTAAGTTATTTAAGCAATTTTATTCATTGTTATGTTTTACTTTATATTTTCGTGATTTTACGCGTAGGATGTCGGTGTTTTTGTCCAACAGGTCCAGGTGGAAGAACCGAGGAACTCGGAGCGAGACAATGTGAAATTCCGGCAAGCAAAGGAGTGAAAAACCCCGGTACAGGGGGCCTAACACGGCCACCCGTGTCACCTGATACGGACCGTATCAGACAGAAGGAGCATGAAAAGAAAAATAGTATCCTGACACGGCCACCCGTGTCAGCTGACACGGGCCGTGTCAGGCCTTGTCCCCAACCGTGTCAAGCAACATGGGCGTGTCACAGGAAGTAGTGAGCTGACATGGCCACCCGTGTCAGCTGACACAGGCCGTGTCAGCCCAAGACCAAAATTTTACCTTTTCATCTGGATTTTGAGTATTGGGCTTGCAGAGAGATTTTTGGACATGTCCACCTATTGCTTGGAATTTTCACTACATAAGAGAACCTTCTATCAAAGAAAATATCATCTTGGAACGAGGCAAAACACAGTATTGTCAAGCAATCAAGTATTACAGAGAGCAAGGAGTTCGGAGAGCTAAAGTTTTTCATGAGCGGAAGCGATTGAAGATCTAAGTCATTCAAATACTTGTAATGTGTAATTTTTATCTTGCATTTGTTTTGAACAATATGAGTAGCTAAACCCCCTAATGCTAGGGGGTGTACCTGATTTAGAATTGTAACGAAATTAAGTATACTTTTGAATTTATAATATTATTCTTACGGTAACCTTTTGATGTGTTTAATGCTTTCTCTTTCGGACCAATCGAGATTGTTTTGTGGTTATCAATTAGGTTGGACCGTCATTGATAAGGTTTTCATCAGGTTACTCTATAGTAGATATCATCTAGGACTAGGGATACCCTATATGAACCAGAGTATTCTTGATATAATAAAGCTTAACTTCACCTTAATTGCCTATGGACATAGAAATTAGGGTAAATTGATTAAAGGATTTCTCACCATGGACTTAAGAGAAAATACCCTTGAGAACGGGTAGTAATTGATATTTGTTGAAGCATTAGTGACTCAGAGTTGTTACATGGATAAATCATACACCTTCCTTGGCATTGTTCCTCTTACCTTGCAAACCCTTGCTTTCATTCTTATTTGCTTTTGCCTTTATTTTTATAATTTTGAATCTAAAAACCCAATTCATATTTTTTGTTTAATTGAATGATAAATTTGAACTCGATATTGACGTGCAGTCCTTGAGATCGACATTCGGGGAATTTCCCCGTTATTACTATAATAGGCAAAATAGTACACTTGTTATTTTTCCGATCAATTACTAACATTTTATTTCCCCAAATAAGAACAAAATTTTGAAATATATAGTTAACGCAAAGTAAACATTCGTTGAGTTTGAAAGGGAATAACGACATGGTTGGATTAAATGAAGGAAAGACAACTTTTGCCACTAAAGCGATGATGTGGTGGGTAAAGAGCAAAGGCTAAAGTTGTAATATCCATAGCAATTAACTTTCTTATATTATAGATAAATAGTTAAAGTGAGGAACTAAACTAAATATGATTAAATTAGTCCAAAACAACATAGAGAGAACCAATCAAAACAAATCAAAATTAAATAAATAAGAAATTTAAATTACAAATGAAAGATAAGCAACCAAAAAATATACATGGTCAATATCATAATCAATGGTGTGAAGGTCAACTGAAATCATATACTACCTTCGTTTTAACATGTCATTCATTTATAGTTTTTACACATAGATTAAGAAATACAATGATATTGTTATAAGATGTTACACTTTTACTAAATTAGTCCTATTAATGTGTTGTAAGTAGCATAAAGAGTAATAATTAAAGGATATAATTGGAAAAATAACAATCATTTCCACATTGAAAAGTGAGAATGACAGTCATTTTGAAATAAGTTTTATTTGCTAAAATGACAGTCATTTTGAAATGGATGGAGTATGATCTAATCTACATCTTCATGCACCCAAAGTGGAAAAACAATTTATCAATTCAACAATTTTTTTATTCAATGGAACCAATCATTAAAATCAAAATAAACACATATATAATTTTTGAAACTCATTAGTTAAAACGACGAGTAGTTCAAGGGTGATCAAAACAATCTCTAGATAGTATGTTAACAATAAAAATAATAAAATAGAAAAGCGAAGAGACTAAAATTTGAATAATATAATTTATCAAAAGTGGGATCATCTTTTCCTAAACTGCATAACTTTTGCCTACTCGAAGGTCTATCTCATCAAAAAATTTAAAATATATATGCCTAAATGTAAGCGTGAAATCAAAGATACATGAGAAAATTATGCTCACTTCTTCCTAAAGTCTACTAAAAATCACAAATATCTCTTCTAATTTTAAAACTAATATTTGTTATGCGAAAAAATCATAGGTAAATGTCTTTTATATATGTTAGTTATAATTCAAATTCAGTTTCATTTACCTTTAAGTTTCGTTTACATTTGAATTGCATTTAGCTCAGGCTTGTGTATATAAGTTAAAGCTTAGTTTCAATTTTCAACAAGAACTTTCATTGTAATCATCTTTGCATTTGAGATTAAAAGTTAGTTACATCTCTCTCTCTCTCTCTCTCTCTCTCTCTCATCTTCATCTTATTCATTCCTGTGCACTAACAATTGACATCTAGAGCTTCGGTTCTGATTCAGGAATGGGAAACACGAGTGTACCTGAGGCGTGTGTGACTAATTCTATTCATTTAATTCACAGTGAATTGAAGATTAGAATCGAAACAAAATTACATTTCTTGATTCTGTGGGATTGGGAAACATGAATGTTGGTGAGATCTGAGTGAATTTTCACTAATACGAATATGAATGGTGAAAATGGTAGCTTGAACATAAAGCTTCCAGTATTTGATGGAAAGAATTAGAATCAGTGGATGATTGAGATGCGTGTGTGTTTTGGCACTCAAGATATTCTTGATATCGTCAATGAAGGTTACACGGAGGTTACAGCAGATGAAACGGAAGCACAAAGAAACATGCAAAGAGAAACAAGGAAGAATGGTTAGAAGGAATTATTCTATATCCATCAATGTATGGATATAAATGTGTTTGAGAATATCGTTGATTCAACACTGGAGAAGGCCGCGTAAGACACATTGGTATGGTGTTGTGACAGTGGTGCATCAGTGAAGAAGGTGAAGCTTCAGTCACTATGTCAGCAATATGAGAATTCCAACATGAATAACAATGACAAGGTACCTGATTACATCTCCAGAATGATTTTGATCACAAATGACATGAAGGCTTGTGGAGAAACTCTCTTTGAATAAGTTATTATTGAGAAGGTACTCAAATCACTTTCTCCTCGGTTTGATTACATTGTTGTAGAAATTGAACACTCTAAGGGACTCAACACCATGAAAATTGAAGAGCTACAAATAGTTTAGAGACGCAGAAGTTGCGTGTGATTGAGAGAAACTCTGAAAAAGAGGTAGAACAAGCTTTGAAAGTGTCTTATGGTAAAAAGAATCAGAAGAAGTCTGGGTCAGAGGCCAAGAAGAGACATGGTGGTGGTTATCAAAAGTTAGAAGCCTCCAACTCTGATGAGAAGAAACATCATAAAGGAAAGCATAAGTTTGACAAGAAGAAGCTTCAATGATATTGTTGTAAAAAATTTATCCATTTAGCTACTAACTGTTGGTTAAACAAGGAAAGGAAATTAGAATAAGCAAACTTAGCCATAAGAGATTCTAATGATGAACCTGTGATATTGATGGATTCTGAATCTGATGGTGAATATTTGGTACACTGGTGGTATATGGACACTGGCTGCTCAAATCACCTAACTGGAAATAAATAATGGCTGATTAATTTTGACTCTAGAAAAGGACAAAGATAAGATGTGTTGATGGTAAGTACACTAATGTTGAAGGAATGGGAAATGTCAAAGTCAGAGTGAAGAATGGTAAAAAAATTCTAATCAATGATGCTTGGTATGTTCCTAGAATGAAGAGCAATCTGATGAGTGTAAGTCAACTAATTAAGAAATGTTTCTCAGTTACTATGAACGACATTTTTTTGAAGTTGTATGATTCTTATCAGAAGCTGACTATGCAATCTGAAAAGGGAATCAATAGAACATTCAAAGTGAATATGGAAACAACTGAAACTAAATGCCTTGGTGCAGAAGGTGCTAAAGGTGATAGTGAGTTATGGCACAAGAGATTGGGACATCTGAACCTCAGAAGCTTAGGGAATCTGAGTTCTAAGATGTTGGTACATGACATTACTAAGATTGTGAAGCTTGAGAAGTCATGTGAGATATGCATGAAAGATGAACAATCTAGATTTCCATTTGCATCAGAAGTGGATCCAACAAAAAAAACATGATTTGAGAGTAGTGCATTTTGATCTATGTGGACCATTTTAAGTACCTTCACTTGGAGGGAACAATTATTATGTGTAATTTGTGGATGAGTTCACAATAATGACATGGGTATCCCTCATAAAGTTCATACACAAGATGTTTGTTGAATTCAACAAGTTTTGAGTCAAGGCTAAGAATTAGAGTGAACAGAGTCTGAAGATTCTCATAACTGATGGTGGTGGTGAGTACAACTCTAAAGAGTTTAATAAATATTGTGAGGATAATGGTATTGATCACGAGGTTACTGCTTCATACACTCCTCAATACAATGGTCTTGCTGAAAGAAGAAACATAATGTTGCTTTATATGACTAGGAGCATGCTGGAAGATAAGAGTTTGCCTCATACATTATGGGGAGATGTTGCTACTTTAGTATATTTCCTCAATAGGTGTATTATAAAGAAGTTGAACAAAGAAATTCCTATTCAAAAGTGGGTTGGTAGCAAGTAAAGTGTCAACCATTTGAAGGTGTTTGGTTCTGTTTGTTATAAACATGTCCCAGATGCTAAGAGAAGAAAGTTGGATGACAGAACCAGAGTATGTTGCTTGTAGGGTACCACAATACATGTGATTATAAGATCTACTATCTTGTCATCAAAAAAGTTGAATTCAATAGAGATTTCATTATGAAGGAAACATAAGCATGGTACTGGAGCAAGTTTCAATCCAACTCTAACTCTGGTGCAGTGTTAACACCTGAGTTAACTTCTAAAGATATTTCAGACTCTGAAGAAAAATATGACTCTAAAGGAAAGTCTACCTATGAAGGAGATTATGCCTCTGAAGATGAGTCAGAGTCTGAAGGTGACTTTGATGTTGAAGTAGAGTCTGAAAGCGAGTCTGACATTGAAGGTGAATTTGATTCTGATCCAGATTCTGATGATGATCCAAACTCTGGTGATAATCATTCCTCTGAAGGTGGGCATGCTTCTGAAGGTGGTTCAGCCTCTTAAGGTAGTACAACATATGATAATGTTCTAGCATATGAAGAAGATTATGAACAAGTTAAGAGGGAACAAAGAATGAGACAAATACCAAGAAGATTTATAGAGTTTAACATGTTGCAAGATAGTGAGGTAAGATCTGAATGGGAAGTCATCCAGTGTGCCATGTTGGTATACTTTGAACCAGTTAGTAATGAAGAAGCTCTCAAGAAGAAAGTGTGGTTGAAGGCCATGAAAGAAGAACTTGAGGTTATATAAAGAAACAAGACTTAGGAGTTAGTTGAGCTTCCTAAGAACAAGAAATCCATCAATGTGAGATGGGTTTACAACTTGAAACTGAATCCAGATGGATCAATTGGAAAACACAAAGCAAGGTTAGTAGCTAGAAGATTTCTACAGAAATCTGAATTAGATTACTTTGAGGTGTTTGCGCTTGTAGCTAGGCATGAAATAATTAGATTGGTGATTGCTATAACTGCTAATAGAAATTAGCATTTATGCATTTAGATGTGAAATCTGCATTTCTGAATGGTCCTTTACAAGAGAAAGTTTATGTGTCACAACCTTCTGGGTTGGTGAAAAAAATTCGCGAAGGGATGGTGTACAAGTTGCATAAAGCCTTGGATGGATTGAAACAAGCTAATAGAGCTTCTAATCTAGAAATTGATTCATTTTTCAAGTCTTAAAGATTCATAAAATGTGAGATAAAGTATGGTGTTTATGTTCAGCATACATCTGATAACAATATGATTCGGGTGCATCTTTATGTTGATGATATATTGCTAATAAGGAGTTGTTCATATGAGATTGTTAAGTTCAACAACATGCTGATGAATGAGT
This sequence comes from Lathyrus oleraceus, assembly GCF_024323335.1. Classification (NCBI taxonomy): domain Eukaryota; kingdom Viridiplantae; phylum Streptophyta; class Magnoliopsida; order Fabales; family Fabaceae; genus Lathyrus; species Lathyrus oleraceus. Next base: position 123,150,258 of record NC_066580.1, read on the forward strand.
TTGAGATGATTGATCTAGGAAATATGATATATTTTTCTAGGGAGGGAGATTTTGTATTCTGATAAAGGTATAATTTTGCATCAACTGAAGTATAAACTTGAGCTTGTTAAGAGATTTGAACTAATTAATTGCAATTCTGCAATCACACTTGCTGAAACAAATCACAAGTTGGATTCTGATGGCGAGGGTGATGATATAGATGCTACAACTTTTACACAGTTGTTGGGATCATTGAGATGTCCCTGTAACACCAGACCTAGCATTTGCTATGCAGTTGGAACGGTGAGTAGGTTTATGAACAAACCAAAGTGGTCACATTACTAAGCTATTGTTAGGATACTGAGGTATACTAAGGGAACTCTAAGGTATGGAGTTTTGTTCCCTTCTGGTGCTAAAGTTGATTCAGAGTTGATATGTTATTCAAACTCTGATTAGTGGGGATACATAGTTGATAAAAGAAGTACTTCTGGATATTTCTTCAAGTATCTGAGAGGTCCCATTTCTTGGTCCTCCAAGAAGCAACCGGTGGTTGAATTGTCAACATGTGTAGTTGAGTACATTGCATGTGCATTGTCTGCGTGTCAAGAAATCAGCTATAAGCCTTGCCAAGAAACTAATGTTGCATGGAAGGAGCAAGCACATTGACACGAAGTTCCATTTTCTACACAATCAGGCTCAGAACATATTGCATGAATTTGTTCACTGTAGCACTAAGAAATAACTTGTAGATGTGTTGACTAAAGTAATCAAGACATGACACTTTATGTATTTGAGTGATGGAATTTGTGTTGTTGATTTTAATTGGCTGAATATGAATTAAGGGATGATGTTAGTTATAATTCAAATTCAGTTTCATTTGCCTTTAAATTGGTTTGCATTTGAATTTCATTTGACTTGAGCTTGTGTATATAAGCTAAAGGTTAGTTTCAGTTTGCAACAAGAATTTTCATTGTAACCATTTTTGCATATGAGATTAAAAGTTAGTTACAAATCTCTCTCTCTCTCTCTCTCTCTCTCTTTCTTTCTCTCTCTCTCTCTATCTATCTATCTCTCTCTCTCTCTCTCTCTCTCTCTCTCTCTCTCTCTCTCTCTCTCTCTCTCTCTCTCTCTATTTATATATATATATATATATATATATATATATATATATATATATATATATATATATATATATATATATATATATTCCATCATTTCCATCTTCTTCATTTTTATGCACTAACAATCTATACGATTTTTTATTGTTGCTAAAAATTATGTAAAACATGTCAATTTGTTTGCAATGCTTTTAATAGATTAAGAAATTTGTATAATGTGAATCATTTTTTTTGATTGATTTGGAATGGTGCATGATGCTCTATTTATACAAGAAGAGTTGAACATTCAAGTTCTACATTTACGGATGATTTTTCTTATTCTATTAAATTAAGGCTGACCTTACTTATTCTAAGTTAGTGCGGACCTTTCATATCCTAAGATATAACTGAAACTTAAGTCTAGGCTATTAATGTGAAATAGGAGTATGACTCATCATATTCTCTATTACTCCCCCCACAAACTCAGTTCTATTTGACACTCTGAGTTTGTCTCTAAGGAAACTAATTGAGGACGAGCCAAAGATTTTGTGAGAATATGTGCAATTTGAAACTGTGCAGGAACATGTTCAACTATCAGCGATTTGTTGAGTACTTTTTCCCTAACAAAGAACAATCTAACTCCATATGCTTTGTCCTCGAATACAACACAGGGTTGTGGCTAAGAGAAAATATACTTTGATTATCACAATAAATGACAGGAGTGGGAATAGGCAAACACAATTCTTAAAGCAACGATTGAACCCACCAAATTTCAGAGGCAGCAAGAGCAAGGTTGCAATATTCTGCTTCAGCAGAAGACTTAGCAACAAGAGTTTGATTTTTAGACAACCAAGAGATTAGGATAGGTCCCAAAAATATGCAAGTACCAGAAGTTGAGCGTCTATGATCCATATCGGATGCCCAATCAACATCACAGTAGGCCCTAAGATGAATACAAGTAGTTGAACTAGCTGGTTTGAACACCAATAAGTAATCACTTGTACCTTTAAGATACCTTAAGATTCTCTTTACTGCAGACCAATGGGAAACCAGAGGTTGAGACATAAATTGACACACCCTATTCATAAAGTAATTGAGCTCAAGTCTGGTGATTGTAACATTATTGTAAAGCACCTACAATTCTCTTTTAAAGTGTTGGATCTTCAAAGAAATCAGTACCAACATTAGAGAGTTTAACTACAGCGGGGAGAGGTGTAGTAATACTTTTGCAGCCATCCTTCTTTGCTCTCTGCAAGAGATCTCTCACATATTTTCCTTGAGACAGTAGTAAATTACCACTGAAAGTGCGCTTAACCTCAATTCCAAGAAAATAGTCTAGATCACCCAGTTGTTTGAGAGAGAAAACACTGTCTAGTTTGCTAATGAGTTGTTGAATCATAATAGGTGGGGAACTAGTGAGTATAGTATCATCGACATAGATAAGCATGTAGATGCAACAATCCTTGTTGTTGAATATGACCAAAGAAGGACCACACTTTCATTGTTGAAAACCAAAATTAATCAACGTTTTTATGAGTCAATCATATCATGCCATTAGGGCTTGTTTTAATCCATAAATTGCTTTGTTAAGTTTACAAACCAGAGAGGCATCACTGGAGATAAAACCAGGAGGTTGAGTCATTTATACACCCTCATCAAGATAGCCATTAAGAAAAACATTATTCACACCAACTTGCTTAAGAGGCCAGTTATTTGTGAGGGCAATGGTTAGAATAATACAGTAATGGGCTTGACAACTGGTGAGAAGGTTTCTGTGTAGTCACACACATACTTTTGAAGGTAACCCTTAGCTACAAGTCTTATCTTATATTTGTTCATAGAGCCATCAGGGTCCTCTTTGACACAAAAAACCCATTTACATCCTACAGTAGTCTTTCTAGTGGGTAGAGAAGTTAAAGTCCAAGTGTTATTTTTCATAAGAGCGTTATACTCAGGTTCCATTGCTTGAGTCCATTGAGTTGAGGTGAGGGCTTGTTTGATAGTGGTAGGTTCTATGGTGGTTAAGAGTAGGGTAGGAAACTGATGAGGTCTAGGATTTCCAGTTTTGGAACGGGTCATCATAGGATGGTGATTAATGGGAGTTGGTGAGGGGCTTGGGGTAGTGGAATTATGATCAATTGTGCTGGAGGCTGTAGGTGGTAAAGAGGTGGAGTTATGATTATCAGTGAGGTGAATAGAACTATGCTGAGATTGAACATGTAAGTATAGTTGAGGTGTGGTAGTTGGGATTGGGGTTGGGCTAATGGGTGGGGTAGATGATATAGGAACAGAAGACACGACTCCAAGAGGAGAGGTGGAGGGTATGAAGGAGGGTACATGGTTGGACTGTGAAGGTAGTTTGAGATAGTTAAAGGGAAATACAAACTCATTGAACAACACGTCTTTAGAGATGAATAGCCTTCCAGATGCATCCAGACATTTTAGCCTTTATGCGATGGTGAATAGCCAAGAAAGGTACCATAATAGATTCAGAAATTTGTATAGTGTGAATCAGTATTTTTGATTGATTTGGAATAAAGAATGATGTTCTATTTATACAAGAAGAGTTGAACATTCAAGTTCTACATTTAAGGATGCCTTTTCTTATTCTATTAAATTAAGATTCACCTTACTTGTTCTAAGTTAGTGCTCACCTTTCATATACTTTCATATATCCTGATAACACTAAAATTTACCGTATTTTCGACTCCGATTTCACATGCATTCTAGTTGTTTTATTATCATTTTGTTGTGTTATTGCTATGTTTTTCTTTGTTTTCAGGTTTTTACTTTAATCGGAGCCCCGATCGAGAAAAGGAGCGAAAAAGAGCCAAAAACCCTAAAATTCAGCATTTTATACTTGTGGCCTACCCCATGGCTGGTGCCATAGACCCTGTCATGACGTGTCCAAGCTCAACTTCCCTCAACTTCCACGTTCCCCACTACTTCCACTAAGGCGCCTCATTTTGTGCTTGTGGCGGGCGCCATGGCCTTGTGGCGGGCGCCATAAGAGGAAAAGTTTTCCCTCCCATTTTCAAGTTGAAGGGCATCCTTGTCATTTCCATCTTTTTACTTGCTTATAAATAGAAACTCGAAATCACTTTTACAATCATCCAAACTTAAAGCAGAGGCAAACTCAGAGCAACTTTGTTTCACTTAGGCATATATTCAGTATTATAAAGTGGTAATCGCTTCGCATTGGAGTGTTACCACAATTGTGTAATCGAGTCTGTGATAGAGTCTGTAATCGAGTTTAGAGCACTTTGGAAGGAAGTTAATTCTGCCGCCATTTTCATTTCCGCTTTGCATTTTATTCAACCCTCCGATTGGAGCAGGTTTTTATTACTTGTCTTTATCTTATTTATTTTCCCGCACTCGCTTTACTTTATTTATTTCCCGCACTCGCTTTACTTTATTTATTTCCCCGCACTCGCTTTACTTTTATTTATTTCTCGCACTCGCTTTAAATTATTTATTTCCTCGCACTCGCTTTACTTTTATTTATTTCCTCGCACTCGCTTTACTTTTATTTATTTCCTCGCACTCGCTTTACTTTTATTTATTTCCTCGCACTCGCACTACTTTTATTTACTTTCCGCACTCGCACTACTTTTATTTATTTTAATGCACTTTTACTTTACCATGTCTAACTAAATTTATAAGGTTAGAATGTAACGATCGTAATTGAACCGATAATTCGTACAATTGTTCGTAGAAACACTTAAGGGCTATTTTAACTTTCAAATTAAGTTTTCCCGCACTTCAATTCCGTTGGGTAAGATCGAAAGCCGTCCAACGTCTTTTTAAACTTAATTGTTTTTAACTATTTCAAAAACAGCGAAAGCACTTTGTTTAGTTCATTAGGAGATTTTAACATTAAGAAGAAAAGAGATTTTAAAACTATTTTCGGACGCGTTTATAAGTTTAGAGTCTGGTTCGTAAGAACCTCTTTTGGTTAAGAAATCTAGGTTATAATACTTTTCAACTTAGTCAAGATACTATATTTCTTAAAAATAGGTTTACTACTCTAACGCAATGCGCACCTTTTTATAAGTGACAATAAGAGTTTGATTAGGGAGTACAACTCGGTTCTGAATACGCGAAAGCGACAGTTCCTGTTAAATTAGTTCTTTTCAAAGTAGGAAACACTGCCCATAAGTAGCTCTACTAGCAAGTACTTGGATTATCAATTGATTATGTGAATTACATTCGACCCTGTCTTTATTAATTAATCTTTATTCAACACTTTACTTTTCATTGCACACTCCAAAAACACTTATTTTGATTGCCTTTGATAAACACCATAACGACAGATAACGATAGATTGACACTTGGTCTCTATGGATTCGATAATCTTTTATATTACTCTGACGCGTTCGTATACTTGCGAAACACCGCATCATATCCTAAGATATATCTGAAAATTAAATTTAAGCTATTAATGTGAAATAGGAGTACGACTCATCATATTCTCTATAAGTTTCAATGAGAAAGATGTTTGTTTATGTTTTTTAAAGATATTGTAGTAAAGAAGTTTCGTTAAGTCAAGTCAATTCAATTAATATATGCATAAAAATATTATATATAACAATGTAAATTCAAATTCACAACATTCTATTTGATCACCTTTAAAAATTAAATTTTTAATTATTAAACTACTTAAAAAAATATATTTTAGAAATTAAAGTGTAATTTTTCTCAAAATACTTTCGTCAATATTTACTATTTTTATATGTTTCTTTTTCTCTTTGGTAAGATATCTCAATCTTGACATCTTGATAGGGCCTGTTCAGCAGTATCACGTTACAACTTGGTTGTATTATTTTTACTGCAATTCATAATGACATTTTGCTCCCTTGTCTCCCTTTGCATCTTACATGTGTGAAAGTGAGACCAAATCTAAATTTGATTGACCATAGGTTAAGGACAGAAAAACGTGGGACCCATGAGTCCACAAATAGCTGCCTACTTTGTTAATTTACAATAATGTTGTTTGGACCCACAAGTGAATTGTGGTTACTGGCGGCTGAGGCCTCCCAAATAAGAAGAACTTACTTTTGTGTAAAAAAAAAAATAGTTAATTTTTAATTGTGATTTTGACATATATTAAAAAATATAAACAATTTTATTTGTGGAAGTAAAATTATAAATTATTTTATAATTTTTATACTAATAATATAAAAAAGTAAACTACAATAATTAAAAAAGAAAAAATAATTAATAAATACTCGATAGAAAAAATAAAGTGTTAATATTCAATAGTATTATAAAGCAATTTAATACTCTACTTTGGTCTATTAAATTTATTTTATTATTTTTTATTTTTAATAACTTTGTTATTCATTTTTCCATATTAATTTTAACATAACAAATTTATTAAAATTAATATTTTTTTTTAAAATTCAGATTAAATGAAAATGGCAAAGTACTATTATTATTATTATTATTATTATTATTATTATTATTATTATTACTATTAAAATGACTAAATATTGAATTTAAGTATTGTTTTTATTTTTATAAAAAATAATATATTTTATTTTTAAAAATTATTATTTTTGCGAGTAGGTGCGGAGTGGGCAAGAAAATTTGTTCCCCGTTGGAGATGGAATGAGTGGTCAATTGTTACCCTCAATTGAGTTTGTGGGCGAGACAAATGTGGTACGGGGAGGCGGGGGCGAGGCCGGTAATGCTTGCTTAAACCTGCTCCCACATAGCTTTATTGTCATGCCTAAGGGGTATGCATCCTCAACCCCGTATCCGTTCCTAGATCTATTCCTCATCTCCTTTTTAGACCGACATAGAGGAATTTTGTCACTCATCCCCATTCTCGTGGATCTTTATAAATATAATAAAATAAAAAAGAAATCACTTATTTTTTTAATTAAATTAATAGTAAAAAATAGTAACTAAAGAAATTTCTTAACTAATCCTCTACGATAAATCAATTGTTAAGACAATATTTAATTCATGCTTATGAAATTCTTCACCACCAAAGTTTTCAAACTTCAAAATATTTAAAATAATCATTTAAGTGGCTTTGTTCAACTTTCAATCCACATAAGTTGTTCTATAAATAGAACCCTTGTGCTAAAGTATTTACACTTAATGAAATTCAGTTTGTGAAACCCTAGCCATACTCTCTCTCTCTCTCTCTCTCTCTCTCTCTCTCTCTCTCTCACACACACACACACACACACACACACACACACACACACACACTCACACATACACACACAAAAAAAGTCTTCATTTAGAATAACTAGCACTAAGATTGAAGTTATTATGTTAGTGTGGCTGAGTAGAGTGATGTTGTTCTTTCAACGCTCGTGGTCCTTTTCTAGATTCTGCATCAAGGCTTAATCGCCACAAGAGATAACCATTTTATCACTAATCATGCTCATTTGTAAGGGTGTACTTATGAGAATTTTTTGTTTTCCAATGCGTATTTTAATTGTGGTTTCCCTTAAGAAAACTGTAAGAGAACACCCTAAATTACCTTTGAGAAGAAGAACGATGATATATATCATTTGTGCCACTAATTCTTGACAAAATCATCCATTATTTGATAATAAATCGGAAAAAAATTCAAACTTTCAAATAAAATCCTTCTCAGGTTATCACCTTTGCATGAGTCATTATCGCCTCAAATTAAAGATAAAACCCTTTATGAATCATCCCTCTCTTGAATCAAGTTGTCTGTTACAATATAAATTATTTTCCTAATTTTGTATTGTTTAATTTGTTTTTAGTTGGTTAGAACAAATGTTTAATTAGCTAGTGTTCTAGGTTTCCTTTAAGATCGAAAGGGTAAAGGCCCAATAGTAATGCAAATGAATAAACTTCCAAACAAATAGACCCTATTTTCTCTTCTTTATAGCATATTTTGAGTGTACGAAAACCCAACTAACCATCGAGATCAGTATGACGATTGGACGCAATCCATGTCGCATTCCACTAATTTTGTTGCCAGTCGATTCTCCCATTTAAAAGGAAAAACACGCCATTTCTCTGATGTTCAAATCCATTAATATTCATACATCACTTTCCACTCTCTTACTCACTTGAGCGTTGAAGTGCTAAATTTGCAAGTCATCCTCATTTCCACCGCATCGAAAGTTAAGGACCATCACATCAAGCATAATTGTCTCGTTTACCAATCAACTTTGGTTCCACCATGGAATATTAGTGTCGTATGTGGAAAATGACTTCTGATTCCTCCAAATTTCAAAATTTAAATCTGCTAAGCACTACTTACAAGATGGGATAACAAAAAATTCTCATGCCTTATCCAAAGACGGAGCCAGAACTATTAATTAATGGGGACAAATATACCCATATATTTTAGCATAAAATTATATTTTTATATATATATATATATATATATTTATATATATATATATATATATATATATATATATATATATATATATATATATATATATATATATATATATAATTAATTTGGAGGTCTTGTTCTAATTTAAAAGCCAGGCCTAAATTTAAAAAAATAATTATAAGTATAATAATTTAAAATGACACATCAAACATATAATTAAATATTAATTATAATTATTTTGACATTTGATCAAACTCATATTTTTTTATTGAGTTTTTATTATAGTATTTTTTTTATTAAGTTTTTATTATAGCATTTTTAATGTTAATTAATATTAATGAAAAAAATTAAGTTCCAAATTTTGAAATCTAGAGAGTCGGCCCTAGTTTGAAAGAATTACTATAAGATATTTTAGAAACTAAAAATATATATAGTAGTATTAGATATATGAAACAATTTTTAAACTAAATATTTATATAATAGTATCAGATAATATATAATATATGGTACTTTATAATAGTATAGTATGACATTGTGTTAGATAATTTGGTACAAATGATTATATATGTTATGGAGTACGATCTTAAAATATTACGTAGTTGTGTAGTAGTTAATTTAAAAAATCACAACTAATTAGAAAAAATTGTATATTTAATGCAGCAGACCAACTCACATAAAAGGTTTGTCTTAAATCAAATGACTAAGAACAACTGATTAATACAATTAATTAGAGGAGAGATAAACAAAATATAAATTTAATGGTTAAATTTAATACAACACACATAGTAGGAGAGAAAACATGATAATTTATAATTTAGTGGGGGCATAAGCCCACACTTTATTCTAAATAGCTCTATCCCTGGCCTTATCATAAATAATATTTAGGATTGAAGAGAGTCTGCAACACGCCAACCCAAGGAACAATATCGTGGAAGAGGAAACTGTAGCGGTAAATTCATGATCATCATGCTATGGATAAGCTAGAGATCAAATAACAAGAGTCGCCACCGCGCTTTTATTGTTTCCAAGGGAAAAGGAAAAAAGTACGAATAAAACCCAAAAGTAAGAAGTTTTCAAATCAAAACTAATAAAATGTCAGAGATTACAGGTAAGGGGGTTGGTTACACAGAGGGAAGGTGTTATGACCTAAAGTGTCCTAGGTACTCCTAGGGAGCCCTTTTTGTGTGCATATGTACTTGGTATAAAGTGATGTTTACAAGCAAATAGAATGGGGGGATGAGAAAAAAATTCATTAATTATATTTTTGTGTTTGGCAAGACCTTCAGTCTTGTGCATACGTACCAACATAAAAATGAGGGATCAAAACCTCGTAGTTCGTGATACAAATTTTAAAGTGGATGCATTGTTTTTAACAAAAAATTAAGTTTGAAAGGCACAAAGGCCTAAAAATGGTTTGAATGAGTTAGTTCTTTTTGACTTTTTGAAAGTTTAAGTCAAGTATAGTTAAGTTTATTTACAAGTTTGATTTAAGAAAAGAAGTTTGAAAATGCAATGGCATAAGGCCAAAGTTTCTATCTTTTTTTTGCAAAAGTGGTCAAAGTTTAGAACAAAATAAGTTCAATCAAAGAAGATTTTTGAAAAGGGAGGGAGAGATTTTGAAATTAAAGAAATGGGGAGAAGATGAAGAGACTAATCCTATGTACAAAATTAAATGTTAAGATTTGAAAAGATCTGACCAAATGGGTAGCAATCCAATAGACAAGAATGTCAATAGAAATCCAGAATTCCCTTGGACTTTTGGAATCAAGCAACACACAAATGCACAATTATATTATCTTGAAGAGCAAGACATCAAATAAAGATGGTCACATCCAAGCTTATCCATTCCATGATCTTCCTCAAAGTAGCCCATGTAACAGATGAATTCCACAAGTCACAGGTTCAAAATAACAGCTTCACAATGATCATGTTGCAGATGAACTCAGAAGGATCTTGAATGATGTATCAGATGAAGTTTCAAATTGCAAGCACTTGGTTTATCAATAAGTTGGCATTGGCCAAGTCCTTTAGCATAGGAATGTTGCCTAAATTCTAAGTCCATTTGTCCAAGATCAAGCCAACAATCCACACAAAAGTTTTTTTAGGGTTTTTGTTGTTATTATATACATTAATGGTCAAAGACCACACAAACAAACAAAGTATACACAAACAAAATATATCATACAATATGGTCCAAGTGGACAAAGTGAAAATTGCATTAACATAAATAATTAGAATGATATGAACAATGGCAAATGAAATAAAGCTAAAATTAAATGACATTAAAGTAAATGGCTTGAAATTAAAAGTTAGTAGTTAATAGGTTAGAAGTTAGTATTGTTTTGTTTTTGTTTTTCATTCTTTTTAGACATTCTTTGGAGAACACTCAACCCACTTATCACAAGCATGAATCCTTGAGACAAAACATCTTCTAAAGGAAGGAAAGAAGGCCAAGTTTCCACACAATACCATGAAAGAGGGGAGACTTACAATCTCACTAACTAGAATGCTATGCCTTTTATGTCACAAATTTAGCGCTATGTTAAGCAATCGTAATTGGACTTATGTAGAAGTCACAAGTATTTGAGGCCGGACAATAGAATTTTGGTGTTAATGCATGTTAGAGACATAGTATTATGAACTATGCTCATGAAACATACCACACACAAAAAGAATATGCAAAAGGTGTGGCCTAATCTCATTCATACTCATGTTAATTTTTCAATCAACTAGTTTTAGGACTTTGAGATATCATAGGCCAAATGAGATGAATGCATAAAGAAGGGGAATGCGATGAAGAGGGAGGGGAATAGATGAAAACTCAAATTGATCAAAGGAGGACTTTTACCAAATTAATATCATTCATTCATTTTGGGAGATGGAATGTACATTCCATCAATCCCCTAAATCCAATGATATTAATTTGACAAAGTCAAATCAACTTTGATCAAGGCCCAATCAACAAGAGTCAAACTCAAACAAGTCATTACAATTGGTCAACAAAATTATTTGACATTTATTAAAATTAAAAATACTAAAATAATGCATTTAAATTAAATATGGTTTATCAAATTCCTAAAACTTCATCAAAACACCAAATAAATGGCCATGAGATTTATCATAGGTCAAACAAGGTCAAAGGACCTTGGAGAAAAAATTTAAGAATTTTTAAAGACTTAAAAGTATTTTTAAACAGTTAAAAACAAATGAAAAATCAATTAAATCATGAAAAATATTAATAATGATCCAAAAAATAATTTTAATTCAGAATATGAAAGAGGAAAATATTTGATAATTTTTGGTGAAACTCTCATATTTTTTGGATCAATATTAAAATTAATATGAATTAATGAAAATAAAGCAATTAAAAGAAAATCAGAAAATAACCAAAAAACGTGGACCACTTGATCTGCCTCATTAATTGAGGTGGCAGATCAAGTGGCTGAGCGCACGCGGTTCACCATGCACTGGAGTCAATTGTCCACACACATGGTAATCAACATGTACGCTCGTGATTAAAACATTTCAGTTGGATCCTATGGTTGTGAGAGATGCCAACACATCACCGGAGCTATAGCTCCGGTCTTCTTCTCCGGTGGACCTCACGGGACTGGTCCACCTTCAACCCTCACCAAAATAAAAAAGGAGGACATGATCTGAAAGAAAAAATGGTGTAGATCACGAATACCACCTCAATTTTAACTAACTCCATATATTGAAAGATATGAGGAGTTGAATTTTGCGGTGTGTCAACTGAGTTGCTTCGATTTGACCATTAAGCAACTCAATCGTCTTGCCTACATTGGTAGGACTTCAGACAACCAAAGAATCAAGAGATTTGAGCAAGATTGAGAGAGAATCAAAGAGATGAAAATTTCTGGAAAATACCTTCAATGTAGGTCTGGATTCAACTGTTCTTGCTTTGGCTTGTGCTTGATCTCACTCAGAATGCTTGCAGAAGTAGAATGGAATGCACAAAAGGTCTTGGATCCCTGGAGTTTTGAATCTCAAAACAGTGAGAATTCAAACTCAATTTCAATGAAATTCTCAGGTTTATCCTTTGGAATGAGAGGGTTAGAGGTTTGGGATCAAAGCTGGCGCGAATGTGTCTGAAATTCTGAGCATATGGAGCTCTATTTATAGCCAATTCAATTGATATTTGCACACTTGAAGTGAACTTCCAAAATTAGCAATGTGTGAAGCATGAGTGCATGGGCGTGTACAGGCCCATGAAGTGACTCCATCTGATCCATAATTGAGTGTTAGCAAGGCTGAAGTCATGTTGGAATGCTAGGCAATTGTGCATGGATGTTGGAAGTTCAATCTTGCCAATGATGATGCAATGTTCAAGCCATGCGCAGCCTATTCAATTCTTGTCTAAAATGGATGAACTTGGACTTTATTGAAAGGTTAGATCAAGAGGAACAACTTTCATGTTCAATACTTTTCCATTTGGAGCTTGTATCATGATGAATTATGAGGTGGAAGTTTGGAAATTTAAACATGTTGAAATTTTTTCTAAGTGTCAAGCCATATGTCTCAATAATCCACCTTGCTTAACTTTTTATGTGAGCTTCAAATGAGAAAAGTGTCTTCACAAAAGTTGTATATATTTCAAATACCTTAAAAATGGTCACCAATTTCATGTCATTTGGATTTGAAATGATAGAGTTATGCATTTTTGAAGTTTGGAAAAATCACTTGTTCAACGGTATAGGTCAAAAGTGACCTATAATGTAGCCTCATATCACATGCTCATAAAAGTTTATTTAGCTCTCACTCCAAACATAAAAGTTGAAGTAGACATCTCGAATTTGATTGTGCAACTTTGAAAGCTTTCATATCATAAAAATTTAGCAAGTTATGGCCTTGGGAAGTTGACTTTCAAATTAGGGTTTAGACAAAATGACCTATAATGTTTCAACATATAAAATGATTTTCCAAGAAAAACTAGCTCTAGGTCTAAACATGAAAGTTGTTTGGAATGTCCTTTAGAGTAAGTTGTATCTTTTAATCATTTTCATATGGTGAAAATTGTAGGAGATAGGGTCTAGGGAGACCCAGTTTTGATCAGATGAATTCATCTGGCCTACCACCATCAACCAACTTGCTAACCTTCAATTCTCTTGACTTTATAGGCGAATGGTAGATCATATATACATAAGATGATGAAATTTGAAGTGTCCCTTGATAAATTTGATTAATTGGTGAGATAGCTTGTTGGAGAAGTTACTCAAGATACCCAATCAAACTAGGGTTTCCAAGGAAAATTACCTCCAAACTCTTGAAGAAAACTTGATCAATATAACATGTAGAAATCATTGGAACTCATATATGATGCTCATAACCATTATTGTATCAAATCATGGTTGTGTTCTTTGTTCATGAGGGTCTCAAACCCTAGATATGGACTTCATAGATCAATGGGGATCATGCCCTACCTACAAAAGGAGTTAGACAAATGCAAAGATATATTTTTGGTATTTTGGTTAGTAAAATGATAAAATACAAGTATGATACAATCACAAAGTGCTTGGTTATATCTCCCACAACAAACCCAATGAAGGAGGGGTAAGGAGGATGCCAAGGTATGATCCCAATGATAATGCTTATGATGAAATTGCATGAGGGATCTTATGGTCAAAATTGGGGCCTTACAGCGACCTTTAGAAGAAACTAAGCCATCATCATTGAAATGATGTCAAACATGGTGACAACATACCGATAAGTGATCTAGAAGTCGTCGAGCCGCCGAAGATATCATAAACACATGACCCTTTCCCCTGATCTAGAAAGAGGTAGAGCTAGTCACACTTCTCTTGAAGTTTGTTTCCCCCCGAGGAGATAAAGATATGAAAAAGACGATATAATCCATGAGCAAAAGAGAAATCATGTATCTACTAACATCCTTAATAGTAGGATTTCGAGATCACTAGATAAGTCGATGAAGCTCCAAATCTTTGACCGGATATGAGATTTAAACAAACACATTGAGCACATAGATGATCATTTATACTACTATCATACCATGGGGATGTAAAATGCAAACTATTTGCATTAACTTTGACTTGATAAACGATGGCTTGGTTCAAGTCCATTCCTAATGTGAGTATAGATTCTTGGACTAATTTATGCAAAGCTTTCACCGCTAGAAAAAGGTAACCCACAACCATGGTCATTCTTAGTAGGATTACCCAAGGTAAAAAATAAATATTAGGTGGGTGCAATGACCGCTTTACCAAAGTGGCAGTGTCTGCGGGGGGTTATGATGAAAGTTTTAAGTATTGGATTTTCGAAAGGGGCTTGAGGCAGGATTGTATGTTTGGAGAGAAGCTAGAGCATAAAGAGACCCATAATCTGAAAAACTTGTTGAGTAAAGAAAAAACCTACATTAACTACAAATAAAAAATCTTATCTATGGGAGTCAACCGAGAGACAGAGAACAACGGACCAAGGCGTCAACTTGAGAAAAATATCGGTCGTCATAAAGAATAAGGAGAATGCATACCCTTCTCTAGGTTTGATTCTTATACCCTGTGAACACTTCATAGAATAAATTTTGGAAAGAATAAGTGAATACATAGTTCAAGAAAGTAGAGATCAAGAACTCGTACCCAAATTAGAGAGTCTTCCATGAAAGATTAATCCAAGTACTGTCATTTCCAAAAAATCCATAGTCATAACACAAACAATTGCATCTATCTAAATGATGAAATTGAGGGACTAATTAAGAGTGAGAGGTTAGCTGATTACACTAGGGATAGAAACAGAGGTCGGGAAGACTCATCAAAGAATAAAAATAAAACTATTGAAGTTGTTGTAGGGTCAAAGGCAAGGATACTGGTAGTTGGGAGGAAGAAGGACACAATGGGAAATGCCAATACATCACTTCCATCACTAGTGGTGCTTTAAGGGAAAGAAACCCATCAAAGGGGACGGTGGAAAGGAATATTTTTGAGTTCATGGTCGTCAGCAAGAAGGAAGGAAACAATTTGACCAAGGGGTCGGAAGGGTCAGTCCTCAAATTTTATAACAACGAGAAGATATGAGGGATCTCGAAGGATATCTTCCCCTTTGTGATAACAACCACAATCGCTAGGTTCGACGTCTTTTGGGTATTTATTGATGGTGGTAGCTCCTATGACATAATGTGCTCAAATATCTTTGAAAACATAGATTTAAAAAGGATAAGTTGTGACCCTATGAAGGGTCTGACCTATATTCTTTGAACGACATTATAACCCTCCCTTGGGATACATTTAGTTGATGGTCACCATGGGAGAAGAAATCGATACCATAACAATCAATCATCAATTCCTATTAGTCTCTTGCAAAGGTGTTTATAATTGTACTCTACACGACCCTTCATAGCTACCTTCAATGCAATAACGACCCTCATCCACCTCAAGTTGAAGTACTACAATGACCACAGCAAACTGATAACGATAAGCATTTTTCTGTCTGAAACGAAGAGGATCTATACGGATTTGCAGCAATACCAAAAATAAGGTGAAGACAAAGTCATGGAGATCAATGTAGCCTCCATAGTCAAGAAACTGTGAGACATGGCTATCTGACCTCCTATAGGTAAGCAGATCATCTCGGTTGAACAAGAACAGGTGGTTGATCCGAGTGAAGAAAAGTCAAGACACAACACATTAAGTGGTTATGATGATAACAACACTTGAGTATATCAACTATTAAAGATAGCTCAAGCAGTCAAAGACGCACAAGGTGTTTATTCAAGATCAAGCTATCCTTTTGAATCAAGTCAAAGTTAGCTCAAGTGAAGAGGTAGGGTTTATGATCACTGGTTACTTAAAATATCTTAGATGATGGCAACTAATACGTAAATATATCAAGAATCACTGATAAGACTCAAGACTTAAAGCTTTGGAGTGTGAAAGAGAGGAAGTGTGAAAGCTCTTCTGATCGTTCCAGTCTGAGTGATCAGTGTATTGTAAAGGCACAAAGGAGTTTCCATGAGTAGTATGGATAATTCAAACACACACTTAAAACATAGAGATGCCTTTCACCTTTTGGTTAAAACAACCAAAAAAAAGTTTCAAGCATATCTAATTGATCAGAGGATTGTCTGTTTGATTAGGATAATTTTTTTAATTGTCTAATTGATTAGATTATATTCCTAATCAATTAGATATACCTAATTGGGACCATAATCAATTATGACAGTCCCCTAATTTAAAGTGCAATCACGTTATAATATGGTATCTTTTTGTTTTTTTTTATGTTTTGGTCAATTTGAGTGTATATGTTATAATTTGTTCGCTTATTTATAATTTGTGTGTCATTCAAATATTCGCATGTTTGTATCTGTTTTGCAATTTGAGTTGCATTATATTTGCTTCAACTATTTAGCATTGTACCATTTTTATCCTTCATTACTCAATAAAGTTAGAGAGTTGATCCATGATAGTGTTTATTTATGAGCCTAGCAAATTTCTTTTTATCGTTTCATCAGGTCTTGATTGAATAAAAAGTTATAACTCTTAGAACAAGATGTTAAGTGATTGATTAGAATCTAGTGGTAAGTGTGACTCGAATCAAGAACCTAATGAAAATTGGGATTTTCCTCTGGATGATTTGATTCGAATCACAAAATGAACATTACTCGAATCACAACCTCATGTGACTCAAATCATGTTGTAACTCTGACTCGAATCATAAGTCTCCATGGAGTTAGGATTTGGGTCTGTTTAAATTGACTTAAATCACAACACCTTGTAACTCGAATCTTTGTTTCTTTTTACTCGAATCATGGCTTTACAAATCCAATTTTTCCATCTTAGATTTAAATAGTTGCTTATTTGAGGAAAGAAAGAGTGTGAAACTATGTGGGTGAAACCAATAGAGAAAAAATGTCAAGTTATATTCTCTTCTTTTGTGTGTATATTCCTGTACCTTCAACCTTTCTCATATTTTCTAAAACAACTCTTGAGTGTTAAATCATGTCAGAATCACTTCATTTTGTTGCACTTTTTTCTTGTGCAATTTATTATTGTTTTGAAGAAATTAGAGAGAGAGTTGATCAATCTTGTAATGTGTGTTCTCCATTCACCTACATCTAATTCCTTGACTAACATTTTGTGAATTAGAATGTTTGTGAGATTCCTTTGTCATGGCTCATTATCTTTATCCTTAGTCTTTTTCCATTGTTGTGGACATTCATCTCTAAAGACTGAGTGTTAAGGGAGACTAGTGGCACATTAGGGTATGTAATGTTTTTGTGTGAAGTTTGTTGTTTGTAACAAATTCATGTATCATTTATTTAATATAGTTTGTACCTTATTGGTATCTATCAAGAAGCGAGTTTCATTATACTCCATGGAAGACTTTGGCGAAGCCTAGTACAGATTGTTTATAAGGCAAAGTTGGAAGATGTCCAACTTTAGTGAGATGTGGAAAGGCTGTCGCAGGTGTACTGCACAAGAAATTGGTGGGATCAAGGTGGATTGCCACATACGAAGAATTGAAGCATAATTATTTTGGATAGGAAGGTTATTAGATCAATATCTTTGGGGATTTGTTTTTGTTAGAAGTTTGAGTGTCTGCATCTATGGAGGAAATTACTATGTGATATTTCGTTGTAATCAAGATGCTTGTATCAAACTTATCAAAATAGTGAAAGATCATGATTATTTCCCAATGGTTCTTTAACACCATTGAAAAGTGGAGTAGGTAAAATGAGTATGAACACTGAACCAATATATATCTATGTATATCTTTTGTCTCTTCCATTGTGTCCTTAATTTTCCAACATTCATTAATATTGATATTGTGTTAGTGCATTATTGAATTATTTGTGTGTCATTTAGGTTAGACCATGCTTATAAGGATTCAATGTGTTGATGCATACTGGGACTGTATATAAAATATAGTCTATCGGGTACTTGATTGCAAGTGCACAGTCTAGTCGTTTTAGTTTTAAAAGATATCGAACCCACAGGGACTGATGGTCAAACTAACGCTATCGATGTTACTATGTTTAGTTAAGGAGATGATTTTTAGAGGTTTGGTTGAACAAAAATTAAATCTAAAGGAAATTAAGTTTTTAAGAGAATATTAATAGAGGGATAGTATGGAACACATTAATCGTCAGGGATTCGATAAGTCACTGGTGTATATTTTAATTACTAAATATCTTTTAGTAGAAAATACTCATTTAAAAGGATTTATCTCACACTCTCGTGATTGTTGACTCGGACTATACTTTTAAGTCAGAATGTACGCTCTCGTTGTCCCATTTGAAGTTAAAAATACTTTTTGAAAATAGCTAAGTTCTAATTGCTTTTAAAGTGCTCTCGCTGTTTTTAAAATCAATGCCTAGTTTTTACTATCCAGTTCGACCCTCACGCTCTCGCGATTGTCGGTTCTCACCTTAGTTAATTTCCCACTCTCGTGGCAAAACCGTATTAAATAGCTTCTCACTCTCGTGACAATGTTAATTAAATTTAAATTAAAAACCACATCCAAAAAGATTATTTGAGAAGAGAAGTTTACACCGATTATTATTAAATCCCGTCTAATTAAATTGTTTACATACCGATACCGGTAGTTTAGTCGAACATGTTAATTAATGCAAACACAGACGAACATAAACAGATCAACAATAAGGCAAACATGATTAAATAATAAAGCGATAACAATAATAATTGAATAAAAACCTGGAACTTGGATTAATCGAATATGCCGGATCTTGAAGTACTTGAGCAGTCCTCCACAGGTCGGTGGGATTCTGCTTCTTCGAAATAATCACTTAAACTAAATTAAATAAATTGCAGTAGTTCCCCAATGTAGGAAACTACTACTTTTGGATAAATGAAAAACGAAAAGGGGAAAGGAAAAACGAAAACTCTGAACGGAACGGTAAACAAATTGCGGTAAAAGAAAACAATGTTGCTGAAGAAAAAATAATAGAAAGCAAAATTGTTGTGGAAAATAAATGCAGAGAAAAATATTGAAAGTTGGCTTCAGGGAGGAAAATCAAGCGTCCGTCGGTTTGCAACTTCCATCCTTTTATATCATCCAATTGGTCTTCATAGTTGAGAGAAATAAGGGTGACTTGGTTGAGTGAGAGATTCACGGGAAAATGGGTTGTGGAGCAAAAAAAATGGGCGTGAGGATCACTTCTGTTGAACAATTCCTTACGCTTCTTTTGGCCTTGTGATGGTCGTGGTGGGCCTGTGACGTTCGTCACAACCTGGGCGTGACGGCCGTGACGAGGTTTGTGACGGCCGTCACCTGCACAGAATTCATCCTTTCTGGTTTTTCTGTTGTTTCTCTTCTGTTTCTTCTTATTTTCCTTCCTTTTCTATACTTTGCTCATTTAAGCTTGGGAAATGAAATACCTACAAAAATAACTCGAACACTTGCGAAATAATCGGAACATAAATGAAAATGGTACGATTTTTACATGTAAATCAAGGCAAATATACGATGTATTTTCACGTTATCAAACTCCCCTATACTTGAATCTTTGCTTGTCCTCAAGCAAATAATCAGTATAAAATTTGAAACATTAGTTAAACGCGAATACATAACACATTTCCAATTCGTACATGGTCGTTAGGTATTTCGTTAGAATGACAGATACTCAAGTAAAACACTAGAGATACAGTGACGACACTGGCAATAAGCATTAACATAGATCTCTCTTTTGTACAAACCAGTTCGAATCATGCTATTATAGCTCAACCTAATGCTTCTCGTTCCTATTTCACCCGGTTTCGTTCTAGCGCAATCACATTAAGCCCTTTGCCTTTACACGCACTTAGTGAAGTAGTCAGTTAGTGGCTTTGATCCTTTTTTTAGCACAGGGTCTGGTACACTAGTGTGGTACCCCTTTATATATCCAATTTGAAAGTTGTGGGGGATCAAACCATAGTTCTCCCTACCGAGTCCAGTACCAGGTACCTCTGAACCAACCGGCAATGGGTTTTTCTTTCCTTTTGTATATCTTGCAACCGTTTGTATGGTGCATTTTCAATTTCTCGATAGCAAAAGTATGAAGGATCTTCTTAATTCGTAGGCACCAATCACTTATATTCATCGGCTCTTCACATGGTTTGTGTTTAAGACGGTGCTGACTGCTAGTATAAACTACTAGGGGTTAATCTAGAATGGAGACTTAAGGTATCGGTATAATAGGTATTCAAACTGATCTCGCAAAAGTGAGATATCTAAGGTGTCGGGACGGTATAAATCTTATTAGATTTTTCTCAGCTTCCTAACAGAACCTATGTAAGACAACCTATATACTCGTAGGGTATGCATTTAACATAAAAAAAATTGTTATGGCAAATTAGATAGAAATAAATGAGCGATTAGATACGGAACGAAAGACAATTTTTTTGTTATGGCTAAAAATAGAAACAAATAAAGGAAAGACAAGGATTCCCTCCCACACTTAAACAAAGCATTGTCCTCAATGCGACAAAATAATGTGAGAAAAGGGAAAAAATAGGAGGATCGCTACTCTTCGCCACGACGTTGGGCTCTGCATGCTCTAACTCTTGCTCGTGCACGTTCACTTCTACCACACTGGGTAGGGTCCAACCCCATATGCTGAGTGTACTCCTGGATGGCATCAACACGATGTGTCAAGGCACTCATCTCTTCAGAAAGTTTCGCCATCCCTTGGTCATGCCAGTTCACATAGTCATGCTGATCTCTCTGTATCTGCTGGATCGTTTGCATCATTTCCGTCTGGTGCTCTTCCATCCTCTGGTTATGTCGTAATATCTCAGCATAGATGTCTTCCATGGTGGCGGGTCGACACTCATTTCTCCGTTGGCTTCAGGAAGATGTCTCTGCAGCATACTCAGGAGGTGGTTATGGCGTCTATCGGTCCAGTTCTTCTTCAATTTCATCAGCTCCATTATTAGGATTTATTCAAGATGTCAGACCCGATGTTACGACATGTGCATATAGAACATTCAATCTGAATGTTATGTATTTTGTTGTTGCGCTTTTCATGCAAGTCTTTGTGTGCTTATATGGAGATTGCATGCATTATTCAAGTAGTAATTCTATTTAAAGCCAGAATATTCTGTCTCCCTAAAAGGAATGATTAGTTGCTATTTCTTAGGTAATATACAATAAATAGAATTAGGGTTTCATGCTGCCCAGGCCCATTCAAAAAACTTTTATTTAAAGACTATGTAAACCCTGCTTTAGAGAGAGAAAGATACGAACGTGAAGTGAGTGAGGATTAGGGTTTTAGTCTTGTGTGAGTTTGTGAATTGTGAGCCATTCATCCATCGTGTTGATGTGTGAATTGGAATGAGTTTTGAGTTGTAATTTGTCCACTCTAAGCTTTGAAGTACGAGTGTATTTGTTTACTTGATTGAAGCTTTTAAGCAAGATCAAGTGTGTGTTCTTGAAGTGGTCTTCTTTCTTTTTGGTATTTGTTCTAGTATCACTACTGTGATTGAGGGGGAGTGAGTATGGTCTCTTGTCTAAGAGTTCTTAGATAGAAATCACACAGGTAGAGATTAGGTGGAAAAACTGTAACTTGAAGTTGTTTGCTGAGAGTCTTTGAACTAATTCTGTTTAGTGGATTTCCTTCCTGGCTTGGTAGCCCCCAAACGTAGGTGTGTTTGCACCGAACTGGGTTAACAATTGCTTGTGTCATTTTTCTATTGTTTCCTGATTTTTAGTTTGTTCATATTTCACTTGTTGTTCAGATATTAGTGTCGTGACATTACCTTCGACATCTCATATCTGATACCAGAATTTCAATTAGTATCAGAGCAGGCATCCCGCTCTAGTTCTGGGTGAGATCTTAGGACGTTACTTTCTGGTACTATGGACAGAGACGGAGGATCTATAAACAGACCACCAATTCTGGATGGATCTAACTATGATTACTGGAAACCTCGGATGGTAGCCTTCTTGAAATATTTGGACAATAAGGCTTGGAAAGCTGTTCTAACAGGCTGGGAACATCCTTTCATTACTGAGGATGGAAAAGTTACAACCGATAAGAAGCCTGAGGAAGAATGGACTAAGGAGGAGGATGAACTAGCTCTTGGAAACTCTAAAGCATTGAATGCTATATTTAATGGGATTGATAAGAACATCTTCAAACTGGTAAACAATTGTGAGGTGGCTAAAGATGCTTGGGATATTCTCAAAACCACTCATGAAAGTACCTCTAGAGTGAAGATGTCTAGATTGCAGCTGCTTACTACCAAGTTTGAAAATTTAAGGATGAAAGAAGATGAGAGTATTCATGATTTTCATATGAATATATTTGAGATTGCCAATTCCTCAGGTGCCCTGGGTAAGAAGATGTCAGATGAAAATATTATGAGGAAAATTATCAGGTCACTTCCCAAAAGATTTGCCATGAAAGTGACAGCCATAGAAGAATCTCAAGATATCTGCAAGATGAGAGTGAATGAGCTAATTGGATCCCTCCAAACATTCGAGTTGGAAATGAGTGATGGATCTGAAAAGAAAGTCAAAAGCATAGCCTTTATGTCCAACACTGAAGATAAAAAGGAGGAAAGTAGTCAGGATACCGATGAAGGTATGTCAAATGACTTAGTGCTACTTGGAAGACAATTCAACAAAATCCTGAAGAGGATGGATGTGAAGTCAAAGTCTAATGTTAAGAACAACTCATTTGACATCAGTAGGTCCAATGATGCTGGAAGAAGAATAAGATCTGAAGAAAAATTCAAACAGAGCAAAGGAATTTAGTGCCATGAATGTGAAGGGTATGGTCACATTAGAGCTGAATGTGGGACCTATCTCAAGAAACAGAAGAAGAGTCTTGCTGCTACTTGGTCTGATGATGACTCTGAAAGTGAAACAGAAGGAGAATCTACCAATCTTGTGATTGCCTTGACTGGGAGATGTGATCCTGATGAAGATTCCAGTGATGATGAATTAGCCTTTGATGAATTAGCTACTTCTTACAGGAAGTTGTGTTTCAGAAGTGAAGAAGTGTGTCAACAAGTGGATAATCAGAAGAAATTAATAACCCAACTAGAGGCTGGGAAGACAGAACACTTAGAAACCATTTCTAATTTGAAGATTGAGGCCTTATTCCTGAATTCCAAACTAGATGAGATTACTAAGTCTGTCAGAATGCTAAATAGTGGATCTGACACCTTAGACAAAATCCTTCAGGCTGGAAAGATGACAGGAGACATGACTGGCCTTGGGTTCAATGAATCTTCTCCTGATTGTAGTCCTTCTGATAGCAAACCAAAGATGTCACATCAGGTGTCTCAACATCACAAGGGAATACAACATGAGCACTGAAAAGGAAAATACCAAAGATGGAGATGTCATTACTGTGGGAAATTTGGTCACATAAAACCATTCTGCTTTAGGTTGTATGGTTATCCCAGTCCTACTCATCAACCTAGACTCAAACAACACATCTCTTCTAACAGAAAACAGTGGGCTCTTAGGGTTGGTGCTACTAACTTGATAGCTCACACTTCCTTCAGAGTCTCAGCTAAAAAAGATTGGTACTTTGATAGTGGATGCTATATACACATGACTGGAAGCAGAAATCTGCTGGTTGACCTTCAATCTCATGTCACTAGCTATGTAACTTTTGGTGATGGAGCAAAGGGTGAAATCAAGGGGATTGGAAAGCTAAACTGCTCTTGAGTTCCTAACCTTGATAATGTGTTGCTTGTTAAAGGATTGACTGCAAACCTGATTAACATCAGCCAACTATGTGATCAAGGTCTCAACGCGAACTTCACAAAAGCTGAATGCTTGGTTACTAATGCAAAAAATGAAGTGATCATGACAGAAGTCAGATCTAAGGACAACTGCTACATGTGGATTCCTCAAGAAACTAGCCATTCATCAATATATGCTCTAGCTAAAGACGAAGAAGAAGTGAAACTATGGCATCAAAAAATGGGCCATCTGCATCTTAAAGGGATGAAAAGGATCATATCTGTTGAAGCTGTCAGAGGAATCCCAAAATTAAAGATTGAAGAAGGAAGAGTATGTGGTGAATGTCATATTGGAAATCAGACAAAGATGTCACATCAGAAGATCAAACATGACACCATATCTAAAGTGTTGGAACTTCTCCACATGGACTTGATGGGACCTATGCAGGTGGAAAGTCTTGGTGGAAAAAGGTATGCTTATGTTGTGGTGGATGACTTCTCCAGATATACCTGGGTGAATTTTATAAGGGAAAAATCTTATGTGTTTGATGTGTTCAAAGACCTTTGCCAAAGACTTCAAAGAGAAAGAGAGAGTCATGTTATCAGAGTCAGAAGTGATCATGGGAAAGAATCTGAAAACAGTAAATTTGCTGATTTCTGCTCATCTGAAGGGATTGCACATGAGTTCTCTTCTCCCATTACCCCTCAGCAAAATGGTGTGGTGGAAAGGAAAAATAGAACTCTCCAAGAATCTGCTAGAGCTATGATTCACGCTAAGAAGTTGCCTTACCACTTTTGGGCTGAAGCCATGAACACTGCTTGCTATGTTCATAACAGAGTAACCTTGAGAAAAGGGACCTCAACCACTTTATATGAAGTCTGGAAGGGAAGAAAACCTACTGTCAAATACTTCCATGTGTTTGGTAGTAAATGCTATATCTTGGCTGATCGTGAATAAAGAAGGAAAATGGACCCCAAGAGTGATGAAGGAATTTTTCTGGGCTACTCAACAAACAGCAGAGCCTTTAGAGTTTTTAATTCCAGAACTAAAGCTATGATGGAATCTATCAATGTTATTGTTGATGATCAAGAGACTGATGTCACAGACGATGTTGAAACATTTCTGAATGATGCACCAGCTGAACCTTCTGATAAAAGTAGTGAGAGTGAGTCCACCCAAGCTGAACCTGAAGCTGATCAAGTAAATAAGGGACCCTCTATCAGAATTCAGAAAGATCATCCTAAAGATCTCATTATAAGAGATCTAAATAAAGGAGTCACCACTAGATCAAGGGAAGTGATCTCACATGCCTGTTTTGTGTCAAAGATTGAGCCTAAGAATGTTAAAGAAGCTTTAACTGATGAATTCTGGATCAATGCCATGAAGGAAGAGTTAGGCCAATTCAAGAGAAATACAGTATGGGAATTGGTTCCAAGACCTGAAGGCATAAATGTTATTGAACAAAGTGGGTATACAAGAATAAATTTGATGAAAAATGTGTGGTTACTAAGAATAAAGCAAGATTAGTAGCTCAAGGATACACTCAAGTTGAAGGAGTTGACTTTGATGAAACATTTGCACTTGTAGCTCGCATGGAGTCCGTTAGATTATTGCTATGAGTGACATGTATTATGAAGTTTAAACTGTTCGAAATGGATGTGAAAAGTGCCTTCTTAAATGGCTACTTGAATGAGGAAGTATATGTTGAACAACCAAAGGGATTCACATATCCAAATCTTCCAAAGCATGTGTATAAGTTGAGGAAAGCTCTTTATGGGTTGAAACAAGCTCCTAGAGCTTGGTATGAGAGACACACAGTGTTTCTCATTGACAATGGATACAGAAAGGGAGGCATTGATAATACTTTATTTGTCAAAGATGAAGGAGGAAAACTCATGAGTGCTCAGATCTATATGGATGATATTGTGTTTGGTGGGATGTCAAGTAAGATGGTTCAACATTTTGTTGAACAAATGCAGTCTGAATTTGAGATGAGTCTTCTTGGAGAACTAACCTATTTTATTGGCCTGCAAGTCAAGAAGATGGAAGATTCTATCTTTCTATCTCAAAGTAAATATGCCAAGAATATTGTTAAGAAGTTTGGCATGGAGAATGCAAGTCACAAGAGGACACCTGCTCCTACTCATCTGAAGTTGTCTAAAGATGAAAATGGTGTCGGTATGGATCAAAGTCTCTATAGAAGCATGATAGGAAGTCTGCTATATCTTATAACAAGCAGACCTGACATTGCTTTTGCTGTAGGTGTATATGCAAGATATCAAGCTAAACCAAAGGTGAGCCATATAAACCAAGTGAAAAGGATCCTGAAATATGTCAATGGAACTTATGACTATGGGATGCTATACACTAATGGATCTGAATCTGTGTTGTCTGGCTATTATGATGCTGATTGGGCTGGAAGTGTTGATGATAGGAAAAGCACATCAAGAGGATGTTTTTTCTTGGGGAACAATTTAATATCATGGTTTAGTAAGAAGCAAAATTGTGTTTCTCTGTCTACTACTGAAGCTGAATACATAGCACCTGGAAGTAGTTGTTCTCAACTGACGTGGATGAAACAAATGCTGACTTAATACAATGTCACGCAAGATGTCATGACATTATATTGTGACAACCTGAATGCTATAAACATCTCAAAGAATCCTATTCAGCACAGTAGGACCAAACATATTGATATCCGTCACCATTTTATTAGAGAACTCGTGGAGGATAAGACTGTAGTCTTAGAGCATGTTGCTACTGAGATGTAGTTAGCTGATATTTTTACAAAGGCTTTGGATGCAAATAAATTTGAATTCCATAGAGGGAAATTAGGGATTTGCATTTATGAAAATTTGTAGCAATTAATATGGAGTGGAAAAAGTAATCAAATTATTGTCTATTTTCCTAAAATAAAGTGCCCTCAATATGGTAAATCATCACCTTGTTTTGGAAATACCATCTATTCCATCTTCACACGCTACCCCCATAACATTGTTACCTACTCCAACTCTTCCATATTCATTTTCCTTCTCCACAAACCTCTGCTAGGGCAACATTACTTTTTCCAGAAAAAACTCCAAAATGTCACAACATCAAGATACATCTGCTTCAAAAAATACTAAGTCTACTCCAAAAGTTAGTGCTCCTCCCATGGGCGTCCCTGATGATGAGATTCTGGATGTTGCTCCTCTCTCTGTTATTCCTGGCGCGAACATTGATTTGAACCAACCCATCTCCATTGATGCCTCCGCTTCTGCATGTTCCAATCAAGGTAATCTCTCTAGTATTCCTTCTAGTTCAACTCCTGTCACTAAGAATAAGGAAGGAACACACTATACTGATCGTGTTATAAGAGACCTAGTTACTAGAATTCTTAATGAAGGCCACCCTGTGAAGGGAGTTTCTACTCCCCTTGCTCAAATGTATCCCTCTCCTGAGGTTGAACAACCTAGTGGTAAGGGTGATGATTCCTCCAGTTCTGAAAAGGACTTGGTTGCTAAAGGGTTGCGCTCTCTAGGGAAAACCGTGTCTGAAAAAGGGAAATCTAGGGCCTCTAACACTGCTAATGCTCCCCACTCTGAGAAGCATGATGATGTAAATGTTGTGATTGATCTGGAGGATGGTAGCTCTGATGATCAAGAGGAAAGCTTGACTCATCACATAAAACCAAGTGTGGCTAAACGCCTGAAGACTCACAAAGGAAAATCTGTGGCTGAACTTATGTCAGCTAGAAAAGCTAAGAAGACTGTCGGTATTGGTCCCTCCAAATCATGGAGCAAGGTTGAAATAAAGAAGAAGAAGGTCAGAGATGATTCTGAGCCTGAAGAGGATGTTGAGGAAGATGTCCCTGACATCTCTCCTGCAAAGAAAACTATTGTTAGGAAGTCTCCTATTAAAGTACCTGCTGTTCATTTGGATAACATCTCCTTCCATCTTGAGGATGAAGCTGCTAAGTGGAAATTTGTGATTCAGAGAAGGGTAGCTGTGGAAAGGGAATTGGGAAAAGATGCTGCTGATGCCAAGGAGGTCATAGACCTGATAAAAGCTGATGGGCTTTTAAAGACTGTTGTTGGGTTCTCTCAATGCTACGAAGGTTTGGTAAAGGAATTTATTATTAACATCCCTGAGAATATTTCTAATAAGAACGGCAAGGAGTTCTGCAAGGTGTATGTGAGGGGTAAGTGCATAACATTCTCTCCTACTGTTATTAATAACTTTCTAGGCAGAAACAATGAGGGTGCAGGAGAATTAGAAGTTATAGACAATCAGGTATGTAGGGAGATTACAGCTAGGTAGGTGAAAGTTTGGCCTGTTAAAAAGCATCTTCAAGCTGGGAAGTTGACTGTCAAGTATGTTATCCTGCATAAAATAGGAGCTGCTAACTGGGTCCCTACCAACCATATCTCCACCATTGCTAATACTCTTAGGAGGTTTGTTTTTGTTGTTGGGACAAAAGTGAAATTTGACTATGGTAGATTTATGTTTGATCAAATCATCAAGCATGCAACTACCAATGCAGTTAAGTTGCCTATTGCTTTTCCCTCTATGATCTGTGGAATTATCTTGAATCAACATCATGGTATCCTGTGCTCTAATGACTTACCTAGTAGGAGAACACCAACTCTGTCTATGCACTACAAACTCTTTGAAGGCAGTAATGTCGAGGATATTGTCATGACATCTGCCATGAAGAGGTCAGTCTCAAAAGTTGGAGCAATTACTGAGCTTAAGGAGACATGTAAAGAGCTAGGTGAAGGGATTATGGTAGCCACAGCTAGAAAACAATCTTTAGAAGCCTTGATTGCAAGCTTGGAGCAGGTTAAGGGTGAAAATGTTGAACATGCTAATGTCAGCCATGAAGAAGAAGTTGAAGCCCACACCTCTAGTGAGAGGTCGGCTAACAATGATGATGCAAATGGCAATTCTGCTTCAAGTGCTGATGAAGAGGTTGCAAACTCAAGCTCTACTGATTAGCTCTGTTGGCTTTGGTCCCTCTTGTTTTGATGGTTTTATTGGTTTTTGTTGTTTTGGTGGATTTCTTTGTTTTTTTTGGCTTGTTTCTCAGCGTTCTTACAACTATGTATGTACTTGATGATGTAACTCTTTAACTTATGGTATTTCGATTAATGACTAGATAGACATTTATTTTGTCTCTTTGGTCTCTTTTGGCTAAAAATGGGGAGAAGTAGTTGTAGATGTAGCTGTCATTATTGTTGTTGCTCTGTTTGTCTGATACAGGGGGAAAATTCTGGTGTTTGTTTGTTTGGCACAGGGGGAGAATTCCCTGTGGTCTGTGTATGTGAAGTAGTATGGTTGTTGCTTTTTATGGACTGGCTTAAGGGGGAGCTCTTGTGTTCTGGGATGTTGCATGGACTTGAGGGAGAGTACAAGCGCTTGCGTGTTTACTAGTTGTTATTTTTGCTAGTAACGTGTGTATGTTTACTTCTGCTGCTGAAGTGATGCTTTGATTGATTTCTTGTGAACGTGTGATCTGTTGTTTGTTTTAGCCAAAATTTTCCAAAGGGGGAGTTTGTTGGTTCTATGTATTGGCA
The DNA here is from genome assembly GCF_024323335.1 of Lathyrus oleraceus. NCBI lineage: Eukaryota > Viridiplantae > Streptophyta > Magnoliopsida > Fabales > Fabaceae > Lathyrus > Lathyrus oleraceus. The sequence continues at coordinate 123,179,897 of NC_066580.1, forward strand.
TCAATTTTGGTAAAACTTAGTGTTATCACAAGAAGTCACGCTTGTAGTCTTGACATGTGATATCAACTTTCTGCAGGTTGTTTAATATGGCTGTGCAGGATTTATTCAAGATATCAGACCCGACGTTACGACATGTGCATACAGAACATTCTGTCTGAATGTTATGTGTTTTGTTGTTGCGCTTTTCATGCAAGTCTTCATGTGCTTATGTGGAGATTGCATGCATTATTCAAGGAGTAATTCTATTTAAAGCCAGAATATTTTGTCTCCCTAAAAGGAATGATTAGTTGCTATTTCTTAGGGAATATACAATAAATAGAATTAGGGTTTAATGCTGCCCAGGCCCATTTAGAAAGCTTCTATTTAAAGACTATGTAAACTCTACTTTAGAGAGAGAAAAATACGAACGTGAAGTGAGTGAGGATTAGGGTTTTAGTCTTGTGTGAGTTTATGAATTGTGAGCCATTCATCCATCGTGTTAATTTGTGAATTGGAATGAGTTTTGAGTTGTAATTTGTCCACTCTAAGCTTTGAAGTACAAGTGTATTTGTTTACTTGATTGAAGCTTTTAAGCAAGATCAAGTGTGTGTTCTTGAAGTGTGTCTTCTTTCTTTTTGGTATTTGTTTTAGTATCACTGTTGTGATTAAGGGGGAGTGAGTAGGGTCTCTTGTCTAAGAGTTCTTAGATAGAAATCACACGGGTAGAGATTAGGTGAAAAGACTGTAACTTGAAGTTGTTTTCCGAGAGTCTTTGAACTAATTATGTTTAGTGGATTTCCTTCCTGGCTTGGTAGCCCCCAAACGTAGGTGTGTTTGCACCGAACTGGGTTAACAATTGCTTGTGTCGTTTTCCAATTGTTTCCTGATTTTTAGTCTGTTCATATTTCACTTATTGTTCAGATATTATTGTCGTGACATTACCTTCGATATCTCATATCTGATACCATAATTTCAACGACAATAGTCGATGTTGAGGAACTCGGCCGGCAAGGCAGGTATGTTGGCGTGCCTATCCCCCAGATTCAGGCCTAATGCTATGGAGGTGATGATTCCTCTAAAATAGAACGCCGCGTTGCCTCTCATGCAGGCAGCCTGGATGTTGGCCAACAAGAACGAGGTGGCATTGAACGCCACCGGAGTGAACACACAGTGAAGGAAGAAGAGCTTCTTAGAGTTTACCTTATGATTATTGACTCTTCCAAAAATCGTGTGTCCTAAGACTCGGTAGAAATATCTTATAGCCGAGTTGTGGATGTCAGTTGCGTTAAGTGCATCCCTTCTTATGACATTCACGTTGGTGAGGTTGTGCCACACTCCAAATGCTATTTCTGACCATCCGCCAGGGATACACCAGTGAACTCCATCTCCATGTCGGAAACCAAGTATTCGTGCTATTTGAGTTTGGTTCAAGGAATACTCGGTACCGAACATTCTAAATGTGGCGGCTCTGGTGAGGAACCGAGTTGCACCAGGAGGTGTTATATAGGAGAACGAACTCAGGAATTCCAGGGTCAACGCCTCATAAGTTGGTTGTGGGTTGGTGCAGAGCCGCGTCAAACTAGAGTTGTTCAACATCCGTTCCACACCATCTGAAAGCCCCAACTCCGTCAGACAGTCATTATCAACATACCTCGTAGCTTGGACTGAACATTGATAAAACCTGAGGTAGTTGTCTCTTTGTCGTTCGCCGACTTCTCCCTCACTGAGTGTGATATTTGAAAGGTCGTGAGAAGGTCTCTCTTGACGGGCCATTGAGGGTGCGAATTGCAAATATAGGTTTTGGCGGAAGAGATGGATTTTGTGAGTTATAGGGAACTCACTCGTTTCTTGCTTAGAATAGGATGTGATGGAAGGGTTAATGGAGAAATAAGTGGTGTGAGTGGGATGGTTAAGGAAAATAGAAGGATTAGATGAGGAAGAAGAAGAGAAGTGCGTCTGTTTTTATAGGGAAACATAACATGCGTTTTGGATCCGTGACGAGCGTCACATGGCTGTTACGGTCGTCACGCGTAACTGTCATGTGTAACGGTCACATGCAACAGTCATGTGACGCTCTTTGTGACGGTCGTCATGCTTCTGTGACGGGCGTAACACTTCATGTGACGCTCGTCACATGCAACGGTCACAATTTTGCAAAAACGCCAAAAAATATAAATTTTTTACTGCATGCTTAATTTCTAACTGTTTGCATGTTATGAGTGTAAGGAGAGTAACAATATAGAAACACAGTAACGACAGTAGCAACACAGTAATAAGATAACTGCAGCAGCAGTATAAAATAAAATAGCAGCAGTATGGAATTAACAGAAGTAAAAAATAATAAAATTAAACTGACGGAGGTAAATTAAATTGATCATAAAAGAAAAAGAAATAACAATGTTATTTAGATTAAATGTAAAGACCAAAGTTAAATGTGACATTAAGCATTAAAAGAAATGATAGCAATAAAGTGCTCCCTCCCCACACTAAAACATAGCAGTGTCCTCATTGCTTTAATGTGAGTAGGAGAATTCAGCGATCGATGTAATCAGCCACTGTGTTGTCCCAACGCAGCTACAACCTAGTTCAAGTGATCAAACTGTTCGACGGCGACATCCATTAAGCCTAAGACATCAAGGCGTATGCTTTTTAGTTCATCTTTCACATTAGTAATGTCAGTATGGAAACCATCCAAACGGGTAAGGATTATGGTCAGATTTTGGGCATAGGATGGGATTTCTGGTTCATCCAGATTATAGTAGTTTGGAGGGGTTTCAGGGTCATATTCATCAACATAGATAGGGTCATCTAAATACTCATAAATAGGTGGTGTCTCAGGAGGTGATGGTGGAACAATGTGGTGTTCATCTAAATCATATAGCCAATTATTCTGGTTACGAACACTTGTTATCTCATGGTTTGGTAAGGTAAATAGTTGGACAACTTCATTATTAATTAGGTAGTCAAAAGTGTCCGGCCTAAGGTTTCCTATAATTCTTCGGTCGAAGCAAAAGTCAATATCCATGGGTCGGATGTGTCCAAAAGGTGTATCCTCGTTAAGTGGGCGTCTAAGTCCAATGGCATCAGCTATCATGGTTACTAGGCTTCCTATTATGATCGGGGCGTGATTGTTCTTTGCAAGGTGAAAAATATTTCCATCATAAATGTCACAACATTGACATGTCGACCTTGGTCGACACAGAGTAAGATGAAAAGTTCATCCCTTGATACTAAGGTGTTGTTCTGTTCTTTTCCAAATAGGCGTGGGCTAGTATTTTGTGGAAGTAGCGGATAATAGAGTTGTTTATCATTTGGGAGTGCATCTGGTGTGGGTCAGGGTGGTGATCTCCAATTAAACTACCCCAAAAGTAATCTAAGTCGATGTCATCGATTAATTCCTCCTGGCGGGTAGTGAATACAAATGGGCCACTAGGGAATCCTAGAAGGTCAACAAGGTCTCTACAGTTATAAGTGAAATCCATACTGAACAACCTAAAGGAAATAAACCCTTTGTTGAGTCCGTAACCATGCTCGGGGTTGTAAACTAGGGAGCTAAGGAATTCTAGGGTAAGCTCACTGTAAGTGACAAACCTTCTCTTAATAGCAGCATTCTCCCAACCTAGCTGGTTAAACATAAATAAGATGTTATCGCGGATACCTAACCTATCCATGGTAGGTCCATCATAATATATGGATAAAGCCATATCCTTCTGAGCTAAATAATCATAATGCCTTCTCTGAACTCTGCCTCTGAAAACTGTATCTACTTGTTGCATGATGAAAGTTAGTTACTAACTAGTTATAAATTCGCTTGTTAATTAGTATCCAATATTTCTAAGTTAGTAACGAGAAACAACAAGTACATTAATCCATAGAATCAAGGAAAAGGGAGCAAGATAAAAGTAATAGTCAAAGAAGGGAAACACTTAAAAATAAAATAACAAGATCAATAACAAATTAAAAAGGGGCGGGTTGTCTCCCACTAAGCACTTTGTTTAATGTCGTAAGTTCGACAGTAACGTTGCGATACATTAGTTTTGGGATTGAGCGGGAAGCTCTATAAGTCTTAGACTATTTGAATAGTCTCTATTGTCAATATTATGATAATGTTTTAATAGCTGCCCATTTACCATGAACGGTTCACTATTTCTACCTTTGATTTCTATCGCACCACTTTTAAAAACTTTTGTAATTTTGAAAGGGCATGACTACCTAGATTTAAGTTTTCCCAGAAAAAGCTTAAGTCTTGAATTAAATAGTAGCACTATGTCGTTGACGTTAAACTCTTTCCTAGATATACGTTTATCGTGCCATTTTTTGGTTCGTTCTTTGTATATCTTGGCATTCTCATAGGCGTCTAGTCTAAGTTCTTCCAATTCGTGAATGTCTAAAATTCGCTTCTCGCCTGCGGAAGTATGATTTAGATTTAGGGTCTTAATTGCCCAATAAGATTTGTGTTCTAACTCCACAGGGAGATGACATGATTTACCATAGACTAATTTGAAGGGTGTAGTCCCTATTGGGGTCTTGTAGGCTGTCCTATATGCCCACAGAGCTTTATTTAGTTAAGATGACCAGTCTTTTCTAGATATTTCGACAGTCTTTTCTAGAATTTGTTTGATCTCTCTATTCGAAACTTCTACTTGCCCACTGGTTTGTGGGTGATAAGGTGTTTCTACACGGTGTCGGACTCCATACTTCAGAAGAAGTTTGCCAAAGATATTTGATATGAAATGGGAGCCACCGTCACTAACGACTAGTTTTGGCACACCGAATCTAGGAAAGATTATGTTCTTGAACAGCTTAATCACTACTCGTGTGTCATTTTTCGGAGAAGCTACAGCCTCGATCCATTTTGAAACGTAATCGACAGCTACGAGTATGTACTTATTACCAAAAGAAGACGGGAATGGTCCCATGAAGTCAATCCCCCATACATCAAAGACTTCCACTTCTAAGATGCCTGTTTGTGGCATTTCGGCGCGTCTTGAAACGTTACCAGTGTGTTGGCACCGGTCGTAATTTATAACCGCATTATGGACATATTTCCATAGAGTAGGCCAAAAGAGGCCAGATTGTAAGATCTTAGCACAAGTGTTTGAAGTGCTTGCGTGCCCACCATAGGGAGCAGAATGGCAATGAGAGATTATATCATCTATTTCATCCTCAGGAACACATCGATGGAAAATACCGTCGGTACCTCTCTTAAAAAGCAGAGGTTCATCCCAATAGTATTATTTTAGATCATGAAAGAATTTCTTCTTTTGTTGGTATGATAGGTCCGGTGGAAGTACTCCAACAGCTAGGTAGTTGACAAAATCAGCATACCATGGCAGAGTAATATTCGCATGAATTTTTCCACGGATTCTTCTATTTTGGTATCATTTAAGGTTAGTTCAGACATATCGCTTTCCATTTGGGCTATAAGTCGTTCGTAAGGGAAATCATCATTGATTGGAATTTGTTCAGGCTTGTTCCCTTCGATTCGTGATAAGTGGTCTGCTACTACGTTCTCAGTACCCTTCTTATCTTTTATTTCTAAGTCAAATTCTTGTAAGAATAGGATCCATCTTAAGAGTCTTGGTTTGGAATCCTTCTTACTTAGCAAATATCTAATAGCAGCGTGATCAGTATAGATGATGATTTTCGCTCCTACTAAGTAAGAACGAAATTTGTCTAAAGCGAACACAACGGCTAGAAGTTCCTTTTCAGTGGTGGCATAGTTCATTTGGACAGGATCTAATGTTCTACTTGCGTAGTAGATCGCATGAAGTTTTTTACCCTTTCTTTGTCCTAGCACTGCGCCTACAGCATAGTCACTCGCATCACATATGATTTCGAATGGTAATCTCCAGTCAGGTGGTTGCATGATAGGTTCGGTGATTAAAGATGTTTTTAATTATTCAAACGCTGTTAAACATTTCTCATCAAAGATAAACTCAGCGTCTTTCATTAATAAATCAGTCAATGGTTTGGTAATTTTCGAGAAATCCTTGATAAAGCTTCGGTAGAAACCGACATGTCCTAAAAAGCTTTGTATTTCTTGTACGGTTTTCGGAGGTTGAAGATTCTCTATAATTTCGATCTTATCTTTGTCTACTTCAATTCCTTTATCAGATACTACGTGTCCTAACATGATTCCTTGTTGGACCATGAAATGGCATTTCTCCCAGTTCAAGACGAGATTCACCTTTACGCATCTTTTAAGTACCATTTCAAGGTTTGATAGACATCCTTCAAAGCTATGCCCACAAATAGAAAAATCTTCCATAAAGACTTCCATAATGTCGTCTATAAAGTCAGCGAAGATTGACATCATGCATCTTTGGAATGTTGCGGGAGCATTGCATAATCCAAATGGCATTCGTCGATAAGCAAATGTACCATAAGCGCATGTGAAGGTTGTTTTCTCTTGGTCGTCAGGATGGATGGGGATTTGAAAGAATCCTGAATAACCGTCTAGATAGAAGAAGTTGGAATGCTTAGCCAATTGTTCAAGCATTTGATCAATGAAAGGCAGAGGAAAATGATCCTTTCGAGTGGCTTTGTTTAGTTTCCTATAATCGATGCACATTCTACTTCCGGTCACAACTCTTTATGCTATAGATTCGCCCTTCTCATTCTTAACAACTGTAACACCCCTTTTCTTGGGTACTACATGAACGGGGCTAACCCATTGACTATCGGAGATCGGGTATATGATTCTTGCATCTAATAAATTCTTTACTTCATCCTTGACTACAGTACTTAAGATTGGGTTGATCCTTCTCTGGTGTTCTCTAGAGGTTTTACAATCTTCCTCTAGAATAATGCGATGCATACAAATAGAAGGACTTATTCCTTTTAGGTCGGCGATGTTGTAGCCTAACGCAGTTGGATATTTTCTTAAGACATCTAGTAACTTTTCAGTATCAATTTGTCCTAAGTCTGCATTGACTATTACTGGTTGTAGCCGTAAATTCATGATCATCAAGCTATGGATAAGCTAGACATCAATAAAACCAGAGTCGCCGCTGTGCTTTTATTGTTTCCAAGGGAAAAGGGAAAAAGTACGAACAAAACCCAAAAGTAAGAAGTTTTCAAATCAAAATTAATAAAATGTCAGAGATTACAGGTAAGGGGGTTGGTTACATAGAGGGAAGGTGTTAGCACCCAAAGTGTCCTAGGTACTTCTAGGGAGCCCTTTTTTTATGCATATGTATTTTGTACAAAATGATGTTTACAAACAAATAGAACGGGGGGATGAAAAAAGAATTCATTAATTATATTTTTGTGTTTGACAAGACCTTCAGACTTGTGCCTACGTACCAACATAAAAATGAGGGATCAAAACCTCGTAGTTCGTGATACAAATTTCAAAGTGGATGCATTGCTTTTAACAAAAAAAAAAGTTTGAAAGACACCGAGGCCTAAAAATAGTTTGAATGAGTTAGTTCTTTTTGGCTTTTGGAAAGTTTAAGTCAAGTACAATTAAGTTTATTTACAAGTTTGATTTAAGAAAGAGAAGTTGGAAAATGCAATGGCATAAGGCCAAAGTTTCTACCTTTTTGCAAAGTGGTCAAAGTTTAGAACAAAACAAGTTCAAACAAAGAAGAGTTTTTTAAAAGGGAGGGAGAGATTTTGAAATTAAAGAAATGAGGAGGAGATGAAGAGACTAATCCTATGCACAAGCTTAAAATTTAAGAGTTGAAAAGATCTGACCAATGGGTAGCAATCCAATAGACAAGAATGTCAATAGAAACCCAGATTCCCTTGGACATTTAGAATCAAGCAACACACAAATGCACAATTATATAAATCTTGAAGAGTAAGGCGTCAAATAAAGATAGCCACATCCAAGCTTAGCCACTCCATGATCTTCTTCAAATTAGCCCATGTAACAGATGAATTCCATAAGTCATAGGTTTAAAATAAAAACTTCACAATAATCATGTTGCAGATGAACTCAAAGGGATCTTGAATGATGTATCAGATGAAGTTTCAAATTGCTAGCACTTGGTTTCACAAAAGTTGGCATTACCCAAGTCCTTTAGCATAGGAATGTTGCCTAAATTCTAAGTCCATTTGTACAATGATCAAGCCAACAATCCATACAAAATTTTTTTTAGGGTTCACTCATCGTTGGAGTCCAAAGGTCGGTCATCTTCTCTGATGACCCTGGCCGAACTGGTTCACCCATCACCATCAAGAAAATGAAAAAGGAGGACACGATCTGAAAGAAAAAATGGCGTAGAGCACGAATCTGACCTCAGTTTTAACTAACTCCAAATATATAGAAAGATATGAGGAGTTGAATTTTGAGGTGTGTCAACTGAGTTGCTTTGATTTGGCCTCTAAGCAACTCAATCTTTTTTCCTACATTGGTAGGACTTCAGACAACCAAAGATCCAAGAGAATTAAGTAGAATTGAGAGAGAATCAAAGAGATGAAGTTTTCTGAAAATTACCTTCAATGCTATGCAGTTCTTGAAGTTGCTTGCTCCAAACATGATTTGATCACACTTGAGAAGCTAGCAGGAAGTGATTAGAGAGGTTGCAAGGCTTTGGATCCTGGAGTTCTTGAATCTCCAACAGTTGAGATTCAAACTCAAATTTTAAATTGAAATTTCTCAAGTTTTACTTTAGAATGAGTAGGTTTCAATGGGGGGAAAAGCTAGCGCACAAAAGTCCTCTTCAAATGAGTTCAGAAGCATTCTATTTATAGCCAAAGGGAATGATATTTGCACACTTCAAATTTTGTCCAATTTTAGCAATGTCAATGGCACGAGTGCATGAGCATGTACATGCCCATGATACAATGCAAAAATGTCCAAAATGATTCCAATTGAAGTCTGAATGGAAGCTTGATTGGCAAGGCAAAGTGAACTGAAGTTTTGAAGTTTGATTCTTTCCAATGATGCAGCCCTGTTAAAGCCATGCGTAGACCTAGCAATTCTTGTCCAAAATGCATGAACTTGGGTTCTTTAGAAAGCTTGGATCAAGGAGAACAAGTTTGATGTTCAACATTTTTTCATTTGGAGCTTGGAACATGGACAATTTTGAGGTGGAAGTTTGGAAATTTCAACATGTTGAAATTTTTTCTAAGTGTTAAGCCATATATCTCTATATTCCACCTTACTGAAGTTTTTATGTGAGCTTCAAATGAGAAAAGTGTCTTCATCAAAGTTGTAGCTATTTAAAAGACCTTAAAAATGGTCACAAATTTCATGTCATTTGGATTTAGAATGACAGAGTCATGCATTTTTGAAGTTTGGAAAAATCACTTGTTCAATGGTATAGGTCAAAAATGACCTATAATGTAACCTCATATCACATGCTCATAAAAGTTGAATTTTCTCTCACTCCAAACATAAAAGTTGAAGTATACATCTTGAATTTTATTGGGAAACTTTTAAATCTTTCATATCATAAATATTGAGCAAGTTATGGCCTTGGGAAGTTGTCTTTCAAAATAGGGTTTAGACAAAATGACCTATAATGTTTCAACATAGAAAATGATTTTCTAAGCAAAACTAGATTTAGGTCTCAACATGAAAGTTGTTTGTAATAGCAGTTAGAGTAACGTTTATCTTGGAATAATTTTCATATGGTGAAAATTGTAGGAGATAGAATCTAGGGAGACCCAGTTTTGATCAGATGAATTCATCTGGCCAACCATCATCACCCAACTTGCTAACCTTAAATTCTTTTGACTTTCTTGGCTCATGGTAGATCATATATGCATAAGATGATGAATTTTGAAGTGTCCCTTGAGAAATTTGATCAATTGGTTAGATAGTTTGTTGAAGAAGTCACTCAAGATACCTAGTCAAACTAGGGTTTCCAAGGAAAATTACCTCCAAACTCTTGAAGAAAACTTGATCAATATAACATGTAGTAACCAATGGAACTCATATATGATGCTCATAACCATTATTGGATCAATTCATGGTTGTGCTCTTTTTCATGAGGGTCTCAAACCCTAGATATGAACTTGATAGATCAATGGAGATCATGCCCTACCTACAAAAGAGTTAGGCAAATGCAAATACATATATTTGGTATTTTGGTTAGTAAAATGATGATATAGAAGTATGATACAATCACATAGTGCTTGGTGATCTCTCCCAAAACAAACCCAATGAAAGAGGGGTAAGGAGGATGTCAAGGTATGATCCCAATGCTAATGCTTATGATGAAATTGCATGAGGGATCTTAGGGTCAAAATTGGGGTCTTACGGCTGCCCCTATTTAAGGACATTATATTTGATAAGGCGAAGGTTAAAATCTTCGGTTCGACTCAGCAGAATATGCTTAAATAACCACATAAAAACAAACTTTGGTCCCTAAGAGACCTCATGATGCATATGATATGAATGCAAAAGTTATTGCTCTATGGGGGAATATTGCCACAAAGGAAAAGAAATCAGAGAGACCGAAAGTTTGCAGGAGTATAGTGTATTCCGTAAGGAAAACTCACTATGGAGACAGAGACTCTGGGGGATAAAGGAGTTATGCGTAGGCCAGGCTACGACTTAAAACTGCTAGGGGACTAGAGGAATTCCATATAAAATGGAAAGACTCAGTCGGGGAACAACAACATCTGCAGGGGATACGAGTAAGTCAGGATAAAACTGAAATACTTGAATCATGCAGGGAAAGTGGTTTCACTAAGGAAACGCGCACACAACTCAACTAGGGAAGACATAAACTTCAACACAGGAGGAGCAGATATCTATTATCTACTACGTGTTACTGGGGTGAGGAGATAATAAAGATCTGATAGAGAGGGAACCCGTCATCGGTTAGGATGAACATATCAAGGATGACTCGCTGAGAATTGCCAGGAGGGAATATTCATTACCGGTTACTGGGTAAGAATAGCCTTGCTGGGGAAAATCGCAGAAAAATAGGATTTACAACTACCGGTTACTGGGTAGAATACCAAAGATGAGAATATCTGTCATCGGTTATGATGAACATATCAAGGATAGACTCAACAGGGAAGAAAATCCATCACCAGTTAAGATGAACATATTAAGGATATACTTGCTTGGGATTTTCAAGGAGGATACCCATCATCGGTTAAGATGAACATATCAAGGATAAACCAACTGAACAAAATGGTAGGAATTACATCTATTGAATGCTGGATAGAAGACCATCAAAGAGAAAATTCGTCACCGGTTAGGATGAACATATCAAGGATAGGCTCTGTGAGGGGAGAAAATAGGAATTATATCTATCAGTTACTGGATAGAATACGATCGAAGAGAAAATCTGTCACCGGTTAAGATGAGCATATCAAGGATAGACTCTGCGAGAGAAAATAGGGTTTACAACTACCGGCTACTGGGTAGAATACCACAAAGAGAAGGAAACCTGTCATCGGTTAGGATAAACATATCAAGGATTAACTCTCTGGGGAACACAATAGGGATTACAACTACCTTTTTACTGGGTAGAATACCAAAAATGAGAGTATCCGTCATCGGTTAAGATGAACATATCAAGGATAAACTCACGAATGCAAAAGAAAGATATCTGTCACCGGCTAGGATGAACATATCAAGGATATACTTCCTGGGGAATCAGAAACAAATGAATCCACTAGGGACTCCACTGCTAGGATACTTTTGCCGGTATGGGGCAAGAAGTAACAAACTTCCAACTAAGAAGAATATTATTAGTTACTGGGTAATAAGCTCTTAGGAGACTCAAAGCATCTATCTAGGTAAGATCTAGAAAGAAACAGTCAATCAAGACTCAACCCAATGAGGACATAACTCAAGGGGAGTGATTCCACCCAGATAATCAACTGGGGAGGAAACTGAAGTAATAACCATCCACGAGGAATCAAACTCAGTGGGGAAGAGGAGAAAGGTTAAAGTCTTTCTGCCTAAGGGGCTGACACTCTACAATGGAGGGAGGAAAGACACCGAACTCGTATGGGGATAAAGTACCGCCATACAGAGAAATGAGAATCTTAAACCAATAAGTTAATCAGATATGATGATGAAAATATGCAATTATGAAATTATATGAATGTATATGTATATGTATATGTATATATATGATGATTATGCTGACAAAACGATCACAAAGGATACAATGGTGTCGCAAAGAATTTGAATCATCGGTACAATCCTCGGTTAATCCACAAAAAGAGGGAGACAACTGCTAGAGAACAGAGAAATCAACAACCTAAAGGCTCAAATCTAGCCGAGGAAAGAGATATGCTGAGGAGAGGAAAAGTTATCGAGTCTGCAGGAAATTTTAGGTCAATACCATATTAAATGGGAGACAATCGTAAAGAAGATAAACACAAAACAGCTGCTCATGAACCAGGAGGAAACTTTGACTAGGAGCGGGTCGGATGGTGGTTGGTGAGGAAACCAACACGATCTACTGGGGAAAACATCTTGCTCTGCTGAAGAAACGTGAACTCTGTTGGGGAACACTGCCGGGGAAATAACACGTCGCAAGGTACTGAACCAACCAACTCAGCTGGGCAAAGAATCAGAATCCTGCTAGGGAACAAACACTTGGTAGGGGAACCGGATCAACACAAGCAACTAGGGGTACCCAAAGGGTTAACTGCTTGGGGAACCTCTAATGTTTCGCACTTAAGGACTTACTGCTCTTTGAAGTGCTGTTGGTACTTCCTTTTAATTGCTTTTGAAAAAAATTCTTGTCTTTATGTCTTAAGAAAAAAGATTTTGATTAAAAAATTTAATTTTCCCAAATGATCATAACAAAGTTTAGACTATTGGCTGAAGTAAATAAGAGTAAACACAATTGGACAAAAGCTCAACTTTATTTAATGGGATGGTAGTCTGTAAATGACAAGACTCCATAGATTTTTTTACAAAGTTGAAAATGGTAATTTACATGGAAAAGGGTTTCATTGAATACAAATGGTCCTTAATCCTTCTACCAACTCTTGATATCCACTGCGCTCTTGACCGCTACTGGGGACGATGAATCGATGTCAACCCTTGTGCCCAACAAAGTCTTTCCAAAATTGGGCAATCAGCAGACTGCAGTTACTTGTCATAATCCCTAATTTTTGCATAAGTTGCCCCAAGGTGGGGTACTCAACTTATCGAGAAATTCTTGGTGTTTTTATGTCTCTAATTTTTGCCTGGATCGCCCTTTGGGGTTTTCAATCCACCGAGACGCTCTTTCTTGCCTAATCCGCCCTTTCGGGTTTTCAACTTAGCGAGTTATTCTTTTCTTTTTTAGGCGAAGTATTTCTTGACTGCATCTGCATTCATAGGACGAGTGAACTCTTCACCATCCATAGTTGTAAGAATCAAAGCACCGCCTGAAAAGGCTCTCTTAACAACATATGGGCCTTCATAATTAAGAGTCCATTTTCCCCTAGAATCTGGTTTGAATGACAAGATCTTCTTGAGCAAAAGGTCACCTTCTTTGAACACACGCGGTATGACCTTCTTATCAAAAGCTTTCTTCATTCTCTACTGATATACCTGACCATGGCACATGGCAGTCAATCTCTTCTCCTCAATTAAATTCACCTGATCAAACCTGGTTTGACACCATTCAGCCGCAGTCGACTTGACTTCCATGAGCATGCGCAATGAAGGAATCTCAACCTCTATGGGGAGCACTGCTTCCATGCCATAAACAAGAGATAAAGGGGTTGCCCCTGTTGAAGTGCGGATAGATGTACGATACCCATGCAAAGCAAAAGGGAGGATCTCATGCCAACCCTTATACGTTACAATCATCTTCTGAATAATCTTCTTGATGTTCTTATTTGTAGCTTCAACATCCCCATTCATCTTGGGTCTGTAGGGAGAAGAATTATGGTGTGCAATCTTGAAGTCTTTGTAAAGAGCTTCCACCATATTATTATTCAAGTTCGATCCGTTGTCAGTAATGATTTTGCTTGGCACACCATAACGACATATGATCTGATTCTTGATAAATCTTACAACAACTTGCTTGGTTACATTTGTATACGATGCCTCTTCAACCCATTTTGTGAAGTAGTCAATTGCCACCAAAATGAAACGATTTCCGTTTGAAGCTTTGGGCTCAACCATCCCAATCATATCAATTCCCCACATGGAGAAGGGCCATGGGGAAGAGATAACATTCAATAGTGTCGGAGGAACATGAATCCTATCAGCATAAATTTGACACTTGTGGCATTTCTTCACAAACTTGCAACAGTCAGATTCCATTGTCAGCCAATAGTAGCTTGCTCACAACATCTTCTTTGCCATTGCATGTCCATTGGAATGAGTACCAAAGGAACCTTCATGCACTTCAATTATCAATAAGTCTGCTTCGTGTCTATCCATGCATCTGAGCAAAACCATGTCGAAGTTTCTCTTGTATAGTACATCACCATTCAAGTAGAAATTATCGGCTAATCTTCTCAAAGTCTTCTTATCTTTCAAAGATGCCCCAGAAGGGTAAACCTAACTTTGAAGGAAACACTTGATTTCGTAATACCACAACTTCTCGTCTTTGACTTCTTCAACAACAAACACATGAGTTGGCCTATCAAGATGCATTATAGACAAATTGGGAACTTCGTTCCAATATTTTACTATAATCATTGATGCCAACGTTGCAAGAACATCTGCCATCCGGTTCTCATCTCGAGGGATATGATGAAACTCAACTTTTGTAAAGAAAGTTGAAATCCTCCTCGCATAATTAATATATGGTACCAAACCGGGTTGATTTGTCTCCCGTTCACCTTTGATCTGATTCACAACCAAAGCTGAATCTCCGAAGACATCCAAATACTTGATTCTGAGATTCATGGCCTCTTCAAGCCTCATAATGCAAGCTTCATATTCTGCCATATTGTTTGTACACTTGAAAGTCAATCTAGCTGTAAATGGTAAATGCGTGCCTTGAGGAGTAATGATCATTACCCCAATACCATTTCCATATTGATTAACAGCTCCATCAAATACCATGCCCCAACGGGGACCAGGTTCTGGCCCTTCTTCAAGCAATGGTTCATCACAATATTTCATTTTCAAGTACAAAATCTCTTCATCAGGAAAATCATACTGCACTGACTAGTAATCTTCAATTGGTTGGTGAGCCAAATGGTCAGCCAAGATACTACCTTTGATTGCTTTCTGAGATCGGTATTCAATATCATACTCTAATAACAACATCTGCCAATGGGCAATCCTTCCAGTTAAAGCATACTTTTCAAATATATACTTGATTGGATCCATTTTGGATATCAACCAAGTGGTATGATTCAACATATACTGACGCAGACGCTTAGCAGCCCAAGCCAATGCACAACAAGTCTTCTCAAGCATAGAATACCGAGTCTCACAGTCGGTGAACTTCTTACTGAGGTAGTAAATTGCAAATTCTTTCTTTCCAGTCTCATCTTGCTGACCAAGAATACAACCCATACTATCTTCAAGCACAGTCAAATACATGATCAACAGTCTTCCTTCAACAGGTGGAGACAAAATCATACTATCAAAAGCTTTCTGGCAGTCTTCGGTCCAATCACAAGACTGATCTTTCCGAAGAAGCTTAAATATAGGAGCACATGTGGCAGTCATGTGGTAAATGAATCTGGAAATATAATTCAAGCGGCCGAGAAAACCTCTAACTTTCTTCTTAGTTTTGGGCGCAGGCATCTCTTGTATTGCCTTGACCTTGGCAAGATCAACTTCAATACCCTTCTCGCTGACAATAAAGCCCAACAACTTACCAGAACAAACACCAAAAGTACAATTATTGGGATTCAAGCGGAGTGTATACTTCCTCAAACGCTGGAATAGCTTCAATAAATGCTCAACATGTTCCTCTTCATCAATTGATTTAACAATCATGTCATCGACATATACTTCAATCTCTTTATGCATCATATCATGAAAAAGAGTGGTCATAGCTCTCTGGTACGTTGCATCGGCATTCTTTAGACCGAAGGGCATCACTCTATAACAGAATGTTCCCCAGGGTGAAATGAATGTGGTCTTCTCCATATCTTCGGGTTCCATCTTGATTTGATTATATCCGGAAAATCCATCCATAAACGAAAAAACTTTGAATTTAGCAGTATTGTCTACCAATATATCAATATGTGGCAGATGGAAATCATCTTTCGGACTGGCTTCATTCAAATCTCTATAATCAATGCACATGTGGACTTTTCCATCTTTCTTTGGCACAGGCACAATATTGGTCACCCATTGCAGATACTCAGCGGTCACAAGGAAACCGGCATCGATCTACTTTTGCACTTCTTCTTTGATCTGTCTCTAACATGCATTAACACCAATATCTTTATTTCCCGACCTCAAATAGTTGTGACTTCTACATAAGTCTAATTACGATTGCTTAACATAGAGCTAAATTTGTCCCGCAAGGCATAACATTCTAGTAAGTGAGATTTTAAGTCTCCCGTTCTTCATGGTATTGTATGAAGACTTGACCTTTTTTCTATTCATGAGAGCTAGTGGCATACTTGTTGATTTATCCAAGTTGGAGCCCTTCTCATGGATGATGTCTCGGCTCATGTCTTCATACTTGTGAATGGATGGTTGAGTGTTCTCCAAAGAATGACTTAAACAAATAGAACTCTTCAATAATATTTGACTAACCTTTTATTTACATTGCTTTACTTTCAAGTCATTTACTTAATTCCATTTAAAATTCACTACCTTTATCATTCATTGCCATTTACATTTCATGCAACTTGTTTATGTTTCAGTCATTTTCTTTTTTGCTCACTTGAGTCATATCTTATGATTGTATATATTGTGTACTTGTGATTTTGTTCTATTTATGGTCTTAGGACCTTTAAAATACTTAATGACAACAAAAACTCTAAAAACATGTTGGTGGACTATTGGATTTGATCTGAACTTCTGGACTTAGGATAGGCAATCTTCCCTATGTTTTAAGGACTTGGCCAATGCCACTATCTGAGACTGAGCTATCCTTGGCTACACCTTTCATCTGATACAAACCTTGAGTGCTTTTGGTTTATCTGATAGTTTGTCTATGTGCTTGATTGTTATACTGGTTATTTTGGTTTATGTCTGATAATTGTTTCTGAGAGTTTGCTGAAGAATATTTCATATTAATACACTTTGGAGACACTAAAGACTGCTAGCTATTGGAATGCTTGCTTGGATGATGACCCTCTTTATTTGATGCCTCTGATCTTCATATTGATTGCTTGGATATTGCTTATGCTTATTGTCTAATCAAAAGTCCAAAGGAAATTGGTTTCTATATGACATTCTTCTCTTGTGGATTGCTTCCCATTGGTCAGATCTTTTCAACTCTTAACTCTTAAGTTTTGTCTAGGGTAGTCTCTCCATCTCCTCCCACTTCTTTAATTTCAAATATCTCCCTCTTTTCAAAACCTTCTTTGCTTGTGTTTTCAAACATAGACATGTTTTAATGATTAGAAACTTTGGCCTTATGCCAATGAATTTTCAAACCTTTTCTTAAATCAAACTTGTAAATAAACTTAACCATATTGACTTTAATTTCCAAAGACAAAAATAACTAACAACCCCATTCAAGTCTTTGGCATTTTTGTGCCTTTTCCTGTTAAGCTTTTGCTTAAAATCAATTCACCAACTTTCTTCGAAATTTTTACGCTGAACTACGGGGTTTTGATCCCTCATTTTTATGTTGGTACGTAGGCATAAGACCGAAGTTCTTATAAAACACAAAATATAATTAATGAATTCTTTTCTCATCCCCTAATTTTTTTTATCAAACATCTTTTTGATCAAAACACTTGCACACAAAAAAGGGCTCCCTAGGAGTACCTAGGACACTTTGGGTGCTAACACCTTCCCTCTGTGTAACCAACCTCCTTACTTGTAAGCTCTGGAATTTTCTTTGTTTTAATTTGAAAACTTCTTATCTTTGGGTTTTGTTCGTATATTTTCCATTTTCCTTTGGAAACAATAAAAAATAGCGATGGCAACTCTGGTTTTATTGATGTCAAGTTTATCCATAGCTTGATGGTCATGAATTTACCGCTACATAAATAAAGTGGTGACTTTGATGGGGAGTAGTCCTCAGTCGTTTTAGCCTACTTTTTTGTATGCAATATTTTGTTGATATTTGATGTTTGTTTATATATATTGTTTGTGTGATACTCTGTCTGTTGTGCTTGGTGATCTCTGTATGGTGAGATAAGTTTTAACCCGAACTTGAGTGAAATTTAAGATAGAAGGGTGGTATAGTCATGTTGGCTTTGAAGGAGTAGTCCTGAAAGAGTTTACATGAGATCCCCCACTCAGTAGAGACCTCTTTGAAGTTACTGATGTCACACAAGTAAGTCGTGGATATGCATTAATTTCTCTAATTTTGGGGTCTAAGAAGATGAGGATCGTAGACCATTTAGCCTAGCCTGGACTATTTAGGACGTAGTGTAGAGACTGTTCAGGTGTAGACTTGATAATAATTGCTATGCGATACTACACTCAGACGAGTTTCTCTTGAGAATACCTTGGGTTGAAGAGTCAGTCATCTAAACCTATAGTACCCGATAGATGGGATCACGACTCTGGGAACTTTTTAGAACATGCTCTACAATTTTTATCCATAGTACACTCCTTCGGGATGGTTCTTAACCTGACTCCATGCTCGTGACTCACAACAAACCCTTTGATTCTCGGTTGATCTGATCGGTCTCGTCAAAATCAATGGAACTTGGGTGTTGATAAGGTGAAAAACCATAATCCACCAAAATGGATGATTGATCTTGATTATGACTTGATCCATCCCGTGACATCTGTTTATGTTTTCCTTGTGTGTGATTGTTGCATTCATGCATTCATGTGCATCATTACATTCATCACAACAATAAATTTTCAAGGAAACTAAGGTATTATTTGCAAATAATTTTCAGACCATGGATTATGGACGAAGGAACACTAAAAAATACAATTTCAGAAGTCCTGATTTGAAGGAGTTAAGGAAGATGTCATCCTTTTTATTAGATTCCTTGGACTTCAAGCAACGTCATGGGAAGCTTTTATTTGTATTATCTACGGATATGGTTGAAGGACTCTTAAGTGTCTTGGTGCAGTTTTATGACCCCCTCAACCGATGATTCTCTTTTCTTAATTATTATCTTGAGCCCACATTAGAAGAGTATGCCCATATCTTATGTATGCTTGTGTCTAATAAGGTACCTTTCAGTGGATTGGAGGAGATCTCAAGTCATAGCTGATGCTCTTCATTTGAAGAAATTTGAGGTTGATCCTAATTTGGTAAAGAAAGGAGGGATTCTAGGGTTGACTTCTGAGTTTCTCATTAGGAGGGCTACTGCTCTTGCTCAGGCCGGTAGCATGGACGCTTTTGAAGCAATCTTTGTCTTGCTCATATATGGCTTAACTTTGTTCCCTAACATTGACGGTTTTGTTGATGTTAATGCCATTAGAATATTCTTGATTTGGAATCTTGTTCCGACTCTATTGGGTGACATGTATTTCTATTTGCATTTGAGGAATTCAAAGGGTGGTGGAACCATTATATGATGCATTCCTCTTCTATACAAGTGGTTTATTTTGCACTTGCCTCATACACCAGCTTTCTTGGAGAATCGAAAATGTCTACGGTTGTCTCAAAGACTCATGCCTCTCACTAACGATGATATTGTTTGGTATAATTATGCTTTTGATGGCATGGAGATTATTGATAGTTGTGGTGAGTTGTCTAACGTACCTCTCATTGGTATGCAAGGAGGAATCAACTACAACCCTGATTTGGCCCGTCGTCAGCTTGGGTTCCCCTTGAGAGATAAACCTAATAAGGTTCAGTTAGAGGGTCTATTCTATCAAGAGGGTAAAGATCCCCAACATTTGAAGAGTAGAATGGTGCATGCTTGGCACAATATGCATAGGAAAGGAAGATCCGAGTTTGGTCCATGCAACTGTGTAGCTTTGGAAGCTTACACTATTTGGGTGAAGAAGAGAGCTTTAGAGCTCAAGATGTCGTACGCTTGTGAGAGACCTATGTCTATGGTTGTAGCTGAGCCATCAACTCTCCATAACCAAGATGTAGAGGAGTTAGAAGATGCACTCTCCAAGATGAAGCAAGAGAGAGACTTGTGGGAAGAGCAATTTCATGCTTTGAACCGCAAGCATGTGGAGTTGCAGCATGAGTTGAGAGACAAAGATGCACTTGTTGAGGTTCTTGAAGAGCGTGCAGTGAAGAGACAGAGAGATCCTAAGGATTTATTTTCCTCTAGTATTCCTCAGCCTTTCGGTGCTTGGAAGAAGATTGTTGATCGACTCGTCCTCGAGAAGGCTCAGATGCAGATAGCCTTTGAGTTAGAGATTCGACGCATCCGAAGGAAGTATACTCCCTTTTCCAGTTCATCTGATGCAGTTGCTAGGGACCCTTAGGATGATGCTTTTCCTTTTTCTCTTGTACTTGTATTTTTGGTTTCTGAAATTTTACTCAGTGTAATCCTTCCAAATTTTATGAATAAAAAGAGATTTTTATGGTCAATTAATTTGATATTATTATTGCTTACTATTGTTGATTGAAAATATTTGCAAATAAGATTTCATATTTTCCTTGAAATTAAAAACAATTAAAAACATTGCATTTCATGCATCATTTGCATAACAGGTTTTCTTCAGCCAAATGTCTTATGAGTTCTTCTTTTGTGTATCAGTCAAGCTTACTCATCACTACTGCACTCGCGCTAATTGCCAAAAAAGAATGGAGCATCTAGAGCAAGAGAATAGAGAGCTTAAGGATGAGATTTCCATACTCACTGCTCTGGTGGAGTATGTGATTGCTGCTCAGAATCACCCATCTCCGCTTCCTGCAACTCCTCCTCCTCAGAGGATAGTTATTTCATAGATTGTGTCAATGTCTGTGCCTGTGGTAGCTAGCCAGTTTGCGCCTGCCATGCCTGCTGGGTTCCCTTGGTGAATTCCACCCAACTTTGTGCCTGAAGGGTATGCTCCAACCTTTGCTTCTATGATGGCATCTAGCCTGGTCCTGTCCGTGCCTCCTCCCATCGTGCATACTCTTCCTCGAGTTGAGGAAATCATCTATCATTTTGAGCCTTTTAAAGGCCCTGATATTTATGAGAAGATGGACGAGATGAAAGATCAATTTCTTGAGTTGCGAAAGGAATTGAAGACCTTAACAGAGAAGGATTTGTTTGGTAAAAGTGTTGCTGAGTTATGTTTAGTGCCTAATGTCAAGATCCCAGTGAAGTTCAAGGTCTCAGACTTTGAAAAGTATAAGGGGAATACCTTCCCTCTGAGTTATCTTGTCATGTATGCTAGAAAGGTGTCTACTCAGACTGACAATGATCAACTACTCATCCATTACTTCCAAGACAGTCTAATAGGTGTTGCACTCAGATGGTATACAGGATTTGACAGTGCTAATATTTGTACTTTTAATGACTTGGGTGAGGCCTTTGCCAAACAATACAAGTATAATGTTGATATGGCTCCGGATCGGGATCAGTTGAGATCAATGTCCCAGAAAGAGAAAGAAACATTCAAGGAGTACGCCCAAAAAATGGAGAGAGATGGCTGCTCAAATTAGTCCACCTCTAGAGGAGAAAGAAATGACCAAGATCTTTTTGAAGATGCTGAGTTTATTTTACTATGAACGCATGATTGCTAGTGCTCCTAATGATTTCACCGAAATGGTGAACATGGGGATGCGGTTGGAAGAAGGAGTCCGAGAGGGACGGTTATCCAAAGATGAATCTTCGGCGAGCAAGAAATACGATGGTAGTTTCTCTAGAAAGAAGGAAGGAGAAACCAATGCAGTGTATGTGGGGAGGAAGAGAAGGCTCTTGTGAAGAAGAATTCCTAATCCCGTCAATATCATCATCAAGTATCATCAATAATTCTTGTGTTTACCAATAATTCAACAAATCAATCGGTTCCTGTTCAACAACAACATCAGCTATAACCACAGCAACGTACCAACTACAACAACAACAATAATCATCTGAACTTTGAGAGGAAGAAGGTCTCTCTTTACCCTATTCGTAAGACGTATGCAGAACTGTATCCTTCTTTAGTTGTCAAGAATTTGATCCAACCAAGGAATCCTCCACAAACTCCTGAACCATTGCCATGATGGTTCAAGCCTGACTTGCACTGTGCTTTTCACCATGGATCTCCTAGCCATGATATTGAAAATTTCTATCCTTTGAAGTATGAGGTTCAAAAGCTAATTAAGAGTGGTATGGTGTCCTTTAAGGATAGAGCCCCTAATGTTAAAGAAAATCCGTTGCCTGCTCATGGCAATGCTTATGTGAACATGGTAGACGATTATCCTGGAAATTTCAGGGTTTTTGATGTGCGTCGTATCCGGAGGTCGTTGGTGGAAATTCATAGGGATTTTTGCTTGGTAAGTGATTGTGAACATGACCATGATGGTTGTGTTATTTGCAGCGTCAACCCTCGAGGATGTCTAATTGTTAAGAGGGATATTCAAAAACGGAAGGATAAAAATGTTATTCAAGTTCAGCAATCCAGGTATATGGATAATGATGTAACAACAGCAACAGCGAGAATGTTAATAGATCGGTATCACCATTGGTTATATGGTTAGCGGGCCATGTCCCCTATTCATCCGATAAAGTTGTGCCTTATAAGTACAATGCTACCATGATTGAGAATGGGAAAGAGGTTCCTCTTCCTGCAGCGAATTCAGTGGTGAGCATTGCAGATGTCGTAAAGGTGACTCATAGTGGTCGTGTTTTTAGTCTCGTATCTCCAAAAATTATGGAAGATGTTTCAGTGGGTAAGAAAGAAGAAGTTCATACAGTTGATCCGGTTAGTGCTCCAACTTGTCAGTCTGGTGAATCCAGCAGGTTGAAGGCTAATGATGATGATGAGGTACTTCGTTTGATCAAGAGAAGTGAATTCAACGTTGTGGAGCAATTTCTCCAAACACCGTCAAAGATTTATGTCCTGTCACTACTGATGAATTATGAAGCACATATAGAGGCTTTGTAGAAAGTATTGGAACAATCCTATGTGGAGCATGATGTTATTGTGGATCAATTTGACCACATTGTTGCCAACATTACTTCCTGTAATAATCTGAGCTTTTACGATGAAGAACTTCTTAAGGAGGGTAGAAATCATAACTTGGCGCTCCACGTTCCATTGAACTGCAAAGAGGGTGCTCTATCCAATGTATTGGTTGATACTGGTTTGTCATTGAATATGTTGCCCAAGTCAACTCTAGCAAGACTGTCTTATCAAGGTTCACCGATGAGGTACAGTGGTGTGGTTGTTAAAGCATTTGACGGTTCCCAAAAAACTGTCATTAGAGAGGTGGACCTTCCAATTAAGATAGGTCCGACTGATTTTCAAATTACTTTTCAAGTAATGGACATTCACCCGGCCTACAGTTGTTTGTTAGGAAGGCCATGGATCCATGAGGCTAGGGTTGTAACGTCTACTCTGCATCAGAAGCTGAAATTTGTCAAGAACGACAAACTCATCAATGTTGGTGGGAAGAAAGCGCTATTAGTGAGCCATTTATCATCCTTCACCTATGTGGAAGCTGGGGAAGAGGTTAGAACGACGTTCTGAGCTTTGCCTATTGCTGATGAATTAAAGAAGACCGGGGCATCCATGTCTTCTCTGAAGGATGCACAAGAGTTTATTCAGGCTGGCAGCACCGACAAGTGGGGTCGCGTTGTAGAGGTTATCGAGAACAAGAACAGAGTTATGCTTGGATTTCATCAAGGGCCATTCAACGCCAACATCAAGGTTATGCAACAAGTTTTTCATAGTGGAGGGTTCATTCACAAGGATGATCAACACTCAGTTGCAGTTATTGAAGACGACGATGAAGACGAAGTTGGTGCCAACTTTGTGACACATGGACAAACTTGCAACAATTGGGTTGTTGTTGATGTACCTGTTGTTATGCATCGTTCGAAGTAATTTGTTTTTACTATTAAATAAAAATCCTTCTCCTATGCCTAAGGGAGAAGTGAAACATTGTTGGGCATTTTCATTATTATCATCAATAAAAATTCAATTTTATTCATCCACATCTATGATGTTTGTTTTTAATTTTTAATTTTTTCTGAAAAATGGTAATAAAAAAAACATAAATAAATAATAATCTTTCAAGCTGCATAATATTTGTTTGTACTCCACTTCTCTAAAATCAAAATATCAAATCATTATGCAGGTTGGTTCTCAAACCCATTGAACATAATGATCATACTCCCTCTCCAAACTTTGATTTCCCTGTGTTTGAAGCTGAGGAAGAGAATGATGATGACGACGTGTCTGATGAGTTGTCCCGTTTACTTGAGCACGAGGAAAAAGTCATTCAAATGTTTGAAGAGCAGATTGAATTAGTTAAATTGGGCTCCGATGATGATGTGAAGGAAGTCAATATTGGACCTCAATTGTGTCCAGAGGTTAACAAGGGGTTGATCGATCTTCTTCGAGAATATTTTGATTTGTTTGCTTGGTCCTATCAAGATATGCCTAATTTGGATTCTGAGATTGTGGAGCATAGATTTCCTTTGAAGCCAGAATGCCCGCCGGTCAAGCAGAAGTTGATAAGAACTCATCCTGATATGGTAGTGAAGATTAAGGAGGAAGTACAGAAGCAAATTGATGATGGTTTCCTTGTTACCTCTGAGTATCTGCAGTGGGTGGCCAACATTGTGCCTGTTCCTAAGAAAGATGGAAAAGTTCGTATGTGTGTTGATTACAGAGATTTTAACAAAGCCAGTCTGAAAGACGATTTTCCTATGCCACACATTGATATGTAGGTAGACAATACAACTAAATTCAAAGTCTTTTCATTTGTGGACGGATTTTTCGGTTACAATCAAATTAAGATGGCACCCGAAGATATGGAGAAGACCATATTCATTAAACCCTGGGGAACATTTTATTATAGAGTGATGCCTTTCGGTTTAAAGAATGTTGGTGCAATGTACCAGAGAGCTATGACCAGTCTTTTCCATGATATGATGCATAAAGAGATTGAGGTCTATGTTGATGATATGATTGCTAAATCTATTGATGAAGAAGAGCATGTTAAGCATTTGTTGAAGTTATTCCAGTGTTTGAGGAAGTAGAAACTTCGCTTGAATCCCAATAAATGTACTTTTGGTGTTCGCTCCGGTAAGTTGTTGGGCTTTATTGTTAGTGAGAAAGGTATTAAAGTTGATCCTGCCAAGATCAAAGTAATACAAGAGATGTCGACCCCCAAAACTGAGAAGCAAGTCAAAGGTTTTCTCGGTCGCTTGAACTACATTTCGATATTTATTTCGCATATGACTGCCACAAATGAGCCTATATTCAAGCTTCTTCAGAAAGATCAGTCTTGTGATTGACCGAGGATTTCCATAAAGCTTTTAACAGTATCAAATAGTATCTGCTCGAGCCTCTGATTCTGTCTCCGCCTGTTGAAGGAAGACCGTTGATCATGTATTTGATTATGCTTGAAGAGAGTATGGGTTGTGTTCTTGGTCAGGAAGATAAATCTGGGAAGAAAGAATATGCAATTTACTACCTCAATAAGAAGTTCATCGATTGTGAGACTTAGTATTCTATGCTTTAGAAGACATGTTGCGCATTGGCTTGGGCTGCTAAGCATCTGTGCCAGTATATGTTGAATCATACTACTTGGTTGATATCCAAAATGGATCCAATCAAGTACATTTTTGAGAAATCTGCTTTAACTAGGAGCATAGCCCGTTGGTAGATGTTATTATCAGAATATGATATTGAATACCGATCTCAGAAAGCTGTTAAAGATAGTGTCTTGGCTGACCATTTGGCTCACCAACCGATTGAAGATTATCAGTCAATGCAATATGAGTTTCCTGATGAAGAGATTCTGTATTTGAATATGAAAGATTGTGACGAACCATTACTTGAAGAAGAGCCAGAACCTGTTTCCCGTTGGGGCATTGTATTTGATGGAGCTGTTAATTCGTATGGTAATAACATTGGGGCAGTGATTATTACTCCTCAAGACACTCATTTTCCATTTACAGCTAGATTGAACTTCAAGTGTACAAACAATATAGTTGAGTACGAAGCTTGCATTATGGGGCTTGAATAGGCCATTGATCTCAAAATTAATTATCTTGATGTCTATGGAGATTCAACTTTGGTTGTGAATCAGATCAAAGGTGAATGGGAGACGAATCAACCCAGTTTGATACCATACAGAGATTATGCGAGGAGGATTTCAACTTTCTTTACAAAGGTTGAGTTTCATCATATTCCTCGAGATGAAAACCGGATGGCAGATGCTCTTGCAACAGTGGCTTCCATGATTGTGGTGAAATTTTGGAATGAAGTTCCCAATTTGACAGTAATGCATCTTGATAGGCCAGCTCATGTGTTTTCTATTGAAGAAGTCAATGATGAAAAGCCATGGTATTATGATATCAAGTGTTTCCTCCAAAGTCAAATTTACCCATCTGGGGCATCTCTGAAAGATAAGAAGAATTTGGGAAGATTAGCTGGAAACTTTTACCTAAATGGTGAGGTGCTTTATAAGAGGAATTTTGATATGGTTTTACTTAGATGTGTGGATAGACACGAAGCAGGCCTATTGATA
The DNA here is from genome assembly GCF_024323335.1 of Lathyrus oleraceus. NCBI lineage: Eukaryota > Viridiplantae > Streptophyta > Magnoliopsida > Fabales > Fabaceae > Lathyrus > Lathyrus oleraceus. Next base: position 123,206,449 of record NC_066580.1, read on the forward strand.
ACTGAAGTCCACGAAGGTTCCTTTGGTACTCATTCCAATGGACATGTTATGGCAAAGAAAATGTTGAAAGCATATTATTATTGGCTGACAATGGAATCTGATTATTGCAAATTTGTGAAGAAATGCCAGAAGTGTCAAATTTATACGGATAAGATTCATGTTCCTCTGACACTATTGAACGTCATTTCCTCTCCATGGCCCTTTCCCATGTGGGGAATTGATATGATTGGTATGATTGAGCCCAAAGCTTCAAACGAATATCATTTCATATTGGTGTCTATTGATTACTTCACAAAATGGGTTGAAGCGACATCATATGCGAATGTGACCAAGAAAGTTGTTGTAAGATTCATCAAGAATCAGATTATATATCGTTATGTTGTGCCAAGTAAGATCATTACTGATAATGGATCGAACTTGAATAACAATATGGTGGAAGCTATTTGCAAAGACTTTAAGATTACACATCATAATTCTTCTCCTCACAGACCTAATATGATTGGGGATGTTAAAGATGCTAACAAGAACATTAAGAAGATTATTCAGAAGATGGTTGTGACGTATAAAAATTGGCATGAGATTCTCCCGTATGCTTTGCATGGGTACCGTACATCCGTCTGCACTTCAACATGGGCAACCCATTTCTCTCTTGTTTATGGCATGGAAGTTGTGCTCCCCGTGGAGGTTGAGATCCCGTCATTGCGTGTCTTGATGGAAGCCAAGTTGACAGAAGCTGGATGGTTCCAGACCAGATATGACCAGTTGAATTTGATTGAAGAGAAAAGATTAACTGCCATGTGTCATGGTCAGTTATATCAGCAGAGAATGAAGAAATCATTTGATAAGAAGGTCAAGCCTCATGTGTTTCAAGAAGGTGACCTCGTGCTCAAGAAGATTCTATCTTTCAAACCTAATGTCAGGGGCAAATGGACTCCTAATTATGAAGGCCCATATGCTATTAAGAGAGCCTTCTATGGTGGTGCTTTGATTCTTATAACTATGGATGGTGAAGAGTTCACTCGTCATGTGAATTCCGATCCAGTCAAGAAATAGTTCGCCTAAAAAAGAAAAGAACAGCTCGCTAAGTTGAAAACCCGAAAGGGCGGCTTATGCAAAAATGAGCGTCTCGGTGGATTGAAAACCCGAAAGGGCGATCCAGGGAAAAACTAGAGACATAAAATAGAAAATTTATCCAAGTATATTGAACACCCCACCTTGGGGAAATCTAGGGAAAAATTAAGGATTATGGCAAGTAACTGCATTCGGTTGATCCTAATCTAGTGAGGCAGTTTTGAGCAAGTCATTTGTTCCTGAGCAGGATTAGGATCAAAACTGCCTTACAAAATAGAACCCAAACCTCTGAATTGCGATATAAATATTGAGATATAATTCAAGCGTCCGGGAAAACCTCTTACTTGGTTCTCAGTTTTGGGCGCAGGTATCTCATGTATTGCTTTGACTTTGACAGGATCAACTTCAATACCCTTCTCACTGACAATAAAGCCCAACAACTTACCATAACGAACACCAAAAGTACACTTATTGGGATTCAAGTGGAGTTTATACTTTCTCAAACGCTGGAATAACTTCAACAAATGTTCAATATGTTCTTCTTCATCACTTGATTTGGCAATCATATCATCAATATAAACTTCGATCTCTTTATGCATCATATCATGAAAAAGAGTGGTCATAGCTCTCTGGTACATTGCACCGACATTCTTTAGACCGAAGGGCATCACTCTATAACAGAATGTTCCCTAGGGTGTAATGAATGTGGTCTTCTCCATATCTTCAGGTTCCATCTTGATTTGATTATAACCAGAAAATCCATCCATAAACGAAAAGACTTTGAATTTTAGATGTATTGTCTACCAACATATCATTGTGTGGCAGAGGAAAATCATCTTTCGGACTAGCTTTGTTCAAATCTCTATAATTAAAACACATACGGACTTTTCCATCCTTCTTCGAAACAGGCACAATATTGGCCACCCACTGCGGATACTCGGAGGTTATAAGAAAACCAACATCAATTTGCTTCTGCACATCCTCTTTGATCTTTAATACCATATCAGGATGAGTTCTTCTCAACTTCTGCTTGACCGGTGGGCATTCTGACTTCAATGGAAATCTATGCTCCACAATCTCAGAATCCAAACTAGGCATATCTTGATAGGACCAAGCAAACACATCAGATTAATCTCGAAGAAGATCAATCAACCTCTTCCTAGCTTCTAAACACAATTGAGACCTAATCTTGACTTCCTTCACATCATCCTCAGAACCCAAGTTGACCAAATCAATCTTCTCTTCAAACGTTTGAATGGATTTTTCCTCGTGCTCAAGAAAATAGGATAACTCATCAGATACTTCTTCGTTATCAATCTCTTCCTTAGCTTCAAACACAGGAGAATCAAAGTTTAGAGAGGGAGTAGGATCATTGTATTCAATGGGTTTGAGAACCAACCGTCATAATGATTTGATATTTTGATTTTAAATAAGTGGAGTGCGATCAAATATTATGCAGATGGAAGATTATTATTTATTTATGTTTTTTTGTGATTACCATTTTCAGAAAAAGCAAAAAGCAAAAATAAAAACATCATAGATATGGATGAATAAAATTGTATTTTATTGATGATAAAAGTAAAAATGCCTAATAATGTTTACTTCTCTCTTAGGCATAAGAGAAGTATTTTTCTTAAAAATAATAAAACAAATTACTTAGAACGATGAATGACAACAGGAACATCAACAACAACCAAATCGTTGCAAGTCTGGCCATGCGTCACAAAGTTGGCGCAAGCTTCGTCTTCATCACCACTGTCTTCAATAATGGCAGCTAAGTGTTGATCATTCCCATGAATGAACCCTCCACTGTGGAATATTGGTTGTATAACTTTGACTTTGGCGTTGAACCGCCCTGGTTGAAATCCCAATCAGGCTCTATTCTTGTTCTCGGCGACCTCCACGACACAACCCCACTTGTCAATGTTGCCAGTTTGAATAGCCTTTTGTGCATCTTTCAAAGAAGACATGGGTACCCCAGCTTTCTTTATTTCATCGGAAATGCATAAGGCTTGGAACAGCGTTCCAACCTACTCCTCAGCATCAACGTACGTGAAAGATGACGTATGGCTTACCAACAATGTCTTCTCTCCACCAACAACGACAAGCTTGTCGTTCTTCACAAATTTTAGTTTCTGGTGTAAAGTAGATGTCACCGCTCCAGCTTCATGAATCCATGGCCTTCCTAACAAGCAGCTATAGGCCGGGTGGATATCCATTACCTGGAAAGTAATTTGGAAATCACTCGGACATATCTCCACTGGAAGGTCCACTTCACCAATGACATTTTTACACGAACCATCAAACACTTTGACAATCACGCCGATGTATCTCATTGGGCGCCTTGATAAGAGAGTCTTGACAAAGTTGATTTCAGAAGCACGTTCGAAGATGACCCTGTATCAACCAACGCATTGGATAAAGCTTCCTCCTTACAAAATTCATCGAAATATGGAGTGCCAAATTATGATTCCTGCCTTCCTCAGGAAGTTCTTCATCATAAAAACTCAAATTATTATAAGAAGTAATGTTGGAAACTATGTGGTCAAATTGATCAATGGCCACATCATGATCAACATAAGTCTGCTCTAGCACTTTCTGTAATGCCTCCCTATGTGCTTCAGAATTCATCAATAATGATAGCACAGAGATTTTTTACGGAGTCTAGAGCAGCTGCTCCGCAATATTGAATTCACTTCTCTTAATCAATTTTAGCACCTCATCATCATCGTTAGTCTTCAACTTGGTGGATTCACCAGACTGGCACATTGGAGCACTAATCAGATTCACCACTGGAATCTCTGCTTTCTTACTTGCTGAAACATCTTCTACTACTTTTGGGAAAACTGGACTAAATACTCGACCGTTACAGGTCACCTTTTCTATATCGGTAATATTCACCACTGAATCTGCGACTGGTAGAGGAACCTCTTGACCATCTTCAATCATAGTGACATTGTACTAATATGGCACAGCTTTATCGGATGAGTAGGGGACAGGGCCCGCTAACCGTATAACTACCAGTGATACCGATCTATTGACATTATTGATGTTGCTACTATCAAACTGGATAACTACTCGCTCAGGGGTCTTAAATACTAGTACAATAACATGCACATCTCCCATATCCCTCGACTATTGAATCTGGATTACATTCTCATCCATCAACTTCTAGATATCCCTTTTGACGACCATACACCCACGGGGGTTCACACTGCAAACGACACAACCATCGTGGTCATGTTCACAATCACTAATTAAACACAAAGTCTTATGCATCTCCACCAGAGATATTCGGATATGTCTCACATCGAAAACTCGGAAATTCCCTGGACAACCATCCACCATGTTGACAGAAGTGTTGCCATGAGCAGGCAACATATTGGCTTTCACGTTTGGCGTTGTGTCCTCAAAGGACACCGTACCACTTTTCACAATCTTTTGAACTTCATATTTCAATGGATAGCAGTTCTCTATGTCATGGCCAAGGGCTCCCTAGTGAAAAGCACAATGAAGATCAGGCTTGAACCACCATGGTAGTGGCTCAGGGATTTGCGGAAGATTTCTTGGTTAAATGGGGTTCTTGAGAACCAATGATGGGTACAATTCTGCATATGTCATAGTAATAGGGTCAAAAGAGACCTTCTTCCTCTCAATGTTTTGTTGGTGATGATTATTATTATTGTTGTTGTAGTTGGTTCTTTGTTGCGGTTGTTGATGTTGTTGTTGAATTGGAACTGGTTGATTAGAATTTTTGGAAAAAACCGTAATTACTGAAGAAACATGATGTTGATGTTGAGGAGTTTGAGAACTATTTCTGACATGAGGCCTCCTCGGCCTCCCTACTGACACTGAGTTAGTCTCACTTCCTTCCTCTTGGAGAAACTCCTACCATACTTCTTGTTGGATGATGCTTCTTCCTTAGACAAATGTCCTTCACGGACTCCTTCCTCTAGCCTCATCCCCATATTTACCATTTCAGAAAAGTCATTGGGGGAAATCGCAATCATATGTTCGTAAGAAAACGAACTCAGCATCTTCAAGAAGATTTTTGTCATTTCCTTCTCCTCAAGAGGTGGACTTATTTGGGCAGCCAGTTTTCTCCATCTCTGGGCATACTCTTTGAATGTCTCCTTATCCTTCTGAGACAATGACCTTAATTGGTCTCTATCAGGCGCCATATCCACATTGTACTTATACTTCTTGACAAAGGCCTCGCCTAAGTCATTGAAAGTACGAATTCTTGCACTGTTCAAACCCATATACCATCTCAAGGCAGCTCCAGTCAAACTGTCTTTGAAATAGTGAATCAGCAACTGATCATTATCAGTATGAGTAGACATTTTTCTGGCATACATCATAAGATGTCTTAGTGGGAAAGTGTTCCCTTTATACTTTTCAAAGTCAGGGACCTTTAACTTCATCGGGATCTTAACGTTGGGGACTAAGCAGAGTTCAACAACACTCTTCCCAAACAAGTATTTCCCTCTCAGAGTCTTCAACTCTTTGCGCAGCTCGAGGAATTGATCTTTCATCTCATCCACCTTCTCGTATACATCTGGACCCTCAGATGGCTCAGAATGATAAATAGTATCCTCAACACGAGGCAGACTGTGAACAACTGGGGGAGGCACTGCATGACCGGGCTAGATGTCGGCATAGAAACAAATATGGGCGAATACCCTTCTGGCATAAATTGGGTGGCATTCCACAAGGGAATCTAGCAAGCATAGATTGACTTGCAGCAGCAATCGGAACCGTTGAGGAAGCAACCTCAGAAATAACAGTTCTCTGAGGAGGAGGACTTGCGGGAGTTGGTGAGTACTGATTCTGCACGGCAATCACAGATTCCATCAACGCCGTTAATCTGGCGATCTCGTCCTTCAGCTCTCGGTCCTCTTGCTCTAGATGCTCCATGATTCTTGGTTGATTAGTGCGAGTATTATATCGGTGAGTCATCTTGGCTGATGCACAAAAGAAGAACTGATAAGACATCTCGCGGAAGAAAAACCTGTGATGCAAATGATGCATGAAATGCAATGTTTTTGGTTGTTTTTAATTTCAAGGAACATATGAAGTCCTATTTGCAAATATAATGATAATAGCAATAACAATAATTCAATTGACCATAAAACCTCTTTTTATTCATAACATTTGGAAGTATTACACTGAGTTCAATTTCAGAAACTAAAATACAAATACAAGAGAAGAGAAGAGGAAACTATCATCCTAAGGATCCCTTAGCAACTGCACCAGATGATCGGGCTACGGGTGCTTACTTCCTTCGGATGCGTCGAATATCGGACTCAAAGGATGTCTTCATCTGAGCCTTCTTAAGAACTAGATGATCAATAATCTTCTTCCAAGCACCGGAAGTCTGAGGCATACCAGAGGCAATTAAACCCTCTGGCTCTCTCTGGCTCTTTACTGCTCGGTCTTCAAGAATCTCAATAAGCGCATCCTTGTCTTTCGACTCAAGTCGTAACTCTTCATGCTTTCGGCTCAAAGCATGGAACCGTTTTTCCTACATATCCTTCTCTTGCTTCATCTTGGCAAGTGCGTCTTACAACTCCTCTACATCTTGGTTAGGGAGAGTTGATAGCTCAGCCATAACCACAGACATAGGTCTTTCACAGGCATACGACATCTTCATCTCCAAAGATCTCTTCTTCACCCAAGTAGTATAAGCTTCCAAAGCTACATAGTTGCACAGACCAAGCTCGAATCTTCCTTTCCTATGCACATTATGCCAAGCATGTATCATCCTCTACTTCAAATGTTGGGGATCTTTACCCTCTTGATAGAAAAGACCTTCTAACTGAGTGTTATTAGGTTTATCTCTCAAGGGGAACCCAAGTTGACGACGAGCCAAAGCAGGGTTGTAGTTGATTCCTCCTTGTGTACCAATAAGAGGCACATTAGAGAACTCACCACAACTATCAATAATGTCCACACTACTCAATGCAGAATCATACCAGACAATATCATCATTAGTGGGAGACATAAGTCTTTGAGACCACCGTAGATATTGCTTGTTCTCCAAAAAAGCAGGCGTTTGAGGCAAGTGCGAAATAAACCACTTGTATAAAAGAGGCACACAACACACAATAGTCCCACCACCTTTAGAATTTCTCAAATGAAAAAAGAAATACATGTCACCCAACATAGTAGGAACAGGATTCCCAATCAAGAAGATCCTAATGGCTTTAACATCCACAAAACCGTCAATGTTAGGGAACAAAGATAGACAATAGATGAGAAATACCAAGATGGCTTCAGAAGCATCCATACTGCCGGATTGAGCAAAGACAGTACCTTTACCAATGAGGAACTCAGAAGTCAACCCAAAAATACCTCCTTTCTTCACCAAATGAGCATCAATCTCAGACTTCTTCAGATGAAGACCTTCAGCTATGATATGAGATCTGGGAATCTCTTCCAATCCACTAAAAGGTTCCTTGTCAGATACGGGTATTCCCAAGAGATGTGCATACTCCTCTAACGTAGGCACACGCTGATAATCAGGAAAAGTGAAGCATCAATAGAGAGGACCATAGAAATGAACCAAAACACTCATAAGTATTTCAACCACATCAGCAGATAACACAGATAAAAGCTTCCCATGATGTTGCTTGAAGTCCAAGGGATCTAATGCAAAGGATGACAACTTCCTTAACTCTTTCAAATCAGGACATCTGAAACTGTACTTCTAGGTGTTCCTTATTCCACAATCCATGGTCTGAAAATATTTGCAAACAAGACCTTAGTTCCTTGAAAATTATTTTTTATGATGAATTTCATGATGCGCATGTATGCATGAATGCAACAATCACACACAAGGGATAACACACAAGGCAAGCATAAACAAAGGTCAAGGGATGGGTCAAGTCATTATCAAGATCAATCATCCATTTTGGTGGATTATGGTTTTCACCTTATCAACACCCAAGTTCCATTGATATTGACAAGAGTTGATCATATCAACCAAGAATCAAAGGGTTTGTTGTGAGTCACGAGCATGGAGTTAGGTGAAGAATCATCCCAGAGGACTACTCCCCAGCAGAGTCACCACTTAATTTTCTGTAGCGGTAAATTCATGACCATCAAGTTATGGATAAACTTGATGTCAATAAAACCAGAGTCGCCACCGCGCTTTTATTATTTCCAAAGGAAAAGGGGAAAGTACGAACAAAACCCAAAGATAAGAAGTTTTCAAATCAAAACTAATAAAATGTCAGAGATTACGGATAAGGGGGTTGGTTACACAGAGGGAAGGTGTTAGCACCCAAAGTGTCCTAGGTACTCCTAGGGAGCCCTTTTTTATGTGTGCATATGTGTTTGGTATAAAAGACATTTGAGAAAAATAGAGTGTGGGGATGAGAAAAGAATTCATTGATTATATTTTTTTATTTGGCAAGACCTTTGTTCTTGTACCTACGTACCAGCATAAAAATGAGGTATCAAAACCTCGTAGTTCGTGGTAAAAATTTCAAAGAAAGTTGGTGAATTAATTTTAATAAAAGTTTAAGAAGAGGGCACAAAAGGGGAAAAAATTGAACGGGGTTGTTAGTTATTTTTGTCTTTTAGAAATTTTAAGTCAATATGATTAAGTGTGTTTACAAATTTGATTTAAGAAAGAGTTTGAAAATTCAATGGCATAAGGCCAAAGTTTCTAATCATTAAAATAAAGTCTAAGTTTAAAATCACAAGTAGAGAATTTTTTGAAAAGAGGGAGAGATTTTGAAATGTAAGAAGTGGGAGGAGATGAATAGGCTATCCTAAGCACAAATTTAAAAGTTAAGGGTTGGAAAGATCTGACCAATAGGATGCAATCCAACAAACAAGAATGTCATATAGAAACCACTTTCCCTTTGGACTTTGAATCATGCAATAATCAATAAGTAATGAACATTATCCAGATATCATGAAGATCAATTCATGAAATAAAGATAGCCACATCCAAGCAAGCAATTCCCATAGTTAGCAGTTTTCATTGTCTTCTCATGTATCAGATTAATTATTCCTTGATCCACTTAGAGCAAAGCATCAGATACAAGATCAAAATAACAATTAAGCACAAAGAAAGAGTAGAAAATGAATCCAAACAAATCCCAAGGTTTTCATTAGATAGAGGCTCAGTTCACAATAACTGGGTCTCAGAATGTTGGCATTCGCCAAGTCTTTTTCCATAGGGAATGTTCCCTAATCCTAAGTCCAAAACTTTAGATCAAGATCAATAGTCCACCAGATGTTTTTTAGGGTTATTGTTGTTATTAGGTATTTTAAGGTCCTAAGACCACAAACAAATACAAAATACACAAACAATATATACAATCACAAGATATGGATCAAATGAGCAAAGTGAAAAATGACATAAACATAAACAAGTTATATGAAATGTAAATGGCAATGGATGATAAATGACTGAAATTTAAATTGCATAAAGTAAATGACTTAAAAGTAAAGAAACATTTAACAACAATTAGTCAAATGTTAGTTAAAGGTTAGTCAAGTGTTAGTGATGATTTTTTTTAATTGATTAAGTCATTCTTTGGAGAACACTCAACCATTTGTTCACAAGTATGAATCCTTAAACCAAGACATCTTCCATGAGAAGGGCTCCAACTTGGATAATTCAACAAGTATGTCACTGGCTCCCATGAAAGGAAAAAAGGTCAAGTCTCCATACAATACCATGAAGAATGGGAGACTTACAATCTCACTTACGATAATGATATGCCATTAGGGTCAAATTTAGCTCTATGTTAAGCAATCGTAATTGGACTTATATAGAAGTCACAACTATCTAAGGTCGGGAAATAAATATTTAGGTGTAAATGCATGTTAGAGATTTGGTATGAAGAACCAAACTCCTAAAACATACTACACGCTAAAAGAAAAGATCAAGAGGGAGGGACCTATCTCAGTCATACTTGTATTGGTTCATCTGACACAAGGTCATTGTAGCCTTTAGACATTCGAGATTTAATTGGTCAAATGAGGGGATGGGAAAGAATAGGGATGAATATGAAGAGGGAAGGGAAGATAGAAAAACAAATTGATCATGGGAGTAGTTTCATCAAATCAAAACCATTCATTCATTTTGGGAGATGAAATGCACATTTCATCAATCCCCTAAATCCAATGGTTTTGATCCAACAAAAGTCAAATCAACCTTGACCAAGGCCCAAACATAAAGTCAAACATCACAAGACCATAAAAATGGCTCAACATAATTTTTAAACAATTAAACATCTAAAAATCACATTAAAAATGAAGTAGAATACATTTTAATTTGGACAAAACCTAAAATCCCTTCAAAACACCAAATAAATGGCCAAGGGATTTGTCCTAGGTCAAACAAGGTCAAAGGACCTTAGACAAAAAAATTCACTATTTTTCAATAGTCATAAGTATTTTTAAACAATTAAAAATATGCACAAAAATATTTAATTCATGAAAAATATCAAAATTAATCCAAAAAATAATTTTAATTCAGAATATGGAAGAGAAATATATTTAAAGATTTTTGGAGAAAGTCCCATATTTCTTAGAAAATTTCTGTGAATTAACCAAAATAATGCATTTAAAAGTAATTTCAGAAAATAAAAAGAAATTAAAAAAAGGGTCATCAGATCTCCCTCATTAATTGAGGTGACAGATATGATGGTCACACGCGCGCTATCCATGGTGGACACAAGTCAAAGTGATCTACGTGTGGTAATTCAAACCAAAGGCCAGGATTAGATCATTGGACCAGGATCAAATGGATGTGAAGTTGCCAACACACCACCGGAGCTAGGGCTCCAGTCTTCTTCTCCGGTGGACCTCACCGGACTGATCTACCATCAACCACCACCAAAATTAAAAACAAGGACATGGATTTAAAGAAAAAATGTTCAGGAGCTCGAATCTGGCCTCAATTTTCTTCAATTCCAAGTATATCAAAAGATACCAGGATTTGAATTTTGAGGATCATGAAGTGAGTTGCTTCGATTTGACCTCAAAGCAAATCAATTTTCCCTACATTGGTAGGACTTCAGCCAACCAAAAATCAAACAGAATGGTGAAGAATTGAGAGAGAATCTAAGAGATGAAGTTTTTAAAAAATCACCTTCGAGGGAGCTTGAATCTTGCTTGATCTTGCTTCCAATTGGCCTTGGCTTGACTTTAGATGCTTGCAGGAAGTGAAATGGATTAAGGAAGGGCTTGGATTCTTGGAGTTTCAACTTCAAAACTGAAGTGAAATTGAAACTCGATTTTTAATTGAAAACCTTCAAGTTTATCCTATGATGGTGAGGGTTAGGATTGCAAGTTCAGAGCTTGGGCAAGGTGTCCCCAATTATGAGCATGAGGGGTCTTATTTATAGGCTATGCATTTGCTTTCCACACACTTTATTCAAAATGCCACAAACAGAAATCTCACTTGCATGGATGCATGGGCGTGTGATAGGCCCATCCTATGATGCCAAATGATCCATAATTATGTGTTATCCAACCTGAAATGATGTCACATAGCCATGCCTAAAGAAAAGAATGTTGACCATAAATCTTACCAAATGGAACCTTGTGAAGAACGCATGCGCAAGTCCATCAATCTTGGTCCAAATGAGGTGATCTTGGACTTTTTGGAAAGGTGAGATCAAGGGGAACAACTTTCATGTTGAACCCTTTTCCATATGAAGCTTGTATCATGATTAATTTTAAGGTGGAAGTTTGGGAAATCAAACATAATTGAAATTTTTCTAAGTCCCAAGTCAAATGTTCACTTCTTGAACCTTGAATAACTTTTTCTATGAGCTTTAAATGGAAAATGTTACTTCATCATAGTTGTATATATTTCAAACCTATTAAATTTGGTCACAAATTTGACCTCATTTGGGTTTGTCATGAAGGAGTTATGCCCTTTAGAAGTTGAGGAAATCTCTTGTTTAATGGTAATGGCCCAAAATGACCTATAATCTTTCCTCTTGGCACATGAATTTTCAAGTTGAATTTGAACTTATTAAAAGAATAAAAGTTAGAGAGGACAGATTTAAATTTATAATGAAACTAAGATGGCATTCAAATCATAACAATTAACCTTCTAACTAGGGTTCCGACAAAATGACCTATAATCTCTCACCATAAAAAATGACTTTCCAAGAAAAAATAGCTCTTGACTTAAACATTAAAGTTGTTTGGAATGTTAAAAGAAGTAACTTTTCTCTTGGAATCATTTTCATATGACAAAAATTGTAGGAGATAAGGTCTAGGGAACCCCAGTTTTGACCAGTTGACTTTCTCTGGTCATCCACCTTGAGCTAACTTGCAAACATGAATTTATCTTGATCTTTGGGACTCATGGATGATAATATATGTATAATATGATGTGATATGAATTATCCCTTGAAATATTTGATCAAATGTTGAAGAAACTTGCTGAGGAAGTCACACAAGATACCCAGATGAATTATGGCTTCCAAGGCAAACAAGCTTCAAACTCTTGATGAATTCTTGATCAAAATAATAAATGAAGATAATGGGGATCCATATATTATGTCTAGATCCAATTTGAACCATCTCTTTATTTATCTCCTTGCATTGAGGGTCTCAAATACTAGATATGAGCTTGATGAGGCCTTGGTGGATGCACACATAACCTACAAAAGAAACAAAGCTATACATAGACATATTTTTGGTATTTTGGTTAGTAAATAATGAAAAAAAGTATGATATAATCAAATGTTCTTGGTGATCTCTCCCAATGCAAACCCGGTGGATGAGGGGTAAGGAGGATGCTAGGGTGTGATCCCAAAGCCAATGCATATGATGAGATAACATGAGGGATCTTAGGGTCAAAATTTGGGTCTTACACTACGTATAGCTTTTACCCTAGAGTCTCTGTCTCCCCAGTGAGTGTTCCTTATGGAATTCATTGTGCTATTGTGGACTTTCAGTCTCTCCAGATTCTTTTCCTTTGTGGCAATATATCCCCCACAAAGATTATTTTCGCATTCATATCATATGCATCATGAGATCTCTTACGGACCAAAATTTGTTTCTTGATATTGTTATTTAAGTCCATTCTACCGCGTTGATACAAATATTTTAAGACCCAAATTTTGACCTTAAGATCCCTCATGATATCTCATCATTTGAATTGGATTTGGGATCACACCTTGGTATCCTTCTTACCCCTCATTCATTTCGTTTGTATTGGGAGAAATCACTAAGCACTTATGATTGTATCACATTTTGTTTTTTTTTATTTACTAACCAAAATGCCAAAAATATGTCTAGTATAGTTTCATTTCTTTTGTAGGTAGTGTGTGTATCCATTTGTGCCCTATCAAGCTCACATCTAGGGTTTGAGACCCTTAATGCGAGGAGTCAAGTTACCAAAGGTTCACAATGGTTATAAGCATCATATATGGATCCCCATGTTCTTCATTTGTCATTTTTGATCAAGAATTCATCAAGAGTTTGAAGCTTGTTAGCCTTGGAAGCCCTAATTCATCTTGGTATCTTGTGTGACTTCCTCAGCAAGTTTCTTCATCAATTGGTCAAAGATATTATGGTATACTTCATAAAACATCATATTATGCATATATGATCCTCCATTAGCCCCAAAGAGTAAAATAACTTCAAGTTTGCAAGTTGGTTCAAAGAGATTGACCAGAGAAAATCAACTAGTCAAATCTAGGATACCCTAGACCCTATATCCTACAATTTTTGTCATATGAAAATGGTTCCAAGATAAACGTTACTCTTTATGACATTCCAAACAACTTTCATGTTGGCATCAAGAACTAATTTTTCTTGGAAAGTCATTTTTTATGGTGAAATATTATAGGTCATTTTGTTTGTGCCCTAGATAGAAGGTCAACTACCAAGAACCATAACTTGCTCAATTTTTGTGATATGAAAGCTATGCAAGTTTCATGATTAATTTCAAGATATATTATATAACTTTTATAATTTGAGAAATGTCAACTTCAACTTGCAAGGGAATTTACCAAGAGAAAACATTATAGGTCATTTTCGGTCATCATCATTGAACAAGCAATTTTCCTCAACTTCAAAATCCATACCTTCCTCGTGCAAGATTCAAAATGTGTCAAATTTGTGACTAAATTGAAGAGGATTTAGAGAGATACAACTTTGAATAAGGAACTATTTTCATTTGAAGCTCATAGCAAAAGTTATTCAAGGTGGAAAAAGTGGTCATTTGACTTTTAACGTAGAAAATTTTCAACTATGTTTGATTTCTCCAACTTCCACCTCAAAATCCATCATGATCTAAGCTCCAAATGAAAAAGTGTTCAACATAAAAGTTTTTTCCCTTCATGTTACCTTTCCAAAGAGTCCAAGATCATGGCATTTGGAGCATGTTTAAAGGACTTGTGCATAGGTGTAATGCATGGCCCCATTTGGAAGATTTTCATGACCAATTTCCATTCCACATTGCATGGCTTCATGAATTACTTTCAGCATCACATGTGCACAACTTTGGACCAATTCCAATCATTTGATGGGCCTACCATACGCCCATGTAAGCATGCACACTAGAGTTGTTATTTTTGGCATTTGAATGGAAGTGTGTGAAAATAAATTGAAAAGTCTACAAATGCAACTCGTTCTGCTCAGAATCAAGGACCATTGGCCCAAGCTTTAACCTGCAAACACTCCCACCCTCCCTTGATAGAATTTCTTGAATATTTCTCTTGAAATCGAGTTTTGATTCTCATTCTGTCTTGGAATTGAAACTCCAAGAATTCAAATCCCTTTTGCATCCAAATCATCTCCTGCAAGTTAGTGGAAGCAGGCCCAAGCAAATTGAGATCGAGATCGAGTTTCATCACTATAAACAGAAGGTAAACTTTCTGAAATTTTTCTTCTTTGATTCTTCCTCAATTCTCCATCATTTCAGTTGGTTTTTGGTTGGTTGAAGTGCTACCAATGTAGGCAACAAGATTGAGTTGCTTTTAGGTCAAATCGAAGCAACTCAGTTCATACTCCTCAATTTTCAATTCCACGTATCTTTCAATATATTTGGAATTGGAGAATTTTGAGGTCAGATTTTGATTCCTGGAAAATTTTCCTTCAAAGTAGTGTACTCACTTTTCATTTTTATGGAAGTTGGTGGTGGACCAGTCCGGTGAGGTCCACCGGAGAAGATGATCGGAGCCCTAGCTCCGGTGATGTGGTGGCTTGTTCCTATCTATCAGATGCTCTCTCCATGTTCTAATCCTTATCATCCATTGTGATTACCTTTGTTTCAACGCATTGACTGAAGCGCATGGTGGACCAAAAGTGCATGGCCATCAGATCTGCCACCTCAATTAAAGAGGGAGATCTATTGGCCCATGTTTTTTCCCATTTTATTTTAATTTCTGATTTTCTGTTTAATCCATTTATTTTATTTATTCATAGAAATTTCATTTTTTATCTAAAAAATATGGGACTTTCACCAAAAATCTTTAAATATTTTCCTATTCCATATTTTGAATTAGAATAATTTTTTGGACTAATTTTAATATTCTTTTGTGAATTAAATGATTTTTGACTTGTTTTTAAATATTTTAAAATACTTCTGACTTTTCAAAAATTCTAATTTTTTTTGTCTAAGATCCTTTGACCTTGTTTGACATAGGATAAATCCCTTGGCCATTTACTTGGTGATTTGAAGGAATTTGAGGTTTTGCCCATTTAAAAATGCATTTTAATTCATTTTAAAATTGATTTTTATTTGTTTAATTGATTAAAACTATTTTTGAGCCATTTGATTCACCTTGTGATGTTTGACTTTCTACTTGGCCTTGGTCAAGCTTAATTTGAACTTTTATTTGATCAATACTATTGGATTTAGGGGGTTGATGAAATAAATATTGCATCCCCAAGATGAATGGATGGTATTAATCAGATGAATTTCCTCCTGTGATCAATTTGGGTTTCTATTTCCCCTACCCTCTTTATCTAATGGCCTTGTGTCAAATGAATTAACATGAGCTGGATTGAGATAGGTTCATTCCTTCTTTATTTTAGTGTGTGGTATGTTTTAGGAGTTGGTTATTTATACCATGTCTCTAACATGTATTAACACCAATATCTTTATTGCCCGACCTTAGATAGTTGTGACTTCTACATAAGCCCAATTACGATTGCTTAACATGGAGCTAAATTTGTCCCGCAAGACATATCATTCTAGTAAGTGAGAATGTATGTCTCCCATTCTTCATGGTATTGTATGAAGACTTGACCTTTTTTCCATTCATGAGAGCTAGTGGCATACTTGTTGATTTATCCAAGTTGGAGCCCTTCTCATGTATGATGTCTTAGTTCATGTCTTCATACTTATGAATGGATGGTTGAGTGTTCTCCAAAGAATGACTTAAATAAATGGAACTCTTCACTAACATTTGACTAAACTTTTATTAACATTGCTTTACTTTCAAATCATTTACTTAATGCCCTTTAAAATTCAGTAGCTTTATCATTCATTGCCATTTACATTTCATGCAACTTGTTTATGTTTCAGTCATTTTCTTTTTTGCTCACTTGAGCCATATCTTGTGATCGTATATATTGTCTACTTGTGATTTTGTTCTGTTTGTGGTCTTAGGACCTTTAAAATACTTAATGACAACAAAAACTCTAAAAAAACATGTTGGTGGACTGTTGGACTTGATATGAACTTCTGGACTTAGGATAGGAAATCTTCCATATGCTTTAAGGACTTGGCCAATGCCACTATCTAAGACTGAGCTATACTTGGCTACACCTTTAATCTGATGCAAACCTTGAGTGCTTTTGGTTGATCTGATACTTTGTCTCTGTGCTTGATTGTTATACTAGTTATTTTGGTTTATGTTTGATAATTGTTTTTGAGAGTTTGCCAAGGAATATTGATATGCTTGCTTGGATGATGGCCATCTTTATTTGATGCCTCTGATGTTCATATTGATTGCATGGATATTGCTTATGCTTATTGTCTGCTAAAAAGTCCAAAGGAAATTGGTTTCTATATGACATTCTTGTCTTGTAGATTGCTTCCCATTGGTCAGATCTTTTCAACTTTTAACTCTTAATTTTTGTCTAGGGTAGTCTCTCCATCTCCTCCCACTTCTTTAATTTCAAATATCTCCCTCTTTTCAAAACCTTCGTTGCTTGTGTTTTCAAACTTAGGCATGTTTTAATGATTAGAAACTTTGGCCTTATGCCAATGAATTTTCAAACCTTTTCTTAAATAAAACTTGTAAATAAACTTAACCATGTTGACTTTAATTTCCAAATACAAAAAGAACTAACAACCTCATTCAATTCTTTGACCTTTTTGTGCCTTTTCCTGTTAAACTTTTGCTTAAAATCAATTCACCAACTTTCTTCGAATTTTTTACCACGAACTATGGGGTTTTGATCCCTCATTTTTATGTTGGTACGTAGGCATAAGACCAAAGGTCTTGTCAAACACAAAATATAATTAATGAATTCTTTTCTCATCCCCTAATTTTTTTTATCAAACATCTTTTTGACCAAAACTTGCACACAAAAAAGGGCTCCCTAGGAGTACCTAGGACACTTTAGGTGTTAACATCTTCCCTCTGTGTAACCAACCCCCTTACCTGTAATCTCTGGAATTTTATTAGTTTTGATTTGAAAACTTCTTATCTTTGGGTTTTGTTCGTACATTTGCCATTTTCCTTTGGAAACAATAAAAGTGCGGTGGCGACTCTGGTTTTATTGACGTCAAGTTTATCCATAGCTTGATGGTCACGAATTTACTGCTACAAAACCCAATCAAATAAACACAAGTAAATGAGTGTATGTGGACAAGGAAATGGTCTCATTTTAAGAAGTCCCAAGAGTAAGCCATGTGAATTAGGGATAGCAACACACAAGTCATATGTACAACACTCATAATAATTAAATTGAAAGAAGTAAAAATAAAACATACACAGACTAAGATCCTAATGTGAGGATGTGAATCAATGTCACATAACACAAGGACGTGCAAGGAAAATGGAAATTAAGAAGCGCAAACAAAATCGTAGGTAATGTGCTTAAAGCTGGTTTGTGTGTATCGACAACAAATGGGATGTTGTATGTAAAGGGCCATAACACGGTGAAATATATTCAATGTATCGATAAAAATTGGTGGCATAACGACATGAAATTTTTGAATCCACAGATAAGAATTTGATGTTTAGCAATGAAAAGATTCAAAGGAAATGTAACAAAAATCCACAATTATCCCATTTTATTAATCATTAGTTGTGAATTTACAACGATCATAATCGAAATGAAAGAAGGAAAAACAAATACAAAAAATAAAATTACAAATGTAGTCAGTAGAAAGAACTAAATGCTACAAAATTAAAAAAAAAGGAATAGCTATTTATTTGGTTAAAAAAATGTAAAAAGAAAGCAAAAAAGTAGAAAAAGATGAAAAAATGCACAAAAATGGTGAAAGTGTGGCCAACAAGAGTTAAAACCATGTCATGGGGTTGGGAGGCATGAGCCTTAACCATTCCACCATGAACTTCATTCTGATAAAGCAGTGGCCATGACAATATATATAAGAAAAACATTTAAAAATGGAAAAGAAATAAAAATCACAAAAATAAATAAGGGAAGGGGGCACGCAGACTCGAACTTAAGACCTAGGGGTTGGGAAACTAAAGTCTCAACCACTCCCCCATGGTCCTCTATTTGTCAATCTATGGCATTGAAAAATATATAATATATAAACAGCAAAATAAATGGAAAAAATAAAACAAAGCAACAAAGTCAGTAGCATCATGCTTTTTTATGAATACACAATAAGGTTCATCTTCTTCCTCATGTATTTCTTGACAACAACAATCCAACAAATCAAAAGCAAAAGAAAAATGTCGAATAAATTCCAATTTTATCGAAAATTTAACATAGAAAGCAAAATAACATGAAACACCAACAACATGAAGAACTCAACAAGGAATCAAAAAGTGTCGTTACCGTAACATTGTGAAACTCAGGGCATTGCTTCAATGGCTCTATAATATTGCATACCAGATGGAGAATGAAGATGATGGTCCAAAGCAGAGTTGTAGATTGTGTGAATGAATATGGAGGTTGAGTTGTTGAGCCTCACGGTGGTTAAGATGGAGGAAGAAGGTTGAGGTTGATTGTTGATGTTGTGAGGTTGTATCGGCTAAAGGAGGAGGAGGTTGCGGTAGAGGTGATGTTGTTGGTTGGTTTTAGGTGGATGTGTGTTTGCATGGAGAGTGTTGGAGAAGAAGGTGGAGTTTATTTATTTATGGTTGTTCCGACGCAATTGTTATGGTGGTGGAAGCTTGATGTATGGTTGAGTTGTTATGGAGGTTTTGGTGGTGGTCGAGGTGAGGTAAGGGAAGAAGGGAGGTCATGGTTTGACGGAGAGAAGAAGCACATTAAAAGAGAGTTATGAAGGGTGTTGGTGGTGTAATAATGAAGATGTTTGGTGGTGTAATAATGAAGGTAAGGGAAGAAGGAGGAGGGAGAGTGAATAATGAAGGTGTTTGGAGATGGATTTGGAAAAAAAAAGAGTGAGGAGTGAGGTTTTATTATAACAGATTCATGGAATGAGGGAAGAAAAAGAAGGCTTTTGGGTGCTCTTGAAGAGATCCCCCCCCCCCTTTTTTTTCACACAACACTCTTTTTTTCAGTAAAATCTAAAATCTAAAATTGATTGGTCCCCCCTTTCCTCACATGCATCACGTGATCGAAAATTGATTGGCCCCCCTTTCCTCACATGCATCACGTGATCAAAAATTTAATTGGCCTCCCCACTACTCACATTATCTTTAATGCCGGCTAATATGTATCAAATATAATCTTCTCTTTTAGATGGACACTTATCACACAAACACTGTAGATTTGAGAGATATTTACCAATTTCTTAATTTTTCTTTAACAAAATTAATTAATAAATAAAATTTTCAAAATTAATAAAAAATAAATGACACAACCAAAATTCAAATTGAAAGTATGATTAATTCTAAATAATTGCCCTTATTATTTTGACTAAAAAATGGAAATAAATGGATAAAAATGAATAAAAACCGGGCGCCAAAATGCCTAAAATTAAAATGAATGTGCCATAATGATCAATGTGAAATAAACTTCTCAAAAACATACAGCTTTCTGTTAAGTTTTGAAATAGAAAACGCCTGATTAAAACGCTCATACGGATCAAAACATGATCGAAAAAGTAGCCAAAAAATAAATCAACCACACCAGGTTAAACTACGTGAAACGTAGAGTAATAAAATTGATGTGTGCAAGCTCGATTTTGAAAATTTTCACCCGTTAATTTGTCACATTTGCAAGTTGATTCAACCGATCTGCTTGTAGAGCAAAAAAATTATTTCGACCGACATTCTAGGCATTATGCTGTATTGAATGCATGTTTGATATGCAGAGATGTAAAAGCTATGATGATTATATCAATTCGGCGATTGAGGGTCAAAATTGGGGTGTGATACACAACAAGTAATTAATTGATCAAAATTGAATTTGATCAACTAGTCAAGGATACGAGGGATCATGCTAAGAATCAATCATTTAGCATATGGATTTAATTAAAAATTAAAGTCAACAAATTAGAATTAGCATGTATGAACCCGAATCTCTAATGAATTTTGACTGAAAATAAAAATTAAACCTAAAAGATTAAAATCTAATAAGGTGCATTAAGGATCATACATTTTAATGACTAAAAGAAGATTAATTTTATGTATTTTATATGTATTAAATGTGTATGAAAAATATGTGGCAAAAGAATTAAAAGAAAAGAAGAAAAAAATTTAATCAATAATTTAAATATCAACTCTGTAGGGGGTATGTAATGGACCATGGGGTTGGATTAAGGAAGTGGCGTTGGGCTTAACATTGAAAGCCCATGATTGTTGTTGTTGTTTGTATTGAGTATGAGAGGTGTACAAGAAAAATGTGGTGTTCCTTATTGTAAGACCCCAATTTTGACCCTAAGATCCCTCATGATATTCTCATCATATTCACTAACATTGGGATCACACCTTGGCATCCTCCTTACCCCTCATTCATTGGGTTTGCATTGGGAGAGATCACCAAGTACCATTTGATTGTATCATACTTCAATTTTTATTTATTTACTAACCAAAATACCAAAAATATGTCATTGTATAGCTTAACTCTTTTATAGGTAGTGCACATGCTCATCTATGCTCTATCAAGCTCACATCTAGGGTTTAAGACTCTCATTGCAAGGAGCTCAATCAAGAATTGGTTTACTATGGCTCTAAGTATTATATATGAATACCCATGATGTTCACATGTTATTTTAATCAAGAAATCATCAAGAGTTTGGAATTGGATTGCCTTGGAAACCCTAATTCATCTGGGTATCTTATGTAACTTCTTCAACAGGTTTCTTCAATAATTGATCAAATATTTCAAGGGATACTTCATATTACATAATATTATGCATATATGATCCTCCATGAGCCCCAAAAGTCAATATAATATCAAGCTAGCAAGTTGGTTCATGGTGGTTGACCAAAGAAAGTTAACTGATCAAAACTGGGGTTCCCTAGAACCTATCTCCTACAATTTTGTCATATGAAAATTATTCCAAGATAAAAGTTACTCTAAATGACATTCCAAACAACTTTTATGTTGAGGTCAAGATATATTTTTGCTTGGAAAGTCATTTTTTATGGTGAAAGATTATAGGTCATTTTGTCTAAACCCTAATTTGGAGGTCAACTTCCCAAGACCATAACTTGCTAAATTTTTATGATATGAAAATTTTCAAGTTTCATGATCAAATTCAAGATGTCTACTTCAACTTTTATGTTTGGAGTAAGTGAAAATTAAACTTTTAAATGCATGTGATGTGAGGAAAGATTATAGGTCATTTTGGGCCAATACCATTGAACAAGTGATTTTCCTCAACTTCTAAAATGCATAACTCCTTCATGTTAAATCCAAATGAGGTCAAATTTGTGACAAATTTAAAGGAATTTGAGATATCTATAACTTTGATGAAGGAACATTTCTCATTTGAAGCCCAAATAAAAAGTTATCCAAGGTGGAAGAAGTGAACATATGGATTGATACTTAGAAAATATTTTGATATGTTTGATTTTCCAAACTTCCACCTCAAAATTCATCATGATCCAAGCTTCAAATGAAAACGTTTTCAAGATGAAAGTTGTTCCTCTTGATATAACCTTTCCAAAAATGTCCAAGTTCATCCCATTTGGACAAAGAATGAATGACTTGAGGATGGATTAAAGTTGAAGGACCATTTGGAAAATTTGAAGTTCCATTTCTCACACACGAATGCATGACCTTTACACATGACTTCAACATTTCTTACACTCATTTTTGGACCTAAATGCATCATTACATGGGCCTATCATATGTCTATGCATCCATGCAAAGGATATTACTATTTTTGGAATTTTGAAAGAAGTGTGCAATTATCAATCACTTAGCCTATAAATAGAGCCCCTCTTGCTAAGAATTATGGACGCTGCACGCAAGCTTTGAATCAGTAACCGTAAACCCTCATATTCAAAGGATAAGCTTGGTGATTTTCATTGAAAATTGAGTTGAATCTCTCAACTATTTTGAGATTTAAACTCCAAGAGTCATCCTTCTTCCTTGATCCATTTCCACTCCATCAAGCATCTAAAGCAAGGCCAAGCACAATTGAGAGAAAGATCGTGTCCATCTGAACATACATTGAAGGTGATTTTGAGAATTTTCCATATCTTCGATTCTCACTCAATTCTTAATTATTCTTGTTGATTTTTGGCTGTCTGAAGTCCTACCAATCTAGGGAACAAGATTGAGTTGCTTAGAGGTTAAATCGAAGCAACTCAGATCATGATCCTCAAAATTCAACTCCCTATATCTTTCTATATACTTGGAGTTAGGTAAAATTGAGGCCAGATTCAAGCTCCTGAGCATTTTTACTTTAAATTCATGTCCTCCTTTTTATTTTGGTGATGGTTGAAGGTGGCCCAGTCGGTGAGGTCCACCGGAGAAGAAGACCGGAGCCCTGGCTCCGGCGATGTGTTGGCACGCTTTTGAACCACATGATCCTTCTATTTTGTTTTAATTTGGGGCGTCCAAAGTGATTACCACGCGTGTGGAACATTTGACTTGGTGTATGGTGGAACGTGCGCTCAAATCCACTTGATCTTCCACCTCAATTAATGAAGGAGATCAAATTGTTCACATTTTTTTGTATTTTCTGAATTTTATTTTAATTGCTTTATTTTCATTAATTCATATTAATTTTAATATTGATCCAAAAAAAATGGGACCTTCACCAAAAATTCTCAAATATTTTTCTCTTTCATTTTCTGAATTAAAATTATTTTTTGGTTCAATATTAATATTTTTCATGATTTAATTGTTTTTGTGCATATTTTTAATTGTTAAAAAATACTTTTAAGTTTCCAAAAATTATGAATTTTTTTCTCTAAGGTCCTTTGACCCATTTATTTGGTGTTTTGAAGAGGTTTTAGGTCTTTGACCAATCATATTTTAATTTAATGCATTTTTAAGTGTTTAATTGTAAATAAATTGTGTTGAGCTATTTTTGTTGACTTGTTGAGTTTGACTATTGTTGTTGGGCCTTGGTCAAGGTTTATTTGAATTTGTTGGATTAAAATCATTGGATTTAGGGGATTGATGGAATGTACACTCCATCTTCCAAAATGAATGAATGATTTTAATTTGATAAAAGTCCTCCCATGACCAATTTGAGTTTATTTCATTTCCCCTCCCTCTTCATCTTCAATCTCTTTCTATCCCATCCATTTCATTGACCTATGATATCTCTACATCCTAAGTCTAATTGGTTTATAATTCAATATAAGTATGGATGAGATTATGTCCACCCTTTTGCCATTTTCTTGTAAGTGTGGTATGTTTTAGGAGTATGGTTCATAATACCATATCTCTAACATGCATTAACACTAAAATTTCTATTGCCCCGCCTCAAATAGTTGTGAATTCTACATAAGTCCAATTACGGTTGCTTAACATAGCGCTAAATTTTGACCCAAAAGCATAGCATTCTAGTAAGTGAGATTGTAAGTCTCCCCCCTTTCATGGTATTGTGTGGAAACTTGGACTTTTTTCCTTCCTTTGGAAGATGTCTTGGTTCAAGGATCCATGCTTGTGAATAGAGGGTTGAGTGTTCTCCAAAGAGTGACTTAAACAATTGAAAAGCAAAAGCAATACTAACTTCTAACCAACTAACATTTGACTAACTTTTAATTACAAGTCATTTACCTTATCCACTTTAAATTCAAGTCTTTATCGTTTGCCATTATTCATACCATTTAACTTGTTTACTTTAATTCCATTTTCACTTTGCTCACTTGAGCCATATCTTGTGATTATATTGTGATTGTATATGCTTGCTTGTGTATTTTTGTTTGTGTTTGTGGTCTTTTGACCTTAATGTACATAATAATAACAAAAACCCTAAAAAAGGATTTGTGTGGACTATTGGATTTGATCTGAGATATTGGACTTAGAATTAAGCAACATTCCCTATGCAAAAAGGACTTGGCCATTGCCAATTTTTCTGAAGCCAGTCATTGTGAATTGAACTTTCATCTGAAGCAAGTTATTGAGATCCCTTTTGAGTTCATCTGCAACATGGTCTTAATGAAGATGTTACTGTGAACCTGTGTCTAATGCTTTATTCTGAGCTATTCAAGGATTATTTCATCTAATACTTAGGGAAGATTATGAAGAAGACTATGGAGTTGCTAGCTTGGATGTGGCTATCTTTAATTGATGCCTTGCTATTTGTATATTGATATTGCTTGATTCTAAAGTCCAAGTGAAAATTTGGTTTCTATATGACATTCTTGTCTATTGGATTGCATCTTATTGGTCATATCTTTTTAACTCTTAACTTTTAAATTTTTGCTTAGGATTAGTCTCTTCATCTCCTCCCACTTCTTTAATTTCAAATATCTCTCTCCTTTTAAAAACTTCTTTGCTTATGATTTTTAAACTTAGACTCTTTATTGCAAATTAGATACTTGGTCCTTAAATCATTGCATTTTCAAACTCTTTTTCTTAATCAAATTTGTAAATGAATCTAACCATATTGACTTAAAATTTCAAAAGACAAAAAGAACTAACACCCATTCAAACTCTTTTGGGCCTCTTGTGCCTCTTTCAAACTTAAAACTTTGTTAAAAGCAACTCACTCACTTTGAAATTGTTACCACGAACTACAAGGTTTTGATCCCTCATTTTATGTTTGTACGCAGGCACTAGTCCGAAGGTCTTGTCAAAAAAAAAAATATATAATTAATGAATTCTTTTCTCATCCCCACACTCTATTTATTGTAAACATCATTTTATACAAAAACACATGTACACACAAAAAAGGGCTCCCTAGGAGTACCTAGAACACTTTGGGTGCTAACATCTTCCCTCTGTGTAACCAACCCCCTTACCTGTAATCTCTGGCATTTTATTAGTTTTGATTTGAAAACTTCTTATCTTTGGGTTTTGTTCGTACTTTTCCCTTTTCCCTTGGAAACAATAAAATCACGGTGGAGAATCTGGTTTATTTAACGTTAAGTTTATCCATAACTTAATGGTCATGAATTTACCGCTATAGAAATTAAGTGTGTGACTCTGCTGGGGAGTAGTCTCCAGTGGGTTTAGCCTACTTTTTTTGTATATATAATTGTATATTTGATGTATGTATATTTGTATGTATGATATAATCTACTTGTTGTGCTTGGTGATCTCTAAGTGGTGAGATAAGTTCTAACCTGAAATTGAGTGCAATTAAGATAGGAGGATGGTATAGTCATGTACGACTTGTGTGGAGTAGTCCTTAACAAGTTGGATTGAGACCCATCTACTCAGTGGAGACCCTTTTGGAGTTATTCATGTCACACAAGTTATTTGTGGTTAGGCATTAATTTCTATGATTTGGGGTCTGAGAAGCTGAGGACCGTAGAACATTTAACCCATTTTGGCCTATTTAGGACGTAGTGCAAAGACTGTTATGGTGTATACTTGATAATAGTTGTTACGCGATACTACACTCAGACGAGTTTCTCTTGAGAATATTATGGGTTGATGAGTCAGTCATCCTAACCTATAATATCCGATAGATGGAATTAAGACTTTGGGAACTTTTTAGAACATGATCTACAAGTTTTTATCCTTAATACACTCCTTTGGGATGGTTCTTGCTCGTGACTCACAATAAACCCTTGATTCTTGGTTGATCCAATCAAGTCTTGTCAATATCAATGGAACTTGGGTGTTGATAAGGTGAAAACCATAATCCACCAAAATGGATTATTGATGTTGACCTTTGTTTGTTCCAATCAAGTCTTTTCAATATCAATGATTCACCCTTGACATTTGTTTGTTTGCCTTGTGTGTGATCCCTTATTTTGTGATTGTTGAATTCACGCATTCATGTGCATCATAACATTCATCACACAAAAAATAGCTTCAAGGGACTGAGGTTTTATTTGAAAATATTTTTAGACCATGGACTGCGGACGAAGGAACACTAAGAAGTACAGTTTCAGATGTCCCGACTTGAAAGAGCTAAGGAAGCTATCATCTTTTGTATTAGATCCCTTAGACTTCAAACAACATCATGGGAAGCTTCTATTTGTGTTATCTGCTAGTGTAGTGGAAGGACTCTTGAGTGTGTTGGTTCAGTTCTATGACCGTCTCTACCGTTGCTTCACTTTTCCCAATTATCAGCTATTGCCTATGTTAGAGGAGTATGCTCATCTCTTGGGAATACCCGTTTCTAACAAAGTTCCCTTTAGTGGATTGGAGGAGATTCCCAGATCTCATATTATAGCTGAAGCTCTTCATATGAAGAAGTCTGAGATTGAGGCTCATTGGGTGAAGAAAGGAGGTATTTTTGGGTTGACTTATGAGTTCCTCATCAAGGAAGCTACTGCCTTTGCTCAAGCCGGTAGTATGGATGATTTTGAAGCTATCTTTGTGTTTCTCATCTATGGTTTAGCTTTGTTCCCTAACATTGACGGTTTTGTTGATGTTAACGCCTTTAGAATTTTCTTGATTGGAAATCTTGTGCCTACTTTATTGAGTGATATGTATTTCTCTTTGCATCTAAGGAATTCCAAAGGTGGTGGAACTATTGTGTGTTGTGTTCCTCTTCTATACAAGTGGTTTATTTCGCACTTGCCTCAGACACCTGCTTTTATGGAGAATAAACAATGTCTAAGGTGGTCCTAGAGACTTATGTCTCTCACTAATGATGATATAGTTTGATATGATTCTTCATTGGGTAGCTTAAAGATTATTGATAGTTGTGGTGAATTCTCTAATGTGCCTCTCATTGGTACACAAGGAGGAATTAACTACACGTTGCTTTGGCTCATCGTCAACTTGGGTTCCCCTTGAGAGATAAGCCTAATAACACTCAATTATAAGGTCTTTTCTATCAAGAGGGTAAAGATCCCCAACATGTAAAGTAGAAGATTGTGCATGCTTGGCATAATGTGCATAGGAAAGAAAGATCCAAGCTTGGCCCACGCAATTGTGTAGCTTTGGAAGCTTACACTTCTTGGGTAAAGAAGAGAGCTTTCGAGTTGAAGATGTTGTATCCTTGTGAAAGACCTATGTATATGGTTGCGTTTGAGCCATTAACTCTCCCTAACCAAGATGTAGAGGAGTTGGAAGACGCATTCGCCAAGATGAAGCAAGAGAAAGATATGTGGGAAGAGCGGTTCCATGCTTTGAGCCGAAAGCATGAAGAGTTGCAACTTGAGTCTGAAGACAAAGATGCGCTTATTGAAATTCTTGAAGACCGAGTAATGAAGAGACAGAGAGAGCCAAAGGTTTCATCTTCCTCTAGTATACCTCAGCCTTTCGGTGCTCGGAAGAAGAATGTAGATCAACTTGTCCTCGAGAAGGCTCAGATGAAGACTTCTATTGAGTCCGAGATTCGACACATCCGAAGGAAGTACGTGCATGCAGCCAAATCATCTGAAACTGTTATTAGGGGATCCTTAGGATGACTAGTTTCCTTTTCTCTTGTATTTGTATTTTGGTTTCTGAAATTATACTCAGTGTAATCCTTCCAAATTATATGAATAAAAGAGATTTTTATGGTCAATCAAATTGTTACAATTGATATTATATATTTGCAAATAAAATAGTATGTTCCTTGAAAATAAAAACAATCAAAGAATTGCATTTCATGTATCATTTGCATAACAGGTTTTTCTTCCGCCAGGTGTCTTATTGGTTATTCTTCTGTGCTTCAGCCAAGCTGACTCATCTATACAATACTCGTGCCAATCATCTGAGAATCATGGAACACTTGGAATAAGAGAACCGAGAGCTGAAGGACGAGATTTCCCACTTGACTGCCATGATGGAGTCAGTTCTAGCTACTCAGAGTCAATCTTCTCTAACACCTGCAACTCCTCATCCTCAGAGGACTGTCATTTCAGAGGTTGTTACTTCAACTATGCCTTCCACTCAGTTTACTCCTACTATGCCTGCTGGATTCCCGTGGGGAATGCCGCCGAACTTTATGCCTGAAGGGTTTGCACCTACTTTTGCTTCCATGCCGGCATCTAGCCCTGTCATGTCTGTTCCTCCTCCAGTTGTTCAAACCCTGCCTCGTGTTGAGGACACCATCTACCATTCTGAGTCGTCTGAGGGTCTGGATGTTTATGAGAAGATGGACGAGATGAAAGACCAATTCCTTGAGCTGCGAAAGGAGTTGAAGACCTTGAGGGGAAAAGCTTTGTTTGGTAAAAATGCTGTTGAACTTTGCTTGGTTCCCAATGTCAAGATCCCGATGAGGTCTAAAGTCCCTGACTTTGAAAAGTATAAAGGGAATACTTGTCCACTTAGCCATCTCGTCATGTATGCCAGGAAAATGTCAATGCAAACTGATAATGATCAGTTATTGATTCACTACTTTGAAGACAGCCTGACTGGTGCCTCTATGAGGTGGTACATGGGATTGGATAGAGCAAGTGTTTGCACATTCAATGATTTGGGTGAGGCTTTTGTGAAGCAGTATAAGTATAATGTGGATATGGCACCAGATAGGGACCAACTTCGGTTGATGTCTTAGAAGGATAAAGAGGCATTCAAAGAATATGCTCAAAGATGGAGAGAGCTAGTCGCTCAGATCAACCCTCCGTTGGAAGAAAAGGAGATGAACAAGATTTTGCTCAAGGCCCTGAGCTCATTTTACTATGAGCAAATGATTGCTAGTTCCCCCAGTGACTTTACCGAAATGGTAAACATGGGGATGAGACTAGAAGAAGGTGTCTGTGAGGGACGGTTGTCTAAGGAAGAAGCATCATCAAGCAAGAGGTATGGTAAGAGTTTCGCTAAGAAGAAGGAAGTTGAAACCAATGCAGTATCAGTTGGGAAGTAGAGGAGGCCTCATGTCAAAAGAAATCTGAAACCATGTCAACATCATTATCAAGTTTCATCCGTTATTCCAGTATTTTCAAACAATCAATCTGCACCAGTTCAACAACAACGTCAACAACAGCCACAACAAAGAACAAACAACTACAACAACATTCAGCAACAACAGAATTTCGAGAGGAAGAAGGTATCTTTCGACCCTATTCCCATGTCATACGTCGAACTCTACCCGTCTTTGGTTCTCAAGAACCTACTCCAACCAAGAAATCCGCCACAAATTCCAGAACCACTTCTATGGTGGTATAAGCCAGAACTCCGTTGTGCCTTTTATCAAGGAGCTCCTGGGCATGATATTGAGAACTGCTACCCGTTGAAGTACGAGGTTCAAAAGCTAGTGAAGAGTGGGATGGTGTCCTTTGAGGACCGTGTGCCGAATGTGAAAGCAAACTCATTGCCTACTCATGGTAATTCCTCTATTAATATGGTAAATGGCTGTCCAGGAATTTTCTGAGTATTTGATGTGCGACGTATTCGTCGATCTTTGGTTGAGATGCATAAGACCTTGTGTACTATTAGTGATTGCGAGCATGATCGCAACAGTTATGTAATCTGCAATGTGAACCCCCATGGGTGTTCGGTTGTCAAGAGAGATATCCAGAAGTTGATGGATGAGAATGTAATCCATATTCAACAATCGAGGGATATAGATGATGTGAACATAATAGTAATTATGTTAAAAACTCCTGAGAGAGTGGTAATTCAGTTCGACAGTAGCAACAGTAACAACAGCAGTAGACCGGTATCACTGTTGGTAATACGGTTAGCAGGCCAAGTCCCATATGCATCTGATAGAGTTGTTCCGTACCAGTACAATGCTACTATGTTAGAGAATGGTCAAGAGGTTTTGTTGCCTACGACCAGTTCTGTTGTGAGTATTGCTGATGTTACAAAGGTGACTCGTCGCGGTCGTGTTTTTGGGCCTGTGTTCCCGAAGGATGTAGAGAATGTCAGTAAGAAGGTGGAGGTGCATGTAGTAGATCCAGTTAGTGCTCCAAAGTGTCAGTCTGGTGAACCCAGCAGTTTGAAGCCTAATAATGATGATGAGGTACTCCATTTAATAAAGAAAAGTGAATTTAATATGGTGGAGCAGCTGCTCCAAACTCCTTCCAAGATTTTAGTGTTGTCTCTGCTCATGAATTCTGAAGCACACAGAGAAGCATTGCAAAGGGTATTGGAGAAAGCTTATGTGGAACATGATGTAACAGTAGACCAGTTTGATCATATTGTGGCTAATATTACTTCCTGCAATAATCTGAGCTTTTGTGATGAAGAACTTCCTGAGGAAGGAAGAAATCCTAACTTAGCGTTGCACATATCGAAGAATTGGAAGGAGGATGTGTTGTCAAATGTGTTGGTTGATACCGGCTCTTCTTTGAATGTACTCCCGAAGTAAACTCTTTCCAAATTACCGTATCAATAAGCTCCAATGAGATACAGTGGCGTGATCGTCAAAGCTTTTGATGGTTCTCGCAAAACTGTTATAGGAGAAGTGGACCTTCTAGGGAAGATAGGTCTGAGTGATTTCCAAATTACTTTCCAAGTAATGGATATCCACCCGCCCTATAGCTTCTTGTTGGGAAGGCCGTGGATACATGAGGCGGGAGTTGTGATGTCAACTCTGTATCAGAAATTGAAGTTTGTGAAGAATGGTAAGCTCGTTATCGTTGGAGGAGAGAAAGCTTTGTTGGTGATACATTTGTCATATTTCTCATATGTTGAAGTTGAGGAAGATATTGGAACTCCGTTCCAAGCTCTATCTATTGCTGAAGAAAAGAGAGTTGGGGCACCCATGTCCTATTTTAAAGACGCGCAGAAGATTGTTGAAGACGGTAATTCTGACCATTGGGGTCGGATTGTAGAGGTCGCCAAGAACAAGAGCAGAGTTGGTTTGGGATTCCAACAAGGGTCGTCAGTTGAAGATGTGCAACCCAGTTTCCGTAGCTGAGGGTTCATTCATGGTAATGAACAACACTCAGCTGCAGTGATCGAGGGGGATGAAGGTGGAGACTGCACCAATTTTGTGACGCATGGAAAAGCTTGCAACAATTGGACCGTTGTCGATGTTCCTATTATTGTTCATCATTCTAAGTAATTGCTTTATTGTTTTTGAAAATCCTTCTCCTATGCCTAAGAGAGAAGTGAACATTGTTTGGCATCTTTTAATTTGATCATTAATAAAATGCAATTCTATTCATCCACATCTATGATGTTTTTATTTTTTGCCTTTCTGAAAATGGAAATCACCAAAAAACATATATGAATAAACAATAATTGTCCATCTGCATAATATTTGGTCACAATTAACTTCTCTAAAATAAAAATATCAAATCATTATGCAGGTTGGTTTCTAAACCTATTGAATACAATGATCCTACTCCTACTCCAAACTTTGAATTCCCTGTGTTTTAGGCTGAGGAAGAAAGTGATGAAGAAGTGTCTGGTGAATTGTCTCGCTTACTTGAGCACGAGGAAAAAGCCATTCAATCGTTCGAAGAGCAGATTGAGTTAGTCAACTTGGGTTCCGAAGATGATATGAAGGAAGTTAAGGTTGGGTCTCAACTATTTCCAGAGGTTAAGAAGGGGTTGGTTGATCTTCTCCGAGAGTATTCAGATGTGTTTGCTTGGTCCTATCAAGACATGCCTGGTTTGGATGTTGAGATTGTGGAGCATAGATTGCCGTTGAAGCTAGAATGCCCGCCAGTCAAGCAGAAGTTAAGAAGGACTCATCCTAACATGGAAGTGAAGATCAAAGAAGAAGTGTAAAAGCAGATTGGTGTTGGTTTCCTTGTTACTACTGAGTATCCGTAGTGGGTGGCAAATATTATGCATGTTCTTAAGAAAGATGGAAAAGTCCGTATGTGTGTTGATTATAGAGATTTGAACAAAGCTAGTCTGAAAGATGATTTTCCTCTACCACACATTGATATGTTGGTGGACAATACAGCTAAACTCAAAGTCTTTTCATTTATGGATGGATTTTCCGGTTATAATCAGATCAAAATGGCACCTGAAGATATGGAGAAGACCATATTCATTACACCTTGGGGAACATTATGTTATAGAGTGGTGCCTTTCGGTTTAAAGAATACTGGTGCAACTTACCAGAGAGCAATGACCAATCTTTTTCATGATATGATGCATAAAGAGATTGAAGTCTATGTTGATGATATGATTGTTAAATCCAATGATGAAGAAGAACATGTTGAGCATTTGTTGAAGCTATTCCAGGGATTGAGGAAGTATAAACTCCGCTTGAATCCCAATATGTGTACATTTGGTGTTCGTTCTGGTAAGTTGTTGGGCTTTATTGTAAGAGAGAAGGGTATTGAGGTTGATCCTGCCAAGGTCAAAGCAATACAAGAGATACCTACACCTAAAACTGAGAAGCAAGTAAGAGGTTTTCTCGGCCGCTTGAATTATATCTCAAGATTCATTTCGCATATGACTGCCACATGTGCGCCTATATTCAAGCTTCTTCGGAAAGATAAGTCTTGTGATTGGACCGAGGGTTGCCACAAAGCTTTTGACAGTATCAAAGAGTATCTGCTTGAGCCTCCGATTCTGTCTTCGCTTGTTGAAGGAAGACCGTTGATCATGTATTTGGTTGTGCTTGAAGAGAGTATGGGTTGTGTTCTAGGTCAGCAATAAAAAACTGGAAAGAAAGAGTATGTTATTTACTACCTCAGTAAGAAGTTCACCGACTGTGAGACTCGGTATTCTATGCTAGAGAAACCTTATTATGCATTGGCTTGGGCTGCTAAGCGTCTACGCCAGTATATGTTAAATCATACCACTTGGTTGATATCCAAAATGGATCCAATAAAGTATATTTTTGAGAAGCCTACTTTAACTGGGAGGATTGCTCGTTGGCAGATGTTGTTATCCGAGTATGATATTGAATACCGATCTCAAAAAGTGATCAAAGGTAGTATCTTGGCTGACCATTTGGCTCACCAACCAATTGAAGATTAACAGTCAGTGCAGTATGACTTTCCTGATGAAGAGATCTTATACTTGAAAATGAAAGATTGCGATGAACCATTGCTTGAAGAATGGCCAGAACCTGGTTTCCATTGGGGCATGCTATTTGATGGAGTTGTTAATCAATATGGTAATGGCATTGGGGCAGTGATTATTACTCCTCAAGGAACTCATTTTCCATTTACAACTAGATTGACTTTCAAGTGTACGAATAATATAGCTGAGTATGAAGCTTGCATTATGGGGCTTGAAGAGGCCATTGATCTCATAATCAAATATTTAGACGTCTATGGAGATTCAGCTTTAGTTGTGAATCAAATCAAAGGTGAATGGGATACGAATCAACCCGGTTAGATACCATATAGAGATTATGCGAGGAGGATTTCAACTTTCTTTACAAAGGTTGAGTTTCATCATATCCCTCGAGATGAAAATTGAATGGCAGATGCTCTTGCAACGTTGGCTTTAATGATTATGGTGAAGTATTGGAATGAGGTTCCCAATCTGACTGTGATGCATCTTGATAGGCCAACTCATGTATTTGTTGTTGAAGAGTTCAAAGATGAGAAACCGTGGTACTTTGATATCAAATGTTTTCTCCAAAGTCATATTTACCCGCATGGGGCATTTTTGAAAGATAAAAAGACTTTGAGGAGATTAGCCGGCAATTTCTACCTAAATGATCGTGTAGTTTACAAGAGAAAATTCGATATGGTTCTGCTCAGATGCGTGGATAGACACGAAGTAGACTTATTGATGACTGAAGTCCATGAAGGTCCCTTTGGTACTCATTCCAATGGACATGATAAGGAGAAGAAGATGTTGAGAGCATGTTACTATTGGATGACAATGGAATCTGACTGTTGCCAGTTTGTGAAGAAATTCTACAAGTGTCAAATATATGCAGATAAGATTCATGTTCCTCCGACACTTTTGAACGTCATTTCCTCCCTATGGACCTTCTCCATGTGGGGAATTGACATGATTGGCATGATTGAGCCCAAATTTTCTAACGGACATCGTTTCATTTTGGTGGCTATTGACTACTTCACAAAGTGGGTTGAAGTTGCACCATACGCGAATGTAGCCAAGTAAGTTGTTGTGAGGTTTATCAAGAATCAGATCATATGTCGTTATGTTGTGCCAAATAAGATCATTACTGATAATGGATCTAACTTAAACAATAATATGGTGGAAGCTCTTTGCAAAGACTTCAAGATTGCACACCATAATTCTTCTCCCTACAGACCTAAGATGAATGGGGTTGTTGAAGTGGCAAACAAGAACATCAAGAAGATCATTCAGAAAATGGTTGTGACGTACAAGGATTGACATGAGATGCTCCCATTTGCTTTGCATGGGTATCGTACATCCATCCGCACTTCAACAGGGCCAACCCCTTTCTCACTAGTTTATGTCATGGAAATTGTGCTCCCAATAGAGGTGGAGATCCCATCATTGCGTGTATTGATGAAAGCCAAGTTGACTGGAGCTGAATGGTGCCAGACCAGGTATGACCAGCTGAATTTGATCGAAGAGAAGAGGTTAACTGCCATGTGTCATGGTCATTTATATCATCAGAGAATGAAGAAAGCATTTGATAATAAGGTTAGGCCTCGTGTGTTCAGAGAAGGTGATCTTGTGCTCAAGAAGATTTTATCTTTCAAACCAGATTCTAGGGGAAAATGGACTCCTAATTATGAAGGCCCATATGTTGTTAAGAGAGCCTTTTTAGGCGGTGCTTTGGTTCTTACAACTATGGATAGTGAAGAATTCACTCGTCCTGTGAATGTTGATGCAGTCAAGAAATACTTCGCCTAAAAAGAAAATAATAACTTGCTAAGTTGAAAACCCGAAAGGGCGGCTTAGGCAAAAATGAGCGTCTCGGTGGATTGAAAACCTAAAAGGGTGATCTAGGCAAAAGTTAGAGACATAAAACAGAAAATTTATCCCGATAAATTGAGTACCCAATCTTGGGGCAATTTATGCAAAAATTAGGGATCATGGCAAGTAACTGAATCCAATTGATCTTCAGTCTAGAAGACTTTCTTGAGCACAACGTTTGGTTCTGATTCATCTTCAGCCAAAGCCAAGAGCACCGTGGATATTAAAGGTGGTACAAGGATTAGTGATCATTGTATTCAAAGTAGCCCTTTTCCATGTAAATTACCATTTTCAACTTTTGTAAATATTTATGCAGTCTTGTCATTTACAGACTACCATTCTATTAAATAAAGTTGAGCTTTTATCCAATTGTTTCCACTATTATTTATTCAGCCAAATAGAATTAAATTTTATTATGATCATTCTAAAATTAAAGTTTTAAAATAAAAAGCATGTTTTCCTAAATAATAAAAGCAGTTACTTTTAAAAAGCAATTACAGGAATATCAACAACGGTTTGAAAACGGTAAGCCCTAAATGTAAAGCATTATTGGTTTTCCCCAAGCAGTTGGCGTGATCTCTATTTATTTCCCAGCAGCATTTCAGCATCTCCAACCGGGTTTCGTTGGTTTCCCCATCTGAGTTTGTGATTGCCTTCCTCGAGTTGTAGGTGCGTTATCGCAGCAGTTTGCATAGATTCAACAAATTTTGTTCCCCTGCAAGTCGCCATCAGAGTTGTCCCTAACTCTTGAGCAGTATTTTTGGCCCTCTGCAAGGAATATCTCCCATTTGATATGATGTTGACTTAAAAAAATCCCCGTAGAATTGATAATGCAGTTTCCTCAGTAGATCCGCTCCTCTTTTCCCCAGCCAGGGTTGAGCCTTTGAGGTGGCCGATTCTCTCCAGCAGTTGTTTCCCTCCTGTGAGGATTGGCGGAGTACTGTATTGATGACGTAATCCAGTGACATTTGTATCCTTTGTGATCATTTTGTCAGCATAATCATCATATACATATACATATACATATACATTTGTTTCATTATTGCATTAATAATACACTTTGAGATTCATTGTTTCTCTGATCCTCTGCTACAGTGGTATACTTTTTACCCACGTAGATTTGGTTTGTTTGTCCTCTTTCAATTGTAGAGTGTCAGCCCACTAAGCAGAAATAATTTAACCTTTCTCATTCCCCGCTAAGTTACTTCCTCGTGGATGATAATTATTTCAGCTTCCTCCCCAGTTGATAGTCTGGATGGAACCACTCCCCTTGAGTTATATTCTCATTGGCTTGAGTCTTTGATTGACCGTTTCTTTCTAGATCTTAGCTAGATAGATGTGTTTGGTCCCCTGAGAATTTACTACCCAATAACTGGTAATATTATTCTCAATTTGCAAGTATTTCACTTTTTTTTGCCCAATACCTGGCAAAAGTACCCCTTTTCTCCCCAGCGGATTCGTTTCTCGCATTTCTCCAGTAAGTTTATCCTTGATATGTTCATCTTAACCGATGACGGATATTTTCTTCCCCTACTTTGAGTTTATCCTTGATATGTTCATCCTAACCGGTGACGAATATTCTCTTTTTGGTATTCTACCTAGTAAAACGGTAGTTGTAATCCCTATTTTCTTTCCCCAGAGAGTTAATCCTTGATATGTTCATCCTAACCAATGATATATTTCCTCTTCTTTGCGGTCTTCTGCCCAGTAACCGGTAGTTGTAAATCTTGCTTCCCCTTGGAGTTTATCCTTGATAAGTTCATCTTAACCGGGGACGGATATCCTTCCTAATGTGCCCAGGTGAGTCTATCCTTGATATGTTCATCTTAACCAATGACGGATATTCTTCCCCTTTGAGTCTATCCTTGATATATTCACTTTAATCAGTGATGGATATTCTCTTTCTTTGCGGTCTTCTGCCCAGTAACCGGTGGTTGTAAATCCTATTTGGCTTTTCCCCAGCAAGTTATTCTTTACCCAGTAACTGGTAATGAATACACCTCCTAGTTTCCCTCTGCGAGTCATCCTTGATATGTTTACCCTAACCGGTAACAGATGTCCTCTTTTCCAGATTATGTTATTTCCTTATCCAGTAATCGACAATGGATAATATATTTATGTTACTCTTGTGTTGAAGTTCATTTCTTCCCCAGTAGAGTTTGAGTGCGTGTTTCCTCAGTGAAATCGTCGTTTCCTGCTTAGGTCGGGTATTTCAGTTTTATTCTGATCTACCAGTTTCCCCTGCAGATGTTCTTTTTATTCTCCGGCAGAGTCTTTCCATTGATTTATTTTCATGGAATCCCTCGTATCCCCCAACAGTTTTAAGTCGTAGCCTGGCCTACGCATAACTTCTTATCCCCTAGAGTCTATGTCTCCCCAGTGAGTTTTCCTTATGGAATGCATTACACTCCTGTGGACTTTCAGTCTCTTCGGATTCTTTTCCTTTGTGGCAACATTTTCCCCACAGAGATTATTTTTGCATTAATATCATATGCATCATGAGGTCTCTTATGGACCAAAATTTGTTTATATATATTATTATTTAAGTCCTTTCTACTGAGTTGATACGAAGATTTTAACCTTTGTCTCCTCAGTTGGAACATCCTTAAATAGGGGCAGCTGTAAGACCCCAATTTTGATCCTAAGATCCCTCATGCTATTCTCAACATATGCCCTAACATTGGGATCACACTTTGGCATCCTCTTTACCCCTCATTCATTGGGTTTGCATTGGGAGAGATCACCAAGCACCATTTGATTGTATCATACTTCATTTTTTCTTTATTTAATAACCAAAATACCAAAACTATGTCATTGTATAGCTTAACTCTTTTGTAGGTAGTGCACATGCTCATCTATGCTCTATCAAGCTCACATCTAGAGTTTAAGACCTTCATTGCAAGGATCTCAATCAAGAATTGGTTTACTATGGCTCTAAGTATCATATATGAATCCCCATGATCTTCACATGTTATTTTGATCAAGAAATCATCAAGAGTTTGGAATTGGTTTTCCTTAGAAACCCTAATTCATTTGGGTATCTTATGTAACTTCTTCAACAAGTTTCTTCAACAATTGATCAAATATTTCAAGGGATACTTCACATTACATCATCTTATGCATATATGATCCTCCATGAGCCCCAAACGTCAAGAGAATATCAAGCTAGCAAGTTGGTTCATGGTGGTTGATCAGAAAAAGTCAACTAATCAAAACCGGGGTTCCCTAGAATCTATCTCCTACAATTTTTCTCATATTAAAATTATTCCAAGATAAAATTTACTCTAAATGACACTCCAAACAACTTTTATGTTGAGGTCAATAGATAGTTTTGCTTGGAAAGTCATTTTTATGGTGAAAGATTATAGGTCATTTTGTTTAAACCATAATTTGGAGGTTAACTTCCCAAGACCATAACTTGCTCAATTTTTATGATATGAAAGATATTCAAGTTTCATAATCAAATTCAAGATTTCTACTTCAAGTTTTATGTTTGAATTAAGTGAAAATTCAACTTTTAAATGCATATGATATGAGTAAAGATTATAGGTCATTTTGGGCCAATACCATTGAACAAGTGATTTTCCTCAACTTCTAAAATGCATAACTTCTTCATGTTAAATCCAAATGAGGTCCAATTTGTGACAAATTTGAAGGAATTTGAGAGAGCTACAACTTTTATGAAGGAATGTTTCTCATTTAAAGCCCAAATAAAAAGTTATCCAAGGTGGAAGAAGTGAACATATGGCTTGATACTTAGAAAATATTTTGACATGTTTGATTTTCCAAACTTCCACCTCAAAATTCATCATGGTCCAAGCTTCAAATGAAAAAGTGTTCAACATGAAAGTTGTTCCTCTTGATCTAACCTTTCCAAAAAGTCCAAATCACGTCATTTGAACAAAGAATGAATGACTTGAGCATCGCTTAAAGTTGAAGGACCATTTGGAAAATTTGAAGTTCCATTTCTCACACACGAATGCATGGCCTTTACACATGATTTCAGCATTGCTTACACTCATTTTTGGACCTAAATGCATCATTACATGGGCCTATCACATGCCTATGCATCCATGCAAAGGATATTACTATTTTTGGAATTTTGAAAGAAGTGTGCAATTATCAATCACTTGGCCTATAAATAGAGCCTCTCTTGCTCAAAATTATGGACCCTGGCGTGCAAGCTTTAAATCAGTAACCCTAAACCCTCACATTCAAAGGATAAGCTTGGTGATTTTCATTGAAAATCGAGTTTGAATCTCTCAACTGTTTTGAGATTGAAACTCCAAGAGTCCTCCTTCTTCCTTTATCCATTTCCACTCCATCAAGCATCTAAAGCAAGGCCAAACACAATTGAGAGAAAGATCGTGTCCATCTGAACCTCCATTGAAGGTGATTTTGAGAATTTTTCATATCTTCAATTCTCACTCAATTCTTCATTATTCTTGTTGATTTTTGGTTGTCTGAAGTCCTACCAATGTAGGCAACAAGATTGAGTTTCTTAGAGGTCAAATCGAAGCAACTCAAATCATGATCCTCAAAATTCAACTCTCTGTATCTTTCTATATACTTGGAGTTAGGTAAAATTGAGGCCAGATTCGAGCTCTTGAGCATTTTTACTTTAAATTCATGTCCTCATTTTTTATTTTGGTGATGGTTAAAGGTGGACAAGTCCAGTGAGGTCAACCGGAGAAGAAGACCGGAGCCCTACCTGCGACGATGTATTGGCACGCTTCTGAACCACATGATCCTTCTATTTTGTTTTAATTTAGGGCGTCCAAAGTGATTACAACGTGTGTGGAACATTTGACTTGGTGTATGGTGGAACGAGCGCTCAAATCCACTTGATCTTCCACCTCAATTAATGAGGGAGATCAAGTGGTCCACGTTTTTTTGTATTTTCTGATTTTTATTTTAATTGTTTTATTTTCATTAATTCATATTAATTTTAATATTGATCCAAAAAATATGGGACCTTCACCAAAAATTCTCAAATATTTTTCTCTTTCATTTTCTGAATTAAAATTATTTTTTGGATCAATATTATTATTTTTCATGATTTAATTGTTTTTATGTATATTTTTAATTGTTAAAAAATACTTTTAAGTTTCCAAAAATTATGAAATTTTCTCCCCAAGGTCCTTTGACCCATTTATTTGGTGTTTTGAAGAGGTTTTAGGTCTTTGACCAACCATATTTTAATTTAATGCATTTTTAAGTATTTAATTGTAAATAAATTGTGTTGAGCTATTTTTGTTGACTTGTTGAGTTTGACTATTGTTGTTGGGCCTTGGTCAAGGTTGATTTGACTTTATTGGATTAAAATCATTGGATTTAGGGGGTTGATGGAATGTACACTCCATCTCCAAAATGAATGAATGATTTTAATTTGATAAAAGTCCTCTCATGACCAATTTGAGTTAATTTCATTTCCCCTCCCTCTTTATCTTCAATCCCTTTCTATCCCATCCATTTCATTGACCTATCATATCTCTACATCCTAAGGTTAATTGGTTTATAAATCAATATAAGTATGGATGAGATTATGTCTACCCTTTTGCCATTTTCTTTTAAGTGTGGAATGTTTTAGGAGTATGGTTCATAATACCATATCTCTAACATGCATTAACACTAAAATTTCTATTGCCTCGCCTCAAATAGTTGTGACTTCTACATAAGTCCAATT
Organism: Lathyrus oleraceus; assembly: GCF_024323335.1. NCBI lineage: Eukaryota > Viridiplantae > Streptophyta > Magnoliopsida > Fabales > Fabaceae > Lathyrus > Lathyrus oleraceus. The sequence goes on from NC_066580.1 coordinate 123,247,559, forward strand.
ACGATTGCTTAACATAACGTTAAATTTTGACCCAAAAGCATAACATTCTAGTAAGTGAGATTGTAAGTCTCCCCCCTTTCATGGTATTGTATGGAAACTTGGACTTTTTTCCTTCCTTTGGAAGATGTCTTGGTTCAAGGATCCATGCTTGTGAATAGAGGGTTGAGTGTTCTCCAAAGAATGACTTAAACAATTGAAAAGAAAAAGCAATACTAACTTCTAACCAACTAACATTTGACTAACTTTTAATTTCAAGTCATTTACCTTATCCACTTTAAATTCAAGTCTTTATCGTTTGCCATTATTCATACCATTTAACTTGTTTACTTTAATGCCATTTTCAGTTTGCTCACTTGAGTCATATCTTGTGATTATATTGTGATTGTATATGCTTGCTTGTGTATTTTTGTTTGTGTTTGTGGTCTTTTGACCTTAATGTACATAATAATAACAAAAACCCTAAAAAAGGATTTGTGTGGACTGTTGGATTTGATCTGAGACATTGGACTTAGAATTAAGCAACATTCCCTATGCAAAAAGGACTTGGTCAATGCCAACTTTTCTGAAGCCAGTCATTGTGAATTGAACTTTCATCTGAAGCAAGTTATTGATATCCCTTTTGAGTTCACCTGAAACATGGTCTTAATGAAGATGTTACTTTGAACCTGTGTCTAATGCTTTATTCTGAGCTATTCAAGGATTATTTCATCTGATACATGGGGAAGATTATGAAGAAGACTATAGATTTGCTAGCTTGGATGTTGCTATCTTTATTTGATGCCTTTCTCTTCACCTTGCTATTTGTGTATTGATATAGCTTGATTCTAAAGTCCAAGGGAAAATTGGATTTCCATATGACATTCTTGTCTATTGGATTGCATCCCATTGGTCATATCTTTTCAACTCTTAACTTTTAAATTTTTGCTTAGGATTAGTCTCTTCATCTCCTCCCACTTCTTTAATTTCAAATCTCTCCCTCCTTTAAAAAACTTATTTGCTTGTGATTTATGAACTTTGACTCTTTATTAAAAATTAGAAACTTTAGCCTTATGTCATTGCATTTTTGAACTCTTTTTCTTAATCAAATTTGTAAATGAATATAACCATATTGACTTAAAATTTCAAAAGATAAAAAAAACTAACACCCATTCAAACTCTTTTGGGCCTCTTGTGCCTCTTTCAAACTTAAAATTTTGTTAAAAGCAACTCACTCACTTTGAAATTGTTACCACGAACTACGAGGTTTTGATCCCTCATTTTATGTTGGTACGCAGGCACAAGTCCGAAGGTCTTGTCAAACGAAAAAATATAATTAATGAATTCTTTTCTCATCCCCACACTTTATTTATTGCAAACATCATTTTATACCAAAACACATGTACACACAAAAAATGGCTCCCTAGGAGTACCTAGGACACTTTGGGTGATAACACATTCCATCTGTGTAACCAACCCCCTTATCTGTAATCTCTGGTATTTTATTAGTTTTGATCTGAAAACTTCTTATCTTTGGGTTTTGTTCGTACTTTTCCCTTTTCCCTTGGAAACAATAAAAGCGCGGTAACGACTCTGGTTTAATTTACGTTAAGTTTATCTATAGCTTAATGGTCATGGATTTACTACTACACTTACAAAGCCTTTGGGCTTAGTGTCTTATGAAGTCCATTAGCATGGGGAAAAGGACATGGAACTCAGATTATCCCTCATTCATTTGTTTTCAGCTTGTCTAACCTCTCTCTCTCTCTCTCTCTCTCTCTCTCTCTCTCTCTCTCTCTTTCTCTCTCTCTCTCTCTCTCTCACAATCGCCCCTCCCATTGGAAGCCCATGAGTGCATAGTGTGTAGGGAAAGAGGCTTATGCTCTTGTTATAGCAAGCTTCAAGGTGTAACTTGATCAACAATGGAGGAGTTGGAGCTTTGAGTGTGGTGAGGGTGAAGAGAGATTGAAGATGAATTGCAGAGTGAATGGAGAGAATTCAATGTGATTTTTGCAGAGTGAGAGTGGTTGAAAGTGATTGTAGGGTGAGTGTGTTTATACAAATGAATTGGAGCTAGCAACTTTGGGAAGCTATGGGAAAGTTTGATGAAGGTTAAGGAAGGGTTTAATGTTCGTTGATTCAAGGAGTAAATCAGTAATGAAATTAACCATGTTAACTGACAGTTAGTTTAGTTATTTTGAATCAGTTTGCGAGTTAGGAGGTTAGTGTGAATTAGGACTTGATAATTAGTAGCTTCTAAATTGTTAGTAAAATGACTTGGATAGTATGTTAGAAATGTATTTGATGTTAATTGAAATTAGGTTAGTTATATTGATGCTTAACTAAAATGTTAGGGAATGTTAGCAAAGAGTTAAAAGCTTGTGTTATTCGTTCGAAATGTCAGTTACTTGATGGAGAATGAGTTAGTTATAGTTAGTTAAGTTGTTATTGGACTATTATATATTAGAGAATATAGGAGTTAGAAGTTCAGTTAGGAAGAGGTTAGTTAAAAGAGATTGAGTTAGTTGGGTAATGAATATGAATGGATTGTTAATGAATTGATTAGATAGCTAGTAAAATTGGATCAACATGAAGTTTGCTTAATTGTTATTTGGTTTGTCATCAATTTGAAAAAGAAGAACAATCAGGATGCAAATGAAATTGAAATTTGGAATTGTATTGGAAACTATGTTGATTTGTTATGGTTTGTTGGAGTGTTTGAGGAAACTAGCTAATTGATATCAATGTTGATGTTTAGTAAGTTAGAGTATAAGTGAACTTCTTGAATTATTATGGTTGTTGTGTTAGAATTATTATGTCAGAGCATGTTAGTTAGATATGTTTGAATGTAGTAGAAGTTGATTATACTGAATGGATCTATGGTGTATACGTGTCATTTTACTTGGATTGCATAAATTGCAATGAGGGTGATGCAATTTGGTTTGTCTTAGTTATGATGATGTGTACATGTATGGTATGAATATTGTTTTTATGCATTGTATGTGTGTATGTGTGTGCTAGTTTATTGAACATGACATGGTGTGTATTGTTGCAGGGTTGGTGCTTATTTGGTGCAGTGAATTTGACTTGGCTTGAGAATATCATCATCAAGGCATGGCGTACAAAGTTGGCATGTGTGACGGACAAGAAAAGTTAGAATGAATCAAGAACACGGAACAATGGAATGTCTTAAGGGTGAAGATAGAAGTAGGCTAGGTTTAGGATTAGTTTAACTTTGGTCAACTGCTTAACCAAAAAGTCAACAGTTGACCAAAAGTCAACTCTATGTCAAATGTAGCTTTTTTGCATGAAATCTTGTAATTAGGCTTTTTTAATTTATATTTATGACTTTGTAATGACAATTGGACCCCTTGAATGAGATGTGTAACTTGTTCTTCAAGAAAAACATTTTTTCCTCCAAATTTTGAATTTGAATTTGAACTTGCACTTTGAATTTTCAATGCTAAGCCTTGAACCCAAAAACAAATAGCCAATAAACTAAGCATGTAAAATCTCCAAAGAGAATGGTCAACAAAAAGTCAACCTTCCATGGTTGATTTTTGTTGACCAAAGTCAAACTTGAAAAGTGACCTTCAAATCCCAATGCCATGATGTAGTCAACATGACCCAAAATGTCTAGACCAGTATTACGGTTTCTCAAAGACTTAAATAAAGAACAAAGATCATCCAAAACCTTGTTCTGCCCATAGCTAAAAGTCAAGATGAAGCATAATGAAGTCCACAAGCTTGCAAACCATAATTCAGTGCCTTGTATCTTTATAAGAAAAAACCTTTGAATCAATGATGTCATTTGAAAAAATGCAATTATAAATGAATGATCTAAATGACTATGAGTATGTAGATGAACCATGGACCAAGAGCCAGATTAAAAGTGAAAAAAGTAGGGCAAATTTTGGGGTATGACAACACCCAATATACGCTTACACCTAAACACATTCTTCATATATATAGCCCCTCACCTCACATGAGAGGGACTCCTAAAACCACCATAAAGCAATATCATACATGGCTTCTCGCTTTCGTGGGAAAGCCCTAACCACCATACATTGTAATATACCTACTAAGGCCTTTGAGTTCATATGTCTTTGTAGGAGGAAAACATACACATGTATTTTTTAGCAGTATAATCAACAATGAAACGCTTCTTCCTATTTTTGACCAATTTTTTTACAAAATTCATACACATATAACATATGAAGGAAATTGTTAGACTTTAAAATAATCATCATAAAAACTTTTAGGTTATGGTGCAATGTTCTGGTTACCTACACGCAACTTAAAACTTTGTCAGTTAAATCCTGGATGGATATAATTTTAATGAACTTTCATCTTGAAATTAAGAATAGTTAATACACAAGTATTTGATTTCTTTAGTTTACTCCCACCTTTTTTATTATGCCAAAGGGGATGAAGTATACTCTCAGAGGATCCAACTAACAATCTTCCTAGTGTTTTAACGACAACAACACTAATGAGTGATGAAATCGGTGGTAGTATATTTCCATCTCTTTGATTATGGTGTTTGCATTGAAGATATATCAAGCTGCATCAAGTACAAGATTCAAGGTTCCAATAAAATGCTTATATGAGTGATACATATGGAAAATGAACTTGAAAGCTTCGAAATTATAAAAGAACACACACACACACACATATGCACGTGCACACACACACAAAACATATTTTGAAGCCTTTTTTATAACAAAATACCTAAAAATGTTTTTAAGATCTAGCCAATTGATTAAGAGATAGTAAGCTTTATTAGAAGAAAGCTTTGAACTAGCTAATTGGTTAGATCCTAAGGCTAATCGACTAAATGAAGTATAATTGATTATGACAGTAGCTTAATGATTGGTAATAACTCTCTATTCAAACCTTCCATATTGGGCATAAATAATTAGTTATTTTAAGTACATAATCGATTAGACTTAAGACCTAATCGCCTAGGCAACTTAATTAGCCCATGGATCGTTTCCTTTTTAAGCCAATTTTTTCCTATATAAATGAGGCACCTCCTCACTTCATTTCATACCAGAATTCAATATTTCTCTAAGTCATCTCAGTTTCTCTCTCTCTCTCTCTCTCTCTCTCTCTCTCTCTCTCTCTCTCTCTCTCTCTAAATATTTTATTTTTACCAAATTTGTCTTAATGCCTTGTGGGTTAAAACTGCTTGTGAGGAAATAGTTGTATTGTTATCGTGTCATTGTTGTTATTTTCAAGAGTATGATACTCTTGAAGAATTGAGTTCGAATCTTGAGATAAACCATTTGAAAATATTTGTTTGATTACAAAACTCGGTATGGAAAAAAAAATTTGGTTATTGAGTTAAACTTTTAAAATCTCGACTTGGTTTGTGAGTTCAACCTGTGAAAAAGCTCACTTTTGGTTGGGGATAAATGAGTGTAAAGTCTCTTGATTGACTTGTATTAAAGGTTCATAGGCATAATATGTAAAAGCTAAATATTATATTCAAATCTCAAGAAAATCTCTTGGGGATAGGAGAAGGCCAACGTTCGGTCAAACTTAGATAATCTGTGGGTTTCATCTCTCTAACCTTTATCTTTTAATTTGTGCTATTTACTTTACTGCTTTTATTTCCCACTGTTTTTTATTCCGATCTTAAAAATGCTAACATTATTTGCTTCTTAAGTAATTAAATCTCTAAATTAAACATGAATTTTGAATACCGTAATTCACCTCTTCTTGGGATTGGATTCACTTGTCCAACAACTTCAAGAATAATTCTCAATTAATTTTTTCACTTTCTTTTTTATTTTACTTTTCACTATGACAATTTATCTTCTGTTGCCAAATGGAAACACCGTCACTGTAACATTGATTTCAAGCTAAATTCCTCTTCGGATTATCCCTGTTACTTGGACTAAATCACCATTCTCTATTTTCTTATACTATCCACTTAAGATAAAACTATTCGAGACTAGACTAAAACCTAGTCATCAGAGATTCAGCAAAAAACGTATGACACACTTAATATAGTCAACCCTCACCCTCGCCAACAATGGCTATCATGAGAGGGGTGAAGACAAAGGCCAAACACAAAAAACCAATCACATATTCATTCTAATGGTTATAATTTTAATCATAAAGTCATTCTCTTCAGATTCTTATAGAAGAACTCTTAAATCAAATAGAACGGGAGACAATATTTTATTCTACATATGTTCAATTTCTTCCTCATTCTCTTATTTAGACATTGGAGTGTTTGTAAATATCATTATCGTCATCGATTAACATAATCGCTTACTCATCATCTTTAAAGTTATCTTCTCAATCTAATATCTATTGCAATGTTAAACAAATTTGAATTTCACACATATGGGTGTTCAAAACCGAACCAGTCTAATAGAAAACCGTAAAGCAAAGAAAAGCAAACCAAAACCGTAAAACACGCATTTGGTTTGGATGTGTTTGAGCCATTTTTTTAACAAAACCACACAGTTCAGTTCGGTTTGCAATTTGTATTTTACAAACCAAACCAAACCAAACCAAACCAAACCAAACCGCATTACGTTACAACCCAAATTTTACTTATTCCACATCCAACCCAAAACCTAAACCTATTATGCTTTAGCCTTATGATTACGAACGACTTTATCTTACTCACACTTAAGGTTTATCACGCCTTCTTCTCATTTTATTTGTCATGTACATCTCTCTTATTCTAATTTAATATATCTTCTTTTATTCTTTCTTTTTCATCTTCTCATTTTATGCTTTTGTTATCTTTTTGAAATATATTTTTATCGCACATTTCTTCTCTAGTCTCGTCTCTCTTATATTGTTTCTTTTTCATCTTCTTTAATCTCTTATCTCCTCTATTTTTATCCGTTTCATTATAATGTTCTGGATATTGTTTTATACTAATATTTTATGTTTTTTATTCCACTATTGTCTAATCTGATTTTTGTATATTGAATGGGATATTATTGTCCAAATATGATGAGTTTTGTTGTTACTTGGCAATATATAAAACTATGAATGACTAATCACATAGTTATGTTGTTCTCTATATGTGTATGTATATCTCAATAAAAATCTTGTTAAAAACTGAATCAACCGAACTAACCCAAACTACATTGATTTGATTTGGTTTGGTTTTATTTCTAAAAGTCAACCAAACCAAACAAAACTGCATTATTTTTTCTTTTGTGGTTCGAATGACATTTAGCGTTAAAATCGCTTAAACTGCACCACAAATACCCCTACTCACACATAAAATAACCGCAAACACCCATACTCGCACATAAAATAAAGGTACACTAACATATATTTTAGTAGAAAGGCTATAATTATTATTATCAGATTTTAAATCCTAGGTGTAATTATAATTCAGAGTAACATTCTTTGTTTTAACAAAAAAGAATTCATCAACACTATATATTTGTCCAATTTTTGACTTTTATATTATTATTTCCTCACCTAGAATCCATTTTCTCTTTTCTTGGACTAAATTTCTTATGACTGTCCATTGTGATTTAATCAATGTTTTAAAAACCGAATCAAATCGTCTGGTTCAATCGGTTGAATCGAGAATCGGAGATGAATCTGGTTGGATTAACCTTTCAAAATCGTTAATAGGTTAAAACCAGAGTAAAACCGGAAAAACCAGGTTGAACCGTCCAAAATCATTTAAACCAAAGAACCGGGGTCGATTTTGTAAAACCGTCTCATTCAAAAAAATGCATAAAATTGACTATTGTTTAAATTAATTTTTTTTTTTAATATGTCAATATCAAAACTTAACCTACATTGTCAATCACAAAAACAAATTTCGCACTTTTTTTATAACCATACGAATTTCTAAGTTTTGTCACTACATTATAGTTTTTCTTTCAACTATACTCCATCATCATCACATTGTCCCTTTCAAACATATTCATGATATCCAACTCAATATTGATTGTCGTTCAAGTCAATATTATTTATTGTTGTCAATTAACATTTATTTGTTGTAGTTCAACTCAAATTCGTTTTGTTTTTGTTTAATAAAGTATATTATATTATTTATTTTTGGTATTATCTTATTTAATTTATGTATTCTTAATTATTTGAATTTTATTTTAATTATTATATTTTATCATTTTAATTCTGTTTTGAATTAGTTTAACTTAGTTCATTATAATTCTTTAATTTGGTCAAATTATTCTTAAATGAATGTTAAAATGAAGGGTAGAATTATGTTATGTTATTATATGTATTATCGATATTGTTGTATTAAATTTGTAATATATTTTTGAAATAATTATTTTATTAAATTGTTAATATATGATTATGTATGATATATTTATAAAATTTAATTTTATATTATTAGTTTATTTAATAAACGATTCGATTGTATATCTAATCGGTTGTATCAATTGAAATTTAAACCACACATTTTAGCGGTTCAATCTTACTTCCGAGTATAAACTTTTCTATTATAAAAACAAACACTTTGGTTGAATGTAATGCCTACCTTTCTATTATAAAAACAAACACTTTGGTTGAATGTAATGCCTACCCTTCAAATATTTCCTTTAATATAATACTAGACACATCAAAAGTCCAAGAAACAATACATACAACCATACTTTCTTTTTTCCAATATAACAATGCCTACTATTTTAGAAGCAATGAAAAGCCTATTAAAGACTTTTCCTTTTTATAAAATGAAAATCAATCAACCAATAAGGAAACAAATATCCCGAAATTAATGCGTTAAAGAAGTTGAAAGGGCATGAAATGGGTCCCACAGTTGGTGACCAAAACAGATACGAAATTGAGAGAAAAAAAACAACCCACCGCCCCTTTATGGTATAGCCGCCACATTCCACTATTTAAATTTTGAATATTATTTTAAAGTCTTAACGTAGGAATTAAAGGGAACAATATCATAATATACTATATTGCAATTTGTATACAATTATTTGGTATTAATAAATGCTTACATACTGTTTATAGTCTTGTGAATATTCATTTTCTGAAGATGCAGTCTTGATAATTAAAAAAAATTGTCGCATTCCCTTATTGCCAAACCTTGGATGGTGACACCCAGGCACCTAGCTCCTAAATTTGGTCTTTTATAATAATAAATATTAAGTAGATTTTAAATTATGACTTGATAAATATAATTGTAATTAGACTGCTCAGATTTATTATAACATCATAAAATCTATTAATTTAGAGCTTAATTTCTAACAATAATATTTGTCTATATTTATGTTTTAATATAATTAATTTATTATTTATAAATTAATAACTTTTTTAAAAAATACATGTTATATCATATCTAATTAATTAGAAGCAAAATGTTATTAATTTAATGGAATCATAGTTAATTTAATTTATTTTTCAAAAACATGATTAATTAATGTAGTTTAATTAAACATTAAAATTGTATATGATTAACTTAATGTCATCTAAATGTAAAAAATGTTTTTGTATTATTGTTTGGAACAATCACCAATAATTAATCATATTTTTGTGTATGATTAATCAAACTTACCTTTTTTAATTGAAACTCAAGTTTCAATTCAACTTGGTAAAACAAAAAATATACTATTTTTTTTATTTACTATAACATTTTTAGTTCTCAATTATGGCGGCAATTCAACTTAGGACATCAATAAAAACAAAAGTGGCAGCAGTACAGAAATGGTTGCCAAATAAACGAGTTTAGCTTCATTTTATCATAAACAACACTAGCTAAAGACAAAAAAGTGGGGGATAAAACCAAAGTTATTATTCTCCTTAGAAAAGGATTAAAACATTAAAAGAGTTGAATTGGAGTTGAATTGGTTATGTTACAAAATAATGTTAAATTTGAAGTTTTAGGGTGATGAGAGAAGATTTTAGAATGTTTGCTATTTAAGAAAACAAATTAAAAAAATTATAAAATTATCCTTTAATTGGAACTCGTTGTAAATATTAATTTTTTGTCAAAAGAAAAAACACATTGCTAAACAAAAAAACATTCCTTTAAATATAACCTAAAAAGTTAATGTTTTAATTTTTTAGGTTTAGTTATTATTTAGTCATATAATATTAGTCTCTTTATTTTAAATTTAACAGTTTTGATTTCCTCTTTATTTTTACATTAAAAACTGAATTTATATTTATTTTTTAATAACATGTAGTTTATAATTTTTATTTTTAAAATTCTTTATTCTATCTCAAAATGTACAATCTTTCGCGAAGCGCATCGCACGTTTGCAGAAAAATGTGTTCGAACAAAGTTTTCAGCGAACTTTATTTATTTCAATGTAGGAATAGGAAAATATCGATAAAACATTTGAAAAAAACATGGTCTTCGCAATCATATTCGAGTTCGGGAGTCGATTATCTAAGGGGAATGTATTAACATTTCCCACTTCCGTTGTACTTAATGGAAACCTTTTAGTTAAACTTGCGATTTGAATGTTAGCTTATGTTAATTGTTTTCTTCTAGTGATTAAAATGAAAAGGGAAAAGCAAAGACATAACAATTTTCTATTTATTAATGTGTCTGACAAGATTGTGGGTCTTGCTCCTACGTATCTCTATATGAAATAGAGAACTCAAGACGTACGTAGTTCTGGGTAGAAAATATTTTTTAGTTGGTCAATTTTAGCGAAAGTTATTTTGTGTCAATCGATGGAAAACATTACTTATCTAAAACAGGTGAGGAGCAGACGTTTGTATCACATTGAGTGAATTTATAAATCAACATTCACGGAAAAATGTCAATTATCTCAACTCACACGATTGTGGACGAAACATTGTCTGACATCGTCTCGAGATAAAATATCTTTCATTTGTGAAAAGGTTTTTGATTATCAATCGCACGGTGGCGAGAAAAGAGTTTGATTGGTTGAATGTTTTTTATAAGTGAATGACGAATGCTCGATGAGAATGAGACACAAGCCTCGAGATCAAACATTCGGGGTTCCACCGAAATTCTAGATTCCAATGATCTTTTTTTATTCAAGGTTTTTAAGAAAATTATTTAATGGACGACAGACACTTGATAAGAACAAGACGCAGGCCTTGAAATCAATTGTTCAAGGGTTCTACTGGAATTCTAGACTCCAACTGTCATTTTTAGTCCAATTGTTCACGTGTTTTAGGAGCGAAAGAAAGAATGAATGGCTGACCCAAAACATGTGCCCCGAGACCAATCATTCGAGGGTTCCACCGGAATGCTAGATTCCAACGGTCCTCTTCTTTCGAGTTTGTTTAAGAAAAATGATTTGATATTACATTTGATTTAGGAAAAGGCACCTGATATTTAATCGAGATTTGATTCATGTAAGCAAAAAAAGTTTGAAGTTAATGAAAATGATAAATGGGAGATGGTGAGGTTTTGAAAACTAACTTGATGTTGATCAAGTGTTTGTCCTTGTTTGAAAGGTTAATTTTATTTAGATTTTTTATATTCATAGTATCTAGCTAATGGAAAAAAATGCGACAAAAATAAATAACAATTATAAATGAGGGGTGGGGCATACACTTGTCAGACGGGGAATAACAAAATGATAGACATACAAACTATTAAACAAGCAAATGTAAACACGAGGATCTCATTGTAAGAATACCCAAGAGTAAACCACGGGACTGGAAACAAACAGAAATCGAAAGCAACTGAATTTAGCTCTAAGCTAACTTAAAGTAGATTCATGTAGGAACCACTTTATAAAAATCGAATCTATGCGTCCAAACGAGTTTTTTTCGAAAGTTAAATTGGATTTAGACTCTGAAATCACGAAACAATGAGGCCGATTAATCAAATAATCTACTTACAAAATAGTCAATATCTAATCAAACTAATTAATTAAAATAAGAATCAATTAAATTAAAAACTAAATAAATGAAACAAATAAAAAAAACATGATGTGGGTGCAAGTATGAATATAATGGTATGAATATGAATGGTAAATTGGGCTCAATCTAATAACCATTATGAAACTTAACTTTATCATAAAGAAAATAAAAAAAATAAAAATAAAATTAAAATTAAAATTAAAAGAAAAAAACTTGGTTGGACCATAGGGGAAGCTCCCCAATTTACTTCCATGATGGTCAGTTGTTCAAAACTTATATATATATATATATATATATATATATATATATATATATATATATAAACAAAAACTAACACTAAACAAGTACATATATAAAGTCCCGCTATTGCAAAATTAATACAGACCGAAAAATAAAATTTAAAAAAAGAAAAGAAAAATAGAACTACATAACAAAATTAAGTAAATCATAAGTAGTAGAAACAAATATGTGAAGAACCCAAATAGAAGAATGAAAAACAAGGGTAACGCGTGAAGAAGACCTCTACACGATAGGCAGCGGCGAAATTGCAGTTGAGGATGCTTGGCCGGTACGATGGGTGTTGGATGGAATATGGTGCTAGTTCTGTTTAAGTGTGTGTGGTTTGAAGCTTCTCCAGCGAGGTTTGTTGGTTATCGATCTCCAATTTGACGAAGTCGGTAACACATTATTCTACCTGTTTTGTTGTTCTGTTTAGTAAATTAGATGTTTACATTTTTATTTCAATTTGTTGATTATCTTTGGTTTGCATCATTATACTCCATTTTATGTCTCCTTGTGGTAATTTTACTAGTTTCAGGTGTAAGGAAGAATACCGAAGGAATTGCCAAGGGAATCAGACGTTCCGGGCCCATCGGAAGAAGAAATTGGACATACAGTAGCCCTGACACGGCCACCCGTGTTGCCCAACACGGCCCGTGTCAAGAGAAGAGGGCCAGAGCCATAAAACAGGGAGCTGACACGGCCCGTGTCAGCCACCCTGGAAGGGGCGTGTTAGCCCTTGCAGCCAGACAACCAACACAGCCGGTCGTATTGCCTGACACGGCCAGTGTTAGCTTGGACACCTCATTTTCCAATTTTTGCTGTATTTTGGCACGGCTTGTCCCAGAGGGAATTTTGGACTTTTGCTATATCAAATTGGTGATCAGGAACTATTTAGGGGATTTTTGAATAGGAAGATGGGGACTTTTGACACGATTATAGATTTGGTACGATTAAGATTGAAGTGATCAAGAGCGACGAAGAAAGGAGGTCCTTCAAGAGCGGATGCGATTGAAGATCAACGGAATTCCTTTACTTTTGTAATGTCTAAATTTTATTTTATATCTTATTTGAATAATATGAGAGGCTAAACCCCCCAATGTCAGGGGGTGTCCCTTAATTGACCGTGTAATGACTCTGAATTGATGATTTCCTTAATATATGATGTTTGTTATTAATTTCACTGTGCAATGTGCACAACGCTTTCTTTATCAGAAAAATTAGGATTGTTATATGGTTAACAATTAACGGGATTGCAATTGTTAAGGTTTTTGTACAGTGAAATAATAATAGATGTCACCTAGGTCTAGGGATACCCTATGGTTACCGGTTTTATCTTGTTAATTTTTATTGTTTGGTTTCATTAAAATCGCCTAAGGACTTAGAGATTAAAATGAATGACCAAAGGTTTCCCTCTGAGGTCTTAGGAGGAAACAATTTTAAGATTCGATAATTGAACATTTTGAATTGTTAAGGAGATATACACTCAAGGATCATTACAGGAGATATTCATACACCATCCTTGGCATATTATTATAAATTATGAAAGGATTTATTCTGCTTTATTTTCTCATACAGTGACTTTTTACAAAACCCCAACTATTTGTTTTGTTCAATTGAGTCACAATTTAAACTTGTATTGATGCGCAATCCTCGAGATAGATCTTTGGAAAATATCCCTATTATTACTACATTGGCAAAATAGTACACTTGCTATTTTCCCAATCATGTTTTTGGCGCCGCTGCCGGGGATTTCCAAATATAAAGTTTAAATTATTTTAATTGAAATTTTGTTGCTCTGCAACTAAAACTTATTTTCTGTTATTTTAATAATTTATTTCGATTATATCAACTAATTTGTGTCTGATATTTGTATGCGAGGTAAGGCCTCAGTTGATTTTCTTTTGACGTAGAAATCGAAAGAACTTTGCGGGAAAGACTCAGACAAGCTCGATTGGCAAGACTAGAATTAGACGAAGAACAACCTTCCATTCATTCAGGTTCAGAAAGGGAGATCGAAATAATGGATGATAATCCACCGCCACCAAAAAGACTGTTGGGTGACTACGGAGGTGCAAATGCACCAATCGGCAGATTAACAATTGTCAACCAACCAGTGAACGTGGCTAATTTCCAGTTACATCCTAGTAGTATTAATCAGCTTGAAAGGAAGCATTTCACTGGAAAGGTAAATGAAGATGCAAACAAGCATTTGCAGAGGTTTCTGACCATGAGCAACACTATAAAAATTGATGGTCACACCGAAGAAGCTAAGAAATTGAGAATGTTCCCGTTCAACTTAGCGGAAGAAGCCAAAGAGTGGTTCTATTCTCTATCTGTCGGCAGCATCACATCTTGGGAAGAGATGGAAAAAGCCTTCCTGAATGAGTATTTTCCAGCGTCAGTATTTCTGCGGAAGAGGTATGAAATTCTGAATTTTAAGCAGAAAGACGGGGAAACCTTGGGAGACGCATACAAGAGATTCAAGAGAGTCCTTGTCGCCTGCCCAACTCATAATATGGATCTAACCGAACATATGCGGATGTTTGTGAACGGTCTCAAAATAAAGACCAAACTGTTGATTGATACCGCAGCCGGTGGCTCTACTAATTTCTCAACAGCCACCGGTATCAAGAAGATCATTGAAGCTATTGCTGCTAATGAGCACTTGGAGCTGTACGATAGATGTCAAAGTAAACCAGAAGGGGTTATCGATTTAAAGATAGAAACTAATAAAATCCGTATCGAAGATACTATAGCTGTGGAAGTTGAGAAGAAGCTGAAGGCGATGAATATAGGCACCCAACATGTGGCACAGGTCCAACCGGCTCCTACTGTCTGTTGTGAAATTTGTAATGGTCCGCACCAAACTGTGCATTGTTTTGCAACTCCTCAACAAGTGGAAGAAATCAAATTTTTGAAGCAGAATAATCCTTATTCCAACACGTACAATCCAGGTTGGAAGAATCATCCCAACTTCTCATGGAAAGACCATAAAGGGAACGCTCCTCAACACGGTCAATACCAAACTCAATATCAACAACAGCAACAACATCAAGCCCCTAAGAAAGCTGATTGGGAGATTTCCATTGAAAGAATGGCAGCTCATAATGTTCAATTCCAAGAAGAAACCTAAAACAATCATAAAAACACCACAACATCCATAAAAAATCTTAAAGTCCAAATGGGTTAAATCGCTCAGTAATTAGCCTCGAGTTCTCAAGCACAAGGTGCTCTACCTAGTGCAACTGTGATAAATCCTAGAGAGCGTAATAATGTGAGCATTGTGATAACAAGAAATGGTAAATCTGATGAAGTAGTCGAGGAGGTGGATGAAGAGGAAGATCAATTGATCGAAGTGGATCTTGAGATCAAAGAAAATGAAGCCGTGAGGGAAGAAGTGGTAGCACCGAAACCAGTAGTGAAAGAAACAGTCACTGAGCCTAAGCCGATTGTTAAGCTTGTTAGACGGTGTGGCTAGTGATCGAGAGGGGGGTGAATAGATCACCTCTTTTAAAATAAACGGATTTAAAAAAATCTTATCAGAGTTATTGATACTTAGCGGAAAATTACAGTCCCGAATCGACTTCCGTCTATTTTGAACCGCTACTAGAAAACCGGACACGCGAATTTATTGTTGGATTTGAATGGGAACGATAGAGATTATTAACACCAGAATATTATCAAATCAAATGCACTTATCACTAAATCCTAATTCCAATGAATAAAACTCAGCTGACAGTTTTGTCAAACATTTGGTGTGTATGTGATCAATGATGAACAATGGTGGAGTTTAGATAAAGAAGTTTTCTTGCCACTATTGTATCACGAAATGTACAGCCACAATACACCAACTGAAATCACAAAACTGTTGAAAACGTAAAGATAGATAAGGAAAGAATACGATACGCAGAGATTTGGTAAGGAAGTTCCCCACTATCGTCCTCGCGTGTGGGTACGTCTCCCTCTCAATTTCAAATGAAATTGAGAACTGTTATAATCAATAATGCCGAATTCGTTGATACAAGGTTACAATACAAAGACAAAAGTCTAAATCCTAAGATCTTCTTCTTGTATAAAACCTCCACTTGATCTGAGCTCGATCAAGAATTTCCTGCAAGAAATTGCAAACAATTCACCGGTTCCACGACCTGTTTGCGAAATTACCCAATTTCCAAACCCTACGCTACGGCTGAATTTGTTCTGCAAACGTGACTAACAAACCCGCAAGAACACTCCAGTTCTTGAAGGACAAACCATTTTGTTTTTCCTCGAAACCCCCTTCAACCTTCAACTCAGCTAGATCCTCGATCGTTCCACTGAACACCTCAGCTAGATCCTTGATCATTCCACTGAACGTTATCTCGTTGATCCTTTAATCCAGAGAACAAGAATGATTATGTGTTGATGTTCTTGAAGAAAAGAGATTGAGAAGATGAAGAAGATGAAGTCTCTTTCAGGTTTCTAACTGCTCAAAAACAATTGCTGCTACACACTCCTTTGATTTGTGTTCAACTGTTTTTCACTTCTGAATTCGTACTTTTTTACTGAGCTGTCAAAATACTTCTTATATGTGAAAGACAGAAGCTGTTAGTAGACAAAACAGAATTATGTATTGATACAAAAGATTATGCATCGATACATACTGTAGCTTTGATTAATTTTAGAGAATTAATACAAGCATGTATCGATACAAAGCTCGTATGTATCGATACATAGAACATTTTAACTAAGCATGTATCGATACAAAGCTCGTATGTATCGATACATAAAACATTTTAACTAAGCATGTATCGATACAAAGCTCGTATGTATCGATACATACTGAAGCAGAAACGTTTTGTGATTTAAAACAAATTTATGTATCGATGCAGATGAACATGTATCGATACATACTGACACAAAACAGTTTTTATGAGTTCTTTTAAGAAATGTATCAATGTGGATCTTTATGTATAGACACGAAACAATAGTATAGGCTAAAAACACAAATGAGACATGTAAAATAATGCACAACCAACAATTAGACAATGATCACACAATTTGCTATCATTCAAAACTTATTCAAAATAAAGAATTTGCTCACAAACTCCCCCTTTTTGATGATGGCAACTTTTTAGCAAGATGTGTGATACTCCCCCTGAGTTTGTGCATATCTGTCAACATCTGCATTTCTCCCCCTTTGTCAACATCAAAAAGAAGAAAAAAACAGTTTTATCAAGGCAACATGTTATAGTAGGACACAGCAAAAATGATAAAGAAGCTAACAATCACAAAGAAGGAAGCTTAAAAAGTAAAGAATCACTCACAAAGAATGACAAATAAGGGCAATAACACCAGAAGTAAGCAGAAGGAAATAAGCATTTAACTAGTAGAAAGTATTTAAAAATTACATAAGCCAAGACATATAAGGTGCAACTAATCTGAAAAGAAAAAAACTCAAGCAACATGCAATGAAATGCAGTGAAATGAAATGATGATGGTTTAATGTGGATTATAGCCACCACAAGACTCCTCGTCATCTCTATCAAGATCTCTGAAGCTTGGCGGAGGCGGAGGAGGAGGCATTGTATCTGGATTGTGGCCCATGAAGGTGTAGTGCCTGAACCGGTCCTGAACTTCAACACTTCTGAATCTGTCCATAATACCAGGATTGGCACGGCAGTCATCCATAAAACCAGACATTTCATTGTAGAAGACTTGGTGACACTTAACCAAGTCCGTGTGCCAAGAGTGTTGGTTATGGTACATCCGTGTATGATCGTCATGCCACTCACGACGCTCCTTATGCCACTCACTTTGTTGTACATGCCAAGACCGTGCCTCTTCATGACGTTCTTGGTTGGCAAGCTCCATTTGTTGAAGCATTTGAGTTAGGTGCGCAGTAGGTGTTGAAGATGAAGCACCGCCGGAGAACGGCGGAACCGTTGGTTCAGGTACATAGTTGGTTGGAGACCACCTTTGTGGCACCCAATCACCCCAACCAACATTGCCATCAGCTGCAGGCACATCTGCTTCGTTCACATCATGCATTTCTTCATCAGGTTGGTCTTCAACTACATGAATTCGTTCAGAAGGCACATCAAAATTATAGATCCTTGTTTTGGATTTCCTTTCAAAGAAATAGAAACATTGGCGTTCCTTGTCCCACCGATATCCCATATGAGATAAAGTGGAAGAGTCAAACTCTTGAGCAGCAGATGGTGATATGAGAGGAACTAAAGGGATTGCAACATTCCAGAACGTAAGAATTTTCATGATTTGAGACGCATAACCAAGAGCAACATTCTTGGCACTGTTACGCACGAAAAAGAGACGCTTCACAAAGTAATTTGCCCAATTCAAGGGAACCTTATTTTGAAGAATATACAAGAGATGAATGCCTGCCCTGTCTAACCTAGAATGTCCACTGTTTGCTGGACGCAAAATATGCGAGATAATCCAATGAAGTATACGAGGAATTTTCTTAATCATACCAGACGTAACCTGTTCATCCTCACCCACCGGTCTGTCCAATTTCAAGATAGATAGAGTAAACTCCTTCAGGCTAAAGTCAGTATCAAACTTCAAGTCATGCCAAGTCTTGAAATTATGCAACGGAAGCAGAAATTGAAACACTGTTTCCCAATCAGCAGCCTCAAAAGTATAGGTTCTGACACCAATAAAACACTTAAACATATATCCTCTACCAGATTGTAAGCCAGCATAAAATGCACGGATAAAATCCTCATGGTAATCATCCTTTGTAGTAAAAAATGAACCAAGTTTTTGTGCATTAAGGAGTTCAACCACATCATTGAGATGCAGATGAATATCATCATGTTTATCGAAGACATGGGGTTTCATAACTAACCTTGTCTTGAAAGAATCCTCAAACTCAGTAGCAATTGCAGGATGAAGCAAATTTAAGGCATTAGGAGGAATTTCTGGTAACTGCTGAGAAGTGCCAACCGGTTCCTTTCCTTTTCCTTTTCCCCTTGCTCTAGCCGGAATGATTCTTGGAGGCATGGTGATGAAAAATTGAAGAACAGTGAGATGAATTTAGGGTTTTGGAGAGAATGATGATGAAGGAGATTAGGGTTAGCCGCAGGTTTTGAGAGGTAGGGGAACTGCTGATACCAAGTTTGTGAAAAGATGTGATAAGAATTGCTGATGTGTCGATCCATGAGTGAAATAAAATGCATTTAATCCAAATAACAATCAGTATGTGTCAATGTATATGGGAATGGATCGATCCATGTCACGCATTTTTGTTTTTAAAGGGTCTATGTATCGATACAAACGACGAATGAATCGATACATACTGAACCAATTTTGACAGATGTGAAATGAAGAAGACATGAATCGATACATACATCTTTGAATCGATACATACTGATGCCAAACCAAATTTTAATTAATTTTTATGCAGTATGGTTATGCATTATGAAGTATGTCATGATAATGATGCCCAAGTATAATTCACAAATCAGATATTAATGTTCAAACAATATATGCAAAGAAATTCACATAAACGAAAATAAGGAATTTTGTTCTAACATACACAATCACATAGTTCTAAAAGAGATATAGAAAGGAGTGATATTACCTTTGTTGATGTAACCTTGTGAGGTATAAATGAAATTTAAAACAAATCTCATCAACCAAGGTGAGGCATAATATAAATAAGAACAAACATGCTTAAGACAACAATGGAGAGAGATCTAAGATCCCTAATTCACGACGAATGTTGAAGAACGGTTATGTTGCCAAAGGTTTAGTGAAAATGTCAGCAAGCTGGTTTTTAGTATCAACATGCTCAAATACAACGTCTTCTTTTTCAACATGATCGCGAAGAAAGTGATGTCTAATCTCTATGTGTTTAGTGCGTGAGTGTAAAACAAAACTTTTAGTAAGGTTTATGGCACTAGTGTTGTCACATTTTATTGGAATACGTTTGAGTTGAATGTTAAAGTCTTGTAGTTGTTGCTTTAGCCACAAAATCTGAGCGCAACAACTACCGGATGCAACGTACTCAGCCTCTGCAGTTGACAAAGCCACAGATACCTGCTTTTTGCTATGCCAACTTACCAAGGAGTTTGAAAATAAGTGACATGTACCACTCGTGCTTTTCCTATCTGATTTGCAGCCAGCAAAATCAGAATCGGAGTAATCTACTAAGCTACAATCACTTCCTTTGGAATACCAAAGCCCATATTTAGATGTTCCATGAAGATATCTAAATATACGCTTAACAGCTTTCAGGTGTGATTCCTTAGGATTTGATTGATATCGTGCACACATACAAACACTAAACATGATGTCAGGTCTAGAAGCAGAAAGATACAGAAGAGACCCAATCATACCTCTAAACTTTTTGACATCTACACTCTTACCATGCTCATCTTTATCTAGATTTCCGTTGGTAGGCATAGGGGTGTCAATTGATTTTGAGTCGTTCATTCCAAAGCGCTTGAGTAGTTCTCTGCAGTACTTTGTTTGACATACTGTTGTACCCTCATCAAGTTGCTTTATCTGAAGACCTAGGAAGTAATTCAGCTCCCCCATAAGACTCATCTCAAATTCACCCTGCATAACCTTAGAAAATTCTTCGACCAAGTGTGTGTTAGTTGAACCAAAAATTATATCGTCTACATAAACTTGAACTAAAAGAATGTGCTTTCCCTTGTGTTTAATAAAGAGAGTATTATCCACTTTACCTCTTGAATATCCATGATCAATTAGAAATTTGCTAAGCCTTTCATACCAAACCCGAGGGGCTTGTTTAAGACCATACAAAGCTCGTTTTAATTTGTAAACATAATCTGGATTTTCAGCATTCTCAAAACCAGGAGGTTGTGAGACATATACCTCTTCATTTATGACACCATTTAGAAACGCACTCTTTACGTCCATTTGGTAAAGCTTAAAATTATTAGAACACGCATAGGCAAGCAAGAGACGTATAGCTTCAAGGCGAGCAACTGGAGCATAAGTTTCCTCATAGTCTATGCCCTCCTCTTGGTTATACCCTTGTGCTACTAAACATGCCTTGTTCCTAGTTATCACTCCGTTTTCATCAAGCTTATTTCTAAAAACCCATTTAGTACCTATGATATGATGATCTCGCGGACGAGGGACAACTTCCCAAACGTCATTTCTTTTAAATTGATTAAGCTCTTCTTGCATGGCCATTAGCCAACATTCATCAATCAAGGCCTCTTTGGCATTTTTAGGTTCTACTTGTGAAACAAAAGCGAAGTGAGAACAAAAATTACTTATCTTAGAACGAGTCATTACTCCCTTTGAAATATCTCCCAAGATGTTGTCAATAGGATGGTCTTTTGAAGATTTCCAAGCTGGTGGAAGGTCATTCACTTCAGCTGTCCTTTCTTCCTCATCTTCTTCATGACTAGTATCTTCCTCCTTCTCATGGGCAACTGTTCTGGACTGATCAGTTTCCGTAACAGCTTCCTTGAGTACGTCTTCTGTAGATACACCTGCGTCATCAAAAGAAATACCTTTTCCGACACTTTTCGGATAAGACTCATCAAAAGAAACATGGACAGATTCTTCAACAGTAAGTAAACGCTTATTATATACTCTATATGCTTTACTTGATTGTGAGTATCCAAGAAAGATACCTTCATCCGCTTTTGCATCAAACTTCCCAATATTTTCCTTACCATTATTCAAAACAAAACACTTACAACCGAATACGTGAAGATGTGACAAGTTTGGCTTTCTTCCTTTTAAAAGCTCATAAGGAGTTTTATTTAAAATAGGACGAATTAAGATCCTGTTTAAAACATAACAAGCTGTGCTAACTGCATCAGCCCAAAAATATTTTGGTAATCCACCCTCATTTAGCATTGTTCTTGCCAACTCCTCTAAAACACGATTTTTGCGCTCCACAACGCCATTTTGTTGTGGAGTTCGAGGAGCTGAAAAGTTATGCTCAATACCATACTTGTCACAGTACTTATCAAAGTGATAGTTTTGAAATTCACCACCATGATCGCTACGAATTGTAACTATTTTGGAATTCATTTTGTTTTGGGACAAATTTGCAAAATTCTTAAAAGCAGAAAAAGTTTCATCTTTGCTATGAAGGAATATAGTCCAAGTAAATCTAGAATAGTCATCAACGATTACAAAACCATAATAATTTCCACCTAAGCTCTTTGTCCTAGAAGGTCCAAAGAGATCCATATGGAGAAGCTCAAGGGGTCGTGAAGTTGAAATTACATTTTTAGATTTAAAAGAGACCCTCGTTTGTTTTCCCATTTGGCACGCGTCACATAGGTGGTCTTTTGAAAATTTTATTTTTGGAAAACCGACTACTAGATCCTTAGATACAACCTTATTAAGCAAATCGAAATTAACATGCGCTAAATGTCTATGCCAAAGCCAAGAATCATCATTCAAGGTAACTAGACATTTAGTACTTGTTAAAGATACATCAAAAAGGTCAAGCATATAGATATTGTTTACTCTTACACCCTTAAACACAACGTTCTGTTCAACATGTTCAATTATGCAGCAAGTTTTTGTGAAAGAAACTTTATAACCCTTGTCACACAATTGACTTATGCTTAACAAATTGTGTTTAAGCCCCTCTACTAAATGGACATCAGAAATAGTAGTGGTAGAGGGATTACCTACACTACCTTTGCCAAGTATAGCTCCTTTGTTATTGTCTCCATAAGTAACATATCCTTTCTTCTTTGCTTTGAAGTCTATAAAAAGCGATATGTCACCGGTCATGTGCCTTGAGCAACCGCTGTCAAGAAACCATCTCCTATCTACGAAAGCAAGGCACTCATCCTACAATATCAAAAGAGAGAAGTTGGTACCCAATTTTCATTGGGTCCAAGTGGGTAAGTGCTAACATGGTTTCCTTTTGGCTTCCATTGATAAATACCTTTAGGAACAAGAAATCTCCTAAACTTGCATTTCTCAATGGTATGGCCAGCACGACAACAATAATGGCATAAACCATGATGATGTGTTTGTTTATTTTTGTTCATTAAATCCTTTGGAATAAAAGAGTATTTTGCATATGGTGGATTTAATGACTTCTTAAACAACCTAGAGTCAACGTCATAAGTAACCTTAGGTTGTAAAGCTTTTTCCAATTTGACCTTGAGAGTGTTTACCTCTTGTTGCCAAATATGACAAGCTTCACAATACCCAACTTTACTACATCCATCAATGTCAATATTTTTTGAATTTTCTGCAATACTAGCTTTTAACCATTCTAAATCTTTTCCAGCTTTGTATACTTTACCTTTCAGAAATGAAAAAATTTGTTTATCGGAAGATAATCTTTTAAAAGCATCTACAGCCTCGTTATGCAGTTTTTCAAAAGCTATTTTCAGTTCAGAAAAAGACATAGAAGAGAAATTATTATAATAGGCTTGTTTTACCTTTTTATCATTGATTTTCTTCTTGTGGTAGGACAGATTTTTGGTGTGAGCCATAAGGCACAGATTTGCGATTTCATCACTATCACTTGAACTTTGTGTGCTTGATGAATCACTATCACTTTCCCATGCAATGTAAGCTCTTCTTTGTTTGCTGTACCCTTTTGGTGGAGCTTTTCCTTGATCCTTATACTTCATAGGACAATCTGTTTTATAATGTCCAAATTTACCACAATTAAAACAAGATCCTTTTCCTCTACTCTTCTTATTCTCTTCCTGTTTTGAATCTGTAGATTGTCTTCGAAACTTCATGAGGTTTTTGTCGGAATGCTTGACTCCATTCTTTCGAATGAATCTATTATATCTCCTTACAAAATGTCCCATTTCCTCATCATCCGAATCTTTGTCACTACTAGAATCATTGTCACTTTTCTCTTTTCGTGAGGACTTAGAGCTAGAGGCCACAAGAGCTATTGGCTTCTTCTCTCCCTCTTTGTCTCTCTTCTTCTCCTTTTCCTTCTTACTTTTGTTCTCAAACTTTTCAAGACTTTATAATGCTTGCTGATGTTCTTCCAGCTTTCCAAACAGAGTTGTAATCGTAAGTGTCATTAGATCGTTGGCTTCCTTAATAGCTGTTACTTTAGGTTGCCATTCCCTGCTAAGACATCTCAGAATTTTATTAGTAGCTATTTCATTGGAAACAGGTTTTCCAAGTGCATTCAGACGATTAGTGAGATGAGTAAATCTCTTTTGCATGTCGGAGATAGATTCTCCTTGTTTTATGCGAAAGAGCTCAAACTCTTGATTGAGTGTGTTAATGCGGGACTGTTTTACTTCAGTAGTACCCTCATGGGCAACTTCTAAAGCATCCCACATTTCTTTAGCTGTCGTGCAATGGGATACCCGATAATACTCATCAACACCAAGTGCTGAAATTAGCATATTTCGAGCTCTCCAATCACTCGACCACTTTTTCTCATCTTTCTCATTCCAATCACCTTCTGGTTTAGGAACTATGGCGCCAGCCGCATTTGTCATAGTAATTTGAAAAGGACCATTTTCAATGGCAGCCCATACTAGCCTATCAACAGAATTTATATGAACTCGCATGCAGTCTTTCCAGTAGCCGTAATTTTCACCGTTGAAAATCGGCGCTCTATTATACGCCCCCTTTGGTTCATAATCCATATCGTTACAAGCAGCCACAGAACACCAGCGAACCGGCGCTCTGATACCACTTGTTAGACGGTGTGGCTAGTGATCGAGAGGGGGGGGGGGGTGAATAGATCACCTCTTTTAAAATAAACGGATTTAAAAAAATCTTATCAGAGTTATTGATACTTAGCAGAAAATTACAGTCCCGAATCGACTTCCGTCTATTCTGAACCGCTACTAGAAAACCGGACACGCGAATTTATTGTTGGATTTGAATGGGAACGATAGAGATTATTAACACCAGAATATTATCAAATCAAATGCATTTATCACTAAATCCTAATTCCAATGAATAAAACTCAGCTGACAGTTTTGTCAAACATTTGGTGTGTATGTGATCAATGATGAACAATGGTGGAGTTTAGATAAAGAAGTTTTCTTGCCACTATTGTATCACGAAATGTACAGCCACAATACACCAACTGAAATCACAAAACTGTTGAAAATGTAAAGATAGATAAGGAAAGAATACGATACGCTGAGATTTGGTAAGGAAGTTCCCCACTGTCGTCCTCGCGTGTGGGTACGTCTCCCTCTCAATTTCAAATGAAATTGAGAACTGTTATAATCAATAATGCCGAATTCGTTGGTACAAGGTTACAATACAAATACAAAAGTCTAAATCCCAAGATCTTCTTCTTGTATAAAACCTCCACTTGATCTGAGCTCGATCAATAATTTTCTGCAAGAAATTGCAAACAATTCACCGGTTCCACGACCTGCTTACGAAATTACCCAATTTCCAAACCCTACGCTACGGCTGAATCTATTCTGCAAACGTGACTAACAAACCCGCAAGAACACTCCAGTTCTTGAAGGACAAACCATTTGGTTTTTCCTCGAAACCCCCTTCAACCTTCAACTCAGCTAGATCCTCGATCGTTCCACTGAACACCTCAGCTAGATCCTTGATCGTTCCACTGAATGTTATCTCGTTGATCCTTTAATCCAGAGAACAAGAATGATTATGTGTTGATGTTCTTGAAGAAAAGAGATTTAGAAGATGAAGAAGATGAAGTCTCTTTCAGGTTTCTAACTGCTCAAAAACAATTGCTGCTACACACTCCTTTGATTTGTGTTCAACTGTTTTTCACTTCTGAATTCGTACTTTTTTACTGAGCTGTCAAAATACTTCTTATATGTGAAAGACAGAAGTTGTTAGTAGACAAAACAAAATTATGTATTGATACAAAAGATTATGCATCGATACATACTGTAGCTTTGATTAATTTTCGAGAATTAATACAAGCATGTATCGATACAAAGCTCGTATGTATCGATACATAGAACATTTTAACTAAGCATGTATCGATACAAAGCTCGTATGTATCGATACATAGAACATTTTAACTAAGCATGTATCGATACAAAGCTCGTATGTATCGATACATACTGAAGCAGAAACGTTTTGTGATTTAAAACAAATTTATGTATCGATGCAGATGAACATGTATCGATACATACTGGCACAAAACAGTTTTTATGAGTTCTTTTAAGAAATGTATCAATATGAATCTTTATGTGTAGACACGAAACAATAGTATAGGCTAAAAACATAAATGAGAAATGTAAAATAATGCACAACCAACAATTAGACAATGATCACACAATTTGCTATCATTCAAAACTTATTCAAAGTAAATAATTTTCTCACAAAGCTTCCTTTTCCCACCAAAAATAAGAACAAGGGGCAACATGAGAAAAACTTTGAAAAGTTCCTAGAGTTGTTCAAGAAGCTAGAGATTAATATTCCGTTGTTGGAGGCACTTCAACAAATGCCTACTTATGCCAAGTTCATGAAGGACATCATTTCTAAGAGGCATGCCATCGACACCAACCCAATTATTCTAACCGAAACTTGTAGTGCTATTTTACAGGGTATGAAGATTCCAATAAAGAAGAGAGACCGAGGAGCTGTCACTATCCCTTGTACTATTGGAGATAGTTCATTTAACAAAGATCTTATTGATCTAGGAGATAGTGTGAGTCTCATGCCGTTATCCATTTACAAGAAGCTTGGTATAGGGGTTGTGCAAGATACTAGGATGACACTCCAGTTTGCCGATCATTCGGTCAAGAAACCGTATGGTATTGTTAAAGATGTTCTGGTAAAAGTTGACAAGTTTGTATTCTCGGTGGATTTCGTAATTCTAGAAATGCCGAAAGATGAAGAGATCCATCTCATTCTTGGGAGACCCTTTTTAGAGACGGGAAGGTGTTGGATCAACATAGAAGAAGGGACTATGATGTTGAAGGTTTATGATGAGTAATTGAAGATCGATGTTAGAAACACCATGAGGTATAAGGATGATATTTGTACCAGTCATACTATAGAGGTTCTGGATCAGGTGATGACGTATGATAGTCCTTTGAATGCACCACAGTTACCTTTGGAAAGAGTATTGAGTTTGTCCATTTTCAACAGTGATAAAGAAGTGGACAACGGGGAATCTGAAGTGCTAGCCTTGTTGGACGCACAACCCTCGTGGAAAGGATCTCGACCACACTGGTGGGAAGATTTCGACTACCTCAAACTAGTGAGGAGGATAAAGAGTCCAAGAAGGGGACGGAGTTGAAACAACTCCCCGAGAATCTCAAATATGTCTTTCTCGATTCTTAAGGCAAATATCCTACTATCATAAATTCGAGCCTCAAGAATATCCAAAAGGAGAAGCTCATCCAAGTCCTAAAAAAAATACAAAAATGCTATTGGATGGGCAATTAAGGATTTGAAAGGTATTAGCCCTACTGTGCGCATGCATAAAATTCTCATGGAAGAAGACCACAAACCGGTTGTCCAACCGTAGAGAAGACTTAACCCAACAATGAAAGAAGTAGTTCGGAAAGAGGTGGTGAAATTGTTAGTTCATGTTGTCCCAAAGAAAGGGTGGACCACCGTAATAAGGAATGAAAAGAATGAGTTAATCCTTACTCGGACAATTACCGGGTGGCGTGTTTGCATTGACTACAAAAGGTTGACCACAACAACTAGGAAGGACCACTTCCCGTTGCCATTTATTGACCAAATGTTGGAAAGGTTAGCTGGACATGATTACTATTGTTTTCTAGATGGATACTCCGGGTATAATCAGATTGCCATTGCTCCGGAAGACCGAGAGAAGATAACATTCACATGCTTGTATGGCGTGTTTGCATACCGAAGAATGTCATTCGAGTTGTGTACTGCTCTATCCACCTTCCAACGCTGCATGACTTCCATCTTCGCCGACATGCTTGAAAAGCATATGGAAGTGTTCATCGACGACTTTTCGGTCTTTGGATCCTCATTTGATAACTGTTTAACTAACCTCTCTCTTGTTTTAGACAGGTGCCATAAAACAAACTTAATTCTGAACTGGGAGAAATGTCACTTCATGGTGCGAGAAGGGATAGTATTGGGTCACAAAATTTCCTACAAGGGAATTGAAGTTGACCAAGCAAAGGTGGAAGTGATATCTAAGCTCCCACCTCCTATTAATGAGAAGGGTATCAGGAGTTTCTTAGGACACACAGGTTTTTACCGCAGGTTCATAAGATATTTCTCAAAGATCGCAAAACCACTGACAACTCTATTGGTTAAGGATAAGGCGTTTATGTTCGACAAAGAATGCACCACAACCTTTGAGACATTGAAGAACAAGTTGATTTCGGCACTAATTGTTATTGCCCCAGATTGGTCTCTTCCGTTTGAGATCATGTATGGTGCTAGTGATATTGCTGTAGGGGAAGTCGTAGGACAACGAAGAGAGAAGTTGCTACATGTCATTTACTATGTTAGTCATGTGTTGAACCCTACACATATGAACTATGCAACTACTGATAAAGAGTTATTGGTCGTGGTTTATGTATTTGACAAATTCAGGCAATACTTGTTACAATCGAAGGTTGTCGTTTATACTGACCATGCCACTTTGAATTTTTTTTTGCTAAACAGGACTCTAAGCCAAGGCTTCTCATGTGGATCTTACTCCTCCAAGAATTTGATGTAGAGATTAGGGACAAAATGGGATGTGAAAACAAAATAGCGGATCATTTATCCCTAATGTCACCAATTGAAGAAACAGAAGAAAAGAGAACGATAAAGGATGAGTTCCCTGATGAACACATCCTCGTTGTCATCGGTATCCCTTGGTTTGCAGACTACGCGAATTATTTGGTGGGGGTGTAATCCCTAACGATTTTGATTCTAACAAAAAAAAGTTTGTTCATGATTACAGGTTCTACTTATGGGATGACCCATTCCTATACAAGAGAGGAGTGGATGGGTTGGTTAAAAGATATGTCCCGGAGGAGGAACAAAGGGATGTACTCGAAGCTTGTCATGACTCGGATTATGGAGGACACTTCAGTGGTGACAGAACAACGGCTAAAGTCCTTCAGTCAGGTCTATATTGGCCCACACTATTCAAAGATGCCCAAGACATCATCAAAGAATGCGACAGATGTCAAAGAACAAGGAATATTTCTAAAAGAAATCAAATGCCGCAAAACGCTATGCTGGAAGTTGAATTGTTTGATGTCTGGGGAATAGACTTCATGGGGTTGTTTCCACCTTCATTTGGAAAGAATTACATCTTGGTAGCAGTAGACTACGTATCAAAGTGGGTGAAAGTGGTGGCATTGCCCACCAATGATTCCAAAGTGGTTGTGACCTTTCTAAAGAATAATATTTTTTCGAGATTTGGGGTGCCTAGAGCACTTATTAGTGATGAAGGTACTCATTTTTTAAACAAACTGATGGAGAATCTTCTGAAGAAATATAATGTTAAACACAAGATCGCCATTATGTATCACCCACAAATGAGTGGCCATGTCAAAGTGCCCAACAGGCAAATAAAGAAAATACTGGAAAAGACTGTATGCGCATCTCGGAAAGACTGTCAGTAAAGTTAGAAGATGCACTATGGGTATATAGAACGACATTCAAAACGCCCATAGGTATGTTTCCCTATCAGTTAGTTTATGGTGAAGCTTGTCACTTGCCACTAGAGTTGGAGCACAAAGCATTTTTGGCATCCAAATTCTTAAATTATGATCTTGCCAAAGCGGGTGAATCCCGAACCCTTCAACTCCACGAGTTAGAGGAGTTTAGGAATCAAGCCTATGAGAATGCCAAACTCTACAAGGAGAAGACAAAAAAATGGCACGATCAGAAGCTATAGAGAAAGGAGTTTGTCGAGGGACAACTGGTGCTCTTGTTCAACTCCAAGTTAAAACTCTTTCCGAGAAAGTTGAAATCCAGGTGGTTGGGTCCGTTTTTGGTTCATAGAGTGTTTCCCCATGGAGCAATAGAACTTAAAAATCCTAGTAATTGGGATACATTTAAGGTGAACGGACAAAGGTTGAAACACTACTACAAAGGGCAAGAAAGTGGTCTTATTGATAATGTTTGTCTCAGAGGATAAGAGAGACGATCGTCGAGCCATGCGACGTTAAACACAACGCTTCATGGGAGGCAACCCACGCGGTTTAATTCTAATTATTTCGGTGTTGGTGTGTTTCCATTTTTTTTATTTGTAGGTTCGCAGGTAAATCGCACAGTACAGAAGAAAAGGTTTGAGTCAAACTCATAGAAGACAATTAGCTAAAAGAGAAAGGGAAAACAGAGAAAAAAGTCAGCTTTTTAGAGAAAAACAGGGCCCTGACACGGGTGCCCGTATCACCTGACACGGCCCGTGTCAGGCAAGGCACAAAAGAAATGGAATTTTCTAGTAGGATGATACGGTCGCCCGTGTCAGTTGACACAACCCATATCAGCTGACACGACCCTTGTCAGTTCTACTATAGGTGGAGACCAAAACCATGTCCTAACACGGCCGCCCGTGTCACGGGACACAACCTATGTCAGGCTGAACGGTCAGATTTTTCAAATTTTGATTTTTTTTGCATGTGTGGACCCCACCCGGATTTTCCACCACTTAAACCCATTTTAATCTCATTTAGTCCATTAAATCCGACTTTCTCACCTTCTCTCTCCCATTTCACCAAACCTTCTCCTTCCTACATTCTTTTTCAAATTTCTCCATAACCTCACCAACAAAAAGCTCACTACTTTATAGCCATACTCAGTTCAAATCGTTGACACCCTTCATAAAAGTTGCTATACTCTCCGTCCTCTACAAGGCCACGGTAATCGTTTTTCCTTATTCCATAATTTATTTTTGGTCATAAATTTTTGTTGCAGGAATCAATCATGCCTCCGAAGCGAATTTCTAAGGGAAATTAAACAGAAGCTGAATCCTCGAGGCCTCGGAAATGGACCATCTGTCATCGGAATTTGCACGACATAATCTTCGACAACCCGGAGCACAAACGAAGGTACTCATCGCACATTAAATGTAAGATAACACTGACAAGGTACCTATGCTCTGACACTTTATTTCAATTGGGTCTGTTGGAAGAATTAGATATGATGTTTCATGTCCTCGGCATGCTTGAATTTGTGTATTGTGAAACGCCTACATATGAGCGCATCACTTTAGAATTCTTGAGCACCATTGAGTTCAAGTTGAAAAAAGGATGGACAGGTACAACAATGTACTATTGAGGGACAATAAATTTCAGGTTATATAATGTCAACTACGAGTTGACAGTGGAGCAGCTGGGTGAGATTCTCCACCTACCCCTGTATGGTCCCGGAGCCGTACCAGATAGTTTTGATGATAAGACTTTCTGGTTGGCCATCAAGGGACAATCAGATTATGTTGCAAAAGGGGCGAAAGCATCTGGCATTCAGAACCCTTGTTTCAGATATGCTCAAAAGGTACTGACTTTCACGATTTTCGGTAGGGGTGATAGTATATGTGTGGCTACCCAGAGGGAGCTCTTCTTTCTGTTTTCCATGGAAAACCGAGTTACTATGAGCGTTGTAGCATTTGCAGCGGATTACCTGGGTCGAGTGGGGAGAGCAGTCCAAGGGGGAATTTCCATCGGGGGCATAATCACACAGATTGCCCACCATTTCGGCTATGACCCTGCTGCACTAAATGAGACGCCAGTGGCAGGTAAGCATAAACTGGACATGAACACATTGGTTCAGCAAGGTATGATATCACAAATTTCTGATTATTATGCTTTAATGAATTCTGGTCAGTTTATTATGGCTCTTCCAGACCCTGCAAGAATTAGCATTGCCAACACAGCTAATTGGCTATATGAGAGTGTCCTCCAAGATGATATGGACGAGCACAATGCTGACCCATTTGTTGCAGGTGACCAACAAGAGGAAGAGGTGCAAGAACATGGGCAGTTTATTGCTCTGTTAGAGGACACCACGCACCCAGGTATCGGGTCGTCATATCTGACACCAGACTAATGGTCATGGATGCAGACAGAGATCAGTGATCCCTGAGCGGAGCAAACACGCCAAGGCATAAGGCAAACCCGTCAAGGGATTCTTATGGATGAGATGCATACGATGATGCAACGACTGATGTTGCAATTTCCTCCATCGTAGTGAGCCTGTGTGAGTCCCGCTCTATCTTGGATTAAACATTGCGGACAATGTTTGGTTCAAGTGTGTGTGTGTGTGGGGGGGGGGGGGGGGTTATTATTTGTTCTTAGTATTTTCAGCATGATAAGACTTGGAGCGATTGGATGAAAGACACACTCCTCTACTTGATCTTCTGGAAACCCCCGAAAGTTGATGTTGCTGATCTGAATATTCGGACGCGATTCTCTGTCACTGGACTACACAAGAATACTTTGTAACCGAAGCAAAGACGAAGCTATATCACACTAAGAGGTATCTTGGAAGCCTGCAAGCTATACCAAACATGGTGAGAACTACAAAAAGACCAAACACTTGTCATCATGAGAGCTTTTCAGGTATGTCTCTGTCTCTCTGAGTTTGCGTAAGAGATGTTGGAATTTTATAACACACATGTGCACACTGAGGCAATTTTTTTGTTTTAACCCTGAGCCTTTCTAACCAACCCGCCATTATTACCCTTCGTTCACCCAATTCGAGCCATATTTCCTTTTGTTTGTTGTTTAACCACTGTAAATAACCGTAAGCCCAAACACTACCGTACCTTGCTTGGATAAGTGTTGTTGACCCCGGATCTGTGGAAAATCCTAAGTTTGGGGTTTCATCATATTTTCTGAGGGACACCGATGAAGATTAGATAAGTGCAAAAGAAATAGAAAAGTACGAAGCTTCAAAAGAAAAAAAAATGAGAAATGAAAAAAACTTATGAGAAGTATCATGAAGCACTTATCTAGAAGAATTGAGATTAGCAAAAAGCATGCTCAAAAGAGCCATAAAAAAGAAGAAAAATAAGAGCCAATGAATCCTAACAAGAGCGGTGCCCAAAAGAAAAACCTCTTGATTAAAAGATTGAACACAGTTACGAGGGTAGAAACACAAATTCTGAGCCTGAACCCCTAGTTTTTCCCTTTTTGTTTTGTTAAGTTTCCCCACCTTGCACCTTAGCCCCACTACAACCCAAAAAGCCCTCGAATAGTGTATGTTATGTGTTTTTGTTATGAAGGTATATGTTATTTAAACCTATGAGTTGACTTTGCATGCTCTATTTTTTAGTGAAAACACTTTGAGCCAGAGAGATTTAGTGAGAGTGTCAAAAGCTACAGGCCAGAAGGTGCATCAATGTGAAAGTGTAGCGAAAGTCGGAAGTCGGGAAAGAGTAAAATAATGAACGAAAAGTGAACAGAGAATCACGAAAGAGAACAGTAGCATTGTGGATGCAGAGTTTGGGGGTGAGCGTCCTGATGTCCCGAGCATCACTTGAGGACAAGTAATGCGATAAGTTTGAGGTTATGATCGATCTCCAATTCTACTTGTTTTCTTACACTTATTCGGCATAATTTCACGAAGTCGGTAACATATTATTCTACCTGTTTTGTTGTTCTATTTAGTAAATTAAATGTTTGCATTTTTATTTTAGTTTGTTGATTATCTTTCGTTTGCATCATTATACTCCATTTTATGTCTCCTTGTGGTAGTTTTACTGATTTCAGGTGTAAGCAAGAATACCGAAGGAATCGCCAAGGGAATCGGATGTTCCGGGCCCGTCAGAAGAGGAAGTTGGGCATACAGTAGCCCTAACACGTCCACCCGTGTTGCCTAACACGGCCCGTGTCAGGAGAAGAGGGCCAGAGCCATAAAACAGGGAGCTGACACGGTCGCCCGTGTCAGCTGACACGACCCGTGTCAACCACCCTGGAAGGGGCGTATTAGCCCTTGCATCTAGACAACCAACACGGGCGGTCGTGTTCCCTGGCACAACCATTGTTGGCTTGGACACCTCATTTTCTAGTTTTTGTTGTATTTTGGCACGACTTATCCCGGAGGGCATTTTGGACTTTTGCTACATCAAATTGGTGATCAGGGAATGTTTACGGGATTTTTGAATAGGGAGAAGGGGACTTTTGACACGATTAGAGATTTGGTTTAATTAAGATTAAAGTGATCAAGAACGGCGGAGAACGTGGGTCCTTCAAGAGCGGATGTGATTGAAGATCAACGAAATTTCCTTACTTTTGTAATGTCTAAATTTTAGTTTGTATCTTATTTGAATAATATGAGAGGCAAAACCCCCCAATGCCAGGGGGTGTCCCTGAATTGATCGTGTAATGACTATGAATTGATGATTTCCTTAATATATGATGTTTGTTGTTAATTTTACTGTGGAATGTGCGTAACAATTTCTTTATAAGAAAAATTAGGATTCTTATATGGTTAACAATTAGCGGGATTGCAATTGTTAAGGTTTTTGTACAACGAAACCATAATAGATCTCACCTAGAGCTAGGGATACCCTATGGTTACCGGTTTTATCTTGTTAATTTGTTTTGCTTGGTTTCATTATAATCGCCTAAGGACTTAGAGATTAGAATGAATGACCAAAGGTTTCCCTCTGAGGTCTTAGGAGGAAACAATTTTAAGATCCGGTAATTGAACATTTTGAATTGTTAAGGAGATATACACTCAAGGGTTATTATAGGAGATATTCATACACCATCCTTGACATATTATTATAAATTGTGAAAAGATTTATTCTGCTTTATTTTCTCATACAATGACTTTTTACAAAACCTCAACTATTTGTTTTGTCCAATTGAGTCATAATTTAAACTTGTATTACTACGTAATCCTCGAGATCGATATTGATGAGACTGATCAGATCAATCGAGAATCAAAGGGTTTATTGTGAGTCACGAGCATGGAGTCGGGTTAAGAACCATCTCAAAAGAGTGTACTAAGGATAAAAACCTGTAGATCATGTTCTAAAAAGTTTCTAGAGTCGTGATCCCATATATCAAATACTATAGGTTTAGATGACTGACTCATCAACCCATAGTATTATCAAGAGAAACTCGGATGACTGTAGTATCGTGTAGCAATTGTTATCAAAGCCTACACCTGAACAGTCTCCGCACTACGTCCTAAATAGCCCAAGTTGGGTTAAATGTTCTATGTGTAGCGGTAAATTCATGACCATCAAGCTATGGATAAACTTGACATCAATAAAACCAAAGTCGCCACCATGCTTTTATTGTTTCCAAAGGAAAAGGGAAAAGTACGAACAAAACCCAAAAATAAGAAGTTTTCAAATCAAAACTAATAAAATATCGGAGATTATAGGTAAGGGGGTTGGTTACACAGAGGGAAGGTGTTAACACCCAAAGTGCCATAGGTACTCCTAGGGGGCCCTTTTTGTGTGCATATGTTTTTGGGTATAAAAGATGTTTGATAAGAGGAGTGTGGGGATGAGAAAAGAATTTATTGATTATATTTTTGTGTTTGACAAGACCTTCGATCTTGTGCCTACGTACCAACATAAATATGAGGGATCAAAATATCGTAGTTCGTGGTAACAATTTTAAATAAGTTGATGAATTGATTTTAACAAAAAGTTCAAGTAAAAGGGCATAAAAAACCAAATATTTAAATGAGGTTGTTATTTCTTTTTGTCTTTTGAAATTTAAGTCAATATGGTTAAGTATATTTACAAATTTTATTTAAGAAAAAGTTTAAAAATTCAATGGCATAAGGCCAAAGTTTCTAATCATTAAAACATGTCTAAGTTTGAAATCACACGCAAAGAAAGTCTTTGAAAAGAGGGAGAGATTTCGAAATTTAAGAATTGGGAGGAGATGAAGGGACTACCCTAAGCACAGATTTAAAAGTTAAGAGTTGAAAAGATCTTATCAATGGGATGCAATCCAATAGACAATGATGTCATATAGAAACCCATTTCCCTTTGGACTTTGATCAAGCAATAAGCAACAGGCAGTAAGCAATATCCAGACATCATAAAAATCAAGGCATCAAATAAAGATAGCCACATCCAAGCAAGCATTTCAATAGCTAACAGTCTTCATTGTGTTCCAATGTATCAGATGAAATATTCCTTAATTAAATCAGAACAAAACATCATACATAGACCATAATAACAATTAAGTACAGAGACAAAGTAGAAGATGGATCAAAGAGATCCCCAAGTCTTGCATCAGATGAAAGTCACTATCAAAGATAGCACAGTCTCCAAAAGTTGGCATTGGCCAAGTCCTTTAGCATGGGGAATGTTGCCTAATTCTAAGTCCAAAGCTCAGAACAAGTTCCAAGAGTCCACCAAATGTTTTTAGGGTTTTTGTTGTTATTAGGTGTTTTAAGGTCCTAAGACCACAAACAAATCAAAATACACAAACAATATATACAATCACAAGATATGGATCAAATGAGCAAAGTGAAAAAGGACTTAAACATAAACAAGTTATATAAAATGTAAATGGCAATGGATGATAAATGACTGAAATTTAAATTGCATAAAGTAAATGACTTGAAAGTAAAGGCATAATTAAGAAGAGTTAGTCAATGGTTAGTCAAATGTTAGTGTTGGGTTTTAATTGATTAAGTCATTCTTTGGAGAATACTCAACCATTCATTCACAAGTATGGATCATTGAACCAAGACATCTTCCATGAGAAGGGCTCCAACTTGGATAATTCAACAAGTATACCACTAGCTCTCATGAAAGGAAAAAATGTCAAATCTCCATACAATGCCATGAAGAATGGGAGACTTACAATCTCACTTACTAGAATGTTATAACTTAAGGGTTAAATTTAGCTCTATGTTAAGTAATTGTAATTGGACTTATGTAGAAGTCACAACTACCCAAGGCCAGGCAATAAAAATATAGGTGTTAATGCATGTTAGAGATTTGGTACAAAGAACCAAACTCCTAAAACATACCACACACTAAAAGAAAATGGGAGGGACCTATCTCTGTCATACTTGTATTGATTCATCTGACACAACGTCATTGATGAATCAATTAGCATTTAGACATTAGAGATTTCATTGATCAAATGAGGGAGTGAGGGGGGAGAATGTGGATGAAGATGAAGAGGGAGGGGGAAATAGAAACACAAATTGATCATGAGAGGAATTTCACCTATTCAAAACTAGCCATTCATTTTGGGAGATGAAATGTACATTTTATCAATCCCCTAAATCCAATGGTTTTGATCCAACAAAAGTCAAATCAACCATGACCAAGGCCCAAACAGAAATTCAAACATCACAAGACCATAAAAATGACTCAACATAATTTTTAAACATTTAATCAATTAAAAATCAATTTAAAAATGAATTTAAATGCATTTTAATTTGGAAAAAACCTCAAATCCCTTCAAAATACCAAATAAATGCCCAAGGGATTTATCCTAGGTTAAACAAGGTCAAAGGACCTTAGACAAAAAAATCATGATTTTTAAAAAGTCAGAAGTATTTTTAAACAATTAAAAATATGCATAAAAACATTTAATTCATGAAAAATACCAAAATTAATCCAAAAAATAATTTTAATTCAGAATATGGACGAGAAAAATATTTAAATATTTTTGGTGAAAGTCCCATATTTTTTGGATTAAAAATGGATTTATTATGAATTAAATAAAATAAGGCAATTAAATGAAAAATCAGAAAATACAAAAAAAAACAAGGGCCATCAGATCTCCCTCGTTAATTGAGGTGGTAGATCTAATGGCCAAGCGTGTGCTATCCACGATGTGCCTCAGTCAATGCATCACACGTATGGTAATCACAATGACCAGTCAAGATTAAAACATTTCAAATGAATCAGAAGGTTGGGAGAGTTTCAACGCACCACCGGAGCCCTAGCTCCGGTCTTCTTCTCCGATGGACCTCACTGGACTGATCCACCACCAACCTTCACCAAAATAAAAAGTGTGGACATGATTTTAAAGGAAAAATGGTTAGGATCTCGAATTTGACCTCCATTTTATCCAATTCCAAGTATATTGAAAGATACATGGATTTGAAAATTGAGGTTCATGATCTGAGTTGCTTCGATTTGACCTTAAAGCAAATCAATCTTGTTGCCTACACTAATAGATATTCAGACAACCAATAATCAAGCAAAATAGTTGATAAATAAGGGAGAATCGAAGAAGAGAAGTTTGAGAAAAATCACCTTTGGGTAGCTTCAATTTAGCTTGATTTTGCTTCCAATTGTCCTTGGCTCGACTCTAGAAGTTTGTAGAAAGTGAAATGGATCAAAGAGAGACTTGGATTCTTGGAGTTTCAATCTCAAAACAGAAGGAGAATTGAAACTCAATTTCAAGTGAAATATTCAGTTTTATCTTTTAATAGAGGCTAGGGATGGAAGGGTTCAAAGTTTGGGCAGAAGGGATCCTCATTCCGATCACAATCATCATGTATATATAGCCTAGCAAGTTGTTTTTCACAGGCTTTGAAACTTTGCCAATTTTAGCAAATTTGGTGCATGGATTCATGGGCAATGATTTGGGCCCAATTCATGATGAAATTCAACTTCAATTCGTGCACAAGGGATCCTGAATCATTAACATGTAAGCATGTAAAAGGAAATGGACAAATGAATTCAAATCTTGCAAAAACAAACCTATGAAAGGAACCATGTGCAATTCCCTCAAATCTTGTCCAAATTAAGTGATCTTATACTTTTTGGAAATGTGATATCAAGGGGAACAACTTTGATGTTGAAGTATTTTCTATTTGAATCTTGTATCATGATGAATTTTGAGGTGGAAGCTTGAGAAATCAAACATATTTGAAAATTTTCTTAGTACCAAGTCAAATGACCACTTCTTCCACCCTGAATAACTTTTACTATGAGCTTCAAATGAACATGGTTGCTTCACAAAAGTTGTAGCGATTTAAATCCTATTAAATTTGGTCATAAATTTGACCTCATTTAGATTTGTCATGAGGGATTTATGCATTTTAGAAGTTGAGGAAAATTGCTTGTTCAATGGTAATGGTCCAAAATGACCTATAATCTTTCCTTTTGGAATATGCTCTTGCAAGTTGATTTTGAAGTGTCTCAAAGAATAAAAGTTGAAGAGGACATCTTTAAATTTATCATGAAACTTTTATGGATTTCATATCATACAAATTGAGCAAGTTATGGTCCTTGGAAGTTGACCTCTTAACTAGAGCACAGATAAAATGACCTATAATCTTTCACCATAAAAAATGACTTTACAAGAAACACTAGCTCTTAATGTAAACATGAATTTTGTTTTTAATGTAATAAGGAGTAAATTTTATCTTGGAATCATTTTCATATGACAAAAATTGTAGGAGATAAGGTCCAGGGAACCCCAGTTTTGACCGGTTGACTTTCTCTGGTCCACCTCTTTGAACCAACTTGAAAACTTGAAGTTCTCTTGATTTCTTGGGATCATGGAGGATCATATATGAATAAGGTGATGTATAGTGAAGTATCCTTTGATATATTGGACCAAATGTTGAAGAAACTGGTTGAGGAAGTCACACAAGATACCTAGATAAATTAGGGTTTCCAAGGAAAACTAGCTTCAAACTCTTGATGAACTCTT
Source organism: Lathyrus oleraceus (assembly GCF_024323335.1). NCBI lineage: Eukaryota > Viridiplantae > Streptophyta > Magnoliopsida > Fabales > Fabaceae > Lathyrus > Lathyrus oleraceus. Next base: position 123,287,125 of record NC_066580.1, read on the forward strand.
GATCCAAATGATAAATGAAGAACATGGGGATCCATATATGATGTATATAACAATTTTTAACCATCTCTTGATTTATTTACTTGCACTGAGGGTCTCAAACCCTAGTTGTGAGCTTAATAAGGCATTGGTAGATGCGCACACTACCTACAAAAGAAACAAATCTATAGATAGACATATTTTTAGTGTTTTGGTTAGTAAACAAAGAAAAATAAAGTATGATACAATGAAATGTGCTTGGTGATCTCTCCCAATGCAAACCGAATGAATGAGGTGTAAGGAGGATACCAAGGTGTGATCCCAAAGTCAGTGCAAATTGTGAGACATCATGAGGGATCTTATGGTCAAAATTGGGGTCTTACACTATGGTCCTCAGCTTCTTGAACTCGTAGGTCGAAAAAAGTAATGTCTATCCACGACTTACTCATGTGACATCAATAATTCCAAGGGGGGTCTCCACTGAGTAGATGGGTCTTAAGCCAACTCATTAAGGACTACTCCACACGAGTCGAACATGACTATACCATCCTCCTATCTTAATTGCACTCAGGTTCGGGTTAGAACTTATCTCACCACTCAGAGATCACCAAGCATAACAGATAAATTATATCACGCAAACAATATATACAAACAAACAAACATCAAATATTAACAAAATATTGCACACAAAAAAGTAGGCTAAACCAACTGAGGACTACTCCCCAACAAAGTCACCACTTTATTTATGTAGTGGTGTATTCGTGACCATTGAGCTTTGGATAAACCCGACGTCAATTGAAAAATCAGAGTCGCCACCGTATCTTATCTGTTTCCAAATGGAAAAGGGGAAAAGTACGAACAAAGCCCAAAGATAAGAAGTTTTCAAATCAAAACTAATAAAATGCCAGAGATTACAGGTAAGGGGTTGGTTACACAGAGGGAAGATATTAGCATCCAAAGTGTCCTAAGTACTCCTAAGGAGCCATTTTTTATGTGCATGTGTTTTTTTTTGAAAAGATGTTTGATAAAAATGGAATGAGGGGATGAGAAAAGAATTCATTAATTATATTTTTTTGTGTTTGACAAGACCTTCGGTCTTATGCCTACATACGAACATAAGAATGAGGGATTAAAACCCTGTAGTTCGTGGTAAAAATTTCAAAGAAGTTGGCGGATCGATATTAACAAAGGTTCTAAAAGAAAAAGGCACAAAATGGCCAAAATATTTAAATGAAGTTGTTAATTGTTTTTGCCTTTTTGAAATTGAGGTCAATATGATTAAATTTATTTCAAGTTTGGTTTAAGAAAAAGTTTGAAAATTCATTGGCGTAAAGCCAAAGTTTCTACTCATTAAAACATGTATAAATTGAAAACACAAACAAAGAAAGTTTTTGAAAAGAGGGAGACATTTTGAAATTTAAGAAGAGGGAAGAGATGAAGAGACTATCCTAGACAAAAACTAAAAGTTAAGAGTTGAAAAGATCTGACCAATGTGATGCAATTCAAAAGACAAGAATATCAGATAGAAACCCATTTCCTTTGTACTTTTGAGCATACAATGAGCATAAGAAATATCAAAGCAATTAATCATGAAGACCAAGGCATCAAATAAAGATAGCCATAATATCCAAGCAAGCATTCCAATAGCAAGCAGTATTAAGTGTCTTCAAATGTATCAGATGAAATATTTCCTTGGCAATCCCAGAGAAACAATCATCAGACATCAATTAGAATAAGAACATAACAATTAAGCACATAGACAAACTAACAGATGAGCCAAGAGCACTCAAGGTTTGCATAAGATGAAAGGCACTGTCGAGGATTGTTCAGTATCAAAATAATGGCATTGGCCAAGTCCTTTAGAGCATAGGGGATGTTACCTACTTCTAAGTCCAAGAGCTCAAGTCAAGTCCAACAGCAGAGGTCCAACAGTCCACCAACATATTTTTTAGGGTTTTTTTGTTATTATTAAGTGTTTTAAGGTCCTAAGACCACAAACAAAATCAAAAGAACACAATATATACACTCACAAGTTATGGCTCAAGTGAGCAAAGTAAAACTGACTTAAACATAAACATCTTGCAGGAAATATAAATGACAATGAATGATAAAGGTACTGAAATTTAAATTGCATTAAGTAAATGAGTTGAAAGTAAAGCAATGTTAATAAGGAGTTAGTCAATTGTTAGTGAAGAGTTCAATTTGTTTAAGTCATTCTTTGGAGAACACTCAACCATCCATTCACAAGTATTAAGACATGAACCAAGACATCATCCATGAGAAGGGCTCCAACTTGGGTAAATCAACAAGTATGCCACTAACTCTCATGAATGGAAAAAAGGTCAAGTCGTCACACAATGTCGTGAAGAATGGGAGACTTACAATCTCACTTACAAGAATGCTATGCCTTTTTTGGAACAAATTTAACTCTATGTTAAGTAATCGTACTTGGACTTATGCATAAGTCACAACTATCTGAGGCTGGGCAATAAATATATTGGTGTTAAGGCATGTTAGAGACTTGGTACAAAGAACCAAACTCCTAAAACGTACCACACACAAAAATAAAATGGGAAGGACCAATCTCAGTCAGGCTCATGTTGATTCATCTGACACAAAGTCATTGATGAACCAACTAGAATTAGACATAAAGAGAATTCATTGGTCGATGATGGATTGGGAAAGAATAAGGATGAAGATGAAGAGGAGAGGGGAAATAGAAACCCAAATTGATCACATGAGGAATTTCATTTGATCAATACTATCCATTCATCTTGAGGGTTGAAATGTACATTTTATCAACCCCCTAAATCCAATAGTATTGATCAATTAAAAGTTCAAATCAACCATGACCAAGGCCAAACAGAAAGTCAAACACCAAAAAGTCAATCAAATGGCTCAACAATATTTTTAAACAATTAATCAATTAAAAATCAATTTTAAAATGAATTTAAATACATTTTTAAATGGACAAAACCTCAAATCCCTTCAAATCACCAAATAAATGGCCAAGAGATTTATTCTAGGTCAAACAAGGTTAAATGACCTCAGCCAAAAAAATTTAGAATTTTTGGAAAGTCATAAGTATTTAAAAATATTTAAAAAACAAGTCAAAAATAATTTAATTCACAAAAAATATCAAAATTAATCCAAAAGAAGATTTTAATTCAAAATATGGAATAGGAAAATATTTAAAGATTTTTGGTGAAAGTCCCATATATTTCGGATTAAAAATGAAATTTATATGAATTAAATAAAACAAAGGTATTTAAAATAAAATCAGAATTAAAAATAAAATGAAAAAAACATGGGTCATTGGATCTCCCTCATTAATTGAGGTGGCAGATCTGATGGCCACGCGTGTGGTGTCCACCAAACACACTAGTCAAACGCGCCGCAAACATGGTCATGCAAACCAAGGGCCAAGATTAACAAGTTTAAACATGATCAAAGGGATGGGAGGGTGCAAACACACCACCGGAGCTAGGGCTCCGGTCATCTTCTCCGGTGGACCTCATCGGACTGGTCCACCATCAACCTTCACCAAAATAAAAAATGTATACACTAATTTGAAGAGAAAATTGCTAGGAAAATCCAAATCTGCCCTTAAAATTTTCCAATTCTCATTATATTGAAAGATACATGGAATTGAAAATTGAGGAGTAAGAACTGAGTTGCTTCGATTTAACCTCAAAGCAAATCAATCTTGTTGCCTACATTGGTAGGACTTAAGCCAACCAAAAATCAAGTGAAATGATGGAGAAATCGAAGAAGAAAAGTTTCACAAAATTCACCTTCTGTTTGTAGTGAGGAAGCTAGATCTTGATCACAATTTTCTTGGGCTTGCCTCTATACACTTGCAGGAGATGAAATGAATGATCAAAGGGCTTGGATAGTTTCAATCTAAAAATAGAAATGAAATTGAAACTCAATTTTAATTGAAATCTTCAACTTTATCCTTTAATGGAGGTTAGGAAAGAAGATATGCAAATCTTGGGCAAGAGGGGATCTATATATGAGCTCAAGGCACTTGTATTTATAGCATGAGGATTCCTCTTCATACACTTCCATCAAAAATCCAAAAATAGCAATGCTCTCATGCATGCTTGCATGGGTGTGTATAAATCCCATCAAATGATGTCAAAAGGTCCAAACTCATGTGCAAACCAACCTGAAACAATAGCATGAAGTCATGCATTAGTGAAATGGAACTTACCAAATGGAGCCATGTATTACACCCATGCGTAAGTCACACAAAAATGCTCCAAGTGCCATAATCTTTGACTCTTTGGAAAGCTAACATGAAGGGAAGAAACTTTGATGTTGAAAACTCTTCCATTTGGAGCTTGATTCATGATGAATTTTAAGGTGGAAGTTGGAGAAATCAAACATAGTTGAAATTTTTTCAAGTTAAAAGTCAAATGATCACTCTTTCCACCTTGAATGACTTTTTCTATGAGCTTCAAATGAAAATGGTTCCTTCATCACAGTTGTATATCCTTCAGTCCTCTTCAATTTGGTCACAAATTTAGAACCATTTGAATCGTGCATGAGTGGGTTATGTATTTTAGAAGTTGAGGAAAATTGTTTGTTCAATGATGATGGCCCAAAATGACATATAATGTTTCCTCTTGGTACATGCCCTTTCAAGTTGATTTTGTCATTTCTAAAAGAAGAAACGTTGGAGAAGACATCTTTAAATTAATGATGAAACTTGTATAGTATTCATATCATAAAATTTGAGCAAGTTATGGTACTTGGAAGTTGACCTCCTAACTAGGGCACATACAAAATGACCTATAATCTTTCACCATAAAAAACGACTTTCCAAGCAAAATTAGCTCTTGATGCCAACATGAAATTTGTTTAGAATGTTATAAAGAGTAATGTTCATCTTAGGATCATTTTCATATGACAAAAATTGTAGGATATAGGGTCTAGGGAACCCTAGATTTGACTAGTTGACTTTCTCTTGTCAACCTCTTTGAACCATCTTGCAAACTTGAAGTTATTTTGATCTTTGGGGCTCATGGAGAATCATATGTGCTTGAGATGATGTAAAATAGACTATCCCTTGATATCTTTGACGAATTGTTGAAGAAACTTACTAAGGAAGTCACACAAGATACCCATATGAATTAGGGCTTCCAAGGAAAACAAGCTTCAAACTCTTGATGAGCTCTTGCTAAAATTGACAAATAAAGCAAATGGGGATCCATATGATGCGTAGAACAATGGTGAACCTTTACTTGATTTATCTCTTGCATTGAGGGTCTCAAACCCTAGATGTGAACTTGGTGGGGGCACAAATGGATGCACACACTACCTATAAAAGAAATGAAATTATACTAGACATATTTTTGGTACATTGGTTAGTAAACAAAGGAAAATAAAGTATGATACAATAGAATATGCTTGGTGATCTCTCCCAATGCAAACCCAATGAATGAAGGGTGAGGAGGATACCAAGGTGTGATCCCAAAGTCAATGAAAATGATGAGATAGCATGAGGGATCTTAGGGTCAAAATTGGGGTCTTACAGGAAGGTATTAACACCACTCACGTATGTTGTACTCAACGGGAACCTTTTAGTTAAACTTGTGATTTGAATGTTAGCTTATGTTAATTATTTTCTTCTAGTGATTAAAATGAAAAGGGAAAAGGGCCGCAAAAACTTTTTTTTATTAATGTGCCTGACAAGATTGTGTGGCTTACTCCTACGTATCTCCAAGTACAATGAAGAACTCAAGGCATACATAGTTCTTGGTAGAAAATGTTTGTTCGTAGGTCGATTTTAGCAAAATCTAATTTTTTGTCAATCGACATAAAACATTACTTACACAAAACAGGTGAAGAGCGGACGTTTACATCACATTGAATGGATTTACAAATCAACATTCACGGGAAAACGTCACTGATCTCAAATCACACGATTGTGGATGAAGCATTGTTTGGCATCGTCTCGAGAAAAAATATCTTTCATTTGTGAAAAGGTTTTTGACTATCAATCGCACGGTGGTGAGAAAAGAGTTTGATTGGTTGGATGTTTTTTATAAGTGAATGACGAATGTGAAGGTGTGAAAAACACAAGAAATGGGGGTTTGAATTGGGTTTTACAAAACAAAATATTTTTTCCAACTCAAGAACACCATTTAAAAGTTAATAACAAAGAGATAAAAACATTAGTATTTTTATCCTGGTTCGCTTGAAATTCAAAGCTACTCCAGTCCACCCGCCAAGGTGATTTTGCCTTATACGCAATGAATTAATCCACTATAATCAACATATTACAATAATCACAAAGAGTAACCTTCTTTGTCTTCTCGAGGATCCGACTATACCCTAGTTTCCTTAAGGACTCATAAAGAATAACCTTCTTTGTCTTCTCATGGATCCGACTATACCCCAGTCTCCTTAAGAAATCAAATAAACAGTTTTAATAATATTTTGTGTGTTACAAGTTTCTTCTATACAAGAAAATTTTACACAAATTATAAACAATTACTTAAAGAAAAAATGTGTACAAAAGTCGATAGCTTTTCACAAAGAAATAGACTTGTCAAAATGTTGTAGCACCGACCAATTTCTTCAAGTCTCCAAGTCTCACTTATATAGCATAAGGAGAAGACCGTTGGAGAGGAAAATGAGGAAATCTCATAGAGCGATTGTCCACTCTTGGATGGTGAAAGGAGTGATATTGCATACTATCCTTCGCCCACAAAATCAATGACAGGTGTCATATATAGTACTGTTCTTGCCCATAAAATCAAGTAGTGGAAAGGATATTTTATTTGTACTATGTACTATTTATTCACGTACCCATTTTATCTTATCTTCAAGTTCATTGGTGTAGCACCTCAAATTTTCACCTCCCATTTGTATATACATTTCATTTTTAGGTCATTAACATTGCATTCATATTGCATAGTCCATTGCATCTCATCAGGCAAGACTGGTCAGGAGGTTCAACTGTGCAAGGCAACAAGAGCATTTTCCATGAGATCAAAGCCCTAGGGTTGTTCAATTGAGCTTACATGACCCAAGGATCATTTTGAAGTAGCTTGGCCAAGTGTTGAAGGCTTAGAACTCATCAGTGCATGTGCAATTCATCCGAGGCCCATAAAAGTCAACAGAAGTCAACTGCCAAGTCAACTGTAGATTTAGAGGTGGGAAGTGATTAGAGATTACTCATTCATGTTAAAACAAGTATCATTTGACATTTCAAGTATCAACATTGAAGAATTTGAAGTCAGATCAAGACTTTCTAAAAATAGCAAGTGACCTGTAATTTGAACTTTCCAAAAATGGCAAGGTTTTAGAACAACTTCAACTCAAGATTACATCATCAAATAGGTTTCAAATGAAATTTTGTCCAACATGAAAGTTGAATATCTTTCTCTCCCATTTCCAAAAAGTCCAAGATCATGAATTTCTCATGTGTGGTTGAGGAGATATGATCCAGTCAGGGCAAAGTGTGCTTAAAAATTCAAATGGGCATAACTTTTAAACCAAAGCTCCAAAATGAGTGGTTCTTTTTGAAGTTTGATCCTCATAACATGTACTTTCCAAGCATATCATAACATGGCTTAAATTTCCTTTGCATAGGCATGTGCTTGTTCATGAAGATTTGTGAAGAAAATTTCATAAAACCACTTTGGATGATTATGTGCATACAAAACCAATTCAAATGTGTGCATGGGCTTGTTTTAAGTGTATTTGGATCAAGTTTGTGTACTGTTCACGTGGCCCTTCATGCATGGGGGTGAAAATGTCATTTTGCACATACACCTTACAATTGATTAATCTTAAGTGCATTTGGCTTAAACAGGTTCTAAACATCATTAGCAAGTGGTATATATTGTTAATCCTAACTGTATTGGTCATTAACATGGAATTTCAGATCTAGATTCAAGAATCACCAAATTTTTTCTTTCAAATTTTTTGCAAATTCTTCACACAAAAGCATGTTCTATTGTTAGATTCATGATCAGGAAGGACTGTTGAGCAAGTTTGGACGTGAATTCGAAGCAATTGGTGCCATATTAAACCATACTCAAAGCTTGAAGCATCCATGGAGTTTGGAAATTGAACTGAATTCGTGCATGCTGGAGCTTCTAATTCCTCATCAAATTCATCAACAAACATTATAGAAGAGAATTGAAGCATTGCTGAGCTTGTAGCATACGATTCCAGGTTCTGCTCATCAAGAAGGTCAGGATTCGATCTCTTTAATTCTCAAAATCGTTGTGATATTTGTGTAGATCCTTCATTGGTGATCATTTTGGTATAAAGTTTGATTGAAATGGTGCACTGTACGCAAAGTTATGTTGGATTCAAGTTTTGATGTCATTTTTTCTTTTGTTCGATTTGCTCTTGATATGATGATTCATGCTTAGCTTTTGTTTGATTCGTTATCACCATTAAAAGATCTACAGAATGATGTATGCATTTTGATTTTCTGGAATGTGCATGAAGATCACATACTGTTCATCTTCTTCGTGAGGAAGAAGATGATGTTCATGATTAGGCCACGGTTTCCATGATTCAGCAACGCTTTCTCTGGTTTCCATGCTGTACTAGGGTTTGGCTGGGATTGGTCCACGCAGGCAATTATTTGGCTTATCCATTGGCTCACAGCGCTTTGACTGGCGCCACGCAAGCATTGACTTGCCACATAATTTAATGAAACGGTGCGTTTTGCACCTGGCGCGCTCAAATTCAAAATTGGTTGAGGTTCGATACCGGCCGAAGGCGCTTCATTCAAATGCCATGCCATTTTTCATCTTTCCCTCCCATTTTCATGCCTTGGCTCACTTTTGATTTTCAAATTCTTTCCAAACTTCCAAAAATCACTATAAATTGAAAAATGCATCAATTTCACTCCAATGTTTTGCACAATGCTCCTTATCTTGTCTAGTTTTTTATGAGTATAAATTTGCAAATTATGCACGGCTGGATTTTATTTGGTGCTAGGTTGATTGAACATGTATCCATTTATGATATTGCCTTGTTCCTTTCATCATAAGATGCTCAAAAATGATTTAATGACTCTGAAATTTTGTGTGTAGTTTCTAGACATGTTGATGAACATTTTGGCCTTGGTTTGACATTTTTCCCATGCACCAATTCTGTTTTATGATTGTGCTAACTTGGTGTGACAATTTGTGTCACACCTTTGGTTGTTTGTTTTGTACAATGTGATTGCCATGCCAAATGATATCCAATGCTTCTGATTTTTTGTGTGTTGATCATGTTAGATGTCTTGAATATGCATGAATTTTTCCAGAATTTTTTTGAATCATTTCTGTTTTGATTTGAATTTCTCATTCATGATGATCACATATGAACTTTGAAATTGCCTTTGACTTCACTTGATCATGAAATGCATTTGGTTAATGATTTTGATATGAGCCTTTTTAGGATATGTCGATATGTGTTTGAAGTTGCTTCATGTCAAGTTTGAGCTTCTGTTTTGACTTTTTGATCCTCTTTTGACCCTAGGCTTTGACCTAGTGGTTTGGACTTACCATTTGGATTGTGATTTCAGGTTCAAGTACATCTCCATGAGTGATGATGATCATTCATTTGCGCTTGATTATTGGTTGTGTTGGCTAACCTTTGTGTGTTTTGTAGGCTTTGAGAACCAATTCATTTGTGCTTGTGGCCTGCTCATTGTTGTCTGATGATGCTTATCTGTCTGTGTGATATTAACTGTTGATTGTTTGTCTGTACAGTTGAACTGATTGGTTTAGATTTTTTCACAGGTACCTAAGTTACTTTGAGTTCATTTTGAACTTGCTTTGCTAGCTTGTGGTTTGCTTATCACTGAGGTATAATTCTTCTGACTTCATGTAGTCTGGAAGACCTGTCCTATTATGTGGGCAGGCACCTATCTGAAGTCCTCCTTAAGAGGCAATGCTTGTGTTTGTTTAATGTTGTTCCCTGTACATTCAAAGACCTCCTAAGTGAAGAGGCATTGGCAGATACAAGGGATGTGCAATCCATCCCCTGCTATTCAGTTGTGTCATTCACTTTGCTCACACACCATGTGTTGATGCATTGTGAATAAGAGCCCAAGATCTTGTTGTGTCAGTCAACTGTGGAGAAGAGTTCCTACATTCTGAACTCCCACACTTTCTATTTTGAGTCAAGCTCTCCCAGGCCAGGGATAAGAGTTGTGAGGTCTTACCCTCACTTCCCATTTCATCTGCTTCACCCTAACTCTCAATGTTAGGGTTAAGAGCTAACCACACCCTTTTCCAGTTGGCTTGTTTGTCGAGGTTGACATGACCCCTTGACTAAAGCCTAGCCTTGTATGAGCCAATTGTTTGTATATAGTGTGTGCGCTTGCTTTTGTGCTTGTGATTGCCTGTGCTGTTTAGGATAGCTTGCTTCCTGTGCAAGTTAGGATAGAAACCTCAACATAGGGATCGTACGCATGACAACTTCTAGGCTCGAGTCGTAGTCTCCCTAGTAGTTTGTGTCTCCCTTTGTCTCTGGTTAGGATAGAAGTTCTTTCCCTGTGTAGGGGAACTACGTCGCCCTGATCTTCATACCAGATGAGGTACGTAGGCAGGAGATTGAGCTGATCTCTCTGGGCAACCTTTTGTTTTTTCAACCCTTTTGTGTGCGTTTGGAGTCTGACGTAAGTCCAGCGATTGGCAGTCGGTTTCCTGTGTGTGTTCGTTGGTTCGGAGTCTGATGTAAGTCCAGCGATTGGCGCTTAGTTTCCATGTTTTCCTGTTTGTGTAGAGTCTGACGTAAGTCCAACGATTGGTAGTCGGTTTCCTGTTTGTGTTTTGTTTGGCGTGCGTTAGCCGAGCTACGAGTGCTCTGATTTTTCTCCGGTCAGAGAAGATACGTATGCATAGGATGCGACATCCTAGCGAGCACGTTTCCCCTGTCCCGAACTACGTCGACTCTGATGTCTGTGCCTGACAGACTACGTAGGCCCAGGATGCGATATCCTGCCGAGTTAGTTTCTTCCGTCTTTCATCTGTGTTTCCTTCCAGTGTGCGTGCAGTTTGTGAGCAGTTTCTAGCAACCTTTCTTCTATTCTTTCTGAGCGTGGATCTCGTCGAGTACGACGGATGCGTAGGGGTGCTAATACCTTCCCTTCGCATAACCGACTCCCGATCCCATCTTTCTCTGGTCGCGAGACCATGTCTTTTCCAGGTTTACTTCGAGCGTTTCCTTTCCCTCTTTTGGGATAAATAACGCACGGTGGCGGCTCTGTTGTTTCGTTTTCCCGCCGGTTTTTCGTGCAATGCGACAATTGGCTTCTGATGAAAGTTGATGAAGCATGAAATGAAGAAACATAAAGCTGGATTCAGAAACTTCAGAATCTTTGGTCAGAACCTTGATACCGTCATTAGTCTGACTTGAGATCTTCAATATCTTCAGAATCTATAGTCAGAACCTTAATAACCTCAATCATCTGGCCTGACATCTTCAGAAGCTTGCCATTCTTCAGAAGCTTGGTGATCAGAGTCATGTCCAGAAGCACGAACTGAGAGAATGTTGCATCAATAATATAACGTCTCCTTAGGAGCTTCTCAGGAGTGAATCAACACAGAAGCAGAAAGATCATTGCAACAACAACATTGAACATCTTTCAGAACTTCTTATAATTGGTGCAGAAGTGGAATAGAAACTCATTATTTAGAAACTAATGACGTTGCACATCATATGCTCAGAATCAGAACTAGATGATAAAGCTACACAATAACAAACCATTAGGGTACCAAAATTGTTCTCACACAAATACAACATTATTATCATAAAAACTCAAGGTATAGATGAAGAATCAAATCTTATTCTAATAATCTCCCCCTTTTTTATGATGAGATAACATGTATTTTGATGAAAGTTTTGTACATGGTAATGATAGAAGAATACATCTTACAGAAGCACAAAGTTCCTCCTGAGATGTCTAATCCTAAAAGGATAAAATCAGAATGAAAGAACACTTTCCTGATTAACCTTTTTGAAGTACCATAGTAATTTTCAATCAGAATCTGGTTTGTTTTCATAAGTTGCTTTATGTTATTTAGAGCATTGGTTTGTTAACATCAACATTCTAATGAGCTTTACTTCAGAAGCTTGGTTGAATTCTTTTGAAGAAGCTTTAGAGCTGGTTATCTTCAGAAGCTTGTATTTTGGTTCTCTTGAAATTTTCTTTAAGAGCTAGATTACCTTTGAAGAACTAATCTCTTTGAAAAGAACTTTCAAAACCTGGTTAATATTTCTTCTTAAAAACTTGATTGCCAAGTCTGATTACTATGAAGGATACACTTCCTCATAGCTAGATGCCGAAAATTTCTAATTCTTCAAAACTTGATGCAAAGTTCCCAATGTTCTAAGTTCAGAACATCATCTTATTTTTTATCATCAGCATAAAGGTTTTTCAATCAAATAGTAGACCATTTCCTCAGAAGCTGGTAACTTACATTCTGATCTTTGAAACTTCACATGAGCTTTTGATATTTGAACTAAACCATTCTGACGTATGAACTTAACCCTGCAAAACAGTTAACAAACTATTCTTCGAAGTAGTTGTTAGTAGAAAACATTAAACAATATTTGGGTTCTTAGTTAGGAATTTAGGTATATCAAAACTAATTACAGTTCTCCCCCTTAGATATGTTCCTCCCCCTTTGTCATCAACCAAAAAGACATAGACAAATAAAAATAAAAGAAATAAGGGAAAGAAACAAAATCATGATTTTCATTAAACATGTCAAAAGGAAGAAAAGATACAATCAGAAACAACAAAAACACTTAGAAGAAAACTAAAAATTTTAAAAACAAAGTGCTAAGGGTTCTGAGGAGGAGGAGGAGGAGGAAGTATGGATAGTATTAACTGAAACATCATATCCTATTTCTCCATATGCTCTTTGACTAGGGCATTATCATCTTCGATTTCCTTAATGGTCTTTTGAAGCACATCAGGAATTTCTCCAGATGAAGTTCCTGCAGATTGTTGATGAAGAGAAACTTCAACTTGTTGGTCTTCAGATTGTTAAATCTTAGAAACAACTATCTGAGCATCAATTTCTTCCATAACACAGTCATGATTCCCAAAATCAACCTTAACATGTTGGACAACTTCTTCAACCACTTCCTGAATAACTTCCTTAACCTAAGGAGAAGGAAGACACAACTGCGAATTTCTTAACTTCCAGATTTCCATTAAGGGAACAAACCCAGAAAGGAATTTTCTTTCAGATACTTTATACCTAAAGTTATTTAGCTTAGAGATTTTGGAGTTAATCCACCTTCTGTAGGCTTCCCAAGCAGAATCACTTTCAGCCGGATTTGCTGAAGAACGACTAATTGTTATAGCTTCATGCAGACGACTTCTTGAATTTGACTCAAACTTCCTCAGAATCTTACCAATATTGGGAGTAGGTTTGGGTGGTTTGGGGAAACTAACATTAAGGTCTATTCTAGTTTCATCATGATCAAGACCATAGAGAGTTGGAAGTGAGGGGAAAATGATTGGAGGTGTTTCTAGATCAGATACTACTAGTTTAGGTTCAAAATTGAACATGCCCTCAGGAGTACCCTCAGACATATGGTCTCTAGAATCTCTCGAGGGAGATGCTCTGGGGGTTGTTAACTTTGGTTTTTATTTGCGGGGAGCAGAAAAAGATGGTGGTGGAGTGTGTGGAGATTGTAACTTTGAAAGAGATGGTGTTGATGGTATTTGTTGTTGTTGTTGTTGCAACGGAGTTTCAGAAACTTTAGGAGTTTCTATAATAGGTTCTATGATGGGTGTTTCTGTGGGAGGTGGAATTAAGATAGGTTTGAAGATTGGTTGGGAAAATATTGGTTGAGACAAAGATGAAATAGGTTGAGAAATGGGAGGTGGATGGATTGGTAAGATCCTTTCAGAAACTATAGAATTAGAAACAATAGGATTGCTAGCTTTAGCAAGCTTAGCAGAATTAGTAGTTTCAGAAGCTTTAGAGGATTACTGAACAACACCAGATATGTCTTTCATAAGCATTGCTTTCTGGTGCTCACTGAGAGGCACCTCATCTTCATCCAGAAGGACAAAAACTTTCTTCTTCTTCTTCTTCTTCTGAGGCCTTGAAGATCCTTCTTCTCTTGAAGCCTTCTTCTTTTTCCCATGAACACCTGGATAAGTTTCTGGTAGATCGAAAGGATCAACCATTGGTTCAATTCCATCCTTGAGACAACTTTCCAAATAGTATGCCAGAACTTCAGGAGGATCAATCTTGGTGAAGATTGGGAAGTTAACTACTGGAATTCTCATTCCATAAATATCATCCTTTGAGGGAATGAAATTTGGCCTTACAATCTTAGAGATGAGACACATTGTCATACGGTGAACTGACTTTGTGTGTTTTTGCTTTTGAAAGCAAATGTCGCGGTTAGCAAGAGTCGCCACCGACTTTTCTTTTATCCAATAAGGAAAGGTGGAAAAGAACAGGAAAGACCTTAGTCAGATTTTGGGTTCGGGAGGTACATTATACAAAGGGAAGGTGTTAGCACCCTTTGTATCCATGGTTATCCATGGGCTCTTAATTGCTGGATCACTTATATTTGTCTGAAAAAGTGTTTGTGAATTGCTTAAAAATGTTTTGAAAAGAGAGTTTAACTTTGTAATGATTCTTGTACGAATGTATGCAAAGTATTTATCTCGTTTGATTTTGAAAACGGTTTAGAATAATATAACTTGGTAATGATTCTAGTATGAATGTATACCAAGTGGTGATTTTCTAGTAGATATTTTGCAAAGCGTGAGGTATGAAAAGTATGTTGAGTTGTGATTCAGCCTTTAAGAGTTATACCTACCCAAGGTCTTTATGGGCATTTCCTATCCTTATGAGGGTAAAACTGTCCTTACTATTGAGAAGTAAGTAGTCTTGTCCTTTTGGATTTAAGGGTCATCGTAGGGTCATCGATTGGTCATTGAAGGCAACAGTTGTAAGGATACCTTAGCATTCGAAGGGACACTCATCATTTAACCGTAGGCTACACCGAAGGGTCATCGAGGGACAAAATCATATATTCGAAGGCAACATCCGAGAGACTATGATTTATTTTATGATGATTTAATCGAAGGGTCTTGGCTAAGTATATCCCCACATTCGCGGGACATGACCGTTATACCGTAATACCGTAGGGCAACAAAGAGAGGTCCAAGATCACATATTCAAAGGCCATATTTTACAATCAATTAGGTAATTAGGATGAATCTCCACAATGAAATCAATACATTAAAATCGGCTAGGTAATTTAGGGTGGGTCTCCACATTAAAATTAATACATTGAAATCAGTTAAGTTATTTAGGGTGAATCTCCACAAGGGTATCCCACAAATAAAGTGGAATACCTACCAAGCTATCTTTTCCGGGGATATGTGAACCTTTACAAAACTCAGCAAACATGTCAGAATACCAAATCAGGGTGCAATCGAATTACACCACAAAAGAAATCACAACAGTAATAGGATCAGATAAATAATGCATGGCTATGATAAAACATGTCATATGGGCAAAAAAAATCAGAACAGAAAAGTCAGCTACTGTCACGTTCGCTCCTGCTTCGCCTAGCGAAGGCTTAGCGAATACTCGCTTAGCGATGTGCTAGCGAGCGGCTGCGGATTCCGGTTTTGATAACAGTACAATTTCAGCCAATTTTATGCCTTATGGCTTTCATTACAGCAATTACATGGTTAATCATTTAATGTATTCAGATACATACTAAAATTCACATGCCAAACTTAAGATATTTTCATAAATTTAATCATAATGCCATATGCAAATTAAGAACATAAGGCGGTAATAGTGATGCAAACCTGTTTGCAAATTGAATTGCGACCTTGGATTGGCAAATCGGATTGAATTGGGCAGAGGTAACTTTGATGCCGCTGAGTTCCTTCAGGGTTTGCCTCCAGGCTTTGCCGTTCGTGAGCGTTAGGGTTTGCTTGCTAGGGTTCTCCTTTCTCCATTTTCGTCCCCTGTTTCTAAATGAAGTCCTTGGTATTTATAATAGTTTTTGTGACCTAATGGGCTCAGAATGAAGCCCAGAATTTTCTGGTATTCGCAAGCTTCGCTAGGCGAGTATTGTAGCGAAGGGTTCGCTAGGCGAAGGATTTGCTCGCCTAGCGAGCAAGCCAGTTTGGGCCATTTTCTGGATTTGGCCATCTGTGTGCGGGGCCTTTGTTCTTTTGAGATTAATGCCTTGAAAAATAAGTTGGGGTGCCTTAAAAAATGCCTTGTAATGTTAACGGGCAAATTTTGGGGTATGACAGCTGCCCCTGTTCAATATTCTTGAACCGAGAGAGTTAGAATGGTGTGCATGCCATTCGTGGTCTGGAGGTGGAAGATTATTGAACACTAGAATGCCCCAAAAATTTGCACTTGTTAATCAAAGGTTAGTCTTGATGGAGATGGGCTTAAAGATGCCATCCAGGAAGTTTGATGATGAAAGATCAGAATGGATCATACACTGCTGGGAATAAAGGATCAGAATGGACCATATGCTAGATCGTATCTGAGTAGCAAAGTGAGTTACCCCTTAGGCGGGTGACTTCGCTGGGGATGACAGATTAGAATGGATCGTACGCTAGATCGTCTCTGAGTTGCAGAATGAACTGTGCGTTAGGCGGTATCTGACGAAGGTAGAATCAGAATGGATCATACGCTAGATCGTATCTGAGTTGAAGATCCAAATGGGTCGTACGTTAGACCGTATTGGAGTTGCAGAATGAGTCGTACGTTAGGCTGTATCTGAAAAGGGGTCAGAGTGGATCGTACGTTAGATCGTATCTGAGTTGAAGATCCAAATGGGTCGTACGTTAGACCGTATTGGAGTTGCAGAATGAGCCGTACGTTAGGCTGTATCTGAAAAGGGGTCAGAGTGGATCGTACGTTAGATCGCATCTGGGTTGAAGATCCAAATGGGTCGTATGTTAGACCGTATTGGAGTTGCAGAATGAGCCGTACGTTAGGCTGTATCTGAAAAGGGGTCAGAGTGGATCGTACGTTAGATCGCATCTGAGTTGAAGATCCAAATGGGTCATACGTTAGACCGTATTGGAATTGCAGAATGAGCCGTACGTTAGGCTGTATCTGAAGAAGAAAGTAGTCGTACGCTATACTACACCTCGGAATGTACCGTACGCTAGGCAGTATCTGAGGGTTTGAAGATCCGAATGGGCCGTACGTTAAACCGTATTGGAGTTGCAGAATGAGCCGTACGTTAGGCTGTATCTGAAGAAGAAAGTAGTCGTACGTTAGACTACACCCCGGAATGTACCGTACGCTAGGAAGTATCTGAGGATTTGAAGGTCCAAATGGGTCGTACACTAGACCGTATTGGGATAGTTGAAGGTCAGAATGGATCGTACGTTAGATCGTATCTGAGTTGAAGGAGTCATATATTGAGCTGAGTCAGAATGAACCGTACGCTAGGCTATATCTGATAGTATTTGTATATGTTGGATTTGCAATGAATAGTTGAATCTTGAATGTAAATGATAAAGATGTCCGTCTGAATGGACCTTTGTTTTGACTGTATCAGGAGGATAATTAACCTGAATAACAAAGTTAGTCTCATGCCATGTCATGATGCATGAGATATTTTATGAAAATAAATGCGAACAATGTATGCATGCGGATGCTGTGAAATGATGTAAAGAATGAATTATGCATCTGAAAAGTTTTTCCTGGCGACTCCCTGGGGAAAATAAATCCCCATCTTCTGGTTGGAGATACTTGTATTGATGACCTTTCCTTAGCTGGGGGTACTTGATTTCGGTCTGAGGGTGGAAACACTCAACAGAGCCCGGCTGGGGATGGAAGAGATGACCAGTCTGTCTGGTGATGCCAACCTCTTCTGGGGAATAACTGGCTTATGCTGGGGAATAGAATTAGCAACGGATTCATTGGAAAGCATGGTTAGACCTTCTCCTCGATCCCGAAGTCTCGTAGTGATTGCTATTTCTATTTTATGCATGCATTTTGATAAACATCGATCATATTCAAATGCATATATCAATTCAGATTAAATCAATGGACGTTTATGCAAACAAAACAGAAAAAGTAAAACAAAAGCATCTTTTTTGGAAATAAAATTGTATTTGATTTTGAAAGAGGGCCTATAAACAGGAAATTTGTGTACAAAGAGACAGAAATCCTAGTAAGAGGAAATTGTCGAGAACATAAAGAAAAAGCTATGAAGGAAAAGTCCTATTGATTCTAATTCTGCTACTGTCATTATGTCTTCAAGCATCTCATCTTCTGCTGTCGGATAGAAGTGATTGGCTTGTTCAGTCCCTTTGACTTGGGTGAAGCTGACTGAGAACGGGACATAGTCATACGCTTTTAATCCCTAATTTTTGCCTGGACCGCCTTTTCAGGTTTTCAGTCCACCAGGATACCCTTTTTTGCCCAAGCCGCCTTTTCAGGTTTTTCAACTTGTCGGGTGTACATTTTTATATGTTTATCCCTAATTTTTGCCCGAACCCTTTTGGTTCGCCGGGATGCCCTTACTTTTGCCTAGGTACGTCGACCTAGCGGGTCTCTTTTATGCGTAGTATTTTTTAACTATGTCTGCGTTCACGGGATGTGGGAAGTCTTCGCCATCCATCGTAGCAAGTATCATGGCTCCACCAGAGAATACCTTCTTAACTACAAATGGCCCTTCGTATGTGGGAGTCCATTTGCCGCTGGGATCACCTTGTGGTAGAATGATACGCTTTATCACCAATTCGCCGATTTGATACACCTGTCTTTTGACCTTTTTGTTGAATGCCTGGGTCATGCGCTTCTTATATATCTGCCCATGACAAACAGCCGCAAGTCTCTTTTCATCAATCAGATTTATCTGATCGAGTCGAGTTTGAATCCATTCATCCTCGTCTAAACCTGCCTCTTTCATGATTCTTAGAGAGGGAATCTGAACTTCCACCGGTAAGACGGCTTCCATTCCGTAGACTAAAGAGAAAGGAGTTGCCCCTGTCGAAGTGCGTACTGAAGTGCGATAACCATGAAGAGCAAACGGTAACATCTAATGCCAGTCTTTGTACGTTACTGTCATCTTTTGTATGATCTTCTTGATATTCTTATTAGCAGCCTCCACGGCGCCGTTCATCTTTTGCCGGTACGGAGAAGAGTTATGGTGTTTTATCTTGAACTGCGTGCAGAGTTCAGTAATCATTTTGTTGTTCAAATTGGTGCCATTGTCAGTGATAACTCTTTCAGGGACGCCATATCGACAAATAAGACTATTCTTGATGAACCGTGCCACCACATTCTTGGTAACAGAAGCAAATGAGGCTGCCTCTACCCACTTTGTAAAGTAATCAATCGCAACAAGAATGAAACGATGTCCGTTGGAAGCAGTAGGTTTAATCTCTCCAATCATATCAATGCCCCACATTGCAAAAGGCCAAGGGGCTGTCAACACGTTCAAAGGAGCAGGAGGCACATGTACTTTATCCGCATAGATCTGGCACTTGTAACAAGTTCTGGAGTGATGGTGGCAATCAGCTTCCATGGTAGACCAATAATACCCTGATCTCAGAATCTTCTTGGCCATTGTATGTCCACTAGAGTGAGTCCCAAAAATATCGTCATGCATGTCTTCCATAATCTTTTCTGCTTCCTTTTTATTCACACAACGAAGCAAAGTCGAATCATGATTACGTTTGTATAATATTCCATTACTCAAAAAGAATTTAGCGGAGAACTTCCTCAGGAATTTTCTGTCATTGATGGACGCCCCTTCAGGGTATTCCTGGGCTTCTAAATATCTTTTTACTTCGTGGAACCAAGGTTTCTCTTCTACTTCAGCAGCGTTAAGTTCATAACAATATGCTGGTTCATCTAGTCGTTCAATGGTGATCCTGGGAGCTTCATTGTCCCATCTGACTCTGAACATGGATGACATGGTGGCCAAGGCGTCTGCCAACTGATTCTCTTCTCGTGGGATATGTTCGAATGTAATCTCTTCAAAGTATGGGATTAATGTCAACACCCGCCCTCGATAAGGGATGAGATTCGGATGTTTAGTGTCCCATTCTCCTTTGATCTGACTGATTACTAATGCTGAGTCTCCGTACACACTCAAAAACTTGATTCTCAAGTCTATAGTAGCTCTGAGTCCCAAAATACATGCTTCATACTCGGCCATATTGTTGGTACAATCGAAACATAGTCTAGCAGTGAAAGGAGTATGGCAACCCTTGGGAGAAATAATTACAACACCAACACCATTACCCAACGCATTAGAAGATCCATCGAAAACCATAGTCCATCGGGATCCTAGCTCGGGTCCTTCATCTGGTCCAGGTTTTTCGTAATCAGTAACAAGCATGACATCCTCATCTGGGAACTCAAAATTCATATATTGGTAATCATCCACTGCTTGATGAGCCAAATGATCAGCTAGCACGCTTCCTTTGATTGCTTTCTGGGTAGTATACTGGATATCATACTCTGTTAAAATCATCTGCCATCTCGCTGGGCAGGTTTCTCAAATATGTATTTGATGGGATCCATCTTAGAAATCAACAAAGTGGTATGATTCAACATATACTGTCTTAGTCGGCGAGCAGCCCAGGCCAAAGCACAACAAGTTCTCTCGAGCAGTGAGTATCTTGTTTCACAGTCGGTAAACTTTTTGCTAAGGTAGTATATGGCATGCTCTTTTCGACCAGACTCGTCATGTTGCCCCAACACACACCCCATTGAATTTTCTAACACGGTCAAATACATGATTAGAGGTCTTCCTTCAACTGGTGGCATCAGGATCGGAGGTTCCTGGAGATACTTCTTGATTTTGTCAAAAGCTTCTTGACATTCATCATTCCATATCATCTCTTAATTCTTCCTCAGTAGTTTGAAGATGGGTTTGCAGGTAGCAGTTAAATGGGAGATAAACCGGGCGATGTAATTCAAACGTCCCAAGAAACCTCTGACTTCCTTATCTGTACGGGGCACTGGCATTTCTTGAATAGCTCTCACCTTAGCCGGGTCAACCTCAATTCCTTTACCACTGACAATAAATCCCAAGAGTTTACCAGATCTTACTCCAAAGGTGCATTTGTTCGGGTTCAGTCTCAGCTTGTATTTCTTCAACCTCTCAAACAATTTGTACAAATGATCGAGATGTTCTTCTTCAGTATGAGATCTGGCTATCATGTCATCCACATATACTTCTATTTCATCATATCATGGAACAAAACCACCATAGCACGCTGGTACGTTGCCCCGACGTTCTTTAAACCGAATGGCATTACTTTGTAACAGAAGGTGCCCTATTGCGTCACAAACGTAGTTTTCTCCATGTCTTCAGGTGCCATCTTAATCTGGTTATAACCCGAGAATCCATCCATGAAGGAGAATACTTTGTGTTGAGCGGTATTGTCTACCAGAACATCAATGTGCGGGAGTGGAAAGTCATCTTTGGGACTCGCTTTATTCAGATCTCTGTAATCGACGCACATTCGCACCTTACCATCCTTCTTCGGTACCGGTACCACATTAGCAACCCATTGAGGATAAGAAGTAACGGCTAGGAAACCGGCGTTAAATTGTTTCATAACTTCGACTTTGATTTTCTCGGACATTTCAGGACGCATGCGACGAACCTTTTGCTTAACAGGACGACAATCTTCCTTCGTTGGCAAATGGTGCACTACTATATCAGTATCCAATCCTGGCATGTCTTCATAAGACCAAGCAAAAATCTCTACATAGTCATGTAACATCTGAATCAATCTTTCTTTAGTACTGTTTTCCAAGCCTGCTCCTATTTTAAATTCTTTCTTGTCCACTTCAGTACCCAGGTTTACAATTTCGATTGACTCTTCATGCGGCCGTATAGTCTTCTCTTCTTGCAGTACCAGTCTGGCAAGTTCTCCAGGTACTTCACAATCTTCCTCACTTCCATCCTCGGCTTGGTAGATCGAATTTTCAAAGTCATAATGAACCGTAGTAGAATTATTATCAACAGGATCCAGAGTGGATATGGATCTGCAATTCGTTACGTGAGTGTGTGTAAGAAAACATAGCTTTTTCGGAAGATGATAGGAAAGATAAAGAGCGCAATATTTGAATGCAAAAAGTCCATTGATTTATTGAATGTGAATATGCTTATGAAAATGAAAAAACCCTTAACAAATTAGCTATTGTGCCTCGGGCATAGACACAATGCTTTAAGAAGTTCAATTGTAAATAAATAAATAAATTTTGCAACAATAAAACAGACAATAACAATTACTCCTGACTAAAGGAAATCGGGATAGTGTCTTCAGCCTTCCAATTATTGAGTCCGTCACCAATTGTTGGGAAAATCCAGCTATCCAGGTCGCAATCGCTATCAGCATCTATTACAGCATTAATCTGATCTTTGACCACCCTTTCAGAGTTAAATCCCAGACCAGACTTGTCAGACTTGTATGGTACGTTGATCAGTTGACCCCAACCAGTACGACCACCGTTTTCAACCACGGCTTGAGCATCTTTCAGAGAAATCATGGCAGGAGGAGCACGAATAACCTTGGGCACAAGGGGAGTTGGCTTAAGGGCAGGGCTGGTCGGAGGAACTACTTCAAATGACTGAGAAGGGGTCTCAAAGAATTCACCATCCATCTCGACGTATCTGAAGGTCTGCACACTACGGACAATATATTCCTCTTCTTCACACACAGTGACAATCTTACCCTCTATTGGATACCTCAGCTTTTGATGGAGAGATGACGCTATAGCACTTTCCCCATGAATCCAAGGGCGTCCCAGCAAGCAGGAATAGGCAGGACGAATGTTCATTACGTGAAAGATAATGTTGAAGACTTGAGGTCCTATCTTGATAGGGAGAACCACTTCACCATGGACAACACTCTTCGCACCATCGTAAGCACGCACCACAATGTCACTAGGCTTCAGTTCAATGCTTTTACAGTCAAGTTTATCGAGCACGGCTTTCGGTAGTACATTCAAAGAAGAGCCATTATCGATCAACACATGAGACAAAGTGATCCCCTTACACTCAATGGAGATATGCAGAGCTTTATTGTGATTCTTTCCTGCTGGTGTCAGGTCAGCATCAGAAAAGCCTAGGCCATTGTCAACAGCCAGGTGAGCAACATAGTTTTCGAACTGATCGACGGATGTCTCCTGAGGTACATGAGCGGCCTTCAAGAATTTTATCAATGCTTTGGCATGAGATTCAGAAGATAATAACAAGGATAACATCGAGATCTTAGACGGAGTATGCCCCAGCTGTTCTACCACATCAAAATCACTCTTGCGGATGATTCTCAGCATTTCTTCCATTTCTTGTTTGGCAACATCTTCAGTAGTAACTTCGACGGGTGTCCCTGACTGAGAAGGGTCAACTGGTTCCTTTCCTCGGGTTTCAGGGGCGGGATGCGAGATTTCTGGAGAGAAGATCCTTCCACTTCGAGTAACTTTACTAGTCCCAACAATGTCATTAGGATTAGCAGAATTACCAACTTGCTTCACGCCATGGATGTAAGTATCACCTCCATAATTCCACTGAATGGCTTTACTTGAGGAATACGGTACTGGGCCAGGTGCAGTAATGATTAGGGGAGCTACCTTGGGCTTAGCAGTAATCTTCACAGGTACTCTAGTAGCGGTAATCTTTACTGGACCTTTGGTCCTGGCAATCACAGATATTTCTTCCACAGGGTTTTCCACCTTAGGAATCTTTTCGAAGAGAATTGTACGATCGTCCATCAGCCGTTGAATACCATTTCTCAACTTCAAGCACTCGTTGGGTCGAAGTACACAAAGATCGCAACTTTCAGCACAACCTGGAAATAAACCAGCTTGCAATAAATTCTTCTTGATGATCAGGAGAGGAGATGTTAAGTCCGCCACATTAGCAATGTGAGAATTGTCATTCACAGAATTAACAGTCTTGTCATGGTTAGGCATAGGAGCAGTGATGACATTAGGAGTCTCCGGAGGATCAAATTCAATTTCTCCTGCGTCGATCATATCCTGAATTTTATTCTTCAACAACCAACAATCATTTGTATCATGCCCGGGGCTATCGGAGTGATATGCACACCTGGCACTGGGATTATAACGAGGAGAAGTAGTGTTGACATTCGCAGGAGGGCCTCTGAGGGTAATTAAATTCGCCTTCAGCATACCCTGCAGTGCTTGTGCTAAAGTCATATTGATCTTGGTAAACTGCCTTCTTGGCCTGTCTTGTCTGTGCTGGAAGTTTTGAGCTGGCGGGGCTGCAATTGTAACTGCTCCGATGGTATGGTCACGGCTTTTCTTGTTATGACCCCTTTCACCATACACATCATTTGACTCATTCTTTCCCTGATGGGTCTTTCTGGTGCTTGCGGAGGTAGCTGCCTGTATCTTTCCACTTCGAATACCACTTTCAACACGTTCACCCGTCAATATGAGGTCAGTGAAACCTGATGAAGAACTTCCCAGTAGATGGCTGTAGAATGGACCAGTCAGTGTACCCATGAACATGTCCACCAATTCTCGATCAGTCATAGGGGGTTTGACTCTGCCAGCCAAATCTCTCCATTTTTGAGCATATTCTTTGAAGCCCATAGTCATATTCTGCAACTGTAGCCGAGTAGGCGCCAATTCAGAATTGTATTGGTAGTGTTTGTAGAAAGCTGTCGCTAAATCAGTCCAGGTGCGGATGTTAGAGCTCTCGAGCTGATAATACCACTCCAACTGTGTGCCAGACAGACTCTCCTGGAAGAAATGGATCCATAGTTTCCTATCAGTGGTATACGGCTGAATCTTTCTCACATAAGCTCTCAAATGCATCTGAGGACAAGACGCACCATCATACTTAGTGAAAGTGGGGATCTTGAATTTGTGAGGAATGACCACATCAGAGACCAGTCCCAAGCTTTCGAAATCCAGACCGGGCGCCTTCTGACCCTCCATAGCTAGCATGCGTTCTTCCAACAACTTATACTTATCCTCTTTTGGAGAGTACTGTTCATCTTCATAATCTTCATCGTCGTCCTCCTGGTTGAGGGGATCAGCATTCTCATCTTCCGAATCATTTTCCGTCTCCTCTTCTTGATCTTTCGGAAGTCTAATCTTGATTCCCGCAGCCTGCCCTTTACGCCTTCTTCCCAGGTTAATGTAACTCACAGGTTTCTAGTCTTTCTTCTTCTCGAGCAAGAGAGCCTTCAGTTCCTCCTGCCCCTTGGATAAGCTCAGCATCATCTCCTGGAATTGAGCATTCTGAGCCTGGAGATCTTTGACAGTTTGTTCGAGAGCCATTTTTCTGTTTGCAAATAGGACGACCGTGAGAATATGGTCCTTTAGAGTACCTGTTATGCAATGTTATGTTATGCTATGCAATGTATGAAATGTTTTCAAGGACTTTCGGAATTTAACTTTGCGTAAACCACCAAAAAGAGGGAAACTTTTATTAATAATTTTTTTTAATCAATGTTCATTACAAAAGGAAATAATAAAAATACAATGAAAGCTCAAATCTCCCAGGGACGACTTCTTTTCGGACGAAGATATGTATTGAGTCTTCGTTCCTCATTAAGCTGGCTGGTGAGCTCTAATACTTTCTTCCTTTCTGCAACGAACTGAGTCTCGAAAGTATCTCTTTCCTCTCTCAATGGATCCAGGATCTCTTTAATTCTTCAACCTCGGTAGGCATATCTGGATAAGGAATGATCTGAGGAGTACCTCCTTCAACCTCTGGTTCAACAATCAGCGGTCCGACTGCAAGGTATGACATGACAAGTTCACGAGCTCTGGCGCGTACCCATCTGAGATAAGGTTCCATAGGAATAGAGTTTTTCTGTCCTAAAGTGCTTCTTTTCACCATGCCCCAGGCTCGTACAAATCTCTGACGGAGACCTTGGGAATCGGTGTCATAGTCAAACACAGTGCCTTGAATAATTCTTTCATGTGGACCCTCTCTTCGAGCATACCCCAACTGGCGTAGGGCTAAAGCTGGGTTATAGGTAATACCTCCTCTTATCCCCAGGAGTGGTACGTTAGGGAATTCTCCACAACGGTCAATGATGATAACATTTTCTTTGAGATGAGGACACCAACGGATGTCTGAATGGGAGAGCGACATTATCCTTTGAGACCATTTCAGATTTTGCTCATTCTTCAAGACTGATTGAGGAAGGTGCGAAATAAACCACCTAGACAATAAAGGTATGCAGCACATGAGAGTCCCTTGCCTTTTCATGGTAGAGTGTGAAGGGAATGCAAAATGTCTCCGAGCAAGGTAGGCACAGGGTTATGAGTGAGGAATATCTTAATAGCATTCACGTCTATGAATTGGTCTGGATTAGGGAATAACACCAAACCATAGATTAGTAATGCTAGGACATCTTCGAAAGCATGGACATTCACACCTTTTAAGAATTCTCGGGCCTTATTTATCAGAAACTTGGCAAGTAAACCCTTAACTCCACTTCTTGTTACCCAATTGGTTTCAATATCGGACTTTGTCATGTGTAAAGCCGCGGCAACTTCTTCAGACTTCAGAATCTTTTCTAAACCACTGAAAGGTGTTTGATCAAGGATAGGTATCCCAAGCAGCCTGGAGAATTCTTCTAATGTGGGTACCAACTGATAATCTGGGAAGGTGAAGCAATGATGTTTAGGATCGAAGAACTGGAATAGGACTCTCATCATATCCTCTTTGAAACCAGTGGTAACCAAATTGAGGAGAGAACCATGTTTCTTGATAAACTGAACCTGATCGGGAAGTTCTGACACTAAATCCTTGAGTTGAGGAGAGATTGCTACAAAATTGATCCGGATGGTCTTCCTGGAAGCCATACCCTGTTTAACAGAGCAAAGCTAAATCCCTAAGTCCTTGAAATGGTTAGTACAATGTTATGATGCTATGATGTTATGATGTTATGATGTTATGTAAATAGCAAGCACAAGCAAGTCACACAACAATCATTCCTAGGTTTTAAGGCTTGCATGAGTTCCATAGGTAAGTACCCTCCCCACTGAAGTCTGGTTGGTTCAACCTGTCCTAGAATAGTAACCGGGTTCTAGAAGGATCTCAAATCATCGACCTTCCCTTAAGTCCACTTCAGTGCAACACCAAGCGGTTGACCAAAATTTCCTTAAAGTCCAATCTCAAAGAGTGTAGTATCGAGTATCAACCAACCCCAGTCGGAACCGAAGCCAGTTATCTCACTACTTTCTAATGGCTAGGATGAGTCAATTAGGGTTCTAAAGGTCTGGTTAATGCTTTGATGACACCACGCGGAAGCCAAATTTTTCCTCAAGTAAACATGAGGAACATCAGGACATCCAAAGTGTCACATTAACCGTAGCCATCATTTTGACCATTCCAGTATACGCCGGATAGTCGCGATGATCTTTTGCTACTTACCTAAGGTACACTAGATCCGGGTATAGGATCTTTCACTCAAGCATAAAATACCCAAGCAATCCCTTAAAAGTAAATCAGACAATTTGAATAAGTGATCTTGTTTTTAAGGTAACCTCTCTCTTTAAGTCCCCAGCAGAGTCGCCAGTTCCTTCATACGGTGAACTGACTTTGTGTGTTTTTGCTTTGGAAAGCAAATGTCGCGGTTAGCAAGAGTCGCCGCCGACTTTTCTTTTATCCAATAAGGAAAGGTGGAAAAGAACAGGAAAGACCTTAGTCAGATTTTGGGTTCGGGAGGTACATTATACAAAGGGAAGGTGTTAGCACCCTTTGTATCCATGGTTATCCATGGGCTCTTAATTGCTGGATCACTTATGTTTGTCTGAAAAAAGTGTTTGTGAATTGCTTAAAAATGTTTTGAAAAGAGAGTTTAACTTTGTAATGATTCTTGTACGAATGTATGCAAAGTATTTATCTCGTTTGATTTTGAAAACGGTTTAGAAAAATATAACTTGGTAATGATTCTAGTATGAATGTATACCAAGTGGTGATTTTCTAGTAGATATTTTGCAAAGCGTGAGGTATGAAAAGTATGTTGAGTTGTGATTCAGCCTTTAAGAGTTATACCTACCCAAGGTCTTTATGGGCATTTCCTATCCTTATGAGGGTAAAACCGTCCTTACTATTGAGAAGTAAGTAGTCTTGTCCTTTTGGATTTAAGGGTCATCGTAGGGTCATCGATTGGTCATTGAAGGCAACAGTTGTAAGGATACCTTAGCATTCGAAGGGACACTCATCATTTAACCGTAGGCTACACCGAAGGGTCATCGAGGGACAAAATCATATATTCGAAGGCAACATCCGAGGGACTATGATTTATTTTATGATGATTTAATCGAAGGGTCTTGGCTAAGTATATCCCTACATTCGCGGGACATGACCGTTATACCGTAATACCGTAGGACAACAAAGAGAGGTCCAAGATCACATATTCAAAGGCCATATTTTACAATCAATTAGGTAATTAGGATGAATCTCCATAATGAAATCAATACATTAAAATCGGCTAGGTAATTTAGGGTGGGTCTCCACATTAAAATTAATACATTGAAATCAGTTAAGTTATTTAGGGTGAATCTCCACAAGGGTATCCCACAAATAAAGTGGAATAGCCTACTAATTTGTATTCACTTGATTTTCTATAAAACAAACCAAGGTTAGTAGTACCTTTTAGATACCTAAAGATTCTCTTAACAACTGTTAAGTGAGTTTCCCTAGGACCTGATTAGAAGCAAGCATATAAGAAGACACTGAATAAAAGACCAGGTCTAGAAGCAGTTAGATAAAGGAGATAGTATATCATACATCTGAATAACATTTGATTTACCTTACTGCTTACCTCTTCTTTCTTCAGAATACATGTAGGATGCATTAGATTCTTTGCTTGCTTGCATTCTGATAAGTTAAACTTATTCAGAAGTTCCTTTGTATATTTGCTCTGATGAATGTACATTCCTTCTAAACATTGATCAATCTGGATTCCCAAAAATAACTTGAGTTCTCCCATCAGACTCATTTCAAATTCTTCCTGCATTGACTTAGTAAAAATCCTTGCACAATGAAGCACTAGCAGAACCAAAAATAATATTATCAACATAAATTTGCACAACTATTATTAAAGGTATTGCAAAAGAGATTTGTGTCCACTTTCCCTCTAGTAAAATTATTTACCAAAAGTAAGTTACTTTGTCTATCATACCAAGCTCTGGGAGTTTGTTTCAGACCATATAACGACCTTTTCAGTTTAAAAACAACGTCAGGATTTTGAGATCTTTCAAAACCAGGAGGTTGGTGCACATATACTTCTTCAGAAATATATCCATTTAAGAGTGCACTCTTAACATCCATCTGATAAAGGATGATGTTATGATTGACTATAATCGAAATTAAAAGACGAATAAACTCCAACCTGGAAACTGGAGCAAAGGTTTCTGTATAATCTGTACCTTCTTGCTGACTATAACCTTGTGCTACTAGTCGAGCCTTGTTTCTTGAAACCCCTCCCTTCTCATTGAGCTTGTTTCTAAAGACCCATCTGGTTCCAATAACATGGAAACCCTTTGGTTTCTGAACAAGATCCCACACGTCATTTTTGGTGAATTGATTCAGTTTTTCTTGCATAACAAAAATACATTCATTATCCATAAGAGCTTCATCAATATATGAAATTCTAGTTCAGATATAAGATGTCGAAGGTAATGTCACGATACTGATATCTGAATAATACAAACAGGATAAAAATAAAGAATAGTAACACAAGAGACACAAGCAATTGTTAACCCAGTTCGATGCAACTCACCTATGTCTAGGGGCTACCAAGCCAGGAAGGAAATCCACTAAATAGAATCAGTTCAAAGACTCTCAGTACACTCCACAAGTTACAGTCTTTTTCACCTAATCTCTACCCGTATGATTTCTACCTAAGCACTCTTAGATATGAGAACCCACTCACTCCCCCTCAATCACACCTGTGATTATAAACAACAATTACTTATGAAAAGAAGACACTCTTCAAAGATACACACTTGATCTTCAATCAAGTAGACACACACTTGATCTTCAATCAAGTAGACACACACTTGATCTTACTTAACAACTTCAATCAAGTAGACACACACTCATGCTTAAAAGCTTTGAGTGACAAATTACAACTCACAAATCAGACCAATTCAATCATCTATGGATGAATTGAATGGCTTACAAGTCACACGACCAAACAAGACACAAACCCTTAATCTCTCTCAATATTTCGCTCAGTATTGGTTGTGTGTCAAATCGGGTTTTTCCATGTCCTATTTATAGAAGCATGCAGCTGGGCTTGGACATCTTGAAAACCCTAAAATTATTTTCCAATTAAATCTTCTCATGACAGCTGATTAGATCTCTTTGGAAAATAAGTAAATCAGGTTGTAATTAATGATTGAATGCGTTTGTAAATCAGATCTTCAATCATACATAGATTGCCATTAAATGTGCAATCACATAACACATAACATTCACCCTGAATGTTCTGTGTACAGGATGTCATGACATCGGGTTTGACATCCTGGAACAATACTGCATAATTCCATTTTAAATTCCAGCAGGTACATAATATCAGATGCCATGACATCGTGTATGACATCCTGAAACAATATTGCATAATTATATTTTTAAACTCCAGCAGGTACATAGTATCTTATGCTAAGACATAACATGCAACATCTTGTGAACACTCTTTGTTTTAC
This sequence comes from Lathyrus oleraceus, assembly GCF_024323335.1. NCBI lineage: Eukaryota > Viridiplantae > Streptophyta > Magnoliopsida > Fabales > Fabaceae > Lathyrus > Lathyrus oleraceus. The sequence goes on from NC_066580.1 coordinate 123,317,775, forward strand.
CAAAATTGCTGCCAACACTTAGAACCAACAAACTCCCCCTTTGGCACATTTTGGCTAAAAGATATATCTGTCCATTTTGTTCACAAGAAAAAAACATCAGCAGTTAAACAGCATAACTGCAGTTTAAGCAGCAGCAGAAGAAAACAAAATTACTAGCTATAACATCAACTAGTAAAACACACAAATGCACAAGGGTAATTCTTCTCCCCCTAAGTCTGTACAACACAGACATCTCCTTTAACAATAATAGCAACTGTAATAAAAACACCTGTAACAATCAGAGTCACCCTCTGACATCGGCTTCAACATCACCTATGCACCACATCAGACATCTCCTCCAACATCTGTAAACAAAACAGACATTCTGTCTTACATCAACCACATCTCCTTCAACAATAGCTGTTCATCTGTTCAGCTATACCAGCACATACATCTCCACACAGCTCCATATATTTAATTGCTCCACATATTTAATTGCTCCACATAATCACTTCTCCCCCTTTTTAGTCAAAATAGACCAAAGGTGACCAATTAGACAAAATAAATGTCAATCAGCCTAGCAGAGAATGTCACAAGAGATATTATAACATATAAAATGTTAAAACATAATTGTTAGGAGATACAAACCATAATTATACACAGCTGTGATAGCTGAGATAATTAGAAATCCATGGAACTCATTAAGAGCCCAAATATTACATCAAGGCATTAGTAAAGACTGCCACAAATAACAAACATTTCAACAGAAAGAAATCAACATCTTCTTCAGTAATTCTTCAGCATCTTCTTCTTAGTCTGAGAAAGTAGCATCTTCTTATAAACACCTTGCTAAAATCCTTGCTATTTTTTTTCCAGAAATATCCTCTGGGGTATTCACAACAAACTCTTTCACTAACCCTTCAAAACATTGGGGCAAAGCAACAATAATTTTCATCAGTCCCGCAACCTTAATCAATTCCATGACTTCCTTCACCTCTACAACCTTTTCCCTAGCTCCCTTTCCACATCAACCCTCCTTTGAATGACAAACTTCCACTTGGCAGCACCATCTTCCAGATGGAAAGAGATGTTGTCTAAGTGCACAATTGCAACTTTGGCTGGGGACTTTTTCACAGTCTGCCTTTTAGCAGGAGAGATGTCTGGGACATTGTCTTCGACATCATCATCAGAGTCAGAACTCTCTCTGACCTTCCTCTTCCTAACCTCTACTTTACTCCATGATTTGGAGGGTCCTACACCAGCAACCTTTTTACCTTTTCTTGCTGTCATCATTTCAGCCACAATCTTCCCTTTTCTGGTCTTCATTTTCCTAGCAACACTTGGTTTTACATGATGAACCAAGGTGTCATCCTCTTCCTCTGAACTCTCTTCCTCCAGATTAATAACATTCTCAGCAGTCTCATGAGAACCATCTACTGGTTTCTTACTAGGCAAGGTTTTACTTAGAGAGCATAATCTCTCAGCAACCACTTCTTTCTCTGATCTAGATGAATCATCATCTTTCTCAACTTGGGGTTCCACCTCAGGTGAGGGGTCCCTTCTAGACAGAGGGGTAGAAACACCCTTGACTGCATGCCCTTCGTTTAGAATCCTAGTTACTAGGTTTCTAGTGGCACGATCTGTAAAGTACATGTCATCCTTATGAGGAGATTTATCTGGAATGTTACCTTGATTACTTCCAGCTATAGAAGAAGGGCCAGGGACGTCGCCTGGAATAACAGAGAGGGGAATAACCTCCAGAATATCTTCATCCAAAAACTCCATGGAGGGAGTCCTTCCTTTGTGAGTGGGTTTTGATCCTGAGGATTAGGGATGTTGTGACATTTTGTTAGACTTTTGAAAAAAAAATCTTTGCCCTAGCAGAGGTTTTCTAAGAGGTTGGATGAATATGGAAATGGTTGTGTTGAGGTAACGTGTGGTAATGGCATAGATACTAGTTCCAATACTAGGTGATGATTTATCATTAATGTGACTCTTTCTTTTAAGTGGGCAGACAATATTTTTATTACCTTTTCCACTCCACTTTAATTGCTATAACTTCACAAGAATCAAAATCCCCAATTTCCCTCTTAAACATTCAAACTGATTATCATCCAAAACCCTTGCAAATTTGTCAACTAATTGCATTTCATGCTTTAGAGCTATGATTTTGTCTTCCACAAATTCTCTAATGGAGTGATGACAAAAATCAATGTGCTTGGTCCAACTGTGCTGAATAGGATTTTTGGACATAGTTGTAGCATTCGGGTTGTCATAGTACAATGTCATGACATCGTGTGTGACATTGTATTCAGTCAACAGTAGTTTTAACCAACCCTGTTGAGAACAACTACTTCCAGCTGCTATATATTCAGTTTGATATATAACACAAACACCATTTTCATCTTTCAAATGTCTAGGAGCAGGTGTCCTTTCACTCTCCATCCCAATCTTCTTAACATTGTTCTTGGCACTTTTGCTTTTAGATAGACACATAGACCCTTCTATCTGCTTGACTTGTAGCCCAAGTCCAACAAAGCTCTTTCCAACTTCAGACTGTATTTGACTAGAAACATGTTCTACCATCTGATCTAACCTCCTACCAAACCCAATATTATCCATATGGAGGAGTTTCAAACTTTTGAAAGTGATGTTATGCCTGAGTTTCTGGTGTGACATCCTTGCCTGACATTTCCCACAGACTTTTCTTTCATCACTCTTTAATTTGGGAGTTCTTCTAGCAGATATACTCATCTTCATCTCTTTAAGATGCAGATGGCTCAAACATTTTTGCCATGTCTTCACTTCTTCTTCTTTGACTAAGGTACACTTTGAGGAATAACCAATTTGAGAACTCCATATGTAACAGTTGTCTTTGGTCCTGATTCCTTTCATGATCACTTCACTTTCTTTGTTAGTAATCAAACATTCAATTTTAGTGAAGTTAACATTTAGACCTTGGTCACATAGTTGACTGATGCTTATTAGATTTGCAGTCAAGCCCTTAACAAGTAGAACATTGTCAAGGTCAGGAACTCCAAGGCAATCAAGCTTACCAATCCCCTTGATTTCACCCTTTGCTCCACCACTAAAGGTTACATAACTCATGGCATGAGGATGAAGGCCAGTTAGCAGGTCTTTATTTCCACTCATGTGTCTAGAGCACCCACTGTCAAAATACCAATCTTCTTTGGCTGAAACTCTAAAGGAAGTGTGAGCTATTAGACTTGTAACATTTGTCTTAGGAACCCATTGCTTCTTATTGACAGGCCTGTGATGTTTGGGTCTTGGTTGATAGTGAGTCTGATGATGAATAGGGCTAGGATAACCATACAGCTTATAGCAGAAGGGCTTCAGGATGCCAAATTTTCCACAGTAATGGCATCTCCATCTTTGGTGTTTCCCCTTCTGCTGTCTTCCCTTCTGATGTTGTGACATATGATGTGACATCTCAGGTTTGCTTTTAATATGGCTGCACTTAGGTTTGGATTTAGGTTTGCAACCAGTGTAGCTGCACTCAGGCTTAGATTCATTATACCCAATGCCAGATTTGTCTCCTATTATTTGTCCAGTTTGGAGAATCTTGTCTAAGGAGTCATATCCATTATTTAACATTCTTACATACTTGGTCATCACTTCTAGTTTAATATTCAAGAACATAACTTCAGTTTTTAACTTGGAGATGGTTTCCACATGTTCTGCCTTCTCATTCTCCAGATGTACTATCACTTTCTTATGGCTTTCAACTTGTTGACTTTCATCTAGCTTGGCATTCAGAACCACTGCTTCTGTTTTTAATTTGGAGATGGTTTCCAAGTGTTCTACCTTCTCATTCTCAAGTTGAGTTATTACCTTCTTCTGACTTTCAACCTGTTTACACACCTCTGCACTTTTGTGACACAACTTTCTGTAGGTAGTGGCCAACTCTTCAAAGGTTACTTCATCATGACTTGAGTCTTCCTCAGAACCCCATCTTCCAGTCAAGGCAGTCACCAGATTTGCAGACTCTTCTGTTTCACTCTCATCAGACCAAGTGGCAGCAAGACTCATCTTATGTTTCTTGAGGTAGGTTCCACATTCAGTTCTAATGTGTCCATACCCATCACATTCATAGCACTGTACTTCTTTTCCTTCTTTGGCCTTATCATCTGACCTTGTTCTTCTTCCAGCATTGTTGGATTTACTAATGTCAGATGAGATGTTCTTGACATTAGCCTTATATCTAACATCCATCTTTTTCAACAGTCTGTTGAACTGTCTTCCCAACATTGCTACATCATTTGCCAGATCTTCATCAACATCCTGACCATTTTCCTCCTCTGTGTTTGACATGAAGGCAATGCTTTTGGTTTTCTTTTCAGATCCATCACTCATTCCCATCTCAAATGTTTGGAGGGACCCAATTAGCTCATCAACTCTCATATTGGAGATGTCATGAGACTCTTCTATGGCTGTCACCTTCATAGCAAATCTCTTAGGGAGTGACCTGAGTATTTTTCTTACTAATTTTTCATCTGACATCTTCTCTCCCAGGGCTCCTGAGGCATTAGCAATTTCAAGGATACTCATGTGAAATTCATGAATATTTTCATCTTCTTTCGTCCTTAAATTTTCAAACTTGGTGGTGAGCAGCTGTAGTCTAGACATCTTTACCCTAGAGGTGCCTTCATGAGTGGTTTTGAGAATGTCCCAAGCATCTTTAGCCACCTCACAGTTGTTTACCAACCTGAAGATATTCTTGTCTACTCCATTGAATATGGCATTCAATGCTTTAGAATTTCCAAGGGCTAGATCATCCTCCTCCTTTGACCATTGTTCTTCAGGCTTCTTTTCAATTGTGGCTTCTCCTTCCTTATTAATTACTGGATGTGCCAAGCCTGTTAACACAGCCTTCCAAGCCTTATTATCCAGAGATTTTAAGAAAGCTACCATTCGAGATTTCCAATAGTCATAGTTAGATCCATCCATAATTTGTGGCCTGTGAACAGATCCTCCATCTCTCTCCATTGTACCAGAAAGTATTGTCCCTAAATCTCACCCAAAACCATAGCAGGATGCCTGCTCTGATACCAATTGAAATTCTGGTATCAGATATAAGATGTCGAAGGTAATGTCACGACACTGATATCTGAATAATACAAACATGATAAAAATAAAGAATAGTAACATAAGAGACAGAAGCAATTGTTAACCCAGTTCGGTGCAACTCACCTACGTCTGGGGGCTACCAAGCCAGGAAGGAAATCCACTAAATAGAATCAGTTCAAAGACTCTCAGTACACTCCACAAGTTACAGTCTTTTTCACCTAATCTCTACCCGTATGATTTCTACCTAAGCACTCTTAGATATGAGAACCCACTCACTCCCCCTCAATCACACCTGTGATTATAAACAACAATTACTTATGAAAAGAAGACACTCTTCAAAGACACACACTTGATCTTCAATCAAGTAGACACACACTTGATCTTCAATCAAGTAGACACACACTTGATCTTCAATCAAGTAGACACACACTTGATCTTACTTAACAACTTCAATCAAGTAGACACACACTCATGCTTAAAAGCTTTGAGTGACAAATTACAACTCACAAATCAGACCAATTCAATCATCTATGGATGAATTGAATGGTTTACAAGTCACACGACCAAACAAGACACAAACCCTTATTCTCTCTCAATATTTCGCTCAGTATTGGTTGTGTGTCAAATCAGGTTTTTCCATGTCCTATTTATAGAAGCATTTACCTGGGCTTGGACATCTTGAAAACCCTAAAACTATTTTCCAATTAAATCTTCTCATGACAGCTGATTAGATCTCTTTGGAAAATAAGTAAATCAGGTTGTAATTAATGATTGAATGTGTTTGCAAATCAGATCTTCAATCATACATAAATTGCCAGTAAATGCGCAATCACATAACACATGACATTCACCCTGAATGTTCTGTGTACAGGATGTCATGACATCGGGTCTGACATCCTGGAACAATCCTGCATAATTCCATTTTAAATTCCAACAGGTACATAATATCAGATGCCATGACATCGTGTATGACATCCTGAAACAATCCTGCATAATTATATTTTTAAACTCCAGCAGATACATAGTATCTTATGTTAAGACATTACATGAAACATCTTGTGAACACTCATTGTTTTACCAAAATTGCTGCCAATACTTAGAACCAACAATATATATGAGTTCTATCACATATATCAACCCTATAAGAGTCTCTTCAGAAGGTTTGAATGAAGATCTAGTTCTGAATGGAGAATTTTTATCTCCCAGAATCAGTTCTTCAGAATGAGAGGTTCTTGATCTACTCTTCTTTTGGTGAGTTGGACTAACAACAACTTCTGGTTGAGTCATATCTTAGCCATTTGCTTCAGATTCTTTAGCTTTGTCTTCTGAGTCTTTTATCTCCAGGATCAGTATTCTTGGATTCTAAAATATTGATCTTCAAATATGCAAATTTCTCAACTTGCTTTGACTTTTCAGGGTCAAGCTTATCATTGAATCTAACATGAATTGATTCTTCAACAATTCATTTTTTGGTGTTAAATATTTTATATCCTTTGGAGCATTCAGAATATCCTAACAATAAACACTTTTGTACTTTAGAATCAGACTTGCCAAGATTCTATTTAGTGTTCAACATAAAACACTCACAACCAAATGTGTGAAAGTAAGAAATGTTGGGCTTTATGTTCTTTCATAATTCGTAGGGAGTCTTACCCAGAATAGGTCTAATAGAAATCTAGTTATGAATATAACAAGCTGCGTTAACTGCTTCTCCCCAGAAATGCTTAGCCATGCCAGTTTCTTGGATCATGTGTGAGCCATTTCTTGTAAAGTCATATTCTTCCTTTCTACAACCTCATTTTGTTGTGGAGTTCTAGGATATGAGAAATCATGAGAAATGCCATTTGTATCAAAAAGATTTAAAAAATATTTATTTTCAAATTCGCCACCATGATCACTTATGACTTTGACTATTTTGCAATTCATTTCTATTTGCACTAGTGAGCAAAAAGTAGAGAACACAAAATGTGACTCATCCTTATGTTTCAAGAAATTTACCCATGTCCATCTGCTATAGTCATCAACAATGACCAACCCATACTTCTTTCCATTGATAGAGGCAATTTTCACTGGTCCAAACAAATCAATATGCAGAAGTTCTAACAGTCTAGAGATAGAAACAACAGTTTTTGCTTTGAAAGATGTTTTAGAAAAATTTCCTTTCTGACATGCTTCACAAAGAGCATCTGAAGTGAACTTTAGGTTGGGTAAGCCTCTAACTAATCCAAGCTTATTTAGCTGAGAAATCATTCTCATGCTAACATGGCTCAAATGCCTGTGCCATACTCGTTGCTCTTCGTTAACAGATATTATACATTTTACATTTTGATCCTCAAGATCAAAAAGTATGATTTTATAAGTCTTCTTCTTTCTCTTCCCGTAAAAAAAGATTGTACCATCTTTCTAACTGACAACCTTACAGGATTTTTGATTAAAAATGATATCATAACCATTGTCACTAAGTTGATTAATAGACAAAAGGTTATGCACCAGACCATCAACTAAAAGAACATTAGTAATAAAAGGAAGTCTAATGTTACCAATAGTTCTAGATCCAATGATATTTCCTTTCTGGTTTCCTCCGAAACCAACGAAGACTCCGGGCATAAGTTCTAAGTCTTGGAACATAGGCTTTCTTCTCGTCATATATCGCGAGAATCCACTGTCCAGGTACCATGACTGGTGTTTCAGCTGAGATACTAGGGATGTTTGCAACAAAAATTATTTTATCCTTAGGTACCCACTTTCTGGGTCCTTTGTTGTTAGTTTTCCCAGAGTTTCTTACAACTTTTGGTCTCTGAGAAGAAAGATAATCATGCGGAATTTGTGCATGATACTTAGGTTTCAGAACTGAGCTCTTACCCTTTGTATGTTTTTGTGCCTGTGAAGACAAATCAAGCTCAGTGCCGACAGGCACAAAATTCACATAGAGAGGTTTTGGTTTTACCTTCTGACTTTCGTCATGTTTTATAGTTTATGTACAACCTAAACCTTTCTTTCCATTTCTGCTAACTCCATAGAGAAGCCATTTTGCTTCTATCTATGCTTTTAGCTAGAAAGTATTGAAATGCTCTATCATATCTAATGACGCAATCAGTACCAGAAGCTTCTGAGACTATTTCCTCCTATAGTTTTAAAAATTTTATTTTCAAGGCGGAGTTGTTACTTTATAAATAAAATACTTTTTCATTTAGAGAGGAAATATCTTTCTCAAGCTCACTGCGAGTTTCAGAAGTAACTACTTGGACTTGTTTAAGGTCTTTGTATTTACTCTGAAGACTCAGGTACTTTTCCAGCATTTCAGAGAGACATGATTCAAGATCAGAACATGATAGGTTAGAAAATACCTCTTCAGAATCGGAGTCGGATTCTGATTCTGATAATACATCGTCTTTTGGTTCTTCAGAATCTTTGGGATCACCTGTAGTTTCCATCAGTGCAACATTGGATTTTTCTTCGTCATAAACTTCTTCTTCAGATTCTGAGTCATCCCATGTAGCCATCAACCCCTTATTTCCTTTAGAAAAATATCTTCTCAGGCATTCTTTCCTTTTTCAGCTTAGGACAATCATTTTTGTAGTGACCTGGTTCCTTTCACTCAAAGAAGATAACTTCTTTTCCAAAACTTTGCTTCTTCTGTCTAGACGAAGAATCAAAACAACCAGCATTCCTTCTGCTTCCTCTGAACTTCCCTTGACCATTGTGCATGTGCTTCTAGAGTCTATTGACTCTCTTTGAATATAGAGACAACTCATCATCATCATCATTTGAGTCTTCATCAAATCCTTCTTATTCTTTCTCAGCTTGATAAGCTTTTTTCTTCTCAGGCTTAGACTTTAAATCAACATATTTACCTCACTTATGAGGTTCATCTTCCTCGAGCTCAATCTCGTGGGTTCTTTAAGAACTAACAAGTTCTTCAAAACTGACATTGTTTAGACCCTTTTACAACTTCAAAGCAGTTACCATAAGTCTCCTTTTTTTAGGAAGACTTCTGATAATCTTCTTGACGTGGTCAACTGTAGAGTATCCTTTGTCCAGAAGTTTCAGTCCTGCGACAAGCATCTGAAACCTTGAGAACATAGTCTCAATTGTTTCATCATCTTCCATTTTGAATGCCTCGTACTTATAGATTAAGGTCAATGCCTTTGTCTCCTTTACTTGAGAATTCCCCTCATGAGTCATCCTCAGAGAGTTAAATATGGATTTGGCAGAATCTGTGTTTGTTATCTTCTCATACTCAATATAAGAGATAACATTTAGCAATATAGTTCTGGCCTTATGATGATATTTGATATCTTTCTTCTGTTGATCAGTCATAACACTTCTTGCTATATTATTTCCTTCAACGTTAACTGGGTGAACATAGCCATCGACAACAAGATCCAAGAGATTAACATCGTAACCAAGAAATAAAGTTTCTATTCTATCTTTCTAATAATCAAATTTCTCACCATCAAAGATTGGTGGTTTTGCACTGTAGTGATCTCTTTCATTGTTGTTAACAACATTAGCAGCATTAGCAGAACTGAATCGATACTGAACACGGTGAAGTGTTGATAAATCTTTTATCACAATCATAATTGGAGCTCTGATACCAATTGAAAGTGTGAAAAACATAAGAAAGGGGGGTTTGAATTGGGTTTTACAAAACAAAATCTTTTTGCCAACTCAAGAACACCACTTAAAAGTTAATAACAAAGAGATAAAAACACAAGTATTTTTATCCTGGTTCGCTTGAAACTCAAAGCTACTCCAGTCCATCCACCAAGGTGATTTTTCCTTATACACAAGGACTTAATCCACTATAATCAACAGATTACAATAATCACAAAGAATAACTTTCTTTGTCTTCTCGAGGATCTGACTATACCCTAGTCTCCTTAAGGACTCACAAACAATAACCTTCTTTGTCTTCTCAAGGATCCGACTATACCCTAGTGTCCTTAAGGAATCAAATAAATAGTTTGAATAATATCTTGTGTATTACATGTTGCTTCTATACAAGAAGATTTTACACAAATGATAAAGAATTACTTAAAGAAAAATTGTGTACAAAAGTTGATAGCTTTTCACAAAGAAATAGACTTGTCAAAATGTTGTAGCACCGACCGATTTCTTCAATTCTCCAAGACTCACTTATATAGCATAAAAAGAAGACCATTAGAGGGAAAAATGGGGAAAGCTCATAGAGCGGCTGTCCACTGTTAGATGGTGAAAGGAGTGATATTGCGTACTGTCCTTCGCCCATAAAATCAGTGACAGGTGTGATATATAGTATTGTCCTTGCCCACGAAATCAGGTAGTGGAAATGATATTTGATTTGTACTATGTACTATTTGATCACGTACCCCTTTAATATTATCTTCAAGTTCATTGGCTTCTGATGAAAGTTTATGAAGCATGAAATAAAGAAACATAAAGATGAATTCATAATTGTCAGAATCTTTGGTCAGAATCTTGACAACGTCAGTAGTCTGGCTTGTGATCTTTAGTATCTTCAGAATCTTCAGAGTCTTCAGAATCTACTATAAGAACCTTGATAACCTTAATCACCTGGCCTGAGATCTTTAAAATCTTCATCTACATAACATAACTTCAGAAGCTTCCCATTCTTCAGAAGCTTGGTGATCAGAGTCACGTCCAGAAGCACGAACTGAGAGAACGTTACAGCAACAACATAACATCTCCTCAAAAGCTTCTCAGGAGTGAATCAGCACAAAAGCATAAAGATCATTGCAGCTGCAACATTGAATATCTTTCATAACTTCTTATAACTAGCGCAGAAGCGGAATTGAAACTCATTGTTCAGAAACTGATGACGTTGCACATCATATGCTCAGAATCAAAATTGGCTGTTAAAGCAACACAATAACAAACCATTAGGGTACCAATATTGTTCTCACACAAATATAACATTGTTATCATCAAAACTCAAGGTATAGATGCAGAACCAAATCTTATTCTAACAGAATGCTCGATGCGAACGAGACATAAGCCTCAGGATCAAACATTTGGGGTTACACCGAAATGCTAGATTCCAATGGTCCTTTTTCATTCAAGGTTCTTAAGAAAATTGTTTAATGGATGACGAACGCTTGATATGAGTAAGACGCAAACGTTGGAATCAATTGTTCAAGGGTTCTAATGGAATGCTAGGCTCCAACGGTCCTTTTTAGTCCAAGTTTAGTTAAGTGTTTTAAGAGCGAAAGAAAGAATAAATAAATGACCCAAAACGTGTGCCCCGAGACCAATCATTCGAGGGTTCCACTAGAATACTAGATTCCAACAGTCCTCTTCTTTCAAGTTTATTTAAGAAAAAAGATTTGATATTACGTTTGATTTAGGAAAATGCACTTGATGTTTGATCGAGGTTTGATTCGTGTAAGTGAATAAAAGTTTGAAGTTAATGAAAATGATAAATGGGAGTTGGTGAAGTTTTGAAAACTAACATGATGTTGATCAAGTGTTTGTCCTTGTTTGAAAGGTTGGTTTTATTTCAATTTTTCATATTCGTTTTTAATTATTTATTATCTTGCTAATGGGAAAAAAACGACACAAATAAATAACAATTATAAACAAGGGGTGAGGGATACACTTGTCAAACGGGGAATAATAAAACGATAGACATACAAACTATCAAACAAGTGAATGTAAACGCAAGGATATCATTGTAAGAAGGCCCAAGAGTAAGTCACGGGATCAGAAACAAACCGAAATCGAAAGCAACTGAATTTAGCTCTAATCTAACTTAAAGTGGATTAGTGTAGGAATCACTTTATAAGAAGTCGAGCAACCGAATTTATGCGTCTAAACGATTTTTTTTCCGAAAGTTAAATTGGATTTAGACTCTGAAATCACGATGCAATGAAGCTTATTAACCAAATAATCTACTTACAAAATAGTCAATATCTAATCAAACTAGTTAATTCAAATAAGAATCGATTAAATTGAAGCCTAAACAAATAAAACAAATAAAATCAAAAGAATAAAAAAAAAGAAAACATGATATGAGTGCAAAACTTTATATAAAAAAATAGAACTATTAAATAACAAAAAATGACATGGGTGCAATTTTTTTCCATGATGGTCAGTTGTTCAAAACTTTTATATAAAAAAAAACTGACACTAAACAAGTACATACATAAAGTCCCACCATTGCATAATCAATACATACCAAAAAATAAAATTAAAAATTAAAAATAAAAACAGAACTACATAAAAAAAAGTAAATCACAAGCAGTAGAAACAAATATGCAAAGAACCCAAAGAGAAGAATAAAAAAAACAAGGGTAACGCGTGAAGAAGACCTCTACACAACAAGCAACAGCGGACTTGCAGTTGAGGATGCTTGGCTGGTACGATGGGTGTCGGCTGGAAAATGGTGTTGGTTCTGTTTAGGTTTATGTGGTTTGAAACTTCTCCGACGAGGTTTATTGGTCGGGAAAAGAAGACAAAGTGGTGGTGGTTTTGAGTTGTTTGAAGTGTGTTCGAATGGGGGTTAATGGAGATAAGTGGAAGAAGAATGGAGATGGAGAAGAAGAATTTTCATAGGTTTGTGTTATTTAAAAGAAAGTGAAGGTGGTGTGTTATGAAGAGGTTATGGTGTATTGGTTGTTGTAGTGTATTTTTGGATGTGCTTAACAGAGGTGGTTACAAGTTAGAGGTTTTCATGTGATGGTTTGGAGTGGGTCAAAGGAGGTTTTAGTGGTATAGAGATGATATGATGATGGCGATGTATAAGGGAAGTGGATCAAGATTAGAGAAGCTCATGGAGAAGGATGTGTGGAGGTGAGTTTTTCCAGGGTTTATTTGAAGAAAAGTGTGAGATGTGAAGGAGTGTACATGTTACTGTTGGAGGGTGGAAAGGATGATAGGAGTTTGCAGGTTATAGAGGAAAGCATTTTTATGTTTGGGTGGTTTTGGGATGTAGTAATAAGAAGTGGATCAATGAAGAAGGCATGTTTACGTTTGGTGGGAGGAAGGTCACGCAAGAACATGAAGAAGATGATCCCCAGTTTTCACACCTATCCTCACTTTTATTTATTTTTATTTATTTTTCCATTTTTTCGAATATGAGACTTGTGAAAAAGATCTATTAGTTAGGTGGGGCGCCGCTTATGTGCGTTTTTTGGTGTCTAGTAGGCATGGCAACATAACCCGTACCCGTGGATACCCATCCGAATCCTCCCCGAAGTTTACGTGGAAAACCCATTTTGACTGGGTTTGGGTTTGGGTTTTCCCCGATTATAAAATATGGGGACGAGTCGGGTAATGGGGACACTAGTACCCACCCCGAACCCGCCCCGTTTATTTTATTATGTATATTATTATTTATTTTTGATGATTTAGAATATTAAATAAGTGGCCAATGTTTTAATATTTTGATTTGTCTTAATTATTTAAAATATTTGAAATGTATGTATGCTATTTTTTTAGATTTTTTATTTTTTTATTTGTAATGTAATTTGATTTTTAAAAAAATGAATATTTCTATTAAAAAAATTGATTTCACTAAATGGATGGTGGTGGAGCGGGGATACTCGAACCCAATCCGAACCCGTTTGGGACGGGTTTGAATTTTAATTCTCCATCCCTGTTTGGGTTTGGGACGGAGAATGAGGATTGTTAGGGGATTCGGGTTTGGGTTCGGGGGAGGTAAAAACCGTCCCCGACCCGCCCCATTGCCATGCCTAGTGTCTAGGTTTTGTTGTTCCCTCATGTTATGGTCAAGTGTACAATATATAGTGGAACATTTAGGATTGTAATTTATTACAAAATATCAATAATGCCCTTGTTTTTATGATTTTAATGTGAAATAAATTCAAAATAATTTAAACAACTAAAAATTCAACAATTTTAATAAATCGAAATAAAATCAAAATGAGACCATAGATAATCCTATTTAGTTTTTATGAACTCGTTGATAAAAAGATAAAAATAGAAAAACTATAAATAAATAAAAATCGGGCGCCAAAATGCTCGAAAAATTAATCTGAATACACTAAATTTATCAGCGCGAAATAATCTTTTCGGAAATATATAAATTTTGAAATAAAAAATGATCGGTTAAAATGCTTAGACTAATCTAAATGCGATCGAAAAGTAGTCAAAAAATTAAAACGAACACGTCAGGTTAAACTACTTGAATCGTAGATTAATAAAATTGAAGTCTGCAAGCTCAATTTTAAAATTTCTCCCCCGCTAAGTTCACGTACATTTGAGAATTAGTTCAAATAGTATGCGTGTAAATCTGAAAATTTATTCTTATTGACATTTTAGGTATTATGCGAGATGAAATGCATGTTATGCTATGCGGGTGAAACAAATGCTAAGATGCAATTGATTTATTGAATGAAAAACAAAATTGAGATATAACACTCTTAAATTTTTTTATTCTTTTTCTTATATGTCTACATTGAAATTTGATAATACCTTTATTTTTTACAAAATTTCTGTAAAGTAACGCATCATGTTTATGCAATAGATATGTCATTTAAAAATAAATATCCATCAATTTTAAATGTTAAAATGATAAAGTGGAGTCAAATTTCTTTAAATTTAAAATAAAATATATTTAGTGAATGAAGTAAAATATGAGGAGAATTAATTAAACATATTTTATTATTAATTTACAAAAATAAATTTAAAAAAGGTGAATTATAGTAATACCTCAATTCCAAATTATAACTGGTTTTAGAAATCTCAAATTAAATTTTTGTATGAGAAATATAAATTGCATATGATTTTGCGATAACGTCTTTTATGAATTACACATAAAAGAGTAATAAGAAAATTTGAGAGAAAAAATAATAAATATTAAAGAGTATATTATAAAAAAATTATTCATACACATTAAAATTACAAATTGTAAAATAAATTATAATCTGAAACAATTTTTTTTTTAACAATATATCTTATAATTTAGAAAACTATGTACTTTCCGTCTAAATTCATGTTAGAGTAGCATTGTAAATTAAATTCTAAGGTACTTTTGTTATTCTTTTATTTACTGAATTCATTCAAATGCCGCAAGACAAAATGACCAGAAAGTTTAAACTTTATGAACAATTTAATGACTTGAATTTTTCTTTTTATGATTAAGAGTGGCAGCTTTTTATTAACCATCAATCAATTTCACAAGCTTTTAACAAATCACACAAGTAACTTTTATTTTTATCCTCGCTTATAATTTTTACCCTATAGTACCTAAACAAAGGACACACTTATATCATATTTACATACTTTAACATTCCATCTCATCTTTAATTATTTTAATCCTTTCCTTAATTTTACCCTTCAATCTTCCATAAACCTCTAAGTAGAGTAAATATCATTATTCATGTATGTAATATAATTACCCATGCAATAAATTCACTAAAGAAAGACCCAACTCAATAGAAAAATAGTACAATTTTTATGAATTGCATTGAGGTTTTAAAGGCCACACTTAGATTTAGCAATCTATGTGTCTAACTATAAGGGTACCAAAACGTTCATATGGGACAGAGAAATGAAGATGCAACTTGCAATTGTTGAATAGCAAAAGAATCGCATAAGGCTACGAAGGAATGGCAAAATGAAGAAAAGTGAGGAACATGTTGATGAAGTAGCCATCATGTGTGACTTAGGGTCACTCACATTATTTCACATGGTTATAATGGCAATTCACTTGACTATGTAATGCTAATGGGTGACTAGAAAACCCCACTATTGTTTTTTTACCCTAGATTTGTACTTGCCTATGCATATGAGTATATGTTAGTTTTGAGTAAATGTTTAACTTAGTCACTTGCTTTGTTAGGGTTGTTTTATATAAAATGTTAGGTTACTTTATTTGATCTCTCATGCTTATTTACAAATTTAGTATAGATCGTTGAGGTAGGTTTATTTGTTAGAGTTCTTAACATCAATTTAGTGTACATATTTATAAGTACCATATTGAGATAGGTTTATAAGTACCATATATATTTTTTTAAGTCATATAAGTACCATATTATAGATCGTTGAGATAGGTTTATAAGTACCATATATATATTTTAAAGTCATATATAAAATATACTTTCAAACTAACATATTGTCTTTAACAAAAGTACCATATTTATATGTACACTAAATTGATGTTGAGAACTCTAACAAATAAACCTATCTCGACGATATATAATAAATTTGTAATATATATATATATATATATATATATATATATATATATATATATATATATATATATATATATATATATATATATATATATATATATATATATATATATATATATATATATATATATATATATATATATATATAAAGATTAATTGATATACACAGACAGTGTAAAGATTTTTTACACTGTCAGTTAATCATAACCATTAATTTATTTGAAATGTTTGACTTTTATTTGAAACATTTAAAAAGTAATACAGATGGATGATTGTAATGCATTGACAATATAAAACTTTTTACACTGACAGTGCATAACAATTAATCTCTCTCTCTCTCTCTCTCTCTCTCTCTCTCTATATATATATATATATATATATATATATATATATATATATATATATATATATATATATATATATATATATATAAAAGTGAAGACATCAGTGATTTGTCGTCGAAGTGCGAAATTGAGTTTGTTATAGACTTGGTACCAGATACGAGTCTGATGTCAATGACTCCTTATCGAATGTCGATTTCAGAGTTGAGTGGGTTGAAAAAGTAATTAGAGGATTTGCTTAAGAAGAAGTTAATTCGTCTGAGTGTTTCGCCATAGACGCCAATGTTGTTAGTGAAGAAGAAGGATTATAGTATGAGGCTATGTGTTGACTACCGACAGTTGAACAAAGTAACTATTAAGAACAAGTATCCACTTCTGAGGATTGATGACTTGATGGATCAGTTGGCAGGTGCTTGTGTGTTTAGCAAGATAGATTTGCATTCGAGTTGTCATTAGATTTGTGTGAAGCCGAAAGATATTTTGAAGACTACTTTCTGAATGAGGTATGGTCATTACGAGTATTCAGTAATGTCGTTTGGTGTGTCTAATGCGTATGGAGTGTTCATGGAATACATGAATAGAATACTCAATTTATATTTAAATCAGTTTGCATTTGTGTTTATCAACGACATATTGATATATTTGAAGTTTGATGAAGAGCATATGAAGCATTTGAGAACTGTATTGAAGACATTGAAAGAGAACCAATTGTATGTGAGTTATGGTTAAGAGAAGTGAGTTTCCTCGATCATATGATTTTTAGTGGTAGTATAGTTGTGGATCCGTCCTAGGTTGACGATGTGTTGTAGTGGGAGACTCCTAAGTCCATTACTGTGATCCGAAGTTTTCTTGGGCTAGCTGGTTATTATCGTAGATTTATTGAAGACTTCCCCAAGTTGGCATTGTCGTTAAATTAACTAACTAAGAAGAGTCAGGCATATGTTTGGGATGTTAAGTGTGAAGAGAGTTTTCAAGAGCATAAGAAGAGGTTGACGTCGACTCCAGTGTTGATTTTGCCGAGTCCGACTGAATCTTTCATCGTGTATTGTGATGTTTCTAAGATGGGTTTAGGATGTGTGTTGATGCAAAATGAACAAGTTGTGACTTATGCATCAAGGCAACTTAAAGTTCATGAGAAGAATTATCCTATACATGATTTAGAGTTGGTAGTCATTGTGCTCACACTTAAGATTTGGAGACATTATTTGTTTGGCTCTACATTTGAAGTGTTTATTATCATGAGAGTTTGAAGTACCTTTTCGATAAAGATGAGTTGAATATGAGACAAAGGAGATGGCTTGAGTTGTTAAAGGACTATGGTTTTGGTTTGAATTACCATCATGGTAAAGCCAATGTCGTAGCCGATGCGTTGAGCAGGAAGACGTTACATATGTCGATACTAATGGCTACAGAGTTAGAGATGATAAAAGAATTTAGAGATTTGAGTTGGGTTTGCAAAGTCACATTGTAAAGTGTAAAGCTGAGTATTCTGAAGCTCACTAATAGCGTTCTTGAAGAGAATAAAGAAGGTTGAAAGACTAATTTGAGAATGGTTGATCGATTAGCTTTAATCAACCAAGACCAAGGTGGCGAATTCAGAATCCATGAGAATGGTGTGATCAGATCCAAAGATAGGATTTATGTTCCTGATGTGCCTGAACTTAAGAAGAGTATTCTCGAGGAAGGACACGAAAGTGGTAGAGTATTCATCCCGGTGCTACGAAGATGTATCAAGACTTGAGAAAGATATTTTGGTAGCCTGGAGTGAATAAGGAGGTTGTTGAATTCGTGTATGCATGTTTGACTTGTCAGAAGCCAAAAGTTGAGCATCAAAAGCCGTTGTGTTTGATGCAACCGTTGTCTATTCATGAGTGTAAATAGGACAACATTTTGATGGGCTTTGTGTTTGGATTGTCGAGGACAGGGAAGAGTTGTGATACTATTTTGGTGATCATGTGTTTCTTAGAGTTACTCCAGTAACTAGTGTTGGTCGAGCTTTGAAATCTCAAAAGCTTACTTCGTATTTCATCAGTCTGTACCAGTAATTGGCTTATCCGATTGCTTTGCAACATTCACTTGCTAATCTTCATGAATGTGTTTCAGTTGAGGAGATGCATTATGGACCCGTCTCATGTGATCCAAGTGGATGATGTACATGTAAGAGATAATTTGACTGTTGAGACATCACCCACGCAGATAAAGTATCGGGAACTGAAACAATTGTGTGGTAAAGAGATTACCTTAGTCAAGGTAGCTTGGGGAGGACCAGTTGGTGGAAACGTGACTTGGGAGCGTAAAAGCTAGATGAAGGATTTGTATCCAAATATGTTTACTTAAGGTAATTTTTTAGGGCAAAAATTCTTTAAGTGAGGCAGAGTTGTAACACCCAAGTTTTAATAAATTATTTTGTTTTAATTTAATTATACTTTTTATGTATTTATTTGTGTATTTATTTGATTATTGTGGGTGGGTGGATAAATGAATATGGGTGATTGACCTTGTAGTAGGGTGTGGAGAGTAATTAGAGAAAGATAGAATAACTTAGAATTATTTTATTAATTAAAATAATATTTTAATTTTATTGTTTTAAAAAAAAATATACAAGTTGTAGAGATATTGAGGACAATGTGAGAATTAGAGAGAAAAGTAAGGGTAAAGTAAGAATAGTCTAACGAGAAGACTAGATTTTTAGTGTAAAAAGAGAATTAGAAGGAGAGATTTGAAGAGTACGTAGAGTTTTTGGGAGAAAAGAGGAAAAAAAGGCTAGGGCAAGAGAAAGAGCAAGAGAAAGCATGGGGAGAGCATCTATTGATAGAGCTTGGGAGAATTTTGCTGGAAAAATATAAGGTAGGGGGATAATAGCTTTCAAAGGGGCTTATGCATGAGGGGTAGGGTAGATGAATCATTAACCTCCGATACTTTAATTAATGATAATTTCTATTTGATGTGTTAATATGTTTTCACCATTGTTGGGGTTTTGGAGGTTTAGGGATAAATGTGTAAGTAGGAAAATACATGATTTTGTTAATGTAAATATGTCATAATTGTTTTTTAAATTTATGGTTTTAATCATTGGATAATTGTTGTATGTAAAATTCTGAGATCAGAGCTTTTTATAGAATTGAAATCGGAGGTCCGGAAGGGCTTCTATGGTGGAAAATGCAAAAAAATAAATTCTAGATATTTACCAGCGGATTCTGAGACTTAGCGGTGAACTGGCCGTGGGAAAAAACTCAGTTCTGGGTGATGTTTGTCAACCCTCATGACTTTCGCTATGCCTAACGAAAAATATCATAACTTGAGTTCTATAACTCTGAACGATACGCAGTTCGAAGTGTTGGAAAGCTAACGTAAATTACTATCAATTGGTAATAATTTCATAGGCTAATCATGATAAGTGTTTGATGCTCTAAATATTTGAAATAAATGCTGAACTTAAAACTTATTTTGTCTTCCGACAATTTTTGCAATAACGTTTGATTCGTAAGTCCAAATGACGAGCCATTTGGAGCGTTAGAAAGCTAATGCTCAGAGCTACATCATAGTAATGCTTGGTGAAATACTAGAATAATAATAATGTACCTATTGTAGTGATGTTATATTGATTTGTATGATCGATTAATGAATCGTTCAATTAATTTGATGATTTATTAATGAAATAACGAATTAACGTGATTGAATGCTTATGAATATGCATTTGTTAGGTTGCTGGTGTTGATGTGATTGTAATGATGTTGATATTTGATGATGTTGTCATGATCTTGCATGTTCAAATATATGCATGCCATCTTGAAGATGATGTTTCATGATGATGTTGTTTTATGATTATGTTATCGTGTAAATTGAGCGCGTGACGATGTCAATATGTTTGAGGTAATATTTATGAATATTGTGTTGTTGCATATGAATAATAATCTAACTTAGGATATTGATTGAATACTTGAGTTGCATTGAATTATACGATGTTTTACATTTATTGATTGTGATTGAGACGTAATCTAGATAGGGGATTACTTGAGTTGTCAATGCATTTATGTTAGGATCAGAGAGGGGTCTTAACACATTGATTTGGTGATATGATCATGCATTTCTTCTAGTTCAAAGAGGGGATTAGTGACTTGTCCAAAGCTCAGAGAGGGGGCTCATGGGTTCGCAAAGATTAGGATCTAGTTTCCAGGAGAACCGAATATTGAGTTGGTACCATATGTATATGCATAGAGATGCAGAGTCGAGTTGCATTGCATAATGAGTTATATGCATAGTTGTTGAGTTGTGATTGGTTGATGAGTTTGGGTGCGAGAATAGGTTGTGACATAACATGGATGAGATTATGTAGAACGTGTTGTATTTGATATCCTACCTTGAAGTATATGCATATTATTATTGAATATGATTTTTCATCCCTTCTAATTGAATGTTACCTTTACATGGGCATCATGCAGATACTCAAGAGTAAAGTCGTTGTTGTGAGTGAAAACTTGTTCATGGAGCTATTTCTTTTAATTTCTTTGTTTTATGTTTTGTTATGCTCTGATATGTAACACTAGGGAGCAATTTCTTTATTTTATGTTGAGATTTCTGAGAGACAATGTGTGCTCTCATATTTTATGTTTCGGTGTGATAAGCATTTGGAGAAGACTTACGTGTCGATGCTTTTTAATTATGATATGATATTTATTATGAGATTTAAATTGATGTGTTTTAATTGAGTATTTCCGCTGCAATGATATCCTAAGTGAAGGTGGGTATGCGATGAAAGGTGTTGCATGTTTATTTAAATTAAGTGTTACATGATCAACATATATGTATTTTGAGATGTGTAACATCCTATGTATGAATGTTATGAAGAATCTCTGATTTAATTATAATTATGCATTGGGGAATAGGGTGTTACATAGTTGGTATCAGAGCAAGTCGGTCCATCCGACCAGATTGTTCTAATGTTGTTTATTCCCTAGTATGTGACATGGTTCGTCATGTCGTTGTTTGCAAGAGTGCAGGTTGTTAGATAAGTATGTTGTTTCTTGAGTTTGTTGAAGATGAAGATTCGAAGTTCATATCAATGGTTTCGACAAGTCAGTATCATTACCAAAGTTTGATGCCAGTGATGAGTAATTTGTGTCTGCAAAGCAAGTCAGAGAGCCCGTAAGAGATGGTGCGCAAGTGTTTGTGATGTTAGCCTCGTTAGAAGCCAATGGCAAGGGAGTAGTTGGTTGTTCTTCC
Organism: Lathyrus oleraceus; assembly: GCF_024323335.1. Taxonomy (NCBI): domain Eukaryota; kingdom Viridiplantae; phylum Streptophyta; class Magnoliopsida; order Fabales; family Fabaceae; genus Lathyrus; species Lathyrus oleraceus. Next base: position 123,339,565 of record NC_066580.1, read on the forward strand.
TATTGTTTGTGATTTCCCAAAAGTGTTTCTTGAAGACATCAATGATTTATCGTCGGAGCGTGAAGTTAAGTTTACTATAGACTTGGTACCAAGTACGAGTTTGGTGTCAATGGATCCTTATCGAATGTCGACTTCAGATTCGAGTGGGCTGAAAAAGCAATCAAAGGATTTGCTTAAGAAGAAGTTTATCCGTTCGAGTGTTTCTCCATGGGTTGCGCCAATGTTGTTATTGGAGAATAAGGACGGTAGTATGAAGCTATGTGTTGACTATCGACAGTTGAACATAGTAACTATTCAAAACAAGTATCCACTTTTGAGGATTGATAACTTGATGGATCAATTGGTAGGTGCTTGTGTGTTTAAAAGGATAGATTTGCGGTCGGGCTATCATCAGATTCGTGTGAAGCCGTAAGATATTTTGAAGACTACTTTCCGAATGAGGTATGGTTATTACGAGTATTCAATAATGTCGTTTGGTGTGTCTAATGCGTTTGGAGTGTTCATGGAATACATGAATAGAATATTCAATACGTATTTAGATCAATTTGTCTTTGTGTTTATAAATGACATATTGATATATTTGAAGTCTGATGAAGAGCATATGGAGCATCTTAGAATTGTTGCAGACATTGAAAGAGAACCTGTTGTATGTGGAGTTGTCCAAGTGTGAGTTTTGGTTAAGAGAAGTGAGTTTCCTTGGTCATGTGATTTTTAGTGGTCGTATAGATGTGGTTCTGTCGAAGGTTGAGGTTGTGTTGCAGTGGGAGACTCCTAAGTCCGTCATTGAGATCCAAAGTTTTCTTGGGATAGCTAGTTATTATCGTAGATTTATTGAAGGCTTCTCCAAGTTTTCCTTGTCATTAACTCTGCTAACTAATAAGATTCATGCGTATATTTTAGATCTTAAGTGTGAAGAGATTTTTCAAGAGCTTAAGAAGAGGTTAACGTCGGCTACAATGTTGATTTTTCCGAGTCCAAGTGAATCTTTCATCGTGTATTGTGATGCTTCTAAGATGGGTTTAGGATGTGCATTGATGCAAAATGGATAAGTTGTTTCTTATGCCTCAAGGCACCTTAAAATTCATGAGAATAATTATCCTACACATGATTTAGAGTTGGTTACCATTGTGTTCTCACTTTAGATTTGGAGACATTATTTACTTGGCTCTAGACTTGAAATGTTTAGTGATCATTAGGGTTTGAAGTACCTCTTCGATCAAAATGAGTTGAATATGAGACAGAGGAGATGGCTTAAGTTGTTGAAGAACTATTATTTTTGTTTGAATTACCATCCTTGTAAAGCCAATGTCGCAGTCGATGCGTTGAGCAAGAAGACGTTTCATATGTCTATACTAATGGCTAAGGAGTTAGAGTTGACAAAGGAATTTAGAGATTTGAGTTTTGTTTGCAAAGTCACATCGCAGTGTAAAGCCGGGTATGCTGAAGCTCACAAATAGTGTTCTTGAAGAGATTAACGAAGGTTAGAGGACTGATTTGAGATTGGTTGATCGATTAGATTTAATCAACCAAGACCAAGGTGGTGAATTCATAATCGATGAGAGTGGTTTGATCAGATCCAAAGATAAGATTTGTGTTCCTGATGTCCATGAACTTAAGAAGAGTATTCTCGAGGAAGGAAATCAGAGTGGTATGAGTATTCATCCTAGTGCTATGAAGACGTATCAAAACTTGAGAAAGATCTTTTGGTGACCTGGAATGAAGAAGGAGGTTGTTGAATTCGTGTACACATGTTTGACTAGTCAGAAGTCAAAAGTTAAGCATCAAAGGTCGTTGGGTTTGATGCAACCATTGTCTATTCATGATTGTAAATGAGATAGCATTTCGATGGACTCTGTGTTTGAATTGACGAGTGTAAGACCCTAATTTTGACCCTAAGATCCCTCATGGCATCATTACATTGCATTTGCATTGCCTTAAGGATCATAAGCATCTTCGTTCCCTTTGCCTTTGGGTTGGGATCTCTTGTGAGTTGGTTTGAGATCACCAAGCATGCTTGAATTGTATATTATTGCTTTTCTCATTTTATTTACTAACCAAAAGCACAAAAATATGTCACTAACATCTCTTGTTTATAGCTTGAGCAGTCACAAGGTCCAAAGGCTTCTAGGAGACCCTGTGTGCATTGATATGATCAAGAGAAGATGAAATCAAGCATGGTAATGGTTCCCAAAGCTCTCATCCATCAAATACGCCTCCCAAGTATCTCAATTCATCATTTTGATCAAAGCAAGTCAAGGGGTTTGAGGCTTGTTTCCCAAGAAAACCCTAATTCATCTATTCATCAATTGTGCCTTGCTCATGAAGCAACCTCAGCCCATGGTCAAATACAATCAAGGGAAGTTCTTTAGTTCATCATTTCATGCATATTTGAACTTATTTGAGTGTCCTCAATCATCCATTCATCAAGATATGAGTTTTGGACTTGAGAAGTTGATCAGTCAATTCATCTCACTATTTTGAAATGCATCGAGACCTAACTTTTTGTGTGTTGGTATAATGGAGATGATCCCAAGAGAAACAATATTCTTAAGAACAATATTAACAACTTTCATGTTCATCAAAATTTGATCTGAAGCTTGGAAGGTCATCATCCATTCCAAAACATTATAGGTCATTTTGACTGAAACCCTAATTTTGGGTCAACTTCCCAAGAACATAACTCATTCATTTTTCATGATTTTGAGGTGAGACTTAATGAATTGGAAATATTAATGTGTATAATTCAAATGTTATATTGAGCAAAATTGCAAACTCTCAAAATAAATACATGTGATAATGCAAAACATTATAGGTCATTTTGGACCAAATGCATTGAAATGTGAAAAAGTCCAACTTCAAGTACCCATAACTTCTTAATTAAAAATCCAAATGATGCAAAATGTAAGTCCAAATTGATTGCATTGAAAATATCTACAACTTCCATGTTGAAGATTTTGTCATTTGGAGCTTGCATGATTGAGACAGAAGGGCTTGAACATTGGCCAAATTTGGAAATTTCACATATGCATGTTTTGCACCCTACACTTCAAGTTCAAATTTCATTAATTTCCAAGGCCCAAATGAAGTTTTGACCAACATGACATTTGTTCCTTATGCAATAAGATTTCCAACCATTACTCATAAGGTTGCATTTTGATTTTGTGCATGGCATTTTCGAAGGCTTCAATGAAATAGTGCATTTTTTGAAAATCATTCCAATTGCCATGCATGGAGGCCCTTTTCTCCCATGTACACGATTTTGCTCATGCATTCAACCATGCTCATCTATAAATACAATGCCTTGCCCTCTCATTTCTTCAACCTTAAGGCGCCCTACATGCTGTGGAACTGAAATCCCATCCCTCACACCAAAGGAACTCTCTCTTTTCTCTCAAAATTTCAGATCTAGAATTCAGTTTCCTCAACTGTTTTCTTAGATCTAAAAGTTCCTAGACCTCTTCACCTTGATCCATAGTACTTTCTGTTTGCAAAAGAACTCAAGGATCGTGACTCAATTCTTCATAATTCAAAGGTTTTCCTCAACTGCATTTTGCTTCGAAACAGCTCATATATTGTTCCATTTGCCTTGATTTTGTGTTGTCTGAAGTCCTCTGCATAGAGGCATCATTATTGAGCTTTGAATTTTTGAAATCAAGCAAGCTCACTTGAACACCACAAAACTTCCATCTCTGATTTCTCTCAATCTAGAGATCTAGAGTGGAATTGAGTGGCATAGGAGTGATGTACATCACTCCACCTTTCGTTTGGTACTTGGATCACGCGTTTTGGCTCACGTTTATTTCCCTGTAATTTTTGGCCTTCGCCGGAGCTAGCCGGAGAAGATGGTGGCGCTGGCCACCGTCTGGTCTCCAGATTGGATCTGAGTCGCCCATCTCAGTTTCTAGATCTAATCACATCCACACAATGTTATGACTTTTTAATTGGCAGCGTGTTTTGCATTGACTCATGTGTATGGTGGAAGCGCGCTCAAGAGCCATGTGATGTGCCAGCTCAATTAATGAGCCATCATCCAACGCTTCTCCTTTTTTCTTATTTTTATTTTCTGATTTCTATTTTCTTTTATTTCTTTTAATTCCATTTTATTTCTAAAATTCATATCTCTTTCATTATTGGTCCAAAAATTATGGGACCAATTGCATTATTTCTCTTTTAATCTCTAGTTTCTAAAAATGATTTTTAATATTTTTTATTTTATCATTTGCTATTTTTTAATAATTTTCTCTTTTCTGGTTATGTTTAATTCATTTTAAATAGTTTTTGATATTCAAAAAATACAAAAATATTTTTCCAACCTCTTTGAATGATGATAGATCTATGAAAAATATTCTCATCAATTTATTAATTGATTTGAGATTTATTTGAGATTTTAGTTCAATTAGGTTAATTTTATGCATTTTTAATTGATTTAAAATAGTTTATGACTTCTAAAAATGCTAAAAAAAATTGTCAAACTTTGTTTGACCTTGTTGAACTTGGGATAATTCACTTGGACTTTTCAAAGTTGATTTGAAGTGACTTTGAAGTTTGACCTTTCTTTATTATTTTAATTCAAGTTTTATTTTAAATATTAAAAATGCCAAAAATATTTTATTTGTTTCTTGACTTCTAATCTTCATTTTTCTTCTGTTTTCTATTATTTGACCTTGATCTTCTCTATCTTTGGTCATAGCTTATTGATTATCTCATTCCATTTTATTTAATGCACTTTAATTCTTCATCTTCTTCTTCTCCTTCTTCTTTTTCTTTTTTGATCAATGAGTTAAAGATTGGTGGTTAGCATTGATTAGGGAAGTTTAATCTTCTTTGATTCAAATCTAATTCATCTTGATCATGGATCAAGTGAATGGCTTTGCATTAAGGATAGATTGTTTTCTAAATCATGCAAAGAACCTAAATCAATACAAGATCATTTCTCTTTTTCTTTTTGGCATGGCAAGTTGTTGGAGTTTGATTCACTAATCAAGACCTCTAACTTGTGTTGTTGCCTACATTATTATTGACCGGCCTCATATAGTTGTGACTTCTACATAAGTCCAATTACGATTGCTTAACATAGCGCTAAATTTTCCTTATGGCACACTAACTACTAACACTAACCATTAACCATTAACATTTAATTTTTGCTCTTTACATTTATGCAATTTACTATTCTTGTACATATTATTCATTTGCTTTTCCCCCTTTGCTCACTTGAGCACATGTTTATGTTAATGCAATTTGCCTTTTGCTTACTTGAGCACATAATTGTGTATATATTATTGTGCTTGTGTTTTGTTTTGATTGTTGTGGACCGAATGCAAAGAAATGGACAAATGGAATTAGTTTCTAGGACATTCCCTATGCAAAATTGGAGTAAAAAGACCCTAATGTTGAAGATGGATTAGAAGGACCAAACCTCTAAACTCACTCTTGTCCATTCTTGATTTACTTCATGGAACTTTTGATGTGTGTGCTTTTGTGTTAGGGGATCCTATGAGAGCTCAAATTGAAGAACCATTGCCATTGTTCATCCAAAGTGAAAGATACAAGATACATTGGGGATCTCCTAAGGAGCTTGTTTGATTATGTTGATTGCTTGAGCTATTACTTATTTTGCTTGCATATTCCAAAGGATGGGAGCTACTTGGATCATCAATATGATCTCAAGAGAGGAACTCCATTTGTGGTCTTGTTTCTTATCCCTCATCTCTTGTGTGATTAGGACTTTAGCCATTCTTCTTCTTCCCTCCACTCTAACCCAAGCCAAAACTTTTGTGCAAACATTTAACATTTCTTTTCAAACATTAGAAACCTAAGCCTTATGCTTTTGATTTTCAAACTTTCTTTTCATAACACTTATTTTGAATTGAACTTCTAAGTCAACTTTGACCATATTTTGTACATACTTTTCATTGGTAAATATAACCCATTCAAATACTTTTTTTGTGGTTTCAATGACCACTCTCTTAATCAAAATTTTCATAACCTTTAGCTATTAGGTTTGAGTTATCCTTGAGGTAGATGTAATACTCACCTATATTCTTAGTGATGGACAATGAGTCTTCCATGCTTATTATAGGGTTAACCCCTCACTAGCATGTTGAAGCTATCCTCACATGGTGGATTTGTGGTCTTAGGTTGAGTTTTCTCCCTTGGATAACAAAAGACCTTAAGGCTTTTGGACCAATCAATTCACCAACTCATTTTTGAGATTTTTACCCCAAACTACGAGGTTTTGATCCTAATCTTTTTTTAAGATGGTATATAGGCAATGGGTTTTGTAGCACCTCAAATTTGCACCTCCCATTTGTACATTCATTTTCATGATTAAGTCATTAACATAACATAGTCCACTGCATAGCATTGCATTGACCTTTGCCCAAGTGCAGGCCATCAGACAAGATTAGGTCAAGATGATCAGGAGAATCAGTCAAGCAAGCAAGCATGTGCATTTCTCAAGGAAACAAAGCCCTATGGTTGGTTTATCAAGTTCATATGATTATGTGATCATTGTGAAGTGGTTTGGCCAAAGATTGGATGCTCAGAAGTCATCAGTCAAGCTGAATTTCAGCTGAAACCCTAGAAAGTCAACTGTGGTCAACTGTGCCTGATTTTATGGATTTGAAGGTGGGAGATGGTTTGAAAGGCTTCATTCATGTCCATACAAGTCTCATTTGACATTTCAAAGATCAAGATTGAAGAATTGGAGGTCAGATGAAAAGTTTCCAAAAATAGCAGGTGACCTGTAATTGGAAACTGCCAAAAATGGAAAGTTCTTCTCCTCAAATTTACATCATCATACAAGCTTCAAATGGAATTTTGTCCAACATGAAAGTTGAAGATCTTGATCTCACCTTTCCAAAAAGTCCAAGAACACTCATTTCCCATGTGTGGTTGGCAAGTTATGATCAAATCATTTTAAAAAAATGTTGAAATTCAAAGTGCCATAACTTTTGAATGGAAAGGCCAAATTGGGTGATTCTTTTTTGAGCAAACCACATTTGACATGAACTTTCATGATGCATCATCACATTTCATCAAAAATCATCATAGCAAAAGTCCATTTTTCAAGTGAACTAATTTGTATTTTGGTGGAAAAAAAGTGATTTTGAGAAATACATGTCATTTGCATACCAAACCACTTCTAACACATCATAAACATCAATTTGGACTTGTTTGAATGGTATTTGTACTGTTACATTGGCTGCAATTAGAAAAGGGCATTTTTGCCAATTACATGAAAATTGCATTTTGCTAATTCACATCATTCTTGCTAATCTTGTTTAACAAATGGATTAAGCACATGGTATAAAGTCCCTAATCATAACAGAAACACCTAATCACAATCACTTTTTCAGATCCAAACTCAGAAATCACCAAATTCTCTCAATTTTCTTCAAAACTTTTTCACACTTTTTTCACTTTTCCATTGAATTTCTTCACTCTCTTTGCTGGTACTTGTGTTGATCTTCTTCTGCAGGTATTGGTGAGGAACTGTTGCACAAAATCGTGGCCAAATCCTTGAAGATTCTCGACTGTTGCATCCAAGCTCTCTCATGGCAGTTTGATGATTCTTGGATCTGGAGCATAATCGAGCTGAAGTACCTATTCCAATCATCTTCCTAAGCATTAACCTGCATATGTTTCACACTTTGGAGCATTGAAATCACCGAATCAAGACCTGCATCATCCAAAAGGTTAGAACTCGACCGAGCTAATTCTCAAAACTATGATATGGCTTTGATAGATCTCCTATTGTAGAGCATGCTGCAACTTGTAGAATTGAATTTCATTAGGTTTTGAATGAGATATTTGGATTTGAACCTTTGAATATGAAACTTAATTCGATCGATCCCGTTGATATAGTTAGAATTAGGTTGAATCATGTGGATATTGTTGATGTGCTTGGTTAGACGGTTCGATCCATATGCTATTTGTCTATTTTCGTGATGATTTGTTCTTGCTGGATTTCTGGATGATGAACACTATGAACATGCGAAGAACATTTTCCCAGACGCGTTTAGATCTGATTGGCCTGGCCTTGCATTTGAATTTGTGTTTATCGCGTCCTCCGTCCAGTCACACGCTGCCACGCGTGTAAGTGAAACGCAGAGTTTCACTTAAAGACCTTCATATTTACCAGTTTGCCATTGTGACATTTAATTTGTTTTATTTCATTTTGATTTCATTTTTAATTTCACTTTGCCATGCTGATCTTAGAAAATTCATAACTCCTTCAATTTTGATCCAAATTTGATGCAATTTTTTGTGCCATTCTCCTTGTGATGTGCTCTATTTTTTGGTTATTTTTAATCATGTTGTGCACGTGTGGAAAAATTATTTGGCTAGGGCTTGTTTGAATGTGTCTTTTGTGCACCATGCTCACTCTTTTGATCATAAAATCTTGATGCCTAATTAGAAATTCATGAAATTTTTTGTGCTTGATCTTGAAATCTTAAGGAGCATTTTGATATGTGGTTTGTAATTTTTGAGTTCCTGGACTGAGAGTTATGACATGATCTTTGGAGGTGTTACATTTTATGCCATGCCATGCTTTGTGCAACTTCTTGATTTTATTTGCTATGCTTGTTGAACTTGAATTGAGCTGGACTTTTGCATGAGAATACTTGTGAATGTTGAGAATACATGTGAATTTTTCTGGAATGTTTGAAGGCATTTCCTATTTGATTGGGATTTTATTTGCTGTTTAGTCATTTGTTGACTTTTTGTGATACATGTTCCCATTTGATTTGTGAAATTCTGGTTATTAATTGGATGGATGTGAAATTTGGCATGAGTATTATGGATATCTTGAAGTGCATCTTGGTTTTGGTCCCATTCATTTATCATGTTTGATTGCTGTTTTATGATTGGTTGAAGTGGATGCATGTTTTGATGCTTTGTATGAGCTTGTATGAATTTGTGTTGACTTTATGAATTTCATTGACTTGCTTCCCTTGGTCCAAATGAACTGAAATTTGGTATGATTGACATGTTATGAATTCTGTTTGATCATGAATGTTTTGAGAATTTATTGAAATGTTTTGGTATTGATTTGATTGTGATCATTCTGTTTGGTCCTTTGAGGTTCTAAATTGCATGTTTTGTGCCTTTTCCTTCATGAAATGATAATGATGAATGATATGAATGTGAAACCACTTGGATTTGTTTCTTAATTGATTGATCTTGACTTTTGATAAGTTTCATGTTCTGTTTTGACTTTTTGATATCATTTTGACCCTAGCCTTGTACTAGTGGTCTTGTGTTCTCACATTTGAGATTTGTTTCAGGTTAAGAGCACAATTTGCTTATGCTTGATGATGTGCACTCAATTGGAATTGGCTTGTAGCTTGTTTATGACTAACATGGAGTTTGTTTTGTAGGTTTTGAAACTTGAGTTTGTGCCTTGTGGCTTGCACCTTTGTGCATTGACTGTTGTTTGACTGTATAGTTAACTGTTGATCATTGTCTGTTTGCTTATTGTTTGAGCTGAGTACTGATTATATTGGATTGATTTCAGGTACCTTAGTTGCTATAGTTCCTTTGTGAACTTGATTGTGCTTTGCTTGCTAGCTTGAGCACTGAGGTATAATGATCTCTTCTCCATGTAGTCTGGAAGACCTGGCCTGTTACTTGGCCAGGCACCTGTCTGAAGTCCTCCTTAAGAGGCAATGTTTGTGCTTGTTTATTTTTGTCCCCAAGCAGGTAAAGACCTTTGTTAAGGCAATTGGTAGACACAAGAGGTGTGTAGTCCACCTCCTGCTATTCTGTTGAGTCGTGCCTTGGCTCACATCACATGTTGATGCCTTGTGGACATTAACCCAAGATCAGTTGAGTCAGTGTCATAAGTGTAGAAGGGTTCCCACTTTCTGGACCCACACTTCATTGTCTGAAGCTCTCCCTGACCAGGGATAAGAGCTGTGAAGTCTAATCTTCACTCACCTTTCATCTGGCTTCACCTTGGCTCTCATGTCAAGGTTAAGAGCTAACATCACCCAGGTACAGATGGCTTGCTCTTGCAGCCTAACCCTTTGTTTGAGCCCCACTTGTGTGTATATAGTGTGTGCTATCTGTGATTTGTTTGCTTTGCTGTTTGAGCTGATTAGGATAGGCTTGCTTCCTGTGCAAGTTAGGTAGCAACCTTGACTTAGGGATGATTTTGCATGATAACATCTAGGCTCGAGTTAGTCTCCCTAATTGTGTCTCCCTCTGTTATCTGGTTAGGCTAGCCTTGTGTCCCTTCGTAGGGGAACTACGTCGCCCTGATCCTCATACCAGATGAGGTACGTAGGCAGGAGATGAGCTGATCTCTCCGGGCGCCCTTTTTTGTTTCGTCTTTGTGTGTGTCAAGAGATGGATGTAAGCCCAGTGATTGGCATTCCTTATCCTCTTGTTGTGTGCTTGGAAGCTGATATAAGTCCAGCGATTGGCATTCGGGTTCCAGTGTGGGTGTGTCTGGTTCGGAAGCTGATGTAAGTCCAGCGATTGGCATTCGGGTTCCATGTTTGCCCATTTTTGTGTGGAGTTTGACGTAAGCCCAGCGATTGGCAGTCGATTTCCTGTGTTGTTTTGTTTGGTGTGCGTGAGCCGAGCTACGAATGCTCTGATTCTTCTTCGTCCGAGAAGATACGTATGCATAGGATGCGATATCCTAGCGAGCATGTGTTGTTTCCCCAGTTCGAACTACTTTGACTCTGATGTCTATGCCTGATAGACTAAGTAGGCCCAGGATGCGACATCCTGCCGAGTCAGTCTTGTTTGTTTTCTTGTCTCTCTTTCAGCCAGTGTGTGTGTGTTTGAGCAGTGTTTTAGCAACCATTTTCCTTCCTATTGTGCGTGGATCCCGTCGAGTACGACGGATGCGTAGGGGTGCTAATACCTTCCCTTCGCATAACCGACTCCCGATCCCATTCTCTTTGGTCGCGAGACCATGCTTTTTCCAGGTTTACTCTGAGCGTTTCCTTTCCCTCTTTTGGGATAAATAACGCACGGTGGCGGCTCTGTTGTCTTCGTTTCCCGCCGGTTTTTCGCGTAATGCGACAGCTGGCGACTCTGCTGGGGAAATACAGAAGTTGACCTCTTGCTGGTCCATCTTCCCTAAGCGAGTCTCTCCTAGCGCTCTCTAGGTTAGGGTCTTGGTTGCTTTGTGCTGTTATTTATTGCATTCATTGTTTATTGTTTGCATTTATGTGTGCATTAATGTTTGCATTCATTCATATTCATCTGCTGTGCTGGCTGTGTTTCTCTGTTTGGGGTGGGAGTTACTCGAGGTAAAAGGCCCAATACCCAGGCTATGAGTGAAATCTAGGAAACCTAGGAATAGAGTGATTCATGGGAAGCGGGTGGTATGCGCCACTTAGCGGAACATTGATATCACGAGCAGTTCAGACTCTGAGGGGGTATTATCGGTGCATACATCTGGTGTGCACAGGATGATATTCTTGAAAGGGTTGTTTATCCTGCGTTTCTCTCGACCTTACCCTGGCCTAGATGACACCCGTGAGTGGGAGGGGATGATTATTACAGGTACTGTTGGTGACTTGTTGGTGACTTGTTGGTGACTCTTGGTACTGATGATGCTTGTGAATTATGGACATTTATTTCTGGGACGCCGGAGTTCTTTCCGTGGTTTATCAGCGGGTTCCGTTTATTTCGGATCCCCGGGTTGAATTGAGAGTACTCGTTCAGAGGATCTGACTGTCAACCGTTCAGTGGTTGTTTCTGTGATGATAGTAATATAACCTCCGGTTTCGTTTATTTCGGAACTCCCCAAGTCGGATTTATGGTGACTCAGTTGACTGTGACTGGTTCAGAGAATGGGTCTTCAGATGACTTGGTGGCCCAGTGATTTGCATTCATGCATTTGCATCGCATTCATATGCATTCAACCCATGTCGATCCGTACTCAGGGTCCATTGTTGATTGAGATTCTGGTTGAGAGACATCCAGATGTCAGATTGTTATTGATGAAAAATTATCTGTCTCAGTGATGCTAGAATCAAAGGATGGAATATTCCTGGTACGGATAGACATTGCATGTGTGAGTCATACTAACCCATTTGCTGTTTTGTAGGTGTCAACCAGTGTGTATAGCTCGTTTGCTCAGATATCCTGCTAGGGGCAACAAATCCAAACTGATGGATCCTCCCAACGCCGACATCCTTGAACTGAAAGAGATGGTGAGGGATTTGTTCAGTGTTGTGCAAGGGCTTGCCTTGGGGCAGAAAGCCATGGCTGAGAGATTGGAAAAGATTGAGAAGTGGCTGATAGTGGAGAAAGTTCAGGGGAAGGCTCCGTCCTCCGAAGTGAACAAACCCTCTGGCACTGTAGCCAAGAAACCCTCTGACAGTGGTCCGTTCAAGAAGGAGGTTGAGTCAGTTGGGATTCCGGTAAAAAGGGAACGCAGTCAGGATCGTTATCACCCTTACGCTGCCACTGTAACCACTCTTGTTGGTAATCCACCTGCACTGCAGCAACAACCACCACCTCAACAGAAGGCATCGAGAGCTAAGAGCCAGGTGAAGAAGAAGAAGGAGGATCGTCAGTTTGAGGAGCCGCCTGTGACTTATACCCTTCTGTTCAGGAGATTGAGGGATTTGGGGTTAGTCCGGCCGAGGATATTGATTCCCATAGAACGGCAGAAGAGGCCTGCACACTATGACGAGAATGCCAGTTGCGAGTTCCATTCTGAGATGCCCGGACACAGTATTGAGGGCTGTAGAGTTTTTAAGCATGTCGTCCAGGACATGGTGGACTCTAAGACCATCAGCTTGGCACAGATAATGAATGGCGAGGTCAACCCCGTACCCAGGCAGGGCCCTGTAAAAGTGAAGATGGTGAAAAAGGACAAGAGAGGAATGGGGGTGACTGAGGAAGATCAGTTAAAGGGTCTGATGCCTGCGGTTCCAAAACCTCTGATGCAGGATGGAGTTCTCCCTGTTGTTGATAATTGTTGTGCTGCCATCGCCACAGAGGGGCGTGTATCGATGGGAGATCCGACCCAGAGGATGAAGGAAGTGGAAATAGACAGTGGAAAATTTGAAACACCCAGTCAAGCAATCGAAACCGTCAAGGTGGAGAATGCTGTTGTTACTGAGAAGGAGAAGAAGTTGTCCATTTCTTCTTATAAACAAGCTTTGGAGGTGGTGAAGAACCAAGAGGCCCAAGGCTGGGGCAGGATCATTGACATAGTGGTAAAGGCAGACATGTTCGGGATTGGTTATCCAGATCAAGAGTCGTCTAGACCAAACAGAGGACGTCGTCCGCCGTACATATTTGTCAGTGCAGGAATGCTGGATTCTGATCATGCTTGTTCAGTGAGTGAAGAGACCGACCGTGACTGCGAGCTCGAGTTGTGGATAAAGTCGTGCGTACCAGGCAACTGGAAGGCCTCCAAAATCACCACTGTCACTCATCCTGAGGTGTAGGATTTCTGGTTTTATTTTGTTTGCATGAAAGCCATACGTTTTGCCCGAAACGTAATGGTCCATTGTAAGGGCCATCTCATGTGTTTCATTGTGCAACATTTTGCATCAGTAATAAATGGATGTTTTTGTGATTAAAGCGGTGTTCCCTGTTTTTCACTTTTTGCAGTTTTAAAAAAATAAAAATAAAAATGGCAATGTTTTTATTCTCTTTCCTTTTGATTCATTTGGTTCCGACCACAAAAGTGATTACCTTCATGATCTCATCGATAACAATTTGGTTACACCTCTGCATGACTTTGACAATCCGATCTATCATGCCGAAGAAAAAGGCGAAGAAGATTGTGATCTGCTAGAATTAGCCAGCTTGTTGAAACAAGAGGAGAAGGTGATTCAACCGCACGAGGAGCGATTCAAGATTGATATTTCAGGCACCGCCGAGGTCAGAAGGGAAATGAAAGTTGAGGCCGCTTTAGAGGCGAGTCGAGAACCGAATGGTAGCCCTGTTGAAAGAGCAGGTTGATATCTTCACCTAGTTGCATCAAGATACTCCAGGGTGGAATACCCATGTTGTGGGGCACGAGCTACCATGGAGAGAAGACTGTCCTCCAGTGAAGCGGAAACCGGTGCTAAAAGATGAGAATGTGTGTGGACTATCGAGACGTGAATAGAGCTAGTTCGAAAGATGAATTCCCGGTACTTTACATTGATGTATTGGTTGATAGTACAACTCAATTCTCGGTGTTTACCCTCATGGATGGCCTTCTGGCCAAAATCAAGTGGAATTGTCGCCAGAGGATGTGGAGTAAACAATGTCCATCACACCAAAGAGTACCTTCTTGTTATAAGGAGAAGAAGAAGGTCGGTGCCACGGATCAAAGGGCTACGGTGACTTTGTTTCATGATATGATTCATCGTGAAAGCGAATGCCATGTTGATGACATGATGACAAAGTCCCAAGCGGAAGAGGTGCATCCGGTGGACTTGATCAAGTTGTTTGACAGGTAGAGATAACTCATACTGTCGAGTCCGAATGAGTGCACTTCTAGAGTGCTGTCCGGTAAGCTGCCGAGGCTTATTGTAAGCGGATAAGAGGAGTCGAGGTCGATCCTGCTAAAAAGAAAAAAAAAGGAAAAAGCAATGCAAGAAATGCCTGAACCGAAAACAAAAAGAGATCAAACGGTCAGGTGGATAATGGTTGCCAAGGGGCATTGAAAAAAAATAAGTTGCAGAAACCTCTGATTCTGATGCCTCCGGTGGAAGGAACAACTATTAATCTGGTACTTGACGGCCCTCGAGGGGTCTATGAGGTGCGTATTGTGTCAGTATGACGAGTCTTGTCGAAAAGAGTATGCAATTTACCTAAGCAAAAAGTTTATCGACTGTGAAACAATACATTCACTGCTCGAGAAAACTTGCTGTACTTTGGCATAGGCTGCTCGCCGACTGAGACAGTATATGCTGGTTCATACCACTTCGTGGATGTCCAAGATGGATCTGATCAAGTATGTGCTTAAGAAGCTAGCATTAACCGGACGGGTTGCGAGATGGAAAATAATTCTAACTGATTCGTGATATACAGTAACCCATTGAGGATTATCAACCAAGGAAGTTTGAGTTCCCTGATGAGGACATCTCGAGGTGCTCAAATCGAAAGATTGTGAGGAACCGATCCCGGAGGAGGGACCTGACCCTGAATCCTAACGGATTCTGATGTCTGATGGGGGAAGGTTGATGTGGATGAGTTAGTGCTGCTTTGGTTATGCCGAAAAGATCCCCCATTCCTTTTGTTGTCCGGATAACATTTGAATGCACCAACAATGGTGGCTGAGTACGAAGCTTGTATCCTGGGTATTGATCTTCGGTGCGTACGTCTACTGGGGCAACGCCGCGCTCACTCGTGTATGGGATATAAGTGGTATTACCTACTGAAGTCTAGATCCCATTGTGGAGAGTCCTGATGGATGAGAAATTAGAGAAGGCTGAGTGGATAAGGACTCGGTATGACGCATTGAGCCTGACTGAGGAAAAGAGGCTGGCAGTTACTTATCATGGGGCAGTTGTACCCAGTGCATGAAACGGGCTCTTAACCGAAAGGTGCGACCTCGTGCATCCCACGTGGGAGAAACCAGTATTGAAAAGGATCCTTCCTCCTCGACGATCGTAGGGGCAAGTGGACACCCAGTCACGAATCCCCAGCATGGTCAAGAAGGTTTTCTCCTACAGAGCCTTGTTGCTGATGACCATGGATGGCGAGGATTTTCCATCCCCTGCAGATGCGGACGCAGTTAAAAAATACTTCGTAAAAGAGACCCGCTGGACAAAAAGAATAAAAAAGTCCAGGCAAAAAAGGGGCATCCCGGCGAACCGAAAAAAAAAGAGAGAGAAAAGGTTCGGGCAAAAGTTAGGGATAATAAGAAAAGAAAAGAACTGTACACCCGGCAAGTCGAAAACCCCACAAGGGCGACTGGGGCAAAAAAGGGTATCCCGGTGGACTGAAACCCGAAAGGGCGGTCCAGGCAAAAGAGGGATTGAAACGAACAACTGCGTCTAGCATGACCGTTTGTGCTTTGGTTAAGACATCACGGCTAGTATCCGACAGAGATCGATCGAAAGCGTCTGGTTCAGAAGGCCGAAAGTGCGGAAAGTCTTGAGGACATATGGGGTGTAACCGAGTTGGAACCCGATGAGATCACGGTTTCACATTGCCATTAGGATAGATTTTTCCTTTTGTGCGCAATCACCTCTTTCCAGGGTTTGCTTCCTGTGTGTTGCTCGATTCTGAGCCACCCTTTTTCAGTCAATAAATGCGTTCAGTCAAATAGTTTTGTTTTTGTTTCATTACCGCTTTGATTACGAAAACATCCGTTCGTTTTGATAAGAATATTTGCATTTTGAAACATAGAGGTCCCTTCCGATGCGTGCTTATAAGATTGAAATCTAGAAATCTTATTCGGAGGTTTGAGTGACCCGGATGTTGAAGTGTTGGCACGCCTGGGGCACGCTTTTATCTAACAATCTCTTGTGCAGGTGCTGTTAGATATCTTCATTCGCCGACAGGTAGTGGTATGAAACCTTTTGACAAAGGAGATCCCTGCAGAGCCCGACCAGGGGCAATGGACAGACGAACGGTGAAAAGCCCGTGACAGAGTTGTAACGACGATCCCTGAAAGCTAATCAAGAAGACGCCTAAGGACTGGAAAGTTTGTATGAATCCCAGGAATTCGATCTTCGTGGGATGAATCAGAAAAGTCCAGGCGAGTCTGGGAGTTCTCAAAAGTGGAAAGCCGACACTGTGGGCGGACGATGGATGCCGCTGTTCGGCGACTCGACAGGTTGTTCCGTGTCCAATAGGCTGTATTTCCCCAGTGGGTGTGAGAGGGTTATCTCCCTAGCAGATTCGAGATCGGTGCCTCCTCAGCAAGCCTGAAGTACACCATACCCCCAGCGGAGTTGTGTTTGTTTTCCAAGTCTGAAGCTGTCTCCCCAGCGAGGTTTGTCTTTTCCCAGCAGGGTGGAAATGGATGTGATATCGAAATCTTCAGCAGAGTTCCTGAAGCTCCCCGGTGTTGTCTCTGGAGGAGACGTGTGTTTATGCATTCATCATTTAGATAAGCATAGCATATTGCATCATTAGTGCGTAGCATTTCCATGATCATGGGGCATTGTGTAAAACAAAAAAAAACTCATGCATTAACATTGCAAACATATCCATTAGCCCTAGGCCGTGGTGACCATCCCAGATTAGGTTGTTGGAAGGAGATTAGCCTCGCGCCGTTGGATTGATTTCAGAATTGGGTTCCCCAGCAGGGTAGAAAAGTGTTTTCCCAACAAGTGACTCCTTAGTTGAGTGGGTATCCCCAGCAGTGTTACTCCCCGAAGTTGGCAGCATCTTGCATGCTTGGATCCATTCCCCCAGCAGATGTGGGTGTGTCTGATCTCTCCATATAGAGTCGACCCCTTAAGCAGAAAGTGTCTGTCATTTCCTTCTGCATCTCCCCACTGAGTTATATCCTCGTGGATGACGGTTGTTTCCGTTCCCTCCCCTTGGGATGGGTTTTCCCTATTGAGTTCTTTCCTCATTAGGATGTCTTGATTCAATTTGCCTCTTTGGATTGATCCTAAATTGGCTTCCTTGTGGCTGTCTCTTGAGCTTCCCTGTGGTACATATGAGTAGTTGCTCACTAACCGACACTCATTCATCTTATCCTCAGCGGAATTTGTGGCCTCTACCTACAAACCGGTAGTTGTAAGTCCTATCTTTGTGGTTTTCTACCTAACTGGTAGTTGTAAAATCCCACTTTCATCCCCTAGCAGAGGTAACCTTGGTGGTTCATTCTGATTGTTGGCGGATTTCGTGGCCTCTACCTACAAACCGGTAGTTGTAAGTCCTATCTTTGTGGTCTTCTACTTGTCAACCGGTAGATGTAATCCCCTCTTTGTGGTTATCATTACCCAGTCTCGGTATTGATATTCCTTTCACCTCTCGGATGTTTGCTTTGAGTAAGCAACTTTATCCCCTTTTGATTGGTCATCTTTGCATACCTGGTCCTGGTACCCTGAGGCCTTTCTTTTCGGTCGATTTATCCATTTAACAACCTCAACCCGGTTATGGATAATCTTCCTTGCGAGTGTATTATCTACGTTTTGACGGCTATAGATAATGTCTCATGCACTTTTGGGTCGAAGTTTTGTCCTCCCCAGCTGAGTAAGATTCGCATTCCTTGTGGAACCGAGTGTCCATCCTTTAACAAGACTGCTTTTCTAGCCCTCTTCAGGATGTTGAGTGTTTTGGAACACAAACCAATTCACTGGTCGGTCACCCGTTTCGTACCTACAACCCGGTATCCTTGGTGTTCCTTCCCGTTTGCTCGCTGTCGTGACCTTGATCCCCAGTGAGATCCCCTGCAAGTGTTTAGCCTTTCCCTGACATATGTAGATTTCGTCCTGTCGGCACCCGCGTGTGTTGTTTCCTTGGTGTCGGTAAACACCATCTTTCGGTGATTTCCCAGTCATGCGTAAGTGTCTGGTCTTCCTTGGTGTCGGTAAACACCATCTTTCGGTGCTTTCCCAGTCATGCGTAAGTGTCTGGTCTTCTTTGGTGTCGGTAAACATCATCTTTCGATGTTCGTAACGTCGTCCTCCTTCCCTAGTGAAGATCCTCCTCTCCGTTGGTGTCGATAAATGTCGAGTTTTTCCTATGCGTCCGTTGACGTATAGTTGCTTATTCCCCACAGATCATTAGTTAATGACTGTTGATTCCCCTCAGAGTCCTCCTCTCCGTTGGTGTCGATAAACGTCGAGTTTTTCCTAGTCGTCCGATGACGTCTAGTTATACCTTTCCCCATGCAGAGTTACCTCTCCGTTGGTCTCGGTAAACGTTGAGTTTTTCTCATTCGTCCGTTGATGTTTGATTGTATCCCTGTTCCCAGTCATTCGTTAATGTCTGGTTGATTCCCAGCCAGAATCCCCAGTAGAGTCGTCGGTTGACGTCCTATTCAGTTTCCGGTTGTTACACCTCTTCCTTAGTGAAGTGGCTTCTCCTCTCTGTTGGTGTCGATAAACGTCGAGTTTTTCCTAGTTATCCGTTGATATCTAGTTGTATTTTCCCCAATTCATCCGTCGTCCGTTGATGTCTGGTCTCCTTCTCCGTTGGTGTCGATAAACGTCGAGCTTCTCCCTTTCGTCCGATGACGTCTGGTCGAGTTTTCCCAGTTCATCCGTCGTCCGTTGATGTCTGGTCTCCTTCTCCGTTGGTGTCGATAAATGTCGAGCTTCTCCCTTTCGTCCGTTGGCGTCTGGTCGAGTTTTCCTGGTCGTCCCCAGTTGATTCTCCTTCTCCGTTGGTGTCGATAAACGTCGAGCTTCTCCCTTTCGTCCGTTGGCGTCTGGTCGAGTTTTCCCAGTTCATCCGTCGTCCGTTGATGTCTGGTTACCTCTCCGTTGGTCTTGGTAAACGTCGAGTTTTTCCTGGTCGTCCCCAGTAGAGCTACCTCTCCGTTGGTTTCGGTAAACGTTGAGTTTTTCCCACTATGTCCGCTGACATGTGGTTGTATCCTTCCCAGTTCATCCGTCGTCCGTTGATGTCTGGTTACCTCTCCGTTGGTCTTGGTAAACGTCGAGTTTTTCCTAGTTGTCCGTTGGCATCTAGTTGTGATCCCGATTCCCATTCATCGTCTTGGGATGTCTGGAGGTAGTTGTCCCCTTTTGAGAAGAAAAATCAGCAAAATCAAAATTCCCAGTAATAAATATCATATCCCAGTGGACGTTTCCGTTGGTGGATCCCCGCAGTGTGCAAATTTCTACGGTTCTCGATATTCAATCCCTGTTTACCCTGAAAGTCTGACAGCCGTTGCTCTCATCCCTTCGGGTTCCCAGTTGATTGAATAGGGGCAGCTGTAGCACCTCAAATTTGCACCTCCCATTTGTACATTCATTTTCATGATTAGGTCATTAACATAACATAGTCCACTGCATAGCATTGCATTGACCTTTGCCCAAGTGCAGGCCATCAGACAAGATTAGGTCAAGATGATCAGGAGAATCAGTCAAGCAAGCAAGCATGTGCATTTCTCAAGGAAACAAAGCCCTATGGTTGGTTTATCAAGTTCATATGATTATGTGATCATTGTGAAGTGGTTTGGCCAAAGATTGGATGCTCAGAAGTCATCAGTCAAGCTGAATTTCAGCTGAAACCCTAGAAAGTCAACTGTGGTCAACTGTGCCTGATTTTATAGATTTGAAGGTGGGAGATGGTTTGAAAGGCTTCATTCATGTCCATACAAGTCTCATTTGACATTTCAAAGATCAAGATTGAAGAATTGGAGGTCAGATGAAAAGATTCCAAAAATAGCAGGTGACCTGTAATTGGAAACTGTTAAAAATGGAAAGTTCTTCTCCTCAAATTTACATCATCATACAAGCTTCAAATGGAATTTTGTCCAACATGAAAGTTGAAGATCTTGATCTCACCTTTCCAAAAAGTCCAAGAACACTCATTTCCCATGTGTGGTTGGCAAGTTATGATCAAATCATTTTCAAAAAATGTTGAAATTCAAAGTGCCATAACTTTTGAATGGAAAGGCCAAATTGGGTGATTCTTTTTTGAGCAAACCACATTTGACATGAACTTTCATGATGCATCATCACATTTCATCAAAAATCATCATAGCAAAAGTCCATTTTTCAAGTGAACTAATTTGTATTTTGGTGGAAAAAAAGTGATTTTGAGAAATACATGTCATTTGCATACCAAACCACTTCTAACACATCATAAACATCAATTTGGACTTGTTTGAATGGTATTTGTACTGTTACATTGGCTGCAATTAGAAAAGGGCATTTTTGCCAATTACATGAAAATTGCATTTTGCTAATTCACATCATTCTTGCTAATCTTGTTTAACAAATGGATTAAGCACATGGTATAAAGTCCCTAATCATAACAGAAACACCTAATCACAATCACTTTTTCAGATCCAAACTCAGAAATCACCAAATTCTCTCAATTTTCTTCAAAACTTTTTCACACTTTTTTCACTTTTCCATTGAATTTCTTCACTCTCTTTGCTGGTACTTGTGTTGATCTTCTTCTGCAGGTATTGGTGAGGAACTGTTGCACAAAATCGTGGCCAAATCCTTGAAGATTCTCGACTGTTGCATCCAAGCTCTCTCATGGCAGTTTGATGATTCTTGGATCTGGAGCATAATCGAGCTGAAGTACCTATTCCAATCATCTTCCTAAGCATTAACCTGCATCTGTTTCACACTTTGGAGCATTGAAATCACCGAATCAAGACCTGCATCATCCAAAAGGTTAGAACTCGACCGAGCTAATTCTCAAAACTATGATATGGCTTTGATAGATCTCCTATTGTAGAGCATGCTGCAACTTGTAGAATTGAATTTCATTAGGTTTTGAATGAGATATTTGGATTTGAACCTTTGAATATGAAACTTAATTCGATCGATCCCGTTGATATAGTTAGAATTAGGTTGAATCATGTGGATATTGTTGATGTGCTTGGTTAGACGGTTCGATCCATATGCTATTTGTCTATTTTCGTGATGATTTGTTCTTGCTGGATTTCTGGATGATGAACACTATGAACATGCGAAGAACATTTTCCCAGACGCGTTTAGATCTGATTGGCCTGGCCTTGCATTTGAATTTGTGTTTACCGCGTCCTCCGTCCAGTCACACGCTGCCACGCGTGTAAGTGAAACGCAGAGTTTCACTTAAAGACCTTCATATTTACCAGTTTGCCATTGTGACATTTAATTTGTTTTATTTCATTTTGATTTCATTTTTAATTTCACTTTGCCATGCTGATCTTAGAAAATTCATAACTCCTTCAATTTTGATCCAAATTTGATGCAATTTTTTGTGCCATTCTCCTTGTGATGTGCTCTATTTTTTGGTGATTTTTAATCATGTTGTGCACGTGTGGAAAAATTATTTGGCTAGGGCTTGTTTGAATGTGTCTTTTGTGCACCATGCTCACTCTTTTGATCATAAAATCTTGATGCCTAATTAGAAATTCATGAAATTTTTTGTGCTTGATCTTGAAATCTTAAGGAGCATTTTGATATGTGGTTTGTAATTTTTGAGTTCCTGGACTGAGAGTTATGACATGATCTTTGGAGGTGTTACATTTTATGCCATGCCATGCTTTGTGCAACTTCTTGATTTTATTTGCTATGCTTGTTGAACTTGAATTGAGCTGGACTTTTGCATGAGAATACTTGCGAATGTTGAGAATACATGTGAATGTTTCTGGAATTTTTGAAGGCATTTCCTATTTGATTGGGATTTTATTTGCTGTTTAGTCATTTGTTGACTTTTTGTGATACATGTTCCCATTTGATTTGTGAAATTCTGGTTATTAATTGGATGGATATGAAATTTGGCATGAGTATTGTGGACATCTTGAAGTGCATATTGGTTTTGGTCCCATTCTTTTATCATGTTTGATTGCTGTTTTATGATTGGTTGAAGTGGATGCATGTTTTGATGCTTTGTATGAGCTTGTATGAATTTGTGTTGACTTTATGAATTTCATTGACTTGCTTCCCTTGGTCCAAATGAACTGAAATTTGGTATGATTGACATGTTATGAATTCTGTTTGATCATGAATTTTTTGAGAATTTATTGAAATGTTTTGGTATTGATTTGATTGTGATCATTCTGTTTGGTCCTTTGAGGTTCTAAATTGCATGTTTTGTGCCTTTTCCTTCATGAAATGATAATGATGAATGATATGAATGTGAAACCACTTGGATTTGTTTCTTAATTGATTGATCTTGACTTTTGATAAGTTTCATGTTCTGTTTTGACTTTTTGATATCATTTTGACCCTAGCCTTGTACTAGTGGTCTTGTGTTCTCACATTTGAGATTTGTTTCAGGTTAAGAGCACAATTTGCTTATGCTTGATGATGTGCACTCAATTGGAATTGGCTTGTAGCTTGTTTATGACTAACATGGAGTTTGTTTTGTAGGTTTTGAAACTTGAGTTTGTGCCTTATGGCTTGCACCTTTGTGCATTGACTGTTGTTTGACTGTATAGTTAACTGTTGATCATTGTCTGTTTGCTTATTGTTTGAGCTGAGTACTGATTATATTGGATTGATTTCAGGTACCTTAGTTGCTATAGTTCCTTTGTGAACTTGATTGTGCTTTGCTTGCTAGCTTGAGCACTGAGGTATAATGATCTCTTCTCCATGTAGTCTGGAAGACCTGGCCTGTTACTTGGCCAGGCACCTGTCTGAAGTCCTCCTTAAGAGGCAATGTTTGTGCTTGTTTATTTTTGTCCCCAAGCAGGTAAAGACCTTTGTTAAGGCAATTGGCAGACACAAGAGGTGTGTAGTCCACCTCCTGCTATTCTGTTGAGTCGTCCCTTGGCTCACATCACATGTTGATGCCTTGTGGACATTAACCCAAGATCAGTTGAGTCAGTGTCATAAGTGTAGAAGGGTTCCCACTTTCTGGACCCACACTTCATTGTCTGAAGCTCTCCCTGACCAGGGATAAGAGCTGTGAAGTCTAATCTTCACTCACCTTTCATCTGGCTTCACCTTGGCTCTCATGTCAAGGTTAAGAGCTAACATCACCCAGGTACAGATGGCTTGCTCTTGCAGCCTAACCCTTTGTTTGAGCCCCACTTGTGTGTATATAGTGTGTGCTATCTGTGATTTGTTTGCTTTGCTGTTTGAGCTGATTAGGATAGGCTTGCTTCCTGTGCAAGTTAGGTAGCAACCTTGACTTAGGGATGAATTTGCATGATAACATCTAGGCTCAAGTTAGTCTCCCTAGTTGTGTCTCCCTCTGTTATCTGGTTAGGCTAGCCTTGTGTCCCTTCGTAGGGGAACTACGTCGCCCTGATCCTCATACCAGATGAGGTACGTAGGCAGGAGATGAGCTGATCTCTCCGGGCGCCCTTTTTTGTTTCGTCTTTGTGTGTGTCAGGAGATGGATGTAAGCCCAGTGATTGGCATTCCGTATCCTCTTGTTGTGTGCTTGGAAGCTGATATAAGTCCAGCGATTGGCATTCGGGTTCCAGTGTGGGTGTGTCTGGTTCGGAAGCTGATGTAAGTCCAGCGATTGGCATTCGGGTTCCATGTTTGCCCATTTTTGTGTGGAGTTTGACGTAAGCCCAGCGATTGGCAGTCGATTTCCTGTGTTGTTTTGTTTGGTGTGCATGAGCCGAGCTACGAATGCTCTGATTCTTCTTCGTCCGAGAAGATACGTATGCATAGGATGCGATATCCTAGCGAGCATGTGTTGTTTCCCCAGTTCGAACTACTTTGACTCTGATGTCTATGCCTGATAGACTAAGTAGGCCCAGGATGCGACATCCTGCCGAGTCAGTCTTGTTTGTTTTCTTGTCTCTCTTTCAGCCAGTGTGTGTGTGTTTGAGCAGTGTTTTAGCAACCATTTTCCTTCCTATTGTGCGTGGATCCCGTCGAGTACGACGGATGCGTAGGGGTGCTAATACCTTCCCTTCGCATAACCGACTCCCGATCCCATTCTCTTTGGTCGCGAGACCATGCTTTTTCCAGGTTTACTCTGAGCGTTTCCTTTCCCTCTTTTGGGATAAATAACGCACGGTGGCGGCTCTGTTGTCTTTGTTTCCCGCCGGTTTTTCGCGTAATGCTACAGGTTTATCCATCCAAACACAAAAATGTAAATAACTTGTATATTCTCTTCTCATCTCTTCAATCATGTTTGCACAAATAAATTTTCACAAAATACCAACCTTACAACAAGTGTGAAAAGGGCTCCCTAGGAGTACCTAGGATGTTTTGGGTGCTTAAAACCTTCCCATTGCATAACCAACCCCCTTACCCCGATCTCTGACATTTTTACTAGTTTTTGATTCGATAAAAATGTTAGGTTTTTGTTCGCTTTCTAACCATTCCTTTGGATAAATAGAAGCGCGGTGGCGACTCGACTTGTATGGTTTACCTTGGATTTAGTCAATATCTCTAATGGTAACGAATACCCTGCTATAGAAAATTGGCGACTCTGCTGGGGAGATATTTGCCTAGTGGGTTTTTCCTACTTTTCATATTTGTTGTATTGTATTGTATATTATTTTGTGACATATTTTTGTGCAATTTGGGATTACTGTATTGTATGTAATGATTGAATTGCTTGAATATTAATTCTTTGTATGCTTGGTGATCTTTGTGAGATGAGTTCTATACCCTAACTCGAGTGCACTTAGGATAGGAGAATGGCATAGTCTTGTTGACTTGTGTGGAGTTATTCCTTAGCAAGTTGACTTTTGGAATACGAGTAGTCGTTTCTCCGATAATATCCGAAAGATGGGATGATGACTATGGGAACCTCTTGTAGAACATGTTTGGCAGGTTTAAACCCTAGTACACTCCCTTTGGGTGGTTCTTAACCGAGGCTCTATGCTCGTGACTTGCAACAAACCCTTGATTCATGGTTGATCCGTTCTTGTATCCTTAATATCAAT
This sequence comes from Lathyrus oleraceus, assembly GCF_024323335.1. Classification (NCBI taxonomy): domain Eukaryota; kingdom Viridiplantae; phylum Streptophyta; class Magnoliopsida; order Fabales; family Fabaceae; genus Lathyrus; species Lathyrus oleraceus. The sequence goes on from NC_066580.1 coordinate 123,364,976, forward strand.
GGAACTTGGGTATTGATAAGGTGTAAACCATAATCCACCAAAATGGATGATTGATATTAAGGATGACATGATTCATCCCATGACCTTTATTTGGTGTGCTTTGCTTGATCCTTAGGTGTGATTGTTGCATTCATGCATTCATGCACCCATTTGCATCCATATCATCAATAATGAGAAAATTTTCAAGGAATTTAAGAGGTTTATTTGCAAATTTTCAGACATGGAAAGACAAAGAAGGAATACAAAGAAGTACAGTTTCAGACAACCCGACTTGAAAGAGCTAAGGAATTTGACATCCTATGTATTAGATCCCTTGGGTTTCAAGGCTCGTTTTGGGAAGCTTCTATCTATTATGACTACTCAAGTGGACGAAGGATTGATGAGTGTATTGGTGCAGTTTTATGATCCCTTGTACCGTTGCTTCACATTTCTGGATTTTTAGCTTTTGCCCACACTTAAGGAGTATGCCTACCTTGTGGGTATACCTATTCTAGACCAGTTGTCGTTCAGTGGCTTAGAGAGTATTCCTACTTCTCAAGAGATAGCTGATATGTTTCATATGGATGAATGTCTGGTTGGTGCTCATATGACTACCAAAGGTAGAATTCAAGGTCTCCTTTCTGAGTTCCTCATTGCTCAAGCTACTATGTATGGGAAGGCCATGAGTGAGGACGCCTTTGAGGCCATATTTGTGCTTCTCATCTATGGGCTAGTGTTATTCCCCAACATCGACAAATTTGTGGATGTGAATGCTATTAGGATTTTCTCTACTCTTAATCCCGTTCCGACTCTGTTGGGTGACACGTACTTTTCTTTGCATATGAGGAATGCAAAAGGTGGTGGTACCATTGTGTGCTGTTTGCCTCTGCTGTACAAGTGGTTTATTTCTCACTTGCCATAGACGGTCGCCTTCAAGGAGAACAAAGGATGTCTACGGTGGTTCACGAGATTTATGTCTCTCACTAATGATGATATCTTTTGGTACAACCGTGTATATGATGGTGTGCAGATTATCAACTCTTGTGGTGAATTCTTCAATGTGCCTCTTCTTGGTACATGTGTTGGGATTAACTACAACCCTATTTTGGCACGTCATCAGCTTGGGTTCCCCCAAAAGGATAAACCCAATAACATTCTGTTAGAGGGTGTGTTCTTTCAGGAGGGGAAAGATCCCCAAGGTTTGAAGGCCAGGATGGTCCGCGCTTGGCGCAAGATCCATAGGAAAGGAAGGAAGGAGCTAGGTCCGAAGAATTATATCGCTTTGGAGCCTTATACTTTTTGGGTTAGGAGGAGAGCTTCCGAGTACCTCATGCCTTACGAGTATCCGAGACCTACACCTTTGGTAGTGGCTAGGCCTTCAACCCTCCCTGACCAAGGAGTAGAGGAGTTGAGAGACGAAGACCGTTCGCGTGCTTGGATCCGTGAACGAGAGGAGTTGCTTCAGCAGATCAAGGAGAAGGATGCTTTGATAGAGTTCCTCGAGCACCAGGTTATTGATGATCTTGATGATGCATGGACTTCTCTACTTCCTCAGTCGTCCAAGTTTTGGAAGAGGAAGTACGACCGACTCGCCAAAGAGAAGGCAGATCTGGAGGCAGCCTATGAGAGGGAGGTGAAGAGGCTTCGAGCATCTTATCTTCCTGTGTCCAAAGCTTTAGATGATTGCTTCTAGGGTTCCATAGGATGTTCATTTTCCTTTCCTCTTGTATTTGGTTACCAAGACTGTACTTCTTTGATATAAAAATATTTCCAAATATTATTGATATGATATTTCCATATGTGATAAATGTTTCATATTTCCAATATTTGCAAATAGGACTCTAAAGTTCCTCTGATATAAAAAATTAAATCATATGCATTACATGCATCATGTGCATAAGCAGGTTTTGCTCCAGGCTCCTTGTTCTATGGTCTAACTCTATGTTCTTCATTTATTTTGAAGACAAGCTGACTCACCGGTACTACACCCGAGCCAACATTTCAAGACTGATGGATCATTTGGAACAAGAGAACCGTGAGCTTAAGGAGGAAGTAGCCAGATTGAATGCCCTGATGGAGTCATTCATGGTTGCCCAAAGCCAGTTGTCTCTGACGCCCTCAACTCCTCCCCAGAGGACAGTCATCTCCGAGATTGTCTCTTCAACTGTGTCTGCGGCCAACACACACTTTGCTCCAACAACCATGCCAGCCAGATTCCTGTGGGGGATGCCTCCTAACTTCATGCCTGAGGGTCCTGCACCCACTTTTGCTTCTCTGTCGGCATCTAGCCCGGTCCTAGCTGTTCCTCCTCCTGTCATGCATACTATGCCTAGAGTAGACGACACCATCTATCATTCTGAGCCGTCTGAGAGCCCAGATGTCTATGAAAAGATGGACGCTATGAATGATCAATTTCTTGAACTCCGCAAGGAATTGAAGACTCTTCGAGGAAAAGATCTTTTCGGCAAGTCTGCTGCCGAACTCTGCTTGGTCCCTAATGTGAAAATCCTTATGAAGTTCAAGGTTCCTGACTTTGAAAAGTACAAGGGAAATACTTTCCCTCTCAGTCACCTGGTCATGTATGCAAGGAAAATGTCGACTCAGACCGACAACGACCAACTGCTCATCCACTACTTCCAGGACAGTTTGTCCGGTGCTGCCCTACGTTGGTATATGGGTTTGGACAGCGCGAACATCCGATCCTTCAATGACCTTGGCGAGGCCTTCGTCAAGCAATACAAGTATAACGTGGATATGGCTCCCGATAGGGATCAATTGAGGGCCATGTCCCAGAAGGACAAGGAAACTTTCAAAGAGTACGCCCAAAGGTGGTGAGAGCTAGCAACACAGATTGTGCCCCCGCTGGAGGAGAAAGAAATGACCAAGATCTTTCTGAAGACCTTAAGTTCTTTTTATTACGAGCGGATGATTGCCAACGCTCCTTCTGACTTCATCGAGATGGTGAATATGGGAATGCGTCTAGAAGAAGGAGTTAGGGAAGGGCGCCTGACCAGAGAAGAAGGCTCTTCTACCAAACGGTATAGGACGTTTGGGAAGAAGAAAGATGGTGAGGCACATGCTGTGACCTCCCATGTGAAATCCAGAAGACCCTCTGTGAGGAGAAAGACCGTGCGTCCTGCCGGTAACCAGCACCAGGTGGCTCACATAGCACCTGTTTTCAGAGATAATCAACAATATCAGCATCACAACAATAATCAGCAACAACAACATCCGCAATATCAACAACAACAGCACCGTCCTCAACATCAGACCTACTAGCCTCGAAACAGTAATCTAGCCAACACAAGTTACGAAAGGAAGAGGGTCACCTTCGATCCTATTCCGATGACATATGTAGAATTGTATCCCTCTTTGATAGAGAGGAAGTTGATTACTCCACGAGACCCACCGGCTATACCTACCAATCCCTAGTGGTGGTATAAGCCCGAATTACATTGTGTCTATCATTCCGGTTCTCCCGGCCATGACGTGGAAAACTGCTATCCATTGAAGACTAAGGTTCAAGACCTTGTGAGATGTGGTATTCTGTGTTTCGAGGACGTAGGTCCTAATGTAAAGAAGAACCCATTGCCCGAGCATGGGAAATCTGTCATAATGGTCCAGGGTTGCCCTGGCAAGTACAAAGTCAAATATGTCAGTCATATTCAACAATCTATGGTCGAGATGCATAGATTGTTGTGTGATTATATTTATTACGAGCACGACCACGACAGATGCCGAGTTTGTTCTGTCAATCAAAGAGGATGTCGCCAAGTGCGTAAAGATGTTCAAGAAATGCTGGATGAAGGAGTCATTGAGATACTTCAAAACAGAAATGTTGACGAAGATGCCGATGAAGTCAATGTAATTTCTCCAGTATTTCGGATCCCTGAGCCTATTATTATCAAGTATGATGGTAGCAAGCAAAAGGCTTCTCCTGCTTTGATCATTAAGCCAGCTGGCCCTGTACCGTATTCTTCTGAGAAGGCGGTCCCCTATCGCTACAATGTTGTAGCATTAGAGGATGGAAAAGAGGTGCCCCTTCCCTCTTCATCTGTTATTAATATTGCCGACGTCAGCGGCCTGACCCGTAGTGGTCGTGTCTTCTCGGCTCCGCCGAAGCCTCAAGCTGATGTTCGAAGGAATGATACTACTGATTATGCTGAACGCCCGATTGGGAATGCTGTGAATGCTCCGAATCCGACACTTGTTGCTAAACATACCTCTATGTTGAGAACTTCTGTCTCTGTTGGCCAGAGTGGCAATGTGAAAGAAGATTGCGATGAGATGCTGAGGCTCATCAAGAGAAGTGAGTACAACGTGGTAGATCAGCTTCTATAGACGCCATCCAAAATCTCTGTACTATCCTTGTTGATGAATTCAGAACCACACCGAGAAGCTCTGTAAAAGGTGTTGGATGTGGCGTATGTGGATCACGACGTCACGATAGAACAATTCGATAGTATTGTTGCAAACATCAGCGCTTGCAACAATTTAAGTTTTTGTGATGCTGATCTCCCCGAGGAGGGAAGAAACCACAACTTGGCATTACACATATCTATGAGCTGCAAAGATGATGCCATGTCCAATGTGCTGGTGGACACTGGGTCATCATTGAATATGTTGCCAAAGTCCACTCTTGCAAAGTTATCATATCAGGGGCCTCCCATGAGGCAGAGTGGAGTGGTGGTGAAAGCTTTCGACGGGTTGCGTAAAACGGTGATTGGAGAGGTTGATCTCCCAGTCAAAATCGGACCAAGTGATTTCCTGATCACCTTCTAGGTCATGGGCATTCACCCATCATATAGCTGTCTATTGGGCAAACCATGGATTCACGAGGCAGGCGCCGTGACATCCACCCTACACCAGAAACTGAAGTTTGTGAAAAACAAGAAGCTGGTGGGGGTAGGGGGAGAAAAGGCTTTCCTGGTTAGCCATTTGTCTTCCTTCTCTTATATAGATGCTGAGGATGAAGTTGGAATGCCGTTCCAAGCTTTATCTATTGCTGAACCTGTTAAGAAGGGAACTTCTTCATTTGCGTCCTATAAAGATGCGAAGTTGGCCATTGAGCATGGTACAACTGCTAGATTGGGGCAAATGATTAAGCTGGAAGACAACAAATCCCGGGCTGGCATAGGGTATTCTTCCGGTGTCTTCAACAAGCAAGGGTTGTTCAAGAGTGGTGGATTCATCCACACCGGTCAAGATGAAGAGGCTGCTTCCATTTTGGAAGAGGATGTAGAGGATTCTGGCAACTTCGTCATCCCTGAAGGGGTCTACAATAATTGGGTCGCTGTTGATGTTCCAACAGTTATCCATAAGTCAAAGTAATGTTCATTGTGTTTAAAAACCCTTCTCCCATGCCAAAAGGAGGAGTGATGACATTGTTGGCTCATAAATACAATGATATTTTCATTCAATAAATTCATGTTAAATGTTTGTTTTTCCAATTATTTTCCCTTTTCGCTTTTGCATGATATTGGTGATCACATAAAACCTTAAAAATAAGAATAAAATCAATCTTTTCATCTTCATAATGATTTGCCTTGTTTGAATTCTAAAATCTCTTTTTATCCAAAATCATTATGCAGGTTGACTAAACCCATTGAACATAATGATCCAACACCATCTCCCAACTTTGAATTCACTGTATTTGAGGCAGAAGAAGATGATGTTGAAGAGATTCCTGACGAGATTACCCGTCTACTTGAGCATGAAGAGAAGATCATTCAGCCGCATCTTGAGAATCTGGAAATAGTCAACTTGGGGTCTGAAGACTGTGTAAGAGAAGTAAAGATTGGGGCACTCCTGGAAGAATCTGTTAAGAAGGGGTTGATTGAGTTGCTACGAGAATACGTCAACGTCTTTGCCTGGTCGTATGAAGACATGCCTGGTCTAGATACTGATATCGTGCAATATTTCCTGCCTTTGAAGCCTGAGTGCGTGCCTGTAAAACAGAAGCTTAGAAGAACTCATCCCGATATGGCAGTGAAGATCAAAGAAGAAGTTCAGAAGCAAATTGATGCGGGGTTTCTGGTGACTTCTACATATCCTCAATGGGTGGCCAATATTGTGCCCGTGCCTAAGAAAGATGGAAAAGTCCAAATGTGTGTGGAATATAGAGACTTGAATAAAGCTAGTCCGAAAGATGATTTCCCTCTAACACATATTGATATGTTGGTAGATAATACAGCTAAATTCAATGTCTTTTCATTTATGGATGGATTTTCCGGATATAATCAGATTAAAATGGCACCCAAGAACATGGAGAAGACAACATTCATCACACCTTGGGGAACATTCTGTTATCGAGTGATGCCCTTCGGTTTGAAGAACGCTGGAGCCACGTATCAACGAGCTATGACTACCTAGTTTCACGATATGATGCATAAGGAGATCGAGGTATATATTGATGATATGATTGCAAAGTCAAGAACGGAAGTTGAACATGTAGAGCACTTGTTGAAGCTTTTTCAGCGTTTGAGGAAGTATAAGCTTCGTCTGAATCCTAACAAGTGTACATTTGGAGTCCGTTCCGGCAAGTTATTGGGCTTTATTGTCAGCGAAAAAGGTATTGAGGTTGATCCTGCCAAGGTCAAAGCAATACAAGAGATGCCTGCGCCCAAAACTGAAAAGCAAGTCCGAGGTTTTCTTGGCCGCTTGAATTATATTTCCAGATTCATATCCCACATGACTGCCACATGTTCGCCAATATTCAAGCTCCTCCGAAAAGATCAGTCTCATGGTTGGACCGAGGATTGCCAAAAAGCCTTTGATAGTATTAAAGAGTATTTGTCTGAGCCTCCGATTCTGTCTCCGCCTGTGGAAGAGAGACCATTGATTATGTACCTGACAGTTCTTGAAGACTCAATGGGTTGTGTTATTGGTCAGCACGATGAATCGGGAAAAAAAGAGTATGCTATCTACTACCTGAGTAAGAAGTTCACTGATTGTGAGTCTCGATACTCTATGCTTGAGAAGACATGTTGTGCTTTGGCTTGGGCTGCTAAGCGCTTACGCCAGTATATGTTAAATCATACGACTTGGTTGATATCCAAAATGGATCCAATCAAATATATCTTTGAGAAGCCTGCTCTAACCGGGAGGATTGCCCGTTGGCAGATGTTGTTGTCTGAGTATGATATCAAGTATCGAGCTCAGAAGGCTATCAAAGGTAGTATCTTGGCTGACGACTTGGCACATCAACCAATTGAGGATTATCAGTCTGTTCAGTATGACTTCCCAGATGAGGAGATTCTGTATTTGAAAATGAAAGATTGCAATGAGCCTACGCTTGATGAAGGGCCATAACCTGGTTCCAGATGGAGCATGGTGTTTGATGGCGCGGTAAATCAATATGGAAGTGGTATTGGGGCAGTGATTATTACTCCTCAGGGCACACATTTTCCTTTTACAGCAAGGCTAACTTTCAAATGCACGAATAATATGGCTGAGTATGAAGCCTGTATTATGGGATTAGAAGAGTGTATTGATCTTAGGATCAAGCATCTTGATGTTTATGGTGATTCGGCCCTTGTTGTTAATTAGATTAAGGGTGAATGGGAAACGAATCAGCCTAGCCTCATCCCATATAGAGATTATGCAAGGAGGATCTCAACGTTCTTTACTGAGGTTGACTTCCATCATATTCCTCGAGATGAGAATCGGATGGCAGATGCGCTAGCTACACTTGCTTCGATGATTGTGGTAAGACTTTGGAATGAAGTTCCCAATATTACTATGATGTGCTTGGACAGACCAGCTCATGTATTTTCGGTAGAGGAGGTACAAGATGATAAGCCATGGTATTATGATATCAAGTGCTTTCTTTAGAGCCAGATTTACCCGCCTGGGGCATCTGTGAAAGATAGGAAGACTTTGAGGAGATTGTCTGGCAGTTTCTACCTCAATGGTGATGTTCTTTATAAGAGGAATTTTGACATGGTTCTTCTCAGATGCGTGGATAGAAACGAAGCAGACCTGTTAATGACTGAGGTCCATGAGGGTTCATTTGGTACTCATTCCAATGGACATGCCATGGCTAGAAAGATGTTGAGAGCAGGCTACTATTGGCTGACAATGGAGTCTGACTGCTGCAAATATGTGAAGAAATGCCATAAGTGTCAGATCTATGCGGATAAGATTCATATTCCCCCGACACTTCTGAATGTGATTTTGTCACCATGGCCTTTCTCTATGTGGGGAATTGACATGATTGGCATGATAGAGCCGAAAGCGTCCAACGGTCACAGATTTATTCTCTTAGCAATTGATTACTTCACCAAGTGGGTTGAAGCGGCATCATATGCAAACGTAACCAGGCAGGTGGTCGTAAAGTTTATCAAGAATCAACTCATATGCCGTTATGGTGTGCCGGACAAGATCATTACTGATAATGGATCTAACTTGAACAACAAGATGATGAAAGAGCTGTGTAGCGAGTTCAAGATAGCACATCATAATTCCTCTCCTTAATAGACCCAAGATGAATGGGGCTGTTGAAGCTGATAATAAGTGTTGGTGTAAGCCCTAGAGGCCAATACTTTTGGTACTTGTATCGAATTATTTATTAATTATAAAAGGCTTTTTGTTTATTATGTTTGTTTAATAAAGTCCCTAGAATAGCTAGTCCGTTTAATGTATCAAGTATGACTTAATCATGAGATCACATTAAACATAAGGACATTATTCTTAAAGTATCCGTAGTTGAGCTTTATTGTGAAGTGGGATAACATTAAAGCATTAAGACTATTATGTTTGTAGACTGATGATCACATCTCATGGATCATGGATAAAGAGTTATCAAGTCTTAAACATAGGTATGAATATTAAGAGTAATATTTATACCGGATTGACCCGCTATGAGAATACTATATAGAAAGTTATGCAAAGTGTCATAAGTTATTCTTATGGTGATAATGGTGTATACCACTCTTCGACCTGAAACCACTATGGACCTTAGATGTAGAGTCGAGTGCTTTATTGCTGATCCAACATTGTCCGTAACTGGATAACCATAAAGACAGTTGATGGGTACTCCACAAAGCATGCTAAGGGACATGAGTGACCTAGATGGAATTTGCCCATCCTGCTTAACAGGATAAATGTCTATGGGCCCAATATTGAACTGGACAAGGATGACACGGTCTATGCCTTGTGTTCAATATAGACATAAGGGAAAAAGGGTAATTATACACATAATTATTATCACAGAAGGACTTGTCAGATCACATGACATTTTCGTGTCTTGGGTAGCAGTGATGTGTTTCTAGATACCGCTCACTATTTATTATGTTAAATATGTGATTTAATATAATTGTCAACGCCGCGGAAACCTATAGGGTCACACACAAAGGACGGATTGATGAGAGATAGAGTAACTAAGGAATACCGTAATGTACGGTGCCCTTAAGTGAATTATAGAGCATCGTAAGGTACGATGTACTTAAGTAGAAAACGAAATATGGTAAGGTACCACACACTTAAGTGATTTTGGCATATTATGAGATATGGGTCATATACACTTAAGTGGGCTTTTTAGCTTGAAGCCCACACAAGTGGTTCTATAAATAGAACCCTTGGGTAGAAGCATTGTCACTCTTGCTTGAATTTCGTTTCTCTCTCTCTCTCACTCAAAGCGTTCATTCATAGCAGCTAGTACTGAGATTGAAGGAATCCGTTCGTGTGGACTGAGTAGAGGCGTTGTCATCATTCAATGTTCGTGATCGCCACAAGAGGTAACGATTCTATCACTGATCGTGCCTATTCGTAAGGATCACTAAATGGAGAAAATTTTAAATTCCGCTGCGCCTTGGATGGCAATTCTCCTTCAATGGTATAAGAGCCACTTACGAAACCATGAATTTGATAACTGTTTCTTTTCTATATTAATACGATTAAAGACAGAATGAATCAAAGATTAAATTGAGATCGATCAAGTTATATATATGATATAAGTAATCCTGATGCAAAATACATTATATATGATATAGTGTTCTCGTTTCGTTCATTCAAACACTCAATGGTTGTTTTCCTTTGAGCGATCAATGGTCGTTTGCTTCTTGATCCGACATTAGTATGGTGAAGCAATGACGTGTTGATCAATAATACTGAATCAACAATCGAGATGTGTTTGATGGTCTGAAATTGGTGCATTAGGGTTAGTGACGGCACAAGGGTTGTGTTGTCAGAGAGTTATGTGATTGGGGTTGTGACTGCACAAGAGTTGTGCTTTCTAAACACTTTTTCGAACAGTGTTAACCGGTTAACGCATATGGTTAACCGGTTAACACAAGACGGAATACTGTTTTCTAAAAGATTTTCAAACAGTGTTAACCGGTTAACGCATATGGTTAACCGGTTACCGCGAAACAGAATACAGCCTTCTAACAGTTTTTCAAACAGTGTTAACCGGTTAACGCATTTGGTTAACCGGTTAACGCAAGATAGAAAACAAATTTTGAACAGATTTTCAAACAGTGTTAACCGGTTAATGCTTTTGGTTAACCGGTTAACACAAGACAGAAAGAAAATTTTCTAACATTTTTCAACAGTGTTAACCGGTTAACGCATTTGGTTAACCGGTTAACGCAAGGCAAAATTCACCCGTTCGGCTAACTCTGCGTAATGTGATCGGTCGTCGAGATTTAATTTGGTTTTAATTGATTAAAAGAATTAAAATTGATAATAATAATAATGTGTTTATTATTGTCTTGTGGTGATCGGTTATGGCCTTAGTTTTCCTTTATTTTGTTTTGGGTTTTAAAATACGACCTGCGTGTCGTGCCTCTCTTTTAATCTCTCAATGTAACTTCTTTTCTCATCTCACTCCCTCGTATGTAAAACGAGTTTCTTTTATGTAATGTAATGACATGAAGAAAGCAAAGAAGTCAATGCCAAAGGAGGACAACCTTGAAGATCTTGCTTGGGGAAGCTTAGATCGTTATTAGGTTAGCTTAGGTTCTCTCATTGGCTTGGGAGAACAACTGCGCTAGGGGCCATAACTGTTTCATTATGTATGTATGTATGTTGATGCATGCGAATGTACGTTGATGCATGTGAGAGACGATTTATATGATAAATAAGCCGGTGAGATCAGAAAAATTGCAATTCCCTCAAATTAAATATTAAGTGTTTGCTTTCCAAGTTTTAGCACTCATCAAGACTAGTATCAGATAATGTAGGTTTCGCCTACGCGAGGTGCATTTTCTATATTTTTGGTAAGGTGCGATGGGATAATTGTAATATCCAACTGCTAAAACGATGGGTCAAACTTAATTATAATAATATTATATATGTTTAGAAGCAAGAGTTGGGAATGATCCATATGATGGATTGGAATAAGGAGTTATTCACCCAACTGAAATTTTCGAGAGTTGTATGAGATACAACTGGAAGGAGTTCCTACCTAAATAACCTAGTTTTGTGTAATCCGCCTACGCGGACAAAGAACAAAGTGAAATATGGATCTCGACCCACTAGAAAATCTTCCAACGGGATTTTCCGAATCAAATGATGAGGGTCATTTGTTTTGAGTAAAATAGTGGGAGCATATTTAATTAAAGGCCTAATTAAATATGTCAATAATACTTATATTTTCATTAATCCTTATGTAGATTACCATGACAACAAACACCTCTAACAACATCTTGCGATCAATCCTTGACAAGGAGAAATTGTCTGGGACAAATTTTCTGGATTGGCACCGAAACCTGAGGATTGTCCTCAAACATGATAAAAAGCTGTATGTCTTGGAGAAACCTGTTCCTGAAGAGGAACCTCCTAGTTCTGCACCTAAGGCAGAAAGAGATGCTTATAAGAAGCATGTTGATGATGCTAATGAAACTGCTTGTCTCATGCTAGCTACCATGAACTCAGAATTTCAAAAGCAACATGAGAACATGGCAGCGTTCGATATGATCGAACACCTTAAAATGCTCTATCAAGAGCAAGCAAGGCATGAAAGGTTTGAAGTTTCAAAAGCCCTTTTTCAAGGCAAGTTAGCTGAGGGAGCCCCTGTAGGTCCCCATGTGCTCAAAATGATTGGGTATGTGGAAAACCTTGAGAGATTGGGTTTTCCCCTTGGAAAGGAACTTGCGACTGATTTGATCTTGCAATCGTTGCCAGATAGATTCAGTCAATTTGTCCTAAATTTCAATATGAATGATATGGATAAATCTCTTCCTGAACTGCTAGCAATGTTAAGAACTGCTGAGCAGAATTTGAAGTCAAAAGGGAAGTCCATTCTGATGATCAGAAATGGAAAGGGACAGAACAAAAGGCCCACCAAGCAGGGTGATAAAGGGATAGGCAAGGAAGTTGCCAAACCCAAACCCACTACTGCTGCTTTGAAGCCTAGTGGAGGCATAGCAAAAGAAGGCACCTGCTTCCATTGCGGTAAGACCGGACACTGGAAGAGAAACTTCCCAAAGTACCTGGAAGATAAGAAGAATGGAGTAGAGACTTCAACTTCAGGTATTTTTGTTATTGAAATTAATTTATCTACTTCTGCATCATGGGTATTAGATACTGGATGCGGTTCTCACATTTGTACAAATGTACAGGGACTAAAAAGGAGTAGAGATTTGGCAAAAGGTGAAGTCGACCTACGAGTTGGCAATGAAGCAAAGGTTGTTGCTTTAGCCGTAGGAACTTATGTATTGACTTTACCTAGTGGTTTAATAATTCAGTTGGAGAACTGTTATTATGTACCTGCAATTAGCAGGAATATTATTTCCGTTTCTTGTTTGGACAAGTTTGGTTTTTCATTTATAATAAAGAACAATTGTTGCTCAATTTATTTGAATGATATATTCTATGCTACTGCATAAATGAACAATGGACTATATGTCCTTGATCTTGAAATGCCTATTTATAACATTAATACTAAAAGGATGAAACCTAAAGAGTTAAATCCAACTTACCTTTGGCATTGTCGATTAGGCCACATAAATGAGAAACGCATTTCCAAACTCCATAAAGATGGACTCTTGGACTCTTCTAATTATGAATCATATGAGACATGCAGATCTTGTTTAACTAGAAAGATGACAAAGTCTCCATTCACAGGAAAAGGTGAAAGAGCTAATGATCTTTTGGCCCTCATACATACTGATGTGTGTGGACCACTGAACATACCAGCCAGAGGAGGTTTTCAATACTTCATCACATTTACTGATGATTTCAGTAGATATGGTTATGTGTATTTAATGAAACACAAATCAGAGTCCTTTTGAAAAGTTCAAGGAATTCAAGAATGAAGTACAAAACCAACTAGGTAAGAATATTAAAACTCTTCGATCAGATCGAGGTGGTGAATATTTCAGCCTAGAGTTTGATGACCATCTGAAAGAGTGTGGGATCCTATCCCAACTTACTCCTCCTGGAACACTCCAATGGAATGGTGTATCTGAGAGAAGAAATCGAACCTTGTTAGACATGGTCCGATCCATGATGAGTCACGCCGATCTTCCAAACTCCTTTTGGGGACATGCATTATTAACAGCAGCTTACACACTTAATCGTGTTCCATCCAAAAAGGTTGAAAAGACACCATATGAGATATGGAGTGGTAAGAAACCACATATGTCTTACATGAATATTTGGGGTTGCGAAGCTTACGTAAAACGACAAATTTCAACTAAGCTTGAGCCCAAATCTGACAAATGCTTATTTGTGGGGTATCCTAAAGAAACAAGAGGGTATTACTTCTACAATCCTTCTGAGGGCAAAGTGTTTGTCGCTCGAACTGGAGTTTTCCTAGAAAAGGATTTTATTTCCAAAGGAATCAGTGGGAGGAAAGTAGAGCTTGAAGAAATTCAAGAATCACAAAGCATTGATACACCTATGGAGGAATTAGAGCATGAAACACAAATAGTTGTGTAAGAGCAACCTGCTCAAGTAGAACAAGACCAGCGTAGGTCAGGCAGGATTAGTCACCTACCTGAGATATATGGATATCTCATAACTGATCAAGGTGATGTATTACTCATGGATTCATCAAGAACAAATATGAGCCTTGTGTCTACAAGAAGGTTAGTGGGAGCATGATCGTTTTCCTGGTATTAGAATGTAGATGACATATTACTCATTGGAAACGATGTCCCTACCTTGCAACGAGTAAAGTCTTGGTTGGGGAAATGCTTTTCTATGAAGGAACTAGGTGAAGCAGCCTATATATATTAGGAATCAGAATCTATAGAGATAGATCAAAAAACTGCTTGGCCTAATTCAGAGTACATACATAGACAAAGTGCTGAGACGCTTTAATATGCATGATTCTTTAAGACCCCAATTTTGTCCCTAAGATCCCTCATGGCATCATAACATTGCATTTGGCATTGCCTCAAGGATCATTAGCTACTTGGTTCCCTTTGCCTTTGGGGTGGGACTTCCTTGAGTGGTTTGAGATCACCAAGCATGCTTGAATTGTATATCATTGCTTTTCTTATTTTGTTTACTAACAAAAAACACAAAAATATGTTACTAACATCTTTTGTTTGTAGCTTGAGCAATCACAAGGTCCAGAGCTTCAAGAGGATCATCTGTACAGAGACATGGCCAAGAGAAGATGATAGCAAGCATGGTAATGGTTCCCAGAGCTCTCATCCATCAAATATGCCTCCCTAGTATCTCAATTCATCATATTTATCAACACAAGTCAAAGGGTTTGAGGTCTTATTCTTCAGAGAAACCCTAATTCATCTATGCACCACAATGCCTTGCTCATGAAGCAACCTCAGCCCATGATCAAATACAATCAAGGGAAGTTCTTTAATTCATCATTTCATGCATATTTGAACATATTTGAGTATCCTCAATCATCAATTCATCAAGATATGGGTTGTGGACTTGAGAAGTTGATCAGTCAATTCATCTGAGTATTTCGAAATGCACTGAGACCTAACTTTTGATGTGTTGGTCAAATGGAGATGGTTCCAAAAGAAACAATGTTCTTAAGGACAATGTGAACAACTTTCATGTTCATCAAAAATTGATTTGACGCTTGGAAGCCCATCTGTCATTCCAATACATTATAGGTCATTTTGACTGAAACCCTAATTTTGGGTCAACTTCCCAAAGACATAACTCATTCATTTTTTATGATTTTGAGGTGGGATCAAATGAATTGGAAAGCTTAAGATTTCTAATTCAAATGTTATGTTGAACAAAATTTCAAAATCTCAAAGGAAATACATGTGATAATGCAAGACATTATAGGTCATTTTGGACCAAAAGCATTAAAAGGCAAAAAAGTCCAACTTCAAGTGCCCATAACTTCTTCATCAAAAATCCAATTGATGCAAAATGTAAGTCCATTTTGATTGTATTTAAAAGATCTACAACTTTGATGTTTAAAGTTTTTTCATTTGAGTCTTGCATCATCAAAACAGAGGGGCTTGAAAATTGGCCAAGTTTGGAAACCTTGCTTTGACATGTCATGCACCTTGCACTTTAAACTCAAATTTCATAAATTTCCACACTTCAAATGGATTTTTGCCCAACATAACAATTGTTCCTTACAAAGACCTTTCCAACCATTACCCACATGATCATGTTTGGATTTGGCAAATGGCACTTTCGAAGAAGGGAATATTTTGGTGCATTTATGGAAACTTGATTCAAACTCATTGCACATTCCAATTACCTCATATCTACACGTCCATTTCAGATCAAATTGACTTCAACTTGCCATTTCAATAAGATTTGGGCTCTCCATGCGCTTGTACAGGCCCATGCATGGAGGCCCTCTTCATGCATGCACACGAGAATTCACCTTGTTTGCCTTGCCATTTGCTATAAATAAGTTTGCTCTGCTCCACTATTCGACACCCTGATTCAACTTGAAATGCTGCAGAATTCTCTCCATAACCATCACTAAAGGAATTTTCACTTTTCTCTAAAAAATTCAGATATGAATTTCAACTTCCTTGGTTGATTTTCAGACCTATAATTCCTCAGCCTTGCTTCCTCTTCATCACTAGATCTCATTGCAAGCTTTGGTTGTGAAAGATCGTGCTCTCCATACCTGCATTTCAAAGGTGGATATCAGAACTTTTTCTCTTCGAAACTCTTTGATCCTTGCTTATTTCTTGAGTTCCTTGGTAAAGTCCTCTCAATAGAGGCATTTGATTTGTGCTTTCAATTTTGTAAAAACATGAAGTTCATAATGAAGACCATCATACTTCCATCTCTGATTTCTTCATTTATAGAAATCTAGAGTGTAAGTGAATGGTATAGAAGTGATGTACATCACTTCCTCTTTCGATTGATGCCTGGATCGCGTGTTTTGGTGCATATTTGCTCTTCTGCAAATTTGAGCTCTCACCTGAGCTAGCCGGAGAAGACGGTGGCGCTGACCACCGTCCCAACTCCAGATCCAATCGTGGTCGTCCGTTTCTATTTCCAGATCTAATCCTGGATGTCCAAACTTATGACTTATTTAAATACCACGTGTGGTTGCATTGACCGTGGAACACGTTGGACGCGCGCCTCTGGATGCTTGGATCTGCCAGCTCAATTAATGAGCTTAGATCCAAGGGCTCTCGTTTTTTGCCATTTCTAATTTCTGATTTCTATTTTCTTTATTTCTTTTAATTCCAATTATTTTCAAAAATCAATATCTCCCTCATTTTTAATCCAAAAATTATGGGACCAATTGCATTAGTCTCCAAATAAATTCTAGTTTCCATTTCTGATTTTTAATAAATTTTATTTCATCATTTGATATGTTTTGTGAATTTTCTCTTTTCTGGTTGTTTTTAATTCATTTTAAATAGTTTTTGATATTCTAAAAATATAAAAATATTTTCCTAACTTATTTGAATGATGATGGATCTATGAAAAATATTCTCATCAATTTTTAAATTGATTTGAGATTTATTTGAGATTTTAGTTCAATTAGGTTATTTTTATTCATTTTTAATTGGTTAAAAATAGTTTCTGACTTTTAAAAATGCTGAATTTTTTTGTCAAACTTGGTTTGACCTTGTTGAACTTAGGATAAATTACTTGGACCTTTCAAGGTTGATTTGAAGTGATTTTGAAGTTTGACCTTTCTTTTATTTTTAATTCAAGTCTAATTAAATATTAAAAAATGCCAAAAATATTTTGTTCATTTCTTGACTTCCAATCTTCATCTCACTTCTGTTTTTGATTGTTTTACTTTGACTTTCAATGCCATTGGTCAACATATGTGGATTGGTACATATTATTCCATTTAATGCACTTTAATTTTGCCATTTCCATTTCTCTGATCCATCTTCTTCTTCTTCTTCTTCTTCTTCTTCTTTCTTTTTGATCAATGAGTTGAAGGTTGATAATTTAGCATTGATTAGGGAGACTTAATCTTCCTTGCTTCAAATCTAATTCATCTTGATCAATTGATCAAGTGAATGGCTTTGCATTAAGGATAGGTTGTTTCCTAAATCATGCAAAAGGCTTAAACCAATACAAGATCAACTTCCTTCTTCTTTTTGGCATGGCAAGTTGTTGGGACTTGGTTCACTAATCAAGATTCCTAACTTGTGTTTGTTGCCTACATTATTATTGACCGGCCTCAGATAGTTGTGACTTATACATAAGTCCAATTACGATTGCTTAACATAGCGCTAAATTTGCCTTATGGCACACTAATTACTAACACTAACTATTGACAATTAACATTTACTTATTGCTCTTTACTTTTATGCAATCTACTATTCTTGCACATATTATTCATTTGCTTTTTCCTTTGCTCATTGGAGCACATGTTTATGTTAATGCCATTTGCCTTTTGCCCACTTGGGTACATAATTGTGTATATATCTTTTGTGCTTGTGTTTGTCTGTTTGTTGTGTACCAAATACCAAGAATTGGACAATATGGACTTAGAATTTAGGACCTTACCCAAGCAAATGGAATTTGAAGAGCAACTAGGCCTCATGCCTTTAGAGTGCTTAAATGTCAAAGAGCAATTAGGCGTCCTACCTTTAGAATGCTTAAAGCTTAAGGAAGAACTTTGAAAGGACCATATTCTAAACTCCCTCTTGTCCATTCTTTGTTTGTTATTAGAAGTCTTTGATGTGTGTTTTCTTTGTGCTAGGGATTCCAACTTGTGCCTAGTTGAGGGACCATTACCATGAGCTCCTAAGGGAGAGATCCAAAATGCCTTGAAGAATCTTATCTCAAATTCCTTGCTTGTTGATTGCTTGAGTTTATGCTTGTGATTGCTTATTCCAAAGGATGGGAGCTACTTGGATCATCAATATGATCTCAAGAGAGGAACTCCATTGTGGTTTTGATTCTTCATCCCTTCTCCTTTTTGTTTTACCTAGGACTTAGCCCTTCTTCTTCTTCTCTCCACTCTAACCCAAGCCAAAACTCTTTGTGCAAACATTTAACCTTTGTTTTCAACATTAGAAACCTAAGCCTTATGCTTTTGACTTTCAAACTTTCTTTCTATAACACTTATTTTGAATTGAATTTTTAAGTCAACTTTGACCACTTTTGTATATACTTCTAATTGGTAAATATAACCCATTCAAATTTCTTTTTGTGGTTCCAATGGCCACTTTCTTAATCAAATTTTCCATAACCTTTAGCTATTAGGTTTGAGTTATCTTTGTGGTAGATGTAATACTCACCTATATCCTTAGTGATGGACAATGAGTCTTCCATGCTTATTATAGGGTTAACCCCTCACTAGCATGTTGAAGTTATCCTCACATGGTGGATTTGTGGTTTGGTTGAGTTTTCTCCCTTTGATAACAAAAGACCTTAAGGCTTTTGGACCAATCAATTCACCAACTTATTTTGAGATTTTTACCCCGAACTATGAGGTTTTGATCCTAATCTTTTTAAGATGGTACGTAGGTAATGGGTTTATCCATCCAAACACAAAATGTAAATAACTTGTACATTCTCTTCTCATCTCTTCAATCATGTTTGCACAAACAAAATTTCACAAAAACAACAACCTTATAACAAGTATGAAGAGGGCTCCCTAGGAGTACCTAGGATGTTTTGGGTGCCTAACACCTTCCCATTGCATAACCAACCCCCTTACCCAGATCTTTGTTTCTTTTACTAGTTTTTGTTAAAACTATTAGGTTTTTGTTCGCTTTCTAACCATTCCTTTGGATAAATAGAAGTGCTGTGGCGACTCGACTTGTATGGTTTACCTTGGATTTAGTCAATATCTCTAATGGTAACGAATACCCCGTTACAGAAAAGTGGCGACTCTGCTGGGGAACATTTGCCTAGTGGGTTTTGCCTACTTTTCATATTTGTTGTATTGTATTGTTTGGTGACATATTTTTGTGCAATTTGGGATTACTGTATTGTATGTAATGATTGATTTGCTTGATATTAATTCCTTGTATGCTTGGTGATCTTTGTGAGATGAGTTCTATACCCGGACTCGAGTGCACTTAGGATAGGAGAATGGCGTAGTCTTGTTGACTTATGTGGAGTTATTCCTTAGCAAGTTGACTTGCAAGTCCATTCACTTGGTGGAGGTCATGTTGGGATCAATAATATCACACAAGTAAGTTGTGGTTAGACATTACTCTTTCCAATATAGACCTTAGAAGCCAAGGACCTTAGTTTACCAAGCCCATCTTGGCCTATTCTTAGGATGTAGTGCGGAAGTCGCTCAAGTGTAAGATTTGATACGATTGTTACGCGATACTACACTCATAAGAGTCTCTCTTGAGAATATTTTTGGAATACGAGTAGTCGTTTCTCCAATAATATAAGAAAGATGGGATGATGACTATGGGAACCGCTTGTAGAACATGTTTGGCAGGTTTAAACCCTAGTACACTCCCTTTGGGCGGTTCGTAACCGAGACTCCATGCTCGTAACTTGCAACAAACCCTTGATTCATGGTTGATCCGTTCATGTATCCTTAATATCAATGGAACTTGGGTGTTGATAAGGTGTAAACCATAATCCACCAAAATGGATGATTGATATTAAGGATGATATGATCCATCCCATGACCTTTGTTTGGTGTGCTTTGCTTGATCCTTGAGTGTGATTGTTGCATTCATGTATTCATGCACTCATTTGCATTCATATCATCAAAATAATAAGAAAATTATCAAGGAACTTAAGGGGTTTATCTGCAAATTTTCAGACATGGAAAGACAAAGAAGTACAGTTTCAGACAACTCGACTTGAAAGAGTTAAGGAATCTGACATCCTATGTATTAGATCCTTTGGGTTTCAAGGCTCGTTTTGGGAAGCTTCTTCCTCTTCTGACTACTCAGGTGGACGAAGGGTTGATGAGTGTATTGGTGCAGTTTTATGATCCCTTGTACCGTTGCTTCACGTTTCCAGATTTTCAGCTTTTGCCTACGCTTGAGGAGTATGCCTACCTTGTGGGTATACCAATTCTAGACCAGTTGCCGTTCAGTGGCTTGGAGAGTATTCCTACTTCTCAAGAGATAGCAGACATGTTGCACATAGATGAATCTCTGGTTGGTGCTCATATGACTACCAAAGGTGGAATTCAAGGTCTCCCTTCTGAGTTCCTCATCGCTCAAGCTACTGTGTATGGGAAGGCCATGAGTGAGGATGCCTTTGAAGCCATATTTTTACTTCTCATCTATGGATTAGTGTTGTTCCCCAACATCGACAAGTTTGTGGATGTGAACGCTATTAGAATTTTCTCTACTCTTAATCCCGTTTCGACTCTGTTGGGTGATACCTATTTCTCTTTGCATATGAGGAATGCAAAGGGTGGTGGCGCCATTGTGTGCTGTTTTCCTCTGTTGTATAAGTGGTTTATTTCTCACTTACCGCAGACGGTCGCCTTCAAGGAGAACAAGGGATGTCTACGGTGGTCCACGAGACTTATGTCTCTCACTAATGACGATATCTCTTGGTACAACCGTGTGTATGATGGTGTGCAGATTATCGACTCTTGTGGTGAATTCTCCAATGTACCTCTTCTTGGTACATGTGGTGGGATTAACTATAACCTTGTTTTGGCACGTCGTCAGCTTGGATTCCCCCTAAATGATAAACCCAATAACATTTTGTTAGAGGGTGTGTTCCTCCAGGAGGGTAAAGATCCCCAAGGCTTGAAGGGCAGAATGGTCCGCGCTTGGCGTAAGATTCATAGGAAAGGAAGGAAAGAGTTGGGTCCTAAGAATTGTGTTGTTATGGAACCTTACACTGCTTGGGTTAGGAAGAGAGCGTCTGAGTATCTCATGCCTTACGAGTATCCGAGACCTACACCTTTGGTTATGGTTGGGCCTTCAACCCTCCCTAACCAAGGAGTAGAGGAGTTGAGAGACGAAGACCGGTCACATGCTTGGATCCGGGAAAGGGAAGAGTTGCTTCAGCAGATCAAGGAGAAGGACGCTTTGATAGAGTTCCTCGAACATCAGGTTATTGATGATCCTGATGATGCTTAGACTTCTCTACTTCCTCAGTCTTCCAGGTTTTGGAAAAGGAAGTACGATCGACTCGCCAAGGAGAAAGCAGATATGGAGGCAGCCTACGAGAGGGAGGTAAAGAGGCTTCGTGCATCCTATCTCCCTGCGTCCCGAGCTTTAGATGATTGTTTCTAGGGATCCATGGGATGATTATTTTCCTTTTCTCTTGTATATGATTGACAATGCTGTACTTCTTTTCCCGATATTATCTGATGAGATATTTCCATATGTGATAAATGTTTAATATTTCCAAAAATTTGCAAATAGAACCCTAAAAGTTCCTTTGAAAATAAAAGAAAATCATATGCACGAGCATTGCATGCATCATGTGCATAAGCAGGTTTTGTTCCCGGCTTCTTGTCCCGTGGTCTAACTCTGTGTTCTTCATTTATTTGAAAGACAAGCTGACTCACCGGTACTACACCAGAGCCAACATTTCAAGACTGATGGATCATCTGGAACAAGAAAACCGCGAGCTGAAAGAGGAAGTGGCTAGATTAAGTGCCTTGATGGAATCATTCTTGGCTGCCCAGAGCCAGTCTTCTCCGACGCCTTCAACTCCTCCCCAGAGGACAGTCATCTCTGAGATTGTCTCCTCGACTGTGCCTGCATCCAGTGCACACTTTGCTCCAGCATCTATGCCAGCCGGATTCCCGTGGGGGATGCCTCCCAATTTCATGCCCGAGGGTCCTGCTCCTACCTTCGCTTCTATGCCGACATCTAGCCCGATCCTTGTTGTTCCTCCTCCTGTCGTGCATACTATGCCCAAAGTAGACGACACCATCTATCATTCTGAGCCATCTGAAGGCCCAGATGTCTATGAGAAGATGGACGTTATGAACGATCAATTTCTTGAGCTTCGCAAGGAATTGAAAACTCTCAGAGGAAAAGATCTTTTCGGCAAGTCTGCTTCCGAACTCTGCTTGGTTCCTAATGTAAAGATTCCTATGAAATTCAAGGTCCCTGACTTTGAAAAATACAAGGGAAATACTTGTCCTCTCAGCCACCTGGTCATGTATGCCAGGAAGATGTCGACTCAGACCGACAACGACCAATTGCTCATCCACTACTTTCAGGACAGTCTGTCCGGTGCCGCTCTGCGTTGGTACATGGGTTTAGACAGTGCGAACATCCGATCCTTCAATGATCTTGGCGAGGCATTCGTCAAGCAGTACAAGTATAATGTGGATATGGGTCACGATAGGGATCAATTGAGGGCCATGTCCCAGAAGGATAAGTGTAGCGGTGTATTCGTCACTTGATGATTTATTGATTAAATCAAAAGCAAAGCATACAAAGATAGAGTCGCCACCGCACTTTTATTTATCCAAAGGAATGGCTAAAAAGCGAACAAAAGCCTAAGAAGTTTTACACATAGAAAACTAATGAAAAGGTCAGAGATCTGGGTAAGGGGTTAATTACGCAATGGGAAGGTGTTAGGCACCCAAAACGTCCTAGGTACTCCTAGGGAACCTCTTTTCACACTTGTTGTACAAAAAAGTTTATTTGTTTATGACATATTGTGCAAACAATGATGGAAGGGATGAGAAAAGAATATACAATTTTTATTTTTTTTTGTGTTTGAACGGATGAACCCGTTGCCTACGTACCTTTCCATGGAAGGTAAGGATCAAAACGCCGTAGTTCGGCTAAAAGATTTCCAAAATATGAGTGGGTTCATTTTAATAAACAAAAGCCCTAAGGTCTTTCGTTATCCACGGGAGAAAACTCAACCTTATACAAACAACAAGTCCACCATGTGAGAAAAGCTTCGACGTACTAGAGGGGTTAACCCTGTTTTCAGTACGGAAGTCTTACAGTTCGATCACTAAGGACAAAAGGTGAGATTAACATCAACCAACTAGGATAAATCAAACCTATGGCTAATGTATGAAAACTTGAGTGAGAAGTGGGCTTGGGCCACAAAAGCAATTGAGTGAGTGAAATTAATTGATTAGAATTTATTCACAAAAGATGGTCAAAGTATGATTAGAATTCAATTCAGAAAGAAGTATTATGAAAAGTGAAGTTTGAAAAAGTCAAAGGCCTAAAGCCTAGGTTTCTATTTTGAAAAAGAAGTGAAGATGTTTGCACAATAGATGTCAAAGTTTTTGAATTAACATGTGAAAAGAGAGTTTTGAAAACACACACAAAAATGGAGGGGTGAGGAAGTAAAACTTCTTAGATGTTCACCTCTTGAGATCATATGGAAGATGATTCAAGTGATTCCTTTGGAATAGGCAACAATGCAAATAACAGGTAAACAAAGTATCAGGCAAGGTTAACAAAGATGGATACCGGATGCCAATCACTGGACTTATACCAATCTCCTAAAACAAACATGGATACCAGATGCCACTCAATGGACTTATACTAGTCTCCTAAAGCAAAACAAACATGGATATCAGATGCCAATCAACTGGACTTACACTAATCTCCTAAAACAAAACAAAGGATGGATACCGGATGCCAATCAACTGGACTTACACCAATCTCCTACCATATCACCGGAAACAAATGCCAATAACTGGACTTACAATTGACTCCTCAATGGTCATAGGAAACAACTGCCAATAAATGGACTTACAGTTGACTCCTCAAAGGACAAGACAAAGATGTCACAAAGCAATGAACAATGATCATGCAATGATGTACAATTAATGATGATAAATGCACAAAGGCACACATAAGCAAGTATGCACAGATGAATCAAGCAATCAGACAAACAGGTCAATTAGCACACACTATATACAAGCAATTAGGCTCAAGCAAGGTTAGACTTTACAGTCAACTGGAATGGGGTAAGTTGTGCTCTTAACCTTAACATTGAGAGTTAAGGTGAAGCAGATGAAAAGGAGATGAGGGGTGTGCCACATAGCTCTTATCCCTGGTCAGGGAGAGCATTAAATAATAGAAGGTGTGGGAGTTCAGAAAGTTGGAACTCTTCTCCACAAGGATTAGACTCTATAGATCTTGGGCTTTTACTCACTATGCATCAACACATGTGGTGTGAGCAAGGTGAGTGACACACTGAGTAGCAGGAGATGGACTACACATCTCTTTTATCTGCCAATTGCCTTATCAAAGGACTTTTCCTGCTTAGCACAAAAATAAACACACAAAGACATTGCCTCTTAAGGAGGGCTTCAGACAGGTGCCTGGCCACATAACAGGCCAGGTCTTCCAGACTACATGAAGAAGAGAGGTTATACCTAGTTGGTTAAGCAACCAAGCAAAAGCAAGTTCGAAGTGAACTTATAGCAACTTATGTACCTGTGGAAAAAGCTAAACAGTCAGTTCAACTGTACAGACAAACAATCAACAGTTAATGCAACAGACAACCAAAGTTCACAATGTGTAAACCAAAAGTCAAACTCAATTGAGTCAACATCAACCTACAAAACACACATTAGTAATCAAAAGCAAATATCAAATGCTCTCAAGATGAGGCATCATCAATTGTGTAACTTGTATGTGTAACCTGAAACAAAGCTTCAAACATGAGAGGCAAACCACTAGGTCAAAGCCTAGGGTCAAAGATGAAGAAAAAATTTAAAACAGAAGCTGAAAATTAACATGATGAAACTTCAAACAATTATTGACACATTGCAAAAAGTCTCACATCAATATCATTTACCAAATGCATTTCATGATCAATCTAAGTTCAAAGCAATTTTAAAGTCCACAAGTGACCAACCAGAAAGATAAATCTCAATTAAATCAGAAATGATTCACAAAAATCTGGAAAACTTCATGCATATTCAAGACATCTCATATGATCAGCATGCAAAAAATCAGAACAATTGAGCATCATTTGATAGGGTAAACACATAGCATAAGATGAACATCACAAGGTGTGACACAAATTGTCACACCTACTTAGAAAAATCATAAACCAGAAATGATAAATGATAAAAATGCAAACTCAACACCAAAATGTCAAGGAATGAATCTAGTTTCATCATGAAAATTTCCAGAAGCATTGGATCAACAACCATTATTTCACAAAGGAAAAGGCAAGGCAATGTCAAAATGCACACATACACAAGAACCCTAGCACAAAATAATTTCCAGCCGTGCACAATTCATGAAAAAATAACCAAAAAAAAGTAGACAGAAAATGTGACATCATGCAAAAATCCTCATATTTTTTGGATCATTTTTGGATTTGTTATGAATTTTTGAAATTGCAATTGGAAAATGAAATAAAAATTGAAATGGAAAATGAGTTAATTGGAAATTATGGAATTAATTTGAAATGGTTATGGCGCCAACACCTAAACGCCGCGTTTCATTAACACAAAGCCTTGGCCAATCAGCGCTCAGCATGGAGCGCTCCATGCAACCAGTGGAACGAAAGCCCTAACACACCTAAGAGAACGCTTTTGCGTTGCCAAACCAAATTCAAAACCGTGGCCTTAGCTGAATCATCTTCTTCCAACAAAACGCGATGAACAGTGAACTGGTATGAACATTGATGAACATTTTTTCCAGATTTTCAAAATAAGCACATGTTCATGAAGCACACACAATGGAGAGCACAAATCAAGTATTAATCAAGCACATAACATCATGAATCTCATGGATCGAGCAACACAAGTTTCAACATGAAAACTTTAATTCTTCGAAACTTAATGAATAATGCATGGAATCAAGTGGTTTAAAGTACAGCATGCTCACACAAACAAGATCTACAAGAATCACATAACAAAAATGAGAAATAAGAGGATCGATTTGGAACCTCTTGAAGAGCAGCTTTGTGATTCCACGTGTTCCAGGCCTGGCAATGCTTTAGATGTCCTCTAGCAAGCTTGTATGAGTGTATGGAATGGATCTTGATGTTCAATTGAGCACGATTCAACAGATTTTGAATTCCACCATTGATGATCTTCAAGCTTGCATAGGCTTCAAACTCCAAGAATTCATGTGATTCTTGCTTGCATCTTGCTCTATGATGATACTAGATGATGAATGAAACAAGGATTTGTGCTTTGATTTGAAGAAATTGAGAGAAAAATTTGAGCAAAAATTCTAGATCTGAGATTTGTGAAGTGTGGTTATGATTTTCTGTTAGGGTTTTGGTTTAAATACTCTCTACTAATCACCCTCTAAACATGATTAACCAATTGGTAATGGAAATGATTAAAATGGAGGTGTTTTGACAAAATGGGATTTCACCCTTGCATGGCAATTAGGCATGAACAGTACACGAAATGCAATTCAATTTCACTTAAAATGCAATTTTGAAAACATTGGCAAAGGCAAAATACTCAAATTATGCACCAAATTCAAATGTTAAATTTTCCCTCCAAAAATCCCAAAATTGGCAAGTGATTATGTGATGAGAATTGATGCAATGCAATGCAAGATTATGAAATTATAGGTCATGACTAGAATTTAGCAAAAAGAGCCACATGATTTGGAGCATTGGTTTGAAAGTTATGCACTTTTGAAGTTCAATCCACACTTGGCCATGTTTTGATCATATCTCTTCAACCACAAATGAGAAATTGATGTTCTTGGACATTTTGGAAATGGGAGAGAAAGATCCACAACTTTCATGTTCAACAAAAATTCATTTGAAGCATTTTTGGTCATGTAATTTGAAGTTGAAGTTGGATGAAAACCTTTCCATTTTTGGAAAGTTCAAATTATAGGTCACTTTCTATTTTTGGCAAATTTTGACTGGACCTCAAATTCTTCAAAGAGAGTGTTTGAAATGTCAAATGAGACTTGTTTGAACATGAATGAAGTATTTCCCATCACTTCCCACCTCCAAAAATCACAGTTGACTTGGCAGTTGACTCGCTAGGGCTTCAGTTGACTGAAGAATGCCTTGATGAGATTCAAGCCTCCACCACTTGAGATTTTGATTCCAAGTAACATTATAGCTCATATAAGCTCTTGTGAATGAATGTGGTGTCCAAATTCTCAGAATGGCCACCATCTATTGCTCATTGAAATGCATTGACTGCCTTGACCTGTAATTGCTTCATCTGCAAGTAACAAGGTTAGATGACATATTTTTGTACTTTTGGTTAGTGATTGAAATAAAAGCAATGATATATGAATGCAAGGAATGCTTGGTGATCAAGAACCACTCTCAAAAGATAACCCACCCACAAGAAAGCAAGCAAGATGCACAATGATCCTTGAGGCAATGCAATGATATGATATGATATGATGAGGTATCTTAGGGGCAAAATTGGGGTCTTATAGATGCCCCTATTTAAGGTCATTCTAACCGGAGAAGTGAAGTTTAGAAATCTTCATCTTGACGCGATAGAATGGGCTTAAATAACCATAATGAGACAAATTTTGGTCCCTGAGAGACCTCATGATGCAGATGTATGCATGCAACACAAAACTCTGTGGGGATATGGGTCCACAAAGAAGGAAAAGACAATCCATCGGAGTAATGCACTCACCAGGAACAGAGACTCTAACAAGACTCTCACGGGGATAAGAAAAGAATGCGTGATAAGGACACAACTCTGATTTTGGGAAAAAACTGACATTACGTGAGCAGGACACGACTTGAAGCTGAAGACTAGACTGGGGAAAAGAGAATTCAACCTGGGAAAGAGAGAGTTCCAGAGGAAGATACATCCATTGGAAAAACTCAAACTGACTCAAAGAATGCGTGTATTGGGAAAACACCAACACAACAAGAAGAGAAATAACCACGATTCCGCTGGAGGAATCTAGTTGAAGATTATCCAGGGAAAGCCAAAGGATGAGATGTTACCGGGTAGTGAGTAACATGCTCGGGAAGAATGAATATCTAAGACCTGTGTACGGGTGAGAGATATCAATCGTCCAAAATCATCTGAAGAAAACCTGAAAAAGGTATACTTCACTCAGAGAAAATCTGACTCCAACAGGGGACCAAGGTCACAAAAAGGAGCAGACAGGAAGGAACACCAAGGATATCGGGTTGTAGGTATGTTATAGGTGACCGACCAAGGCGTGAATTGGTGTGTGTTCCAAAACACTCATCATCCTGAAGAAAGCTAGAAAAGCAGACTTGTTTATAGGATGGACATTTGATTCTGTAAAGAATGCAAATCTTACTCAGTTGGGGAAACAAACAAAGGATTCGACCAAAGAGTGCATGAGATATATTATCTATAGCCGTCAAAACGTAGATAATAAACTCGCATGGAAGATTATCCTGAACCGGGTTGTAGGTTGTTTAAAGGATAAAACATCCGAAAAGAAAGGCATCGGGATACCAAACTAGGTATATAATGATGACCAATCAAAAGGAGCAACTGACATTACCACGAAAGGGTGAATGAAAGAAGACTCGCTGGGAATACATTGATGTAAATCAATGATCCGGGGAATACAATCACTGGAAAACGGTGAAAGGACCCGCTGGGGATAAAATTGCTAGCACACGGCAATTATCCACAAAAGAGTTACTGAGGATATAAGTGCTTAACTCAAGCGACTTATCCAAACAAAGGCAAATCAACATCGAGAACTAGATGAAGATAACCACAAATAGGGGATTACATCTACCAAAGATTGGGTAGAAAACCACAGAAGGGGAATTGTCATCGGTTGGGATGAACAACAAAGTTAACTCCGTTAGGGGAGAAAACGGGTTTATAACTACCGGGTTGTAGGTAGAAAAAAAAACCCGCCAAAGATAGGACTTACAACTGCTGGTTTGTAGGCAGAGGCCCAAAAAGGTTCCACTGAGGATAAGATGAATGAGTGCCAGTTAGTAAGCAACTATTCATTTATACCACAGGGAAGCACGAGACAGTTGGAAAAAGGGCCAATTTGGGATCGAACCAAAAGGCGGACTGAATCAAGACTCGTCCTAATGAGGATAGAACTCAAAAGGGAAAACCGATCCCATTGTGTGTTGGGAGGGAACGGAAATAACCGTCATCCACGAGGGTGTATCTCAGTGGGGAAATGGCAGGAAAGGATAGACACTTTCTGCTTAAGGGGCTGACTCTAAATTGAGATTAAACACCCGACATCTGCTTGGGGAGATCTATTGGGGAGATCTGTATCACCACTAGCAGGAGACAACAAACAAAAGATATATGGCAAGAAATGCAACATGAATATCTGTATGTTTATGATTTATGCATGAATATGCGTGATGTATGTTTGATGAATGCTGACAAAACAGACATTTCTAACACAAACAGGCCCAGGGAACAAACGCCCGGTACTACATTTCCAGAGGAAAAGCCAAGAAATCCGAACTGGAAAGCCAATCTGCTGGAGATCCCAAATGCTGAAAAGCAAAGATCTGCGAGGAGGCAAAAGATCAGAGATATCAAGGGAAACACCAAATCTCTGAGTGACGGATCAACGGTCGACCCAACTGGGGAACACAAGTTCACAGCAGGTAGAGATTGCTACTGAAGCAAATCTGTTGGGGATCAGAGAAAATCACGAGATTTCTGCAAGAGATATCATCAGTCTCGGCTGGGGAACAAAGAGTTCACTGCACAGGCAATGACTACCACGAAGGCAACTCCACATAACTCCACTGGGGAACAACCCACAAAGGGAGAACAGATCATCCACGTAGAAATCTGGCTGCACGAGCAACTCTACTGGGAATACTGTCAACGATTCTAACGGGGAATCAACCCACTGAGGGAGAAAAGATCGCACAAGTAGATTCTGCCATACAAGCCACTCTACTGGGGATCACAACATCGGGAAATCAACCAATCTCTGCAGGGGAAGATCATCCGCCATGCAACCAAACTACTGGAGATTTTGCCGGAGAAAGAGAAGGATAGCTGGGGACTGACCGCCAAACACTGAACCTTCACAAAATACCACATCTGCTGAGGAGGACAGACCTCACTGCTCTGCTGAAGGGAGGGAGGTGAAAATCTCAACAAGCACTCTGAGGGGAGATATCAACAATTCCACTAGCAATTTTGCCGGGGAAGAGGATAAAGTAACGGGATGTCAACCCACTCAACCACTGAATCTTCCAAGAGAAAACAACCGTGCTGGGGAGAGACTACTGCTGGAGAAGAAAACGAAGTCTTCCACAAGCGCTCTGCTCTGGGGATACATCACAGATTCCACTAGCGACTGCGCTGAGGAAAGTGATGAAATACAGGGATGTCAACCCATCCACCACTGAATCTTACAAGGGAAGCAACCCATGCTGAGGAGAGAACATTGTTGGAGAGGATTGTGAAGTCTCAACAAGCGCTCTGCTCTGGGGATATAGAATCACCACAGAAACTCTGATTGGGAGAAACCCCAAAAACAACTCTACTTGGAGAGAAACCCCCAAAAACAGTCTGGAAAAAAGAATACAGCCATGCCAGGAATAATGAACGAATGTCTTACCCTGATGGAAATCATGTCACCCTTGGGAGAGCACTGAGAGATTCTTAAGTATCCTTTCATCATTGTGAATGTTCACTTTGTTTGAAAATAATTGTTTTGAAAATTTTGTTTTGTTTAAAACAATGACATTTTATCAATTAAAAACATGCAAAACATTTGTTGATTTGAAACAAATAAGAATGCAAATAATTGGATAAAAGCTCGAATTGATTTGATGGAATGGTAGTCTGCAAATGGCAGGACTCCATAGATCTGTACAAGTTTGAAATCAGTGATATATATTGGAAGAGGGCTATATTGAACATAATGATCCTTTCTCTACCAATTTGAATCTCGATGTATTCGAAGCTTCAGTCGGCGACGAATCGAGAACCTCTGACGAAAAGACAGTTGCGGAACAGAAAGTCTTGTCAGGATGCAGTTACTTGCCAAATCCCTAATTTTTGCCTAGATTGCCCCAGGGTAAGGTACTCAATCTAGCGGGATGCAAATGTATCATTTTTTTTCATGTCTCTAATTTTTGCCTGGATCGCCCTTGCGGGTTCTCCACCGAGACGCTCATTTTTGCCTAAGCCGCCCTTTCGGGTTTTCAACTTAGCGAGCTATTCTGTTTTTTCTGATTTGCATATACTTTTTTTTAGGCAAAGTATTTCTTAACTGCATCTTAATTCACAGGACAAGTGAAATCCTCCCCATCCATTGTTGTAAGAATCAGTGCACCGCCTGAAAAGGCTCTCTTGACAACATATGGACCTTCATAGTTTGGAGTCCACTTGCCCCTGGAATCGGGCGCGAAAGACAAGACTTTCTTGAGCACGAGGTCACCTTCTCGGAACACACGAGGCTTGACCTTCTTGTTGAATGCTTTCTTCATTCTCTGCTGATATAACTGACCATGGCACATGGCAGTTAATCGCTTCTCTTCGATCAAATTCAGCTGGTCATAACGACTCTGAATCCATTCAGCATCAGTCAACTTGGCTTCCATCAAGACTCTCATTGATGGGATCTCCACCTCTACTGGGAGAACAACCTCCATGCCGTAAACAAGAGAAAAAGGGGTTGCCCCTGTTGAAGTGCGGACAGATGTACGATATCCATGCAAAGCAAATGGCAGCATCTCATGCCAATCTTTGTACGTAACTGTCATCTTCTGGATAATCTTCTTGATATTCTTATTAGCAGCTTCAACAGCCCCATTCATCTTAGGTCTGTAGGGAGAGGAGTTATGGTGTGCAATCTTGAATTCAGCACACAACTCTTCCATCATCTTGTTATTCAGATTAGATCCATTATCAGTAATGATCTTATCTGGAACACCATAACGGCAAATCAGCTGATTCTAGATAAACTTCACGACCACCTGCCTGGTCACATTTGCATACGATGCGGCTTCAACCCATTTGGTGAAGTAGTCAATTGCTACGAGAATAAACCTGTGTCCGTTGGACGCTTTCGGTTCAATCATGCCGATCATGTCGATTCCCCACATAGAGAAAGGCCATGGTGACGAAATCACATTCAGAAGTGTCGGAGGAATATGAATCTTGTCCGCATAAATCTGACACTTGTGGCATTTCTTCACATATTTGCAGCAGTCAGACTCCATTGTCAGCCAATAGTAGCCTGCTCTCAGCATCTTTCTAGCCATGGCATGTCCATTGGGATGAGTACCAAATGAACCCTCATGGACCTCAGTCATCAACAGGTTTGCTTCGTGTCTATCCACGCATCTGAGCAAAACCATGTCGAAATTTCTCTTGTACATCACTTCACCACTGAGGTAGAAACTGCCTGACAACCTCCTCAAAGTTTTCCTATCTTTCACAGATGCCCTAGGCGGGTAGACCTGGTTCTGAAGGAAATTCTTGATATCAAAATACCAAGGTTTGTCATCATTCACTTCTTCAACTGCAAACACGTGAGCTGGTCTATCCAAGTGCATCACGGCAATATTGGGGACTTCATTCCAATATCTGACTACAATCATGGAAGCAAGCGTAGCAAGAGCATCTGCCATCCGATTATCTTCTCGAGGAATATGATGGAAGTCAACTTCTGTAAAGAATGTTGAAATCCTCCTCGCATAATCTCTATACAGAATGAGACCAGGCTGATTCGTCTCCCATTCACCCTTGATCTGATTAACAACCAGGGCCGAATCACCACACACATCAAGATGTTTGATTCTCAAATCAATACATTCTTCCAGTCCCATAATACAGGCCTCATACTCAGCCATATTATTCGTGCATTTGAAAGTTAGCCTTGCTGTAAACGGAATATGTGTGCCATGAGGAGTAATGATTACTGCCCCAATACCATTTCCGTACTGATTTACAGCGCCATCAAACACCATCGTCCATCTGGAACCAGGTTCCGGACCTTCATCAAGTGTAGGCTCATCACAATCTTTCATTTTCAAATACAGAATCTCCTCGTCTGGGAAGTCGTACTGAACAGACTGATGATCTTCAATCGGCTGGTGCGCTAAATGGTCAGCCAAGATACTACCTTTGATAGCTTTCTGAGCTCGATACTCGATATCATACTCAGACAACAACATCTGCCAACGGGCAATTCTCCCAGTTAAAGCAGGCTTCTCGAAGATATACTTGATTGGATCCATTCTGGATATCAACCAAGTCGTATGATTTATCATGTACTGGCGTAAACGCTTAGCAGCCCAAGCCAAAGCACAGCACGTCTTCTCAAGCATTGAGTACCGAGACTCACAATCAGTAAATTTCTTACTGAGGTAGTAGGTAGCAGATTCTTTCTTCCCTGATTCGTCTTGCTGACCGAGTACACAACCCATCGAGTCTTCAAGCACAGTCAAATACATGATCAGAGGTCTTCCTTCTACAGGAGGAGACAAGATCGGAGGTTCAGACAGATAATCTTTGATACTGTCGAAAGCAATCTGGCAATCCTCGGTCCAATCATGAGACTGATCTTTCCGGAGGAGCTTGAATATCGGCGCACATGTGGCCGTCATGTGGGATATAAATCTGGAAATGTAGTTCAAGCGGCCAAGAAAACCTCGGACTTGCTTCTCAGTTTTGGGCGCAGGCATCTATTGTATTGCTTTGACCTTTGCAGGCTCAACCACAATACCTCTCTCGCTGACAACAAAACCCAACAACTTGCCAGAACGGACTCCAAATGTACATTTGTTCGGATTCAGACGAAGTCTGAACTTCCTCAATCGTTGAAAAAGCTTCAACAAATGCTCAATATGTTCAACTTCCGTTCTTGACTTAGCAATCATGTCATCGACATAGACCTCTATGTCCTTGTGCATCATGTCATGAAACAAGGTGGTCATAGCTCGTTGATACGTGGCTCCGGCGTTCTTCAAACCGAAGGGCATCACTCGATAACAGAATGTTCCCCAAGGTGTGATGAATGTTGTCTTCTCCATATCCTCGGGTGCCATCTTGATCTGGTTATAACCGGAAAATCCGTCCATAAAGGAAAAGACTTTGAATTTAGCTGTATTGTCTACCAACATATCAATATGTGGTAGAGGGAAATCATCTTTTGGACTAGCTTTATTCAAATCTCTGTAATCAACACACATTCGGACTTTTCCGTCTTTCTTAGGCACAGGCACAATGTTGGCCACCCATAGAGGATATGTAGAAGTCACCAGAAACCCCGCATCAATTTGCTTCTGAACTTCCTCTTTGATCTTCACTGCCATATCTGGATGAGTTCTTTTGAGCTTCTGCTTCACAGGCACGCACTCAGGCTTCAAAGGCAGGAAATGTTGCACAATATATGTATCTAGACCAGGCATGTCTTCATACGACCAGGCAAAGATATCGGAATATTCTCGTAGCAACTCAATCAACCCCTTCTTGACAGACTCTTCAAGGAGTGCCCCAATCTTGACCATGCGAACACAATCTTCAGACCCCAAGTTAACTGTTTCCAGATTCTCGAGATGCGGCTGAATGATTTTCTCTTCATGCTCAAGGAGACGGGTAATCTCATCAGGAATCTCTTCAACGTCATCTTCCTCTGCCTCGAATACAGGGAATTCAAAATTGGGAGATGGCGTTGGATCATTATGTTCAATGGGTTTTAGAATCAACCTGCATAATGATTTTGGTTAATAAAAAAACTTCAGAATTTAAACAAGCAAATCATTATGCAGATGAAAAAGATTGCTTTTATTCTTGTTTTTATGGGTTTTTTGTGATCACTGATTTCATGCAAAAGCAAAAAGTGAAAACAAAAGGAAAAACAAATGTTTAACAATGCATTAATTGAATGAAAACATCATTGTATATATGCTGCCAACAATGTCATCACTTCTCCTTTTGGCATGGGAGAAGGGTTTTTTTCACAAAGTGAACAATTACTCTGATCTATGAATGACCGTAGGAACATCCAAAGCGACCCAATTGTGGCAGACACCACCAGGGATGACGAAGTTGCTCAAATCCTCTGCATCCTCTTCCAGAATAGCAGCAGTCTCTTCAACACGATCGGCGTGGATGAAACCTCCACTCTTGAACAGCCCATGCTCGTTGAATGCCCCAGAAGAATAGCCAATGCCAGCCCAGGATTTGTTGTCTTCAAGCTCGATCATCTTCCCTAAACCAGCAACTGCACCATATTCGATGGCCAGTTTCGCATCACGGTAGGAAGCAAATGAAGGAGACTTCTTCTCACTCGGCTCAGCAATAGATAAAGCTTGGAAAGGAGTTCCAACTTCATCCTCAGCATCAATATATGAGAAGGAAGACAAGTGGCTAACCAGGAGAGCCTTTTCTCCCCCTACCACAACCAGTTTCTTGTTCTTGACAAATTTCAGCTTCTGGTGTAGGGTGGATGTCACGGCGCCAGCCTCGTGAATCCATGGTCTGCCAAGGAGACAGCTATATGATGGGTGGATATCCATAACCTGGAAGGTAACTTGGAAATCACTTGGTCCAATCTTGATTGGGAGATCAACTTCCCCAATCACAGTCTTGCGCGACCCATCAAAAGCTTTCACAACAACCCCACTCTGCCTCATGGGAGGCCCCTGATATGACAATCGAGAGAGTGTGGTCTTTGGAAATACATTAAGAGATGACCCAGTGTCAACCAGCACGTTGGACATGGCATCATT
Organism: Lathyrus oleraceus; assembly: GCF_024323335.1. Classification (NCBI taxonomy): domain Eukaryota; kingdom Viridiplantae; phylum Streptophyta; class Magnoliopsida; order Fabales; family Fabaceae; genus Lathyrus; species Lathyrus oleraceus. Next base: position 123,400,853 of record NC_066580.1, read on the forward strand.
CTTGCAGTTCATAGAGATATGTAGAGCCATGTTGTGGTCTCTTCCCTCCTCAAGGAGATCAGCGTCATAGAAACTCAAAGTGTTGCAAGCAGTAATGTTTGCAACAATACTGTCAAACTGTTCTATGGTGACATCATGATCAACATAAGCCAGATCCAAAACTTTCTGCAGAGCCTCCCTATGGGGTTCTGAATTCAGAAGCAAAGAAAGCACAGAGATCTTGGATGGCGCTTTGTAGAAGCTGGTCTACAACGTTGTACTCACTCTTCTTGATGAGCCTCAGCATCTCATCACATTCTTCATTCGCAATGCCACTCAGGCCAACAGAAGAAGCAGGAGTCTTTTGTACAGAGGAGGGTTTGGCAACAGGTGCCAGATTCGGAATATTCAACGCGGTCCCAACCGGGCGCTCAGCAGAATCCGAAACAGCATGGGGTTTTGAGGGTGCAGAGAACACACGACCGCTTCGGGTCAACCCACTAACATCAGCAATGTTAACAACAGAAGTGGAAGGTAACGACACTTCTCTTCCTTCTTCGACAGCAACAACACTGTAACGAAAAAGAATTGCTCTCTCTGAGGAATAAGGCACAGGGCCTGCAGGCTTGATGACCAGAGAAGGTGAAACCTTCTGCTTGTTGCCATCATAACGGATGACAACAGGCTCAGGGATTTTAAACACGGGTGATATGACATTCACCTCTGGTTCATCCTCGTCAACATTTCGATTCTGAAGAATCTCAATGGTACCCTCATCCAACAGTTCTTGAAGATCCTTTCGCACTTTGCGACAACCCAACCTGTTGACGGAGCAGATACGGCATCTATCATGGTCGTGCTCCAAATGACTGTAGTCACACAGCAGACGGTGCAACTCGACCAGTGACTGTCTAATATGGCTCACATATTTGACTTTGTACTTTCCAGGGCAACCCTGGACCATATTGACTGACTTCCCATGCTCGGGCAACGGGTTCTTCTTGACATTCGGGCCTGAGTCCTCGAAGCTCAGGATGCCGCATCTCATAAGGTCCTGGACCTTAGCCTTCAGTTGAAAACAATTGTCCACATCGTGGCCCGGAGCGCCAGAATGGTAGACACAGTGAAGATCGGGCTTATACCACCACTGGGGGTTGACCGGTATAGCCGGAGGATCTCTCGGAGTAATCAGCTTCCGCTCTATTAAAGAGGGATATAGCTCCGCATAAGAAACAGGAATTGGATCAAAGGTGATCTTCTTCCTCTCAAAATTCTCACCAGATTGATTACTACGAGGCTGATAAGCCTGCTGCTGAGGGCGATGCTGTTGTTGATGATACTGTTGCTGAGAAGATTGTTGTTGATTGTGTTGTTGATGATGATATTGCTGATGTTGTTGATGTTGATAAGGCTGAGGGTTGTCTCTGAAGACAGGTGCTACACTAGCTACCTGGTGCTGATGACGCACAAGCCTCTTCTTGTCAGAGGGTCTTCTTGGTTTAGCATGGGATTGCACAGCATGTGCCTCCCCATCTTTCTTCTTAAACGCCCCATACCGTTTAGAAGAGCTCTCATCTTTAGACAGACGTCCTTCACGGACTCCTTCCTCCAAACGCATCCCCATGTTCACCATCTCGGTGAAATCAGAGGGAGCACTCGCTACCATCCGCTCATAGTAAAACGAGCCAAGAGTCTTCAGAAAGATCTTAGTCATTTCCTTCTCTTCCAGCGGAGGAGTGATCTGAGCTGCCAGCTCTCGCCACCTCTGGGCGTACTCCTTGAATGTCTCTTTATCCTTCTGAGACATGGCCCTGAGTTGATCACGGTCAGGAGCCATATCTACGTTGTACTTGTACTGCTTGACGAAGGCTTCGCCAAGATCATTGAAGGATCGGATGTTTGCACTATCAAGGCTCATATACCAGCGAAGAGCCACACCGGACAAACTATCCTGAAAGTAATGGATCAGAAGCTGATCATTATCTGTCTGAGTAGACATCTTCCTGGCATACATGACCAGGTGAGCGAGAGGGCAGGTGTTCCCCTTATACTTCTCAAAGTCAGGAACTTTGAATTTGAGAGGTATCTTCACACCGGGAACTAAGCATAACTCGGCAGCAGATTTGCCGAACAGATCCTTACCTTTGAGGGTCTTCAATTCCTTTCGGAGCTCGAGGAATTGGTCGTTCATGGCATCCATCTTCTCATTAACATCAGAACCCTCAGACGACTCTGAATGATAGATGGTGTCGTCTACCCTTGGAGTGGTATGCACGACAGGAGGAGGCACTGCAATGACCGGGCTAGATGCCGGCATAGAAGCAAAGGTTGGTGCTGGAAGATCAGGCATAAAACCCGGAGGCATACCCCACGGAAACTCGGCTGGCATGGCGTTCGGCACATAATGGGCATTGGCTGCTGGCACAGTCGGAACAACCACTTCTGATATAACAGTCCTCTGGGGAGGAGTTGCAGGCGGAAGAGACGGTTGATTCTGAGCAGCAAGGAGTTGCTCCATCAAAGCGCCAAGTCTGGCGACCTCTTCTTTCAGTTCTCTGTTCTCTTGCTCAAGTTGATCCATCACTCTAGCAAAATTGGCTCTGGTATAATACCGGTGAGTCAGCTTGTCTTCAAAATAAATGAAGAGCACAGAGTTAGGCCACAGACAAGAAGACCAGAAGGAAGACCTGCTTATGCAAAATGATGCATGTAATGCTCGTGCATATGCTTTGTTTTTATTTCAAGGAACTTTTAGGGTTCTATTTGCAAATTTTGAAATTTAAAGCATTTATTGCATATGGAAAATATCTCATCAAATATATTCAAGACAAAGAAGTACAGCAATGTTTGATTATTACAAGGGAAAAGGAAACTAGACATCCTATGGATCCCTAGAAGCTCGAGATGCTGGAAGACGAGATACACAAAGTTTCTTGATCTCTCTCTCATAGGCTGCTTCCATATCCGCTTTCTCCTTTGCAAGTCGATCATACTTCCTCTTCCAGAATTTGGAAGACTGAGGAAGCAGAGAAGTCCAAGTATCATTCGGATCGTCGATCACCTGATGCTCGAGGAACTTGATCAGAGCGTCCTTCTCCTTCAGCTGTTGAAGCAACTCTTCTCTTTCACGGATCCAGGCACGTGAAAGGTCTTCGTCTCTCAACTCCTCTACGCCTTGGTTAGGGAGGGTTGAAGGCCCAGCCACAACCATAGGTGTAGGTCTTGGATAGTCGTAGGGCCTAAGATACTCTGAGGCTCTCTGTCTGACCCAAGAAGTATATGGCTCCAAAGCAATACAATTCTTCAGACCCAACTCATTTCTACCCTTCTTCTGAATCTTGCGCCAGGCGCGGACAAATCTGGCTTTCAGGCCTTGGGGATCTTTACCCTCCTGAAAGAATACACCTTCTAACAGAATGTTATGAGGTTTATCCTTTAGGGGGAACCCAAGCCGACGGCGTGCTAAGATAGGATTGTAGCTGATCCCACCACATGTACCAAGAAGAGGCACATTAGGGAATTCACCACAATAATCAATGATCTGAACAGTATCATACACGCGATCATACCAAGAGATATCATCATTAGTGAGAGACATAAGTCTCTGAGACCACCGTAGACATCCCTTGTTCTCCTTGAAAGCAACCGTCTGCGGTAAGTGAGAAATAAACCACTTATACAGCAGAGGCAAACAGCACACAATAGCTCCTCCACCCTTTGCATTCCTCAGATGCAAAGAGAAATAAGCATCACCCAACAGAGTCGGAACAGGATTAAGAACTGAAAAGATCCTAATGGCGTTCACATCCACAAATTTGTCGATGTTGGGGAATAATACCAAACCATAGATGAGCAGCACAAATAAAGCCTCAAAGGCATCCTCACTCATGGCCTTCCCATAAATGGTAGCTTGAGCGATGAGGAAATCAGAAGGAAGACCCTGAATTCCGCCTTTGGTCGTCATATGCGCTTTAATCAAAGATTCATCTATGTGCAACAAGTCTGCGATCTCTCGAGAAGTCGGAATACTCTCCAAGCCACTGAACGGCACCTGATCCAGAATCGGGGTCCCTATAAGATGAGCATACTCCTCAAGCGTAGGCAACAACTGGAAGTCCGGAAATGAGAAACAGTGATACAGAGGATCATAGAACTGAGCCAAGGTACTCATCAAACCCTCATCAACCTGAGTAGTCAACAGAGGCAGAAGCTTCCCATAACGAGCTTTGAAACCCAAGGGATCTAATACATAAGATGTCAGATTCCTTAACTCTTTCACATCGGGCTGTCTAAAGCTGTACTTCTTTGTATGCCTTTTTGGTATTTCCATGTCTGAAAATTTTGCAAATAAACCCTTTAAGTTCCTTGAAAATTTTCTGATTTTTCTGATGACATGAATGCAGATGAATGCATGAATGTATGAATGCAACAATCACACTCAAGGATCAAGCAAGGCACACCAGACAAAGGTCGTGGGAAAGCTCGTAGTATCCTTAATATCAATCATCCATTTTGGTGGATTATGGTATTCACCTTATCAACACCCTAGTTCCATTGATATTAACGATACATGAACCGGCTCAATCATCCTTAATATCAATCATCCATTTTGGCGGATTATGGTTTACACCTTATCAACGCCCAAGTTCCACTGATATTAAGGATATTCGAACGACTCAACCACGAATCACGGGTTTGTGGAGAGTCACAAGCATGGAGTCCTGGTTAAGAACCACCCAAAGGGAGTGTACTAGGGTTTAAACCTACCGAACATGTTCTATCAGAGGTTCCCATAGTCATCATCCCATCTTTCGGATATTATCGGATAAACGAATACTCGTATTCCAAAAATATTCTCAAGAGAGACTCTTATGAGTGTAGTATCGCATAACAATCGCATCAGATCTTACATCTGAACGACCTCCGCACTACGTCCTAAAAATAGGCCAAGATGGGCTTGGTAAACTAAAGTCCTTGGCTTCTAAGGCACATGATTGAAAGAATAATGCCTAACCACAAATAACTTGTGTGACATTATTAATCCAACATGACCTCATCCAAGTGAATGGGCTCGCAAGTCAACTTGTTAAGGAATACTCCACACAAGTCGACAAGACTATGCCATTCTCCTATCCTAGAGTGCACTCGAGTTCGGGTATAGAACTCATCTCACAGAGATCACCAAGCAAACAAGCAATTGTATATCAAGCAATTCAAGCATTACAATCAATACAGTAATCCCAAATTGTACAAAAATATGTCATATAATAGATAAACAAATATCATACAACAAGGGTGAAAAGTAGGCAAAACCACCAGGGAAGGTCCAATGTTTTCCCCAGCAGAGTCGCCACTTTTCTGTAGCGGTGTATTCGTCACTTTATGATTTATTGATTAAATCAAAAACAAAGCATACAAAGATAGAGTCGCCACCGCACTTTTATTTATCCAAAGGAATGGCTAAAAAGCGAACAAAATCCTAAGAAGTTTTACACATAGAAAACTAATGAAAAGGTCAGAGATCTGGGTAAGGGGTTAATTACGCAATGGGAAGGTGTTAGGCACCCAAAACGTCCTAGGTACTCCTAGGGAACCTCTTTTCACACTTGTTGTACAAAAAAGTTTATTTGTTTATGACATATTGTGCAAACAATGATGGAAGGGATGAGAAAAGAATATACAATTTTTATTGTTTTTGTGTTTGAACGGATGAACCCGTTGCCTACGTACCTTTCCATGGAAGGTAAGGATCAAAACGCCGTAGTTCGGCTAAAAGATTTCAAAAATATGAGTGGGTTCATTTTAATAAACAAAAGCCTTAAGGTCTTTCGTTATCCACGGGAGAAAACTCAACCTTATACAAACAACAAGTCCACCATGTGAGAAAAGCTTCGACGTACTAGAGGGGTTAACCCTGTTTTCAGTACGGAAGTCTTACAGTTTGATCATTAAGGACAAAAGGTGAGATTAACATCAACCAACTAGGATAAATCAAACTTATGGCTAATGTATGAAAACTTGAGTGAGAAGTGGGCTTGGGCCACAAAAGCAATTGAGTGAGTGAAATTAATTGATTAGAATTTATTCACAAAAGATGGTCAAAGTATGATTAGAATTCAATTCAGAAAGAAGTATTATGAAAAGTGAAGTTTGAAAAAGTCAAAGGCCTAAAGCCTAGGTTTCTATTTTGAAAAAGAAGTGAAGATGTTTGCACAATAGATGTCAAAGTTTTTGAATTAACATGTGAAAAGAGAGTTTTGAAAACACACACAAAAATGGAGGGGTGAGGAAGTAAAACTTCTTAGATGTTCACCTCTTGAGATCATATGGAAGATGATTCAAGTGATTCCTTTGGAATAGGCAACAATGCAAATAACAGGTAAACAAAGTATCAGGCAAGGTTAACAAAGATGGATACCGGATGCCAATCACTGGACTTATACCAATCTCCTAAAACAAACATGGATACCAGATGCCACTCAATGGACTTATACTAGTCTCCTAAAGCAAAACAAACATGGATATCAGATGCCAATCAACTGGACTTACACTAATCTCCTAAAACAAAACAAAGGATGGATATCGGATGCCAATCAACTGGACTTACACCAATCTCCTACCATATCACCGGAAACAAATGCCAATAACTGGACTTACAATTGACTCCTCAATGGTCATAGGAAACAACTGCCAATAAATGGACTTACAGTTGACTCCTCAAAGGACAAGACAAAGATGTCACAAAGCAATGAACAGTGATCATGCAATGATGTACAATTAATGATGATAAATGCACAAAGGCACACATATGCAAGTATGCACAGATGAATCAAGCAATCAGACAAACAGGTCAATTAGCACACACTATATACAAGCAATTAGGCTCAAGCAAGGTTAGACTTTACAGTCAACTGGAATGGGGTAAGTTGTGCTCTTAACCTTAACATTGAGAGTTAAGGTGAAGCAGATGAAAAGGAGATGAGGGGTGTGCCTCATAGCTCTTATCCCTGGTCAGGGAGAGCATTAAATAATAGAAGGTGTGGGAGTTCAGAAAGTTGGAACTCTTCTCCACAAGGATTAGACTCTATAGATCTTGGGCTTTTACTCACTATGCATCAACACATGTGGTGTGAGCAAGGTGAGTGACACACTGAGTAGCAGGAGATGGACTACACATCTCTTTTATCTGCCAATTGCCTTATCAAAGGACTTTTCCTGCTTAGCACAAAAATAAACACACAAAGACATTGCCTCTTAAGGAGGGCTTCAGACAGGCGCCTGGCCACATAACAGGCCAGGTCTTCCAGACTACATGAAGAAGAGAGGTTATACCTAGTTGGTTAAGCAACCAAGCAAAAGCAAGTTCGAAGTGAACTTATAGCAACTTATGTACCTGTGGAAAAAGCTAAACAGTCAGTTCAACTGTACAGACAAACAATCAACAGTTAATGCAACAGACAACCAAAGTTCACAATGTGTAAACCAAAAGTCAAACTCAATTGAGTCAACATCAACCTACAAAACACACATTAGTAATCAAAAGCAAATATCAAATGCTCTCAAGATGAGGCATCATCAATTGTGTAACTTGTATGTGTAACCTGAAACAAAGCTTCAAACATGAGAGGCAAACCACTAGGTCAAAGCCTAGGGTCAAAGATGAAGAAAAAATTTAAAACAGAAGCTGAAAATTAACATGATGAAACTTCAAACAATTATTGACACATTGCAAAAAGTCTCACATCAATATCATTTACCAAATGCATTTCATGATCAATCTAAGTTCAAAGCAATTTTAAAGTCCACAAGTGACCAACCAGAAAGATAAATCTCAATTAAATCAGAAATGATTCACAAATATCTGGAAAACTTCATGCATATTCAAGACATCTCATATGATCAGCATGCAAAAAATCAGAACAATTGAGCATCATTTGATAGGGTAAACACATAGCATAAGATGAACATCACAAGGTGTGACACAAATTGTCACACCTACTTAGAAAAATCATAAACCAGAAATGATAAATGATAAAAATGCAAACTCAACACCAAAATGTCAAGGAATGAATCTAGTTTCATCATGAAAATTTCCAGAAGCATTGGATCAACAACCATTATTTCACAAAGGAAAAGGCAAGGCAATGTCAAAATGCACACATACACAAGAACCCTAGCACAAAATAATTTCCAGCCGTGCACAATTCATGAAAAAATAACCAAAAAAAAGTAGACAGAAAATGTGACATCATGCAAAAATCCTCATATTTTTTGGATTATTTTTGGATTTGTTATGAATTTTTGAAATTGCAATTGGAAAATGAAATAAAAATTGAAATGGAAAATGAGTTAATTGGAAATTATGGAATTAATTTGAAATGGTTATGGCGCCAACACCTAAACGCCGCGTTTCATTAACACAAAGCCTTGGCCAATCAGCGCTCAGCATGGAGCGCTCCATGCAACCAGTGGAACGAAAGCCCTAACACACCTAAGAGAACGCTTTTGCGTTGCCAAACCAAATTCAAAACCGTGGCCTTAGCTGAATCATCTTCTTCCAACAAAACGCGATGAACAGTGAACTGGTATGAACATTGATGAACATTTTTTCCAGATTTTCAAAATAAGCACATGTTCATGAAGCACACACAATGGAGAGCACAAATCAAGTATTAATCAAGCACATAACATCATGAATCTCATGGATCGAGCAACACAAGTTTCAACATGAAAACTTTAATTCTTCGAAACTCAATGAATAATGCATGGAATCAAGTGGTTTAAAGCTCAACATGCTCACACAAACAAGATCTACAAGAATCACATAACAAAAATGAAAAATAAGAGGATCGATTTAGAACCTCTTGAAGAGCAGCTTTGTGATTCCACGTGTTCCAGGCCTGGCAATGCTTTAGATGTCCTCTAGCAAGCTTGTATGAGTGTATGGAATGGATCTTGATGTTCAATTGAGCACGATTCAACAGATTTTGAATTCCACCATTGATGATCTTCAAGCTTGCATAGGCTTCAAACTCCACGAATTCATGTGATTCTTGCTTGCATAGGATTCAAACTCCACGAATTCATGAATGAAACAAGGATTTGTGCTTTGATTTGAAGAAATTGAGAGAAAAAAATGAGAGAAAAATTTGAGCAAAAATTCTAGATCTGAGATTTGTGAAGTGTGGTTATGATTTTCTGTTAGGGTTTTGGTTTAAATACTCTCTACTAATCACCCTCTAAACATGATTAACCAATTGGTAATGGAAATGATTAAAATGGAGGTGTTTTGACAAAATGGGATTTCACCCTTGCATGGCAATTAGGCATGAACAGTACATGAAATGCAATTCAATTTCACTTAAAATGCAATTTTGAAAACATTGGCAAAGGCAAAATACTCAAATTATGCACCAAATTCAAATGTTAAATTTTCCCTCCAAAAATCCCAAAATTGGCAAGTGATTATGTGATGAGAATTGATGCAATGCAATGCAAGATTATGAAATTATAGGTCATGACAAGAATTTAGCAAAAAGAGCCACATGATTTGGAGCATTGGTTTGAAAGTTATGCACTTTTGAAGTTCAATCCACACTTGGCCATGTTTTCATCATATCTCTTCAACCACAAATGAGAAATTGATGTTCTTGGACATTTTGGAAATGGGAGAGAAAGATCCACAACTTTCATGTTCAACAAAAATTCATTTGAAGCATTTTTGGTCATGTAATTTGAAGTTGAAGTTGGATGAAAACCTTTCCATTTTTGGAAAGTTCAAATTATAGGTCACTTTCTATTTTTGGCAAATTTTGACTAGACCTCAAATTCTTCAAAGAGAGTGTTTGAAATGTCAAATGAGACTTGTTTGAACATGAATGAAGTATTTCCCATCACTTCCCACCTCCAAAAATCACAGTTGACTTGGCAGTTGACTGGCTAGGGCTTTAGTTGACTGAAGAATGCCTTGATGAGATTCAAGCCTCCACCACTTGAGATTTTGATTCCAAGTAACATCATAGCTCATATAAGCTCTTGTGAATGAATGTGGTGTCCAAATTCTCAGAATGGCCACCATCTATTGCTCATTGAAATGCATTGACTGCCTTGACCTGTAATTGCGTCATCTGCAAGTAATAAGGTTAGATGACATATTTTTGTACTTTTGGTTAGTGATTGAAATAAAAGCAATGATATATGAAGGCAAGGAATGCTTGGTGATCAAGAACCACTCTCAAAAGATAACCCACCCACAAGAAAGCAAGCAAGGTGCACAATGATCCTTGAGGCAATGCAATGATATGATATGATATGATGAGGTATCTTAGGGGCAAATTTGGGGTCTTACAATAAGGAAACGTTTAAAGAGTACGCCCAGAGGTGACGAGAGTTAGCATCACAGATTGTGCCTCCGCTAGAAGAGAAAGAGATGACTAAGATCTTTTTTGAAGACCTTAAGTTCTTTTTATTATGAGCGGATGATTGCCAGGGCTCCTTCTGACTTCACCGAGATGGTGAATATGGGGATGCGTCTAGAAGAAGGGGTTAGAGAAGGACGTCTAACTAGAGAAGAAGGCTCTTCTACCAAACGATATGGGGCGTTTACAAAGAAGAAAGATGGAGAGGCACATGTTGTGACCTCCCATGTAAAACCAAGAAGACCCTTTGTGAGGAGGAAGACCGTGCGTCCTGCCGGTAACCAGCACCAGGTGGCTCATATAGCACCTGTTTTCAGAGATAATCAGCAGTATCAGCAACATAACAACAATCAGCAACGACATCCACAATATCCACATCAACAACACCGACCGCAGTAGCAGGCCCACCAGCCTCGAAACAGTAATCAAACCAGCACGAGTTACGAAAGGAAAAAGGTCACCTTCGATCCTATTCCAATGACGTATGCAGAGTTATATCCCTCTTTGATAGAGAGGAAGTTGATTACTCCGAGAGACCCACCGGCTATACCTGCTAAGCCCCAGTGGTGGTATAAGCCCGAGTTACACTGTGTTTACCATTCTGGTGCTCCCGGCCACGACGTGGAGAATTGTTACCCTTTGAAGACCAAGGTTCAAGACCTTGTGAGGTGTGGCATTCTATGTTTCGAGGACGTAGGTCCTAATGTGAAGAAGAACCCATTGCCTGAGTATGGGAAATCTGTCAACATGGTCCAGGGCTGCCCTGGCAAGTACAAAGTCAAGTATGTCAGTCATATTCGACAATCGCTGGTCAAGATGCATCGTTTGCTATGTGAGTATAATCATTATGAGCATGACCATGATAGATGTCAAGTTTGTTCTGTTAATCAAAGAGGTTGTCGCCAGGTGCGCAAAGATGTGCAAGAAATGCTGGATGAAGGAGTTATTGAGATCCTTCAAAACAGAAATGTTGATGAAGATGAGCCCGAAGTCAATGTGATTTCTCTAGTGTTTCGGATCCCCGAGCCTGTTATCATCAAATATGATGGTAGCAAGCAGAAGGTTTCTCCTGCCTTGACCATCAAGCCGGCCGGACCAGTACCATACTCTTCTGAAAAAGCAATTCCCTATCGCTACAATGCTGTTGCGGTAGAAAATGGGAAAGAAGTGTCCTTACCATTTTCTCTAGTGCCATTTCCATTTCTCTAATCCATCTTTTTCTTCTTCTTCTTCTTCTTCTTCTTCTTTCTTTTTGATCAATGAGTTGAAGGTTGATAAGTTAGCATTGATTAGGGACACTTAATCTTCCTTGATTCAAATCTAATTCATCTTGATCAATTGATCAAGTGAATGGCTTTGCATTAAGGATAGGTTGTTTCCTAAATCATGCAAAAGGCTTAAACCAATACAAGATCAACTTCCTTCTTCTTTTTGGCATGGCAAGTTGTTGGGACTTGGTTCACTAATCAAGATTCCTAACTTGTGTTTGTTGCCTACATTATTATTGACCGGCCTCAGATAGTTGTGACTTCTACATAAGTCCAATTACGATTGCTTAACATAGCGCTAAATTTGCCTTATGGCACACTAACTACTAACACTAACTATTGACAATTAACATTTACTTATTGCTCTTTACTTTTATGCAATCTACTATTCTTGCACATATTATTCATTTGCTTTTTCCTTTGCTCATTGGAGCACATGTTTATGTTAATGCCATTTGCCTTTTGCCCACTTGGGTACATAATTGTGTATATATCTTTTGTGCTTGTGTTTGTCTGTTTGTTGTGGACCAAATACCAAGAATTGGACAATATGGACTTAGAATTTAGGACCTTACCCAAGCAAATGGAATTTGAAGAGCAACTAGGCCTCATGCCTTTAGAGTGCTTAAATGTCAAAGAGCAACTAGGCCTCCTGCCTTTAGAATGCTTAAAGCTTAAGGAAGAACTTTGAAAGGACCATATTCTAAACTCCCTCTTGTCCATTCTTTGTTTGTTATAGGACTCTTAGATGTGTGTTTTCTTTGTGCTAGGGATTCCAACTTGAGCCTAGTTGAGGGACCATTACCATGAGCTCCTAAGAGAGAGATCCAAAATGCCTTGAAGAATCTTATCTCAAATTCCTTGCTTGTTGATTGCTTGAGTTTATGCTTGTGATTGCTTATTCCAAAGGATGGGAGCTACTTGGATCATCAATATGATCTCAAGAGAGGAACTCCATTGTGGTTTTGATTCTTCATCCCTTCTCCTTTTTGTTTTACCTAGGACTTAGCCCTTCTTCTTCTTCTCTCCACTCTAACCCAAGCCAAAACTCTTTGTGCAAACATTTAACCTTTGTTTTCAACATTAGAAACCTAAGCCTTATGCTTTTGACTTTCAAACTTTCTTTATATAACACTTATTTTGAATTGAATTTTTAAGTCAGCTTTGACCACTTTTGTATATACTTCTAATTGGTAAATATAACCCATTCAAATTTCTTTTTGTGGTTCCAATGACCACTTTCTTAATCAAATTTTCCATAACCTTTATCTATTAGGTTTGAGTTATCTTTGTGGTAGATGTAATACTCACCTATATCCTTAGTGATGGACAATGAGTCTTCCATGCTTATTATAGGGTTAACCCCTCACTAGCATGTTGAAGCTATCCTCACATGGTGGATTTGTGGTTTGGTTGAGTTTTCTCCCTTTGATAACAAAAGACCTTAAGGCTTTTGGACCAATCAATTCACAAAATTATTTTGAGATTTTTACCCCGAACTACGAGGTTTTGATCCTAATCTTTTTAAGATGGTACGTAGGCAATGGGTTTATCCATCCAAACACAAAATGTAAATAACTTGTACATTCTCTTCTCATCTCTTCAATCATGTTTGCACAAACAAAATTTCACAAAAACAACAACCTTATAACAAGTATGAAGAGGGCTCCCTAGGAGTACCTAGGATGTTTTGGGTGCCTAACACCTTCCCATTGCATAACCAACCCCCTTACCCAGATCTCTGTTTCTTTTACTAGTTTTTGTTAAAACTATTAGGTTTTTGTTCGCTTTCTAACCATTCCTTTGGATAAATAGAAGTGCGGTGGCGACTCGACTTGTATGGTTTACCTTGGATTTAGTCAATATCTCTAATGGTAATGAATACCCCGCTACAGATTCCAATGGTTATGTGTTTTTTGCTTAAATGGTGGCGCTGTGAGCTAGAAAAGTCCAAAGCAAGATACAGTTGTTGATTCTACAACCAAGGCCAAGTATATTGCTGCCTCAAGTGCAGCAAAGGAAGTTGTTTGGATCAAAAGTTCCTTAGTGAACTTGGCATAGTTCCTGGCATTGTGGATCCCATTGGTCTCTATTATGATAACAATGGTGCTATCGCACAAGCTAAGGAGCCTAGATCTCACCAACGATCCAAACAGATGCTTAGGCATTATCACCTCATACGAGAGATAATAGATAGAGGAGATGTGAAAATATGCAAAGTACCTACACTTGACAATATTGTTGACCCACTGACAAAGCCTCTTGCGCAGCAGAAGCATGATGGCCATACTAGATCTATGGGCATTAGGGATATGCCTTATTGGCTCTAGTGCTAGTGGGAGATTGTTGGTGTAATCCCTAGAGGCTAATACTTTTGGTACTTGTATCGAATTATTTATTAATTATAAAAGGCTTTTTCTTTATTATGTTTGTTTAATAAAGTCCCTAGAATAGCTAGTCCATTTAATGTATCAAGTATGACTTAATCATGAGATCACATTAAACATAAGGACACTATTCTTAAAGTATCCGTAGTCGAGCTTTATTGTGAAGTGGGATAACATTAAAGCATTAAGACTATTATGTTTGTAGACTGATGATCACATCTCATGGATCATGGATAAAGAGTTATCAAGTCTTAAACATAGGTATGAATATTAAGAGTAATATTTATACCGGATTGACCCGCTATGAGAATACTATATATAAAGTTATGCAAAGTGTCATAAGTTATTCTCATGGTGATAATGGTATATACCACTCTTCGACCTGAAACCACTATGTACCCTAGATGTAGAGTCGAGTGCTTTATTGCTGATCCAACGTTGTCCGTAACTGGATAACCATAAAGACAGTTGATGGGTACTCCACAAAGCATGCTAATGGACATGAGTGACCTAGATGGAATTTGTCCATCCTGCGTAACAGGATAAATGTCTATGGGCCCAATATTGAACTAGACAAGGATGACACGGTCTATGCCTTGTGTTCAATATAGACATAAGGGCAAAAGGGTAATTATACACATAATTATTATCACATAAGGACTTGTCAGATCACATGACATTTTCGTGTCTTGGGTAGCAGTGATGTGTTGCTAGATACCGCTCACTGTTTATTATGTTAAATACATGATTTAATATAATTGCCAACGCCGCGAAAACCTAAAGGGTCACACACAAAGGACAGATTGATGAGAGATAGAGTAACTAAGGAATACCGTAATGTACGGTGCCCTTAAGTGAATTATAGAACATCGTAAGGTACGATATACTTAAGTAGAAAATGAAATATGGTAAGGTACCACACACTTAAGTGATTTTGGCATATTATGAGATATGGGCCATATACACTTAAGTGGGCTTTTTAGCTTGAAGCCCACACAAGTGGTTCTATAAATAGAACCCTTGGGTAGAAGCATTGTCACTCTTTCTTGAATTTCGTTTCTCTCTCTCTCTCTCTCTCTCTCTCTCTCTCTCTCTCTCACTCAAAGCTTTCATTCATAGCAGCTAGCACTGAGATTGAAGGAATCCGTTCGTGTGGACTGAGTAGAGGCGTTGTCATCATTCAACGTTCGTGATTGCCACAAGAGGTAACGATTCTATCACTGATCATGCCCATTCGTAAGGATCACTAAATGGAGAAATTTTTAAATTTCGCTGCGCCTTGGATGGCATGATAGAGCCGAAAGCGTCCAACGGTCACAGATTTATTCTCGTAGCAATTGATTACTTCACCAAGTGGGTTGAAGCGACATCATATGCAAACGTAACCAGGCAGGTGGTCGTAAAGTTTATCAAGAATCAACTCATATGCCGTTATGGTGTGCCGGACAAGATCATTACTGATAATGGATCTAACTTGAACAACAAGATGATGAAAAAGCTGTGTAGCGAGTTCAAGATAGCATATCATAATTCCTCTCCTTAATAGACCCAAGATGAATGGGGCTGTTGAAGCTTCTAATAAGAATATCAAGAAGATTATCCAGAAGATGGTTGTTATGTACAAAGATTGGCATGAGATGCTGTCATTTGATTTGCATGGATATCGTACATTTGTCCACACTTCAACAGGGGAAACCCCTTTCTCTCTTGTTTACGGCATGGAGGTTGTACTCCTAGTAGAGGTGGAGATCCCATCAATGAGAGTCTTGATGGAAGCCAAGTTGACTGATGCTGAATGGGTTCAGAGTCGTTATGACCAACTGAGTTTGATAGAAGAGAAGAGATTGACTGCCATGTGCCATGGTCAGTTATATCAACAAAGGATGAAGAAAGCCTTTGATAGGAAGGTCAAGCCTCATGTGTTCTGAGAAGGTGACCTTGTGCTCAAGAAAGTCTTGTCTTTCGCGCCCAATTCCAGGGGCAAGTGGACTCCAAACTATGAAGGTTCGTATATTGTTAAGAGAGCCTTTTCAGGCGGTGCTTTGATACTTACAACTATGGATGGGGAGGACTTCACTCGTCCTGTGAATTCAGATGCAGTCAAAAAATACTTCGCCTAAAAAATAAAAACATAATAGCTCGCTAAGTTGAAAACCCGAAAGGGTGGCTTAGGCAAAAATGAGCGTCTCGGTGGATTGAAAACCCGAAAGGGCGATCCAGGCAAAAGTTAGAGACATAAAAAAATGAATATGTATCTCGCTAGATAGAGTACCTCACCCTGGGGCGATCGCGGCAAAAGTTAGAGACATAAATAATGAATATGTATCCCACTAGATTGAGTACCTCACCCTGAGGCAATCTAGGCAAAAATTAGGGATTTGGCAAGTAATTGCATCCTAACAAGACTTTGTTCTATAAACTGTCGTCTGTCAGAGATTCTTGCTCAGTCATCGTCAACTGAAGCTTCAAATACATCGGATTCAGAGTTGGTGGAGAAATGTTCATTATGTTTAATGTAGCCCTTTTCCAATATATATCACCAATTTAAAATTTGTAAAGATCTATGGAGTCTTGCCATTTGCAGACTACCATTCCATCAAATAAATTTGAGCCTTTATCCAATTATTTGCACTCTTATTTGTTTTTTATTCAACAAATGTTTTGCATGTTTTAATTGAGAAATATCATTGTTTTAAATAAATAAATTTTCATAACTTGTTTTTAAACAAAGTGAACATTCATAATGACAAAAGGATACTTGGGATGTCCTCAGTGCTCTCCTGAAGATGGTATGATTCCCAACAGGGTAAGACATTTGTTCATAACCTCAACATGCTTGTATCCATTTTCTTCAGAGCCTCTGTGGGTTCCTCCCAAGCAGAGTGGTTGATGAAGAAGTTTATCTTTTCTTCAGCAGAGTAGTGATCCTTCCTCCTCAGCAGGTGTGATCTCTTTGGTAGTACAATATTTAGTGGTGACCTTGGAAGCTTCTGATTGGTGGTTGTTCCCCGCAGAGATCCATCCTCCCCTCTGATAATTTCCCCAGTAGAGTTGCTTCTACAGCGGATTTTATCTGTGCGATGATCTTGTCCCCAGCTGGAATGACTGATGTTCATTCCCCTGCCGAGATCTTTGTTTTCTGGTATCTCTGATCCCCATCAGATTGGACGTTCTCCACTGGGTCTGGCTTTCTCTCTTGAGATGTAGTACTGGATGTTTGTTCATCATTTGGTGAACCTGTTTGTGTTAGATATGTTTGTTTTGTTAGTATTCATCATACATAAACCACGCATGTATGCATAATTTTAACATTCAGATATTCATGTTGCATTCTTTGCCATATACCTTTGTTTGTTATCTCCTGCTAGTTGGTAATATATTTCCCAAGCAAATGTTTGTGTCTGATCTCCCCATGTAGAGTCATCCCCATAAGCAGAAAGTGTTTATCCTTTCTTCCATACTCCCCACTGAGTTATGTCCTCGTGGATGATTGTTATTCCTGTTCCTCCCAACACATATATTGGGATGGAGTTCTCCCTGAGTTATATCCTCATAGGGATGAGTCTTGTTTCATCGTGTCTCTCTAGTTTGTTCCTAGATTGGCTTCTCATTTTTTCCTGCGTTGCCCCGTAGTTTAGATGAATGATTGCTCAATAACCAGTAATCATCCATCTTTTCCTCGGCGGAGTCTGTGGTTTTCTACCCTCATACCGGTAGCTGTAAATCCTATTTTTATCCCCTTCCAGAGTTAACCTTTTTGTTCATCCTAACCGATGACGGTTACTCTTCCGTGGTTTTCTACCCAGTATCCGGTAGATGTAATCCCCTCCTTGACGGTTATCGTTATCCAATATTATGTATTGATAGTCCTTCACCCTTTTTGAGAATATCTCCCAATAACCGGTTGATATGTCTCCCGGATCATTGCCTTTGTCAATGTATCATCGGCGGGTCATCTTTCATTTGCCTTTTGTCGGTAATGATCGTTTCTCCCTTGTGATCGATCATCATTCTATACCTAGTTTTTGGTATCCTGATGCCCCTTTCTTTCGGTCGATTTATCCTTCATTAACCCAGTAACCGGTTGTGGATAATCTTCCATTCGAGTGTGTTATCTACGTTTTGACGGTAATAGATAATATATCTCATGCACTCTTTGGTCGAAGTCTTTTGTTCTTCCCCAGTCGAGTAAGATTCGTATCCCCTTTTGTGGAATCGAATGTCCATCCTATAATCGAGTCTGCTTTTTAGCCCTTTTTTGGATGATGAGTGTTTTGGAAATATTCCCCAATTCACGCTTGGTCGGTCACCTATTATATGCCCAGTAACCGGTATCCCTGGTGTTCCTTCCCTTCTGCTCCCTATTATGACTTTTTTGTCCCCTGTGGAGTCAGATTTTCCTGAGTTGAAATATGCCTTTTTAGGTTTTCCTCAGATGATTTCGGATGTTTGATATCTCTCACCCTTATACCGGTCTTAGATTTTCATTCCCCCCGAGCATGTTGTTCTTTCACCCTCATACTGGTGTTTTGATCACATGCCTCCCTGAGCTTATTACCCAGTAACCGGTAATACCTCGCCCTGGTGTTTCCCCAGAAGAGTCCTGTTTGGACATTCCTCAGTGGAGTCCCTTAGTGGATTTTCCCCATCTGAGTCCGGATTTTCATCCGAAGTATCCTTTGTTGATAGTTCTGCTGTATTGGCATATTCCCCAATACATGCATCTTTGAGTCAACTCGATTCCTTTCATTGATTTATTTTCATGGAATTCCTCTCGTGTCTCTCAGTAAGTTCTAAGTCGTGACCTGCTCACGCAATTCATCTCCTTTCATATCCCCTCGAGAGTCCCAGGGTCTCTTTCCCATGGAGTGAATTACTCATATGGATTGTTAGTTTCTCTGGATTTCTTTTCTTCTTCGTGGGCACATATCCCCACAGAGTATTACCTTTTGCATACATACATTTGCATCATGAGGTCTCTTAGGGACCAAAATTCGTCTCTTTGTTATTATTTAAGCCCATTCTACCTCGTCGAGACGAAGATTTTAACCTTCACTTCTCCGACTATAATGACCTTAAATAGGGGCATCTGTAAGACCCTAATTTTAACCCTAAGATCCCTCATGGCATCATTACATTGCATTTGCATTGCCTCAAGGATCATAAGCATCTTGGTTCCTTTTGCCTTTGGGTTGGGATCTCTTGTGAGTTGGTTTGAGATCACCAAGAATTCTTGAATTGTATATTATTGCTTTTTCTAATTTTATTTACTAACCAAAAGCATAAAAATATGTCACTAACATCTCTTGTTTATAGCTTGAGCAGTCACAAGGTCTAAAGGCTTCTAGGAGACCCTATGTGCATTGATATGGTCAAGAGAAGATGAAAGCAAGAATGGTAATGGTTCCCAAAGCTCTCATCCATCAAATATGCCTCCCAAGTATCTCAATTCATCATTTTTATCAAATCAAGTCAAGGGGTTTGAGGCTTGTTTCCCAAGAAAACCCTAATTCATCTGTTCATCAACTATGCCTTGCTCATGAAGCAACCTCAGCCCATGGTAAAATACAATAAAGGGAAGTTCTTTAATTCATCATTTCATGCATATTTGAACTTATTTGAGTGTCCTCAATCATCCATTCATCAAGATATGAGTTTTGGACTTGAGAAGTTGATCAGTCAATTCATCTGACTATTTTGAAATGCACTGAGACCTAACTTTTTGTGTGTTGGTCAAATGGAGATGATCCCAAGAGAAACAATATTCTTAAGAACAATATTAACAACTTTCATGTTCATCAAAATTTGATCTGAAGCTTGGAAGGTCATCATCCATTCCAAAACATTATAGGTCATTTTGACTGAAACCCTAATTTTGGGTCAACTTTCCAAGAACATAACTCATTCATTTTTCATGATTTTGAGGTGAGACTTAATGCATTAGAAATATTAATGTGTCTAATTCAAATGTTATGTTGAGCAAAATTGCAAACTCTCAAAATAAATACATGTGATAATGCAAAACATTATAGGTCATTTTGGACCAAATGCATTGAAATGTGAAAAAGTCCAACTTCAAGTATCCATAACTTCTTCATTAAAAATCCAAATGATGCAAACTGTAAGTCCAAATTGATTGCATTGAAAATATCTACAACTTTCATGTTGAAGATTTTGTCATTTGGAGCTTGCATGATTGAGACAGAAGGGCTTGAACATTGGCCGAATTTGGAAATTTCACATATGCATGTTTTGCACCCTACACTTCAAGTTCAAATTTCATTAATTTCCAAGGCCCAAATGAAGTTTTGACCAACATGACATTTGTTCCTTATGCAATAAGCTTTCCAACCATTACTCATAAGGTTGCATTTTGATTTTGTGCATGGCATTTTCGAAGGCTTCAATGAAATAGTGCATTTTATGAAAATCATTCCAATTGCCATGCATGGAGGCCCTTTTCTCCCATGCACACGATTTTGCTCATGCATTCAGCCATGCTCATCTATAAATACAATGCCTTGCCCTCTCATTTCTTCAACCTTAAGGCGCCCTACATGCTGTGCAACTGAAATCCCATCCCTCACACCAAAGGAACTCTCTCTTTTTTCTCTCAAAATTCCAGATCTAGAATTCAGTTTCCTCGACTATTTTCTTAGATCTAAAAGTTCCTAGACCTCTTCACCGTGATCCATAGTGCTTTCTGTTTGCAAAAGAACTCAAGGACCATGACTCAATTCTTCATAATCCAAAGGTTTTCCTCAACTGCATTTTGCTTCGAAACAGCTCATATATTGTTCCATTTGCCTTGATTTTGTGTTGTCTGAAGTCCTCTGCATAGAGGCATCATTATTGAGCTTTGAATTTTTGAAATCAAGCAAGCTCACTTGAACACCACAAAACTTCCATCTCTGATTTCACTCAATCTAGAGATCTAGAGTGGAATTGAGTGGCATAGGAGTGATATACATCACTCCACCTTTCGTTTGGTACCTGGATCGCGCGTTTTGGCTCACGTTTATTTCCCTGTAATTTTTGGCCTTCGCCAGAGAAGATGGTGGCGCTGGCCATCGTCTGGTCTCTAGATTGGATCTGAGTCCTCCATCTCAATTTCCAGATCTAATCTCATCCACACAATGTTATGACTTTTTAATTGGCAACGTGTTTTGCATTGACTCATGTGTATGGTGGAAGCGCGCTCAGGAGCCGTGTGATGTGCCAGCTCAATTAATGAGCCATCATCCAACGCTTCTCCTTTTTTCTTATTTTTATTTTCTGATTTCTATTTTCTTTTATTTCTTTTAATTCCATTTTATTTCTAAAATTCATATCTCTTTCATTATTGGTCCAAAAATTATGGGACCAATTGCATTATTTCTCTTTTAATTTCTAGTTTCTAAAAATTATTTTTAATATTTTTTATTTTATCATTTGCTATTTTTTAATAATTTTCTCTTTTCTGGTTATGTTTAATTCATTTTAAATAGTTTTTGATATTCAAAAAATACAAAAATATTTTTCCAACCTCTTTGAATGATGATAGATCTATGAAAAATATTCTCATCAATTTATTAATTAATTTGAGATTTATTTGAGATTTTAGTTCAATTAGGTTATTTTTATGCATTTTTAATTGATTTAAAATAGTTTATGACTTCTAAAAATGCTGAAATTTTTTGTCAAACTTTGTTTGACCTTGTTGAACTTGGGATAATTCACTTGGACTTTTCAAAGTTGATTTGAAGTGAATTTGAAGTCTGACCTTTCTTTATTATTTTAATTCACGTTTTATTTTAAATATTAAAAATGCCAAAACTATTTTATTTGTTTCTTGACTTCTAATCTTCATTTTGCTTATGTTTTCTATTATTTGACCTTGATCTTCTCTATCTTTGGTCATAGCTTATTGATTATCTCATTCCATTTTATTTAATGCACTTTAATTCTTCATCTTCTTCTTCTCCTTCTTCTTTTTCTTTTTTGATCAATGAGTTAAAGATTGGTGGTTAGCATTGATTAGGGAAGTTTAATCTTCTTTGATTCAAATCTAATTCATCTTGATCATGAATCAAGTGAATGACTTTGCATTAAGGATAGATTGCTTTCTAAATCATGCAAAGAACCTAAATCAATACAAGATCATTTCTCTTCTTCTTTTTGGCATGGCAAGTTGTTGGAGTTTGATTCACTAATCAAGACCTCTAACTTGTGTTGTTGCCTACATTATTATTGACCGGCCTCAGATAGTTGTGACTTCTACATAAGTCCAATTACGATTGCTTAATATAGCGCTAAATTTGCCTTATGGCACACTAACTACTAACACTAACCATTAACCATTAACATTTAATTCTTGCTCTTTACATTTATGCAATTTCCTATTCTTGTACATATTATTCATTTGCTTTTCCCCCTTTGCTCACTTGAGCACATGTTTAGGTTAATGCAATTTGCCTTTTGCTCACTTGAGCACATAATTGTGTATATATTATTGTGCTTGAGTTTTGTTTTGATTGTTGTGGACCAAATGCAAAGAAATGGACGAATGGACTTAGTTTCTAGGACATTCCCTATGCAAAATTGGAGTAAAAAGACCCTAATGTTGAAGATGGATTAGAAGGACCAAACCTCTAAACTCACTCTTGTCCATTTTTGATTTACTTCATGGAACTTTTGATGTGTGTGCTTTTGTGTTAGGGGATCCTATGAGAGCTCAAATTGAAGAACCATTGCCATTGTTCATCCAAAGTGAAAGATACAAGATACATTGGGGATCCCTAAGGAGCTTGTTTGATTATGTTGATTGATTGAGCTATTACTTATTTTGCTTGCATATTCCAAAGGATGGGAGCTACTTGGATCATCAATATGATCTCAAGAGAGGAACTCCATTTGTGGTCTTGTTTCTTATCCCTCATCTCTTGTGTGATTAGGACTTTAGCCATTCTTCTTCTTCCCTCCACTCTAACCCAAGCCAAAACTTTTGTGCAAACATTTAACATTTCTTTTCAAACATTAGAAACCTAAGCCTTATGCTTTTGATTTTCAAACTTTCTTTTCATAACACTTATTTTAAATTGAACTTCTAAGTCAACTTTGACCATATTTTGTACATACTTTTCATTGGTAAATATAACCCATTCAAATACTTTTTTTGTGGTTTCAATGACCACTCTCTTAATCAAAATTTTCATAATCTTTAGCTATTAGGTTTGAGTTATCCTTGAGCTAGATGTAATACTCACCTATATCCTTAGTGATGGACAATGAGTCTTCCATGCTTATTATAGGGTTAACCCCTCACTAACATGTTGAAGTTATCCTCACATGGTGGATTTGTGGTCTTAGGTTGAGTTTTCTCCCTTGGATAACAAAAGACCTTAAGGCTTTTGGACCAATGAATTCACGAACTCATTTTTGAGATTTTTACCCCAAACTACGAGGTTTTGATCCTAATCTTTTTTTAAGATGGTACGTAGGCAATGGGTTTATCCATCCAAACACAAAAATGTAAATAACTTGTATATTCTCTTCTCATCTCTTCAATCATGTTTGCACAAATAAATTTTCACAAAATACCAACCTTACAACAAGTGTGAAAAGGGCTCCCTAGGAGTACCTAGGATGTTTTGGGTGCTTAAAACCTTCTCATTGCATAACCAACCCCCTTACCCCGATCTCTGACATTTTTACTAGTTTTTGATTCGATAAAACTTTTAGGTTTTTGTTCGCTTTCTAACGATTCCTTTGGAGAAATAGAAGTGCGGTGGCGACTCGACTTGTATGGTTTACCTTGGATTTAGTCAATATCTCTAATGGTAACGAATACCCCGCTACAACGAGGACAGTGAATAGTTGTGATACTGTTTGGCTGTTTATGGCTAAATAGGCTCATTTCCTTCTTATGAGACTTATTTATTCATTAGAGAAACTAGCAGAGATGTATATTGGGAGGATTGTCAGTCTGCACGATATTCCAGTAAGTATTGTATCTTACAAAGATCTGAGGCTTACATCGAGATTCTGGGAGAGTTTACAGAAGGCTTTAGGTACGATGTTGCATTTGAGTTCCGCTTATCATCCGTAGACAGATGGTCAGACGAAGAGGACTATCCAATATTTAGAAGACTTGTTTATAGCTTCTATACTAGAACAATGAGGTGCTTGGGATAACTTTTTAGCGTTGATCGAGTTTACCTACAACAACAGTTTCCATTTGAGTATTGGAATGACACTGTTTAAGGCGTTGTATGGTAGAAGGTGATGGACACCTTTGTATTGGTATGAATCAGAAGATAGTGTTGTAATTGGACCTGAGATTATCCAACAGATGACAAAAAAGATTAAAATTATTCAAGAGAACATGAGAGATTTGTAGAGTTGGCAATGTAAGAACAAATCTAGTATTTACAATTTATCTCTATGATGATAACAAAGGATGAAACAAAAATGGTACCCTAACAAAATTTATCTAAGTGTGCGGGACTTTAATCAAAGAAGTCAGGTAGACATTCATCAGATACAAATACAAGTTCTGAATTGCCACTTAGAAGATACGCAAGCAGAAGCTCTGACTCTGATTAAAGGAAGCGTACAAAGCGTAAATAAAACAAGATACATCAGACATTCTGAAGCGGAAGAACACACTCTAGGATCTGAACCTTTACACTCTGATGTAATCAATTGAAAGAAACTCTGAGGACAGTCAGCTATAAGAAACTATCTAAAGATACACTTACTAAATAGAGACTCTGATATTTGAACCTTCTGATCAGAATCTTATTTCCAAAGACTTAGCTATGAAGACTTCCACTTATGGAAAGAATCTATTTCAGAAAGAAAGTTATAGCACCCCAAAACTTCTTTAGAAAGAACGCAGAGATTAATGACATTAATCATCCATCATTGCCAGAAGATCATGTCATTCAACGGTCTTCTCCTCACTCCTATATAAAGGATGGAACGTTTCACTAAGAAGACAACTGAAACTCACGAGAATACAACACTACTTTCATATCCATTATTCATTCTCTTTCTCACACGAGTTGCTGCTCTAAAAAGTGTGAACTATTCTTTTGCTTTTACCTTGTGTAATCTCTGCTTACCTAGAAGCACTAAGCATTACTGTAATTCTATTCATTTATGATTACTCCTCAAGTGACTTGTGAAGTCTGTACACTTGAGAGGGCTAAGAGATCTTTATCCTCTTAGACAATATTTTTGTAATCTTTCAAGATTAGTGGATTAAGTCCTTATTGAAAGCGAAATCACCTTGGTCGGGTGGACTGGAGTAGCTTTGATTTTCAAGTGAACCAGTATAAAAATTAAATGTTGATATTACTTATTTTTGCAGGTGTCTATTTTCAAAAAGTTTTTATTATCGTTAAAACAGTTCAAACCCCCCTTTCTTGTTTTTCTCTACCTTCAATTGGTATCAGAGCTTCGGCTCTGTTATTGATTTTCTAATCTAACACTTAATAGTGTAGAGAGATCCAACGTGAGAAAAACATTATGGCCAACACCAATGAAAGAGACAGTTACAATGCTAAACCTCCAATCTTTGATGGATAAAAATTTGATTACTGGAAAGATAGAATCAAAAGTTTCTTTCTAGGTTATGACGATGATCTATGGGTTATAGTTACTATTGGCTACATACCTCCTGTATCTGATGCTGATATTGCTATTGCCATAAACAAGATGACAGATGATTAGAAGCGTGACTTCAAGAACCATCACAAAGCCAGAACAATAATGTTGAATGCCATTTTCTACAATGAATATGAAAAGATCACCAACAGGGAAACTGCTAAAGACATACTTGACTCCTTGAGGATGACTCACGAAGGAAATTCATAAGTCAAAGAGACAAAGGCTATGGCTCTAATTCAGAAGTACGGAGCCTTCAAGATGGAGGACGATGAAGCTATAGAGGTAATGTTTTCTAGATTTCAAACTTTAATTGCAGGACTCAAGGTTCTGGACAAAGGCTACACAATTGCAGACCATGTCAAAGAGATTGTCAAAAGTTTACCAAAGAAGTGGAGACCCATGGTCACCGCATTAAAATTATCAAAGGATTTAAACAACATAAGCCTTGAAGAACTCGTTAGCTCCCTCAGAAGTCACGAGATAAAACTTGAGGAAGATGAGCCTCAAAAGAAGAACAAATTTGTAGCCCTGAAATCCAGATCTGAGAGACATAAACCAGAAAGGAATAAAGCCCTCCAAGCTGAAGAAGAAGACAATGACGACTCTGAAAAGGAAGACTCTGACGATGAAGAAGAGTTATCCCTTTTGACTAAAAGAGTAAAACAACTCTGGAGAAAAAGGAATAACAACTTCAGAAGACCAGGACCCAAGGGAGATCGCTCAGAATCAACTTCCAGAAGTAAATCAAACAAAGAGGTAACATACTATGAATGTAAGGAAACAAGTCATTACAGAAACGAATGCCCAAAGCTTAAGAAAGAAATCCACAGAAGAGAAAGTTTCAAGAAAAACTCCTTTAAAACTAAGAAGGGACTCATGGCCACCTGGGACGACACTGAATCTGATTCCTCTGAATTAGACTCTGAAGAACAGGAAAATGTAGCATTCATGGCTACCACTTCTAGAAACTCATCAGATAGAGAATCTGATCATAAAGAGGTATTTTCTGATCTTTCTCACTCTGACCTTGAATCATGCCTTTCTGAATCTTTAAACTCATATCAGAAACTTAAACAAAAATTTAAAGCACTAAAAAAGGTCCTTGAAGGAACCATTGAAGAATGTGATAAGCTTGAGATAACAATTTAGGAATTAAAGGATGATATTCTGACTATGACAAAATAAAGAGACTCCACAAATAAACAATGTCTAAAACTTGAAGAAGCTTTATCTCAAGCCCCACAAAATTACAACACAATTATATATAAATATGAAAAAGCTTTTCAAAAGTTTCTGAAAAATGTGATAGAAAGAAGCAGAATGACTTCTATGATTTATGGAGTTAGTCAAAATAAGAAAAGAGGAATAAGATATGATTCTAGTGAAGATAAATCTTCTACAGATGACAAACCTAAATCCCCATTTTCTTATCATTACACACATGCACAAACACAACATTTTACTAATGCTAGAAAACCCAAAGTCTAAAGAAACTCTGGGAGAACTAATCACAAAGGACCCAAAATATTTTGGGTACCAAAGGATAAGATTGTTTATGTTGCAGATATCCTATGCAGCAGAGTTAAGACACCAATCACGGTACCTGGACTCTGGATGCTCGCGACACATGACGGGAAGAAAGCATATGTTCCAAAGCATGGAACTTAAAGATGTTGGCTTCGTAGGGTTCGGAGGAAATCAGAAAGGAAGAATCAGAGGCTTCGAAACTATTGGTAATGGATCTCTTCCCTCTATATCTGATGTTCTCTATGTAGAAGGATTAACGCATAACTTGTTATCAATAAGTCAATTAAGTGATAACGGTTATGATATAATCTTTAATCAAAAAACATATAAAGCAATTAATCAAAAAAATGGAACAGTTCTATTCACTGGAAAGAGGAAAAACAACATCTACAAAATAAATCTTTCAAATCTAAAAGATCAAAATGTAAAATGTTTGATGTCTGTACACGAAGAGCAATGGGTATGGCATAGGCGCTTGGGCCACATTAGCATGAGAAGACTCTCTCAGCTAAATAAACTCGAGTTAGTCAGAGGTCTACCTAAGTTGAAGTTTTCTTCAGATGCTCTTTGTGAGGCATGTTAGAAAGGAAAATTTTCTAAAACATCTTTTAAAAAGAAAAATATTGTTTCCACCTCTAAGCCTCTGGAACTTCTTCACATTGACCTTTTTGGACCTGTTAAGACAGCGTCAGTCAATGGAAAGAAGTATGGACTGGTCATTGTTGACGATTTTAGTCGTTGTACATGGGTAAAATTTCTAAAGCACAAAAGTGAGTCTCATTATGTATTCACTAGCTTCTATTCTAAAGTGCAAAACAAATTTGACTCTAAAATCATCAGAGTCAGAAGTGATCATGGTGGCGAATTCGAAAATAAGTTCTTTGAAGAACTGTTTGATTCAAATGGAATATCCCATTATTTCTCCTGCCCTAGAACTCCACAATAAAATGGCCATAACCATGATCAACGAAACAAAAGTGGTTAATCACCTTTGGGCTTAAGCAGTAAATACAGCGTGTTATATTCAGAATAGAATCTCTATAAGACCTATTATGGAGAAGACTCCCAATGAACTGTTGATCATGTTGATTCGCAAGTGCATGAATTACGTCAAAGTAATATAAAAGAATATCGATCCCACAGAGACCAATCGTCAATCTATCGATTACTATCGTTACGGTGTTTATCTAAGGCGGTGTAAAAGAGATATTGGGTTTGCAAAATAACGGTAAATAATAAATGCAGGTAAAGACAGGTTGAATGTATCTCACATCAGTTAAGTGATGTTTCGATTGTCTAAATAGAACTACTTATGAGGCAATATTTTCTACTCTTGAAAAGAATCCATTTAATAGGAACTGTCGCTTTCGCGTATTCAGAATCGAGTTTACCCTTAAATTAAGGCCTCTTATTGTCACTTATAAAAGGTGCGCAGAACGCTAAAGTAGTAAACTTTTTTTAAAGAAATAAGACTCGTAAACTTAGTTGAAAAGTGATTTTGATTTGTAAAGTTTACCCAAGGAGTTTCCTGATTTTAAATCCATCGACGCGTCCGAAAATAGTTTCAAAAATAGTTTTTCTTTAGAGTGATGAAAATTCCTAGTTATTAAGCCAGGGTGCTTTCGCACTCCTCGAATAATTAAAACTAACCAAGTTTGTTTTAGAAAACTCAAGTTAAAAATCAAAACAGCCTTTAAAGTATTTCTACAGATTCAATATGTGAAACATTACTTTAACCGCGATCCTTACATTCTAACCTTTAAAAGATTTAGCCAGACATGGTAACACAAACAAACACAACGGTGTTAATCATGATGAAAAGTTTATTTTAGAATGTGAGGCGTGGAGAGCGAGTAAAGTGCGTAAAATAAATAAAGTAAAGCAAGTGCGGAAAATAAATAAAGTAAAGCGAGTGCGGAAAATAAATAAAGTAAAGCGAGTGCAGGAAATAAATAAAGTAAAGCGAGTGTAGAAAATAAATAAAGTAAAGCGAGTGCGGAAAATAAATAAAGTAAAGCGATGCGGGAAATAAATAAAGTAAAGCGAGTGCGGAAAATAAATAAAGTAAAAGCGATGCGGGAAATAAATAAAGTAAAGCGATAAATAAGAACCTGCTCCAAATGGAGGGCTTTAAATCTGGTACAAAAATAAACCTCAGACTCCTGAAGCTAAAGACGACAGCAACTCGAAGTGACCAAACTCAATCTCACTAAGGTGCGATAACCCCCCGATGTGACGGATTATCGCTATTACAAATGATAAATATATGCTTAGTGTTGTAAAACTAAGTTGGATGATTAGAAAATGAAATGGAACAAACTATTTATAGAGGATTTCAGCAGCTTGCAAAGACCATGGTGCCCTCCAACTTCTCCTTAGTGGGAACGTGATTTCCAAAGGTGGTGCCCGCCATCCCTTCATGGCGCCTGCCATGTGTGTAAATGGGGTGGATCATTGGAACGTGGTGGTTACCTCCTAGTTGAGGGCTGATGACTCATGGCTTCTCCCATAGTGGCCGCCATGTGTGTAATTTCGCCGAAAAACCCTAATTTTAGGTCTTTTTGCTTCGTTTCTTCCAAAAGAGTCTGAAAGTGCTAAATATCTGAAAACAAGAGAAAAGAGAGCATAATACAAACAAAATGATAATAAAGTCCTAATAAACATGTGAAATCCGAGTCAAAAACACGGTGTAATTCAGTGTGATCAATTGTGCAAGGGAAGAAAACCCAACATTTCTTACTTCCATCTATTTGGATGCTCATGTTTTATTCTTAATACTAAAGAACATCTGAACAAGTTTGATTCCAAAGCAACAAAAGGTATTATGTTAGGATACTCAGAACGCTCTAAAGGCTACAGAGTATACAACACAAAAACCAAAATTATGGAAGAATCAATACATGTTAGATTTGATGATAAGCTTGACCCTGAAAAGTCAAAGCAAGTTGAAAAACTTGCAGATTTGGAGATAACTCTTGCAAGTTCTGACGAAAAGACGAAAAACATCAGAAGAAGCTGAGAAACAAAGTCCAGAAGCAATTGAAATCTCAACTATCCATAAAAGATCAAGAAATCTCCCAAACATCTCTGAAGAATTGATTCTGGGAAACAAGGATGAACCTGTCAGAACAAGGTCAACATTCAAAGTATCTGAAGAAACTCCTCTGGGATTAGTATCTCTGATTGAGCCTATTTCCTATGATGAGGCACTTCAAGACAATGACTAGGTTTTGGTAATGAAAGAAGAACTAGATCAATTCTCAAAGAATGACGTCTGGGATCTTGTCCCAAAGCCTAAAGGAACTCATATTATTGGAACACGATGGGTATTCATAAACAAATTGAACGAAAAGGGAGAAGTAGTCAGAAACAAAGCACGACAGATGGCACAAGGTTACAATCAACAAAAAGGCATTGACTACAACGAAACCTTTGCTCCAGTCGCCAGGTTAGAATCCATTCGTTTACTTTTTTCATTCGCTATAAATCACTCCATTAAATTATATCAGATGGACGTCAAGAGAGCATTTCTAAATGGTTATATATCAGAAGAAGTGTATGTTCATAAAACCCCGGATTTTGAAAACTCTAAATGTCCAAAACATGTTTTTAAACTGAAAAAATCATTGTATGGTCTAAAGCAAGCTCCTAGAGCTTGGTATGAAAGACTAAGCAACTTTCTTCTGGAACATGACTTTATTAGAGGAAAGGTTGACTCTATACTATTCTGTAAAACATTAGAAATGATGTCATGATATGTCAGATATATGTTGATGATATAATTTTTGGTTCAGCTAACCCCTCTATTTGTCAAGAATTCTCTGAGCTAATGCAGGCAGAATTTGAAATGAGTTTGATGCAAGAACTAAAGTTCTTTATGGGAATTAAAATCAATCAAGCTTCAAAAGTTGCATATGTATATCAAAGTAAATACATAAAATACATTCTGAAGAAATTCGAAATGGAAGAATGCAAACCAGCAAAGACATCCATGCATCTAACTTGCATTATGGAGAAAGAAGTTAGTTAAAAGGTTTGTCAGAAGCTCAATCGTGGTATGATAGGCTCTCTCCTCTATCTGACGGCTACCCATCCTGACATTCTTTTTAGTGTATGTCTCTGTTCCAGATTCCAATCAGATCCAAGGGAATCTAATTTAATAGTTATTAAAAGAGTCCTAAGGTATCTGAAAGGAACTCCTAACCTTGGCTTGATGTATGAGAAAACATCAGAGTATGGGCTTTCTGGATATTATAATGCAGATTATGCAGAGGACAAAATGGAACGTAAAAGCACATATGGGAACTGACAGTTCTTAGGAAACAAACTCATATCTTGGGCCAGCAAAAGACAGTCAACCATCGCTCTGTCTACTGCAGAAGTAGAATATATATCAGCTTCACTATGCACTACTCAGATGCTCTGGATGAAAAATCAACTAGAATACCTTCTGATATTTAAGAGTAACGTTCCTATCTTCTGTGATAATATTGTTGCCATATGTTTAAGTAAGAACCCTATCTTGTACTCTAGAGCTAAGCACATAAAAATAAAACATCATTTTATCAAAAACTATGTTCAGAAAGGGGTAATATCTTTAAAATTTATTGATACAGACCATCAATGGGCTAATATCTTCACTAAACCCCTCGCTGAAGATAAATTCTCATTTATTCTGAAACATTAAAAATTGAAATTTGTCCAGAATACACCTAATGTGCTTCTCTGAAATAGCAAAATAAGGCTCTGAAATAACATCTGGCATATGGATCTGACTCTGATACTTCTACCAGTTAGGAGTCATCTGAATCAGAAATCCTCAGGATCCAATCTCTTGGTATTCTTGAAGATCAGATAGATCAACACGTGGGGTATCTTGTGTCTGACCTTGGATCTTCTAGACAACTGTCTAGCAGAAATCAAGAGACATACCCATAAGATCTCCTCGAGCAGTGTGTTGATTTACGGATTAGACTTCCATCATGAGTTGTAATCATGTCTCTCCTAGCGTGTCAAATCGTTTAATGTGCCATCATTTATTTTCTAACTTCTCAACTGCTCCTAATGCTGTCGTTTTACATGCCCTCTATGTGTATTTATATGTTTCACAATTCACAATTTCACACTTTACACTCACAGCCTACACAAACCCCCTTCTCTCTCAAGTTCATCAAGTTCATCATCTTCATCAAGTTCATCTACTTCCTCATGGATTCCCAGCAACAATACGTCTACAACTACTCTCAACAAATGGAATTAACGGAATAAACTCCCATTTCTTCTCAGCAAACAACGGTTACAACCAGTGTTGTCTCTACCCATATTTACAAATAACCACATATTATGGACCGTGAACCTCATATCCATCTTGCCACTCCATTTCACAAGCTTGAAGTCATGTGTGAATCTTTGGTGGACTTTGACAACATGAAGCGTAATGGAATAGATCTCACTGAGGAACTTAAAATGCAAGGGTGGGAAAATTATTTCCAAGGGCTCTATGGTCCTGTCTATACCTATCTGATAAAAGAGTTATGGCGGTAAAGATTGTCATCACTGAGAAGTCCATCGCCTCCCTTCTGAATATGGAGGAGACAGGAGGAAGAAGGATCTACAATATCAACCCTAGGGCAAAGTACTTGTCCCAAGAAAATTTCCCTAACTATTTTTCAACAGAACGCTGAAGGCAACTCCTCCAAGAAGAAGGAACTTCACCAGAACCTCTGAGTCTGGCTGAAGATCATTATGGGTACCATCATCATCGCCCAGCCTCAAACTCTTCTGACTACATCAACACGGATCAGAAGTGCATACTCTACTGCCTTCACAAAGGGCTAAAGCTGAACCTGCCAATAATGCTCTTCAAATACCTCAGAGACTCTGTCAAAGACACCAGAAATAACATGAAGCCCATAACCTACATCCCTTTGAGAAGACTTATATATATGACATTTTGATCGAGAGTGGGCTGGTGGATCACCTGATCCATCACAATCTGATGGAGGATGTCACAATTGACATTGGAAGGCCTCTGAACGCTCGCAATCTGAAGAGCATGGGGGTGATTGAGCAAATCAGGGTGAAACCCTCATTGGATACCTTCTGGGAAGCACTCAAGGATCAGAGGAAGATTCCCAACTGCCTCTACCTCTTCTCCAAGATTGATCCTCCAGAGGTTGTGGCACATTATCTACAGGATCTCGCAAGCCAAGGTGTTGACATCTCAGAGTTCTCTGTGGACTGGCTGCCTGAGCGTCCACCCAACTTCATGAAGATAAAACGAGAAACTTTTGGGAAGTCGAAGAAGGCAAAGAAAGAAAAACTGGGGGAAACTTCTGCGTCAAGACCTCCGGTCCCTCTGATTGAATCACCAAGTAAGTCTATGCCTCCTCCTTCTCACTCTGTCAATTTAAAGCAAATTTCTTCTTCTCTTCCCCAAACCAGACCCATATACACCCACTCTGAAACCCCACCCTCTACCTCTAAACCCTCTGATACTCCAACCTCTAATCCACCATCACCGCCACTTCAAAAAGTTAACCTCTCCACCACAACCTTACCAGTATTTGAAGCTGAAATGCTTAACGAATCTATCTCACTAACATCTTCTACACCTTCATCTCTACCCTACTACATTCTATCATCTGACTCAGAACCCTCTGACCCTCAATCCCCACACTAGCTCAGCTTCAGGAACGTGCTCTTGCCTCACAATAACAACCTTCACCAGAAGCTAACACTCCACCCCCTGAACAACCAAATCTACCATCTGAACAACCACAAACACCACCTTTTGAACAACCATAAACACCACCATCTGAACAACCCACACCACCACCTTCTGAAACCCCCATCATACCACCCTCTGAAAACATTATCATCCCTACCTCTCAAACTCCCGGTGACACCACTCAAACATCACCAATATCCCCATCCCCCAACCTGAACCAGAACCAGAACATACCTTCCCCACCTTAGAAGAAGCAATCTCTTTATTTGTTAAGTCTTCAGTGGAGAAGATCAAATCTCTATCTGTAAACTCTAGTATTAGTGATGATCCCTCTGCAATGAGGATTCACTAGAATAGAGTGATCAGATGGATGACCTCTGAAGCCTTCAAACTGAAAGGCCTCTCTGAACAAGTCCACAGTGAATTTATCAGAGACGTTGGAGAAAGGATGTAGGCACGATTGGTTAGAGAGACCGAGGAAAAGTCCAGAAGTAAAGCAGAAGAGAAAGATCGCCTGGAAGAAGAGAAACGGACTAGAGAAGCTGCAGAGAAGGATGTTGTTGCTGCTGAAGCTGAGGCAAAAGCAAAAGCTGACGCTGAAGAAGAAGTACACATAGCTGCGGAAGAAGCTGTATAGGTGAAGGATGATGCTCTGACTCAGGGGGAGCAATCAAACTCTAGCTTCGCTCCTCTGGTCCTGAAGACTTTGGAAGAGCTGCAGAAGGAGCAACAGATAGTGCAAGCAAGATTGGATCATGTAAGACCCCAATTTTGACCCTAAGATCTCTCATGGCATCATAACATTGAATTTGCATAGCCTTAAGGATCATGAGCATCTTGGTTCTCTTTGCCTTTGGGTGGGACTCCTTGTGATTGGTTTGAGATCACCAAGCATGCTTGAATTATACATCATTGTTTCTCTTACTTTTGTTTACTAAAAATAATAAAAATAATAAAAATAATAAATAAATAAATAAATAAATAAAATATAACAAAAAAAAAATTGGACTTGGGCCTCTCTCATTTGAGCCCACAGATCCATAAAAACCAGGTTATAAATTCAGAGTTTCAGTGAAACAAAAAGATTCTATTCCTATTACCCTGGCAGGAAAAAGAAAGTGAGAGAAGAGCTAACAGAGTTCAGAGCAACCTCCAGAGGCTGAAGGGAACTCATCGGCAAAGAACCAATTCCCTCTCATATAAACCCTCAGATTGCTCTGCAAACCCAACGGTGCAATTCAATTTCATTCGATCTCTCCAATCAGGTTTGCCCTATATCCATCATCTTTATGCCTTCAATTTGAATTTTCTGAATATATGAGGTATTATGGGTGAATTTGATACCCTTTTGATGCATGTGTTTGACAGGAGGTTTAAGCCTCCTACCCTTGGTTGCTTTTTGTGAGCTTTTTTGTGAATTTTAATGGCATGATTCATGTGGTTACATTTTGATTTGGGGGCAACTCTTGATTACCCTATCTTGTTTCTCTAACCTGTTTGTTGAGTTTTTTTTGTGAGGGCTCACATGACTCTTGCAGAGATGGCCTGGTGTTCCACTTTATTTGTGGGATACCACCTGGAGGTTTATTCCGATTACCTGTGCTTAATGGCTTGAGATATTTGTTTGTGACTGCTTATTCCAAAGGATGGGAGCTACTTGGATCTTCAATATGATCTCAAGAGGGGAACTCGTAATGTGGTTTTATTTTCTTTTCCCTTATCTCTTGTATGTTTAGGAATTTAACCCTTCTTCTTTTTTTTTCTCCCCATTCTAACCCAAGCCAAAGCTTTTTGTGCAAACAATAACTTTTGTTTTCAACATTAGAAACCTAAGCCTTATGCTTTTGATTTTCAAACTTATTTTTCATAACACTTATTTTGAATATAACCTTTTAATCCACTTTAACCATATTTTTGTAAATACTTTTAATTGGTAAATATAACCCATTCAAATACTTTTTGTGGTTTCAATGGCCACCTTCTTAATCAAACCTTTTTTTTTATAACCATTAGCTATTAGGCTTGAGTTATCCTTGAGGTAGATATAATACTCACCTTTATCCTTAGTGATGGACAATGAGTCTTCCATGCTTATTATAGGGTTAACCCCTCACTAGCATGTTGAAGCTATCCTCACATGGTGAATTTGTGGTTTTAGGTTGAGTTTTCTCCCTTTGATAACAAAAGACCTTAAGGTTTTTGGACCAATCAATTCACCAACTTTTTTTTGAATTTTTTTACCCCGAACTACGTGGTTTTGATCCTAATCTTTTTTTAAGATGGTACGTAGGCAATGGGTTCATCCATTCAAACACAAAATGTAAATAAACTTGTATATTCTCTTCTCATCTCTTCAATCATGTTTGCACAAATAAATTTTCACAAAAAAAAAACAACAACCTTACAACAAGTGTGAAAAGGGCTCCCTAGGAGTACCTAGGATGCTTTGGGTGCCTAACACCTTCCCATTACATAACCAACCCCCTTACCCAGATCTCTGACATTTTTACTAGTTTTTGATTCGATAAAACTTTTAGGTTTTTGTTCGCTTTCTAACCATTCCTTTGGATAAATAGAAGTGCGGTGGCGACTCGACTTTGTATGCTTTACCTTGGATTTAGTCAATATCTCCAATGGTAACGAATACACCGCTACAGAAAAGTGGCGACTCTGCTGGGGAATATCATTTGCCTAGTGGGTTTTGCCTACTTTTCATATTTGTTGTATTGTATTGTATATTTTTTTTTGTGACATATTTTTGTGCAATTTGGGATTACTGTATTGTATGTAATGGTTGAATTGTTTGAATATTAATTCCTTGTATGCTTGGTGATCTTTGTGAGATGAGTTCTATACCCGAACCCGAGTGCACTTAGGATAGGAGAATGACATAGTCTTGTCGACTTGTGTGGAGTTATTCCTTAGCAAGTTGACTTGCAAGTCCATTCACTTGGTGGAGGTCATGTTGGGATCAATAATGTCACACAAGTAAGTTGTGGTTAGACATTACTCTTTCCAATATGGACCTTAGAAGCCAAGGACCTTAGTTTACCAAACCCATCTTTACCTATGCTTAGGATGTAGTGCGAAGGTCGTTCAAGTGTAAGATTTGATACGATTGTTACGCGATACTACACTCATAAGAGTCTCTCTTGAGAATATTTTTGGAATACGAGTAGTCGTTTCTCCAATAATATCCGAAAGATGGGATGATGACTATGGGAACCTCTTGTAGAACATGTTTGGCAGGTTTAAACCTAGTACACTCCCTTTGGGTGGTTCTTAACCTAAACTCAATGCTCGTTACTTACAACAAACCCTTTATTCATGGTTGATCCGTTCAGGTATCCTTAATATCAATGGAACTTGGGTGTTGATAAGGTGTAAACCATAATCCACCAAAATGGATGGTTGATATTAAGGATAATATGATCCATCCCATGACCTTTGTTTGGTGTGCTTTGCTTGATCCTTGAGTGTGATTGTTGCATTCATGCATTCATGCACCCATTTGCATTCATGTCATCAATAAATAAGAAAATTTTCAAGGAACTTAAGGGGTTTATTTGCAAAATTTTCAGACATGGAAAGACAAAGAAGGAATACAAAGAAATACTGTTTCAGACAGCCAGACTTGAAAGAGTTAAGGAATTTGACATCTTATGTATTAGATCCCTTGGGTTTCAACGCTCGTCTCGGGAAGCTTCTTCCTCTTCTGACAACTTAGGTGGATGAAGGATTGATGTGTGTATTGGTGCAGTTTTATGATCCCTTGTACCGTTGCTTCACGTTTCCGGATTTCCAGCTTTTGCCTACCCTCGAGGAGTATGCTTATCTTGTGGGTATACCTGTTCTGGATCAGTTGCCGTTCAGTGGCTTGGAAATGGTTCCTACTTCTCAAGAGATAGCAGACATGTTACACATAAATGAATCTCTGGTTGATGCTCATATGACTACCAAAGGTGGAATTCAAGGTCTCCCTTCTGAGTTCCTCATTGCTCAAGCTACTATATATGGGAAGGCCATGAGTGAGGATGCCTTTGAATCCATATTTGTACTTCTCATCTATGGATTGGTATTATTCCCCAACATCGACAAGTTTGTGGATGTGAACGCTATTAGGATTTTCTCTACTCTTAATCCCGTTCCGACTCTGTTGGGCGATACCTATTTCTCTTTGCATATGAGGAATGCAAAGGGTGGTGGCGTTATTGTGTGTTGTTTGCCTCTGTTGTATAAGTGGTTTATTTCTCACTTACCGCAGACGGTCGCCTTCAAGGAGAATAAGGGATGTCTACGGTGGTCCACGAGACTCATGTCTCTCACTAATGATGATATCTCTTGGTATAATCGTGTGTATGATGGTGTGCAAATTATTGACTCTTGTGGCGAATTCTCCAATGTACCTCTTCTTGGTACATGTGGGGGGATTAACTACAATCCTATTTTGGCACGTCGGCAGCTTGGGTTCCCCTTAAAGGATAAACCCAATAACATTCTGTTAGAGGGTGTATTCTTTCAGGATGGTAAAGATCCCCAAGGCTTGAAAGCTAAGATGGTCCGCGCTTGGCGCAAGATTCATAGGAAAGGAATGAAAGAGTTGGGTCCTAAGAATTGCATCGCTTTGGAGCCTTACACTGTTTGGGTTAGGAAGAGGGCGTCTGAGTATCTCATGCCTTACGAGTATCCGAGACCTACACCTATGATTATGGCTGGGCCTTCAACCCTCCCTAATCAAGGAGCAGAGGAGTTGAGAGACGAAGACCGTTCACGTGCCTGGATCCGTGAACGTGAAGAGTTGCTTCAGCAGATTAAGGAGAAGGATGCGTTGATTGAGTTTCTTGAGCATCGGGTTATTGATGACCCTGATGGTGTATGGACTTCTCTACTTCCTCACTCTTCTAGGTTCTGGAAGAGGAGGTATGATCGACTCGCCAAAGAGAAGGCCGATATGGAGGCAGCCTATGAGAGGGAGGTGAAGAGGCTTCGCGCATCTTATCTTCCTGTGTCCCGAGCTTTAGATGATTGTTTCTAGGGATCCATAGGATGATTATTCTCCTTTTCTCTTGTATATGATTGACGATGCTGCACCTCTTTTCCCTGATATTATTTGATGAGATATTTCCATATGTGAGAAAATGCTTAATATTTCAAGAATTTGGAAATAAAACTCTAAAGTTCCTTTGAAATAAAAAAACAAATCATATGCACAAGCATTGCATGCATCATA
Organism: Lathyrus oleraceus; assembly: GCF_024323335.1. NCBI lineage: Eukaryota > Viridiplantae > Streptophyta > Magnoliopsida > Fabales > Fabaceae > Lathyrus > Lathyrus oleraceus. Next base: position 123,440,044 of record NC_066580.1, read on the forward strand.
TGCATAAACAGGTTTTGTTTCCGGTCCCTTGCCCTGTGGTCTAACTCGGTGTCCTTCATTTATTTTGAAGACAAGCTGACTCACCGGTACTACACTAGAGCCAACTCTGCAAGACTGATGGATCATCTAGAACAAGAGAACCGCGAGCTGAAAGAGGAAGTGGCCAGATTGACTGCCCTAATGGAGTCACTCATGGCTACCCAGAGTCAGTCTTCTCCGACACCTTCAACTCCTCCCCAGAGGACAGTTATCTCCGAGATTGTCTCCTCTACTGTGCCCGCTGCCAGTACTCACTTTGTTCCAACAGCTATGCCAATCGGGTTCCCGTGGGGGACGCCTCCCAATTTCATGCCTGAGGGTCTTGTTCCAGCCTTTGCTTCTATGTCGGCATCTAGCCCGGTCCTTGCCGTTCCTCCTCCTGTCGTGCATACTTTGCTCGGGGTAGATGACACCATCTATCATTCTGAGCCGTCTGAGTGTCCAGATGTTTATGAGAAGATGGATGCTATGAAAGATCAATTTCTTGAGCTTCGCAAGGAATTGAAAACTCTCATGGGAAGGATCTTTTCGGCAAGTCTGCTGCCGAACTCTGCTTGGTTCCAAATGTGAAGATCCCTGTGAAATTCAAGGTCCCTGACTTTGAAAAGTACAAACGAAATACTTGTCCTCTCAGCCACCTGATCACGTATGCCAGGAAGATGTCAACTCAAACCGATAATGACCAACTACTCATCCACTACTTTCAGGACAGTCTATCTGGTGCCGCTTTGCGTTGGTACATGGGTTTAGACAGCGCGAACATCCGATCCTTCAATGATCTCGGCGAAGCCTTCATCAAGCAATACAAGTACAACGTGGATATGGCTCCCGATAGAGATCAATTGAGAGCCATGTCCCATAAGGATAAAGAAACATTTAAGGAGTACGCCCAGAGGTGGCAGCACAGATCGTGCCTCCGCTAGAAGAGAAAGAGATGACTAAGATCTTTTTGAAGACTTTAAGTTCTTTTTATTATGAGTGGATGATTGCTAGCGCTCCTTCTGACTTCACCGAGATGGTAAATATGGGGATGCGTCTAGAAGAAGGGGTCCGTGAAGGACGGTTAACCAGAGAAGAAGGCTCTTCCGCCAAACGGTATGGGACGTTCGCAAAGAAGAAAGATGGAGAGGCACATGTTGTGACCTCCCATGAGAAACCAAGAAGACCCTCTGTGAGGAGGAAGACTGTGCGTCCCATCGGTAACCAGCACCAGGTGGCTCATATAACACCTGTTTTCAGAGACAATCAACAATATCAGCAACAACAGCTCCGCCCGCAACAGCAGGCCTACCAGCCTCGAAACAGTAATCAGACCAATACAAGTTACGAGAGGAAAAGGGTCACCTTCGATCCTATTCCTATGACGTACGCAGAGTTATACCCTCTTTGATAGAGAGGAAGCTGATTACTCCGAGAGACCCACCGGCTATACCTGCTAACCCCCAATGGTGGTATAAGCCCGAGTTACATTGTGTTTACCATTCTGGTGCTCCCGGCCACGACGTGGAGAATTGTTACCCTTTGAAGACCAATGTTCAGGACCTTATGAGGTGTGGAATTCTGTGTTTTGAGGACGTAGGTCCTAATGTGAAGAAGAACCCATTGCCCGAGCATGGGAAATCTGTTAACATGGTCCAAGGGTGCCCTGGCAAATACAAAGTCAAGTATGTCAGTCATATTCGACAATATCTGGTCCAGATGCATCGTTTGCTATGTGACTACAGTCATCACGAGCATGACCATGATAGATGCCGAGTCTGTTCTGTTAACCGATTGGGTTGTTGCCAGGTGCGCAAGGATGTTCAGGAAATGCTGGACGAAGGAGTCATTGAGATCCTTCAAAACAGGAGTGTTGATGAAAATGAGCCTGAGGTCAATGTGATCTCCCCAGTGTTCCGGATACCCGAGCCTGTTATCATCAAGTACAATGGTAGCAAGCAGAAGGCTTCTCCCGCTCTGATCATTAAGCCTGCTGGTCCTATGCCTTACTCTTCTGAAAAAGCAGTTCCATATCGCTACAACGCTGTAGCAGTAGAGAATGGGAAAGAGGTGTCCTTGCCCTCTTCTTCTGTTGTGAATATTGTCTATGTTAACGGTTTGACCCGTAGTGGCCGTATGTCTTCAGCGCCGTTGAAGCCTCAAATTAATGCTGATTTTGTTGAACGCCCGATTGGGAACGCTGTGAATTCTCCGAATCCGGCACTTGCTGTTAAGCCCTCCTCCATACTGAAAACTCCTACTTCTGTTGGCCCGAGTGGCAATGTGAAAGAAGATTGTGACGAGATGTTGAGGCTCATCAAGAATGTCGTAGACCAACTTCTACAAACGCCATCCAAAATATTTGTGTTATCCTTACTCTTAAATTCAGAACCACATCGAGAGGCTTTGCAGAAGGTGTTGGATGTGGCATATGTGGATCACGATGTCACTTTGGAGCAATTCGATAGCATTGTTGCAAATATTACTGCTTGTAACAACCTGAGCTTTTGTGACTTTGATCTCCCTGAGGAGGGAAGAGACCACAACTTGGATTTACACATATCTATGAATTGTAGAGACGACGCCATGTCCAATGTACTGGTGGACACTGGGTCATCATTGAACGTATTGCCAAAGTCCACTCTCTCAAAGCTATCATATCAAGGATCTCCCATGAGGCAGAGTGGAGTAGTTGTGAAGGCTTTCGATGGGTCTCGCAAAACTGTGATTGGGGAAGTTGATCTCCCAATCAAGATCGGACCAAGTGATTTTCAGATTACCTTCCAGGTTATGGACATTCACCCATCGTATAGTTGTCTCTTAGGCAGACCATGGATTCACGAGGCAGGCACCGTGACGTGCACCCTACACCAGAAATTGAAATTCGTGAAAAATAAGAAACTAGTGGTGGTAGGGGGAGAAAGGGCTCTCCTGGTTAGCCATTTGTCTTCCTTCTCTTATATAGATGTTGAGGTTGAAATTGGAACTCCTTTCCAAGCTTTATCTATAGTTGAGCCTATTGAGAAGAGAACCCCTTCTTTTGCTTCCTACAAAGATGCAAAGTTGGCCATTGAGCATGGTGCAACCACTGGTTTAGGAAAAATGATTGAGTTAGAAGACAACGAGTCCCGGGCTGGCATAGGATTTTCTTCTGGTACTTTAACCAAGCAAGGGTTATTCAAGAGTGGAGGTTTCATCCACACTGGTCTAGATGAGGAGGCTGCTGCCGTTTTAGAAGAAGATACAAAGGATTCTGGCAACTTCATCATCCCTGGTGGGGTCTGCAACAATTGGGTCGCTGTGGATATTCCAACAGTTGTCCATAAGTCAATGTAATAATCACTTTGTTTAAAAACCCTTCTCCCATGCCAAAAGGAGGAGTGATAACATTGTTGGCGCATAAAAACAATGATATTTTCATTCAATAAATTCATGTTAAATGTTTGTTTTTCCGATTATTTTCCCTTTGCATGAAATTGGCGATCACATAAAACCCTAAAAAATGGAATAAAATCGATCTTTTTCATATGCATAATTATTTGCCTTGTTTGAATTCTAAATCTTTTCATATCCAAAATCATTATGCAGGTTGATTTCTAAACCCATTGAACATAATGACCCAACACCATCTCCCAATTTTGAATTCCCTGTATTTGAGGCAGAGGAAGATGATGTTGAAGAGATTCTTGACGAGATTACCCGTCTACTTGAGCATGAAGAGAAGATCATTCAGCCGCATCTTGAGAATCTGGAAACAGTTAACTTGGGGTCTGAAGATTGTGTGCGAGAGGTAAAGATTAGGGCACTTCTGGAAGAATCTGTTAAGAAGGGGTTGATTAAGTTGCCACGAGAATATGTCGACGTCTTTGCCTGGTCATATGAAGACATGCCTGGTCTAGATACTGATATTGTGCAACATTTCCTACCTTTAAAGCCTGAGTGCGTGTCTGTGAAGCAGAAGCTCAGAAGAACTCATCCTGATATGGCAGTGAAGATCAAAGAGGAAGTACAGAAGAAAATTGGTGCGGGGTTCCTGGTGACTTCTATATATCCTCAATGGGTGGCCAATATTGTGCCCGTGCCTAAGAAATATGGAAAAGTCCGGATGTGTGTGGACTATAGAGACTTGAATAAAGCTAGTCCGAAAGATGATTTCCCTCTACCACATATTGATATGTTGGTAGATAATACAGCTAAATTCAAAGTCTTCTCATTTATAGAATGACCTTAAATAGGGGCATATGTAAGACCCCAATTTTGACCCTAAGATCCCTCATGGCATCATAACATTGCATTTGCATAGCCTTAAGGATCATGAGCATCTTGGTTCCCTTTGCCTTTGGGTGGGACTCCTTGTGATTGGTTTGAGATCACCAAGCATGCTTGAATTATACATCATTGTTTCTCTTACTTTTGTTTACTAAAAATAATAAAAATAATAAAAATAATAAATAAATAAATAAAATATAACAAAAAAAAATTTTGGACTTGGGCCTCTCTCATTTGAGCCCACAGATCCATAAAAACCAGGTTATAAATTCAGAGTTTCAGTGAAACAAAAAGATTCTATTCCTATTACCCTGGCAGGAAAAAGAAAGTGAGAGAAGAGCTAACAGAGTTCAGAGCAACCTCCATAGGCTGAAGGGAACTCATCGGCAAAGAACCAATTCCCTCTCATATAAACCCTCAAATTGCTCTGCAAACCCAACAGTGCAATTCAATTTCATTCGATCTCTCCAATCAGGTTTGCCCTATATCCATCATCTTTATGCCTTCAATTTGAATTTTCTGAATATATGAGGTATTATGGGTGAATTTGATACCCTTTTGATGCATGTGTTTGACAGGAGGTTTAGGCCTCCTACCCTTGGTTGCTTTTTGTGAGCTTTTTTGTGAATTTTAATGGCATGATTCATGTGGTTACATTTTGATTTGGGGGCAACTCTTGATTACCCTATCTTGTTTCTCTAACCTGTTTGTTGAGGTTTTTTTTGTGAGGGCTCACATGACTCTTGCAGAGATGGCCTGGTGTTCCACTTTATTTGTGGGATACCACCTGGAGGTTTATTCCGATTACCTGTGCTTAATGGCTTGAGATATTTGTTTGTGACTGCTTATTCCAAAAGATGGGAGCTACTTGGATCATCAATATGATCTCAAGAGGGGAACTCCTAGTGTGGTTTTATTTTCTTTTCCCTTATCTCTTGTATGTTTAGGAATTTAACCCTTCTTCTTCTTCTTTTTTTCTCCCCATTCTAACCCAAGCCAAAACTTTTTATGCAAACAATAACTTTTGTTTTCAACATTAGAAACCTAAGCCTTATGCTTTTGATTTTCAAACTTATTTTTCATAACACTTATTTTGAATATAACCTTTTAATCCACTTTAACCATATTTTTGTAAATACTTTTAATTGGTAAATATAACCCATTCAAATACTTTTTGTGGTTTCAATGGCCACCTTCTTAATCAAACCTTTTTTTTTATAACCATTAGCTATTAGGCTTGAGTTATCCTTGAGGTAGATATAATACTCACCTTTATCCTTAGTGATGGACAATGAGTCTTCCATGCTTATTATAGGGTTAACCCCTCACTAGCATGTTGAAGCTATCCTCACATGGTGGATTTGTGGTTTTAGGTTGAGTTTTCTCCCTTTGATAACAAAAGACCTTAAGGTTTTTGGACCAATCAATTCACCAACTTTTTTTTGAATTTTTTTACCCCGAACTACGAGGTTTTGATCCTAATCTTTTTTTAAGATGGTACGTAGGCAATGGGTTCATCCATTCAAACACAAAATGTAAATAAACTTGTATATTCTCTTCTCATCTCTTCAATCATGTTTGCACAAATAAATTTTCACAAAAAAAAACAACAACCTTACAACAAGTGTGAAAAGGGCTCCCTAGGAGTACCTAGGATGCTTTGGGTGCCTAACACCTTCCCATTGCATAACCAACCCCCTTACCCAGATCTCTAACATTTTTACTAGTTTTTGATTCGATAAAACTTTTAGGTTTTTGTTCGCTTTCTAACCATTCCTTTGGATAAATAGAAGTGCGGTGGCGACTCGACTTTGTATGCTTTACCTTGGATTTAGTCAATATCTCCAATGGTAACGAATACACCGCTACAGATCACCAGGACTCCATCAACAACAATATCCAGAACATGCTGACCCAGCTACTCCAAAGGATGCCTCCACCTCCAAACCTTAGGCACTTAGGCTTCTCTTGTTGTTTTTGCTTATGTTTTCTGCTATTTTTTAAGTTTGCTTTCTGAATTGCTGCTTTCCTGTACCTATATTTATCATATATGAACTTTTTTTTTCCCTATTTTTTGCTATGTCTGTTTTAGTCTGACAAAAAGGGGGAGAATAAAAACAGCTCTGATGAAAATATATCTAAGCCTCTTAATGCATTGCGCACATTAATATCTTATGAAAACTAAGTTATGCAGGATAACAACTAAGGTATAAACTAGCTGCCACACAAGGAAAATCTGGTAAGAACTTCTGAGAAATCTTATGATCCATCTCAGGGGGAGTCACCTCTCATCTGGATCTGAGATAGTATTTTCTATTCTTGCTGATAGTATCATTGTTTCATCATCACTCTGAAATTTTTGTCATCATCAAAAAGGGGGAGATTGTAAGAACAAATTTAGTATCTACAATTTATCTCTAAGATTTTGATGATAATAAAGGATGAAACAAAAATGGTACCCTAACAAAATTTATCTAAGTGTGCAGGACTCTAATCAAAGAAGTCAGATAGACATTCATCAGATACATATACAAGTTCTGAATTGCCACTTAGAAGATATGCAAGCAGAAGCTCTGACTCTGATTAAAGGAAGCGTACAAAGCGTAAACAAAACAAGAGACATCAAACACTCTGAAGTGGAAGAACACACTCTAGGATCTGAAGCTTTACACTCTGATGTAATCAATCGGAAGAAACTCTGAAGACATTCAGTTATAAGCAACTATCTGAAGATACACTTACTGAATAGAGACTCTGATATTTGAACCTTCTGATCAGAATCTTATTTCTAAAGTCTTAGCTATAAAGGCTTCCACTTATGGAAATAATCTATTTCAGGAAGAAAGTTATAGCACCCCGAAACTGCTTTGGAAAGAACACATAGATTAATGACATTAATCATCCATCATTTCCAGAAGATCCTGTCATTCAACGGTCTTCTCATCACTCCTATATAAAGGATGAAACGTTTCACTAAGAAGACAACTGAAACACACGAGAATACAACACTACTTTCATATCCATTATTAATTCTCTTTCTCACACGAGTTGCTGCTCTAAAAAGTGTGAACTATTCTTTTGCTTTTACCTTGTGTAATCTCTGCTTACCTAGAAGCACTAAGCATTACTGTAATTCTATTCATTTGTGATTACTCCTCAAGTGACTTGTGAAGTCTGTAAACTTGAGAGGGCTAAGAGATCTTTATCCTCTTAGACGATATTTTTGTAATATTTCAAGATTAGTGGATTAAGTCCTTATTGAAGGGGAAATCACCTTGACTAGGTGGACTGGAGTAACTTTGATTTTCAAGCGAATCAGTATAAAAATTCAGTGTTGATATTACTTATATTTGCGTGTGTCTCTTTTCAAAAAAAAATTATTATCGTTAAAACAATTCAAACCCCCCATTTCTTATTTTTCTCTACCTTCAGGAAGAAGAGTTACCATGACAAGAGGAGGAAAACACTTGAGTTCCAAGAGGGTGATCATGTGTTTCTTAGAGTTACTCCAGTAACTGGTGTTGGTCGAGCTTTGAAGTCTCGAAAGCTTACTTCATATTTTATCGATATGTACCATATTATGCAGAAGATATGAGAAATGGCCTATCAGATTACTTTTCCACCTTTGCTTGCTAATCTTCATGAATGTGTTTCATGTGTTTCAGTTAAGGAGATACCTTTTGGATCTGTCTCATGTGATCCAAGTGGATGATGTACAGTTGAGAAATAATCTGAATGTTGAGGAATCACCCATGCAGATAGAGGATCAGGAAGTGAAACAATTGTATGGTAAATAGATTACCTTAGTGAAGGTATCTTGTGGGGGACCAGCTGGTGGAAACGTGACTTGGGAGCCTAAGAACTAGATGAAGGATTCATATGAGAATCTGTTTACTTAATGTAACTTTTTAGGTCAAAAATTCTTTAAGTGAAGGAGATTTGTAACACCACAGTTTTAATAAATTATTTTATTTTAATTTAATTATACTTTTTATATATTTATTTAATTATTGTGTGTGTGTGTGTATATGAATAAATGAATATGGGTGAGAGAGAGGGTGAGTGACCTTGTAGTAGGGTGTGGAGAGTAATTAGAGAAAGATAGAATAACATAGAATTATTTTATAAATTAAAATTATGTTTTGATTTTATTATTTTAAAAAATAGAAGTTGTAGAGATATTGAGGGAAGGGTTGAGATTAGATAGAAAAGTAAGGGTAAAGTAAGAATAGTCTAATGGGGAGACTAGGTTATTAGTGTAAAAAGAGAATTAGAGGGGGGAGTTAAAAAGTACGTAGAATTTTTGGGAGAAAAGAGAAAAAGGAGGCTAGGACAAGAGAAAGAGGAATATAAGACATGAGGGCATCCATTGATAGAGCTTGGAATAATTTTGTTGGAAAAATCTAAGGTAAAGGGACATAATAGCTTTCAATGGGGCTTATCCATGAGGAGTAGGGTAGATGAGTCATTAACCTCCAATAGGATATTGAGTTTTTATTTAATTCTATAAATTGGTATTGATTTAATGATATGTGACCTGATTGTTGGTGAAATTTTTGTACTTTAATTAATTATAATTTATGTTTTTACATGTTAAGATGTTTTCATCATTGTTGGGGTTTTGGAACTTTGAGAGTAAGTGTGAAAGTAGGAAAGTACATGATTTTGTTAATGTAAATTTGTAATTTTTTTTAATTTTTTGTTTTAATCATTAGATAATTGTTGTATGTCAAATTCTAAGATCAATGCTTTTTACATAATCAAAATAGGAGGTCCAGAAGGACTTCTATGGTGGAAAACGCAGAAAAATAAATTTCGAATATTTATAAGAGGATTCTGGGACTTAGCGTTGAACTCGCCGTAGAAAAAAATGAACTTAAAACTTATTTTATCTTCCGACAATTTTTGAAATAAATGCTGAACTTAAAACTTATTTTATCTTCCGACAATTTTTGTTGTAACTTTTGATCTGTAAGCCCAAATGACGAGCCGTTTGAAGCGTTGGAAAGCTAATGCTCAGAGCTACATCATAGTAGTGCTTTCTAAAATATAGGAATCATAATCATGTACCTAATGTAGTGATGTTGTATTAATTTGTATGATCGATTAATGAATCATTGTGTTAATTTGATGATGTATTGATGTTATAACGAATTAACATGATTGAATATTTGTGAATAAGAATTTGTTGAGTTATTGATGTTGCTGTATTTGTAATGATGTTTATGTTTGATTATGTTGTTATGATGTTGCATGTTCAAATATATGTATGTCATCTGATGATGGTGTTTTATAATGATGTTGTCGTGTGAATTGAGAGTGTGATGATGTCAGTATGTTTGAGGTGATATTTATGAATATTATGTTGTTGCATGTAAGAATAATAATATAATTGAGGATATTGATTAAATACTTTAGTTGCATTGAATTATATGATGTTGTGCATTTTGTGAATGTGATTGAGACGTAATCCAGAGAGGGAATAACTTGAGTTGTCTATGCATTTATGTTAGGATTAGATAGCGGTCTTAACATATTAATTTGATGATATTTTAATGCATCATAAGAGTTGTGTCAAGAGGCATGTCTTCTAGTTCAGAGAGGAGACTAGTGACTTGTCCCAAGCCCAGAGAGGATGCTTGGAGCTCAGAGACGAGGCTCATCGGTTCATAAATATTGGGACCCGGTTTCCAGAGAGAATCGAATATTGAGTTGGTACCACATGCATATGCATAGAGTTGCATAGTCGAGTTGCATTAAATAACGAGTTATATGCATAGTTGTTGAGTTGTGATTTTTTGATGAGTTTGAGTGTGATAATGTATTGTGATATAGCATGGATAAGATCATGTAGAACATGTTGTGTTTGATATCATACCTTGCAGTATATACATGTTATTATTGAATATGATTTCTCACCCTTTTGTTTGAATGTTGCCTTTACATGGGCATGATGCAGATACTCAAGAGTATAGTCGTTGTTGTGAATGCAAGCTTGTTCCTAGAGCTATTTACTTTAATGTATTTGTTTTAGCTTTAGTTATGCTCTGTTATGTAACACTAGGGAGTGATTTCTTTGTTTTAGCTTTGGTTATGCTCTGTTATGTAACACTAGGGAGCGATTTCTTTGTTTTATGTTGAGATTTCTGAGAGACAATGTATGCTCTCGTATTTCATGTTTTGGTGTGATAAGCATTTGGAGAAGATTACAAGTCGATGATTTTTAATTATGATATGAGATTTATTATCAGATTTAAATTAATGTGTTTTAATTGAGTATTTCCGCTACGATGATACCTTAAGTGAAGGTGAGCATGTGATGACATGTGTTGTATATCTATTTAAATTAAGTGTTAAATGATCAGCAAATATGTGTTTCGAGATGTGGAACATCTTATGTGTGAATGTTGTGAAAAATATCTGATTTAATTGTGATTATGCATTGGGGAAATAGGGTGTTAAATAGTTGGTATCAGAGCAGGTCGGTCCATCCGACCAAGTTGTTGTAATGATGTTTTTCCCCTGTACATGACATGTGTGTGAAACAATATTGGTGTTTATTTGTTTTTCTAAATGCTTTTGGTAGAGGAAGGATCAAAACAAGTGGGGTAGAAGTTTATACTTCTCTGAGATGTTTCAGGTGTCGAGAATTGGTTTGTCATGTCGTTGTTTGCAAGTGTCTTAGTTGTTGGATAAGTCAGTTTTGTTTTCTAAGCTTGTTGAAGATTATTTAAAGTTCATATCAACTGTTTTGACACGTCAATGTCATTTCTGAAGTTTGATGTCAGTGATGTGTTGATTGTGCTCGCTAGGCAAGTAAGAGAGCACATAAGAGATGATGCGCAATTGTTTGTGATGTTAGCCTCGTTAGAAGCCAAAGGCAAAGAAGTAGTTGGTGATCTTCCTATTGTTTGTGATTTCCCAAAATTGTTTCCGGAAGAAATCAGTGATTTATCGTCGGAGCGCAAAGTTGAGTTTGCTCTAGACTTGGTACCAGGTATGAGTCATGTGTCAATGGCTCCTTATCGAATGTCGACTTCAGAGTTGAGTGGGCTGAAGAAGCAATTAAAGGATTTTATAAAGAAGTTTATTCGTCTGAGTGTTTCGCCATGGGGTTTGCCACTGTTGTTAGTGGAGAAGAATTACGGTAGTATGAGGCTACGTATTGACTACTGACAATTGAACATAATAATTATTCATAACAAGTATCCATTTCTTAGGATTGATGACTTGATGGATCGGTTTGTAGGTGCTTGTGTGTTTAGCAGGATAGATTTGCGTTCAGGCTATCAACAGATTTGTGTGAAGCCGGAAGATATTCCGAAGACTGCTTTCAGAATGAGGAATGGTCATTATGAGTATTCAATAATGTCGTTTGGTGTGTCTAATGCGTCTGGGGTGTTCATGGAATACATGAATAGAATATTCAATCCGTAATTAGATTAATTTGTGTTTGTGTTTATCAATGACATATTGATATATTCAAAATCTGATGAAAAGCATATGGAGCATCTGAAAATTATATTCCAGACATTGAAAGAGAACCAGTTGTATGTGGAGTTGTCCAAGTGTGAGTTCTGGTTAATAGAAATGAGTTTACTTGGTCATTTGATTTCTAGTGGTGGTATAGATGTGGATCCGTCGAAGGTTGAGGTTGTATTACAGTGGGAGACTCCTAAGCCTGTCATTGAGATCCGAAGTTTTCTTGGGCTAGCTAGTTATTATCGTAGATTTATTGAAGGCTTCTCCAAGTTGGCCTTGTCATTAAATCAGCTAAATAAGAAGAGGCATGCATATGTTTCGGATGTTAAGTGTGAAGAGAGTTTTCATGAGCTTAAGAAGAGGTTGACGTCGTCTCCAGTGTTGATTTTTTTGAGTTCGATTGAATCTTTCATCATGTATTGTGATGCTTCTAAGATGGGTTTAGGATGTGCATTAATGCAAAATAGACAAGTTGTGGCTTATGAATCAAGGAAACTTAAAGTTCATGAGAATAATTATCCTACACATGATTTAGAGTTGGTTGTCATTGTGTTCACACTTAAGATTTGGAGACATTATTAGTTTGGCTCTAGATTTGAAATGTTCAATGATCATAAGAGTTTGAAGTACCTCTTCGATCAAAATGAGTTGAATATGAGACAGAGGAGATGTCTTGAGTTGTTGAAGGACTATGGTTTTGGTTTGAATTACCATCCTGGTAAAGCCAATGTTGTAGCCCATGTGTTAAGCAAGAAGGCTTTGCATATGTCGATACTAATGGCTAAAGAGTTAGATTTGATCGAAGAATTTAGAGATTTGTGTTTGGTTTGCAAAGTCACGTCGCAATGTAAAGCTCGGTATGCTAAATCTCACTAATAATGTTCTTACAGAGATTAAAGAAGGTTAGAAGATTGATTTGAGATTGGATTTTCTATTAGCTTTAATCAACCAAGACCAAGGAGGCAAATTCATAATCGATGAGAATGGTGTGATCAGATCCAAAGATAGGATTTGTGTTCCTGATGTGCCTGAACTTACGAAAAGTATTCTCGAGGAAGGAAACCAAAGTGGTCTGAGTATTCTTCCCGATGCTACGAAGATGTATTAAGACTTGAGAAAGATGTTTTGGTGGCTTGGAATGAAGAAGGAGGTTGTTAAATTCGTGTATGTACGTTTGACTTGTCAGAAGTCAAAAGTTTAGGATCATAAGCCATTGGGTTTAATGCAACCATTGTCTATTCGTGAGTGTAAATGGGACATCATTTTGATGGAGTTTGTGTCTGGATTACCAAGGAAAGCGAAACGTTATGGTACTATTTAGGTTATTATGATCGGGGTGACTAAATTGGATCATTTACTTCTAATGGGACTTAATTATCCATTAGAGAAACTAGCAGAGATGTATATTGGAAGAATTGTCAGTTTGCATGGTATTCCATCCAAGATTGTATCTTACGGAGATCTGAGGTTTACGTTGAGATTCTGGGAGAGTTTGTAGAGGGCTTCAGGTATGAAGTTGCTGTTGAGTTCCGCTTATCATCTGCAGACAGATGGCCAGACGGAGATGACTATCCAATCTTTAGAAGACTTGTTGAGAGCTTGTGTACTAGAACATGTAGGTGCTTAGAATAACCTTTTACCGTTGATTGAGTTTAACTACAACAACAGCTTCCATTAGAGTATTGAAATGGCATCCTTTGAGGCATTGTATGGTAGAAGATGTAGGGCATCTTTGTGTTGGTATGAATCAGGAGATAATGTTATAATTGGACTTGAGACTATCCAACAAATGACAGAGAATATTAAAATGATTCAAGAGAAGATAAGAGATCCGTAGAGTCGACAAAATAGTTACCATGACAAGAGGAGGAAAGCATTTGAGTTCCAAGAGGGTGGTCATGTGTTTCTTAGAGTTACTCTAGTAACTGGTGTTGGTCGAGCTTTGAATTCTCAAAAGCTTACTCAGTGTTTCATCGGTTCATACCAAATTATGCAGAAGATAGGAGAAGCAACCTAATAGATTAATTTTCCACCTTCACTTACTAATATTCATGAATGTGTTTCATGTGTTTTAGTTGAGGAGATACATTCTAGATCCATCTCATGGGATCCAAGTGGATGATGTACAGGTGAGATATAACATGACTATTGAGGAATCACCCACACGGATAAAGGATCGGAAAGTGAAACAATTGTGTGGGAAAGATATTACCTTAGTGAAGGAAGCTTGGTGAGGACCAGCTAGTGGAAACGTAACTTGGGAGTGTAAGATCCAGATGAAGGATTCATATACGAATCTCTTTACTTAAGGTAATTTTCGAGGGCGAAAATTCTTTAAATGGGGGAGAGTTGTAACACCCCAGTTTATCGGTCACCGTTTTCATTGTGTTTTCGTTGCTAAGCCAACAAGAAACCATGGATTTTGAGACATTGTGCACGCATTATGGTACCGTTTAAGCCAATTTTCATTGCTGTAAGTTATTATAGCATTTTTATTCATTGTCATTTTTATTTTATGTTTTCGCGATTTTATACGTGGGTTATCTGTGTTTTTATCCTCCAGGTCCAAGTGGAAGAGTCGAGGGATTTGAGGCAAGACAGTGAGGAGTTCCGGCAAGCAAGGAAAGGAAAAGACTCAGTACAGGAGGCCTGACACGGCCACCCGTGTCACCAGACACGGGCCGTGTCAGGAAGGAATCAGAACAAGGTTGAATGGACCCATGACAGAATCCTGACACGGTTGGTCGTGTCAGGTCAGCTGGAGGTCGTGTTGCAGTATCTTGGGCATGTCAGGCTGGACAGTGAGCTGACACGGGCACCCGTGTCTGCCCAGGCTTAAATTTTTCCCGTTTTGGGGATTTTTATCGGGATTGAGCTGCAGGGATGTTTTGGAGATCTCGCCCTTCTGCCTAGAAACTTTTCACTATATTATGATAGTTTCTATCAAAGAAAAGATCATCTTGGAACGAGCCGAACACAAAATTTTCAGAAGATCAAGGATTACATAGGTCAAGGAATTCGGAGAGTGGGAGGTTTCCATGAGCGGAAGCGATTGAAGATCCAAGTTATCCAATTACTTGTAATGTGTATTTTTTATCTTGAATTTGTTTTGAACAAAATGAGTAGCTAATCCCCCCAATGCTAGAGGATATCCCTGATTTAGATTGTAACGACTATGAGTTTACAATTGCATTTATAATATTGTTTTTATGGTAATCTTTTGATGTGTTTAATGCTTTCTCTTTCGGACCAATCGAGATTGTTGTATGGTTATCAATAAGGTTGGACCGTCATTGATAAGGTTTTCATTAGATTACTCTGTAGTAAATATCACCTAGGACTAGGGATATCCTGTATGAATCAAAACATTCTTGATATACTAAAGCTTAACTTCATCCTAATTACCTATGGACATAGAAATTAGGGTAGAATGATTAAAGGTTTTCTCACAAGGACTTAGGAGAAAATACCCGTGAGAACTGATAGTAATTGATATTTGTGGATGCAATAGTAACTCAAAGTTGTTACAGGGATAAATCATACACCTTCCCTAGCATTATTCCTCATACCTTGCAAACCCTTATTTTTACAGTATTATTTTCTTTTGCCTTTATTTTATATCTGAATCTAAAAACCCCAAACTATAGTTTTTCTTTAATTGAACAATAATTTGAACTCGATATTGACTTGCAGTCCTTGAGATCGACATTTGGGGAATTTCCCCTTTATTACTGTAACAGGCAAAATAGTACACTTGCTATTTTTCCGATCAAGTTTTTGGTGCCGTTGCTGGGGACTGCCAAAATAGAGTTTATTTTTATAGTTCAATTAAAATTTTGTTGCTCTGCAATAAAATTATTTTTCTGTCATTTATATAATATAATTTACTAATTTGTGTATGCGAGGAGAACCCTCAGCTGAATTTCTTTTTGATGCAAAAATCGAGAGAACCCTTCACTGGAGACGCAGGAATGCAAGAGTGGATTTCAAAGAAGAGGTTTCCTATGATCACTCCGATTCTGAAGAAGAACAAATGGTTGATAATCCTCTGATTCCACCTTCTCCACCTCCGGAAAGACTCTTAGGTGACTAGGGAGGTGCAAATGTGTCGGGTGGTAGACTGACCATTGTCAACCAGCCGATAAATGTGACGAATTTCCAACTGCATCCTAGTACAATCAATCAACTTGAGAGAAAACCTTTCATCGGAAAGGTTAATAAAGATGCTAACAAGCACCTACAAAGATTTCTGACCATGAGTACCACTTTGAAAATTGATGGTCATACTGATGAAGCAAAAAAATTGAGAATGTTCCCGTTCACTTTAGCGGAAGAGGAAGAAGAATAGTTCTACTCTCTCCCAAGCGGCAGTATCACATCATGGGAGGAGATGGAAATTGCGTTCCTAAATGAATATTTCCCAGTATTAGTATTCATGAGAAAAAGGTATGAAATTTTGAACTTCAAACAAAAAGATGGTGAATCATTGGGAGATGCCCACAAAAGATTCAAAAGGGTCTTAGTAGCTTGTCCAACTCATAGTATGGATCAGACTGAACAGATGCAGATGTTTGTTAACGGGCTTAAAATAAAGACAAAATAGTTGATTGATATAGCAGCCGATGGCTCGTCAAATTTCTCAACAGCCACCAGTATTAAAAGGATTATTTAAGCAATAGTTGTCAATGAGCATCTGGAATTATACGACAGGTGTACTAGCCAGCCTGAAGGGGTAATTGATCTGAAATTGGAAGCTAATAAAATTTGTCTGGAAGACATGGTTGTTGTCAAAGTAGAAAAGAAATTAAAAGCTATGAATATAGGTACTCAACAGATAGTTCAAGTTCAACCGGCTCAGGCCATCACTTGTGAAATCTGTTATGGACATCACCACACGGTTTATTGCCTTTCTACCCTTCAACAAATTGAAGAGATAAAATTATTGAAGAAGAATAATCCCTACTCCAACACTTACAACCCAGGTTGGAAGAATCATCCCAACTTCTCCTAGAAAGATCAAAGAGGGAATGCTCCACAACAGGGTCAAGAACAATATCAGACTCACTATCAACAACAGTAGTAACAACAAGCACCTAAAAAGACAGACTGGGAGATTGTCATTGAAAAATTAGTCGCTCACAATATTCAGTTCCAAGAAGAGACTAGAAACAATCAAAATAACACCACTGCCTCAATAAAAAATCTTGAAGTCCGGATGGGTCAAATAGCACAACAGTTAGCTTCAAATTCTCAAGCTCCAGGTACCTTGCCAAGCGGCACAGTGACAAATCTCCGTGAGCATAACAATGTTAACGTTTTAGTAACTAGAAGTGGTAAGTCAACGGAAGAACCAGAAGAAAACGGTATGAAAAAGTAGTGCTAATGCCTGCCAAGGGGAAAGAAAAAGTTCCTAAACCAATCATTAAACTCCCTTACCCTCCGAGACAAAAGAAGAGATCAACATAAAAAAAATTGAGAAGTTTTTGGAAATGTTCAAGAAACTTGAAATAAATATTCCATTTTCAGAAACTCTAGAACAAATGCCAATATATGCCAAATTTATGAAAGTCATCATCTCCAAAAAGCACTCCACAAATATAGACCTGATTATCCTGACTGAAACATGTAGTGTCATTCTCCAAGGTATGAAAATCATGTAAAAAAGAAAGATAGTGGACCGGTCACTATTCCTTGCAATATTGGTGATAGAAAATTCAAGAAGGAACTGATTGATTTGGGAGCAAGTGTGATTTTGATGCCACTATTCATTTACAAAAAATTAGGCTTGGGCACCGTGCAAGACACTAGGATGACGCTTTAGTTTGCCAATCGCTCTGTTAGGCAACCTTATGAAATAGTGGAAGATGTTCTGGTTAAGATAGATAAGTTTGTATTTCATGTTGACTTTATCATTCTGGAGATGCCTGAAGATAAGGAGATTCCTCTCATATTGGGCAAACCATTTTTAGAAACAGGACGGTGCATGATCGACATAGAGGAAGGAATAGTGACTCTCAAAGTCTATGACGAAGAGCTAAAAATTGATGTGCGAAACACGATGCAATACAAAGATGATATTGGCATAAGCTACATTGTATAGGTAATAGATCAGGTGATTGCTCAAGAAATTGAAAATAAAATGCCTCAATCATCGTTAGAACGTGTGTTGAGTTTATCAATTTTTGAGTCAGAAGTGCTCACTGTGATGGAGAAATAACCTCAATGGATTATATCAAAACCACATCGGTGGGAAGATTTAAGACCACCCCTACCATCAAAAGACACTCAAGAGCCCAAAACAGGGGTAGATCTGAAATAGTTACCGGCTGTCGCATCCGCGAAAAACAACTGGCGGGCTAAAACAAAACAACACAGAGCCGCCACCGTGCGTTATTTATCCCAAAAGAGGGAAAGGAAACGCTCAGAGTAAACCTGGAAAAAGCATGGTCTCGCGACCAAAGAGATGGGATCGGGAGTCGGTTACGCAAGGGGAAGGTATTAGCACCCCTCACGTCCGTCGTACTCGACGGGATCCACGCTCTAAAAGAAAGAAAAGGTTGCTAAAACAAACATCACACATACACGCACACTGAAACAACACAGGTGGGGGAAAAGAGGAGAGGGCTCGCTAGGACATCGCATCCTATGCCTACGTATCTCGTCTGGAACGAGAATCAGAGCTGCCGTAGTTCGGCTCACGCACGCCAAACAAGACACACACAAACACGGGCAAACATGGAACCCGAACGCCAATCGCTGGACTTACATCGGCTTCCGAACCAAACAAACACAATCAGGATACGGACAGCCAATCGCTGGGCTTACATCCATATCCTGACACACAAGAGGGTTAACAAGCAAACACACACAAAAAGAAAAAAAGTGCCCGGAGAGACCTCGTACGGTCTCCTGCCTACGTACCTCATCTGGTATGAGGATCAGGGCGACGTAGTTCCCCTGAACGGGAAAGAAATTCTAACCAGATACAAAGGGAGACACACTACTAGGGAGCTGTACTCGAGCCTAGATGTTATCATGCATCATTGCCCTATGTTATGGTTTCTATCAACCTGCACAACATCAAGCTAATCCTAACCAGGAAAAGCAAAACACACATGCTCAATCAAAATAAAGCAAACATTCACAAGTAGCACACACTATATCCAGTCAAGTGAGGCTCAAACAAGGGTGAGGCCGCAAGAGCAAGCCAGCTGTACAGAGTAGTGTTCGCTCTTAACCCTGACATTGAGAGTCAGGGTGAAGCAGATGAAAGGTGAGTGAAGATGAGACTTCACAGCTCTTATCCCGGCCACGGAGAGCTTCAGACAAAGGAGCGTGGGTTCAGAAAGTGGGAACCCTTCTACACTCAAGACTCTGACTCAACTGATCTTGGGTTAATGTCCCAATGCATCAACACAGTGGTGTGAGCAGAGAGACGACTCAACAAGAATAGCAGGGGATGGATTGCACATCCCTTGGGTTCTGCCAATTGCCTTAATCAAGGTCTTTTCCTGCTTGGGGACAAAGTTAAACAATCACAATCATTGCCTCTTAAGGAGGACTTCAGACAGTTGCCTGGCTAAATAACAAGCCAGGTCTTCCAGACTACATGGAGACAAGAGAGTCTACCTCAATTGGTTTATACAACCAAGCAGCAGCACAGCAAGTTCTCAAAGAACTATTAGCAACTAATGTACCTGACATCAATCAAATACAGTCAGTATACCAATCACCAAGTCAAAACAAACAGTATAAAAACCAACAGACAATGTGCAATCAAACAATGCAATGTGCAAAGCACAATCAACTCAAGTGAGCCAAGCACAAACTCAAAGCAAGTGAGCCAAGCATCCTACAAAACACACAAATTAGTTCACAACAAGCAACCAAACTCAATCAACTTGCATTAATCTCCTTAAGGCATTTGCTTCTTAACCTGAAAAGCACATTCAAACATGAGAAACAAGACCCCTAGGACAAGCCTAGGGTCCAAAGGAGGTGAAAAATTCAAAACAGCAAGTGAAAATTAATCAAAACCAAGATTTATCAAGCAAGAAGAGAATCTAATTGGTCTCACACCAAAACTATGCACCAAATCCATTTCATATACAAAACATGCCAAACTATGCACCTTGGAAACACATTAGAGCAAACAGAATGATCACAATCAAATCAATATCAAAACACCTCAATAAATTCCACAAAAATTCAAGCCTAAACAGAACACATTGAATGAGTAGCATATCAAATTTCAGGCTATTTGGACAAGTGGAAGTAGGGAAATTAAAATCAGGAAGTCATGGTATGCAAATACAACTTCAAATAAGGCCACAAATCATGTATCAACTTTAGGCAAGTGCAAAACAGAAATGGCATAAGATAAATGAACCACACCAAAGCCAAAATGAAATTAAACATGTTAAGAATCAATCCACCAAATTTCAGCTTCATATGATAAGGTATGAGAATTTTACAAGTCATGTAAGTTGATCACTCAAGAAAAACCTAAAAATGACTAAACAGCAAACAAAAATACCAATCAAATGGAAAATGGATCAACATATCCTACAAAAAAATCATGGTTAAACCTAACATACAGATGGAATCACATGCAAAAATTGAGGGCAAAAGACATAGCATAGGCATGGAAACAAAATTCATGAACATGGCATAACATAGTGTGACACACATTGTCACACTCAACTTGATCACATCATATCTTTCAATCCAGAAAAGCAAAATTAGCAAACTATACATCAAAATCACCAGAAAAGAGTTAAGAATATGCATGTAAAATTTCACTAATTTTGGATAAGGCATCATTATTTCATGATCAATATGGCAAAACATACACACAAATGACACATTCCAACAATCCCTAGGCATTTTTAAAATTCACACGTGCACAAAAATATTAAAATTCACCATAAAAAACTACACATCACAAGGAGAATGGTGAAAAAAGTCTCATCAAATTTGGATCAAAAATGAATTAGTTATGAATTTTTAAACATGGATGATCAAAATGAAATAAAATTGAAAAAAAGAAATGAAATAATATGTGATAATGGCATTTTTGTAAATCTGAAGCGGCCAGGGCAAAACGCCGCGTTTAAATAAATGAAATGGCGCTATGTGATTGGCCAATGGAAGCGGGAAACAGAAAATTTGAACGCAGCCAGGCAAAAATGGATCAAAACGCTCCTGGAGCGTGTTCTTCATCAAGTCCATCAAACAAATTCCAGAAAATTCATCAAGAACACATCTCAACCAAAATGAGCAAACGATATATCAATGGATTCGTCTGAACATGTACATCAACAATATCACCATGACTTAGCCTAATTCCTATCATGTTAAGCAAATCGAGCAAAAATAGTTTTCACATCCAAACTTCTAATCAAGATATCTCATTCAATTTAGCATGGAAATCAAAACTATAAGTTGCAACGTGCTCTACAAACTTAGATCTACACAAGCCATATCATGATTTGAGCAAAGGTTGAGATCGAATTCTGACCTTAAGATGATGGCAGTGCTCGATTCTTGTGTTTCCAAGTCCAAAAGTTGAAAACAGGTGCAGTTTGAAGCTTAGGAAGGTGAATGGAAAAGGTTTTGCAGCTCGACTGTGCACAATGAGGAAGATCTCTCAAACTGCCATGGATGAGCAAGGTGAGAACAGTCACGATTCCGCAAGCTTGGCCTTGATCTTGTTGCAAACAGTTCTCCTATAAGTCCTGCAGAAGAAGGATCAAGCAAGAAACAGCAAGAAGATTGATGAATTTGCAATGAAAAATGATAAAAAAGTGTGAAAAGATTTGGAGAAAATTGAGAGAATTGAGATGAAAAGTTTGTTAGATCTGAAATTGTGAAATGTGATTATGCTTTTCTGTTATGATTATCATTTTATACCAACTCCTAATCCAAGAGTTAATCACAATTAGCAAAATTGGAGTGAATTAGCACAAATGCAATTTATGTGTAATGGCCAAAATATCCTTTTCATTATCAGTCAATGTAACAGTACCAAAACAGTCCAAGCAAGTTCTAAATAATATTTATGATGTGTTGCAATTGGTCTTGTATGCAAAAGCCATGTATTTCACAAATTGACCTTTTTTCCCACCAATTTTTAAAATGAACACTTGAAAAATGGACTTTTGCTATGATGATTTTTGATGAAATGTGATGATGCATCATGAAAGTACATGTAAAATGGAGTTTGCTCAAAGAAAGATCACCCAATTTGGCCATTCCATTCAAAAGTTATGCCACTTTGAATTTCAACATTTTCTGAAAATGATTTGATCATAACTTGCCAACCACACATGAGAAATTCATGTTCTTGGACTTTTTGGAAAGGTGAGAGCAAGATCTACAACTTTCATGTTGAACAGAATTTCATTTGAATCATTTTTGGACACGTAATTTTGAGGAGGAAAAATTTCCATTTTTGGCAGTTTTCAATTACAAGTCACTTTCTATTTTTGGAAAGTTTCCATCTGACTTTATTTTCTTCATTCTTGATATTTGAAATGTCAAATGAAACTTGTTCACGCATGAAAGAAGTGTCTCTAACTCTCTCCCACCTCCAAATCCATCAATTCAGGCACAGTTGACCACAGTTGACTTTTCTGACTGATAGATGAATTTGGCTATGCATTGATCAACTTGAGCTTCAAACTCCTGATGAAATGGCTCAATGATGAAACCCTAGCTTCCATAAGCTCAAAAAAATCACATGATGATCCCCATATCCATTGTAGACCCCATCTCCTTGCCAAGCCCTGACTGGCCCAATGCAGATGATTCAACTGATTAGGGTTGACCAGTGGTCAAAACCCTAATCCCAAGGTATCTGATCAATCTCTTGGTGATGACAAAACCATGATGATGATGATGTATCATTTCAACCAAGATGAAACTCAACCTCCTTGAGAATCAAAAACCCTAATTTGAATCACACATCCTCAGATGATTAATGATTAGTCCATGAAACCTTAGCTTGCATCTTAACCTCTTTATCTTCTGATCAAGACTTAGGAGGATGACTTGCTCAATGTAGCCATATGATATGCAAATATGCAATGCCTAATGACCTAAAAAATGAAATGCAATATGTTAAGCTAGTCCCAAGAGAGGAGGGCAAATTTTGAGGTGTTACACCGGCAAATCTGAAATATATGTTTCTATATGCTGAAAAGAAATGCCCAGTTATTATCAATGCCAGTTTACAAAGTGTCCAAGAAGTAGAACTCATTCAAGTCCTAAAAAAATACAAGAGTGAGATTGGATGGGAAATTGAGGATTTGAAAGGTATAAGCCCGACAGTTTGCATGTACAAGATCTTGATGGAAGATGACCACAAGCCGGTGGTTCAACCACAACGAAGACTTAACCCAACCATGAAATAAGTGGTTCGCAAAGAGGTTGTAAAATTGTTGGATGCAGGGCTAATTTACCCCATATCCGACAGCTCATGGGTTAGTCCAATACACGTGGTGCCCAAAAAGGGTGGAACTACTGTGATAAAAAATGAGAAGAATGAGTTAATTCCAACCAGAACTGTTATAGGTTGGATAGTTTGCATCGATTATAGGAGGCTGAATATGGAAACAAGAAAACACCATTTCCCTTTACCATTCATTGATCAAATGCTGGAAAGGTTAGTCGATTATGACTACTATTGTTTCCTTGATGGGTACTCAAGATATAATCAGATTGCGGTGGCTCCTGAAGATCAAGAGAAGATCTCCTTCACATGCCCCTATGGTGTTTTCACTTACAGGAGAATTCCATTTGGGTTGTGCAACGCACCGGCCACTTTTCAGAGGTGTAGACATCCATATTTGTTGGCATGATCGAAAAGCATATGGAAGTATTTATGGATGACTTTTTTCTGTTCCGTTCTTCTTTTAATAACTGTTTGACTAACTTGTCCCTTGTGTTAGAAAGATGCCAGCAAACAAATTTGATCCTAAATTGGGAGAAATGCCATTTTATGGTACGTGAAGGTATAATGCTGGGACACAAGATTTCCAACCGATTCATCGAATTAGACGTAGCAAAAGTGGAGGTGATAGCTAACTTACCACCACCGATGAATACAAAAGGCATCTGAAGCTTCTTGGGACATGCGGGGTTCTGCTACAGGTTCATAAGAGACTTCTCCAAAATCGCCAAACCATTAACAAGCCTACTGGTGAACGACACACCTTTCCTTTTTGACAAGAGGTGCAGCGAAGCTTTTGAGACCCTGAAGAGGGAACTTGTGTTTGCTTCCATAGTTATTGCCCCCGATTGGCCTCTCCCTTTTGAGATCATGTGTGATACAAGTGATAATGCAGTGGGGGCAGTATTAGGACAACGAAAGGCAAAGCTCTTGCATATGATCTACTATGCAAGCCACGTGTTGAACCCCGCTCAAATGAATTATGCAACCACTAAGAAAGAGCTACTTGCGGTTGTTTATGCTTTTGACAAATTCAGATCCTATTTGTTAGGATCAAAGGTAATTGTGTATACTGACCATGCAGCTTTAAAATATCTTTTTGCTAAACAGGAATAAAAACCACGGTTGTTGTGATGGATTCTACCTCTACAAGAGTTTGACTTGGAAATCAGAGACAAAAAGGGGACTGAAAACATTGTTACTGATCACTTGTCTCAAATGTCTCCGATCGAAGAAACAGAAGAAAAACACCCAATCAGAGATGAGTTCACCGACAAACGTATCATAGCCGTTACTAGTGTCCCTTGGTTCGCTGATTACGCGAATTGTTAGTAGGTGGACTAATACCTGATGATTTTGATTCTAACAAAAAGAAAAAGTTTTTGCATAATTTCAGGTTTTATGTGTGGTATGATCCGTTCTTGTACAAAAAGGGACTAGATGGGTTGGTTTGGAGATGTGTCCTAGAGGAAGAACAAAGGGACATCCTCATAGCTTGTCATAACTCAGAATATGGAGGACACTTTAGCGGAGGTAGAACAACAGCAAAAGTCCTCCAGTATGGGTTGTACTGGCCTACATTGTTCAAAGATGCCAAAGGGATAGCGAAAGAATATGAGAGATGTTAGAGGATAGGTAACATATCAAAGAGAAATCAAATGCCTCAAAACGCCATGTTAGAGGTAGAACTGTTTGATGTATGGGGAATAGACTTTATGGAACCCTTTCCACTGTCCTTTGGAAAGCATTACATTCTGGTCACGGTTGACTATGTGTCAAAATAGGTGGAAGTCGTGGCATTACCCATGAATGATGCTAAAGTGGTGGTTGGTTTCCTAAAGAATTACATCTTCGCTCGGTTTGTGGTACCAAGGGCACTAATCAGTGACGAAGGTACCCATTTTCTGAACAAACTGATGGAGAATCTGTTAAGGAAATACAATGTCAAGCATAAAATTGCCACATCGTATCATCCTCAAACAAGTAGACAGGTTGAAGTATCGAATCGGCAGATAAAGCAAATTCTAGAAAAGACAGTCAGTGCATCACGAAAGGATTGGTCGATAAAGTTTAAGGACGCACTATGTGAAGGTAGAGAAAAACAAGAAAGGGGGTTGAATTGTTTTACCAATAATGTAAGCTTTTTGGAAATCAAACACACGTAGAAACAAGTAATATCAACACTGAATTTTATACTAGTTCGCTTAAAATTCAAAGCTACTCTAGTGCACCCAACCAAGGTGATTTCGGCTTTAAAAAGGACTTAATCCACTAATCTTGAAATATTACACAAACAAACGTCTAAGAGAAGAAAGATCTCTTATCCCTCTCAAGTTTGCTGACTTCACAAGTCACTTGAGGAGATTTTACAGCAAATAAATAGATTTACAGTAATGCTTAGTGCTTCTAGGTAAGCTGAAATTACACAAGTTACAAGCACAGAATTGTTCACAAGTTAGAGCAGTAGCTCGTGTGAGAGAGAGAATAATGAATATAATAAGAGTATGGTATTCTCGTGTTTTTTTCAGTTCTTCTTAGAGAGGCATTCCATCCTTTATATAGGAGTGATGAGAAGACCGTTGAAGGAAGTTAATATCAGAATCTTGGGCAATGATGGATGATTAACATTATTAATCTCTGTGTTCTTTCCAAAGAAATTTTGGGGCTCCATAAAATCCTTCCTAAAATAGATTCTTTCCATAAGTGAATTCCTTCAAAGCTAAGTATTCTGATTCAGAAGGTTCGAACATCAGAATCTCCATAAAGCAGGGTATCTTCAGAACATGCTTGTCGCTGACTGTCTTTAGAGTTTCTTTTTCACTTGATTTCATCATAGCGCAAGGCTTCAGATTCTAGAGTCATTCTTTCGCTTAAGAGTGTCTGATGTCTCTTGTTTAGTTTACGCTTGTGTTGATCAAAGGCAGAGCTTTTGCTTGCGTATCATCTAAGTGGTATCTCAGAACTTGTTTCTGTATCTGATGAGTGTCTATCTGACTGTTTTGATTAGAGTCCTGTATACTTAGAAAAAGTTTCGTTAGGGTACCATTTTTCTTTCATCCTTTGTTATCATCAAAATTTTAGAGATACATTGTAGAAACTAAATTTGTTCTTACAATCTCCCCTTTTTTGACGGTGACAAAAAAATCAGTGATGATGAAATAGTAAAGTAATCAAAATAATATCTCAGAGTTAGATAAAAACAAGGGGCTCCCCTGAGTTGGATCATCATATTTCTCAGAGGTTCTTACCAGACATTCCTTGTGTGGCAACTGGTTTGTACCTTAGCTATTATCCTGCATAACTTTTAGTTCTCATAAAGCATTAAGATATTAATGTTTGCAGTGCATCAAGAGGTTTAGATATATATTTTCATGAGAGCTGTATTAGTTCTCCCCGTTTTGTCAGACTCAAAAAGACATAGAAAATGAAGCAAGAACCAGAATTTATATATATGAGAAAAACAGGTACAGATAAGCAGCAATTCAGAAATAGAGCACATAGCATAAAACATAAGAAGAAAACAACAAAAAGTAAGCCTAAGTGCCTAAGGGTTTGGAGGCGGAGGCATCCTTTGGAGCAGTTGAGTCAGCAGGTTTTGAGTGTTGTTGTTGACGGAGTCCTGGTGATCCAATCTTGCTCGCACAACTTGTTGCTCCATCTGCAGTTCTTCCAGAGTTTTCAGGACCAAAGGGGCGAAGCCAGAGTTAGATTGCTCCCCCTGAGTCAGCGCATCCGCGCTAGCCTTTGCAGCTTCCTCTACATCAATGTGTGCTGCTTCTTCAGCTTCATCTTTTTCTTTTGCCTCAGCTTCAGCAGCAACCTTTTCTTCAACTTCTCTAAGTCGTTGCTCCTCTTCCAAGCGAGCTTTATCTTCTGCTTCCTTTCTGGCATTTTCCTCAGCCTCTCTAACAAAACGAGCCTGTAGCCTTACTCCAGCATCTCTGACAAAGTCGTTGCGGACTTGTTCAGAGAGGCCTTTTGTAAGACCCCAATTTTGACCCTAAGATCCCTCATGAAATCTCATCCTATGCATTAGCATTGGGATCATACCTTGGCATCCTCCTTACCCCTCTCTCATTGGGTTTGTTTTATGAGAGATCACCAAGCACCATGTGATTATATCATACTTATATATTATCATTTTAATAACCAAAATACCAAAAATATGTCTTTGCATTTGCCTAACTCTTTTGTAGGTAGGGAATGATCATCATTGATCTATCAAGTTCATATCTAGGGTTTAAGACCCTCATGGCTAAAAGCACAACCAAGGATTGATCCACAATGTCTCTAAGTATCATATATGAGTCCCAATGATCTCTATATGTTATATTGATCAAGCATTCTTCAAGAGTTTGAAAGTGATTTGCCTTGGAAACCCTAGTTTGACTGGGTATCTTAAGTAACTTCTCCAACAAGTTATCTTACCAATTGATCAAATTTCTCAAAGGACACTTCAAAATTAATCATCTTATGCATATATGATCTACCATTATCCTAAAAATTCAAGAGAATTGATGGTTAGCAAGTTGGTTGATGGTGGTTGGCTAGATGAATTCATCTGATCAAAACTGGGTCTCCCTATACCCTATCTCCTATAATTTTCATCATATGAAAATGATTCCAAAATCAAAGTTGCTATAAATGAAATTCCAAACAACTTTCATGTTGACACCTAGAGCTAGTGTTTCTTGGAAAATCATTTTCTATGTTGAAACATTATAGGTCATTTTGTATAAACCCTAATTTGAAAGTCAACTTCCCAAGGCCATAACTTGCTCAATTGTTATGATATGAAAGATTTCCAAGTTTCACAATAAAATTCAAGACGTCTACTTCAATTTTGATGTTTAGAGTGAGAGCTAATTCAACTTTTATGAGCATGTGATATGAGGTTACATTATAGGTCATTTTTGCCCTATACCATTGAACAAGTGATTTTTCCAAACTTCAAAAATGCATAACTCTATCATTCTAAATCTAAATGACATGAAATTGGTGATCATTTTAAATTTCTTTGAAAGATTTATAACTTTTATGAATACATGTTTCTTATTTGAAGCTCACATAAAAAGTTAAGCAAGGTGGAATATTGAGATATATGGCTTGACACTTAGAAAAAATTTCAAGATGTTGAAATTTCCAAACTTCCACGTCAAAATTAACCATGATCCAAGTTCCAAATGAAAAAGTTTCCAACACCAAAGTTGTTCCCCTTGATCTAAGCTTTCCAAAGGTTCCAAGTTCATGCATTTTGGATAAAGTTTACTAGGGATGCACATGGCTTTAACAGGTCTGCATGATTGGAAGAAATCAAATGCCAAAAATCACATTTCACATTACCTTGACATCCAAGCCTCATTTGAACTTCAGAATGATTGTACATGGATCAACATGGATTGCTTCATAGGCATGTACATGCCCATGCAAGCTTGTGCATGAAATGCCCAAATTTAGCAATTTTTCAAGTGTGCAAATATCAGTCCCAATTGCTATAAATACAAACCCTTGGAGCTCAATTCAAACACACCTTGTGCGCCAACTTTTCCCCCTAATTGAAACCTTCACCATTCAAAGGAAAACTTGAGAATTTTCAACTTGAAAATTGAGTTTGAATCTCACTGTTTGGAGATTCAGAAACTCCAGGATCCAAAGCTCTGTACCATTGGCAAACCTCTCCTGCAAGCTTCTCAAGTGTGATCAGATCAAGGTTGAAGCAAGAAAGATCCATTTCTGCACAACATTAAAGGTAAATTTCAGAAAACTTCTTCTCTTCGATTATCACTCAATTCTTATCAATTCTCTTGGATCTTTGGTTGTCTAAAGTCCTACCAATGTAGGCAAGAAGATTGAGTTGTTTTGAGGTCAAATCGAAGCAACTCAGTTGACACACCTCAAAATTCAACTCCTCATATCTTTTTATATATTTGGAGTTAGTTGAAATTGAGGTCAGATTCGTGCTCTACGCCATTTTTTCTTTCAGATCATGTCCTCATTTTTCATTTTCTTAATGGTGATGAGTGAACTAGTCCGGTGGACCTCTCCTGAGAAGGTGACCGGAGGTCCAGCGTCGGTGATGTGCTGGACAGATCAGAGCCATTGATCTCTTTTAAAATGTTTTAATCTCATGTGTTGCTTCTGAATACCAAGCCTACGCCGCGTTGACTGCAATGCATCATGGAACGCGCGCGCTGATCCACTTGATCTTCCACCTCAATTAATGAGGGAGATCAAGTGGCTCATGTTTTTTTGATTATTTGATTTTTGTTTTAATTCATTCGATTTTCATTAATTCATATTAATTTTAATATTGATCCAAAAAATATGAGAGTTTCACCAAAAAAAATTTAAATAAATTCCTCTTTCATATTCTGAATTAAAATTATTTTTTGGATCATTATTAATATTTTTCATGATTTAATTGATTTTGTGATTATTTTTAATTGTTTAAAAATACTTTTAAGTCTTTAAAAATTCTGAAATTTTTTCTCAAAGGTCCTTTGACCTGGTTTGACCTATGATAAATCTCATGGATATTTCTTTAGTGTTTTGATGAGGTTTTAGGAATTTGACAAACCATATTTAATTTAAATGCTTTATTTTAGTATTTTTAAATTGAATAAATGCCAAATAATTGTGTTGACCTCTTGTGATGGTTTGTGTAAGTTTGACTTGTGTTGTTGGGCTTTGGTCAAGGTTGATTTGACTTTGCTAGGTTAATATCATTGGATTTAGAGGATTGATGGAATGTACATTCCATCTCCCAAAATGAATGAATGATATTAACTTATTAAAAGTCCTCCTTTGACCAATTTGAGTTATGATTCATTCCCCTCCCTCTTCATCTAATTCCTCTTATTTATGCATCCATTTCATTTGACCTATGATGTCTCTAAATCCTAAGGCTAGTTGATTGAAAAATTGACATAAGTATGGATAAGATTAGGCCACCTCTTTTGCATATTCTTTTTGGGTGTGGTATGTTTCATGAGCCTAGTCCATTATACCATGTCTCTAACATGCATTAGCACCAAAATTCTATTGCACGGCCTCAAATAGTTCTGACTTCTACATAAGTCCAATTACGATTGCTTAACATAACGCTAAATTTTTGATACAAAAAGGCATATCATTCTAGTTAGTGAGATTGTAAGTCTCCCCTCTTTCATGGTATTGTGTGGAAACTTGGCCTTTTTTCCTTCCTTTGGAAGATGTCTTGGCTCAAGGATCCATGCTTGTGATAAGTGGGTTGGGTGTTCTCCAAAGAATGACTTAAAACAAAAGCAAAAGCAAAACAATACTAACTTCTAAGTTATTAACAACTAACATTTAATTTCAATTCCTTTATTTTAATGCACTTTAATTTTTTAGTTCTATTCATTTGCCATTATTCATACCATTCTAATTGTTTATGTTAATGCCATTTTCACTTTGTCCATTTGGACCATATTGTGTGATATATCTTGTTTGTGCATATTTTGTTGGTTTGTGTGGTCTTTGACCATTAATGTACATAGTAATAACGAAAAACCCTAAAAAACTTTTGTGTGGACTGTTGGCTTGATCTTGGACAATTGGACTTAGAATCTAGGCAACCTCCCTATGCTAAAGGACTTGGCCAATGCCATCCATCATGTAACCAAGTGCTTGCAATTTGAAACTTTATCTGATACATCTTTGAAGATCCATTTGAGTTCATCTGCAACATGATCATTGTGAAGCTGTTATTTTGAACATGTGACTTGTGGAATTCATCTGCTACATGGGCAAATTTGAAAAAGATCATGGAGTGACTGAGGCTTGGATGGGGCTATCTTTATTTGATGCCTTGCCCTTCAAGATAATATTGTATGCATTGTTTGTTGCTTGATTTAAATATCCAAGGGAATTTGGGGTTTCTATAAGACATTCTTGTCTATTGGATTGCTATCCATTGGTCAGATCTTTTCAACTCTTAACTTTTAATTTTGTGCATAGGATTAGTCTCTTCATCTCATCCCCACTTCTTTAATTTCAAAATGTCTCCCTCCTTTTAAAAAAAATCTTCTTTGCTTGAACTAGTTTTGTTCTAAACTTTGACCACTTTGCAAACTAGAAACTTTGGTCTTATGTCATTGCATTTTCAAACTCCTTTTCTTAACCAAACTTGTAAATATACTTAATTATACTTGACCTAAACTTTCAAAAAAGACAAAAAGAACTAACTCATTCAAACCATTTTTTAGGCCTTTTGTGCTTTTCAAACTTAATTTTTGTGAAAAACAATGCATCCACTTTGAAATTTGTATCACGAACTACGAGGTTTAGATCCCTCATTTTTATGTTCTTACGTAGGCACAAGTCCGAAGGTCTTGTCAAACACAAAAATATAATTATTTAATTCTTTTCTCATCCCCTCATTCTATTTGTTTATAAACATCACTTTGTACAAAATACATATGCACACAAAAAAGGGCTCCCTAGGAGTACCTAGGACACTTTGGGTGCTAGCACCTTCCCTCTGTGTAACCAACCCTCTTACCTGTAATCTATGACATTTTATTAGTTTTGATTTAAAAACTTCTTACTTTTGGGTTTTGTTTGTACTTTTCCCTTTTCCCTTGGAAGCAATAAAAGCGCGGTGGCGACTTTTGTTATTTGATGTCTAGCTTATCCATAGCTTGATGATCATGAATTTACCGTTACACCTTTCAGTTTGAAGGATTTGGAGGTCATCCATCTGATCACTCTAATCCAGTGAATCCTCACTGCAGAGGGATCATCACTGATGCTAGAGTTTACGAATAGAGACTTGATCTTCTCCACTGAAGACTCTACAAATAAAGTAATTGCTTCTTTTATGGTGGGGAAGACAGATTTTAGTTCTTGGTTAGGGGATGGGGATGTTGGAGGTATTTGAGTGGTGTCAGCGGGAGGTTGAGAAGTAAGGATGATAAGGTCCTCAGAGGGTGGTATGGTGGGGGTATCATGGGTGGTGGTGTTATTTGTTCAGGTGGTGGACTTGGTTGTTGTTCGGAGGGTGGTGTTTGAGGTTTTTCAGAGGGTGGTGTTTGTGGTTGTTCAGATGGTGGTGGATTTTGTTGTTCAAATGGTAGTGGATTTTGTTGTTTATGAGGTGGGGTGGTGGCTTCTGGTTCAGGTTGTGGTTGTTGTTGTGAGGCAAGAGCATATGCCTAAAGTTGGGTTAGTATGGGGGATTGAGGGTCAGAAGGTTTTGAGTCAGATGAGAGAACATAGTACAGTGGAGATGAAGGTGTAGAAGATGAGGGTGAGGTGGTTTTGTTCAATATTTCTGTTATAGAAACGGTTAAGGTAGTGGTGGAGAGATTGAATTTTTGAGATGGTGGATTGTAGGGTTTAGTGGTAGAGGGTGGGGTTTCAGATTGGGTGTAAATAGGAGTGGTTTGGGGAAGAGACTAAGAAACTTGCTTTAAATTTACAAAATGAGAAGGAGGCAGAGACTTACTTGGAGAATCCGTCATAGGGAATGGAGGTCTTGACCCAGAAGTTTCTCCCAATTTTGCCTTTTTTGCCTTCTTGGACTTCCTGGATGGCTCCCGTTGTCTCTTCATGAAGTTAGGTGGATGCTCATGTAGCCAATCCAGAAAGAACTCAGAAATGTCAACTCCTTGGCTTGCAAGGTCTTGTAGATAGTGTGCCACCACTTCTTGAGGATCAATCTTGGAGAAGAGGTATAGGCCGTTGGGAATCTTCCTCTAATCCTTGAGTGCTTCCCAAGAGGTATCTAATGTGGGTTTAGCCCTGATTTGCTCAATCACCCCCATACTCTTCAGATTGCGAGCATTCAGGGGTATTCCAATGTCAATAATGACATCCTCCATCAGATTGTGATGGATCAGGTGATCCACCAGCCCACTCTCGATCAGATTATCGGAGATGAGTCTTCCCAGAGGAATGTAGGTTTTAGGCTTCATGTTGTTTTTGGTATCCTTGACAGAGTCTCTGAGGTATTTGAAGAGCAGTGCTGGCAAGTTCAATTTTAGCCCTTTGTGAAGGCAGTAGAGAATGCACTTTTGATCTGTATTGATGTAGTCATAAGAGTTAGAGGCTGGATGGTGATGAATGGTGCCCAGAATGATCTTCATCCAGACTCGGAGGTTCTGGTGAAGTTCCTTATTTTTGGAGTGTTTGCCTTCAGCGTTCTGTTGAAAGATGGTTGGGGCAATTTCCTAGGACAAGTACTTTGCCCTAGGGTTGATGTTGTAGATTCTTCTTCCCCCCGTCTTATCCATGTTCAAAAGGGAGGCAATGGACTTCTCTATGATGACTATCTTGACCCCCAGAACATGAGAGACAATGTAGTGATCATCTGAGTCTGCGAAGTGCCAGAACTCCTTTACCAGATAGGTGTAGACAGGGCCATAGAGTCTTTGGAAGTAGGTTTCCCACCCTTGCATTCTCAGTTCCTCAATGAGGTCTATTCCATTTTGCTTCATGTTGTTAAAATCTACCAGCGATTCACACATGAATTCAATGCTTGTCAAAAGGTGTGGCAAGATGAATATGAGGTTCACGGTCCAGAATATGTGGTTCTTTGTAGATTGGGGTAGAGACAACACCAGTTGTAGCAGTTATTTGTTGAGAAGAGATGGGAGTTTGTTCCGTTGATTCCATTTGCTGAGAATAGTTGTAGACTAATTATTGTTGAGCATCCATAAAGAACTTGAAGAATTTGTTGAAAAAGAAGAACTTGCTGAAGATGATGATGAACTGATGAAAATGATGATAAACTTGAGAGAGAGAGAGAGAGAGAGAGAGAGAGAGAGAGAGAGAGAGAGAAGGGGTTTGTGAAGGAAGTGAGTGTAAAAAGTGTGAAATTGTGAGTTGTGCAAAATATAAATATGCAAGAAAGAACATGTAAAATGACAACGTTAGAGGTGGTTGAAAAGTTAGAAATAAATAATGGCACAAGAAACAAGTTAACACGCTTATGGGAGACATGATTATATCCCATGATGGAAGTCTAATCCCCATATCAGCACACTGCTCGAGGAGATCTCAAAGGTCTGTCTCTTGAATTCTGCTAGACATCTGTCTAGAAGATCCAAGGTCAGATGCAAGATGCCTCACGTGTTGATCTATTTGATCTTCAGGAATACCAAAAGGTTGGATCCTGATTATTTTTTATTTAGATAATTCCTAACTGGTAGAAGTATCAGAGTTAGATCCAGATACCAGATGTTTATTTCAGAGCCTTATTTTGCTATTTTAGAGAAGCACATTTTTTTATTCTAGGCAATTTTCAATTTTTAAGTGTTTCAGAATAAATGAGAATCTGTCTTCAGCGAGGGGTTTAGTGAAGATAACAGCCCATTGATGGTCTGTATCAATAAATTTTAAGGATATTACCCCTTTCTGAACATAGTCTCTTATAAAATGATGTTTGATTACTATGTGCTTGGCTCTGGAATGCAATATAGGGTTCTTACTTAAACAAATGGCAGCAGTATTATCACGGAAGATAGGAACGTTACTCTCAAAAATCTGAAGATCTTCTAGTTGATTTTTCCTCCAGAGCATCTGAGTAGTGCATAGTGAAGCTGATATATATTCTGCTTCTGTAGTAGACAGAGCGATGGTTGACTGCCTTTTGCTGGACCATGATATGAAATTGTTTCCCAAGAATTGACAGTTCCCAAATGTACTTTTACGTTCCATTATGTCCCATGCATAATCTGCATCATAATAACCAGAGAGCCTATACTCTGATGTTTTCTCATACATCAGGCCAAGGTTAGGAGTTCCTTTCAGATACCTTAGGATTCTTTTAACAACTGTTAAATGGGATTCCCTTGGATCTGATTGGAATCTGGCACAAAGACATACACTAAAAAGAATATTAGGGCATGTATCCGTCAGATAGAGAAGAGAGCATATCATACCACGATAGATCTTCTAAAAAACCTTTTGGCTAACTTCTTCTTTCTCCAGAATGCAGGTTGGATGCATGGGTGTCTTGGCTAGTTTGCATTTTGCCATTTCGAATTTCTTCATAATGTCTTTTATGTATTTACTTTGATATACATAAGTAGCTTCTGAAGCTTGATTGATTTGGATTCCTAGAAAGAACTTTAGTTCTTGCATCAAACTCATTTCAAATTCTTCCTGCATTAGCTCAGAGAATTCTTGACAAACAGAGGGGTAAGCTGAATCAAAAATTATATCATCAACATATATCTGGCATATCATGAGATCATTTCTAATGTTTTTACAGAAGAGTGTAGATTCAACCTTTCCTCTAATAAAGTCATGTTCCATATGAAAGTTGCTTATTCTTTCAGACCAAGCTCTCTGAGCTTGTTTTAGACCATACAATGATTATTTTAATTTGAAAACGTGTTCTGGACATTTAGAGTTTTCAAAACCTGAGGGTTGGTAAACATTCACTTCTTCTGATATATAACCCATTGAGAAATGCGCTCTTGACATCCATCTGATATAATTTGATGGAATGATTTACAACGAATGAAACAAGTAAATGAATGGATTCTAACCTAGCGATTGGAGCAAAGGTTTCATTGTAGTCAATTCCTTCTTGTTGACTTAAACCTTGTGCCACCAGTCGTGCTTTATTTTTCACTACTTCTCCCTTTTCGTTCAATTTTTTCTGAATACCCATCTAGTTCCAATAATTTAAGTTCCTTTAGATTTTGGAACAAGATCCCATACGTCATTCTTTGAGAATTGATCCAGTTCTTCTTTCATTGCCAGAACCCAGTCATTGTCTTGAACAGCCTCATCACAGGAAGTAGGCTCAATCAGAGATACTAATCCCATAAGAGTTTTTTCAGATACTTTGAATGTTGACCTAGTTTTGACAGGTTCATCCTTGTTTCCCAGAATCAAATCTTCAGAGACGTTTGGGCGATTTCTTGATCTTCTCTGGATAGTTGAGATTTCAGTTGTATCTGGACTTTGTTTCTCAGACTCTTCTGATTCTTTGGTCTTTTCGTCAGAACCTGCAAGAGTTATCTCCAAATCTGCAAGTTTCTCAACTAGCTTTGACTTTTCAGGGTCAAGCTTATCATCAAATCTAACATGTATTGATTCTTCCACGATTTTGGCTTCTGTGTTGTATACTCTGTAGCCTTTAGAGTGTTCTCAGTATCCTAACATAATACCTTTTTGTGCTTTTGAATCAAACTTGTTCAAATGTTCTTTAGTATTAAGAATAAAACATGAGCATCCGAAAGGATGGAAATAAGAAATGTTGGGTTTTCTTCCCTTGCACAGTTCATAAGGAGTCTTCTCCAGAATAGGTCTTACAGAGATTCTATTCTGAATATAACACGTTGTATTTACTGCTTCTGCCCAAAAGTGCTTAGCCACATTTGTTTCATTGATCATGATTCTGGCCATTTTTGGAGTGTCCTACTCTTCCTTTCTACAAGTCCATTTTGTTGTGGAGTTCTAGGGCAGAAGAAATCATGGGATATTCCATTATAATCAAACAGTTCTTCAAAGAACTTATTTTCGAATTTGCCACCATGATCACATCTGACTCTGATGATTTTAGAGTGAAATTCGTTTTGCACTTTAGAATAGAAGCTAGTGAATACATAGTGAGACCCATTCTTGTGCTTTTGAAATTTTACCCATGTCCAGCGACTAAAATCATCAACAGTGACAAGTCCATACTTCTTTCCAATGACTGGCGCTGTCTTAATAGGCCCAAAAAGGTCAATGTGAAGAAGTTTCAGAGGCTTAGAGGTGGAAACAACATTTTTCTTTTTAAAAGATCTTTTAGAAAATTTTCCTTTCTGACATGCCTCACACAAAGCATCTGAAGAAAACTTCAGCTTAGGTAGACCTCTGACTAACTCAAGTTTATTTAGCTAAGAGAGTTTTCTCATGCTAATATGGCCCAAGCGTCTATGCCATACCCATTGCTCTTCGTGAACAGACAACAAACGTTTTACATTTTGATCTTTTAGATCTGAAAGATTTATTTTGTAAATGTTGTTTTTCCTCTTTCCAGTGAATAGAACTGTTCCATTATTCTGATTAATTGCTTTACATGTTTTTTGATTGAAGATTATATCATAACCGTTATTACTTAATTGGATTATTGATAACAAGTTATGCATTAACCCTTCTACATAGAGAACATAAGATATAGAGGGAAGAGATCCATTACCAATAGTTCTGGAGCCTCTGATTCTTCCTTTCTGATTTCCTCTGAAACCCACATAGCCAGCATCTTTAAGTTCTAGGTTTTGGAACATATGCTTTCTTCCCATCATGTGTCGTGAGCATCCAGAGTTCAGGTACCATGATTGGTGTCTTAACTCTGCTGCATAAGATATTTGCAACATAAACAATCTTATCCTTTGGTACCCAGAATCTTTTGGGTCCTTTGTGATTAGTTTTCCCAGAGTTTCTTAGAACTTTGGGTTTTCTAGCATCAGTAAAACGTTGTGCTTGTGCATGTGTGTAGTGATAAGAAAAAGGAGATTTGAGTTTGTCATCTGTAGAAGATTTATCTTCACTAGGATCATACCCTATTCCTCTTTTGTTATTATGACTAACTCCATAAATCATGGATGTCATTCTGCTTCTTTCTATCCCATTTTTCAGAAACTTTTGAAAGGATTTTCCATATTCATATATCATTGTGTTAGAAGTTTGTGGGGCTTGAGATAAAGCTTCTTAAAGTTTTAAACATTGTTTATTTGTGGAGTCTATTTCTTTTGTTAGAGTTAGATTTTCATCTTTTAATTCTGAAACTGTTATCTCAAGCTTATCACATTCTTCGATGGTTCCTTCAAGAACCATTTTCAGTGCTTTAAATTTTTGTTTAAGTTTCTGATATGAGTTGAAATATTAAGAAAGGCATGATTCAAGGTCAGAGCGAGAAAGATCAAAAAATAGCTCTTCAGGATCAGACTCTCCATCTGATGTGTTTCCAAAAGTGGTAGCCATGAATGCAACATTTGCTTGTTCTTCAGAGTCTGATTCAGAGGAATCAAATCCACTGTCGTCCCAGGTGTCCATGACTCCCTTCTTGGCTTCAAAGGAGCTTTTCTTGAGACTTTCTCTTCTGGAGCTTTCTTTCTTAAGCTTTGGGCATTTGTTTCTGTAATGACCTGTTTCCTTACATTCATAGCATGTTACCACTTTGTTTGATTTTCCTCTGGAAGTTGATTCTGAGCGATCTCCCTTGGGTCTTGGTCTTCTGAAGTTATTATTCATTTTTCTCCATAGTTGTTTTACTCTTCTAGTCAAAAGGGACAACTTTTCTTCATCATCAGAGTCTTTTTTTCCAGAGTCGTCATTGTCTTCCTCTTTAGCTTTGAAGGCTTTGTTCCTTTCTGGTTTACGTCTCTCAGATCTGGACTTTAGTGCTACATATTTGATCTTCTTTTGAGGCTCATCTTCCTCAAGTTCTATCTCGTGACTTTTGAGGGAACTAACGAGTTCTTCAAGGCTGATGTTGTTCAGATCCTTAGACAATTTTAGTGGGATTACCATGGGTCTCCATTTCTTTGGCAGGCTTCTGACAATCTTTTTTACATGATCTGCAGTTGTGTAGCCTTTATCCAGAACCTTGAGTCCTGCAATTAAAGTTTGAAATCTAGAAAACATTACCTCTATAGCTTCATCGTCCTCCATCTTGAAGGCTTTGTACTTCTGAATTAGAGCTAGAGCCTTTGTCTCTTTGACTTGTGAATTTCCTTCGTGAGTCATCCTCAGGGAGTCAAGTATTTCTTTAGCAGTTTCCCTGTTGGTGATCTTTTCATATTCATTGTAGGAAATGGCATTCAACAGTATTGTTCTGGCTTTGTGATGGTTTTTGAAGTCGCGCTTCTGATCATCTGTCATCTTGTTTCTGGCAATGGCAACGCCAACATCAGATACAGGAGGTATATAGCCAATAGTAACTATGTCCCATAGATAAGCATCATAACCCATGAAGAAACTTTTGATTTTGTCTTTCTAGTAATCAAATTTTTCTCCATCAAAGATTGGAGGTTTAGCATTGTAACTATCTCTTTCATTGGTGTTGGCCATAGTGTTTTTCTCACGCTGGATCTCTCTACACTATTAAGTGTTTGATTAGAAAATCAATAATAAAGCCGAAGCTCTGATACCAATTGAAGGTAGAGAAAAACAAGAAAGGGGGTTTGAATTGTTTTACCAATAATATAAACTTTTTGGAAATGAGACGCACGCAAAAACGAGTTATATCAATACTGAATTTTATACTGGTTCACTTGAAATTCAAAGCTACTCCAGTCCACCCGGCCAAGGTGATTTCACCTTTAAAAAGGACTTAATCCACTAATCTTGAAAGATTACACAAAGAAACGTCTAAGAGTAGAAAGATCTCTTAGCTTTCTCAAGTTTGCTGACTTCATAAGTCACATGAGGAGATTTTACAGCAAATAAATAGATTTACAATAATGCTTAGTGCTTCTAGGTAAGCAGAAATTGCATAAGTTACAAGCACAGAATTGTTCACACGTTAGAGAAATAGCTCGTGTGAGAGAGAGAGAGAGAGAGAATAATGAATATAAATAAGAGTGTGGTATTCTCGTGTTTTTTTCCAGTTCTTCTTAGAGAGGCATTCCATCCTTTATATAGGAGTGATGAGAAGACCGTTGAAGGAAGTTAATATCAGAATCTTGGGAAATGATAGATGATTAATATTATTAATCTTTGTGTTCTTTCCAAAGCAATTTTGGGGCGCCATAAAATCCTTCCTAAGATGGATTATTTCCATAAGTGAATTCCTTCAAAGCTAAGTATTCTGATTCAGAAAGTTTGAATATCAAAATCTCCATAAAGCAGGGTATCTTCAGAATATGCTTGTCGCTGATTGTCTTCAGAGTTTCTTTTTCACTTGATTTCATCATAGCGCAAGGCTTCAGATTCTAGAGTCATTCTTTCGCTTCAGAGTGTCTGATGTCTCTTGTTTAGTTTACGCTTGCGTTGATCACAGTCAGAGTTTCTGCTTGCGTATCATCTAAGTGGTATCTCAGAACTTGTTTCTGTATCTAATGAGTGTCTATCTGACTGTTTTGATTAGAGTCCTGCATACTTAGAAAAAGTTTAATTAGGGTGCCATTTTTGTTTCATCCTTTGTTATCATCAAAATCTTAGAGATACATTGTAGAAACTAAATTTGTTCTTACACTATGGGCATACAGAACAACATTTAAAACCCCCATAGGTATGTCCCCTTACTAACTGGTCTACGGTAAAGCATGTCATTTGCCGCTCGAACTTGAGCACAAGGCATTATGGGCTACCAAATTCCTAAACTATGACCTTTCCAAAGCGGGGAAATCCCGAATTCTTCAACTACATGAGCTAGAAGAATTCAGGAATCGAGCATATGAAAATGCAAAGATATACAAGGAACGAACAAAAACATAGCATGACTGACGCATTCAGAAGAAAGAACTTCAGGAAGGACAACTGATGTTGTTATTTAATTCCAGGTTGAAGTTGTTTCCTGGAAAACTAAGGTCGAGATGGTCAGGACGTTTTGTGATACACAAGGTATTGCCACATGGAGCCATTGAGCTTAAAAACCAAACAAACGGAGACAGGTTTAAAGTAAATGGGTAGAGAGTTAAGTCGTACCTACAATGGCATAAGGGTGGTCTGATAGAGAAAGTTCGTCTTACCTGAGAAGAGGGACGACCGTCGAGCCATGAGACGTTAAACGAAGCGCTTGTGGGAGGCAACCCACGCAATTTTAATTCTAATCAGTTTGCGTGTTTTGTGTTTTTTGTAGGTTTACACAGTGCTCTGCACAAGAAGGGAAAGACACTCCAACAAATACATAAGTCGTATTGAAAGGAATGATGATACATGAGGAAAAGAAGAATAAAAATTCTGAAAATCGGGCAAAATAGCAGTCTGACACGGGAGCCCGTGTTAGCTGAAACGGCCCGTGTCAGGGCCATGGAAAAAGAGAGATTGGAAAGTGAGAAAAATAATGGCTTGACACGGCCACCCGTGTGTCAGCTGACACAGCCCGTGCCAAGAGCACCAAAGGATGACACATTATGACTTTTGGTAGTGGCCTGGCACGACCGGCCATGTTAGGAAGCCTGCAACTTACACCCTTGGATAGTGGACTGACACGGGCGACCGTGCCAGCTGACACGGCCCGTGTCAGGTAGACGAGATTGAAATTTTTGAGAAATTTGAAAATTTTTATGGCCCCCCATCTTAATTCCCCACTAACCACTCATTACCCATCCATATCCATTCCCCAAAATTAGATTTTCACCACTCATTCTCTCTCATATTTTTATCTTCCTCACACTTTTTCTCTCAAATATTCTTCAACCTCCATTAAAACCCTTCCACTAAAGCTTCCATCTTTACCACCTCCACAACTCTATAGCCAAAACACCCCTCACGACTTTTGCTCCATTTTCCGCCCTCGTCCTAACCACGGTTTCAGATTTTTCTAATTCCAAATCTGAAATTTTGATTTTTTTTAAAAGTCCAAAATTCCCCCAAGAAGGATTTTGACAGGAAAGCAACAACTAGCTGAGACATCGAGGTCACGAAAGAGACCCATCCGGAACCCGAATCCGCACAACATTGTCTTCGACAATCCAGAGCAGGAGAAATGGTATCAAGTTCATCAAAAACGAAAGCTCACACCTACCAGGTATATGTGCGAGTAAACCCTGAATGCTTTAGATCTGAAAATTGAAGTGGACAGGATGTTCCACATACTGGGAATGTTGGAATTTATGAGCCTTGAAGCGTCGACTTATGAGCGCATCACGCTCGAATTTTTAAGCACGCTGGAGTTCCAACTTAAAAAGAGGTGGATTAACACAACCAAGTATTATTTTTGTACTTTAAGTTTCCGTCTTTTCAATAATTATCATAAATTGTCTGTGGAGGAATTGGCAGGGATTCTCTGCCTCCCGCTGTACGGATCAGGGGCGGTCCCAGATGGGTTTTCACCAAAAGATTTTTGGATTGCCATCATTGGAAGGACGGACTACACCTCCAAGGGTGCTAAAGCCTCCGGCATCCAGAACCCGTGTTTTCGCTATGCCCAAAAACGATTCGCATACATCCTGTTCGGACAGGGTGATAGCACGAGTGTGCCAACTCAGTGGGAGTTATTTTTCATGTACTCGATAGCGCAAAATCAGGCCACCAGTGTTGTTGCCTTTGCAGCTGATTATCTGGGAAGAGTTGGTCGGGCGGACTCTGGGGGTATCTCTGTTGGAGGCATGATTACCCCGATAGCAGAGCATTTAGGGTATCATGCGGTTTTACTTGAAGACACCCCAGTGGAAGGTAAGACCAAAATTGATATGGCATCTCTGATACAGCAAGGTATGATTTTCTTGCACCCACTTACTATTCTATTCTAATTCATAAGAGGTTTATTATGGCACTTCCTGATCCAGACAGGGTAAGTATTACTGACTGTGCAAATTGGTTATATGTGAGTACTGACCCCGATACTGAGGAAGGTTATGACGCTGAGAACTTTGTTGTAGGTGAGTAGTTTGCAGATGAACAGGTTGCGAATGAAGCAGAAGTCAGAGAGGAGGAGCCTCAGGAGCAGTTTGTACCCCCACCTCAGGAACCTTTCCATCAGGAAGCAAGGTCATCTTCCATGCCTCCCGACCAATGGGTCAGGGTATAAACCGAGCTCGATGACCTGAGAACTAAGCAAACACGACAAGGCATCGAACAGGCTCGGCAAGGGGCAATGTTGGATGAAATGAGCCTCATGATGCAACAATTAATGTTGCATTTTCCACCCCTGCCTCCTCAGTAGTGTGCTGTGACTTGCCTCATTCTCCCTTATTCACAAACATTGGGGGAAATATTTAGTTCAAGTGTGTGTGTGGGGGGGGGGGGTTTATTTTGCTATTTGTTTTGTTATTTTACCATTGTTACTATTTTACATTTGGTTTGGTTTGTTTTTAGGGTATGATATATTGCATGTATTTCATGAAGATAGAGAAAAACAAGAAAGGGGGGGTTTAAATTGTTTTAACGATAATAAAAACTTTTTGGAAATAAGACACACGCAGAAACAAATAATATCAACACTGAATTTTATATTGGTTCTCTTGAAATTCAAAGCTACTCCAGTCCACCCGACCAAGGTGATTTCGCCTTCAAAAAGGACTTAATCCACTAATCTTGAAAGATTACAAAAGATCATCTAAGAGGATAGAGATCTCTTAACCCTCTCAAGTTTACAGACTTAACAAGTCACTTGAGGAGAGTTTCAACAAATTAACAGAATTACAGTAATGCTTAGTGCTTCTAGGTAAGCAAAAATTACACAAGGTAAAAGCAAAAGAGTTATTCACACTTTAGAGTAGTGGCTCGTGTGAGAAAGAGAATGAATAATGGATATGAAAGTAGTGTTGTATTCTCGTGTGTTTTCAATTGTCTTCTTAGTGAGGTGTTCCATCCTTTTATATAGGAGTGGTGAGAGCACCGTTGAGTGTTTGAATGTCTGAATCTTTGGCAATGATGGATGATTAATGTCATTAATCTCTGTGTTCTTTCCAAAGCAATTTTGGGGCGCCATAAATTTCTTCCTGAAATAGATTCTTTGCATAAGTGAAATTCTTCATAGCTAAGTATTATGAATCATAAGGTTCGAACATCATAGTCTTTATTCAGCAAGTGTATCTTCAGATAGATGCTTGTCGTTGATTGTCTTCAGAGTTTCTTCCGATTGATTACATCAGAGCGTAATGCTTCAGATCCTATAGGGTGTTCTTCCACTTCAGAGTGTCTGATGTCTTTTGTTTAGCTTACACTTCCGTTGATCAGAATCAGAGCTTCTGCTTGCGTATCTTCTAAGTAGTATTTTAGAACTGTATTTGTATCTAATGAATGACTATCTGACTATTTTGATTAGAGTCCTGCATACTTAGATAAAATTTGTTAGGGTACCATTTTTGTTTCATCCTTTGTTATCATCAAAATCTTAGAGATACATTGTAGATACTAGATTTTTTCTTACAATCTCCCCCTTTTTGATGATGACAAAAAAATTCAAAGTGATGATGAAACAGTGATATACTCAAAATAATATCTCAGAGTCAGATGAGAGATGACTCCCCCTGAGATGGATCATCAGATTTCTCATAATTTCTTACCAGACTTTCCTTGTGACAACTAGTTTGTACCTTAGTTGTTATCCTGCATAACTTTAGTTCTCATAAGGTGTTAAGATATTAATGTGCGCAATGCAGCAAGAGGCTTAGATATATTTTCATCAGAGCTATATTAGTTCTCCCCCTTTTTGTCAGACTCAAAAAGACATAGAAAATGCAAGAAAAAGGTTCATATATGT
The DNA here is from genome assembly GCF_024323335.1 of Lathyrus oleraceus. Lineage (NCBI taxonomy): Eukaryota > Viridiplantae > Streptophyta > Magnoliopsida > Fabales > Fabaceae > Lathyrus > Lathyrus oleraceus. Next base: position 123,484,599 of record NC_066580.1, read on the forward strand.
ACATCTATCTAGAAGATCCAAGTTCAAACGCAAGATACCCCATGTGTTGATCTATCTGATCTTCAGGAATACCAAGGGATTGGATCCTGAGAATTTCTGATTCAGATGACCCCTAACTGGTAGAAGCATTAGAGTCATATCCAGATACCGGATGTTATTTCAGATCCTTGTCTTGCTATTTCAAAGAAGTACATTAGGTTTATTCTGGGAAAATTTCAATTTTTAAATGTTTCAGAATAAATGAGAATCTATCTTCAGCGAGGGGTTTAGTGAAAATATCAGCCCATTGGTGGTCTGTATCAATAAAATTTAAAGATATTACCCCTTTCTGAACATAGTCTCTGATAAAATGATGTTTTATTTCTATGTGCTTAGCTCTGGAATGCAAGATAGGGTTCTTACTTAAACATATGACAGCAGTATTATCATAGAAGATAGGAACGTTACTCTCAAAAATATGAAGATCTTCTAGTTGATTTTTCTTCCAGAGCATCTGAGTAGTGCATAGTGAAGCTGATATTTATTCTGCTTTTGTAGTAGACAGAGTGATGGTTGACTGTCTTTTGCTGGACCACGATATGAGATTGTTTCCCAAGAATTGACAGTTCCCAAATGTACTTTTACGTTCCATTATGTCCCCTGCATAATCTGCATCATAATAACCAGAGAGCCTATACTCTGATGTTTTCTCATACATCAGGCCAAGGTTATGGGTTCCTTTCAGATACCTTAGGATTCTTTTAACAGCTGTTAAATGAGATTCCCTTAGATCTGATTGGAATCTGGCACAAAGACATACACTGAAAAGAATGTCAGGACGGGTAGCCGTCAGATAGAGGAGAGAGCATATCATACCACGATAGAGCTTCTGACAAACCTTTTGACTAACCTCTTCTTTCTCCAAAATGCAGGTTGGATGCATGGGTGTCTTTGCTGGTTTGCATTCTGCCATTTCGAATTTCTTCAGAATGTATTTTATGTATTTACTTTGATATACATAATTAGCTTCTGAAGCTTTATTGATTTGAATTCCCATAAAGAACTTTAGTTATTGCATCAAACTCATTTCAAATTCTTCCTGCATTAGCTTAGAGAATTCTTGACAAACAGAGGGGTTAGCTAAACCTAAAATTATATCACCAACATATATCTGACATATCATGAGATCATTTCTAATGTTTTTACAGAAGAATGTAGAGTCAACCTTTCCTATAATAAAGTCATGTTCCAGAAGAAAGTTGCTTAGTCTTTCATACCAAGCTCTAGGAGCTTATTTTAGACCATACAGTGACTTTTTCAGTTTAAAAACATGTTTTGGACATTTAGAGTTTTCAAACCTGGGGGTTGATGAACATACACTTATTCTGATATATAACCATTAAGAAATCCGCTCTTGACATCCATCTGATATGATTTGATGGAGTGATTTACAGCGAATGAAACAACTAAATGAATGGATTCTAACCTGGCGACTGAAGCAAAGGTTTCATTGTAGTCAATGCCTTCTTATTGACTGTAACCTCGTGCCTCCAGTCGTGGTTTGTTTCTCCCCTTTTGTTCAATTTGTTTCTGAATACCCATCTTGTTCCAATAATATAAGTTCCTTTAGGATTTGGGACAAGATCCCAGACATCATTCTTTGAGAATTGGTCCAGTTCTTCTTTCATTTCCAGAACCCAATCATTGTCTTGAAGTGCCTTAACATAGGAAGTAGGCTCAATCAGAGATACTAATCCCAGAGGAGTTTCTTCAGACACTTTGAATGTTAACCTTGTTCTGACAGGTTCATCCTTGTTTCCCAGAATCAAATCTTCATAGATGTTTGGGCAATTTCTTGATCTCTTCTGGATAATTGAGATTTCAGTTGCTTCTGGACTTTGTTTCTTAGCTTCTTCTGATGCTTTAGTCTTTTTGTCAGAACCTGCAAGAGTTATCTCCAATTCTGCAAGTTTCTCAACTAGCTTTGACTTTTTAGGGTCAAGCTTATCATCAAATCTAACATGTATTGATTCTTCCATAATTTTGGTTTCTGTGTTGTATACTTTGTAGCCTTTAGAGTGTTCTGAGTATCCTAACATAATACCTTTTTGTGCTTTTGAATCAAACTTGTTCAGATGTTCTTTAGTATTTAGAATAAAACATGAGCATCCAAAAGGATAGAAGTAGGAAATGTTGGGTTTTCTTCCCTTGCACAGTTCATAGGGAGTCTTCTCCAGAATAGGTCTTACAGAGATTCTATTCTGAATATAACACGTTGTATTTACTGCTTCAGCCCAAAAGTGCTTAGCCATATTTGTTTCATTGATCATAGTTCTGGCCATTTCTTGGAGTGTCATATTCTTCCTCTCTACAACTCCATTTTGTTGTGGAGTTTTAGGGCAGGAGAAATCATGGGATATTCTATTAGACTCAAACAGTTCTTCAAAAAACTTATTTTCAAATTCGCCACCATGATCACTTCTGACTCTGATGATTTTAGAGTCAAATTCATTTTGCACTTTAAAACAAAAGCTATTGGATACAGAGTGAGACTCACTCTTGTGCTTTAGAAATTTTACCCATGTCCAGCGACTAAAATTATCAACAATGACCAGTCCATACTTCTTTCCATTGACTGACGTTGTCTTAACAGGTCCAAAAAGGTAAATGTGAAGAAGTTCCAGAGGCTTAGAGGTGGAAACAACATTTTTCTTTTTAAAAGATGTTTTCGAAAATTTTCCTTTCTGACATGCCTCACATAGAGCATCTGAAGAAAACTTCATCTTAGGTAGACCTATGACTAACTCGAGTTTATTTAGCTGAGAGAGTTTTCTCATTCTAATATGGTCCAAGCGTCTATGCCATAACCATTGCTCTTCGTGTACAGACATCAAACATTTTACATTTTGATCTTTTAGATATGAAAGATTTATTTTGTAAATATTGTTTTTCCTCTTGCTAGTGAAAATAATGGTTCCATTGTTCTGATTAATTGCTTTACGTGTATTTTGATTGAAGATTATATCATAACCGTTATCACTTAATTGGCTTATTGATAACAAGTTATGCATTAATCCTTCTGCATAGAGAACATCAAATATAGAGGGAAGAGATCCATAACCAATAGTTCTGGAGCCTCTGATTCTTCCTTTCTGATTTCCTCTGAAACCTACGAAGCCATCATCTTTAAGTTCCAGGCTTTGGAACATATACTTTCTTCCCGTCATCTGTCACAAGCATCCAGAGTCCAGGTACCATGATTGGTGTCTTAGCTCTGCTGCATAGGATATCTGCGACATAAATAATCTTATCCTTTGGTACCCATAATCTTTTGGGTCCTTTGTGATTAGTTTTCCCATAGTTTCTTAAGACTTTGGGTTTTAGAGCATTAGTAAAACGTCGTGCTTATGCATGTGTGTAATGATAAGAAAATGGGGATTTAGGTTTGTCATCTGTATAAGATTTATCTTCACTAGAATCATATCCTATTCCTCTTTTGTTATTCTGACTGACTCCACAAATCATTGAAGCCATTCTGCTTCTTTCTATCCAATTTTTCAGAAAATTTTGAAAAGAATTTTCATATTTATATATCATTGTGTTGGAAGCTTGTGGGGCTTGAGATAAGTCTTCTTCAAGTTTTAGAAATTGTTTATTTGTGGAGTCTCTTTCTTTTGTCAGAGTCAGAATATCATCCTTTAATTTTGAAATTGTTATCTCAAGCTTATCACATTCTTCAATAGCTTCTTCAAGGACCTTTTTTAGTGATTTAAATTTTTGTTTAAGTTTCTGATATGAGTTTAAAGATTCAAAAAGGCATGATTCAAGGTCAGAGCGAGAAAGATCAGAAAATACCTCTTTAGAATCAGACTCTCCATCTGATGAGTTTCCAGAAGTGGTAGCCATGAATGCAACATTTGCCTGTTCTTCATAGTCTGATTCAAAGGAATCAGATTTAGTGTCGTCCCAGGTGGCCATGAGTCCCTTCTTGGTTTTAAAGGAGCTTTTCTTGAAACATTATCTTCTGGAGCTTTCTTTCTTAAGCTTTGGGCATTAGTTTCTGTAATGACCTCTTTCCTTACATTCATAGCATGTTACCTGTTTGTTTGATTTTCTTCTGGAAGTTGATTCTGAGCGATCTCCTTTGGGTCTTGGTCTTCTAAAGTTGTTATTCCTTTTTCTCCAGAGTTGTTTTACTCTTCTGGTCAAAAGGGATAACTCTTCTTCATCGTGATGAGTCTTCCTTTTCAGAGTCGACATTGTCTTCTTCTTCAGCTTGGAGGGCTTTGTTCCTTTCTGGTTTACGTCTCTCAGATCTGGATTTCAGAGCTACAAATTTGTTCTTCTTTTGAGGCTCATCTTCCTCAAGTTCTATCTCGTGACTTCTGAGGGAGCTAACGAGTTATTCAAGGTTGATGTTGTTCAAATCCTTTAACAAATTTTAATACGGTGACCATGGGTCTCCACTTCTTTGGTAAGATTATGACAATCTTTTTGACATGATTTGCAGTTGTGTAGCCTTTATCCAGAACCTTGAGTCCTGCAACTAAAGTTTGAAATCTAGAAAACATTACCTTTATAGCTTCATCGTCCTCCATCTTGAAGGCTTCTTACTTCTGAATTAGAACCAGAGCCTTTGTCTCTTTGACTTGTGAATTTCCTCCATGAGTCATCCTTAGGGAGTCAAGTATTTCTTTAGCAGTTTCCATGTTGGTGATCTTTTCATATTCATTGTAGGAAATGGAATTCAGCAGTATTATTCTGGCTTTATGATGGTTCTTGAAGCCACGCTTCTGATCATCTGTCATCTTGTTTCTGGAAATAGCAATGTCATCATCAGATACAGGAGGTATGTAGCCAATAGTAACTATGTCCCATAGATCAGCGTCATAACCCAAAAAGAAACTTTTGATCCTGTCTTTCCAATAATCAAATTTTTCTCCATCAAAGATTGGAGGTTTAGCATTATAACTATCTCTTTCATTGGTGTTGGCCATAGTGTTTTCCTCACGCTGGATCTCTCTACACTGTTAAGTGTTTGATTAGAAAAGCAATAACAGAGCCGAAGCTCTGATACCAATTGAAGGTAGAGAAAAACAAGAAAGGGGGTTTGAATTGTTTTACCAATAATGTAAACTTTTTGGAAATGAGACGTACGCAGAAACAAGTAATATCAACACTGAATTTTATATTGGTTTGCTTGAAATTCAAAGTTACTCCAGTCCACCCGGCCAAGGTGATTTCGCCTTTAAAAAGGACTTAATCCACTAATCTTGAAAGATTGCAAAAGATCGTCTAAGAGGATAAAGATCTTTTAGCCCTCTCAAGTTTACAGACTTAACAAGTCACTTGAGGAGAGTTTCAACAAATAAATAGAATTACAGTAATGATTAGTGCTTCTAGGTAAGCAGAAATTACACAAGGTAAAAGCAAAAGAATTATTCACACGTTAGAGCAGTAGCTCGTGTGAGAAAGAGAATGAATAATGGATATGAAAGTAGTGTTGTATTCTCGTGTGTTTTCAGTTGTCTTCTTAGTGAGGCGTTTCATCCTTTTATATAGGAGTGATGAGAAGACTGTTGAGTGTTTGAATGTCGAAATCTTTGGCAATGATGGATGATTAATGTCATTAATTTCTGTCTTCTTTCCAAAGCAGTTTTGGGACACCATAAATTTCTTCCTGAAATAGATTCTTTCCATAAGTGAAATTCTTCATATCTAAGTATTCTGAATCATAAGGTTCGAACATCATAGTCTTTATTCAGCAAGTGTATCTTCAGATAGATGCTTGTCGCTGATTGTCTTCAGAGTTTCTTCTGATTGATTACATTATAGCGTAATGCTTTCGATCCTAGAATGTGTTCTTCCACTTCAGAGTGTCTGATGTCTTTTGTTTAGCTTACGCTTCTGTTGATCAGAATTAGAGCTTTTGCTTGCGTGTCTTCTAAGTGGTATTTCAGAACTGTATTTGTATCTGATGAATGTCTATCTAACTATTTTGATTAGAGTCCTGCATGCTTAGATAAAATTTGTTAGGGTACCATTTTTGTTTCATCCTTTGTTATAATCAACATCTTAGAGATACATTGTAGATACTAGATTTGTTCTTACATTTCAGGTTCGTGGTATTATTGTTGAATTAGTGGGAGTGGATGAAATGATCACTCCACTTACCATTGCTTGTTGTGAAGGATCTTCCCATGAAGTCAATAATGTTGAAGAAAAGATCGGACGCAACGTTTAGAGCTCAACTAGCATAAGTTCCTTGTGCATTCCGAAGTAAGTAAGAAGTCACACCATGCTCGAAGTACTGTGGATGTTGTCACGCTTTACCAAACAGGGTGAGTCATAAAAGATAAACACATTGATCGTCATGAGCGATATTCAGGTATGTCTTTATCACTCTGAATTTACGTAGATTCTCTAAGATTATCACTACACATATACACACACTAAGGCACGTTGTTTGAATATAACCCTTGAGCCTTTCTAGCCATCCCATGAATTTTATCTTTTGTTAACCCCATTTGAACCTGTATTCATTGATTGTTTAACCACGTAAATTTAACCCGTCGCCCAAACACTTCCTAACCCTGTTCGGAGTCAATATGATATTATCAAGCTGTGTGAAATTCTAAGTTTGGGGTAAACCCCATAAGTATCTAAAACAAAGGTGAGTGCAAAAAAAAATAGAAATAACGATCGTCGAAAAAAGAAAGAGAAAACAAAATATACTCGATGGTTCGAAAAGAAGCACTCACCGAAGGAAGAACACTCGGTTGAAAAAAAAGAGAATTTCAAAGAAGAAAAAAACCAAGCGATTGAAAAAAAAGATGAAGTAAAATGAATGAACACAGTGAAGAAAATATTGACATTGGCTCTGAACCCAAAACCACTTGTTTTCCCTTTTTTTTATTTACCACACCATAACCCAAGCCCCGCTACAAGCCGAAAGACCTCAAAGAGTGTGTGTTGTGTGTAGTTGATATGAAAGGAGAAACTATTCAAACTTATGAGTTGATATTGCATATTCTGAATTGTGAGTGAAAACATGTTAACCCCGAGATACTTGGTGAGAGTGTGATATAAGTTGACAGGTGAAGTGGTACCTCGATGTGGAAGTGCGCCGGAAAACTAACGAGGAAAAGCAGGAACTATAAAAGGGAGAGTGAAGGCGTTGGTGAAAAATCTCAGCAGTATCAAGGTAAGAATGCAAATTTTGGAAAGTGACACGTTGAGTCGTCTAGGACATTACTTGAGGACAAGTGTAACACCCCAATAAAAATAAGATAATTATTTAATTTAAGTTAATATTATATTTATTAATTTAATTAAATAATTGGAATTATTGGATTATTATTATTACTGGAATAATAATTATTGGAAAATATATATAAGTTGGAAATAAGAAAAAGAGTTTCAATTGGAAAAGAGGGTTTTCACGTGAAAGCAGAGAAGCGGCTGAAAAGAGGAAAAGGGCAAAGAGGAAGAGCAAGAGAGCAAGGGTTGAAGAACGGAAAAGCTTGAAGCTTAAAGATTCGCCAGATTAACTCAGGTAAGGGGGGTTTATCGTCGTTTAATGGGTATTATGGGTTAACATGTAATGGGTAGTGATGAACCGTTGATTTGACCCTAATTGGGATGTTGAATGCTGAAAAATTGTGTTGGATAAGTTGTGTTAAAGCTGAAATTGAATCTGTATTTGTGTGAGTTGTGATTTCCCGAACGTATAGCTTTTTACGGAATCGGAATCGGAGGTCCGGAAGTCCTCCAACGGCGGAAAATGCGGAGAATTCTGCATTCTGCTTCGTGTTAGCGCAGGAACAGCTTTCTGTCTTGCGTTAACCGGTTAACCCAGGGTGTTAACCGGTTAACACTGTTAGGAATTGTGAAGTATTGCTGTTTTGCTTGCGTTAACCGGTTAACCCAGGGCGTTAACCGGTTAACACTGTTGTGATTTGTGAAAATTGTTGTTCTGTTTGCGTTAACCGGTTAACCCAGGGTGTTAACCGGTTAACACTGTTGAGTTTTGCCAGAAAGCGTGTTCTGTGTTGCGTTAACCGGTTAACCCAGGGCGTTAACCGGTTAACACTGTTGGAAAGGCGAAAAAAATTAATATTTGAATAATGTGTACGTAATTGGTGGTTGGCCTATATTGGCGTATGATGTAATAGGGATTAATTCCCGCTGTTTTGAGCAGTATAGGTATTAGTGGAGTGTGCTAATATTGTGATTAATTATTTGACATGATATGATGTTTTGATACATGTGTTGATGATGTATGATGGTATGCATAATGCTGTGAATGTATATGTTATGTATGCAATTGTGAATGGACTGTTTATGGCTTAGAGTGTGAGCATATGTCCATTGTGGATTATTGTTGATGATTTTGCATTGCTAGGTGATTTAGCATGCATATTGTGGCCTTTATGGTGGTAGCTAATTCCCATGGTGAGGAATTAGTGAGTAAATCATTGTGGATTGTTGTTGATGTTTGCATGCTAGGTGATTAGCGTGCATAGCATAGCCCTTGGGGTGGTAGCTAATTCCCGTGGTGAGGAACTAGTGAGTTGGTGGTAGCTAATTCCTGTGGTGAGGAATTAGTGAGTGAGTCACTAGGTCTCAAATGAGTGGGACTAGTGGGCTTGGTAGCCGTATCTGGATTTGATCGGTGAGGTGAACTATATGTTCACGAATAGTCGGTACCGCATGCATGGAGTCTCATTGCATAATGTATGTATGGCGTATAATATGAATGGATGTATTCCAATATTATCCGTGTGTTTGTGTTGGCATTGAGTATGAGTATGAATTGTGTTGGTATTGAGTATGATATTTGAGTTGATGTGCCGTTACTGAATGTGTGATATGATTAGGGTGATTGATGTGTTAATTACTTAACATTGCATGATATTTTATAATGCTTATTAGATCGATTGAGGAACTCACCCTTACAACTATTTTTCAGGTAACGAGCAGTGATTTGAGTAGAAGCTGATGTTTGGAGTCTAGTGTAAATTCCTTAGTGGGTCATGCTCTGGTAGATGTAACATCGGGATGGGATGTTTTAATTGTTTTCATTGTTGGTTGTTGAATGATCTTACATGTATGAGTTACATGTTTTTGAATGATCGATTTGATCTCTATCCGCTGCGTATTATGCAAATGTTTTAATTGATAAATAAATGAGCATGACAAGCTACTCTAATGAATGGTGTGAAGTTGATTGTGTGACACCCTTAACTGCATAATTACTCTGATTGATTTATATTTGTTATTTTAATTAAATATTTGGGGTATTTTAGAAGGGTGTTACAACAAGCAATGAGTTAAGTTTGGGGTTGTGATCGGTCACCATTTTCATTGTGTTTTCGTTGCTTAGCCAACAAGAAACCATGTATATTTAGACATTATGCATGCATTATGGTATTGTGAAAGTCAATTTCATTGTCGTAAGTTATTTTAGCATTTCTATTAATTGTCATTTTTATTTTATGTTTTCGCGATTTTATGCGTGGGTTGTCTGTGTTTTTGTCCTCCAGGTCCAAGTAGAAGAGCCGAGGGATTCGAGGCAAGACAATGAGGAGTTCCGACAAGAAAGGAAAGCAAAAGACTCAGTATAGGAGGCCTGACACGGTCACCCGTGTCACCTGACACGGGCCGTGTCAGGTAGAAGGCAAAACAAGGCTGAATGGACCCAAGATAGAAGCCTGACACGGTCGGCCGTGTCAGCTGACACAGCCCATGTCAGGTTAGCTGGAGGTCGTGTTGCAGTATCTTGGGCGTGTCATGATGGACAGTGAGCTGACACGGGCCGTGTTAGCCCAGGCGTGGTTTTTTTCCTGTTTTTGGGCTTTTTATCGGGCTTGAGCTGCAGGGATGTTTTGGAGATTTCCCCCTTTTGCCTAGGGATTTTTCACTATATTAGGAGAGTTTCTACCAAAGAAAGGATCATCTTGGAACAAGGTGAACACAAAATTGTCATACGATCAAGGATTACAGAGGTCAAGGAATTCGGAGAGCGGAAGGTTTTCATGAGCGGGAGCGATTAAAGATCCAAGTCATCCAATTACTTGTAATGTGTATTTTTTTATCTTGAATTTGTTTTGAAAAATATGAGTAGCTAAAGAGGAAAAGGGGGCTAGAGAATGAGAAAGAGCAAGAGAAGGCATATGGAGAGTGTCCGTTGATAGAGCTTGGAGAATTTTGCTGGAAAATCTAAGGTAAGGGGAGATAATAGCTATCAATAAGGCTTATGCATGGGGGGTAAGGTAGTGGTGTCCTTAACCTCCAATAGAGCATTGCGTTTTTATTTAATTTTATAAATTGGTATTGATTTGATGGTATGTAATTTGATTGTTGGTGAAATTCGTGTACTTTAATTAATGATAATTTATGTTTTTATGTATTATATGTTTTCACCATTATTGGGGTTTTGAAGATTTTGGGTAAATGTGAAAGTAGGAAAATACATAATTTTGTTAATGTAAATCTGTCATAAAATAATTTAATTTGTGGTTTTAATCGTTGAATAATTGTTGTATGTCAAATTATGAGATCAAGACTTTTTGTGGAATCAAAATCGGATGTCTGGAAGGGCTTCTATGGTGGAAAATGCAGGAAAAATAAATTCTGGAACGGATTCTGGGACTTAACGATGAACTGGCCGTGGGAAAAAAACCCATTTCTGGGTGATGTCCGTCATGGGGTTTTCTCTGATTCTCTGATTTAATTTTAATTATGCGTTGGGAAAATAGGGTGTTACATGCGATACTATTGCAGTGGATCAACACAGCTGACATAGGGTTTTCACACACATGGATCTCATATAGCAAGCATATTAATCAACTTTCTTTTTCACTAGCAATCGCTAATGATATCATTTCAAACTCCATCATGGGCTGAGCCATGATAGTGCATTTCTAATTTACAAAATATAGCTCATCCATCTATATTGAATATATATCCACTATTTGCTTTGGAATCATCTGATAAGGTCTTTAAATCTACATCACTATATCTTTCAAGTACAATAGGAAATCTCTGATAATGCAAATATAGATTCATGGTCCTTTTAAGGTACTGCATGACTCGCTCAATAGCTTGTCAATGCTCATTACTCGATCTACTAGTATACATGCACAATAATCCTATGACATATGAAATGTCAGGTCTAGCACAATCAGTGGTATGCCTAAGACTGTCAACGATGCTCACATACTTTGTTTGTCGGACACTTTCATCAATATTCTTAAACAGCTCCCCTTTTGGATCGTATGGTGTGCTCGTAGGTCTACATTCAAAGTAATTATATTTCTTTAAGATCTTTTCCACATAGTATGATTGGTCCAAATAAATTCCTTTCTCAGACCTCGTGACCTTGATACCAAGAATCACGCTTGCTTCTCTGAGGTCTTTTATATCAAAGTTGTTGCCTAATAATGATTTCACATCATTAACTATCTGAATATTTGATCCAAATATGAGTAGATCGTCTACAAAGAGACATATGATAATGTTGAGTCTTAATATGCATCTTAGAATTATGAAGCATAAAAACATTTTAAAATGAGTTAGAAAAGGTTCCATGCATGAAAAACAAGTTTTAATGGGAAAAAGCAGTCTATGTGTCGACATATATATGCCATAGGTCAATACATAGAACAAATTTTTTTCCTATGTGTCGATAAAAACGAGTTACAGGTTGGCTCATGTACCTCATTTGTAAAGTTTGTAGCTTCTGTTTGATATGCTGACTGCATGTGTCGACTCACGACCTATATAGGTCGACACATGCATCAAATAGGTCGACTCATGCAACGTATTCTTCTAGAAATTTATAAATTTTTCAAATCTTTTGTATTCCTTTTTCCTAAAAACATGCGTACATATAAATACATCATACATGCATCATTTCTAGTAAGGTTCTAGAGTAAACCTACATGGAACCGAGATTTCAAAGAGTTATCATCATCTTCAACCTACATTTTATGCATACACACAAACAAACTACACATAATCATTTTTTGTTTGGGTATCATCTAGAATTGGAGTTGATAACGTCCAATTTAGGTTGTTGAATTGTAAATTAGTTTGAGATCTTTGTTGGTTTCAAATAATAAAATTAAGGTGGGGTTTTCCTTCAAGATCAATTAGGGATTTAAAGGTTTTTGACAAGATTATGCAATTTGGATCTGATTAAGTGAAGGGTTTGAAGAAAAGGAGGTTCTTGCAAAGGAGTAACATGTGACGGTGGATCATATTGGTAAATCTTGGGTTACAACAATTCTCAATTTGGACTTGATTTAGTGAAAGCTTTGAAGAAAAAGGGGTTTCTTGCAAAGAAGCAGCATGAGACAGTGAATCAAATTGGCATTGTTGGGTTACTTTATAAAGCTTTGATTAAGGGAAGAGAAAATGTTAGAATCAAAATCAAGCTTAGGGTTTGTAGGGTTGGATTGCTAAATTTCTCTTGTATACTACTTTTGCAAAGTAAAGTTAATTTCATTATCTCAATTCGAGTTTGAATTAAGGATAGATGTACCCGTAGCGAGGCCGATTGGGAAACTGCTTAAACAAATCCTTGAGTACTCTCTCTCTCTCTCTCTCTCTCTCTCTCTCCCTTTCTCTCTCTCTCTCTCTTTTATATTTCATTTGCAAATTATTGAATTCATCAATTGTGCGATCAATATGTTTGGTTAATTCGTTTAATAAACCATTTGAAAAACATTTTGTTGATTTGATCACAATCTATTTGATTGTTGTTGGATTTTGAGATCAACAAAACCATACAAATCTCTAAACAAAATTGATTTCACCACCACTACAAATAACACATGTTATGTCAGATGTAAAATGGGTTTCACCTTGGTTACAATATCGAGGTAATGAAGGGTGACATGAAAAGTGAGAGCTTTATCCTTCGATTTAAAAATAACCGAATGGTTAGTTTAAATGGTCATGAGTTTGAACCCTAGTAATAACTTTTTTATATTTTTCAAACTAGCAACATATACCTCTTGATTTTATAACAAAATCGAGGGGTAATATATATATATATATATATATATATATATATATATATATATATATATATATATATATACTCATTACGTTGTTTACACAGAATATTAATAAATTAATTTGTTTACAAACTACATTGTTTACACAGAATATTAAAGTAAAAATGTTGTTCTTCATCGTCATCGCTATCGATAAAGAACAAATGTTGGATCTCTTAGGGAAGAGCAATTGTTGGGGATCCTCGTTTCGTTGATCTTGAGGAAGATCAAATGTTGAATGCAATAAATTTTCTATGGCTTTTATATTCATTCGTTTCTGATATATAGAAAAGGTTAGATAAATAAAATAAATATCCAGTTATATAATTATATAAGAATACAAACTTTGAACCCAAAATAATTTTCTGCACTTGCAATCCATGACTTGCAAAGTAAATACAGTACTCTCACAAATCACATATTAAAAACATAATTTTTTTTCTGATCTTGTAATCTATCACATTGACACGGTGTTCTGATTAAACATAGAGGGTTTCACAAAGTTTGGGTTTCTTGTGGATTCACTAATATTCAGAATGCTTTTATAATGAGGATTTTAGGTTTTACGAGGATCGGTAATAGCAGTGTCTTGAGCGTTGATACTTATTAAATAGATGACAAAGATTTGTTTAAGGACGATGAAGAAACGCACTTGGATTTTACCTTAATAATATATGTTCCAACCCAAGCGCCAAATACCTCTCAATTTCTATTAAAAACCGAGGGGGAAAGTTTTTTTCCAATATTTACATTTTTACATAGAATAGTAAAATAAATTGTTCAAACAAATCAACCACACACACCTCTCGATTTCTGTTAAAAACCGAGGGGGAAAACTTTTTAAAAAAAATATTTACATTGTTTACACAGAATAATAAAATAAATTCTTCAAATAAATCAAGAATTTGACAAATAATTCTCAGAGAACAATATATATTTCCAAATATCTGATAAGTTATCTGTTCCAAATAAAAGAAAAAAAATTGTACTTAAATTCCAGTCTAGAGAGATTTCATTATCTTGAGCAAATGTTTTTCATGACAAGTGCTTTCACATGACAGAGAACGTGGAAGAGAAATTGATAATTGTTTTTAGGAATAAATTTTTCAATATTGTCAATTGAGGAAAGAAATAAATTTCTCAGTGTTTTCTTTGATTGACAATATATGAAGTTTATTACGAAAATACAATAACAACATCAACATCATTATGTGAGATAGATTTCAAGAGCAGAAAAATCTTAGGATAAAATTTATTTAACTAGTGCTTTTATAGTAAAATATGATTATTAAACACCTCAATTTTATTATAAAACTGAGGCTTTTAATCTTCTCCTTTTAACAATCACCTCGGTGATGACGAAAACTGAGTTGAATAATTCTTTTTTTTTTAAATTACATTGTTTACACAGAGTATTAAAATAAATTATTTACAATAAATCTTTGCTCTTATTATTGAATATCTTCATTTATATATTTGCTTTTATGTTCTAACCATTCGGTTAAATAGAAAATTGAAGGGTTAAAACATTTGGTTTACACTTATAAACAAATAAAATCATAAATTGTGTTAGCTGGGAATGAAAGCTTGTACTAAGTTGTTTTTTCACCTATGTGTTATGAAAAATCAAGGGAATGTAAGATTTTTTATTTTTAAAATATTAAAAAATAGCACACATTGGCTTTATACCTCGGTTTTCTATTGTTCGAGATAAAAATTTCGTCATGAAAAGTGTTATTTGTTGTAGTTAACACAAGATGTTCGATAATTATCTATATAGAATTTTTGTGTGTTTTATCATTGGAAATAACCAGTCGTATATGGTATAAATATACACAAGATGTTCGATAATTATCTATATAGAATTTTTGTGTGTTTTATCATTGGAAATAACCAGTCAAAAAATATATCCTCTAGTGCTACAAAGACCACTCGTATATGGTATAAATACCACTCATAGTATTTTCTATAACGATCAGTCATAATAATTTCTCAAACCAAGAGAAATTTCAATAATTCTCCAAAGAAAGTTCAATATTGGTCATTTGGCCACTAAAAATAATTTCTCAAAATAAAGAGAAATTTAAATAATTCTCTAAAGAGAATCCAAAAAATTATACTTGATAATTTCTCCACTCAAACAAGGAGAAATTATCATAATTCTCTAAAGATAATTCAAGAAAGTACTCAGAAAATTTAACGAGTAGAAAGCAAGGGGGGGAAGTTGGTGTTTCGACAATTCAAAAAACACATAGTTATGAGAGTGAGGAAGGAAAAACTAAAACAAAGGAGTTTTTGGTGTGCTTTGGAATGAAATAGGGAATTTCCTTATATAATGAAGTGAGTTAGTTAAGATATCTCACCTAAGAAATGTGTGACTAAAGTGTTTTTTCAACTAACACACTATTGAGAATGTAGAAAGTGTGAGTAGATTGGGTAATAGCCTGACATTGGTTAAAAATATGGAGACTTAAGCATTTATATGTGAGAGAACTCACCCACCCATAACCTTAAGGTTTTGGGTGAATATATGGTGTGTCTCTCACAAAGGTGTTGCTCTAAAGAAGAAGTCCCACAATGTTCAATGTTTCCTAGTGAAAAACTCTCCCAACACATGGTATCAGATTTGATGGTTCAATTAAGGGGTCGGCTCCTTGTATCAAAAGTTTTCATGACAATATGGTTGTCAGGTGACGTGTTACGTTGTAGTGCACGCAATGGAGGCACAAGTGTATATGTATGAAAGAGCTTCCACTTGAGGGGAAACATTGTGGACTCACACTTGAGGGGGAGTGATGAGAATTTAGAAAGTGTGAGTAGTGTGGGTAATAGTTTCACAATAGTTGGAAATATATATACTTGAGCATTTATAAGTGAGAGAACTCACCCACATATCTCCTTAAGGTGTTAGGTGAATATGTGAAGTGTATCTCACAAAGGTGTTGCTCTAAAGAAGAAGTTCCACAATGTTCAATGATCCCTAGTGAAAAACTCTATCAACACATGGAATTAGAGTCTATGGTTCAATTAAGAGATTGACTCCATGTATCAAAAATCTTCCTGATAATATGATTGCCATGCGGTGTGTTCTGTTATAGTGCCCGTAACAGAGGTACAAGTGTATAGGGATGAAAAAGCTTTCACTTAAGGGGGAGTATTGTGGACTCACATTTGAGGGGGAGTGTTGAGAATGTAGCAAGTGTGAGTAGTCTAGGTAATAGTTCCATATTGGTTTGAAAGAAAGAGACTTTAACATTTATAAGTGAGAGAACTCACCCACCTATCACCTTAAGGTTTTGTGTGAATATGTGGTGTGTCTCTCACAAAGGTGTTGCTCTAAAGAAGAAGTCCCACAATGTTCAATTATTCCTAGTGAAAAACTCCCCCAACACACACAATATGGGACTTAAGAAACTTTTCAAATCCATCTCCCTATATTTAAATATTGACGTTATATTCCAACACCAAGTTTCTAAAAGTAGAGGTTATAAACTATTTGCTAGTCAATTAATCAAGAATGTTATCGTGACATCATATCTTAGGGTAAAATCTATCTAACGAGTGTTTTTTAGTAAAATATGATGATTAAACACCTCAGTTTTATTACAAAACCAAGGTTTTTAATCTTCTCCTTTTAACAATCACCTCGGTGATGACGAACACCAATGTGAATAATTCAATTTTTTAATTACATTGTTTACACAGAATACTAAAATAAATTGTTTACAGTAAATATTTGCTCTTATTATTGAATATCTTCACTGATATCTTTGCATTTATGTTCTAACCCTTTGGTTAAATAGAAAATTAAAGGGTTAAAACATTTTTTTAAACTTATAAACAAATAAAATAAAAAATTGTGTTAGCTGGGAATGGAAGCTTGTACTAAGTTGTTTTTTCACCTCAGTGTTATGAAAAATCAAGGGAAGGTATAGTTTTTTTATTTTTTAAAATAATAAAAACTAGCGCATCTTGGCTTTATACCTCGGTTTTCTATTGTCCAAGATGAAAGTTTCATCATAAAAAGTGTTATTTGTTGTAGTGCATACAAGATGTTTGATAATTTATCTATATAGCATTTTTGTGTATTTTATCATTGGAAATAGTCTCTACTTTAGAATGGCATTCAATTGATTGTGGTTGATAATTTGTTGATCAAATTTCTGTTCATTATCACACCTTGATTATAATTATGCATATCCGAGATATTTTATAACGGATTGGTTAGACGATTTGAACCAAGTTACTTCCGCTCGCCATAAATTTTTCAAAACAATTTTTTTTGTTAAAGTTTTTAACTTGTTATCTATTCATCCCCTCTAGATCGAAGCCTATCTTCTAACAGTGAGAACCCTCAAACTTAAATGGTTTGTCAGAGAGAGAGGTTGCATAACTACGAATAACTTCTTTGGTAGCCATGACAGTTTTTCGAATGTCTCAAAATTATTCTTATTGGATTTTTAAAAAAGCCACAAAAGAATTTAACGGGATGAGTCACGAGACAATTTTCTATCTTTAAGAGGTTTTGTGGCACTTCCTGAAATTATGCAAAGCATTTGAACTACCACGTCGCCTATAGAATAAAATAACTCAGTTCTATATTGTATGACTAGTACTTACACGGTAGATAATCGGTCTAGAAATATACCCTCTGGTGGTACAAAAATCATTTGAATATGGTATAAATACCACTCATAGTATCTGCTATAACGACCAATCATAATAGTTTCTCAAACCAAGATAAATTTCAACAATTCTCCAAAGAAAATTTAATATTGGTCATTTGCCCTCTAAAAATAATTTCTCAAAATAAAGAGAAATTCAAATAATTTTCTAAAGAGAA
Source organism: Lathyrus oleraceus (assembly GCF_024323335.1). NCBI lineage: Eukaryota > Viridiplantae > Streptophyta > Magnoliopsida > Fabales > Fabaceae > Lathyrus > Lathyrus oleraceus. Next base: position 123,502,485 of record NC_066580.1, read on the forward strand.
TCCAAAGAATTATACTTGATAATTTCTCAACTCAAACAAGGAGAATTAACATAATTCTCTAAAGAGAACTCAAGAAAGTACTCGGAAAATTCAACGAGTAGAAAGAAAGGGGGGAAAGTTGGTGTTTCGATAATTCAAAAAACACAGAGTTATGAGAGTGAGGAAGGAAAAACTCAACAAAAGGATTTTTTTGTGTTTTGAAATGAAATACGGAATTTCCTTATAATTAAGTGAGTTAGATAAGATATCTCACCTAAGAAATGTCTCACTAAAGAGTTTTTTCAACTAACACACTATTGAGAATGTAGCAAGTATGAGTAGTATGGGCAATAGTCTCACATTGGTTAAAAATATGGAGACTTAAGCATTTATAAGTGAGAGAACCCACCCACTTATCACCTTAAAGTTTTGGATGAATATATGGTGTGTCTCTCACAAAGGTGTTTCTCTAAAGAAGAAGTCCCATAATATTTAATGTTCCCTAGTTAAAAAATATCTTAACACATGGTATGGGAGTCGATTGTTAAATTAAGGGGCCGACTCCTTGTATCGAAAGTTTTCATGATAATGTGGTTTTCAGGAGATGTTTTACGTTGTAGTGCCTGCAACGGAGGTATAAGTGTATGTGTATGAAAGAGCTTCCACTTAAGGGGAAGCATTGTGGACTCACACTTGAGGGGGAGTGATGAGAATGTAGAAAGTGTGAGTAGTATGGGTATTAGTCTCACATTAGTTGGAAATATAGATAATTGAGCATTTATAAGTGAGTGAACCCACCCACATATCTCCTTAAGATGTTGGGTGAATATGTGAAGTGTCTCTTACAAAGGTGTTGATCTAAAGAAGAAGTCTCGCAATGTTAAATGATCCATAGTGAAAAACTCTATCAACACATGGTATCAGAGTCGATGGTTCAATTAAGGGACCGAGTCCTTGAATCAAAAATCTTTCTTACAATGTGGTTTCCATGCGACGTGTTTTGTTATAGTGCCCGCAACAGAGGTACAAGTGCATGTGGATGAAAAAGTTTTCACTTGAGGGGGAGTATTCTGGACTCACACTTGAGGGAGAGTGTTGAGAATTTAGCAAGTGTGAGTAATATGGATAATAATTCCACATTGGTTTTAAATATGGAGACTTGAACATTTATAAGTGAGGAAACTCACTCACCTATCACCTCAAGGTTTTGGGTGAATATATGATGTGTCTCCCACAAAGGTGTTGCTCTAAAGAAGAAGTCCCACAATGTTCAATGCTCCGTAGTGAAAAACTCCCCCAACACATATAATATGGGACTTAAGAAACTTTTTCAAATCCATCTCTCTATATTTAAATATTGACGTTATATTCAAACACCAAGTTTCTAAAAGTAGAGGTTATAAACAATTTGCTAGTCAATTAATCAGCAACATTATCTTGACATCATATCTTAGGGTAAAATCTATTTAACGAGTTTTTGATTTTAGTAAAAAATGATGATTAAACACCTTAATTATATTATATAATCGAGGTTTTTAATCTTCTCCTTTTAACAATCACCTCGGTGATGACAAATTCGAGGTGAATAATTCTTTTTTCTAATTACATTTTTTACACAGAATATTAAAATAAATTGTTTACACCAAATCTTTGCTCTTATTATTGAATATCTTCACTGATATCTTTGCATTTATGTTCTAACCCTTTGGTTAAATAGAAAATTGAAGGGTTAAAATATTTTGTTTACACTTATAAACAAATAAAATCATAAACTTTGTTAGTTGGGAATGGAAGCTTGTACTAAGTTGTTTTTCACCTCAGTGTTATGAAAAATCAAGGGAAGGTATAGTTTTTTATTTTTTAAAATAATAAAAAATAGCGCACCTTGGCTTAATACCTCGGTTTTCTATTGTTCAAGATGAAAGTTTCTTCATGAAAAGTGTTATTTGTTGTAGTGCACACAAGATGTTTGATAATTTATCTATATAGCATTTTTGTGTGTTTTATCATTGGAAATAGCCTCTACTTTTAGAATTTCATTCAATTGATTTTGGTTGATAATTTGTTGATCAAATTTGTGTTAATTATGACACCTTGATTATAATTATGCATATCCGAGATTTTTGATAACAGTTTGGTTAGACGATTTGATCCAAGTTACTTCCGCTCGCCATAAATTTTTTTAAACAATTTTTTTTGTTAAAGTTTTTAACTTGTTATCTATTCACCCCCTCTAGATCGAAGCCTATCGTCTAACTGTGAGAACCCTCAAACTAAAATGGTTTGTCAGAGAGAGAGGCCGCATAACTACAAATAACTTCGTTGGTAGCCATGACAGTTTTTCGAATGTCTTAAAATTATTGTTATTGGATTTTAAAAATTGCCACAAAAGAATTTATCGGGATGAGTCACAAGACAATTTGCTATCTTTAAGAGGGTTTGTGGCACTTCCTAAAATTATGCAAAGCATTTGAACTACCACGTCACCTCTAGAATAAAATAACTCAGTTCTATATTGTACGACTAGTACTTGCACGGTAGATAATCGGTCTAGAAATATACCCTTTCGTGATACAAAAACCATTCGAATATGGTATAAATACCCCTCATAGTATCTGCTATAACGACCAGTCATAATAATTTCTTAAACCAAGATAAATTTCAACAATTCTTCAAAGAAAATTCAATATTGATCATTTGCCCATTATAAATAATTTCTCAAAATAAAGAGAAATTCAAATAATTCTCTAAAGAGAATCCAAAAAATTATACTTGATAATTTCTCAACTCAAACGAGGAGAAATTAATATAATTCTCTAAAGAGAGTTCAAGAAAGTAATCGGAAAATTCAACGAGTAGAAAGAAAGGGGGGAAAGTTTGTATTTCGATAATTCAAAAAACACAGAGTTATGAGAGTGAGTAAGGAAAAACTCAACAAAAGGACTTCTTGGTGTGTTTTGAAATGAAATACGGAATTTCCTTATAATTAAGTGAGTTAGATAAGATGTCTCACCTAAGAAATGTGTCACTAAAGAGTTTTTTCAACTAACACACTATTGAGAATGTAGCAAGTATGAGTAGTATGGGTAATAGTCTCACATTGGTTAAAAATATGGAGACTTAAGCATTTATGAGTGAGAGAACCCACCCACTTATCACCTTAAGGTTTTGGATGAATATATGGTGTGTCTCTCACAAAGGTGTTTATCTAAAGAAAAGTCTCATAATATTCAATGTTCCCTAGTGAAAAAATCTCTAAACACATTGTATCGGAGTCGATGGTTCAATTAAGGGGCCGACTCCTTGCATTGAAAGTTTTCATGATAATGTGGTTTTCAGGAGACGTTTTACATTGTAGTGCCTGCAACAAAAGTATAAGTGTATGTGTATGAAAGAGCTTCCACTTAAGGGGAAGCATTGTGGACTCACACTTGAGGGGGAGTGGTGAGAATGTAGCAAGTGTGAGTAGTGTGGATATTAGTCTCATATTAGTTGGAAATATAGATAATTGAGCATTTATAAGTGAGCGAATCCACCAACATATCTCCTTAAGGTGTTGGGTGAATATGTGAAGTGTCTCTTACAAAGATGTTGATCTAAAGAAGAAGTCTCACAATGTTAAATGATCCATAGTGAAAAACAATCTCAATACATGGTATCAGAGTCGATGGTTCAATTAAGGGACCGACTCCTTGTATCAAAAATCTTCCTTACAATGTGGTTTCCATGCAACGTGTTTTGTTATAGTGCCTGCAACAGAGGTACAAGTGCATGTGGATGAAAAAGTTTTCACTTGAGGGGAAGTATTGTGGACTCACACTTGAGGGGGAGTGTTGAGAATTTAGCAAGTGTGAGTAATCTGGGTAATAATTCCATATTGGTTTTAAATATGGAGACTTGAACATTTATAAGTGAGAGAATTCACTCACCTATCACCTTAAGGTTTTAGGTGAATAAAGGTGTTGCTCTAAAGAAGAAGTCCCACAATGTTCAATGCTCCATAGTGAAAAACTCCCCTAACATGCACAATATGGGGCTTAAGAAACTTTTTCAAATCCATCTCTCTATATTTAAATATTGACGTTATATTCCAACACCAAGTTTCTAATAGTAGAGGTTATAAACAATTTGCTAGTCAATTAATCAGCAACATTATCTTGACATCATATTTTAGGGTAAAGTCTATTTAACGAGTTTTTTATAGTAAAATATGATGATTAAACACCTTAATTTTATTATAAAATCGAGGTTTTTAATCTTCTCCTTTTAACAATCACCTCGGTTATGACAAAACCGAGGTGAATAATTCTTTTTTTAAATTACATTGTTTATACATAATATTAAAATAAACTATTTACATCAAATATTTGTTCTTATTATTGAATATCTTCACTGATATCTTTGCTTTTAGGTTCGAACTCTTTGGTTAAATAGAAAATCGAAAGGTTACAACATTTTGTTTACACTTATAAACAAATAAAATCATAAATTTCGTTAGCTGGGAATGGAAGCTTGTACTAAGTTGTTTTTTCACCTCAGTGTTATGAAAAATCAAGGGAATGTATGTTTTTTTATTTTTTAAAATAATAAAAAAAATAGCACACATTGGCTTTATACCTCGGTTTTCTATTGTTTGAAATGAAAGTTTCGTCATGAAAAGTGTTATTTGTTGTAGTGCACTCAAGATGTTCGATAATTTATTTATATAGCATTTTTGTGTGTTTTATCATTGGAAATAGTCTCTACTTTTAGAATTTCATTCAATTGATTGTGGTTGATAATTTGTTGATCAAAATTGTGTTTATTATCTCACCTTCATTATAATTATGCAAATCTGTGATTTTTATAGTGGTTCGGTTAGACGATTTGATCCAAGTTACTTCTGCTCGCCATAAATTTTTCAAATCAATTTTTTTGTTAAAGTTTTTAACTTGTGATCTACTCACCCCCTCTAGATTGAAGCCTATCTTCTTACAATGAGAACCCTCAAACTTAAATGGTTTGTCAGAGAGAATGGCTGCAGAACTACCAATAACTTCTTCAGTAGCCATGAAAGTTTTTCGAATGTCTTAAAATTGTTGTTATTTGATTTTGAAAATAGCCATAAAAGAATTTATCAGGACGAGTCGCGAGATAGTTTGTTGTCTTTAAGATGTTTTGTGGAACTTCCTAAAATTATGCAAAGCATTCGAACTATCATGCCACCTCCAGGATAAAACAACTCAGTTCTATATTATACGACTAGTAGTTGCACAGTAGATAATTGATCTAGAAATATACCCTCTGGTGGTACAAAGATCATTCGAATATGGTATAAATACCACTCATAGTATCTGCTATAATGACCAGTCATAATAATTTCTTAAACCAAGATAAATTTCAACAATTCTCCAAAGAAAATTGAATATTGGTCATTTGGCCACTAAAAATAATTTCTCAAAATAAAGAGAAATTCAAATAATTCTCTAAAGATAATCCAAAAAATTATACTTGATAATTTCTCAACTCAAACGAGAAGAAATTAACATAATTCTCTAAAGAGAATTCAAGAAAGTACTCGGAAAATTCAACGAATAGAAATAAAGGGGGAGAAGTTGGTGTTTCGACAATTCGAAAAACATAGAGTTATGAGAGTGAGGAAGGAAAAATTCAACAAAAGGAGTTTTTGGTGTGTTTTGGAATGAAATAGGGAATTTCCTTATATAATGAAGTGAGTTAGTTAAGATATCTCACCTAAGAAATGTGTGACTAAAGAGTTTTTTCAATTAACACACTATTGAGAATGTAGCAAGTATGAGTAGTATGAGTAATAGTCTCACATTGGTTAAAATAATGGAGACTTGAGCATTTTTAAGTGAGAGAACTCACCACAGCTATCACCTTAAGGTTTTGGGTGAATATATGGTGTGCCTCTCACAAATATGTTACTCTAAAGAACAAGTCCCACAATGTTCAATGTTCCCTAGTTAAAAACTCTCTCAACACATGGTATCAGAGTCGATGGTTTAATTAAGGGGTCGGCTCCTTGTATCGAAAGTTTTCATGATAATGTGGTTGTCAGGTGATGTGTTACGTTGTAGTGCCTACAACGGAGGTACAAGTGTATGTGGATGAAAGAGCTTCCACTTGAGGGGAAGCATTGTGGACTCACACTTGAGGGGAAGTGTTGAGAATGTAACAAGTGTGAGTAGTGTGAGTAATAGTCTCACATTAGTTGGAAATATATATACTTGAACATTTATAAGTGAGAGAACTCACAAACATATCTCCTCAAGGTTTTTGGTGAATATGTGAAGTGTCTCTCACAAAGGTGATGCTCTAAATAAGAAGTCACACAATTTTCAATGATCTCTAATGAAAAACTCTCTGAACATATGTATCAGACTCGATGGTTCAATTAAGCGACCGACTCCTTGTATCAAAAATCTTCTTGATAATGTGGTTGTCATGCGGCGTGTTATGTTATAGTGCCCGTAATAGAGGTACAAATGTATTTGTACGAAAGAGCTTTCCCTTGAGGGGGAGTATTAAAGACTCACACTTGAGGGGGAGTGTTTAGAATGTATCAAGTATGAGTAATCTGGGTAATAATTCGACATTGTTTTGAAATATGGAGACTTGAACATTTATAAGTGAGAGAATCCACTCACCTATCACCTTAAGGTTTTGGGTGAATATATGGTGTATCTCTCATAAAGGTGTTGCTCTAAAGAGAAGTCTCACAATTTTCGATGCTCCCTAGTGAAAAACTCCCCCAACACACACAATATGGGACTTAAGAAACTTTTTCAAATCCATTTCCCTATATTTAAATATTGACATTATATTATAACACCAATTTCTAAAAGTGGAGGTTATAAACAATTTACTAGTCAATTAATCAACAATGTTATCTTGACATCATATCTTAGGGTAAAATCTATTTAACGAATGTTTTTATAGTAAAATATGATGATTAAATACCTCAGTTTTATTATAAAACCTAGATTTTTAACCTTCTCCTTTTAACAATCACCTTTATGATGACGAAAACTGAGATGAATAATTATTATTTTTAATTACATTGTTTATACAGAATATTAAAATAAATTGTTTACAACAAATCTTTGCTCTTATTATTGAATATTGTCATTGATATCTTTGCTTTTATGTTCTAACCCTTCGGTTAAATAGAAAATAGAAGGGTTAAAACATTTTGTTTACACTTACAAACAAATAAAATCATAAATTGTGTTAGCTGGGAATGGAAACTTGTACTAAGTTGTTTTTCACCTCAGTGTTATGAAAAATCAAGGTAATGTATGGTTTTTTATTTTTTTTAAATAATAGAAAAATAGTGAACCTTGGCTTTATACCTCAGTTTTGTATTGTTCGAGATGAAAGTTTCGTCATGAAAAGTGTTATTTGTTGTAGTGCGCACAAGATGTTCGAGAATTTATCTATATAGCATTTTTGTGTGTTTTATCATTGGAAATAGTCTCTACTTTTAGCATTGCATTCAATTGATTATGGTTGATAATTTGTTGATCAAATTTGTGTTCATTACCACACCTTGATTAGAATTATGCATATCCGAGCTTTTTGATAGCAATCCGGTTTGACGATTTGATCCAAGTTACTTCCGCTCGCCATAAATTTTTCAAAACAGTTTTTTTTGTTAATGTTTTTAACTTATGATCTATTCACCCCCTCTAGATCGAAGCCTATCATCTAACCCTCAAACTTAAATGGTTTGTCTGAAAGAGAGGTCGCAAAATTACCAATAACTTCTTTAGTAGACATGGCAGTTTTTCGAATGTCTTAAAATTGTTGTTATTAGATTTTGAAAATAGCCACAAAAGAATTTATTGGGATGAGTCTGAGAAGGTTTACTGTCTTTAAGACGTTTCGTGGAACTTCCTAAAATTATGCAAAGCATTCGAACTATCACGTTGCCTCCAAGATAAAACCGCTAACTTCTATATTGTACGACTAGTATTTGCACGATAGATAATCGGTCTAGAAATATATCCTCTGCTGGTACAAAGACCATTCGAATATGGTATAAATACCACTCATAGTATCTGCTACAACGATCAGTCATAATAATTTCTCAAACCAAGAGAAATTCTAACAATTCTCCAAAGAAAATTCAATATTGGTCATTTGCCCATTAAAAATAATTTCTCAAAATAAAGAGAAATTCAACTAATTCTCTAAAGAGAATCCAAAAAATTATACTTGATAATTTCTCAACTTAAACAAGGAAAATTAACATAATTCTCTAAAGAGAATTCAAGAAAGTACTCGAAAAATTCAACGAGTAGAAAGAAAGGGGGAGAAGTTGGTGTTTCGACAGTTCACAAAACACAGAGTTATGAGAGTGAGGAAGGAAAAACTCAACAAAAGGAGTTTTTGGTGTGTTTTGGAATGAAATAGGTAATTTCCTTATATAATGAAGTGAGTTAGTTAAGATATCTCACCTAAGAATTGAGTGACTAAAGATTTTTTCAACTAACACACCATTGAGAATATAGCAAGTGTGAGTAGTATGGGTAATGGTCGCACATTGATTAAAAATATGGAGACTTGAGCATTTATAAGTGAGAGAACCCACCCACCTATCATCTTAAGGTTTTTGGTGAATATATGATGTGTCTCTCACAAAGGTGTTTCTCTAAAGAAGAAGTTCCATAATATTCAATGTTCCCTAGTGATAAACTCTCTCAACACATGGTATCAGAACCGATGGTTCAATTAAGGGGTCGGCTCCTTGTATCGAAAGTTTTCATGACAATATGGTTGTCAGGCGACGTGTTACGTTGTAGTGCCCACAATAGAGGTACTAGTGTATATGGATGAAAGAGCTTCCACTTGAGGAGAAGCATTATAGACTCACACTTGAGGGGGGATATGAGAATGTAGCAAGTGTGAGTAGTGTGGGTAAAGTCTCCTATTAACCGGAAATGTAGATACTTGAGCATTTATAAGTGAGAGAATCCACCCACATTTCTCCTTAAGGTTGTGGGTGAATATGTGAAGTGTCTCTCACAAAGGTGTTGCTCCAAAGAAGAATTTCTACAATGTTCAATGATCTCTAGTGAAAAACTCTCTCAACACATGGTATCAGAGTCGATGGTTCAATTAAGGGACTGACTCCTTGTATCAAAAAATTTCCTGACAATGTGATTGTCATGCGGCGTGTTCTGTTATAGTGCCTGCAACAGAGGTACAAGTGTATGTGGATGAAAGAATTTTCACTTGATGGGGAGTATTATGGACTCACACTTGAGGGGGAATATTGAGAATGTAACAAGTGTGCCTAGTCTGGGTAATAACTCCATATTGATTTGAAATATGGAGACTTGGACATTTATAAGTGAGAGAATCCACCCACATATCACCTTAAGGTTTTATGTGAATATGTGGTGTGTCTCTCACAAAGGTGTTGCTCTAAAGAAGAAGTCTCACAATGGTCAATGCTCCCTAGTGAAAAACTCCCCCAACACACGATATGGGACTTAAGAAACTTTTTCAAATTCATCTCCCTATATTTAAATATTGACGTTATATTCCAACACCAAGTTTCTAAAAGTAGAGGTTATAAACAATTTGCTAGTCAATTAATGAGCAATGTTATCTTGACATCATATTTTACACCAATAATTAGAGCATATACATTATTCACCGAATTTATACGGTGAATAAATTTTTTAAGTGTATATATATATATATATATATATATATATATATATATATATATATATATATATATATATATATATATATATATATATATATATATATATATATATATATATATATATATATATATATATATATATATATATATATATATATATATAAACAGTGAAATGAATAGTATGTGAACAGTGCGTAAACAATTTCGTGGACAGTGTTCGTGAACAATACCTCTTGAATAGTGACTTTAAGTAATGAAATAAAGTTGATTAATGAAATGTAAAAAGTTGGTTAATGAAGTGGTGAAGTTGATTAATAAATGCATAGATATTAAAAATAATTTTTTTGTAATAAAACAAAGTTGATTAATGAAAAATAAAAAATTAGTTAATCAACTGATGAAATTGGTTAATAAACGTTCAGATATTAAAAACAATTTTTAATAATAAAATAAAATTGATTAATTAAATATAAAATGTTAGTTAATAAAACTATGAAGTTGATTAATCACACAATTTTATATCGATATTCTTTAATAAAATTTTTTTTTAAAAATATTATTATAATATTTTATTGTTTATCATATTTGGTGAACACGTTAAACTGTGAAATATCATATAGATATAAGAATTGGGTGTGAGAATATTATTTTGGACGAATTAATTGCGGTGAAATAAAACCATCATCACTTGTATGAATAAGAGGAAATAGCTTGGAAATGAGATCAACTAATAAAGTGCATAAAAACAAAGAAAATCACACAATTAGGACTGATCATTCACCGTATAGATTAGAAGACATTTCCCAAACATTTTGTCCTTATCAACATAAACACAATAACATCTCTAAATGCTGTCCTAATTCTGTTTCTTATTGAAGTACATTTGTATGCATAGTTTTTGTTAGGTATAGACTAGTCAAATTAGTTTGAATTAGAAAGTTTAAGTTGACCAAGTAAAAATACTTTATGAATATGTTACAATCAAATTATTGATTATATTTTGGCTTTAAGGTGGGTTGGAGAATAGGGGCTTGAGTGAGACTGGCCGAAGAAGAGGGAGATGAACTTGAAGAAATTGTGTTTTTAAATTTAATTTCTTGTAGTCAAACATGTTTTTTTTCACTATGCACACAATTAAATTTCTTGTAGTCAAACATGTTCTTTTTTCACAATGCACATAAACATGTTGACTTTGAAATACAAAATACTCTGTCCATTTCACAATAGATGTTTTTTTTTCTATTTTTATTTATTTTAAATTATTTATTTCTTTATAATATTAATATGATATTTATTATTATTTTTCATTAATTTATTCTTATTTATTGTATTTTAAATCATATAACTACTGCACTACCTATTATTAATAAGATTATATGAGTAAATGACATTTGTTTTATCTTTGAAATCAACACAATTAATTATTATCTTAAAAAATATAAAAGTCTTAATGAGAACATCTATTGTAAAACAGATGGAATACTATTTGACAAAATATAATAAAAAGTTCATTAACATACTCATTCCAATCATATTATAAATAAAAAAAATAATCTTAAATTTTAGTCACTATTATAAATAAAAGTCAAACTAATTAATACTCATAATACTAATATCCTAGTCACAATAAAAAAAATAGGTTTATTAAATATTTTATGTATCTGATATATAATAATGATCAGGTACATCATTTATTCAATGAATCTAAAAATCTTATTTTTTTGTTTGTTTATAATAGTGACCAGAGATTTACTTTAGATTTAATTAAAAAAAATCATTAGGGTCATGCTAACTAGTGCCTTCGGGGCACTCATTAAGAATCTCTAATAAATAAAATATTTTAGATTCAGTGCATTGAGTACACACAATATTCTTGTCATACCCCAAAATTTACCTTACCCTTCACAATGATCACCTAGGTCAATAACCCTAATTCATTCGCATATTCATCAGCATATTCACTCATGCACGTTATTGATCAGAGGACAATGTTTATGGCTCAAGTGTTGGATAACTCTCGTTATGGTGTTCTTAAAAACCTAACTTATGGTATTTTGGGTGTTACACTTAATTTCGGTCTGAGTTGCTTATGGATCAGGTGGACTGCATCATGACATTGGATCTGGTTATGAACTGTAAGCGGGATTGATTAATCTCTTGTGGAGTTAGTCGTTTGATATGGATTCGAGACAAGGCTTTGCAAATCCAAGTCAAGTCAAACAATTCATTATTTCATACAAGTTCCATTCAAATACAGATTCAGATGTTCGATACAAGACATGGTAGAAAGCTATTTCTCTTTACAAAAACATCCAATTATGTTACAAAAGAGTCCCAGAAAACCAAAATTACATATTTCTACATCATAAGACCCCCAGTTGACTTTTGGTCAGTTGACTTTTTGGTCAAACAATTGACCAAAGTCAACTGACGATTCTAGACCCCATTTGTTTCATTTCTCCATGAGTTCTTCATGTTCGAGCTTCTGCACCATGTCAGAGTGTTGTTCAACGCCACATCACGAGTCAGACCTGCAAAAACATACCAGAAAGCATACACATGAGTCGCGGTCCCAACATGCCACAAAATAGTGAAAAGAAGAAAAAACACTTTTTTCATGCATGTAACCGGTTACGCAAAATCAGGTAACCGATTACACCTGCTTTTTCCAGTCTTTCAGCAACCCAAAAACACATGTTTTCCTGCATGTAACCGATTACACAGATAAAAAATCAGAATTTTTACACTAATTTTTCTACATGTAACCGGTTACACAGATTCGGGTAACCGGTTACACATACAAAAATCAGAATTTTTACACTAGTTTCAGGTGTGTAATCGGTTATACAAAATCAGGTAACCGGTTATATCTGGGACAACAGGCCAAAATACTGTATTTTTCAGCAGCAGTGCAGTTTCCTTTGCATTTCAAATCAGTCCCAATGCTTGCATAAATACATATTACAACCTTTACACAATTATACAACAATTAATCATACCATTCATGCATTGAATCAAACTCCTAACACACTTGAATTCACCAAAATTCCCAACATTGTGAGTTACTCATATTAATCCCAACTAATTTCAAACCTCATCAAACTAATTTCAAACCTCATTAAACTAACTCCAAACCACTTTAACTAACTCCAAGCCTCGCAAAACTAACTATGAACCTCCATTTGATTTGAACCTATAACCTATATAATTCATCATCATCCCAATCATTAGGAGTTTTTTTAAGCATCTTCACTCTTCATCAATTCTTCTCCAACTTCATCTTCTCCAATCACTCACCCTACACTAAAGCTCTATCACCATTAAAGCCATTCTTCACCTTGAAGTTTGTTATCAATTGAGCTAAACCTCTTGCATTCAACATTATTCTTACATTCACATAATCAACATCAACAACAATAATTCAGTTCAAAAATTTTTAGAGTTGATTCTTGAAGAGAAAAAGTTCATAGCAGAAGTAGAACATTAAAGGTACAAAGTAGCATACCTCTGGTTTTGACTTCATCTTCTTCATCTCCAACAAAAAGCTTTGTTCTTGCAGGTCGGCAAATTTTTATCCTTGCTTGTTTGTTGAATTCTTGATACCATAATGTAGCTTGTGCATTAGATAATCAAAGCCCCAAGGTTTGGTGGCTTGATTCTCCCCCATCTCCATTTAATTTCAGATTTTGTGTTTAGGGTTCTTGACTTTAATGCTCCAGTTTTTAGAATTGGTTAACTCTTGATTAGGATAGATGAGAAATCAGGATATAGGAGGTTGAGAGAAGTAAGAAAGTGGTGTTTTTTCTCGATTATGGCCAACTCAGCTGCCTCCGACACGGTGGTGTTGGAACTCTGGTGATGGTTGCTTTTTGAGATGAAAAATGGAATATGATGTGTAGAGAAGACAAAGTTGGCTTTGCTGAATTTTTGCTTCATTTCCTTACAAATTATGTTGGGCTTAGGTCATTAAGCTCAATATTTTGCTTTCCACCCCCTGTTTTGCTAGATTATATCCATGTCGAATTCATTAACAATTCTTTATGTTTTGGCCTTTTCTGTTGGGCCCAAAGCCTCCATTTCTAGTCTGCACACCCCATGGGGTTATGCACCCCTGCATAGTTAATTGTTTTTACTCTATTTCTTTCTTTCTTTTTTACCATTTCTTTGCCAATTCTTACTATGTTTTTAATTCATGAACATGCATGTGTTAATTCATGTAAATTCATATTAAATTCATGTTTTATGGTTAATTAGCATATTTTCTCTTTTGGAATTTAATTAAATTAATTCTCTATTTAATTATTTTCCATGCCATGTTAACTCACGAATAATGCATATGAAAAATGACTAGGATAGATTTCTACTTGAGACTTTAATTTTCAATTAAAAAGTCATTAGAAATCAATTCTTTCACTCTTGATTGCATGCATGAAGTATTGTGGCATGAATGGATTATTTTTGCACTTTAATAATTCTTTTATGCATGAATAATAGTTGAATACATTCTTCATTATTTGTCCATATTGATTCATTTCCATATGAATTAATAAAATGCCATTAAACATGTTTCCATTTGATGCATCATTTTCATTTTCTTTATTTCATGCTAACTCCATGTGTTTGTATGATTACATGACCATTGAGATTTTAAGTTCAATTCAAGTGTGGATCCAATCCATCATGATCTTTTATCATCATTTGTCTTGTATTATTTGAGGACACCATGCCACTTGATTGTTTTAGGGATGGTGCTTGGATTGTAACTTGTTTGATCCCATTTTCATCCCCCCATTAAGGGTCACAAGTCCCCTCATCCCATGCAAGTGTAAAAGCTTAGGTTTACTTTTCTTTATAGATTTCCATCCATGCTAATTAAAAAGATAAAACCAAACGGTAAAAACAAAACTCTTCAAAAGATAAAAATCACACTTGATCCAACGTCAAGTGTTTTCCAAATCAAACTCACTTCATAGCAATGTGAGTGCTTGATCCAACTTCAAGTATCTCATTCCATTATCCAGTATCATTCTCCTTTCATTTCTCAATCTATTTCTATCTCTTATCTCCATTCTCCATGCACACGTTTTTCATAATAAATGTCAAACACTTGATCCAACGTCAAGTGTCTTTTCAAAACAATTTCTCAATAAACTGGAATGCAAAATTGGGTGTACGTGCTTGTACACAATATTCAAGTACTTGGGTTGTCGGTCATACTTAGCTTAAGGGTCTGATGCTTGAATTCCTCCTCAAAACATCTAATAGTAAAATAAGTTCAGTCCAGTGCTCTTAAGAGAGAAAAAGAATGGTTAGGATACCACTGTCCTCTCAACTCCCGAGTATCCTAATTGTTGGTCGTACTTAGCCAAGGGTTAGATACTTGTCTCCCTCTAAGTGCGAATGATTAAACTTATCAAATCATTTCACAAATCAAACTTCTTTTGGATGAAAAGAGTGGTTAGGATGTCATTGTCCTTTCAACTCTCAAGTATTTGGATCGTTGGCCGAGCCTAGCCAGTGGTCTGATACTTGTCTCCGTACTAAAATCGACCCCAACCAATCAAATCATTTTTGCCTTAGGGTATCTTTCAAACACTTTCAGAGAGGGCGTATCACTTCCATTCTACCGTGAATGATGCTTAAGCCTCCATGCGTGAGCAAGTAATGTTTAACTGCTAGAATGAGATCCAAGCGCATCCATTATATCGCGAACAAATAAACACTTAGCGCTCCCATGCTCGAGCATACAAGCAAGTTGATTGTAGAACGCGAACGTCAACATTGTTCATAAAAATAATCAAACAAATACAATATTTTGTTACTGGAACTACAGAGCTCTGACTTCCTTATTACACGAATGAGGATATGTAGGCACAAGGGTTCGACCTTGGCAAGCACACTAATTTAAAACTTATTTTCTCTTTCCATCTTATTCTTATTCATCTCATTTCACCGATAGCAAGTAACATTCAGATAAACAACATATATACACATTGATGCAAGCTAATGGTTCCCATCGAGTACGATAGATGTGAGAGGTGTTAATACCTTCCCCGTTGCATAACCGACTTCTGAATTCGCTCTTGGTTGCGAAGATCATTCTCTTTGGGGTTTTATCGTTATTTTTCCTTTCCTTTTGAATAATTAAAATCCGATGGCGACTCTGTATTTTTGCGGCGCGACAATTCTTTAAAAAAGTTGATTATTTCTATTTTCAGTGCATTGAATACACATATTTTTAAATAAAAAAATCATCTTTTTAATCTCTTATATAATGTCCAACTTACCTTTCTAATTTCTTAACGAGTGTTTCTGGGACATTCGTTAGCACTATCCTTAAAAATATTATAATAAATTTTACTTTTGATTATAAATGAAATTAAAAAAATTAATTATATTTAATTACATTTATTAATTAATATAAAAAAAGTTATTTTTATTTATAATTATGATCAGAGAAAATAATACCTTATTTAATTAGTCTAAAGAATGTTTGTAAGCCACTAAATTATAAATTTATAAAATAAAATAAAATATATATATATATATATATATATATATATATATATATATATATATATATATATATATATATATATATATATATATATATATATATATATATATATATATATATATATATATATATATATATATATATATAGTATGTTCTATTTTTATTTTTATTGGAAAATATACAAGGCTAGTATTTATAAGCAAATTAATTCTATTGATTAAAATGATTGACCTACAAATATTAGTCTTGCTAAGCTTTTTACGCATGTGATGAATGAATTTCTTTTTACAAGATACTAGTATTTGTTGCCCCACAATCTAGGATTATGAAGTTTTATTGAATTTTATTTTATTCTAAGATCCCACAATCTTAGATCTAACAAAAAATTGACTTCCTTGTTCTCGTTATCGTTTGTGTCTGTTTGCACTCGCCTATTCTCTTCTAAAGTAAAATAAATATGATTTGGAATCTAAAAGAACTTTAAACATATATTCAAAGTAGATTTGGATGGTTTTTATCAATATAAACAAACTATTGCAAATCTCAATCATTGAGATTAATATCCCATTATTAAGCATGAATTATTAAAGTTAAAATTCAAACTAATCATACTACTGGGTTTATAACTGCACCCCGCGTAATCACTTTATCAATATAAACACATATATGTTTCTTTTCAACCTTTTTCTAATTGACTTTAATAATTAAACATGAAAAACATTTATTTAAAAGTATCAATTTACAAATAACTGTAGAAGTGTCATATCATAATAATTTGTGTTTCCTTCTAAGTTCCATATCAGAGCCGAGTGAGAGTTTGATTCACATATTAAATCTCATAATATACGGACGACATATTTTTCTAGTAAAAAAGGAACGATGAGTTTTCTAAGAAAACTCAAGATAATTTTTATTTATAAACAAATATTTTGTATAATCAAAATATAATTTTTTTAAGAATATTTATCTCATTCTATAGAGTGCACCCACATATCTAAAATTTGTTCGAAAATACATATTCAAACGCTTCTAAATCACATAAATTTAAGAATGACAATTGTATTCATTTCTAGTAGGTAATTGTAAAAATTATCCACAATGATAGGATACAAACTCGTAAAATGAATACGACATAGACACGAACAATTACTCACTAAAATAATTGGATATAGCGCAGGTATGAGTATCTTAATACTCACTCCGTCTCATACCTGCACAATATAATTTTATATATTTTTATTTTTATTATTATATACAAATATATGTCTATCAATTTTATTTAATACATTAAACTTATATGGACTTTAATATAAGAGTTTGTTTATTTCTTAACTAAACAATAACATCTTTGAATTTTTTTAATATTTTGTTAAAAATTTAAAATGATTTGATAAATTATAATTGATTGGTAATTTTTTATTAGAAATGAGAGTAAACAGGTATTGGTATGGGTACTTAGATACCCATAGGATACATGTACATGTACAAATGTTGGTGTTCACGCGAATATGGATGCTTGTACGAGGGTTTTTTCAAACCGGGGTATGGGCGCATGTCCAGGATTTTTTCAAACCACGGTATGGGGACGGGTACTATAATATCCTACCCAAACTCTGTCAATTATCATCCCTACACCAACTCTTGTAATTTAGCCATATACCTTATTTTGTCAAAAGTTATTACAGAGATGCATATCCGTAAATTTTCTGGGGTGAATTCGAATATGCATCTCCGTAAAATATGCTTAATTTATTTTAATCTACTGGAAGCATGTTTGTTGCACATGACAAAGGATATTTCGGAGATGCATCTCTGAAAATCCTTCTAAATGCATTCTAGGCAACAACATTGTCCTAACTTAGACATTTTTTTAGGTCAATTTATATTTTAAGTCATTTTAGGCTAATTTTTTATCATAAAATCATTTAAGAATGTCATAAATTAATTCAATCATACATTTAAAAACTCATACAAAATTTGTTCTGAAAATTCAAAAAATAATAAAAATAAAAATAAACTACTATGTATGTTTAACCCATCGGTTTCTCCTCCGCCTTTATTGCAAGTTATTTTGTTCATCGATAATAATCTCTTCTACGAGGGGCAACTGGCTTTTTCAAAAAGTATGGCCTATATGTCTAATCTATCCATATCCATAATACACCGAGAGACCAACAACACATCCTAGGTATAGTCATCCCTAGCCTCTAGTATCTCCTGATTAGATGATCTAGGTGGTCTTCTAGGAGCGTCTGGTGTCATGATATGATGTGACACCCAATAGAACCATATGATTAAGCTGTTTGCATAAGCTTATTGTATAGGAGTTGAGATCCTATAGTAGTACTATGGTACCAGATGACTACCGAGATCCTCAAGTATGGCATCAAGATCTATACGGCAGTGTTAGCTCATATTTTCAACGCCTATTAAGAATTACCAAAAAAGGAAATCATATGTATAGTTATTTTCGACCAGGAAGTGGTATTCGACCAGCTGGGGGTGATTCGACTGGGCAAGGTTGATAAGGATCAGCATACCGTTGAGACTCCAAAAAGGTCTCTTAAAAAATGGTTGAAAACGATTTTCGATCAAAGATTCAAAATTCAAATAAGGGAGGGAGTTTCGATCTTATCAGAAACCGTTGAGAGTACACGTAGAGCATAGTAGATAATTGCGTACATGCAAGGCGCCATGTGTCTCGACGTGATTGAAGAACCATCAGAAATGGTTATCTCGATCCAGTATAAATATATGGTCTTGGTGTTAGAAAATGGGGTGTCAAAGTATGTACAAAAACCTGTAAATTTACCAAGTACTCGTGTGAAGAAGAATAGTAAATCACAGAATGTACGCTTGTTTACACCATTGTTAGTTACTTCAAAGCAATACAAATTTATCTTTACTCTTTTTTCCAGAAATATACTTCTTTATTGCTTCATTCCAAACACTCTTCTTTTCTTCGTCATTTACAGTCCTTTATAATTTCCTTGCTTTCAGCATTTATTTTTGTCAATTGTTTATCATTACAAGTCCTTTACAATTCCTCTCATTCACACCAGCCCTTTTTATCCGTTTTCTAACTCTAATTTTGCGCTTATTATTGGAGTGTTCGTTATTACCAAAACTCATTTTTCAAAATAATTAGCACATGTCCTAGGATTAATCTGATCGATCCTGTAAGTAACCAAATTTAGAAATTTGGAAGATCAGCATTTGTTTACTGATTTTCAAGGTAAACAAATAGGCACACCCGGTGGGACTAGTGCTAACGTTACGAATTGTGTGTAGTTCTGGTTGTTAAGCTTTTTTTTTGGGAAAAGATTCGTTGTATGTTATTAAGAAGTTGTAAAATAGACATAAACAACGAACAACGAATATGGAGAGAATCCCATACGAGGATGGAGAATGTGAATGCGCCAGATACCCAAAACTCTCAAAATCCATCAACCAGTAACATAACACCCCTTTCTTCTTCGATAAGGGCAAACACGGCCACAATGCATGTGTCCGAAGTAGTTCTGTCTATGGTGAGTTCGATGCCTACGCATTCAATCTCCCATACTGAACCAATTTTAACCTACATTGGCCCTCGGGGACCTCCCTAGGCTCCCCCACCAATTAGAGATATTCCAAATAGGTCGTTGGCACCCCCTGGTTTCTCAATACCACTTAGTAGTCGAGAACAGCCGTATGGAATGCCAACTTCAATAATGGCCAATTTACATAATGCTGGTTCTACTTTTTCAGAACCAGTGGTTAACATGAATTCTCCAATGCAAGGGTATGGGGTTAACATGGGTCGAACTAACCAATCTTCAGGGTTGAGACACCCAACATAACTACCTACTCTTACCAATAACTCCGCGGCAGCATGGAGGCAACAGATGGACGAAAGAAACCATGAAATGGTTCAAATGTTGACTCAGACTTTGACCACCGTACTGAATCCTCTGATTCAAAATATGACTCGGTCGAATCAATAGATGACAGCACAAGTGGCACAAATGTCTGAATTCCTTGGTGTACCTCAACACCAACGACATCCTCCTAAAGATTAGGTAAGAGAAAATCAAGAGGCCACTTTTGAAGAAGACCTCACCATTAACCAGATCCCACAAAACCAAGGGGGAGTAGCAGTACCCCCTAGGATCGAACCACAAATACCCAGTGAATATATTAATGGTGAATAGAAACCAAAATGTTGATGATATCATACAACAAGTTCAACATGACGATGTGGCAGTAGATAACAATTTAGCAGCAATAGTCAAACGAATTATGGTTTGAAATGGGGTAAATTTCGGCCTTATAAGGCAAAATTATACGTCACCTTTGTCAGAGTATATCTTGCAGGCAGAAGCACCCCCTAGAACCAAAATCCCCAAATTCACTAAGTTTGCTGGGGATACCACTGAGTCCATTGTCGAGCACGTGGCTAGATATTAAATTGAGGTTGGAGATATGTCAAACAATAAGAGCCTTAGGATAAATTTTTTTCCAAGTTCTCTCACAAAGAATGCTTTCACATGGTTCACCACCTTGCGCCAAAGTTTGATCCACACTTGGAACCAACTGGAAAGAATATTTTATGAACGGTTTTACATGGGGAAAATGAAGATAAGTTTGAAGGAATTGGCTAGTATCAAGTGAAAGTTCACTGAGCCAATTGATGACTATCTAAATAGGTTTCGATTACTCAAAGCTAGGTTTTTTACGCAAATACCAGAGCATGAACTGGTCGAAATGGCCGCTGGGGGCCTTGACTATTCGATTCGGGAGAAATTAGATACTCAATACCTAAGGGATATGGCCTAATTGGCTGACAGGGTTCGACAATTGGAACGTTTGAAGGAAGAAAAGGCTAGGGAAAATAAAGGTAAAAGGGTAGCCTATTTCGATTTCAGGAATGATGATGAAGGTTCCTGTCATGGATTTTCAGACTTCGATGATAATGAGATCGACCTTGCTGAATTGACGCAAGGGCCACCATATGCATGCAAAGTTTTAGCACCTTTGAATGGGAAAAATCATGTCGAACCAGAAAAGAGTGACAAATTTCCTAAGAAAACTTATACGTTCGACGTTACAAAATGTGACGAAATTTTTTACTTATTAGTCAAAGATGGTCAAATGATAGTACCTTCGGGTGCTAAAGTACCCCCTTTAGAGCAAAGAAAGAATAGAGGGTTTTGCAAATACCATGGTTTTTTGGGTCATAAAATGTCTCAATATTTTCTTTTCAGGGATCTTGTGCAAAATGCCATCCAGGAAGGAAGACTCAAGTTCGAAGACAAAACACGGAGCCAGATGAGGATCGACTCCGATCCACTACAAGTAGTTGAGGCCCATTATACTGAACTAGAAGAAGTGAACCTTATTGAAGTCGCTAAAGATTTCAACATGACTGAAGTCACTGAGGACTTCGTCAATGGACCTGTTATGGCCAAGGTTCATGAATACTTCGAGCAAACGCCTCTTGATGATTTCGCTCAAAAGGTTGCAGGAGATATCACCTACAAAAATGTTGATGCCTCCGATGCTGAGGGTGCTGAAAGTTCAAAGTTAATGATGATCACCAAAGAAACCGCTGATGGTTTCGTTTAGATGGAAAAGGCCACTGAGGGCCTTTAAATATAATTCCAAAGGTTGAATATCACTGAGGATATCCACATGCAGGTCAATATGGTCGAGGTATCTCAAGAAACCTCTATGGAGGTCGACGATGAATGTCGACAGGAGGAGTATAACAAAGTCACCTTCTCTCAAGAGGAAGAAACATTGTCTAACTTCCTCCGAAGGTGTCAGAAAAAGAAGTCAGAAGTCATGTTGTGCCCTAGGTGCAGTGTTGTATTCGACAAGAAGGCAACCCAAAATCTTGAAGGGGTTAGGAGAGTAAATCACCGAGATGGTCATAAAGCCATCCAAAATCATCAAGTGGGTAAGCTAATAAGGGCTTTCGACCCTAGGAGATATCCTGATCCAAGACACCCCATGGTGAAACTGGGTGAAGCCAAGCAAGCTGAGCCAGGTTTCAATCCCATTTCCTTCAAGTCTAGTGTCGAAGGGTCAAATGGAAAGTGGGTCAAGAAAACTGATGGCAGGAAACGCGGTCATGGAAAATGGCAGAACTTCGAGGTCGAAAGAGGTTCGTCATTGGCTTACCGCAAGGAATTTCGGACTGACAAAAAGACCTCACATGTGTCTGAGAACTATAAGGGAAAAAAGCTTATGACCAGATCTCAATGGAGGAGAGAACAAAGAAGGAGAGAAGCTGGTGAGAGGGACCAAGCTGAGTCGAGTACCAATGTGACTGCGAAGAAAAGGGAAGACTCAAGCTTCGTCAAAGGAAAGCTCAATACTCCAGTCAAAACGGCCAGTGAAAAATACAATCAAGTGGCCGATAAAGATGAAATGCTGACTGACAACTTCGACTCAAGGTTGGAAGCCTCCTTAGAAATCCTAGTCAGGGTGGTACCCGTGATGCCGAGGGAATTCGATTAGATTACTGAAGTCGAAGACAATGACAGTATCACAAAGAGAGAGAGAGAGAGAGAGAGAGAGAGAGAGAGAGAGAGAGAGAGAGATGGTTGCTCACAAGCCAGTGTGTTACTATGTGATGAATAACGATTGTGTTGAAGAGCAAAATTCCTTCTTCGAGAGGCCCAGTAAATCCATGATGAGCCACCTTAAACCCCTCTTCATCACTGGAAAAGATGAAGATGTCCCCATTAATAAAATATTGGTGGACTGTGGAGTGACTGTGAACTTAATGCCTCACCACATGCTGAGGAAAATTGGCAAATAAGATATTGATGCCAAACCTCATAATATGGTGCTAACCAACTATGAAGGTAAAGTGGGTTCCACTATGGGAACCATCCAAGTCGAATTAACTGTAGGGACAGTCACTAGGTCCACAATGTTTATGATTATGGAAATAAAGGCTAACTACAACTTGTTGCTTGGAAGAGAGTGGATACACGGGGTCAGAGTTGTCCCATCTTCAATGCACCAGAGGATAATAATTTGGCGCCCAGATGGTATCATCGAAAATATAGAGGCGGATCAAGGGTACTTTAAAACCCCTATCAATCATGTCGACAGGCGTCAATTTGATAAGAACTTGGCCACCATAGCTCCCTGTGATTCGGCTGAGTTTGCATTTACCCCTGATGACAACACTTATTGTTCCCTGTCACTACACCCTCACTATGGGTTTCGTTGGGACAGAGAGATAGTAGGCGAAGACGACTTCGGATATTTGGGAGTGTCTGGAATCAATCCCACAAGATGGGGAAGTGAATTCAGTAATGATAACTGAGTTTACAGCGCTAAAGAGGATTTTAGCTTACATAGCCGAAAGCAAACAACAATTGGCCTTAGAGGCCGAAGTCAAAAACATGGTTGTTGAAGCCAGTGGAGTTTTTCAATTGATAGGTCTTGGAAAGGTCTTTGACCCAATGCCACCTGACAAGGGTTAGAATGAAGAGCAAGACCAGAGGCTCGATGCGATATATGGCGATGAGCCTTTGGGTTTTGAGAAGGATCCGCTAGCAACAAACATTAAAATGTTAGCTCAGGATCCCCTCGAAGAAGTAGACTTGGGAGAGAGAGTGATCAAAAGGCTAACTTACACCAGTGCCAACATTCATCCTCAACTCAAAGTCTAAGTGGTCCAGTTGCTGAGAGAGTTTAAGGATTGTTTCGCATGGGACTATGATGAAATTCCTAGTTTGAGTAGAGAGCTGGTCGAATTGAAATTGTCGATCAAGCCTGGAAATAAGCCTATGAAGCATAACCCAAGGCGATTTGCTCCAGCAATACTTTTGAAGATTAAAGAAGAAGTCGAAAGGCTCCTCCGCTGCAATTTCATTCGCACGACCAGGTATGTCGAATGGTTAGCTAATATTGTGCCAGTTGTAAAGAGGAATGGTACTTTAAGGGTTTGCATAGATTTTAGCGATTTAAGTGCTGCAACCCCAAAAGATGAATATTCAATGTCAGTGGCAAAAATGTTAGTTGATTCTGTTGCAGGCTACGAATATTTAAGCATGCTTGACGGGTATTCTGGGTATAATCAAATATTTATTGCTGAAGAGGATGTTTGTAAACAGTATTTTGATGCCCTAGAGCCTTAGGCACCTACGAATGGGTGGTGATGCCTTTTGGTTTGAAAAATGTTGGGGAACCTACCAAAGAGCGATAAATTCGATCTTTCTCGATTTTTTATAGAAACTTTAATGCAAATCTATATAGATGATATTGTCATTAAGTTTGTTTCAGGGAAGAGTCACATAGACCATCTTAGAATATCTTTCGAGAGGATGAGAAAGCATGGTCTAAAAATGAATCCTTTAAAATGCGCTTTTTATGTGCAAGTTAGGGACTTCTTAGGCTTTGTGTTCCACAAAAAAGGGATCGAAATAAACCAGAATAAGACCAAGGCCATCATGGAAGCGAAAGCGCCATCGACGAAGAAAGGTTTGCAGTCACTGCTAGGAAAAATCAATTTCCTAAGGAGATTCATCTCAAACCTTAGTGAGAAGACACAAGCTTTTTCACCATTGCTTTGACTTAACAAGGAAGGGTTCGAGTGGGGGCAGGCTCAACAAGAAGCATTCGATAAGATTAAAGCATACTTGAGTCATCCACCAATCTTGACACCACCTTGTAGAAATAAAAGTATGAGATTGTACATATTTGCATTTGACAAGACTTTAGGGAGCATGTTAGCTCAAGAGGTTGATAATGGTGTCGAAAGAGCCATTTACTACCTCAGTAGAGTCTTAAATTATGCATAAACTAGGTATAACATGGTTGAAAAATTATGTTTATGCTTGTACTTATCTTGTACAAAATTGAAGCATTATATAAAACTTGTTGATGTTTATGTTTCATCTCATTTTGAAGTTATTAAACATATGTTATCCAAATCAATTTTGCATAGTCGAATTGGGAAATGGGCATTAGCATTAACTGTATTTTCTTTAACATACATGTCATTAAGAGCTGTTAAAGGACAAGTGGTGGCAGACTTTATAGTCAACCATTCCATAGACGCAAATGCACTGAACTATCTCGATATGGAACCTTGGAAGTTATACTTTGATGGGTATAGTCACAAGGATGGTACAGGTGTCGGGGTTGTAATTATTTCTCCTAATAAAATTCCAACAAAATTCCAGTACAAAGCATAAGGTTCCTGCTCAAACAATGAGGCTGAATATGAAACCCTCATAGCAGGACTTGAAATATGGTTGGAATTGGGGGCAACTCGAGTTGAAATAATGGGTGACTCAGAGTTGGTCATAAAGCAGATCACAAAGGAATATAGATGTATTAAGGAGAATTTAATCATGTATTTTATAATAGCCAGTCGACTGCTAAAAAGATTTGAAATGGTTACTATTCGACATATACCTCGACTAGAAAACCAAGTGACTAACGATTTAGCTCAGATTGCATCCGGGTATAAAATTTCAAAAGAAAATTTGCATAAAGTCATTGAAGTCAGAGTAAAGGTCGTGGCAACCAGATTAATACCCCTAGACTTAGAAAAGACAAAGTTGGGATATGTTGATGAAGGGAATTTCGAAATATTAGCAATAGACAATTTGACGGGTGAAGGTTGGAGGAAGCCAATAGTGGTGTATCTGCAGAATCCAACGGCATCTACTGATCGGAAAACCAGGTATCGAGCATTGAGTTATGTTCTTTTAGGTGTAGAGTTGTTTAAAAAATCTCCTAAGGGAATTTTGCTTCAGTGCCTCAGTGAGTCAAAGGCGTACTTAGCCCTTTCGACCGTACATAGTGGAGCGTGTGGGGCACACCAAGTTGGTCATAAGATGAAATGGCTTTTGTTTCTCCAAGGGATGTATTGGCCTATCATGTTGAAATATTGTATTGAATTCACAAAGGGATGCCAAGAATGTCAGATACATGCAGGCATGCAACACGTCCCTGCTAGTGAATTACATTCTACCATTAAGCCTTGTCCATTTAGAGGTTGGGATTTAGATTTGATCGGAGAAATTCGACCTCTATCATCTAAAAATCAAAGATATATATTGGTGGGAGTTTATTATTTTACGAAGTGGATTAAAGCTATACCCTTACCAAATGTGAATCAAGAGGATGTGATCGAATTTATCCGAAAGCACATTATTTATAGATTTGGAATCCCATAGACGATTACAAAGGATCAAGGGTCAGTATTCACTGGTGGGAAAATGCAAGAATTTGCCAAAGAAATGGGCTTCAAACTGTTAACTTCGAAGCCTTATTATGCTCAGGCCAATGGACAAGTCAAAGTTGCCAATAAAGTGATCATTGGTTTAATTAAAAAGCATGTAGGGAAGAAGCCTAGGAATTGGCATAAAACTTTGGACCAGATTTTATGGGCATGTCGTACCTCTCCCAAATAGGCCACTAAGTCAACCCCTTTTCGGCTAACCTTTGGCCATGATGCTGTTCTACCAGTAGAAATTCACCTACAATCCATAAGGATTCAAAAACACCATGAACTTCCAACAGAGTCATATTGGAGCATGATTTTGGATGAATTGGTTGACTTAAATGAAGAAAGGTTAAATGCCTTGGAGTTGTTAAAATGGAAAAAGAAGAGAATAGAAATCTCTTATAATAAGAGGGTAAAAGTCAAAAGTTTCGCGCCTGAAGACTTGGTCTGGGAAGTGATCCTTCCAATGGATCGAAAGGATAGAGCCTTGGGGAAATGGTCCCCAAAGTGGGAAGACCCTTTTCAGATTTTGCAGGTATTCTCTAATGATGCCTATGAAATCTAAGAGCTAAATGAAGATAAAAGGATTCTAAGAGTAAATGGGAAGTATTTGAAAAAAATATAAACCAGTACTCCAAGAGATAAAAATGAGAGACGAATAATTATATAAGTAAAATAAAGCCAATATGGTCAAAAATGCCAAGATGGTTATATTGAATTCGAAGGCCCAAAGGACCAGTATTCGTTACCAAAAAAAATTACATTGCAAAATAGACAAAGAAAAACTAGAAAGGAAGGTTGGCCTTGATTTGAAGATACTTGGCTTTAAGAAGCTCTAGACGTTTCTCGCACAAAGATCTCTTCGATAGTAGGAATTTGACGTCAGACTCAAGTTGTCGAGCATTTTCGAAAAAATTCCATGCCAAATGATAGCTCTTGAGCCATTAAAGCTTCATCAAACTCTAAGAGTTGATCTTTGCTTCTTTCGGCATCAGAGATCTTCGCCTGAAGTTCTTCTATTTGTTTCCTCCAGGAAGCAATATTACGTTATG
The DNA here is from genome assembly GCF_024323335.1 of Lathyrus oleraceus. Taxonomy (NCBI): domain Eukaryota; kingdom Viridiplantae; phylum Streptophyta; class Magnoliopsida; order Fabales; family Fabaceae; genus Lathyrus; species Lathyrus oleraceus. The sequence goes on from NC_066580.1 coordinate 123,529,955, forward strand.
ACCTTCGATTTTTTTTTTGTTTTTCTGTTTGGTATGCTCCAATTCCATTGCCTTATTGGTAGATTAGGTGGCAGCATCCTAGGAAGCATCCTCAGAACCATACTTATTCTCAATTTCCCTTGTGAGCTGAGGTAACAACTTATGACCCACAACAGCTTGGTCAATCATAGTTTCTATCTCCAAGATAATGTTGGCCACTTTAGGAGAAGCTTCCAACAGGTCGACTTGGCTGAGAAGAGCCTTTAGAGTCAAATGGGAAGAGGGATCAGCCAGCAGCAACAAAAACAAGTCACCTTTGAAGACTTTGTCTTTGATCTAAGAAAGTACTTCATCTGCAGGAGTGCTCGAAGGTTGATCTTCAGACACTGAAGTACTAAGGCTTTTGTCAGAGGAACTTTCCCTGTAGCTTAGCATAGCCTTCAAATACTCAAGGGGTTGGCTTCGTTTCAAAATAGCCAATCTTTCTGCAGAAAGACCCCAGTACTACTCGTTGAAACTCCAACCGTTGGAACATCTGCCATAGTTGGAATGACAAGAATTTGAGTTTGAGCTTGCTCTTTGCTTGTATCAGTCTCCCCCCCTTCAAAGCCTTCGTCATCATCATGGATTGTGATGGGGTTGCCTTCGTTCTCCTCCTCCACAACCGTATCTTCGATATCTCCACCTTCTCCCTAAGGATTATTCGTTCCTTCAGTTGTATGTAAATCATCCCCAGGGGCTTCCTCGTCTTCAGCTAATTCATCCACAATCATGGGTTCTGGATTGCCTCCAGTCCCACCTTCTTCGATTGAATCAGTTTCGTGACCGGAGTCGCTGGTTTGAGAATGTTGAGTGGCAGTCTTCGGTGGTGAAGCATCGAGGTCACCAAAAGGGAGGTTGGTTAATCTCACTTATAGACCCCTTTTCAGATGATGGTCGAAAAGTGGGTTCGCCAGCACTCTTTAAAACATATGGTGCAGAGACAGGCGCAGAGGAGGTTGTAGTCTTGGTTCGAATGACAGTGCTTACGCCACTCTGAAATCAATACGATCGAAAATTATAAATGGCGAAAGAAGATAAACAAGTTATGTAAGGTAGACAGAAGTTTGTTATACCTTGTCACCTTTGACCCCAGGGCTGGAGTTGTCGCTCTCACTTTGGGTCGCCGGTATCTTCACCATCTCTTTAGGAGTGGGCTCTTGGATAACAAGTGCAACATGCCTTTTCCTTGGAAGTTTGGATGGAGGCTGGTCTGAGGCATCAATTGCCTTTGGTTGTTGCTTTCTCTTCCTAGAAGTTAGGTCGAGAACCGGTGACAAATCCTCTTCGTCAGATTCTATAATGACGGGGATGTCAGCAGGCTTTTGGATTTTTAGGGGGCTTACTGGAGGTTTTCGAGCAGCATGAGTTAAGAATGGGAATATTAGCATCATTAATGCACAACAAAGGCAAAAGAAACAAGAAAGCAAAAGGATACCTTTACAAATTGTTGCCTTCTTCAGTCTTCGACTCGACTGGTCTCTTGGTGGTGGGTTTTTTAGGTGGAACCTTGATAGCTAAATGAAAACAACATAAAGCAGTTAGTGTTAGCTAAGAGTAAACGGATTTCAAAGGGAATGTACTTCGAGGGAAACCTCTTGTGTCACACCTTCATATATGTCCAATTCGATTCAGACATCTTCGATCCCTATATGAAGATGCCCTTTGAAACTGTCTAGAGTATGCTTAGTCGCAACCACTCGCTGAGCTTTTTTCTGAGATTGTTGTCAAAGTATTTTAATGGAATCTCCACAAATAAACCAATTTGGAAATGGGGGGCAAGGGCCACTCCGAAGTCAGCATTAGGAAGTGGAGGAAACTTTGGGGGAAACAATTCAAGAGCCATTTCATAGTGTTTCTCATGAGGAACGATGAAGGAATCTTTAGGTTTTCCATTTTCTTTGAAAAAATTTCTTTAAGCGTGACACCTGCTTCGTGGATGGTTCGACTAAGATCATCAGGCCTATAGGCAGTTTCAAAGTAGTTTTGAAAAACTTGAATTTCTTTTATAAGCGTATAAGTACCTTTCCTGGTCTTTTCCTGCACAAGAAGAAAAGCTTTATCAAATAGTTGAATGAAAGATGTGACATCACAGAATTCTTCGATGTAATACTTAGTCCATCATTTCCCAAACTCTCGACTACAGAGGAAGCTGGGTTCGAAGTTGAATGGAATAAGTTAGGTTTTTCTAGTATATATGGCTATTTGTTTGAGAGCAGTAACTTCATTATGGACTACATTATGGAGAAGGAGACTACCCTTCTTGTCATACAGGCACTTTGGAAGGACCTGAACTAACCCAAATTATCGAGCGACAAGGTTGGGTTGGTAGGTTATCAAAGTAACCTGAACCTTCGAAGGGTTGAGTCGAAGGGTTAGAATCATGGGGGTTAAAAAGGCTTCCAAAATCAGCAAAGATTATGTCTCCTGTTTCTTGGATAGAGGTGGGAGGTCCTGGTAAACCACTTGGGACCGTATTTCCTCAAGGAAAATAGGGCCATGCTCGAAGTGAAGACATGGCGCTTAGAAAACATCATTATATAGCCCATGAAAGTCTGTTGGAGGGCTTGTCCTTCATCATTTGGAGTCATCTGAGCTAGCCCAGTGCCTTCAACCCTTTTGTTCTTGATCTCCTCGGCATCTTTGTTGACGAGGCCTTTGTTCGGCAGGCTGGCCTCGAAAGTGGCATTTAGCCAAAGTTGCAATAACCAAAAAGGGCCAAACAGGAGAAGGTTCCCTTTGTCCCCTAAATTCTTTAGTTGAGCCACTCCATCGCTCAAAGATTCATAAAGGCTTGCCAGGATCATCACGCTTACGCAAATATCGTGCCCCGCATGTAGTTGGTTCGCCAAACTGAGGTATTTCTTGGAAACTTGTAGGGGTTTCAAACAAAAAATGGAGTGGGACAACCATAAGGCTAAAAAGGCTATATGATCCACGTCAGAGACAACGTCAGTATCTTTATCATGGTAATGAGCAATATGTGTCGAGTACGTTGCTCTAGTGGTTGAAAAGGCGATGGTGTCCATAGAGTCAATGTCGGGATCATAAGTGTGTCCAGTAGGCTTTAGCCCTGTGATAGTGGATGTAACACCCCGATAATAATATGATAATTATTTAAATTAAGTTAATAATATATTTATTAATTTAATTAGATAATTGGATTATTATTATTATTATTATGTTGGAATTATTGAATTATTATTATTATTGGAATAATAATATAATTTGGAAAATATATAAGTGGGAATTAAGGAAAAAGAGTTCATTTTGGAAAATAAGGTTTTTACGTGAAAAGCAGAGAAGCGATCGTGAAAGAGGAAAAGGGGCAAAGAGGAAGAACCAGAGAGCAAAGGTTGGAGAAGAGCTTGGAGCTTAGAGATTTTGCCGGATTAACTCAGGTAAGGGGGGTTTATCGTCGATTAATGGGTATTATAGGATAATATGTGATGGGTAGTGATAAGCCGTTAATTTGACCCTAATTGGGATTGTTGATGCTGAAGAATTATGTTGGATAAATTGTGTTTAGACTGTAATTGAATTTGTGTTTGGGTTAGTTGTGAAATTCCGAATGTATAGCTTTTTACGGAATCGGAATCGGAGGTCCGAAAGTCCTCCAACGGCGGAAAATGCGGAGAATTCTGCATTCTGCCTTGTGTTAGCGCAGGAACTGCTGTTTTGTCTGCGTTAACCGGTTAACCCAGGGCGTTAACCGGTTAACACTGTTGCGAATTGTGAAATTGGTGCTGTTTTGCCTGCGTTAACCGGTTAACCCAGGGCATTAACCGGTTAACACTGTTAAGTTTAGGGACAGGAAGCGTGTTGTGCTGCGTTAACCGGTTAACCCAGGGCGTTAACCGGTTAACACTGTTGCAGAGTGGAAAAATTGTTAATTAAAATGTTGTGTGCCTAATTTGTGGTTGCCTATATCGGTGTGTGATATAGTAGGGATTATTTCCCGCTGTTTGAGCAGTATAGGTATTAGTAGAGTGTGCTAATACTGTGTTTAATTGATTTACATGATAATGATGTGTTGATACATGTGTTGATGATGTATGATGGTACGCATAATGATGTGAATGTATGTATTATGCATGTATGTGTGAATGGACTGTTGTATGGCTTAGAGTGTGAGCATATGTCCGTTGTGAATTGTTGTTGATGCTGCATTGCTAGATGATTTGCGTGCATAGCATAGCCTTTGGGGCTGTAGCTAATTCCCATGGTGAGGAATTAGTGAGTGAATCATTGTGGATTTGTTGTTGATGTTTGCATGCTAGATGATTAGTGTGCATAGTCTAGCCTTCGGGGCTGTAGCTAATTCCCATGGTGAGGAATTAGTGAGTGAGTCACTAGGTCTCAAATGAGTGGGACTAGTGAGCTTAGTAGCCGTATCTGGAGGGATCGGTGAGCTTGAACTATATGTTCAAGAATAGTCGGTACCGCATGTGTGGAGTCTCATTGCATAATGTATGTATGGCGTATAATATGAATGGATGTATTCCAATATTATACGTGTGTTTGTGTTGTTATGGAGTATGATTTGAGATTATACTTGTGTTTTATGTTGGTGTTGAGTATGAGGTTGAGCTGATGTGCTGTTACTGATTGTATGTTGCGATTAGGGTGATTAATGTGTTAAATTGCTTAACATGACGTTATATTCTATAATGCTTATTATATTGATTGAGGAACTCACCCTTACAACTATTTTTCAGGTAACGAGAAATGAGTTGAGTAGAAGCGAATGCTTGGAGTCTAGTGTAGTCTCCTTAGTGGGTCGTGCTCTGATAGATGTAACCTCGGGATGGGATGTTTTATGTTGTTGAATAATTTACATGTGAATGTTACATGTTTTACATGATTGAGGAGATCTCTATCCGCTGCGTTTTATGCAAATGTTTATGTTTTGAATTAATAAAAGAGCATGACCGTTATATTGTTGAATGGTGTGAATAATTGTGTGACACCCTTGAATGGCATAATTACTCTGAATTGTTATATGTTTATTATTTTTAATTAAATATTTGGGGTATTTTAGAAGGGTGTTACAGTGGACATGTCGAAAAGGGTTAGCATGGCCATACCACAAGGAAGGTGGAAAGTGTAATGTGTATTGTCCTAGAAGTACAACGAAGAAATCAACATGGGAGTATTGTAATCTAAATTCAGCTTCGACAACATAATCAGGTCATAAATTCCTATGTCTTTCCAAGCCTGGGCTTTAGCTTTCTCTACTTTAGTTAACCAGTTTAGATAATCAGTAGGATCTTTAAAGGTGGGAGTAGAACGGAAGACTCTGAAACCATTATTCATAAATCTTAGATCTATAATATCACCAGCCTTAGGGTTTTCGGTGGAGGTGGTTTCAGTTATAGGGTTTCTAGCTTGCCCTATGGGTTTACATTTGTGGTAAGAAGGAAAGAATTCTCTAAGCTTACTAGAATCAACATCTAAATCAGCTAAGGGTCTAGATAATGCATAGTTCTTTCCAGAAACAGAGACAGGAATGAGTACCTGAGAAGCGTAAATTATGCGTTGTTTTTCTGTTTGGGGATCTGGTATATATTGTCGGTTGCCAACCGCGAGTGGAGCAGACAACGTGGCAAATAGAGGAAGTTCAGAGATCTTCTTTGGAGCTTTTGTCCTGTTGGCGGTGGTTTTGACGGATACACTTGCTCCCTTAAGAACTTTGCTTGAGGTCGCCATTGTTAGAGCTTGAAGGAAATCTAAGTTTAGTTGAAGAATGTTTGAAGAAGGAAAAAGCTAGAGAGTATTTGGAAATTCAGAAGGCGTAAAAAAATGAAATGACTAAGTTGGTGAGTTTTATAGGCACGCTTGGAAGAAAGAGTGTTACAAATCAGTATTAATGGTTGACAAGTTAGTGGGACACGTGTCTTCCTTGGGCAGTGTGATGGAGATGTCAATTAATGATGTAGCCCATGATTTCCTAGAGTCTAGGAAACGTGATGAGTGAAAATATTCGGCTGTGGGCTGAAAGGACGTGGGTAGGAAAAAGATAATGATGACTCTGATGTCACCAGACAAGTTGGAGAAACTGAAGAGTTTTGCTAACATTGGGACACTTGGTACAATGCCAAAGTTATTAAGGCGTCGAAACAAGGTCTCAAAAAATGTCTTTTTCTCACAAATGTCGAAAATAACATTTTTGAGGGGCAATTTGTTAGCTCATATTTTCGAAGCCTATTAAGAATTACCAAAAAAAGAAATCATATGTATAGCTATTTTCGACCAGGAAGTGGTATTCAACCAGCTAGGGGTGATTCGACTGGGCAAGGTTGATAAGGATCAGCATACAGTTGAGACTCCAAAAAGGTCTCTTAAAAAATGGTTGAAAACGGTTTTCGATCAAAGATTCAAAATTCAAATAAGGGAGGGAACTTTTCCCTTATCAAAAACCGTTAAGAGTACACGTGGAGCATGGTAGGTAATTGCGTACATGCAAGGCGCCATGTGTCTCGACGTGATTGAAGAACCATCAGAAATGGTTATCTCAATCCAGTATAAATATAGGGTCTTAGTGTTAGAAAAGGGGGTGCCAAAGTATGTACAAAAACCTGTAAATTTACCAAGTACTCGTATGAAGAAGAATAGAAAATCACATAATGTATGTTTGTTTACACCATTGTTAGTCACTTCAAAGCAACACAAATTTATCTTTACTCTTTTTTCCGGAATATACTTCTTTATTGCTTCATTCCAAACACTCTTATTTTTTTCGTCATTTATAGTCCTTTACAATTTCCCTGCTTTCAGCATTTACTTTTATCAATTATTTATCATTACAAGTCCTTTACAATTCCTCTCATTCATACCATCCATTTTTATTCGTTTTCTAACTCTAATTTTCCGCTTATTATTGGAGTGTTCGTTATTACCAAAACTCATTTTTCAAAATAATTAGCACATGTCCTAGGATCAATCTGATCGATCCTGCAAGTAACCAAATTTAGAAATTTGGAAGATCAACGATTGTTTATCGATTTTCAAGGTAAACAGGCAGATGGTGGGAGGAGCAGATTATAAGGGTGTCTCGGAATAACCTGCAAATACCCAAACTGACACATTAGTCTCTTAGGCAGATACACATATATTAGACCTGACCCACAAGCCAACCATCCAAAATATAACCAACTGGTGTCCAACTCACGCGTCTGGCAGTGACCACCATATGGGCAGAAGGCAATTTCATATGCTACATGATAGTCAAGATACACCCATAAAGGCTCGATTGCTTGATTCCCTATATACGAGGCAAATGTACAAATATGTGGCCAATCCTCAGTATATCTAGGCTTAGGTTCCCATCCAAATATACGAGGAAAGTGAGATATGATCCACGCCTGAAAAATGGTTTAGATAAAATATTAGTATCAAGTATAACACAAAAGTTATGAAAACATTAGTAAGGGTAAATTACCGTAAGCAACATGTAATTTCCTGTTAATTACTTTCTCTTCCAAAGAGAGGCTTTGCTCAACTTTGAGTATAGGTAGACCAAGCAGGGGACCTCTCAATTGAACTCGTGAATCGTCGTTAAGTCGATGAAGTATTTAAGATATACCACATCAACGTAGGTTGCACTTTTGTCCACAAACATGGACGTGTAGTAATACCTCAATGCACATTGTCAGTGGTACTAAACCTGCATTAGCACCTATAGTGTCAATTACCTCATTTTGGGCATCAGTTGGGTCAGCTCTCAAATAGGTAACCATTATCTCGCTAGTTTCATCTCGATTGAGCATGGAGTGGTCTAATAATTTTCCTTTAATGGGAAGATGTAGAAAGCAAGATATGTCATCCAGGTTGATGGACATCTCGCTAGTGGGAATTTAGAAAGATGACGTCTTTGAATGTCATCTCTGAGCAAATGTCGCATGTATTCCATGATTTATCATCTTATACGCAGCAACACATAAACTGACAAGCCCATAGTAGCGAAGAACATTCTTAAACCAGTCATCTTCGAGTTGTTCTAGTTCCAAAAATCTTCCTTCTATAGGTTACAGATTTTAAACATGGATACTCTTGTAAAAATAAATATATCATCATGAGTTGCGATTAAATAAGTATAAAATATATGTAATGCAAAAGTAAATAAATATACCTGTCTCCTAAACATGCATAACTTAATGGTCTTCATAGAGATGAAGTAAGGAGGTGACATATGAGCCTCTTGGATAACTATCTACAAGGGCATCTACATCAATAACGAGTTCCTCCTGATTGGCATCATAAGCTTCAAGGGCTTTAGGGGCTTCATAACCAGGGAACACGTGGCATGTGAAGTGGATGACTAAGACAGACGACTTCAGGAAGTAGATGGTTGTGAACCTAGACCTTGAGTCGACACTTCCCCGTCAAACAAGGTAGCATTGACTCATAGCCTCGTGGGCTTGTCCATGGACCTCTCACATTGTATAGACGTGCGTTAGGACACCCCATTAAGCCTCGATCTATCTTGATTGTTTTCAGCCATTGTACCTGCAATAAAACCAGAGAATCGCATCAAAATGCACTTAGGGAAAATCCGGAGATACGTCTTCGTAAACCAGTTCAAACAAAATTTGGAGATGTATTTCTAGATAAACTCGTGAGTTGAAGAAATGGCAGAAAGTCCATTGATGCCCTAAGCTCCAAGCAAATGGAAATACATGTCTATACCAACTACATATTTCGAATGTAACTACTATCTAATGCATCTTAAACAACCTATTTTACCTAATGCATTCATCAAATCTCAAAAGAAGAAATGAAATGAGAAATTTACCGAATGAGGGTTATGGATGAAAAACTTGAATAAAGTTAGTGGAATGACCTAGGACTGAATATAGTTAAGCAGTAGTAGTGTTGAACCTTTAAAAATGGACTTGAAGAAAATTGCTCACGAGCTCAAATGGGGTTTTAGTGGGTTTGCAGCAAATGAAGAAGGAAAGGGGAAGGGTCTGGCGCGGGTGTATGAATTAAACGCATCCGAAGATGCATCTCTATAAAACTCACTGAGTTTTTGTAAGACCCTAATTTTGGCCCTAAGATCCATCATGGCATCATAACATGGCATTATCATAGCCTCAAGGATCATAAGCATCATGGTTCCTTTTGCCTTTGGGTTAGGACATCTTGTGAGTGGTTTGAGATCACCAAGCATGCTTGAATTGTATATTATTGCTTTTCTCATTTTTATTTACTAACCAAAAGCACAAAAATATGTCACTAACATCTCTTGTTTGTAGCTTGAGCAGTCACAAGGTCTAAAGCTTCTAGGAGATCCTATGTGCAATGATGTGGTCAAGAGGAGATGAAAGCAAACATGGCAATGGTTCCCAAAGCTCTCATCCATCAAATATGCCTCCCAAGTATCTCAATTCATCATTTTGATCAAAGCAAATCAAGGGGTTTGAGGTTTGTTTCCCAAGGAAACCCTAATTCATCTGTTCATCAACTGTGCCTTACTCATGAAGCAACCTCAACCCATGGTCAAACATAATCAAGGGAAGTTCTTTAATCCATCATTTCATGCATATTTGAACTTATTTGAGTGTCCTAAATCATCAATCCATCAAGATATGAGATTTGGACTTGAGAAGTTGATCAGTCAATTCATCTGACTATTTTGAAATACACTGAGACCTAACTTTTTATGTGTTGGTCAAATGGAAATGATCCCAAACGAACAAATGTTCTTAAGAACAATATGAACAACTTTCATGTTCATTAAAAATTGATTTGAAGCTTGGAAGGTCATCATCCATTCCAAGACATTATAGGTCATTTTGACTGAAACCCTAATTTTAGGTCAACTTCCCAAGAACATAACTCATTCATTTTTCGTGATTTTGAGGTGGGATCAAATGCATTGGAAATATTAATGTGTCTACTTCAAATTTTATGTTGAGAAAAATTGCAAAACCTCAAAAGGATTACATGTGATAATGCAAAACATTATAGGTCACTTTGGACCAAATGCATTGAAATGTGAAAAAGTCCAACTTCAAGTGCCCATAACTTCTTCATCAAAATTCCAAATGATGCAAAACTTGAGTCCAAATTGATTGTCTTGAAAATATCTACAACTTTTATGTTTAAGATTTTGTCATTTGAAGCTTGCATCATTGAAACAGAAGGGCTTGAACATTGGCCAAATTTGGAAATTTCACATATGCATGTTTTGCACCCTACACTTCAAGCTCAAGTTTCATTAATTTCCAAGACCCAATTGGAGTTTTGATCAACATAGAATTTGTTCCTTATGAAACAAGCTTTCCAACCATTACCCATAAGCCTATGTTTCAATGTTGGAAATATCATTTTCGAAGAGGAGAACATTATAGTGCATTTTGTGAAATTCATTTCAAACACATTGCATGAGCTGGTGATATCATTTCTGCACGTCCATTTCATATTTGGTGATGTATAGCATTCAATTCCATTCAGAATTGGGCCCTCCATGCGCCTGTACAGGCCCATGCATGGAGGCTCTCTTCTCCCATGCACACGAGTTTGCTCATGTATTCAGCCATCTCCATCTATAAATACCATGGCATAGCTTCATAATTCTTCAACCTAAAGGCGCCTAAACCTCTGCTAAACGCAAAACCCAACCCTCACCAAAGGAACTTTTCACTTTCTTTCAAAAAATGTAGATCTGAAATTCAATTGCATCGATTGAATTTTAAGATCCATAGTTCCTAAACCTTCTTCATTTGATCCATAGAAGCTTTTGTTTGTAAAAGGAATCAAAGATCGTGACTCATTTCTTCACAATTCAAAGGTTTTGCTCAACTGTATTTTGCTTCGAAACAGCCTATACATTGTTCCATTTGCCTTGATTTTGTGATGTCTGAAGTCCTCTGTATAGAGGCATCATTGTTGTGTTCTTAATTTTTGAAATCAAGCAAATTCAGTTGAACACCACCAAAGTTCCATCTCTGATTTCTCTCTTAATAGGGATCTAGAGTGGAATTGAGTGGCATAGAAGTGATGTACATCACTCCACCTTTCATTTGGTACCTGGATCATGCGTTTTGGTGCACATTTACTCTTCTGCAATTTTGAGCTCTCACCGGAGCTAGCCGGAGAAGACGGTGGCGCTGGCCACCGTCTGGTCTCCAGATCCAATTGTGGCCGTCCATGTTCATTTCCAGATTAGATCTAGGCCTCTCATTGTTATGACTTTTTATTAAACAACATGTGGTTGCATTGACTTTGGAACACGTTGCGCGCGCTTGTGGATGCTTGGATCTGCCAGCTCAATTAATTAGCTCAGATCCAAGGGCTCACGCTTTTCCTTTTTTTTAATTCTGATTTTTATTTCCATTTTATTTTTTAATTCCATTTCATTTTCTAAAATTCATATCTCTTTCATTATTGGTCCAAAAATTATGAGAGCAATTGCATTATTTCTCTTTTAATTTCTAGTTTCTAAAAATGATTTTTAATATTTTTTATTTTATCATTTGCTATTTTTTAATGAAATTAATGAAATTTGAGCTTGAAGTGTAGGGTGCAAAACATGCATATGTGAAATTTCCAAATTTGGCCAATGTTCAAGCCCTTCTGTTTCAATGATGCAAGCTTCAAATGACAAAATCTTAAACATTAAAGTTGTAGATAGTTGAAAGACAATCAATGTGGACTCAAATTTTGCATTATTTGGATTTTTTATGAAGAAGTTATGGGCACTTGAAGTTGGACTTTTTCACATTTCAATGCATTTGGTCCAAAGTGACCTATAATGTTTTGCATTATCACATGTATTTATTTTGAGATTTTGCAATTTTGCTCAACATAACATTTGAAGTAGACACATTAATCTTTCCAATTCATTTAATCCCACCTCAGAATAATGAAAAATGAATGAGTTATGTTCTTAGGAAGTTGACCTAAAATTAGGGTTTCAGTAAAAATGACATATAATGTCTTGGAATGGATGATGACATTCCAAGCTTCAAATAAATTTTTAATGAACATTAAAGTTGTTCATATTTTTCTTAATAACATTTTTTCTCTTGGGATCATTTCCATTTGACCAACACATAAAACGTTAGGTCTCAGTGTATTTCAAAATAGTCAGATGAATTGACTGATCAACTTCTCAAGTCCAAATCTCATATCTTGATGGATTGATGATTGATGACACTCAAATAAGTTCAAATATGCATGAAATGATGGATTAAAGAACTTCCCTTGATTATGTTTGACCATGGGTTAAGGTTGCTTCATGAGTAAGGCACAGTTGATGAACATATGAATTAGGGTTTCCTTGGGAAACAAACCTCAAACCCCTTGATTTGCTTTGATCAAAATGATGAATTGAGATACTTGGGAGGCATATTTGATGGATGAGAGATTTGGGAACCATTGCCATGTTTGCTTTCATCTCCTCTTGACCACATCATTGCACATAGGATCTCCTAGAAGCTTTAGACCTTGTGACTGCTCAAGCTACAAACAAGAGATGTTAGTGACATATTTTTGTGCTTTTGGTTAGTAAATAAAAATGAGAAAAGAAATAATATACAATTCAAGCATGCTTGGTGATCTCAAACCACTCACAAGATGTCTTAACCCAAAGGCAAAGGGAACCATGATGCTTATGATCCTTGAGGCTATGCTAATGCCATGTTATGATGCCATGAGGGATCTTAGGGCAAAAATTAGGGTCTTACAGATGCCCCTATTTAAGGTCATTCTAACTGGAGAAGTGAAGGTTGAAATCTTCGACGAGGTAGAATGGGCTTAAATAATAACAAAGAGACGAATTTTGGTCCCTAAGAGACCTCATGATGCAAATGTATGTATGCAAAAGGGTAGTAATCTGTGGGGATATGTGTCCACAAAGAAGAAAAGAAATCAGGAAAAACTGACAATCCATATGAGTAATTAACTCCATGGGACAGAGACTCTGGGACTCTTATGGGGATAGAAAAGGAGATAAATTGCGTGAGTAGGTCACGACTCAGAACTTGCTGAGACATGAGAGAGATTCCATGAAAATAAATCAATGGAAGGACTCGAGCTGACTCAAAGATGCATGTATTGGGGAATATGCCAATACAGCAAAGTTATCCATAAAGGATACCTCGGATAAAAATCCGGACTCAGGCTGGGAGAGTCCACTAAGGGACTTTGCTGGGGAAAACCTACAAGGGACCCTGATGGGGAAATGTCCAGAGAGAAACTCAGTTGAGGAAACAACAAAATGAGGTATTACCGGTTACTGGGTAATAAGCTCAAAGAGACATGTGATCCGAACACCGGTATAAGGGTGAGAGATATCAACATGCTCTGGGAAAATGAATATCTAAGACCGGTATGAGGGTGAGAGATATCAAACATCCGAAATCATCTGAGGAAAACCTAAAAAGGTATACTTTAACTCAGGAAAATCTGACTCCATAGGGGGACAAAAAGTCATAATAGGGAGCAGAGAGGAAGGAGCACCAGGGATACCGGTTACTGGGCATATAATAGGTGACCAACCAAGGCGTGAATTGGGGAATATTTCCAAGACACTCATCATCCAAGAGAGGGCTAAAAGCAGACTCGATTACAGGATGGGCATTCGATTCCACAAAAAGGGATATGAATCTTACTCGACTGGGGAAGAACAAAAGACTTCGACCAAAGAGTACATGAGATATATTATCTATTACCGTTAAAACATAGATAACATACTCGCATGGAAGATTATCCATAATCGGTTACTGGGTTAATAAAGGATAAATCGACCGAAAGGAAAGGGCATCGGGATACCAAATACTAGGTATAAAATGATGACAAATCACAGAGGGAGAAACAATCATTACTGACAAACGGCAAATGAAATATGACTCGCTGGGGATATATTGACAAAGGCAATGATCCGGGAGATATATCACCGATTACTGGGAGATATACTCAGAAGGGTGAAGGACTATCAATACCAAATATTGGGTAAAGATAACCGTCAAGGAGGGGATTACATCTACCAGATACTGGATAGAAAACCACGGAAGAGTAACCGTCATCGGTTAGGATGGGCAAAATAAGGTCAACTCTGCAAAGGGGATAAAAATAGGGTTTACGACTACCGGTATAAGGGTAGAAAACCACAGACTCCGCTGAGGAAAAGATGGATAATTACTGGTTAATGAGCAATCATTCATCGGAACTACGGGGAAGTGCAGGGAAAGCTCGAGAAGCCAATCTAGGAACAAACTAGAGGGGCACGATGAAACAAGACTCATCCCTATGAGGATATAACTCAATGGGGAATTCCATCCCAATATATGTGTTGGGAGGAAACAGAAACAACCATCATCCACGAGGACGTAACTCAGTGGGGAATATGGAAAAAAGGATAAACACTTTCTGCTTATGGGGCTGACTCTATATGGGGAGATCAAACACAAACATCTGCTTTGGGGAAATATATTACCAACTAGCAGGAGATAACTAACAAAGATATATGGCAAAGAATGCAACATGAATATCTGAATGTTAAAATTATGCATATATGCGTGGTTTATGTATGATGAATGCTGACAAACAGACATTTCTAACACAAACAGGTTCAATGGTCAACAAACATCCGGTACTATATCTCAAGAGAGAAAGCCAGGCCCAGTGGAAAACATCCAATCTGGTGAGGGGCAAGAGATACCAGGAAACAAAGATCTCTGCAGGGGAATGAGCATCAGCCATTCCAAATGGGGACAGGATCATCGCACAGATAAACTTCGCCGTAGAAGCAACTTTACTAGGGAAATTATCAGAGGGGAAGATGGATCCCTGTGGGGAACAACCACCAATCAGAAGCTTCCAAGGTCTCCACTAAATACTGCTCTACCAAAGAGGACCCAACTGCTGAGGAGGAAGAATCAATACTCTGCTGAAGGAAAGAGGGATGAATATCTTTACCAAACACCCTGCTCGGTAGAAAAACCACAAAAGGCTCCGGAGGAGGAGGATACCAGCATGCCAGGAATATGAACAAATGTCTCATCCTGTTGGGAATCATACCATCTTTGGGAGAACACTGAAGATATCCCAATTATCTTTTTGTCATTGTGAATGTTTACTTTGTTTAAAAACAAGTTATGAAAAATTTATTTATTTAAAACAATGATATTTCTCAATTAAAACATGCAAAACATTTGTTGAATAGAAACAAATAAGAGTGCAAATAATTGGATAAAGGCTCAAATTTATTTGATGGAATGGTAGTCTGTGAATGGCAAGATTCCATAGATCTTTACAAATTTGAAATTGGTGATATATATTAGAAAAGGGCTACATTGAACATAATGACCATTTCTCCACCAACTCTGAATCCGATGTATTTGAAGCTTCAGTTGACGATGACTGAGCGAGAATCTCTGACGGATGACAGTTTGTAGAACAAAGTCTTGTCGGGATGCAGTTACTTGCCAAATCCTAATTTTTGCTTAGATTACCCCAGGGTGAGGTACTCAATCTAGCGGGATACATATTCATTTTTTATGTCTCTAACTTTTGCTTGGATCGCCCTTTCGGGTTTTCAATCACCGAGACGCTCATTTTTGCCTATACTGCCCTTTCGGGTTTTCAACTTAGCAAGCTACTCTGTTTTTACTTTTAGGCGAAGTATTTCTTGACTGCATCTGAATTCACAGGACGAGTGAAATCCTCCCCATCCATAGTTGTAAGTATCAAAGCACCGCCTGAAAAGGCTCTCTTAACAACGTATGGACCTTCATAGTTTGGAGTCCACTTGCCCCTGGAATCGGGCGCGAAAGACAAGACTTTCTTGAGCACAAGATCACCTTCTCGGAACACACGAGGTTTAACCTTCTTATCAAAGGCTTTATTCATCCTTTGCTGATACAACTGGCCATGGCACATGGCAGTCAATCTCTTTTCTTCTATCAAATCCAGTTGGTCATAACGACTCTGAACCCATTCAACATCAGTAAACTTGGATTCCATCAAGACTCTCATTGATGGGATCTCCACCTCTACTGGGAGCACAACCTCCATACCATAAACAAGAGAGAAAGGGGTTGCCCCTGTTGAAGTGCGGACAGATGTACGATACCTATGCAAAGCAAATGGCAACATCTCATGCCAATCTTTGTATGTAACAACCATTTTCTGGATAATCTTCTTGATATTCTTATTAGCGGCTTCAACAACCCCATTCATCTTGGGTCTGTAAGGAGAAGAATTATGATGTGATATCTTGAACTCACTACACAGCTCTTTCATCATCTTGTTGTTCAAGTTAGATCCATAATCAGTAATGATCTTATCTGGCACACCATAACGACATATGAGTTGATTCTTGATAAACTTCACAACCACCTGCCTGGTCACGTTTGCATATGATGCCGCTTCGACCCACTTGGTGAAGTAATAAATTGCTACGAGAAAGGCCATGGTGATGAAATCACATTCAGAAGTGTCGGAGGAATATGAATCTTATCCGCATAAATCTGACACTTATGGCATTTCGTCACATATTTGCAGCAATCGGACTCCATTGTCAACCAATAGTAGCCTGCTCTCAACATCTTTCTAGCCATATCATGTCCATTGGAATGAGTACCAAATGAACCCTCATGGACCTCAGTCATTAACAGGTATGCTTCGTGTCTATCCACGCATCTGAGCAGAACCATGTCAAAGTTTCTCTTATAAAGCACATCGCCATTGAGGTAGAAACTGCCTGACAATCTCCTCAAAGTCTTTCTACCTTTTACAGATGCCCCAGGCGGGTAAATCTGGCTCTGAAGAAAACACTTAATATCATAATACCATGGCTTATCATCTTTCACCTGCTCTACTGCAAATACATGAGCTGGTCTGTCCAAGCGCATCACAATGATATTGAGAACTTCATTCCAAAGTCTAACCACAATCATTGAAGCAAGTGTAGCAAGAGCATACGCCATCCGATTCTCATCTCGAGGTATATGATGGAAGTCAACCTCAGTAAAGAACGTTGAAATCCTCCTCGCATAATCTCTATATGGGATGAGGCCAGGCTGATTCGTTTCCCATTCACCCTTAATCTGATTAACAACGAGGGCCGAATCACCATAAACATCAAGATGCTTGATCCTAAGATCAATACATTCTTCCAATCCCATAATACAGGCCTCATACTCTGCCATATTATTCGTGCATTTGAAAGTTAGCCTTGTTGTAAAAGGGAGATATGTGCCATGAGGAGTAATAATTACTGCCCCAATACCGTTTCCGTATTGATTTACAGCGCCATCAAACACCATGCTCCATCTGGAACCAGGTTCTGACCCTTCATCAAGCGTAGGCTCATCGCAATCTTTCATTTTCAAATACAGAATCTCCTCATCTGGGAAGTCATACTAAACTGACTGATAATCCTCAATTGGTTGATGTGCCAAGTGGTCAGCCAAGATACTTCCTTTAATAGCTTTCTGAGCTCGATACTCAATATCATACTCAGACAACAACATCTGCCAACGGGCAATCCTCCCATTTAAAGCAGGCTTCTCAAAGATATACTTGATTGGATCCATTTTAGATATCAACCAAGTTGTATGATTCAACATATACTGGCGTAAGCGCTTTGCAGCCTAAGCCAAAACACATCATGTCTTCTCAAGCATCGAGTATCGAGACTCACAATCAGTGAAATTCTTACTTAGGTAGTAGATAACATACTCTTTCTTTCCTGATTCATCTTGTTGACCAAGAACACAACCCATTGGGTCTTCAAGAACTGTCAGATACATAATCAATGGCCTTCCTTCCACATGTGGAGACAGAATCGGAGGCTCAGACAAATACTCTTTAATACTGTCAAAGGCCTTTTGGCAATCCTCGGTCCAATCATGAGACTGATCTTTCCGGAGGAGCTTGAATATTGGCGCACATGTGGCAGTCATGTGGGATATGAATATGGAAATATAATTCAAGCGGCCAAGAAAACCTCAGACTTGCTTTTCAGTTTTGGGCGCAGGCATCTCTTGTATTGCTTTGACCTTTGCAGGATCAACCTCAATACCTCTTTCGCTGACAATAAAGCCCAATAACTTGCCGGAACGGACTCCAAATGTACACTTGTTCGGATTCAGACGAAGTTTATACTTCCTCAAATGCTGAAAAAGTTTCAACAAGTGCTCTACATGTTCAACTTCCGTTCTTGACTTTGCAATCATATCATCAACATACACCTCGATCTCCTTGTGCATCATATCATGAAACAAGGTAGTCATAGCTCGTCGATACGTGGCTCTGGCGTTCTTCAAACCGAAGGGCATCACTCGATAACAGAATGTTCCCCAAGGTGTGATGAATGTTGTCTTCTCCATATCCTCGGGTGCCATCTTAATCTGATTATATCCAGAAAATCCGTCCATAAATGAGAAGACATTGAATTTAGTTGTATTATCTACCAACATATCAATATGTGGTAGAGGGAGATCATCTTACGGACGAGCTTTATTCAAGTCTCTATAGTCCACACACATTCAGACTTTTCCATCTTTCTTAGGCACGGGCACAATATTGGCCACCCATTGAGGATATGTAGAAGTCACCAGAAACCCCGCATCAATTTGCTTCTGAACTTCCTCTTTGATCTTCACTGCCATATCGGGATGAGTTCTTCTGAGCTTCTGCTTCATAGGCGCGTACTCAGGCTTCAAAGGCAGGAAATGTTGCACGATATCAGTATCCAGACCAGACATGTCTTTGTAACACCTAAAAATTTTCCCTCCTCTCTTGGGACTAGCTTAACATATTGCATATCATTTGTAGGTCTTTAGGCATTGCATATTGCATATCATGTGGTTACATTGTGCAAGTCATCCTCACAAGTCTTGATCCGAAGATGAAGAGGTTATGTGCAAGCTAAGGTTTCATTGGACTGATCATTAATCATCTGAGGATGGAGGTCCAAATTAGGGTTTTGATTCTCAAGGAGATTGAGCTACATCTTGGTTGCAATAATTCATCATCATCATCATGGTCTTGATATCACAAGAAGTTCAAGTGTTTGATCAAGGTACTTTGAGATTAGGGTTTTGACCACTAGTCAACCCTAATCAGTTGCATTGGGCCAATCAGGGTTTGTGTAGGAGATGGGGTCTATGATGGATATGGGGATCATTTCATGTTTGTATTGAGCTTATTGAGGCTAGGGTTTCACCATTGAGCCATTTCATCAGAGAATTGGGGCTCAGCTTGATCAGTGCATTGCCAAATTCATCTATCAGTTGAAAAGTCAACTGTGCTTGATTTTATGGATTTGGAGGTGGGAGAGAGTTGGATACACTTCATTCATGTTGAAACAAGTGTTATTTGACATGTCAAAGCTCAAGAATGAAGAAAATAAAGCCAGGAGAAAAATTTCCAAAAATAGAAAGTGACTTGTAATGGAAGTTTCCAAAAATGGAAAGTTTTTCACCATAAAATTACGTCTCCAAAAAAGCTTCAAATGAAAATTTGTTCAACATGAAAGTTGTAGATCTTGTTCTCACCTTTCCAGAAAGTCCAAGAACTTGAAATTCCCATGTGTGGTTGACAAGTTATGGTCCATTCAATTTCCAAAAATACCTATAATCAAAGTGGCATAACTTTCACATGGAGTGTCCAAAATGGATGATCTTTTTATGAGCAAACTCCATTTCACATGTACTTTCATGGTGCATAATCAAAATTCATCAAAAATGGTCAATGCAAAAGGTCAATTTTCAAGTGCACTAATTAAAATCCAAGGGCAAAATGGTCCAATACATGGAATTTTGGAATGAGGATTTTTGCAACACACTCCAAATGACATTTAGAAGTTGTTTGAGCTGTCATGAGCTGTCATGGTGCAATATTTGGCAAGGGCATTTTTGGACTTGCACTTAAAAATTACATTATGCTAATTCTTCCACATTTTGGCTAATTATGATTAACAAAGTGGATTAAGGTGAAGTATAAGATGCTAATCATAACAGAATGTTAATCACAATTGCAATTCTCAAGAATCATAACAAACTTTCCCTCCATTTTCCAAATTCTCTCAAAAACTTCATCAACATTTTTCAAGATTTCTCCACCATTTCTTTATGAAATTGCTTGATTCTTTTTGATTCATCTTCCATAAGCCTTGCTCTACATCTGTTTTGGTGAATTCGTGGCAAAGGCATCAAGATCAAGGACTGTTCATACCTTGCACAACAATGGCAACTTCATGATTCTCGCACTTGGAGCCGTTTCGAGCTAATCTAATCACTTCAATCATCTTCCTCGTCAATAAGCTCCGTCTGTTTCACATAATTGGAGCCAAAAACGCACGAATCCAACGCTTCCGTCTCCAAGAGGTTAGATTTCGACCATAGCCTTTGCTTAAATTGTAATATGCATCTTGTAGATCGTACTTAGTAGGTGATTCTGAAATTCGTTTCATTGATTTTGGTTAAGAAATGAGAGAGTTATAAGGATTTGAAGTTTCATACGTGATTATGTTTTGGATCGATCCCGTCGCTACAGTGAGAGTTAGGAGAAATCATTAGCATATTTGTGATCTAGGTTGAGAGACGGTTCCAACGGTACCTCATTTGTGCATTTTGGTTAAGAAATGGTCGTAACCGCATCTGGTAGTGATGAACACGTGAACACACGCGAAGAACAGTAGCTTTCTGGAATTTCCGCGTTTCAATCCGTTTCCTGGCCTGGCATTTTCGAAAACTTGTTTCCCACTAAAACCGGCCAACCAGAAGCTGCCACGCAATAAATGAGGTTGTACCACGTTTTGGACTATTTACGGAACTGCCATTGCAAGCTTATTTAATTCATTTAACCATTAAATAATTATTCCATAAATTAACAAATCTTCTAAAAATCATAAAAAATTCAATATTAATCCAAATTTAGTGGGAGTTTTTTTGTTAGATTCATAATTTTCTCTAGTTTTTTATAGGTATAATAACTCAAGTTGTGCTTGGAGGATTTTTGGATTGGCCTATTGATCTTGTTCATGTGTACATTTTTTAAATGTTTTGCCAAAACCTTCATGAAATGCTCATACTTTCAAATAAATGGATGAAAATTTTTGTGCTTGTTCTGGACATGTTGATGGTGATTTTCATGTAGAGTTTGTGATTTTTGGATACTTGGTTGATTAGATATGAATTTTTGAATTAAGGTGTGACAATTTGTGTCACACCAAGCTAGGTCAACTTCATGATTTTATTTAAAATGCTTAGGGATGTTGATTTGAGCTGAAATTTTGTGTGGATGATCATTGATATGTCAAGATTACATGTGATTTTTGCTGGAATTTTTGATGGAGTTTTCTAATTGATTGATAATTTTCTTCTCTGTATGCTCATTTGGTGATCTTGTGTGACACATGTTGGCATTTTGCTTGTGAAATTCTCATATTGTATTGGATGAAGATGAAATTTGGTGTGAGCATTGTAGACACATTATAGGACATTATGGTTTTGATCCCATTCATTTCTTAATTGTTGTCACTGTTTTATGATTTATGGAAGTTAATGCTTGTTTGAATGCCTTGTTTTGGCTTGTATAAATGTGTCTGGACTTCTTGATTTTCATTGACCTACTTTCTTTTGTCCAATTGAGCTGAAATTTGACATGCTATACATTGAATGTGTCCTGTTTAGGTGTGAATTTTTGTGGAATTAATTGAATTGATTTGGTATGCTTTTGAGTGAGATAGTTCTGTTTGATCTTTTGGAGTTGCAAATTGCATGATTAATGTTAAATTGTGCATGAAATGATAATGGTGAATGGTATGAGCATGGGACCAATTGAATTTGCTTCTAATTTGTTTGAATGTGATTTTGGTTGAATTGCACTTGCTGTTTAGATTTTTTTATCCCCTTTGGACCCTAGGCTTGGCCTAGTGGTCTAGTTTCTCACATTTGGTGTGGATTTTCAGGTTGAAATGCAAAAGGCTTAAGGGAAAAAGTGCAAGTTGATTAAATTGAGTTTTGTTTGATGTTGACCACTAACATGATTTTGTTTTGTAGGGTTAGAAGCTTGAGTTTGAGCTCATGGCTTGCACTTATGTGCATTAACTTGTATTGTCTGTATAGATTGACTTTTGCTGTTTATTGTTGGTTTGTCTGAGTACTGATGATACTTGATTGATTTCAGGTACATTTAGTCGCTTACAGTTCTTTAAGAACTTGCTTGCTGTTGCTTGGTTTTTTAACCAGTTGAGGTAGAATCTCTATACTTCATGTAGTCTGGAAGACCTGGCCTGTTACTTGGCCAGGCAACTGTCTGAAGTCCTCCTTAAGAGGCGATGTCTGTGATTGTTTACTTTTGTGCCAAGCAGGTGAAGACCTCTATGAGGCAATTGGCGGAACCCAAGGGATATGCAATTTATCCCCCGCTATTCTGTTGAGTCGTCCCTCTGCTCACACCACTGTGTTGACGCATTGGGACACAAACCCAAGATCTTGTACTTTGTACAGTTGTGTCAGAGTCTTGAGCGTAGAAGGGTCCCTCCATTCTGGACCCACGCTCCTTTGTCTAAAGCTCTCCCTGGCCAGGGATAAGAGCTGTGAAGTCTAATCTTCACTCACCTCTCATCAGCTTCACCTTAGCCTCTCAATGGCAAGGTTAAGAGCTAACTCTGCCTTGTACAGATGACTTGCCTCGGCAGTCCACCCTTGTTTGAGCCTCACTTGACTGGATATAGTGTGTGCTATGTGAAATGTTTGTGTTATTTTGTTGATGCTTGCATGCTTGCTTTCTTCCTGGATAGGATTAGCTTGCTGTTGCGCAAGTAGGTAGAAACCACAACATAGGGCAATGATGCATGACAACACTAGGCTCGAGTACAGCTCCCTGGTAGTGTGTCTTCCCTTGGTTTCTGGCTAGAATTTCTTTCCCTTTCAGGGGAACTACATCGCCCTGATCCTCGTTCCAGACGAGGTATGTAGGCAGGAGACCGTGCGAGGTCTCTCCGGGCACTTTTTTTTCTTTTTGTGTGTGTGCTTGACGGTAATAGGCTCGAGTTCCCGACTCCCTATTAACTTGTTGGTTGTTATCTTCCAGTGTGCGTGTGTTTTGGTTCGGATGCCGACGTAAGTCCAGTGATTGACGGTCGGGCTCCACGTTTGCCGTTTTGTGCGTGTTTTGGTTCGGATGCTGATGTAAGTCCAGTGATTGGCATTCGGGCTCCATGTTTGCCGGTGTGTTTGTTTGTTTGGCGTGCATGAGCCGAACTACGGCAGCTCTGATTCTCGTTCCAGACGAGATACGTAGGCATAGGACGCGATGTCCTATCGAGCTCTCTTCCTCTTAACCCCATCTGTGTTGTCTTCGGTGCGTGTGTGTGTGGTGTTTTAGCAACCTTTTCTTTTCTTAGAGCGTGGATCCCGTCGAGTACGACGGACGTGAGGGGTGCTAATACCTTCCCCTTGCGTAACCGACTCCCTTACCCTTTCTCTTTGGTCGCGAGACCATGCTTTTCCCAGGTTTCTCTGAGCGTTTCCTTTCCCTATCTTGGGATAAATAACGCGCAGTGGCGGCTCTGTTTGTTTTTTTGTTTTAGCCCGCCGGTTGTTTTTCGCGGATGCGACAACTGGCGACTCTGCTGGGGACCCTGATAGATGTTGACATGTGCTGGTCCATCTTCCCTAAGCGAGTCTCTCCTAGCGTTCTAGGATAGTTTAGGTTGCTTGTTTTGCTTTATTTATTGCATTTATTATTCTAACAATGTATATATTTGCATAAATATTTGCATGCATCATACTATCATGTTGTTGTCGTTCTCTGTGCAGGTGGTTCCTCTGTTTTGGGGTGGGTGTTCTGAGTGGGGCTAAAACCCAGGCCCGAGTATACACCTAGGATTAGTGTGGTCTCACGTTCCTCATTGTGGAATATTTCCCTTTGGTTGAGTCACCTCTTTTGAGCTATTGACTCTGGTGACCGATCATTTCCCGGATCTTTGGTTTAGACGATCTCAGGAGAGCTACAATGGCACACCCGAAAGGGCAAACCCATTGAGTATCTTTGCCCGATTGTCGAGACTATTATCCGCCTTAGGATGACCTGATTAGAATTTACCTGTGAGGGGAGGGTGTTTCTTTCAGATGCATGATCAGATGGTGACCTTGATGGTGACTTTTGGTTCCGTGGATCAGAGTCATATTTATAAGTCGGATTTATGGTCATTTATTGCCGAGACGCCGAAATGCTGTCCGTGGTATTTATCAGTGGGGATCCGTTTATTTCAGGATTCCCCGGGCCGATTT
Source organism: Lathyrus oleraceus (assembly GCF_024323335.1). Lineage (NCBI taxonomy): Eukaryota > Viridiplantae > Streptophyta > Magnoliopsida > Fabales > Fabaceae > Lathyrus > Lathyrus oleraceus. Next base: position 123,554,230 of record NC_066580.1, read on the forward strand.
TATCAGTAGGGATCCGTTTATTTCAGAATTCCCCGGGCCGATTCAGATGGTTATGGGTATCTGCTCAGAGATGGTTTGATGATGATGATGATGTATTTTTCTTCCGTTTATTTCGGAACCCTTGAGTCGGATTTGTGGTTACATGTTCCCTCAGATGGTTGTGATCAATTCAGAGATCCGAGCTGTGACTCAGAGCAACAAATGATCAGACGGCTTGGAGGATGGCAATGCATTGCATTCATTCATTAGCATCATTACATCTTGCATTTACCTGCATCTAACACATGTTTATCCATATGCAGGGACATTTTTGATCGAGATCCTGGTTGAGAGACTTTCTGCTCAGATATGAGGACCGGTCTGAAAGACAACGTTGCCTACAGTTTCTTCAACCCAGAGATTGACGAGTTGAGAGATATGATAGCATTGATTACACCCGACCATGTGGGGATGTTCAGAGAGGCATACGGTAGTATCCTGAAGATGGTTTTCAGACTCACTGACAGCGACAGGAGCGCCATTCATACTCTTCTCCAGTTCTATGACCCGGGCCTGAGATGCTTCGTGTTTCCAGACTATTTGTTGGGACCTCTGATGGAGGACTATGCTAGCATTCTGGGTATGCAGATCCGCGATCAGATTCCTTTCTGTGCTATTAGAGGAGAGCCTGATGTCCTTGGGATTTCCCGTGCTCTTTATTTGAGTCCGGAGATGATCAAGGAGGGTTTGAAAGAGAAAGGAAAATTACCTGGTTTTCATTTAAGTTTCTTGGAAGCTAATGCCAAGGAACATGCTGCCATGGGCAATTGGAAGACGGTTTGTGCGGTGATTGCTGTAAGCATTTATGGGATTATTCTGTTTCCTAACCAGAAGAGTTTTGTGGACCATAATGCTATCAGATTGTTCATACAGAGGAACCCTATTCCTACTCTGATTGGAGATGTTTACTACTCGGTTCATAACAGGAACGAGAAGCGGCGTGGGGGTTTGATCCGGTGCTGTGCTCAGTTGCTATTCAGGTGGTTTATGGGGTATTTGCCTTCCAGGGGTGCTTTTGCTTCTCTTGATCCTACGGTTAAGTGGTCTGTCAGGTTGATGGGTTTGCGGGCTGATGACATTGCTTGGACTCATAACGGCATGGCTGGACGAGACTTCATATATAGCTGTGGGAGATTCCCCAATGTGCCTCTTATAGGAGTTCAGGGTTGCATTAATTACAACCCGACACTTCTTAGGAGACAGATGGGGTTTGCCATGGAGGTTCCTCCTCTCGAGCGAGAGATTCAGGAGTCCTTTTACTTCTCAGCTGAGGGCGATCAGGCCAAGTTGATGCAAGTGTCTGGGTCATGGCGTAACATTCAGAGGAAAGGAAAGGTTCAGTTTGGTAAGGTCAACAGTCGGTATTTTCCCCTATTCGAGGATTGGTTGCGGAAGAGGATAGAGCTCACACTTCTACCATTTCCTGGAGGTGATCTTGGGTGTCCTAGGATTGAGGTTCCAAGTTCTTCTATCAGTATGGAAGAATTCCTCGAGATGAAGAGAGCCAGAGATCAGTTGCTTGCAGAGAAAGCGGAATTGGAGATGACTGTTGCTCGGATTCAGACGGTTAATCAAGAGATCAAGGTAAAGATGGAGGATCAAGACAAGCGGCATGCCTTGGAAGCAAAGCGCTTTGAGATGGATACTGCCTATTATGGGAAGATCAACCAGGCTTTGGCATCGTCCAACAGGGAGCACGACATCACGAAGGAGAAGCTGGCCAGAGCTTCAAAGGTCATTGAAGACGAAGAGATGAGGCAAATCCTCGTGAAGGATCAGAGAGACAACAGAGTCCGAGTCCTCATCACTGAGTGGGAGGCCAAGTTGAAGGCCAAGGAATCAGAGAATGCGAAGGTCATCGCCGAGAGAGATCATTACTTCAGGCAGATGAAGATTCACCAGAAAGAGGTGGGGAGATTACAGCAGGAGAACACCGAGCTCAGGTTCGCCGCAGAGTTCGCAAGGATGGTTGATGATGTAGGGTCGTCTGTGGGACCCTCATCAGGCTAGCCTTTCATTTGTGTGAATTACCGTCAGGCTTGTTGACGGAATTCAGTTGCTTGTATTTCATTCCCGATTCTGGAGATTTATATCAGCTGATGTATGACTATGGCACTTATTGTGCATTTTGTTATGTGATGGTTATTTTTCATTCAGTGATTAATCTTCAAGTTTTTTTTGCTTTACCGTATGCACTCACACAAGCACACACATGGTTTGGGGGTATCATGCTAAATCACATATCTCTGATCTGCACGATGAAATCAAATGTTGAATGTCGGAATATTGCTGCCGGATTGTTATTTGTCTCGATGAAACCAGGGGCAAAAGACAAAGTGTCCCTCATGTGGATGGACATTGCATTCATGCATAATAACTTGTTTTTTGTTTTGCAGGTGTCAGTTTCTAACCTGTTTTGATTGACGCAGGAAGGATGAATCCGCCCAACGACGATATCCTCGAATTGAAAGAGATGGTGAGGGAGTTGTTCAGTGTTGTGCAAGGGCTTGCCTTGGGGCAGAAAGCCATGGCTGAGAGATTGAAGAAAATTGAGAAGTGGCTAATGGTGGAGAAAGTTCTGGGAAAGGCTCCGCCATTCGAAGTAACAAATCCCTCGGTCGCCATAACAAAGAAACCCCCTAGCAGTGGTCAGCTTAAGAAAGAGGTTGAGCCAATTGGTGTGCCGGCAAAGAAAGAACGCGTTAGGGATCGCTATCACCCTTATGCTGCCACTGTAGCTATTCCTGTTGGTAGTTCGCCTGCACCACAGAGATATCCGTCACCTCACCCAGGAGCACAGAGAGCTGGGAACCAAGTAAGAGGAAAGGGGGTTGATCGTCAATTTGATAAGCCACCCATACCGTATGCTCTTCTGTTGAAGAAGTTGAAAGATCTCGGAATGGTACAATTGAGGACATTAGCTCCGTTAAAACCTGATCAGAGGCCAGCCAACTACGATGAGAATGCCAAGTGTGAATTCCATTCCGGTGCGTCTGGACATAGCATTGAGGGTTGTAGAGCTTTTAAGCATGCTGTCCAAGACCTGGTGGATTCTAAGGCCATTAATTTTGCACAATTTCCAAACGTTAATGCTGATCACATGCCCGCGCATGGTCAGATGGGGATGAATGCAATTTCTGAGGATAGTAAGACGGTTGGGTTGGTGAATGGGGATCAGTTAAAAGCTCCAGGGCCTGTGGTCCCAAAACCTCGGAGGAAGGAGGGAGCTTTCCCTAGTGTTGATGCTAGTTGTGCGGCCGTCGCCGCAGAGAGGGGTGTACTGATGGGGGATATGACCCAGAAGATGAAGGGGGTGGAAATGGACGGTGGAAAATTTGAAACACCCAGTCTGGTAGTTGAAGCCGTCACGGTGGAAAATGCCATTGGTATTGGAAAAGAGAAAAAACCGTCCGTGTCTTCTTACAAACAGGCACTGGAAATGTTGAGAAATGGAGGGATCCCAGGTTGGGGAAAAATCATAGGCATTGTGGTAAAGTCAGACATGTTTGGGATTGGCTATCAGCCAGATCAAGGGTTGTCTGGGCAAAATAGAGGACGTCGTCCGTCGTTCACCTTTGTCAGTGTCGGGATGCTGGATTCGGATTACGCCTATACAGTGGGTGAAGAGATTGATAGTGACTGCGAGCTGGAATCGTGGATAAAATCGTGTGTACCAGGAAGCTGGAAGGCTTAAAAGATCAGCACTGACACTCGTCCGGAAGAGTAATATTTCTTGTTGTTAGTCTTTATTTGCATGAAAGCCATATGTGTTGCCCGACACGTAATGGTTCATTGTAAGGGCCACCTCATGTTTCATTCTGCAGCATTTCGCATCATAAATAAATGGATGTTTTTCAGTCAAAAAGCGGTGTTCCCTGTTTTTCATTTATTTTGGCAGTTTAAAAACAAATAAAAATGGCAATGTTTATTTTCATTTTTCTCTTCTTTTGATTTGTCTCGTTCCGAATTCAAAAATAATTCTCCGGATCTCGTTGATAACAATTTGGTTACACCTCATATGACTTCGACAAACCGATCTATCATGCCGAAGAAGAAGGCGAAGAAGATTGTGATCTGCTGGAATTAGCCAGGTTGTCAAAACAAGAGGAGAAGGTGATTCAGCCGCACGAGGAGCGGGTTGAGGTTGTTATTCCAAGCACCGCCGAGGTCAGGAAGGAAAAAAATTGGGGCCGTTTCAGAGGCGAGTCGAGAGCAGAATGGTAGCCCTATTGAAGGAGCGTGTGAGTACCTTCACCTGGTCGTGTCAGGATATGCCAGGGTCGGATACCGATGTCGTTGTGCACAAGCTGCCATGGAGAGAAGATTGTCCTCTAAAGAAGCAGAACGCCAGTGCCTGTATCAGAGAGCCATGGTGACTTTGTTCCATGATGTGATTCATCATGAAAATGAATGCTATGCTATGACATGATAGCAAAGTCCCAAACAGGAGAGGGGCATCTGGCAGACCGGGGCAAGTCGTTTGACCGGTTGAGACAATTCAAACTGAGGTTGAATTCAAGTGAGTGCACTATCAGAGTGCGATCCGGTAAGCTGTTGGGGTTTATTGTCAGAGAGGAATCCGAGGTTGATCCTGCTTAAAAAAAATTAATAAAAAAAAAAAGAAAAAAAAGAAAAGAAAATAAGAGAAGTGCCTGAACCGAAAACAGAAAGAGGTTCGTGGTCTATTAGGTAGATTGAGCTACATGTCATGGTTCACATCTCATCTGACAGCCACGTGTGAACCTATACTCAAGCTGTTGGAAAGGAAAAGATCAAACGGTCAGGTGAAATAATGATTGCCAAGGGGAATTGGAAAATAAAAGAAAAAAGTTGCAGGAACCTCTGATTCTGATACCTCCTGTGGAAGGAGCGACTGTTAATCTGGTACTTGACAGCCCTCGAGGGGTCTATGAGGTGTGTACTGGGGAAGCATGACGAGTCTGGTCGAAAAGAGCATGCAATTTACCTTAGCAAAAAGTTTACCGACTGTGAAACAATACATTCACTGTTCGAGAAAACTTGATGTACTTTGGCATAGGTTGCTCGCCGACTGAGACAGTATATGCTGGTTCATACCACTTTGTGGATTTCGAGATGGATCTGATCAGGTAGATTTCTGAAAGAGCCAGCAATGACCGGACGGGTTGCGAAAGGGCCAATGATTTTGTTTGAATACGATATTCGATATACCTCCTAGAAAGCAATCAAGGGGAGTGTATTGTCTGATTACATCGCCCCGCAACCCATTGAGGATTATCAACTGATGAAGTTTGAGTTCCCTGATGAGGACATCTCGAGGTGCTCTAATCGAAAGATTGAGAGTAACCGATCCCGGAGGAGGGGCATGACCCCGAATCCGAACGGATTCTGATGTCTGATGGGGAGGTTAAGGTGAATGAGCTTTCGTTGCCCGGATAACGTTTGAATGCACCGATGGTGGCTAAGTACGAAGTTTGTATCCCGGGTACCGAACCTCGATGCGTACATCTACTGGGGCAAACGCCTTTCTCACTCAGAGAGCCTAATTGAGGAGAAGAGGCTGGCAGCCATCTGTCATGGGCAGTTATACCAACAGCGGATGAAACGTGCTTTTGACAGAAAGGTACGGCCTCGGGTATATCACGTAGGTGATATGGTGCTGAAAAGGATCCTTCCTCCTCAAAACGATCGAAGGGGCAAATGGACACCCAATCAAGAATCCCCAGCATGGTCAAGAAGGTTTTCTACGACAGGGCCTTGTTGTTAACGACCATGGATGGCGAGGATTTCCCATCCCCTGTGAATGCGGACGCAGTTAAAAAATACTTCGTATAACTGACCCGCTGGACGAAAAGAATAAAATAGTCCAGGCAAAAATGGGCATCCCGGCGAACCAAAAAACAGAAAGAAAGGTTCGGGCAAAAATTAGGGATAAAATGAAAGAATGTACACCCGACAAGTCGAAAACCTGAAAAGGCGACTTGGGCAAAAAAAGGGTATCCCGGTGGACTGAAAACCCGAAAGGGCGGTCCAGGCAAAAGAGGGATTGAAACGAACAACTGCGTCTAGCATGATCGTTTGCGCTTTGGTTAAAGCATCATGGATAATACCCGGTAGGGATCAGTTGGAATTGTCTTGTTCAGAAGGCAGAAAGCACGGAGAGTCTGAGGACATATGGGGTGTAACCGAGTTGGAACTCGATGAGATCACGGGTTTCACATTGCCATTAGGATAGATTTTTCCTTTTGTGCGCAATTACCTCTTTTCAGGAATTGCTTCCTTTGTATTGCTCATTTGAGCCACACTTTTCCAATCAATAAAATGCATATTCAGTCAAATAGTTTTGTTTTTTGTTTTCATTACCGCTTTGATTGCAAAAACATCCAGATATTTTTGATAAAGAATCTTGCATTTTAAGACATACAGGTCCCTTCCAATGCATGTTTAAAAGATTGAAGCCTGAAATCTTATTCGGAAGGTTGAGTGACCCGAGTGTTGAAATCTTGACACGCCTGGGGCACGGTTTTATCTAACGATCTGTTTTGCAGGTGCTGTTAGTTATTTTCACTCACTTGCAGGTTGTGATGTGGAAGCTGTTGACCAAACAAATCCCCACAGAGTCCAATCAGGGGCAAGCGATGGGTAGAGAAGCAATGAGAGACGTTGAGACGTACGACGACCCTTGGAATTAATCAAGAAGACTCTTCAAAGTCGGAAAATTGAAAAGTCTGTATAATCCCAGGAGTTCGCTCTCCGTCGAGCGCGGAGCGGTTGGGAGTACAAGATGATGGAGCAGAAAAGGTCCAGACGAGTCTGGGAGTTCTCGAAAGTGGAAAGCTGATACGAGATTGGGAGGCGGATACCGTGGTTCGACGAGTCGACGGGTGTTCTGTACCAACTTTTCTCATTTCCCCAGCGAGGTCCCCAAGCAGAGTTGTGAGGGCTAACTCCCCAGCAGATCCAAGGTCGGTGGATCCCCTAGCTGAGTCAGGATGGTTATCCCCGGCACGTTTAAAACGGTTTCCTCAGCAGCCAGGCCTGAAGGTTGCTATTCCCCGAGTGGAGCGGGTTTCAATGAAATATATCTCCAGCAGTGTTCATCCTACCAGTGGATTGGATGAGTTTCCGTAGCGGACTGATATTTGCATCCCCAGCTGAGTTGATTCTACCTATGGATTGCATGGGTTGTCCCCAGCGGAGTGGCATTTGCTTCCCTAGCAGGGTCAGGATGGTTATCCCCAGCAGATGTCAGACCGATGCTTCTCCAGTCGCCAGGCCTGAAGGTGGCTGTTTCCCGGCAGAGTATCTGTGAGCATTTTCCCAGTGAAGTCGACAGGTATCTGTGAGGGTTCTCCAAGCAGAGTCGAGATTTATATCCCCAGCAAGTCGAAGGCTGTTGTATCCCCACAGAGTTGGTGGTTCTTATCCCCAGCAGTTTCCCGAGCGGATTGGGTGCAAAGGAAGTTCTTCCCCAGCAAGGGTTACCTTTTCCCAACAGCAGTGTTATTCCCCAGCAGGGTGGAGAGCGGAGTATTGACGAGTTCCTCAGCATAGTGTCTCGTGCTCCTCAGCAGAATCCCTTGAGGGGGATGCCTTTTATGCATTCATCATGTAGAGTAAGCATAGCATATTGCATAGAAAAAAAAAGAAGAAAAATAAATCGCGTAGCATTTCCATAATTATGGAGCATTACGCAGAAAAATCAATCATGCATCATTACAAGCATAGGCTAGTCTCAAGTTGTGGTTACCGTTTGAGAGGGGGTTTTGCCGGAGGTGAAGATGCTACTCGAGTCGTGGTTACCGTTTGAGGAGTGATTTCACTAGTTGGAAAATCATCAGCATTGCAAGTATCAGTTACTCGAGCCGTGGTTACCCCTTGGGATTTGGGTTCACTGGTTGGTGAAGATGTTGCTCTGTGGAGTTTAGCATTACGACGTCAGATCAGCAATGATCCCCAGTAGTGCGATATTGGAGGAAATTTTTCCGTCGAACAGAGATGGAAATAAAATCAGAGGACGTTACGCGACCAGCGCGATTTCGGGGTTCAAATGGAGAAAAGGAAATGTGGAGACATTTTCTGGATTTCGGGGTTCAAATGGAGAAAAGGAAATGTGGAGACATTTTCTGGAGAGCGGGGTTCAAATGGAGATTGGAGTTGAAGATTATGTCCGGGATGGAGTCCTCAGGATTATCTTCTGTTCATGTGTCACCTTAGACTTTGGCGGATGCCAGTGGAGGTCGTTACGGGTGTCTTCGGAAGAAGAGATGCACATGTTACCTTCCTTTTGTGAAGGTATACCCTCTGATATGTCGCCCTCAGAGTGGTGTTTGGTGTTATTTCCGACGTTGCCAGCGGAATTATCACAAGAAATTGGAGATCAGGGTTCAAATGGAGAAGAGGAAATGTGGAGACATTTTCTGGAGACGGGGTTCAAATGGAGAAAGGGGGATGTTGCGGCATTTTCTGGAGAACGGGGTTCACAATGGCGATCGCAAGTTATCGTCAGGCGACTGGGGTTCAAACTGGAGAATGGGGTTCATTATTTGGCAAACAGAAGAGTGGGGTTCAAATGCAGTGATCGGGGATCATTTGTGAAAAAGAAAATTTCGGGGTTCAAGAAAATCAAAAAGAAATATAATCCCCAGCGGATGTGTGGTGTTCAGACTATGGTTACCCCTGTGCTACCATTTATTTTGGTATCCAGGTTGATGTTGTTGTTTCGGTGATCAGGCCGACTTTCTCCGTTCCAGACGGATTTTTCAAAAGATTGTGTTTCTTTGCCGATTCTGGTTGGCATTGTTAATTATTGCCCATCAGAGTGCAAATTGTTCGTCTGTTCTTGGTATTCAATCACTCTTCATCCTGATCATCTAAAAGCCGAGGCTATTCATATCAACAGGTTCATAGTGGATTGAATAGGGGCAGCTGTAACACCTCAAAATTTGCCCTCCTCTCTTGGGACTAGCTTAACATATTGCATATCATTTGTAGGTCTTTAGGCATTGCATATTGCATATCATGTGGTTACATTGTGGAAGTCATCCTCACAAGTCTTGATCCGAAGATGAAGAGGTTATGTGCAAGCTAAGGTTTCATTGGACTGATCATTAATCATCTGAGGATGGAGGTCCAAATTAGGGTTTTGATTCTCAAGGAGATTGAGCTACATCTTGGTTGCAATAATTCATCATCATCATCATGGTCTTGATATCACAAGAAGTTCAAGTGTTTGATCAAGGTACTTTGAGATTAGGGTTTTGACCACTAGTCAACCCTAATCAGTTGCATTGGGCCAATCAGGGTTTGTGTAGGAGATGGGGTCTATGATGGATATGGGGATCATTTCATGTTTGTATTGAGCTTATTGAGGCTAGGGTTTCACCATTGAGCCATTTCATCAGAGAATTGGGGCTCAGCTTGATCAGTGCATTGCCAAATTCATCTATTAGTTGAAAAGTCAACTGTGGTCAACTGTGCTTGATTTTATGGATTTGGAGGTTGGAGAGAGTTGGATACACTTCATTCATGTTGAAACAAGTGTTATTTGACATGTCAAAGCTCAAGAATGAAGAAAATAAAGTCAGGAGAAAAATTTCCAAAAATAGAAAGTGACTTGTAATGGAAGTTTCCAAAAATGGAAAGTTTTTCACCATAAAATTACGTGTCCAAAAAAGCTTCAAATGAAAATTTGTTCAACATGAAAGTTGTAGATCTTGTTCTCACCTTTCCAGAAAGTCCAAGAACTTGAAATTCCCATGTGTGGTTGACAAGTTATGGTCCATTCAATTTCCAAAAATACCTATAATCAAAGTGGCATAACTTTCACATGGAGTGTCCAAAATGGATGATCTTTTTATGAGCAAACTCCATTTCACATGTACTTTCATGGTGCATAATCAAAATTCATCAAAAATGGTCAATGCAAAAGGTCAATTTTCAAGTGCACTAATTAAAATCCAAGGGCAAAATGGTCCAAGTTGAGAAATACATGGAATTTTGGAATGAGGATTTTTGCAACACACTCCAAATGACATTTAGAAGTTGTTTGAGCTGTCATGAGCTGTCATGGTGCAATATTTGGCAAGGGCATTTTTGGACTTGCACTTAAAAATTACATTATGCTAATTCTTCCACATTTTGGCTAATTATGATTAACAAAGTGGATTAAGGTGAAGTATAAGATGCTAATCATAACAGAATGTTAATCACAATTGCAATTCTCAAGAATCATAACAAACTTTCCCTCCATTTTCCAAATTCTCTCAAAAACTTCATCAACATTTTTCAAGATTTCTCCACCATTTCTTCATGAAATTGCTTGATTCTTTTTTATTCATCTTCCATAAGCCTTGCTCTACATCTGTTTTGGTGAATTCGTGGCAAAGGCATCAAGATCAAGGACTGTTCATACCTTGCACAACAATGGCAACTTCATGATTCTCGCACTTGGAGCCGTTTCGAGCTAATCTAATCACTTCAATCATCTTCCTCGTCAATAAGCTCCGTCTGTTTCACATAATTGGAGCCAAAAACGCACGAATCCAACGCTTCCGTCTCCAAGAGGTTAGATTTCGACCATAGCCTTTGCTTAAATTGTAATATGCATCTTGTAGATCGTACTTAGTAGGTGATTCTGAAATTCGTTTCATTGATTTTGGTTAAGAAATGAGAGAGTTATAAGGATTTGAAGTTTCATACGTGATTATGTTTTGGATCGATCCCGTCGCTACAGTGAGAGTTAGGAGAAATCATTAGCATATTTATGATCTAGGTTGAGAGACGGTTCCAACGGTACCTCATTTGTGCATTTTGGTTGAGAAATGGTCGTAACCGCATCTGGTAGTGATGAACACGTGAACACACGCGAAGAACAGTAGCTTTCTGGAATTTCCGCGTTTCAATCCGTTTCCTGGCCTGGCATTTTCGAAAACTTGTTTCCCACTAAAACCGGCCAACCAGAAGCTGCCACGCAATAAATGAGGTTGTACCACGTTTTGGACTATTTACGGAACTGCCATTGCAAGCTTATTTAATTCATTTAACCATTAAATAATTATTCCATAAATTAACAAATCTTCTAAAAATCATAAAAAATTCAATATTAATCCAAATTTAGTGGGAGTTTTTTTGTTAGATTCATAATTTTCTCTAGTTTTTTATAGGTATAATAACTCAAGTTGTGCTTGGAGGATTTTTGGATTGGCCTATTGATCTTGTTCATGTGTACATTTTTTAAATGTTTTGCCAAAACCTTCATGAAATGCTCATACTTTCAAATAAATGGATGAAAATTTTTGTGCTTGTTCTGGACATGTTGATGGTGATTTTCATGTAGAGTTTGTGATTTTTGGATACTTGGTTGATTAGATATGAATTTTTGAATTAAGGTGTGACAATTTGTGTCACACCAAGCTAGGTCAACTTCATGATTTTATTTAAAATGCTTAGGGATGTTGATTTGAGCTGAAATTTTGTGTGGATGATCATTGATATGTCAAGATTACATGTGATTTTTGCTGGAATTTTTGATGGAGTTTTCTAATTGATTGATAATTTTCTTCTCTGTATGCTCATTTGGTGATCTTGTGTGACACATGTTGGCATTTTGCTTGTGAAATTCTCATATTGTATTGGATGAAGATGAAATTTGGTGTGAGCATTGTAGACACATTATAGGACATTATGGTTTTGATCCCATTCATTTCTTAATTGTTGTCACTGTTTTATGATTTATGAAAGTTAATGCTTGTTTGAATGCCTTGTTTTGGCTTGTATAAATGTGTCTGGACTTCTTGATTTTCATTGACCTACTTTCTTTTGTCCAATTGAGCTGAAATTTGACATGCTATACATTGAATGTGTCCTGTTTAGGTGTGAATTTTTGTGGAATTAATTGAATTGATTTGGTATGCTTTTGAGTGAGATAGTTCTGTTTGGTCTTTTGGAGTTGCAAATTGCATGATTAATGTTAAATTGTGCATGAAATGATAATGGTGAATGGTATGAGCATGGGACCAATTGAATTTGCTTCTAATTTGTTTGAATGTGATTTTGGTTGAATTGCACTTGCTGTTTAGATTTTTTTATCCCCTTTGGACCCTAGGCTTGGCCTAGTGGTCTAGTTTCTCACATTTGGTGTGGATTTTCAGGTTGAAATGCAAAAGGCTTAAGGGAAAAAGTGCAAGTTGATTAAATTGAGTTTTGTTTGATGTTGACCACTAACATGATTTTGTTTTGTAGGGTTAGAAGCTTGAGTTTGAGCTCATGGCTTGCACTTATGTGCATTAACTTGTATTGTCTGTATAGATTGACTTTTGCTGTTTATTGTTGGTTTGTCTGAGTACTGATGATACTTGATTGATTTCAGGTACATTTAGTCGCTTACAGTTCTTTAAGAACTTGCTTGCTGTTGCTTGGTTTTTTAACCAGTTGAGGTAGAATCTCTATACTTCATGTAGTCTGGAAGACCTGGCCTGTTACTTGGCCAGGCAACTGTCTGAAGTCCTCCTTAAGAGGCGATGTCTGTGATTGTTTACTTTTGTGCCAAGCAGGTGAAGACCTCTATGAGGCAATTGGCGGAACCCAAGGGATATGCAATCTATCCCCCGCTATTCTGTTGAGTCGTCCCTCTGCTCACACCACTGTGTTGACGCATTGGGACACAAACCCAAGATCTTGTACTTTGTACAGTTGTGTCAGAGTCTTGAGCGTAGAAGGGTCCCTCCATTCTGGACCCACGCTCCTTTGTCTAAAGCTCTCCCTAGCCAGGGATAAGAGCTGTGAAGTCTAATCTTCACTCACCTCTCATCAGCTTCACCTTAGCCTCTCAATGGTAAGGTTAAGAGCTAACTCTGCCTTGTACAGATGACTTGCCTCGGCAGTCCACCCTTGTTTGAGCCTCACTTGACTGGATATAGTGTGTGCTATGTGAAATGTTTGTGTTATTTTGTTGATGCTTGCATGCTTGCTTTCTTCCTGGATAGGATTAGCTTGCTGTTGCGCAAGTAGGTAGAAACCACAACATAGGGCAATGATGCATGACAATACTAGGCTCGAGTACAGCTCCCTGGTAGTGTGTCTTCCCTTGGTTTCTGGCTAGAATTTCTTTCCCTTTCAGGGGAACTACATCGCCCTGATCCTCGTTCCAGACGAGGTATGTAGGCAGGAGACCGTGCGAGGTCTCTCCGGGCACTTTTTTTTCTTTTTGTGTGTGTGCTTGACGGTTATAGGCTCGAGTTCCCGACTCCCTATTAACTTGTTGGTTGTTATCTTCCAGTGTGCGTGTGTTTTGGTTCGGATGCCGACGTAAGTCCAGTGATTGGCGGTCGGGCTCCACGTTTGCCGTTTTGTGCGTGTTTTCGTTCGGATGCTGATGTAAGTCCAGTGATTGGCATTCAGGCTCCATGTTTGCCGGTGTGTTTGTTTGTTTGTTTGGCGTGCGTGAGCCGAACTACGGCAGCTCTGATTCTCGTTCCAGACAAGATACGTAGGCATAGGACGCGACGTCCTATCGAGCTCTCTTCCTCTTAACCCCATCTGTGTTGTCTTCGGTGCGTGTGCGTGTGGTGTTTTAGCAACCTTTTCTTTTCTTAGAGCGTGGATCCCGTCGAGTACGACGGACGTGAGGGGTGCTAATACCTTCCCCTTGCGTAACCGACTCCCTTACCCTTTCTCTTTGGTCGCGAGACCATGCTTTTCCCAGGTTTCTCTGAGCGTTTCCTTTCCCTATCTTGGGATAAATAACGCGCAGTGGCGGCTCTGTTTGTTTTTTTGTTTTAGCCCGCCGATTGTTTTTCGCGGATGCGACAGTCTTCATATGACCAGGCAAAGACGTCGACATATTCTCGTAGCAACTCAATCAACCCCTTCTTAACAGATTCTTCCAAGAGTGCCCCAATCTTCACTTCTCGCACACAATCTTCAGACCCCAAGTTAACTGTTTCCAGATTCTCAAGATGTGGCTGAATGATCTTCTCTTCATGCTCAAGTAGACGGGTAATCTCGTCAGGAATATCTTCAACATCATCCTCTTCCGCCTCAAATACAGGGAATTCAAAGTTGGGAGATGGTGTTGGATCATTATGTTCAATGGGTTTGATCAACCTGCATAATGATTTTGGATATAAAAGATTTTAGAATTCAAACAAGGCAAATCATTATGCAGATGAAAAGATTGATTTTATTCTTATTTTTAGGGTTTTATGTGATCACCAATTTCATGCAAAAGCGAAAAGGGAAAATAATTAGAAAAACAAACATTTAACATGAATTTATTGAATGAAAATATCATTGTATTTATGCACCAACAATGTCATCACTTCTCCTTTTGGCATGGGAGAAGGGTTTCTAGACATAATGAACATTACTTTGACTTATGGATAACTGTTGGAATATCAATAACAACCCAATTATTGCAGACCCCTCTAGGGATGATGAAAATGCCAGAATCCTTTGCATCCTCTTCCAAAATGGCAGCAGCCTCTTCATCTTGACTGGTGTGGATGAATCCACCACTCTTGAACAGCCCTTGCTTGTTGAAGACACTAGAAGAATAACCTATGCCAACCCAGGATTTATTGTCTTCCAGCTCAATCATTTGCCCCAATCCAGCAGTCGCACCATGCTCAATGGCCAACTTTGCATCTTTATAGGGAGCAAATAAAGAAGTTCCCTTCTTAATAGGCTCAACAACAGATAAATCTTGGAACGACGTTCCAACTTCATCCTCAACATCTATATAAGAGAAGGAAGAAAAATGGCTAAATAGGAGAGCCTTTTCTCCCCCTACCACCATGTCGCAACCCGAAAAAAACGGTCTGCGAAAAAAAACAACCGGCGAGAAAGAAGTGACAGAAGAGTCGCCACCGTGCGTTATTTATCCCAAAGGAGGGAAAGGAAACGCTCGAAGTAAACCTGGAGAAAAGGAAAGGAAAAGACAAGGTCTCGCAACCAAATCTTGGGTTCGGGAGTCGATTATGCGAAGGGAAGGTATTAGCACCCCTACGCATCCGTAGTACTCTACGGGATCCACTCTTGTTGTTTCTTGTCTAAAGGGTGTATGTTTATCTAATGTATTATTTACTAAAAGAAGGGGTCAAAGAAAATGACTCGCACGGATGTCGCATCCACTGCATACGTATCTCATCTGGAATGAGAATCAGAGTCTTCGTAGCTCGGCTACCTAAGGGTTAAGGATAAGTGTGCTCGCTAAGACATCGCGTCTTATGCCTACGTATCTCATCGGGAATGAGAATCAGAGCAAAACGTAGTTCAACTAACTACGGGAATAAAGGGTCTCGATTGCAACTAGGGCAAGAGAAAAGGAAAGTCTCGATCGCAACGAGGGCGAGAGAAAGGATCGCAACGAGGGCGAAAGCAAACAAGGATTAGTTGTTAGTCGTTAGTCAAACTCGGCAAGACATCGCATCTTGTGCCTACGTATCTCATCTGAACATGAGAATCAGAGTTGCCGTAGTTCGGCTAACACGCAAACAAAACAGACATAGGCAAAGGCAAACGTGGAGCCTGAATGCCAATCACTGGACTTACATCAGCATCCGAACCAAAACACACACAAAAAGGCAAACGTGGAGCCCGAACGCCAATCACTGGACTTACATCAGCATCCGAACCAAAACACACACAAAGGTGGCAAACATGGAGCCCGACTGCCAATTACTGGACTTACATCAGCATCCGAACCAAAATACACACAAAAAGAAAAAAGAAAGGTGCCCGGAGTGGTCTCGCACGACCACCTGCCTACATACCTCGTCTGGAACAAGGATCAGGGCGATGTAGTTCCCCTACATAGGGGTTGCCATCTGAATATGGACTTAGAAAAGGAGGACACCAGTTGTGTCAAAAGAGAGTGGGCAATGTGTTCACGCCCTAGCAGTAGGTGTCGCAGCTCGCTGAATCGAGTCTTAGGCAGTTACCTCTTTGCAATAGGACGGACTACATGCCACAGGATCGGAGACGCTCGGAAAGGTCTAGAAGTGGGGAAGCTCTGCCCTAGAGTTGTCATGCAATGTGTACTTAAGTGTTTAGGATTTACAAATGGGAATATCTACCTAATGTTAGCATGCAAAGGAATATGGGAATCCTACCTATGTTATCATACAAAAGGATATGGGAATCCTACCTATGTTATCATACAAAGGGTTCTATCTAATGGGTGCTACCTAATCGGAACAAGAATCGACGAATGGAGCAAGGAGAAGTGTTAGGGATAAGGGTAGATGGCGATGCATGAAGCAATCGACTTACAAGGTTGATGGCGATGCATAAAGCAATCGACTTACAAAAGGGTGGATGAATACGTGCTGGTTCTGTTAAGTTTTGAAAATGATTACTCGACGTTGGATCGAGGTTTTGATCTTGTTATGAAATGGTTATCGGATGTTCATTTTATTTCTTGTATTAACAAATGAATAAAGAATGAAAGAATAAATATTATACATTTCATGGGAGAGGGATACATTTGTTATGAATGGGGATTGTTCATGGCAATCAAACAAATAAGAATAAATGCCTCATACATCATACAAGTAGGCAACAGTTATTAATCAGACAGATAAAATATATAAACAAGTATATGATCAAGTCAAATAATCAAAGAATGAAATAATAAGACATTAAACAATGTATGACAAGTATAAACATGTTAAGCAATCAAACAATAAAGACATGGATGAAAGAAACAAGTATAAAAATATCAGATGAATAAGACAAGTGAAATTATGCACACAAAGAATCAATGAATAATTTAATCGGGAAATGATGCAAGGATCAAGTAAAATCAAGATGAAAGGCCTCTAATATGTGGCACATGAGATGAACAAGGGAGGATCAAAAGATCTCTTCAATTGCCCTAAGCAATCCCTATGTCAAACATCAATCATAGAAAAGTCAACCGAAAAGTCAAGTCAACTTAAAAATTATCAAATAAATAGTAAATTAATTCAATAAATTATGAAAAAATAAATTAAATGAGGTGGGGTCAGGGCATCATCATCCCCCAAAAGATTTTAAAAATAATGAAAATTAGTTATTGAATTAATTGAATCAAAGCAAAGGTCAAACCAAAAGTCAAACATGCAAACTAGGTCAAAAATAAATCCAAAATAAATTGAAAATGTGAAATAAAATTCCAATAAAAGGTCAGGTTGACCATGAGACATTGGTCAACCCTCATTCCCAAAATCAGAAATTAAAAGTAAATTTAAGTCATGTAAATAAAATAAATGAAAACATGTGTATTAAAATGGACTATTTGACACAAATAATTAAAATAAAATATTAGCATCAAATAAAATATGAAGATAAAAATTAAATAAATTAAATAACACAATAAGGAAATTAAAAAATATTTTTTTGGTATTTTTAGGAATAAATAAAATATTTTTAAGAATAGAAAAACAAAACAGAAAGTAAATGAGAATAAAAAGGAGGGGTGCATTAGCAACTAACTGGACTGGAAAATGAAGTAGGCGCTCACGGGCCAAAACATGGGGGTGTCAACAGCGAATGGTGGAAAGCCCAGCCCACGTGATTTACTGATCAGGCGTTGTCGCAACCTGAAAAATACAGTGTGCGAAAAAAACAACCGGCGAAAGAAAATGACAGAAGAGTCGCCACCGTGCGTTATTCATCCCAAAGGAGGGAAAGGAAACGCTCGAAGTAAACCTGAAAATAGGAAAGAAAAAGACAAGGTCTCGCAACCAAATCTTGGGTTCGGGAGTCGGTTATGCGAAGGGAAGGTATTAGCACCCCTACGCATCCGTAGTACTCTACGGGATCCACTTTTGTAGTTCTTGTCTAAAGGGTGTGAGTTTATCTTGTGCTGTTTACTAAAAGGTTAAGAGAAATGACTCGCGCGGATGTCGCATCCACTGCATACGTATCTCATCTGAATATGAGAATCAGAGTCTTCGTAGCTCGGCTGACCTATGGGTTGGGGGTAATTGTGCTCGCTAAGACATCGCGTCTTATGCCTACGTATCTCATCTGGAATGAGAATCAGAGCAAGCCGTAGTTCGACTAACTACGGGGTTATGGATTATGTTACGGGGTGAACAACGTTACTACGCAATCTACCGGATGCTCGACCTTTGGAGACTTACTCGCCTGTAGTAGAAGGAGTAAACGTGTTGCTTTGGGTTTTAGGTTTTGTTTGCGTTGTAGGAACGCGCATGCAAAGAGGAAGTCCTAGGCGGAGGAACAGTGCTACCTAAATTGGCATGCAAACGGGAGACTATGCGAAGCCTCGCATCCTATGGGGAAACAATCACATCACACAAAACATATATCTTGAAATAGAAAAAATGCCACCAAGGGGCTCAAACATTGCCTCCTATCGAGGTCTTCCAGCTAAGAAACAGTAGAAATAAAAGGGAAGAAGTAAAATACCACACGGATCAAGATCCGAAGTTACAGCAATTAAAGGATAAGCGACCCTGAGATTCTCCCAAGCTGATGCCATCAAAGAAAACCAATCAGTACGGGAAATCGGAATAAACCTCCGGAGGGTATCCCTGCGAGAATATGTGAGCCCTCACAAAAACTCAACAAAAGGGGTTAGGCAAACAGGATGAAATCAAAAGATAACAAGGCCATGGCAACACAAAGAACAGGTTAGAACAAAACGGAATAAAGCAGATACTGTCACATTCGCGACTGCTTCGCCTAGCGAAAGCCTAGCGAAGCGGCTAGCGAGCACCTGCGGGATTTGGATTTTCCATTGGTACCTGCACGATGTTAAAGATTCCAGATCCTATGGCATTCACCTCATAAACGAAATTGTTAAACAGTCAAGGCATAAATCACATATTCATACACAAATATAACCCTGTGGGCCAAGCCTGAGGTTACCTCATATATTCAGTATTCAACCCGAGGCATAGAGTAATAGGAACAGAGGCATACCTGATGAGAGACCTGTTAAAATTGGAAGGCAAGGCCGGATTGGCGAAGTAACGTTTAGGGTTTGCGCGAGGCGGAATGAACTTCTCAGGGCTGCCCGAAGGTTGCTGCAGAGTAGTTCCTAGGTTTGAAACTCCACGTGAACTCCAAGTCTATTTCTCAGGGAATTTCCAAGTGTCTGAAACCCTACTGAAACTCTTATATTTATAGCTGATTTTCGTGGACTTGTGGGCTTGGAATGAGGGAGACCCAAAATTTGTTATATTTTAATTATTTATTTAATTTTTTTTTTTTTTTTTTGGAAAAAATGAAAGGGTAAATTTTGGGGTATTACAGCTGCCCCTATTCAATCAACTGGAGACCCGGAAGGAAGATGACAGCTGCTTTCGTGCTTTCGAGGTATCAAGGGATTGAATACAATAAAAGCCCAAAAATTTGCACTGAAGTGAAATGAAGTAACAATGTCTGTCAGAATCGGCAAAGAGGTGGTCTTGAAAGAAGAATCCGTCTGGTACGGTGAGAGTCAGTCTGAATAAAGAATGTTAACTTGCATACCAAAATAAATGGTAACACAGAAATAACCATGGCCGGAATGCCGCTCATCAGTCTGAATACTGGAAAGGACTTCGATCTGAACATCGGAACACTGGCCGGGATGCCACTTCGGTCTGGATACCGGAAAACTGGCCTGAATGCCACTTCGGTCTGGATACCGGAAATTGGCCTGAACGCCACTTCGGTCTGGATACCGGAAATTGGCCTGAATGCCACTTCGGTCTGGATACCGGAAAACTGGCCTGAATGCCACTTCGGTCTGGATACCGGAAAACTGGCCTGAATGCCACTTCGGTCTGGATACCGGAAAACTGGCCTGAATGCCACAAGTTGCATCGACCTGAACGTCGGAAACTTCTTCGATCTGAAAATCGGAACACTGGCCTGAATGCCACTTCGGTCTGGATACCGGAAAACTGGCCTGAATGCCACTTCGGTCTGGATACCGGAAAACTGGCCTGAATGCCACTTCGGTCTGGATACCGGAAAACTGGCCTGAATGCCACTTCGGTCTGGATACCGGGAAACTGGCCTGAATGCCACTTCGGTCTGGATACCGGGAAAACTGGCCTGAATGCCACAAGTTGCATCGACCTGAACGTCGGAAACTTCTTCGATCTAAACATCGGAACACTTCATGCCTGTCAGCATTGGCAGAAATAGGGAATGATAATAGAGGCGGCGCATGGGCCAATGACACTTGCTGGGGATAACAAAGGTAAGTCATGAACAATCTTCAGTCTGAGTACTGGAAACAACTTCTAGCTTATCACTTGGGATACCGAGAATGTTTTATGTTTACATGCATATGTTTGAATTTTTCAATGGCGTAATGCTCCATGAAAATGGAAATGCTACGCGATTTGGAAGGATGCAATGCAATATGATTCTACATGCAGGGATGCGAAATGCTGGGTAGAATGCCAAGCCGAGGCAAGGGGATCTGCTGGGGAAATGATCACCATCTCCTGGACCCTGGCAAGGCTGTTGGAGATGCCCAGCGCAAAGAATTCTGTGGGGAGACGACTAGCCATGCGGTGTTCTGGCCATACCGAGACTCTGATCGGGGAAGGAATGGCATTGGAAGCCTGCTGCTGAGGAAAGCTACAATGGTTCTGGCAACCACGATTTGCGAGAGATGACTCAGCAGGGGGAGCAAACACTGATACGGTACCGAGGTTCTGCTTCAAGAAAGGAAACCATGGATCTGGCATTGGGACTATCGATCTGGCATCGAACTCTAAGGAGCAGCCACTTCTGCTGGAAAGATACAGTTTGGCGCTGTCAACTCCGCTGGGGATATATAGTCTGGCACTGTCAACTCTACTGGGGAGTGTATGTCCTGAAACAAACGCTTGGGGAAGTACAGTGGTGAAAACCTGCTGGGGATTGAAGAATCCAACGCTCTAATTAGCTCTACAGGGATAAGACACCGAAGTCTGTTGGCGACTTCACTGGGGAAGATATTCACGATCATCTGCAAGGGGATTTTAAAGAAATGCCCCGAGGGTATCTGTTCTGAATAGACGATCCAAGGCACTCAAAATTTACAACAATTTTAAATGTTTACTGAGCATGTACCTGTAAAGCCCTTATGTGTCATGATGCAATGTTTATCAAAAATTCGGACATCATTTTCGCAAACAAAACAGTAAAATGAAAATGAAAACAGAGATATACTGAATAACATGATTTTATTGATTGAATGGCCTCTGAATAGGCATTTACATTAAGAAGCAATCCCTGGAAAGAGGT
Organism: Lathyrus oleraceus; assembly: GCF_024323335.1. Lineage (NCBI taxonomy): Eukaryota > Viridiplantae > Streptophyta > Magnoliopsida > Fabales > Fabaceae > Lathyrus > Lathyrus oleraceus. The sequence continues at coordinate 123,575,485 of NC_066580.1, forward strand.
AATCGCACAATAGATAAAACAAAAATTAATCTAATGGCAATGTGAAGTGGATTTCTATTGGGTTCCAATTCTGCTATGACTTGCCCGTCTTCAAGATCCTCCAGATGATCAGCTTTCTGAAAGAGTGATTGGACTGTTTCCTATCCTTCAAAAATTTCCAGTCATTGGCACGAGATGAGATTCAGAGCTACTCAGAACGCAGTCCTTCGCTTAATCCCTAACTTTTGCCTGGATCGCCCTTTTCGGGTTTTCGATCCACCGGGATACCCATTTTTGCCTAAGTTGCCTTTTCAGGTTTTCAACTTACCGGGTGTACAATCTTTTTTTTTTATTTTTTGATCCCTAATTTTTGCCCAAACCTTTCCATTTTCTTGGTTCGTCGGGATGCCTATTTTTGCCTGGACTATTCTTTTTACTGTCCAGCGGGTCTATTTTATGCGAAGTATTTTTTAACTGCGTCTGAGTTCACAGGGGAAGCGAAGTCTTCACCCTCCATAGTTGCAAGCATTAAGGCCCCACCATCAAAAACCTTGGTGACAATATACGGTCCATCATAGTTAGGAGTCCACTTGCCCCTGTGATCTGTCTGAGGAGGAAGGATCCTTTTCAACACTAAATCTCCGACTTGGAAACAACGAGGACGCACCTTCTGATCAAAAGCTCTCTTCATCCGACTCTGATACAACTGCCCATGACAAATGGCTGCCATTCGCTTCTCTTCGATAAGACTCAACTCATTGAACCTTGTCCGAATCCATTCAGCTTCATCTAACTTGACATCCAACAGGACTCTTAGAGAAGGAATCTCCACTTCAACAGGTAGGACCGCTTCCATACCATACACAAGGGAGTAAGGGGTTGCCCCTGTCGATGTACATACTGAAGTGCGGTACCCATGCAAGGCGAAGGGTAGCATCTCATGCCAATCTCTGTACGTAACGACCATCTTCTGCACAATCTTCTTTATGTTCTTATTTGCTGCCTCAACAGCGCCGTTCATCTTAGGGCGGTAAGGGGAAGAATTGTGATGCTGAATGTTGAAGTTCTGACACAACTCCTTCATCATTTTGTTGTTGAGATTAGAACCATTATCAGTAATGATTCTTTCGGGAATCCCATAGCGACAAATGATTTCTTTCTTGATGAAACGGGCAACCACATGTCTGGTGACATTCGCAAATGACGCTGCTTCGACCCACTTGGTGAAATAGTCGATGGCAACAAGGATGAAGCGATGCCCATTGGAAGCAGTCGGCTCAATCTTTCCAATCATGTCAATGCCCCACATAGCAAACGGCCACGGCGAAGACATCACATTCAGAGGATTCGGCGGTACATGCACCTTATCAGCATAAATCTGGCATTTATGACACTTCCGAGCATACTTGAAACAATCTGATTCCATGGTCATCCAATAATAACCCGCTCTCAACAATTTCTTAGCCATTGCATGTCCACCGGCATGAGTACCGAAGGAACCTTCATGAACTTCCTGCATTAACATGTCCGCCTCGTGTCTGTCCACACATCTGAGCAAAACCATGTCGAAGTTCCTCTTATACAACACATCGTCTTTGTTCAAGAAGAAACTACCTGCCAATCTTCTCAAAGTCTTTCTGTCATTGTTGGATGCCCCTGCAGGGTACTCTTGATTCTTCAGAAAGCACTTGATATCGTGATACCAGGGCTTGTCATCGACTACCAGTTCAGCAGCAAACACATACGCGGCCCTGTCAAGGCGCATCACATCGATCCTGGGAGCATGGTTCCAACGAATTACCTTGATCATGGAGGATAGAGTAGCAAGTGCGTCTGCCATCTGGTTCTCATCACGAGGTATATGATACAATTTTACCGTTGTGAAGAAAGTCAACAGTCTTCTCGTGTAATCTCTGTAGGGGACCAGAGTGGGCTGGAGAGTATTCCAATCACCATTCACTTGATTAATCACCAGAGCTGAATCTCCGAAGATGTCCAGAGTCTTGATTCTCAGATCAATGGCTTGCTCAATGCCCAAGATACAGGCCTCGTACTCAGCTTCATTATTTGTGCACTCAAAAGTCAAACGAGCGGTGAAAGGTATGTGGGCACCTTTCGGAGTTGTAATGACAGCACCAATTCCACTTCCTCTAGCATTGACAGCCCCATCAAACAACAAAGTCCACTTTTCGTTCGGATCAGGTCCTTCCCCAACAACTGGCTCTTCACAGTCTTTCATCTTGAGGAACATGATGTCTTCATCAGGGAATTCAAACTTCATCGGCTCATAATCATCAATCGGCTGCTCGGCAAGGTAGTCTGACAGAATACTACCTTTGATGGCCTTTTGCGACGTGTACTGAATATCATACTCTGTTAAAATCATTTGCCAACGAGCGACCCTTCCGGTGAGAGCTGGCTTCTCGAATATGTATTTCACTGGATCCATCTTAGAAATCAACAAGGTAGTATGGTTCAACATATACTGCCTCAGTCGGCGAGCAGCCCAGGCCAAAGCACAGCAAGTTTTCTCAAGCTGCGAATATTTGATTTCACAGTCGGTAAACTTTTTGCTAAGGTAGTATATGGCATGCTCTTTTCGACCAGACTCGTCATGCTGTCCCAATACACACCCCATCGAGTTCTCAGTCACTGATAGGTACATTATCAGAGGTCTCCCAGGAACTGGAGGTATAAGGATCGGAGGTTTCTGTAGATACTCTTTTATCTTCTCAAAAGCCCTTTGACAATCTTCATTCCACCCGATAGCCTGATCTTTCCTCAGCAATTTGAAAATTGGCTCACACGTGGTTGTTAGGTGAGAGATGAACCTTGCAATGTAGTTCAACCTCCCTAAGAAACTACGGACTTGCTTCTCTGTTCTTGGCTCAGGCATTTCCTGTATTGCTTTCACTTTGTCAGGATCCACCTCAATCCCTTTTCCGCTAACAATAAAACCCAGCAATTTTCCCGATCTCACCCCGAAAGTACACTTGTTCGGATTAAGCCTCAGTTTGAATTTCCTCAAACGCTCAAACAGTTTCTGCAAATTCAACAAATGTTCTTCTTCTGTCTGAGATTTGGCAATCATATCATCAACATAAACTTCGATTTCATGATGAATCATATCATGGAACAGAGTTACCATAGCTCGTTGATATGTTGCTCCGGCATTTTTCAGACCAAACGGCATCACCTTGTAGCAGAAGGTGCCCCACGGGGTTATGAAAGTTGTCTTTTCCATGTCTTCTGGTGCCATCTTGATTTGGTTATAGCCAGAAAAGCCATCCATGAAGGAGAATACCGAGAACTGAGCTGTATTATCCACCAAAACGTCGATGTGAGGTAATGGGAAATCATCTTTAGGGCTAGCTCTGTTCAGATCCCGATAGTCGATACACATCCGTACCTTTCCATCCTTCTTAGGTACTGGGACGATGTTTGCAACCCATGGCGGATAATTGGTGACTGCTAGAAACCCTGCATCCAACTGCTTTTGCACTTCTTCCTTTATCTTGACAGCCATCTCTGGTCTTGTTCTTCTGAGCTTCTGCTTGACCGGAGGACAACCTTCTTTGAGAGGCAAGCGGTGTACCACGATGTCTGTGTCCAGCCCAGGCATGTCCTGATAAGACCAGGCGAAGATGTCAATGTATTCTTGCAGCAATTCAATCAGCCCTTTCTTCACATTGTCTTCTAAAGCAGCCCCTATCTTGATTTCTCTCTTGGCGTCTTCGGTGCCGAGATTAATCACTTCAACAAACTCTTGATGCGGTTGAATAACCCTTTCCTCTTGTTTCAACAACCTGGCAAGTTCTTCAGGGAGTTCACAATCTTCATCATCCTCTTCTTCAGCTTGAAAGATTGGATTTTCAAAGTCGAAGCGAGCCATAGCAGAACCGTTATCAATAGGATCCGGTGATGTGCATCTGCATGAGTGATGGTATGTGCTTATGAGTGTGAAAAAAAATGTGGAAACTAAACAAAACATTGCCATTTTTTTTTTATTATTATTTTTTTTTTTTGAAAAACTGCAAAAAATAGAAAGACAAGGAACGAAATATTTGAATGCGAAAAGACGTCCTTTATTTATGATAAAAAAAATGCAAGTGTCACATAGACGGGCCCTACAATGAGTCGTTACGCCCTGGGTGGAACGTAAGACTTGGATATGCATGAATAAACAAAGAAAATTACTCTTCAAGAAGAGTGACTTGAATAATCTCTTCAGAAGACCAATTGTTGATGACTTCACCCGGGATCCTCGGACGCACCCAGTTATCGATGTCGCAGTCACTATCCCCATCTTCTTCGTTGACTGCAGAGACTTGACCATACTGAATGATGCCAGCACTGGAGAAAGTGATCGGCCCCTGAAGTGTTGAAGTTGTAGAAGTCAGAGCTGGCTGGTATCCAATCCCGAACTTATCTTCCTTAACTGGTAATTCCAACAGACGTCCCCAACCGGGAGCAACACCTGAATCCACCACGGCCTGTGCCTGCTTAAAGGATGAGATAGAGGCACCCGCTTTAACTTCTTCCACCGGAGCTGCATCTTTGACTTGAACTGACTCAAAAGCTTGACACAGAGTCTCATGAATTTCACCTTCTACTTCTACATACTTGAATGTAGACAGGTTACTGACCAGGATGTCCTCTTCACCACAGACGGTGATAATTCGTCCGTTGACCGGAAACTTAATCTTCTGATGTAGAGTTGAAGAGACTGCCCCAGCATTATGGATCCAAGGCCGACCCAGCAGGCAACTGTAGGAAGGACTGATATCCATCACGTAGAAGACAGTGTTGAAGGTTTGTGATCCGATCAGAATTGGCAATTCTACCTTTCCAAACACCGATCTCTTAGAACCATCGAAGGCTCTCACCATAAGATCTGAAGGTTTCAAGACCAAACCCTCTACTTCTAACTTCGACAGGGCCCTCTTGGGTAGCACATTGAGAGAGGAACCTGTATCCACCAGAACATGAGATAACATGGTGTCTCTGCATTCCAATGAGATGTGCAGAGCCTTGTTATGATTGCGTCCAGCTGGTGTTAAGTCAGAATCAGTAAAACCCAACCCGTTGCTTGTATGGACATTGGCAACGATCCCTTCTAGTTGGTTCACTGAGATCTCCTGAGGTACATATGCAGCATTAAGAACCTTCAGAAGTGCCTCCCTGTGTGCCTCCGAACACAATAGGAGTGAGAGAATGGATATCTTGGACGGAGTCTGAATCAACTGATCGACTACCTTGTAATCGCTTTTCTTTATGATTCTCAGAAGCTCGTCCACGTCCCTTGCGAAAGTGGGCTCAGAACCAGCTTGGGGTGCAGAGGTACCCTCATTCACGACTTGCTTGCCTTTGGTTTTCGCCACAGCATCAGCATTATCAGCTTGGGTAACCGGTGGTGAGAGCAATCTACCACTCCTGGTGAATCGCCAGATTCCACCAACATTATCCACTGCGGGACCTTCAAGTTCAGGCTTCTGACCCTCTTCTACTTTCAGTGGCCGTTCCACCTTATGATCGTGCGTATACACGCTCCCCCCATAATGCCACGGAATGGCCCTTTCACTGGTGAAGGGTAAAGGACCAGGGGTTGTGATGGTCATAGTAGGTCGTCGTACTGGTGGCGCGGGTTGCGCTTCTGGCACACTGATCTGATTAGTTGGATAGAAAATAGTTATAGTTGCAATGTCACAGTCGTACTCAGAAACCTCATTTGTTGGAGCATAAACATCCGAAACATCGGAATCAAGTTCAAATACAAAAGAGTCAACCATATTGGAAAGAGTAAATACATCATCATGGACTGCAGAATCAGCAGGAACAACATCTAGGAACTCTTCAGTAGCACCTTCAAACCCTTCTTCCTCAACCCCTTCCATAGACTCTCGGACAGACAAATCTTCAACCTGGAGGATACCCTTGTCGAGCAAGGCCTGGATACCTTGCTGTAGTTTCAAACAACCCTTCTCCTGTGCAGCACAATCCAAACAAACTTTCCCACAACCGGGGAAAACATCGGCCTTCAGCAAGCATCCTTTGATATCCAACAATGGAGTCTTCAACTTCAACACATCCTCAATGGACTTGGCTTTTCCCTCTATCATGTTAACGTTCGCACCACCATGCTGGGGCATGGGATTGTTAACGACATTCGGAGCCGGTGCAAGGTCGATGGCCTTTGAATCTATGAGGTCCTGAACTACGTGCTTAAAAGCTTTGCAGTTCTCAATATTGTGGCCAGGTGCCCCAGAGTGGAAGCTACACCTAGCGTTGGCGTCATAACCCACCGGAAGTCTACCAACAGGAGAAGCCAGAGTGCGCAGTTGCACAAGTTGTAGTTGTTGAAGACTAGAAAGCATCTGAGTGTACGACATCGGAAGGGTGTCGAAATGTCGGTCCATCATCCTTTGTCTCTGTTGATAAGCGGGTCTGTTACCCGGTTGTTGCTGCTGTTGGTACTGAGCTGGTTGACGCTGCGGTGGTTGTTGTTGTTGTGGCACTGCAGCTGGAATGGTCACCGCCGCAACATACGGTTGTTGATGATAATTCTGAAAATTATTCCTTCTAACACCTCTGTTCTGATAGGAAGCCAAAGAATTCACTCCCCCTCTCTTTGCTTATGCCCTCCAACGAACGACTTTTTTACCCCTGACGAAGATCCTCCTCCACTTTGGATCTTGCAGGTCTTCAGGTAATTCTCCACCCTCTCTCCGGTAGAGACCACATCAGCAAAGTTGGAAGCATTGCACCCCACCAGACGCTCCAGATAAGGTCCCGGCAACGTATTCATGAACATGTTGGCCATTTCTTTCTCCAACATAGGGGGCTGAACACGGGAAGCTGTCTCCCTCCAGCGTTGAGCGTATTCCCTGAAGCACTCATTGCTTTTAAGAGACAGATTCTGAAGTTGAGTTCTGTCCGGAGCCATGTCTGCATTATACTGATACTGCTTCACGAAGGCCTCCGCCAAATCCCTCCAGCAACGGATGTGGGCTCTGTCCAGCCTCATATACCATTCCAAGGATGCCCCAGCTAGGCTGTCCTGGAAGAAGTACATAAGTAGCTTCTCGTCATCAGAGTATGCAACCATTTTACGGAAATAGGCCTGCACGTGAGTCTTGGGGCAAGAGTTGCCCTTGTACTTGTCAAAGACCGGGACTTTGAATTTCGGTGGCACTCTCACACCTGGGACCAGCCCTAAGTCAGCAACGTCTACTCCCAAAGGATTCTGTCCTTCCACTGCCTTCAACCTCTCTTCCAATCTCCTGAACATGGGGTCTACGCCATGACCCATGCCAAAGTCTTCCTGAAGTGGGGGAAACTGATCGTCCTGATCATCATGAACGGGCTGTTGACCGGGGTTGGCGTGCGGGATCGGGATAGGCCCTGGTCCACTGGGTCCGTTAACCTCTCCAGCCGGAGGATCAGTCACTGTCTCTGGTTGAGCAGGGGGATTCCCCTGTATTATCTGCCTGAGCTCTTGTTGTCCCTGAGCCACCCCTTGAACCACATCCATGAATTGGGTCATGCGGGCCCTCATCTCAGCGAGCTCTGCTTGTACACCTTCCATTGCTCTCTGTTGATTCCTCCGGGTACCGTATCGGTGAATGCCTGAGTCAGCTATCCTGCTAGTGGAACACCAAACAATATGAGAACACCGCAGCGGTACCTGTTATGCAAGATATGACAATGAATATGTAAATGCAATGACATGTTTATCAATTCCAAAAGGTATTCTACCCCCTTGATTCCAGTCTCACATCAGGTGGGTAGTGCAAGAAGGCCGAGTCATGGATAAACTTCTGAGATTAAGATGTAATAAAGGGAAACCATCATACAAATGAGTTCAAGGAAAGGGCCTTAGCCAAAAATACATCAAAGGAGGATCTCCACAACAAGCCTGTGGATCATCACTACATAACACCAAAGCAGTAAGTAAAGAGAGGAACAAGCAAATCAGAAATCAGCCTCCTGTATGCAACCCATAAGGACCGTTCCTCACTTCATCCAGTAGCGCCACCGTGTCAGGATGATCTGGAGATTCTGTCAAACGCCGGATGAGCAGATTCCTCTTGTGAATGATCCCATCCAGTTCGTTGATGTGTTCTCTGTAGTAATTCCCATCATCTTCTCCGAATACCTCTTCAAGTCTGGATTTCTTCAAACTTGCTAGCGTCTTGAGTTCTTCGATATATCCTTGAGCCTCATTGAGTTGATCTGTGATATAACCATTAGTTGATCGGGTACACAGCAGCTCATGGTTCTTCCCCTTCAGCAAAGTCTTCAATTTCTCTATCTGACCAGTCAGTTCAGCCACCGTCTCTTCCTCCTTTGTCTTCCGAGAAGTTGAAAATGCATCCCATCGCTCTTGCCACCCAGCTAATTTACCACGAGCATCCATTAACTGCTGCTTGACTCGCCTCAACTCAGAACTGGATGATCTCAAGGCTTCGTCTGTCTTCCTGAAGAAATTCACCTCCACAGCAAATTTCCTTTCGGCTTCCTCTTGCAATTTGACGGCTTCCTCCTTCTGATATTCTGACTCATGGAATCGATGCATACAGTCTTGCAATTTCTCCCTTAACTCCGAGTTCTCGATTTGAAGTCCTTTCAACTTGTCATACTCCTCTCGGCTCACCGTTGCTGACTGCTCGAGAGTAGGTGAATACAAGGGTTCTTCAATAGGAAACGGTAGACCAAACTCTGCGATTCTTCCTTGAAGCCATTCTCCATACTGAGGGTAAGCTCTACAATCTCCTTTCCCAAGAACAATTCTTCCTTTCTTGATCACCTTGAGCCAGGCCTCAGCTGCCTTACGGGATACCGTCAAATCAGGCGAAGAATGGAAAAACAGAGACTCTTCCACATCCTTTTCCACCGGCGGAGTTCTTAAGGCATATCCAAACTGTCTAACTGCAAGAGAAGGATTATAGTTGATTCCTCCTTTTCTTCCTACCAACGGAACATTCGGGAAGTTCCCACAACTGTGAATAATATCTGCTCGAAGCAAACTCCGGTCAGACCACCAAGAAATATCTTCAGCTCTCAACCCCATCAATCTCTTTGACCAACTCAACGAGTCCTTGACATCAATGAATGCTCCTGACTTGGGTAGGTGAGAACTGAACCACTTATAGAACAAAGGCGCACAACAATTCAACAATCCTCCTTTTCTATTCTTATTCTTGTGGTGCACTGAATGAAAGAAATCTCCCAGCAAGGTCGGCACTGGATTTCCCAACACGAAGAGGCGTATGGCATCTACGTCTATAAATTTGGCGACATTAGGGAACAAGACAATCCCATACACACAAAGAGCCAACACAGCATTGAAACCCCTCTGGTGGCCATCTTCAAGCTTCTTCTTTGCTTCTCCCAATAAGAAACTCAGATGAAAACCGTTAACTTCTCCCTTCTGACACATATTAGCCTTCAAAACTGATTCCCTCAAATATGTGGTTGAAGCAACCATGCTGAGATCGGGCAGACACTCCGAGCTGTAGAATAGCAACTGTGACTTGATGGGAATTCTGAGAAAACTGGCAATCTCCTCCAAAGTAGGGACCAAAACATAATCCGGGAATGTGAAGCACCTCAATGGAGGGTCATAGAACTGCAGTAGTGTGAAGAGAGCATCATGTTGATCTTTGGAAAGAACCGCGACGAAACTTAGAATTAAACCGTAATCCTCTCGGAATCCTTCTAGAGAACCAGGATCCATTAACTTCATCAGTTGTTGGATGGGCTCCAAACAGACCACCGGAAACTTGTAGGCGACGAGTCTCTTTCTGCCAATATCCATCTTAAGAGAACCAGGAAAAACCCCGACCGGAATCAAGAAGAAGATGTAAACCCCCTAGAAATGGATAAACATGTGTTAAATGATATGAATGCAAATGATGTGATGATGTGAATGCAATGCAGCGGCGTGTCAATCAGGATTGCTGTATCTGCTTGAGCATTTGTCAGGTTGCACTGTCTGAAGAGAAAACCACTGAGGAATATAATACGAGATCAAAGCACTGCTCCAGAAAACCGGGTTGGTTGGCGGTTAAGGTTTCCTGAATTTAGCCCGCCCCTCACTGGTAGGTTCTAAGAACAGAAGTTCGTCAACTTCAGCCCTTCAGTCGCGAATAATACGTTTACCATTGAAGGTTTGGCATTATTACGGAATAAAAGACCTCCACTGACTCCCCTCAACAGGACATCCTAAAGCAAGTTCCCAGTCTCGGGGTCCTCGGATTGATCAGCGAGAATGCGCCCACCAGAGCTAACATAATCACGTCTCGGAGGAGAGGCCTCGAATGAGTTCTCGGGAAATGGTCACCAGAGTCGACAATTTCTAGGGGAATATTATGTCGTTACGGAACATCCGTAGGACATAGTATATCCAAGAGAAACCTCGTCTGGGTGTGGTTCTTCACGAACGACTTAACGCAGCAACATACCACGCAAGCCTCATGAACATCCACTCTAAAACCTGTGTGTACACTCAAGCCTGGGTAATGGGCTTATCTCTCGTAGAACATCCCATCCCAACAAACAAACAAACAGCAGCAGATACAGCAAACATATGTACATGAATGCAATTAGGCAAATAAGTAACTGCACAAAAGAATGAACACTCAATAAACAAGAAAACACACAAGCTAGGAAGGACTCGCTTAGGGAAGATGGACCAGCAAGAGGTCAACTTCTAAAGTCCCCAGCAGAGTCGCCAGCTGTCGCAACCTGAAAAATACAGTGTGCGAAAAAAACAACCGGCGAAAGAAAATGACAGAAGAGTCGCCACCGTGCGTTATTCATCCCAAAGGAGGGAAAGGAAACGCTCGAAGTAAACCTGAAAATAGGAAAGAAAAAGACAAGGTCTCGCAACCAAATCTTGGGTTCGGGAGTCGGTTATGCGAAGGGAAGGTATTAGCACCCCTACGCATCCGTAGTACTCTACGGGATCCACTTTTGTAGTTCTTGTCTAAAGGGTGTGAGTTTATCTTGTGCTGTTTACTAAAAGGTTAAGAGAAATGACTTGCGCGGATGTCGCATCCACTGCATACGTATCTCATCTGAATATGAGAATCAGAGTCTTCGTAGCTCGGCTGACCTATGGGTTGGGGGTAATTGTGCTCGCTAAGACATCGCGTCTTATGCCTACGTATCTCATCTGGAATGAGAATCAGAGCAAGCCGTAGTTCGACTAACTACGGGGTTATGGATTATGTTACGGGGTGAACAACGTTACTACGCAATCTACCGGATGCTCGACCTTTGGAGACTTACTCGCCTGTAGTAGAAGGAGTAAACGTGTTGCTTTGGGTTTTAGGTTTTGTTTGCGTTGTAGGAACGCGCATGCAAAGAGGAAGTCCTAGGCGGAGGAACAGTGCTACCTAAATTGGCATGCAAACGGGAGACTATGCGAAGCCTCGCATCCTATGGGGAAACAATCACATCACACAAAACATATATCTTGAAATAGAAAAAATGCCACCAAGGGGCTCAAACATTGCCTCCTATCGAGGTCTTCCAGCTAAGAAACAGTAGAAATAAAAGGGAAGAAGTAAAATACCACACGGATCAAGATCCGAAGTTACAGCAATTAAAGGATAAGCGACCCTGAGATTCTCCCAAGCTGATGCCATCAAAGAAAACCAATCAGTACGGGAAATCGGAATAAACCTCCGGAGGGTATCCCTGCGAGAATATGTGAGCCCTCACAAAAACTCAACAAAAGGGGTTAGGCAAACAGGATGAAATCAAAAGATAACAAGGCCATGGCAACACAAAGAACAGGTTAGAACAAAACGGAATAAAGCAGATACTGTCACATTCGCGACTGCTTCGCCTAGCGAAAGCCTAGCGAAGCGGCTAGCGAGCACCTGCGGGATTTGGATTTTCCATTGGTACCTGCACGATGTTAAAGATTCCAGATCCTATGGCATTCACCTCATAAACGAAATTGTTAAACAGTCAAGGCATAAATCACATATTCATACACAAATATAACCCTGTGGGCCAAGCCTGAGGTTACCTCATATATTCAGTATTCAACCCGAGGCATAGAGTAATAGGAACAGAGGCATACCTGATGAGAGACCTGTTAAAATTGGAAGGCAAGGCCGGATTGGCGAAGTAACGTTTAGGGTTTGCGCGAGGCGGAATGAACTTCTCAGGGCTGCCCGAAGGTTGCTGCAGAGTAGTTCCTAGGTTTGAAACTCCACGTGAACTCCAAGTCTATTTCTCAGGGAATTTCCAAGTGTCTGAAACCCTACTGAAACTCTTATATTTATAGCTGATTTTCGTGGACTTGTGGGCTTGGAATGAGGGAGACCCAAAATTTGTTATATTTTAATTATTTATTTAATTTTTTTTTTTTTTTTTGGAAAAAATGAAAGGGTAAATTTTGGGGTATTACAGGCGTGACATGCCAAACGAAATAACATTTATTATTTAAAATCATGTGGACATGCAATCGACCGGTCACATTTTTACTTAAACGCTAAAAGACAAAATAAAAAAAACAGTGGCCCAGATCAAATGGTGAGTGCGGATCCGGCGATTCTCATGAAGCCACGCGGTCATCTCCCTCACTAAGCTCAAACCCTAACGCCATGCACGACTGGGCTCGTGAAAACAGCTTGTTTCGCTCATCTTCCATGCAACAAAACTCATGCTATGGTGCATTAAATGGCATGAAATAAAACCCGGCTTTGGAGTACGAAATGTGAAGAACATCCTGGTAACTCGTTTTAGGCAAAATGGTGGTTCGAAAATAAAGAAAAGTTGGCCACAAAGCAAACACATGGACACGGGCATGAATGGTATGGACTCAGCAACATGAACCAGGCCTCATACTGAGGGCTTCAACAACAGATATGGCATATGGAGAACAACAAAAATAAAGCAAGCATGTTTGTGACATGATATCAGCTATGGAATGGTAAGAACACAAGCAGAATAATCATGGCAAGCATCAACAAAATAATAATGAGTAAAATCATGGAGTGCTTACCTAATAGAAGTGAGTCCCTTACTCCTTGCTAATGGAGAAAAACGGAAGAAAGTGTGCTGCTCCTTGTGCTGCAGTCTTGGGAAAAAAAGGAAACTGACTTGTGTTGCTCTCACTTGCTTGCAGCCAGAATTTCTTTCAATCTCCTCTCAGATTAGGGTTTTTTAGTTTAAGTATGTTGGTCCCAAATGTTCTTGATGGGCTTAAGTCCAATTGGATTTGATTGTGGGCATTTGAAATAAGGTTGACAATGTGAGGTGGTATTAGGAAGTGACTTATTTGGCATGGTTTAAGTGAGCTGCACCAGAAGTACATGAACAAATGAGGAAAGAAAATGGGCTGGTAGTTTGTGCAGCATATTGGTCTGGTTTAAGAATATTAAAATGTTTCTGAAATGTTTCTCTGCAAACACCACGGCCAACAACTGAACTGAGAGCCTCGGAGCTTTGCATAATCTCCTGATACGCAAGCTTTGGTATCCGAAACGTTATGGGGTTGAGACGTCCAGCATAGTACACATCCCCTAACTCACCAAATGGAGGAGGTGGAATATGGAATCTCACCAAAGTACCAGATGTCATCTGTGCATTCCTACTGTTAGAGGATTTTTCAAATATTGAGCATCTATTTTCTACGTCAGGAAGACACCTCTCATACTGACCATCTTGGTATTGCAATCACCAGGATAAGAGGGTCTATTGAGCATTTGGGCATGATGACAGAATCTTCTTGATTATAACCAGAATAACATGAAAATGGCCACAATGGCATTAATTCCAGCAGGTAGTTGACGAAAATGAAGATGCTCCATGGCTCTCGTAGTGTCCAATGGCTTTTGAGGATAGTACAATACATAGGCCAAGGTATCCATTCGAAACTGGTAGTTGGTAACATAAATTCCCATTGCTTGTTTTCCCATTACAGACTGGTTGCGATCGGGAAACGGTATGATGGAAGCACATACACCCAAAATCGGTGATGGATGGATTTCACAATGAGTGTAAGTATCAGAATATGCTTCTTCTGGATTGAGCTTTGTCTGCTAACTTCAAGTGGTGCGGTGAACATGGTTGACAATCAGACACGGCAGTAGTAAACTTTTCAGCCATAGTACTTTGAGGATTTGCAGAAACTGACAAATCCATAGAAACTTTAAGCCTTTCACAACCTTCATCCTTGGTAGAATTGGAACGATCAAACATGACCACACTTTCTTTTTTATCAGCCTTCAATATAGTACTGTCATTGTTATGCAGTCCTCTAATATTGGACGAGTCCTTCCATTTGTTTTGCATGCAAGAACTATTCATTTGGATGTCTTCATTTTTTATGATACTATCACTACCAGAATGATTTACATAACCAGTAGCATGTTCATTGTCAACAGTAGCAGCACTTTCAGCAATGTTAGTCTTACTCCTTTTCTCCAACATTTTTAGATTCTTCCATTTGAGTTCGAGTAAGTATAAATTGGATCAAGAAATTGAATTTGTCAGTTTCAATTTGCTTTGGCAATCATAATAAGCTCATAAACATGGCACTCAATTCATGAACAATAAATTGCAAATCAATACGAATTTGCTCAATCACCAAATGACACCAACTTTCGGTTTCGGTTTCGTCTAGTGCAACATCACTAGCTGCAAGCCGAAAGAACAGCATCAGGTATATGAGAAAATACAATGGAGAAAGGAGCAACCCTTATTGGCTTTGATGAGTTTACAATTATTGGCTCCAAAGGAGGGATTTCACCATCTGAGTTTACAGTTAAAACATTTCCATTCAGTAACATGATTTGGCTATGTATGTTTCCATTTTGTGCAGTTAGATGGTATTCTTCCCTTGTTGTTTCACTTGCGCTGAGAAGAGGTAGTTTCATTACTTTTGAACTATAAGACATCTTTCTGTACCACAAACTGTTAGTGTTGCCAAAGGTTTTGCAGGCTTAATGTTCATGTACTAGTTCTGCAGCAGGTGCTTGTGAATAATAGGCATGAGAACCATGGTGGTTTGGTTTTGTAAGGCAATTGTGCAATGATGCCTTAACTGCAGCTGATACATCGCAGGTTGGTTTGTGATGCATGATGTTTCTTGGTGGTTTTTGGCATGTCCTGACTGAGTTTGTTGTTATATTGGACTGTTTCCCTATGCCGCAGCTTTTCATGAGCCCTTTCCATCATCACAAGTTCCAAGCCCAATGTATGTGAGAATGTTACACTGGTCATGTAAGTGTCATGGTGTTACTGCAGGGTCCAAGGTAAGGCAATTGTGTGCTGCAGAATGTTGAATGGACTGCTGCAGCAGCAGGGCCGGACTTGTTGCATCATGGACTCTTCAATAGTTAAACCATGCATTTCCTTTGGGCTTGGTGTGTTGTTTTTGGTTAGAGTCGTGAGTGATAAGTAAAGGACAATGTTGTGCTGCTAGAGAACTCTTTGGAAATTGATTTGGGACAGACCAAGGCAAATGGTTAATGATTCCAAAATGTCAAAATGACATGGTGTGCACCATGTGAATTACTTGTAATGGAAGCAATCAAGAGAAAGCACCACTAAGCATAAAGATTGGATGACATATCAAAGAAAAAGGCTAGGCTAAGTTTGGATGATAAAAGGCAAATGAGAGTTGACTTTGGTCAAAGTTGACCAAAAAGTCAACTATTGACCAAAGTCAACAAATGGTCAAAATTCAATTTTCTTTGTAATTTCTTTGTAAATGGACATTGAATCAATGGTTATGTGTAATTTAAGGGTTTTTAGATTTTGGGTTGACTTTGGTCAAAGTTGACCAAAGAGTCAAATGTTGACCAAAGTCAACAAATGGTCAACATTGTCAAGACTTGTAACTTTTCATGTAAAATCAAACGTGATGGTTTAGAATGATATGAAATGGATTGACAAATGGTTTGAAATTGGTTTTACATTTGGTTTATCTTATGACTTGAATGTTTGACTTTTGAAAAGAAAATAACTTGACTGATAATGTGTATGAACAAAACCATGAAATAAGACCATAAGGTTAGGGTTTTGACATAGTATCCATGAACCAATAACATGACTGGCAAGTGGCTAGAAACACAAGAAACTTAGTTGTTCAGATGACCCAGACCATAGAGGTATCCACAATCACAACACCATGACTTTGGATCAAAACCACAATCCTCATACAAAACCAAAGTAAGGTTAGGCCAAGCATGCTAAACAAACATAAAAGATTCAGGAGCAAAATCGGGGTATGACACACCACCAGCTTCTTATTCTTCACAAACTTCAGTTTCTGCTGTAGGGTGGATGTCACGGCGCCTGCCTCGTGAATCCATGGTCTGCCTAGGAGACAGCTATACGATGGGTGAATGTCCATAACCTAGAAGGTAATCTGGAAATCACTTGGTCCGATTTTGACTGGGAGATCAACCTCTCCAATCATAATTTTGTGAGACCCATCGAAAGCCTTCACAACTACTCCACTTTGCCTCATGGGAGGCCCCTGATATGATAACTTTGCAAGAGTGGATTTTGGCAATACATTCAATGATGACCCAGTGTCCACCAGCACATTGGACATGGCATCATCTTTGCAGCTCATAGATATGTGTAATGCCAGGTTATGGTTTCTTCCCTCCTCGGGGAGATCAGCATCATAAAAACTTAAATTATTACAAGCGGTGCTGTTTGCAACAATACTGTCGAATTGTTCAATCGTGACGTTGTGATCCACATACGCCACATCCAACACCTTCTGCAGAGCTTCTCAGTGTGGTTCTGAATTCATCAGCAATGACAGTACAAAGATCTTGGATGGCGTCTGTAGAAGCTGATCTACCACATTATACTCACTTCTCTTGATGAGCCTCAACATCTCAACACAGTCTTCTTTCGTATTGCCACTCGGGCCAACAGAGACAGAAGTTGTCAACGTAGAGGCAAGTTTAGCAACAAGTTCCAGATTCGGAGCGTTCACAGCATTCCCAATCGGGTGTTTAGCATAATCAGCGGTATCATTCCTTCGAACATCAGCTTGCGGCTTTGGCGGAGCCGAGAAAACACGACCGCTACGAGTCAGGCCGCTGACATCGGCAATATTAACAACAGATGAAGAGGGCAGGGGCACCTCTTTCCCATTCTCCAATGCTACAACATTGTAGCGATAGGGGACCGCCTTCTCAGAAGAATACGGTACAAGGCCAGCTGGCTTAATGGTCAAAGCAGGAGAAACCTTCTGCTTGCTACCATCATACTTGATGATAACAGGCTCGGGGATCCGGAATACTGGAGAAATTATGTTGACTTCATCAGCATCTTCGTCAACATTTCTGTTTTGAAGGATCTCAATGACTCCCTCATCTAGCATTTCTTGAACATCTTTGCGCACTTGGCGACAACCTCTTTGATTAACAGAACAAACTCGGCATCTATCGTGGTCGTGCTCGTAATGACTATAATCACACAGTAGTTTATGCATCTCGACTAGAGATTGTCAAATATGACTGACATATTTGACCTTGTACTTACCAGGGCAACCTTGGACCATGTTGACAGATTTCCCATGCTCAGGCAATGGGTTCTTCTTCACGTTAGGACCTACGTCCTCGAAACACAGAATGCCACATCTCACAAGGTCTTGAACCTTGGTCTTCAAAGGGTAGCAATTTTCCACGTCATGTCCGGGAGCACCGGAATGATAAACACAATGTAATTCTGGCTTATACCACCACTGGGGGTTAGTAGGTATAACTGGTGGGTCTCGTGGCGTAATCAACTTCCTCTCTATCAAAGAGGGATATAATTCTGCATATGTCATCGGAATAGGATCAAAGGTGATCCTTTTCCTCTCGTAGCTTGTGCTGGCTTGATTACTGTTTCGAGGCTGGTAAGCCTGCTGATGAGGATGGTGCTATTGTTGTTGATATTGTGGATGTTGTTGTTGCTGGTTATTGTTGTGTTGCTGATATTGTTGATTATCTCTGAAGACAAGTGCTATATGAGCCACCTGGTGTTGGTTACTGGAAGGACGCACGGTCTTCCTCCTCACAGAGGGTCTTCTTGGTTTCACATGGGAGGTCACAACATGTGCCTCGCCATCTTTCTTCTTCCCAAACGTCCCATACCGTTTGGCAAAAGAGCCTTCTTCTCTGGTTAAGCGCTCTTCCCTGACCCCTTCTTCCAGTCGCATCCCCATGCTCACCATCTCGGTGAAGTCAGAAGGAGCGCTGACAATCATCCACTCATAGTGAAAAGAACTCAAGGTCTTCAAAAAGATCTTGGTCATCTCTTTCTCTTCTAGTGGGGGCACGATCTGTGCTGCTACCTCTTGCCACCTCTGGGCGTATGCTTTGAATGTTTCCTTGTCCTTCTGGGACATGGCCCTCGATTGATCCCTATCAGGAGCCATATCCATATTATATTTGTATTGCTTGACGAAGGCCTCGCCAAGGTCGTTGAAGGATCGGATGTTCGCACTGTCCAAGCCCATGTACCAACGCAGGGCAGCACCAGACAAACTGTCCTGAAAGTAGTGGATGAGCAATTGGTCGTTGTCGGTCTGAGTCGATATTTTCCTGGTATACATGACCAGGTGGCTGAGAGGGCAAGTATTTACCTTGTATTTTTCAAAGTCAGGGACCTTGAATTTCACAGGGATCTTCACATTAGGAACCAAGCAGAGTTCGACAGCAGACTTGCCGAAAAGATCTTTTCCTCGAAGAGTTTTCAATTCCTTGCGGAGTTCAAGAAATTGGTCGTTCATAGCATCCATCTTTTTATAGACATCTGGGCCCTTAGACGGCTCAGAATGATAGATGGTGTCGTCTACTCTGGGCATAGTATGCACGACAGGAGGAGGAACAGCAAGGACCGGGCTAGATGCCGACACAGAAGCAAAAGTGGGTGCAGGACCCCCAGGCATGAAATTGGGAGGCATCCCCCACGGAAATTCGGCTGGCATGGCCGTTGGAACAAAGTGTGCGCTGGCCGCATGCATAGTTGGAGAGACAATCTCAGAGATTACTGTCCTCTAGGGAGGAGTTGAAGGTGTCGGAGAAGACTGGCTCTGGGCAGCCATGAATGACTCCATCAGGGCAGTCAATCTGGCCACTTCCTCCTTCAGCCCGCGGTTCTCTTGTTCCAAATGATCCATCAGTCTTGAAATATTGGCTCTGGTGTAGTACCGGTGAGTCAGCTTGTCTTCAAAATAAATGAAGAACACAGAGTTAGACCATAAAACAAGAAGCCTGGAGCAAAACCTGCTTATGCACATGATGCATGCTATGCTTGTGCATATGATTTGTGTATTTTTTTTATCAGAGGAACTTTTAGAGCTCTATTTGCAAATATTGGAAATATTAGACATCTATCACATATGAAAATATCTCATCCAATAATATCTGGAAAATATTTTTACACCAAAAAAGTACAGTCTTGGTAACCAAATACAATATAAGAGAGAAGGAAAATGATCATCCTATGGAACCCTAGAAGCAATAATCTAAAGCTCTGGACACAGGAAGATAAGATGCATGAAGCCTTTTCACTTCCCTCTCGTAGGATGCCTTCATGTCTGCCTTCTCTTTGGCGAGTCGATCATACTTCCTCTTCCAAAATTTGGAAGACTGAGGAAGTAGAGAAGTCCATGCATCATCGGGATCATCAATAACCTGATGCTCAAGGAACTCTATCAAAGCATCCTTCTCCTTGATCTGCTGAAGCAACTCCTCTCGTTCACGGATCCAAGCACATGAACGGTCTTCATCTCTCAACTCCTCAACTCCTTGGTCAGGGAGGGTTGAAGGCCCAGCCACAACCAATGGTGTAGGTCTTGGATACTCGTAAGGCATGAGGTACTCGGAAGCTCTCCTCCTAACCCAAGAAGTATAAGGCTCCAAAGCGATACAATTCTTCGGATCTAGCTCCTTCCTTCCTTTCCTATAGATCTTGCGCCAAGCGCGAACCATCCTGTCCTTCAAGCCTTGGGGATCTTTACCCTCCTGAAAGAACGCACCCTCTAACAGAATTTTATTGGGTTTATCCTTTAGGGAGAGCCCAAGCTGACGACGTGCCAAAATAGGGTTGTAGTTAATCCCACCACAAGTACCAAGAAGAGACACATTTGAGAATTCACCACAAGAGTCGATAATCTACACACCATCATACACACGGTTGTACCAAAAGATATCAGAGACATAAGTCTCGTGGACCACCGTAGACATCCTTTGTTCTCCTTGAAGGCGACCGTCTGCGGCAAGTGAGAAATAAACCACTTGTACAACAGAGGCAAACAGCACACAATGGTACCACCACCCTTTGCATTCCTCATATGCAAAGAAAAGTAAGTGTCACCCAATAGAGTCGGAACGGGATTAAGAGTAGAGAAAATCCTAATAGCGTTCACATCCACAAACTTGTCGATGTTGGGGAATAACAGTAGCCCATAGATGAGAAGTACAAATAAGGCCTCAAAGGCGTCCTCACTCATGGCCTTCCCATACATAGTAGCTTGAGCAATGAGGAACTCAGAAGGGAGACCTTGAATTCCACCCTTGGTAGTCATATGAGCACCAACCAGAGATTCATCTATATGCAACATAGCAGCTATCTCTTGAGAAGTAGGAATACTCTCTAAGCCACTGAATGACAACTGGTCTAGAATAGGTATACCCACAAGGTAGGCATACTCCTCAAGTGTAGGCAAAAGCTGAAAATCCGGAAATATGAAGCAACGGTACAAGGGATCATAAAACTCCACCAATACACTCATCAATCCTTCGTCTACTTGAGTAGTCAGAATAGATAGAAGCTTCCCAAAACGAGCCTTGAAACCCAAGGGATCTAATACATAGGATGTCAAATTCCTTAGCTCTTTCAAGTCGGGTTGTCTAAAACTGTACTTCTTCGTATTCCTTCTTTGTCTTTCCATGTCTGAAAATTTGCAAATAGACCTCTCAAGTTCCTTGAAAATTTTCTTATTATTGATGATATGGATGCAAATGGGTGCACGAATGCATGAATGCAGCAATCACACTCAAGGATCAAGCAAAGCACACCAAACAAAGGTCATGGGATGGATCATGTTATCCTTAATATCAATCATCCATTTTGGTGGATTATGGTTTACACCTTATCAACACCCAAGTTCCATTGATATTAAGGATACATGAACGGATCAACCATGAATCAAGGGCTTGTTGCAAGTCACGAGCATGGAGTCTCGGTTAAGAACCACCCAAAGGGAGTGTACTAGGGTTTAAACCTGCCAAACATGTTCTACAAGAGGTTCCCATAGTCATCATCCCATCTTTCGGATATTATCGGATAAACGACTACTCGTATTCCAAAAATATTCTCAAGAGAGACTCTTATGAGTGTAGTATCATGTAACAATCATATCAAATCTTACACTTGAACGACTTTCGCATTACATCCTAAGAATAGGCCAAGATGGGCTTGGTAAACTAAGGTCCTTGGCTTCTAAAGTCTATATTGGAAAGAGTAATGTCTAACCACAACTACTTGTGTGACATTATTGATCCCAACATGACCTCCACCAAGTGAATGGGCTTGCAAGTCAACTTGCTAAGGAATAACTCCACACAAGTCAATAAGACTATGCCATTCTCCTATCCTAAGTGCACTCGAGTTCGGGTATAGAACTCATCTCACAAAGATCACCAAGAACACAAAGAATTAATATTCAAGCAATTCAATTATTACATACAATACAGTAATCCCAAATTGCACAAAAATATGTCACAAGATAATATACACAACAATACAACAAATATGAAAAGTAGGCAAAACCCACTAGGCAAATTATCCCCAGCAGGGTCGCCACTTTTCTGTAGCGGGGTATTCGTTACCATTAGAGATATTGACTAAATCTAAGGTAAACCATACAAGTCGAGTCGCCACCGCACTTCTATTTATCCAAAGGAATGGTTAGAAAGCGAACAAAAACCTAAAAGTTTTATCGAATAAAAAACTAGTAAAAATGTCAAAGATCGGGGTAAGGGGGTTGGTTATGCAATGAGAAGGTTTTAAGCACGCAAAACATCTTAGGTACTCCTAGGGAGCCCTTTTCACATTTGTTTTAAGGTTGGTATTTTGGTGAAAATTTATTTGTTCAAACATAATTGAAGAGACGAGGAGAGAATATACAAGTTTATTTACATTTTGTGTTTGGATGGATAAACCCATTGCCTACGTACCATCTTAAAAAATATTAGGATCAAAACCTCGTAGTTCGGGGTAAAAATCTCAAAATGAGTTGGTGAATTGATTGGTCCAAAAGCCTTAAGGTCTTTTGTTATCCAAGGGAGAAAACTCAACCTAAAACCACAAATCCACCATGTGAGGATAGCTTCAACATGATAGTGAGGGGTTAACCCTATAATAAGCATGGAAGACTCATTGTCCATCACTAAGGATATAGGTGAGTATTACATCTACCTCAAGGATAACTCAAACCTAATAACTAAAGGTTATGAAATTTTTTGATTAAGGAAGTGGCCATTGAAACCATAAAAGTATTTGAATAAGTTATACTTACCAATGAAAAGTATTTACAAAATATGGTCAAAGTTGACTTAAAGATTCAATTCAAAATAAGTGTTATGGAAAGAAGTTTGAAAATAAAAAGCATAAGGCTTAGGTTTCTAATGTTTGAAAAGAAGTGTTAAATGTTTGCACAAAAGTTTTGGCTTGGGTTAGAGTGGAGGGAAGAAGAATGGCTAAAGTACTAATCATTCAAGAGATAAGGGATAAGAAACAAGACCACAAATGGAGTTCCTCTCTTGAGATCATATTGATGATCCAAGTAGCTCTCATCCTTTGGAATATGCAAGCATAATAATAGTAAGCTCAAGCAATCAACACAATCAAACAAGTTTCTCAGAAGATCCTCAATGTATCTTGTATCTTTCACTTTGGATGAACATGACAATGGTGTCAATTCCCCACATGTGGAACTGACATTAAGGTCCTTTTATTCCAATTTACATAGGGAAAGTCCTAGAAACTAAGTCCATTTGTCCATTTCTTTGCATTTGGTCCACAACAATCAAAACAAAACACAAGCACAATAATATATACACAATTATGTGCTCAAGTGAGCAAAAGGCAAATTGCATTAACATAAACATGTGCTCAAATGAGCAAAGCGGGAAAAGTAAATGAATAATATGTACAAGAATAGTAAATTGCATAAATGTAAAGAGCAAGAAATAAATGTGGGGAATTGATACCATTGTCATGTTCATCCAAAGTGAAAGATACAAGATACATTGAGGATCTTCTGAGAAGCTTGTTTGACTGTGTTGATTGCTTGAGCTTACTATTATTATGCTTGCATATTCCAAAGGATGAGAGCTACTTGGATCATCAATATGATCTCAAGAGAGGAACTCCATTTGTGGTCTTGTTTCTTATCCCTTATCTCTTGTATGATTAGGACTTTAGCCATTCTTCTTCTTCCCTTCACTCTAACCCAAGCCAAAACTTTTGTGCAAACATTTAACACTTCTTTTCAAACATTAGAAACCTAAGCCTTATGCTTTTGATTTTCAAACTTTCTTTTCATAACACTTATTTTGAATTGAATCTTTAAGTCAACTTTGACTATATTTTGTAAATACTTTTCATTGGTAAATATAACTCATTCAAATAATTTTGTGGTTTCAATGGCCACTTCCTTAATCAAAAAAATTCATAACCTTTAGTTATTAGGTTTGAGTTATCCTTGAGGTAGATGTAATACTCACCTATATCCTTAGTGATGGACAATGAGTCTTCCATGCTTATTATAGGGTTAACCCCTCACTAGCATGTTGAAGCTATCCAAAACTTTTGTGCAAACATTTAACACTTCATTTCAATCAATTCACCAACTCATTTTGATATTTTTACCCCGAACTACGAGGTTTTGATCGTAATCTTTTTTAAGATGGTACGTAGGCAATGGGTTTATCCATCCAAACACAAAATGTAAATAAACTTGTATATTCTCTCCTCATATCTTCAATCATGTTTGCACAAATAAATTTTCACCAAAATACCAACCTTACAACAAATGTGAAAAGGGCTCCCCAGGAGTACCTAGGATGTTTTGGGTGCTTAAAACCTTCTCATTGCATAACCAACCCCCTTACCCCGATCTTTGACATTTTTACTAGTTTTTGATTCGATAAAACTTTTAGGTTTTTGTTCGCTTTCTAACCATTCCTTTGGATAAATAGAAGTGCGGTGGCGACTCGACTTGTATGGTTTACCTTAGATTTAGTCAATATCTCTAATGGTAACGAATACCTCGCTACAGTTTTGAATTAAGGGTTGTTACATAAACACACCTACGGACTCACCCTACTATCGATACACAGATGCATCTCTAGACTCACCCTAATATTGATGCGAAGATGCATCTCCGGACTAAATTTTTGAAAAATAAGGGTGACACGCCAATTTGCGTTGAGGAGTGTGTAAAAAAGGTGCGTCCGGAGATGCATCTCTGAATTCCAGAGGTAGTTGTGAGTTACTACTATGGTGGGAAGCACCCCTAAGGGTGGGAAAAATAATTCCTTTAAAAAACTAAAATGTCCCCAATGTCCAAAGATGCATCTCCGGATGCAACTTTTCCACACACAACTAAGGCGAAAATGATGAGAAACCATTAATTATGTTAAAATTCGATATGGATATGCATATCTGTATGTGCAAAAGATTGATTCAGAGAAGCATCACTGTAATCCCTCTTAGTTCATTAGTTTGTGAGCTTTTCGGAGATGCATCTCTAGAATATGCTATGTTAGTGTAAGAACAAAAATAGTTCTACAACAGATTCCAGGATTTTGATGATAACAAAGGATGAAACCAAAAATGGCACTCTAACGAAAAGTGTCTAAGTGTGCAGGACTCTGAACAAGAACAAAGGAATCTGATCGCTTTATCAGATACAAAATCAAATCAGATACAGAGTACCAGAAGATCAGAAGCATCTGAAAGAGGAAAACGCGCTCTAGAAGTTCTGACTCTGAGCAAAACCGCATAGCAGAATATCAGAAGCTCTAAAGTTCCTCTTGAATCAACGCTGAGGATCTAAAAGAACAGGACTATCAGAAGCTCTGAAGTCACATCTCAAAGATCTCAGATTAACAGAGTAACGCAGACTCTGACAAAGAACTTCCATATCCAGAAAGAGTAACGGCAACTACAACTTCAAAGGGAAAGAAACCATATTTGGAAAGAAGTTATTCAGGGAGACAAACCTGTTTTTGGCAAGAAACAACATAAGTTATGGCATTAAACTCTCATCAAGACAAAATATTTGTCATCACTACAACGGTCCTTTCACCTCTATATAAAGGACGGCGAACCTCATTGATAGATACCTGAATGCACATAAATACTTTACTCTCTCTCTTAGTCTTTCACGAGTTGTTGCTCATACGTGAAAAATTCTTGTTTGCTCAAATTGTTGTAATATTTGCTTTACCTTAGAAGCACCTTTAGATTACAATTCTTTTTACTTAACTGATTTTGTTCCTCAAGTGACTCTGCGTAGTCTGTATACTTGGGAGGACTAAGAGATCTTTCTCTTAGACGTTGGTTGTATTAATCTTTCAAGATTAGTGGATTAAGTCCTTTTTGAAGGCGAAATCACCTTGGTCGGGTGGACTGGAGTAGCTTTGTGTTATAACCGAACCAGTATAAACTCCTGTGTGTTCTTATTCTGAAAAATCGCTTATTTTCTAAAACAATTCAAACCCCCCCTTTCTTGTTTTTCTCACCTTCAATTGGTATCAGAGCTTCGGCTCTGTTATTGATTTTCTAATCAAACACTTAACAGTGTAGAGAGATCCAGAACGACAAAAACTATGGCCCACACAAATGAAAGAGACAGTTACAATGCTAAGCCTCCTGTCTTTGATGGAGAGAAATTCGACTACTGGAAAGATAGAATTGAAAGCTTCTTTCTAGGCTATGACGCTGATCTCTGGGACATTGTCACAGATGGATACAAACCTCCTGTAACAGATGCTGGAGTTGAAGTTCCCAGAAGTAAGATGTCAGACGATCAGAAGCGAGAATTCAAGAATCATCACAAAGCCAGGACGATACTTCTCAACGCCATATCTTATAACGAGTATGAAAAAATCACCAACAGGGAGACAGCTAAAGATATACTTGACTCCCTGAGGATGACTCATGAAGGAAACTCTCAGGTCAAAGAAACAAAGGCTCTGGCTCTAATCCAGAAATATGAAGCCTTCAAAATGAAGGATGACGAAGCCATAGAGGTAATGTTCTCTAGATCCCAAACTCTTATTGCAGGTCTCAAAGTTCTAGACAAAGGATACACAACTGCAGACCATGTCAAAAAGATAGTCAAAAGCTTGCCAAAGAAGTGGAGACCCATGGTCACTGCCTTAAAGCTTTCAAAGGATCTGAACAACATCAGTCTTGAAGAGCTTGTTAGTTCACTCAGAAGTCATGAGATAGAACTAGAGGAAGATGAGCCTTAGAAGAAAAACAAGTCTGTAGCATTAAAGTCCAGATTTGAGAGATGCAAATCTGACAAAAACAAAGCATTCCAGGCCGAAACAGAAGATGCTGATGACTCTGAACAGGAAGATTCTGATGATGAAGAAGAATTGTCTCTCCTAACCAGAAGAGTTAAACAACTCTGGAAAAAGAGGAACAATAACTTCAGGAGACCAAGACCCAGAGGGGATCGATCAGAATCAACCTAAAAAGGTAAAACTAACAAAGATGTTACTTATTATGAATGTAAAGAAACAGGTCACTACAGGAACGAATGCCCCAAGTTAAAGAAAGACAACTCCAGAAAAGAGAGCTTCAAGAAAAACTCCCTCAGAACCAAGAAGGGATTGATGGCCACCTGGGATGATAGTGAATCTGACGCATCAGAATCTGACTCTGATGAGCAGGCCAACATGGCGTTCATGGCTACCACATCCAGGAACAATTCAGATGAAGAATCTGAATCAGAAGAGGTATTTTCTGAACTCTCTCGATCTGATCTAGAATCATGTTTGTCTGAAACTCTTAGCTCATATCAGAAACTAAAACAAAAATTTAAAGCAATAGAAGAGGAATTGGGTATGATCCTAAGGAAGATAAAACTTCTACAAGTGATCAACCTAAATCTCCTTTTTCATATCACTATACACACACTCAAGAGCAAAAATTTGACAATGCTAGAAAACCCAAGGTTATAAGAAACTCTGGGAAAACTAATCATAAAGGACCCAAGAGACTCTGGGTACCAAAAGATAAGATTGTTTATGTTGCAGATATCTTATGCAGCAAAGTTCAAACACCAATCATGGTACCTGGACTCTGGATGCTCGCGACATATGACGGGAAGAAAGTCTATGTTCCAAAGCCTGGAACTTAAAGACGCTGGATTCGTAGGGTTCGGAGGAGATCAGAAAGGAAGGATCAGAGGCTCCGGAACTATTGGTAATGGTACTCTTCCCTCTATATCTGATGTCCTTTACGTAGAAGGATTAATGCATAACCTGTTATCCATAAGTCAATTAAGTGATAACGGTTATGATGTAATCTTTAATCAAAAAACATGTAAAGCCATAAATCAAAACAATGGTTTTGTCCTATTCATAGGCAAGAGGAAAAACAATATTTATAAAATTAATCTGTCTGATTTAAAAGAACAAAATGTGAAATGTCTGATGTCCGTTCACGAAGAGCAATGGGTATGGCATAGACGCTTGGGCCACATTAGCATGAGGAAAATATCTCAGCTAAGTAAACTCGAGTTAGTCAGAGGCCTACCTAAACTGAAGTTCTCTTCATATGCTCTATGTGAAGCATGTCAGAAAGGAAAATTTTCAAAAACATCTTTCAAAAAGAAAACTATTGTTACTACCTCTAAGCCTCTGGAACTTCTTCACATTGATTTATTTGGTCCTGTGAAAACAGCATCAGTCAATGGAAAGAAGTATGGACTAGTCATTGTTGATGATTTCAGTCGCTGGACATGGGTGAAATTCCTAAAACACAAGAGTGAGTCTCACTCTGTATTCACTAGCTTCTGTTTCCAAGTGCAAAAAGAATTTGACTCTAAAATCGTAAGAGTCAGAAGTGATCATGGTGGGGAATTTGAAAACAAATTTTTTGAGGAATTATTTGACTCTAATGGAATATCCCATGATTTCTCCTGCCCTAGAACTCCACAACAAAATGGAGTTGTAGAGAGGAAGAATAGGACACTCCAAGAGATGGCCAGAACTATGATCAATGAAACTAATGTGGCTAAGCACTTTTGGGCCGAAGCTGTAAATACAGCGTGTTACATTCAGAATAGAATCTCCATAAGACCTATTCTGGAAAAGACTCCCTATGAACTGTGTAAAGGAAGAAAACCAAACATTTCATATTTTCATCCTTTTGGATGCTCCTATTTTATTTTAAACACTAAAGAACATTTGAACAAGTTTGATTCCAAAGCACAGAAAGGTATTATGTTAGGATACTCAGAACGCTCTAAAGGCTACAGAGTATACAATATAGAAACCAAAATTGTGGAAGAATCAATTCATGTCAGATTTGACGACAAGCTTGACCCTGAAAAGTCAAAGCTAGTTGAGAATTTTGCAGATTTGGAAATCACTCTTGCAGGATCTGACAAAACTCCAGAAGCAACTGCCATTCAAAATCCTGAGGAAATTAATCTTCCATTAATCCCAAAGAAAGCTAAAAATCGCCTCAACATATCTGAAGAATTTATTCTGGGTAACAAGGACGAACCTGTCAGAACCAGATCTACCTTCAAGACCTCTGAAGAGACTCCTCTGGGACTAATGTTTCTAATCGAGCCTACATCTTGTGATGAGGCGCTTCAAGATAACAACTGGGTTCTAGCCATGCAAGAAGAGCTAGATCAATTCACAAAGAACGATGTCTGGGATCTTGTTCCTAAGCCCAGAGGCACTCACGTTATCGGAACCAGATGGGTATTCAGAAATAAGCTGAATGAGAAAGGAGAAGTCGTCAGAAACAAAGCTCGACTGGTAGCTCAAGGTTACAGTCAACAAGAAGGTATTGACTACAATGAAACCTTTGCTCCAGTCGCCAGGTTAGAATCTATTCTTCTTCTTGTATCTTTCGCTATAAACCATTCTATCAAATTATATCAAATGGATGTCAAGAGCGCATTCCTTAATGGTTATATATCAGAAGAAGTGTATGTCAACCAACCTCCAGGTTTTGAAAATCCAAACTATCCAGAACATGTTTTTAAACTTAAAAAATCTTTATATGGACTTAAACAAGCTCCCAGAGCTTGGTATGAACGTTTAAGCAAATTTCTTCTAGAACACAATTTTATCAGAGGGAAAGTTGACTCCACACTCTTCTGTAAAAATCTTAACAATGATCTCATGATATGCCAGATATACGTTGATGATATCATTTTTGGTTCAGCTAACGCCTCTGTTTGTCAAGAATTCTCTGAGTTAATGCAGGCAGAATTTGAAATGAGCTTAATGCAAGAACTAAAATTCTTTCTGGGAATTCAAATTAACCAAACTTCAGAAGTCACTTACGTTCATCAAAGCAAATACATAAAAGATGTTCTGAAGAAATTTGACATGGCTGAATGCAACTCTGCAAAGACTCTCATGCATCCAACATGCATTCTTGAAAAGGAAGAAGTCAGTAAAAAGGTTTGTCAGAAGCTCTATCGTGGTATGATAGGCTCCCTTCTCTATCTGACTGCTACTCGACCTGATATTCTCTTCAGTGTTTGCCTCTGTGCTAGATTCCAATCAGATCCTAGAGAAACTCACTTAACTGCAGTTAAGAGAATTCTCAAATATCTGAAAGGAACTCCTAACCTAGGCCTGATGTATGAGAAAACATCAGAGTATAGACTTTCTGGTTATTGTGATGCAGATTACGCAGGAGATAGATTGGAACGAAAAGGCACATCTGGAAATTGTCAGCTCTTGGGAAACAATCTGATATCCTGGGCAAGCAAAAGGCAATCAACTATCGCCCTGTCCACGGCAGAAGCAGAATACATCTCAGCATCACTGTGCACTACTCAGATGCTATGGATGAAGAATCAGTTAGAAGATCTTCAAATCTTCGAGAGTAACATTCCTATCTTTTGTGATAATATTGCTGCCATTTGTTTAAGTAAGAATCCCATTTTGCACTCCAGCGATAAGCACATTGAAATAAAACATCATTTTATCAGAGACTATGTTCAGAAAGGGATAGTCACATTGAAGTTCATTGATACAGATCATCAATGGGCAGATATCTTCACTAAACCCTTAGCTGAAGATAGATTCCTCTTTATCTTAGAAAATCTGAACATTCAAAACTGCCCTGAATAAAATGTGCCTCTGAAGTGGTTAAATGAGACTCTGACATAAACAAATGGATTATGCCTCTGACTCTGATACTTCTACCCAGTTAGAAGTTATTTGAGTTGGAAATCTCCATGAACCAATCGTTTGGTATTCCTGAAGATCAGATAAATCAAAACACGTGGAGTGACTTGCGTCTAACTTTGGAATTTCTAGACAGTTGTCCAGCAGTAATCAAAGAACAGACTCTTGAGATCTCCTCGAGCAATGTGCAAACGGTTGGGATTAGACATCAATTATGAGCCATAATCATTTCTCCCTCTAAACGTGCTAACTTGGTTTTTGTGTTAAAACTCTGATTTGCGTGTCGTTTTGCATGCGTTTTTTTTGGGTATTTAAACACTCTTTTCTCACTTTGCACACATTTCACTCTCACTCACTCTTTAAACCCCAGTTCTCTCAAGGCATTTCTGCAAGCAGTTCATCTTCATCCCAGTTCTTCATCAACACCATGGATACTCAACAACAATCTGTGTTCAACTACTCTCAGCAAATGGATTCTAGCAACCCAGTTCAAAGCACCAGCAACCCTACTCCAACGGTCACAGGCGTAGTTACAACACCAGTCTACAAGGAGCCTCATATTCTTGATCGTGAGCCCCATATTCATCTTGCAACGCCTTTTGACAAACTGGAAGTGCTGTGTGAATCCCTAGTGGATTTTGATTACATGAGAAGAAATGGCGTAGACCTCACTGAAGAACTTCGCAAACAAGGTTGGGGAAACTACTTTCAATGCCTCTACGGTCCAGTTTACCCAAATCTCATTAAAGAATTCTGGAGATTTGCTGACGCTGACGATCACTTCATCGTTTCCTATGTCTTAGGAGTAAAAATGGTGATAACTGAGAAGTCCATCGCTGCTCTTCTAAACATGGAGAAAGATGGAGGAAGAAGAATTTACAACATCAATCCCAGGGCGAAATACATTTCTCATGAAATCAACCCAACAATCTTCAAACAACACGCAGAAGGGAACCCCTCAAAGAACAAGGAACTACTCCAGAACCTCCGGGTTTGGCTCAAAATCATTCTGGGTACAATCCATCATCTCCCAGCGTCAAATTCATCAGATTACATCAATACAGATCAAAAATGTATTATGTATTACATTCATAAAGGTCTAAAGCTTTGCCTCCCTGCACTTCTCTTCAAATACCTCAGAGATTCTGTACGAGAAACCAGAAATCACATGAAGCCCAGAACTTACATTCCTCTGGGAAGACTCATCTCAGATGTTCTGATAGAAAGTGGTCTCGTGGACCATCTGGTGAAGTTCAGGCTCATGGACGACATGGCAATAGACACTGGAAAGCCTCTGAACTCCAGGAATCTGAAGAGCATGGGGATTCTGGAGAAGGTCAACGTTAGACCTACTCTGGACACCTCTTGGGAAGCCTTAAAAGATCAGAGGAAAATTCCCCATGGTCTATATCTGTTCTCCAAGGAAGAACCCAAAGAGGCAATCCTGCACTATCTCCAACGTCTGAAGGATGAAGGAGTGGATATCTCAGAATTCAGGTTGAGCGAACTGCCAAATAAAGCACCCAACTTCTTAAGACATAAAAGAGGTCCCTCTGAGAAGACATCACAGGCAAAGAAAGCGAAGCTAGGAGATTCCTCTGGATCAAGACCGCCAGCACCTCTGCATGAGTCCTCTGGTAAGTCTGCCTCTCCTGCTCCTTCTGTACAGCAACTTGCTTCTTTTATCCCTCTACCAACACCTCTATACACCCCATCTGAAACCCCTCCTTCAACGACCAGAACGACTCAATCACTCCCAAAATTTAACCTCGCCAATACCTCCTTACCCATATCCGAAGCTGAACAAATGAATGAAACCACCTCCTCATCTTCAGCCCCAGAATCACCTCCTTACTGTATCATCTCATCTGACACAAAATTCTCTGACTCCGCCTCTCCCACTCTAGCCCAACTTCAGACTCAAAACCTTGCCTCACAACAACCACAACAACCTCCACCTGAACCTGAAGTTACCTCACCACCCTCAGAACAACCAACCGTCACTCCATCTGACGTTCAACCCCCTGACCCCAACGCCTCTGACATTACCCCTCCAAACACTTCCGTTGAACCTCAAACTCTCAACCTAAGCCCTCCCACTTCCTCACCTCTACCATCTGAACCTGACCACTCCCTGCCAACCCTAGAAGAGGCAATTATGTTGTTTGCAGAAGCATCGGTGGAAAAGGTTAAGTCCCTGTCCACAAACTCTGGAATCAGTGATGATCCTTCCTCTGTTAGGACACACTGGAACAGAGTCATTGGCTGGATGACCTCTGAGGCCTTTAAGCTGAAGAACCTCTCTAAGCAAGTCAGAAACGACTTTATCAGAGACGCTGAGGCAAGACTACAGGAGCGCTTAGCCAGAGAAGCTGAGGAAGAAGCCAGAAGGGAAGCAGAAGAAAGAGCAAGACAAGAAGAACTTCAAAGGGTAAGGGAAGCTGAAGCCAAAGCTCTAGCTGATGTTGCTGAAGCTGAAGAAAAAGCTGCTGCTGAAGCTGAAGCTAAAGCCGCTGAAGAACAGAATGCTTTGACTCAGGGGGAGTCCTCTACATTTGCCCCTCTGGTTCTCAAAACCCTTGAGGAGCTTCAGAAAGAGCAGAAGGAAGTCCGAGCCAGATTGGATCAACAGGACACAGTCAACGCCAACATCCAGAATCTGCTGACCCAACTGCTTCAGAGGATGCCTCCTCCTCCCAACCCTTAGGCACCTAATACTTTTTTCTTGTTGCTTTATGTTTTGTCTCTGATGTTTTTCTCTTATCTGGATATATATATATATATATATATATATATATATATATATATATATATATATATATATATATATATATATATATATATTATATATATATATATATATATATATATATATATATATATATATATATATATATATATATATATATATATATATATATATATATATATATATATATTTTTCTTCCTATTTTTTTAAGTCTTTTTGATTCTGACAAAAAGGGGGAGAAATCAAACAGCTCTGATGAAAAATTATCTAAATCCTTAAGTACTCTGCAAACATACTATTCAATAAAAATCTATCTAACACTACTTGACTTAGAAAATTGCAGAAAGGTATCTAGAAACTTCATTGCTTGGAAGCTCTGGTAAGAACTTCTGAACTCTCTAGCCTATCTCAAGGGGAGCTCACTTCTATCTGATCTGATAAACTCTTATATCTGAATGTTTCATCTGTCATTTGAGTTTGTTTTGTCATCATCAAAAAGGGGGAGATTGTAAGAACAAAAATAGTTCTACAACAGATTCCAGGATTTTGATGATAACAAAGGATGAAACCAAAAATGGCACTCTAACGAAAAGTGTCTAAGTGTGCAGGACTCTGAACAAGAACAAAGGAATCTAATCGCTTTATCAGATACAAAATCAAATCAGATACAGAGTACCAGAAGATCAGAAGCATCTGAAAGAGGAAAACGCGCTCTAGAAGTTCTGACTCTGAGCAAAACCGCATAGCAGAATATCAGAAGCTCTAAAGTTCCTCTTGAATCAACGTTGAGGATCTAAAAGAACAGGACTATCAGAAGCTCTGAAGTCACATCTCAAAGATCTCAGATTAACAGAGTAACGCAGACTCTGACAAAGAACTTCCATATCCAGAAAGAGTAACGGCAACTACAACTTCAAAGGGAAAGAAACCATACTTGGAAAGAAGTTATTTAGGGAGACAAACCTGTTTTGGCAAGAAACAACAGAAGTCATGGCATTAAACTCTCATCAAGACAAAATATCTGCCATCACTACAACGGTCCTTTCACCTCTATATAAAGGACGGCGAACCTCATTGAGAGATACCTGATCGCACAGAAATACTTTACTCTCTCTCTTAGTCTTTCATGAGTTGTTGCTCATATGTGAAAAATTCTTGTTTGCTCAAATTGCTGTAATATTTGCTTTACCTTAGAAGCACCTTTAGATTACAATTCTTTTTACTTAAATGATTTTGTTCCTCAAGTGACTCTGCGTAGTCTGTATACTTGGGAGGACTACGAGATCTTTCTCTTAGACGTTGGTTGTATTAATCTTTCAAGATTAGTGGATTAAGTCCTTTTTGAAGGCGAAATCACCTTGGTCGGGTGGATTGGAGTAGCTTTGTGTTATAAGCGAACCAGTATAAACTCATGTGTGTTCTTATTCTGAAAAATCGCTTATTTTCCAAAACAATTCAAACCCCCCTTTCTTATTTTTCTCATCTTCAGTTAGTTCAAAACAGAAACAAACATAGACCATGACATAATGGAAAATCAACATAAATTAATATCAAAATAAACATTAAATAGATAAATATTACATAAATTTAAAATTATACGTCATTAAAAATATGTGGTTCGGGACGTTGCAACATTCTTATATCTTAGGTTGATCTTTGAATTGTCACATCCACTTCAATCGGACCCTTTGTTGAGTAATGGTAAAAGGTACTCCACATAACCTTCAAATAATCATTAATCTTCAGTTCAAGCAGGGTGAACCATATATTTCCTTCGTTATCAATCGAGGGTGAAGGGTGCTCAAGCTTGACGACTATCCGATTTTATGGATATCGCAAAAGAGTATTCGTGTTGGTTTTCAAATTGACGAGAGTATGTCCGGGTAGATACGAAATTGAAGTGGAGGGTTTTGCACCATTGAAATACTCAAATGCAATATGAGGATATGTAGTCATGTTGGTTTGTGTAAAGAAAATTGAATGAGAGGCCCTATTTATAGAAGTTGTAGAGCAATAAGGATCTTAAAAACATGATCATATATGCATGAAAGACTTCGGAGATACATATCTAGATCCGTCTTTTTTTATAATAAAAAAATAAGGGTTTATCCAGAGATGTTTCTTCGGATGATCCCCTATTTTGTTTTTTAAATAATTAAAAGGTGAGTCTGAAGATGCATCTTTGGAACCACCAAAAAATTATGCAGAATAGAACCAATTGATTATGCAGAGCAAAATTTCAAAAGCAAAATTTTTCCAAAAAATACCACCCAATTTTATATAAGTATGTAGTGCATGTACCTCGAAAAATAATGATCATCATCCAAAAGCTTCAACGATTATTGAATCTTAGATCTTGGTCCTCTTACGACCTTGTTGTTCTGAGCACACATGTTGTATATTTGCTTGATATTTGAAATATTTAAAGGTATTTTTCGTTTCAAAGATGCGAATATGTTTTTCGACACCACCATGATTAATGTCATGTTCGAAACAAGTTTCCTCTCCTCTAGCACAAGGTGACATACAATGGGATGACCAACTAGCTTGTCATGCTAGGCATAAGTATGTATATGTTAGCTGGAAGTTTTGACGTCGAGCCGGATTCAATATAATGAGCAAAAGAAAAGAAAATATCTTTGAAGATGTTCTGGACTTCAAAATAAAAAAGCATTATTTGAAAAGTCTAGTCGAAGTGATCCTTGCATAAGAGGTAAATGTTGTATGAGACTTAGAAATATTTTTAAGTTTAAAGTGATAATTCGACGGAGGCAACATTAAGGTTGTGTTCGACAGAGATGTTTGAATTTGAATAAAAGAAGGATAACTATATTTTGTCCTTATCCAGTTTCAAGAAAAGATGTGTGGAACATTATGATGGACTGAAGACATGTCGAGCGCGATGTGTCATTGTCTGGGAGAAAAGTCGTTGGTAGCGGTTATTTCGATTTAGTATATATAGGGGTCTTAGTGTTAGGATTTCTGTGTGTTCAATTGTTGTATAAATACTCAAAATTACTCAAAGTATCTAGTGTATTGAGAAAGAGTGTCATTGAGAATGTACGTTTGATAACACCATTTTTTACATTTCAATTGAAGTTTATTTATACTTTTCCAGAATTTATCTTCCATTACAAGTTATTTTCAAGCACCTTTATTGTATTTTCCTTTACATTCTGCAATTCATCTCTTTAAAAACCTTTTAAACAAATAATCTTCAAACATGAATTTTGTCGAAGTGCTCATCAATTTCCAAATATTTCAACAATAACACATGTCATAGGATCAATCTGGTCGATCATGTGAGTAACAAAAGTATTTTTCATTTGGAAGACCAGTGGTTGTTTACCAGTTTTCACGGTAAACAAATTGGCACGCCCAATGGGACAGTGCTAGTGTTTGAAACAATTTTCTTTTTGAAAATCTTTATTATTTCTTCATTTTGCTATCTCTCTTTATAACTTCGTTGCGTGTTACTAAGAAGTGGTAAAGTAGCCACAACCAACAAAGATAGACCAAGGATAAGATACACGAGGAGAATGGTGAATCCAAATCCACCAAATAACCAAAATCCTCCAAATAACAATGGAGAACCACCTTTGTATCTTCGACAGGGGGAACTACGGTCGCAACGTATGTTTCTGAACTTGTACC
The DNA here is from genome assembly GCF_024323335.1 of Lathyrus oleraceus. Taxonomy (NCBI): domain Eukaryota; kingdom Viridiplantae; phylum Streptophyta; class Magnoliopsida; order Fabales; family Fabaceae; genus Lathyrus; species Lathyrus oleraceus. Next base: position 123,612,313 of record NC_066580.1, read on the forward strand.
ATCCACGGAAAATTCAATGCATGTGCAGTCAATTGCCCAAAGTGGACCTATTTTATCTTATGTGGGGCCACAGGGTCCACCAGTAAATCCCTTAGGGACACATGGTCCACCAGTGACCCCCCCCCCCCCCCCCCACTCCAGTGGAAAAACAATTTTCTAGGCCCTATGTGACTGGGTTTTCGATGCCTTTAAATGGTTGCGAAGAGTCATTTGGCATGCCAACTTCGATGATGGCAAATTTACATAACTCAACATCAATGTATATTGACCCATTGGTGAATGCATCTTCTTCATTACAAGGGTCTGGATCTGGTGTTAATAACTTGGGTCGAAGCCAACCCTATGGGTTTTCATACCTAAATGCCCAATTTGACCAATAATTTTACAACAGTATTGAGGAAGCAAATGGATGAAAGTAACCATGAAATGGTCCAAATGTTGGCCCAAACAATGGGTACAATATTTAACCCTTCGATCCAAAATACTACCCAATCAAACCAACAAATGGCGGCGCAAATGACGTGCATTATTGATTTCTTTGGTGTGCCACAACCTCCTTGACACCCTCAAAGGGAATGGATAAGAGAAAATCAAGGGTTAGCCTTCGAAGAGGACCTTACCATTAACCAAGTCCCACGAAATGCACCACAAGCAAATGTGGTGAATCATGGAGAAGGAGTCGAACCACCTAGGGTCGAAACCCCGAGAGTCGAACCCCCTATGGCTGAGCAAAAAATCCTAATGGAAAAAGAACTAAGGGTAGTAATGTTAAATAGGAACCAAAATGCTAACGAAGTCGTACAACAAATACGGCATGATGATATGGCAGTAGACAATAACCTAGCAGCCATGGTCGAAAGAAACATGGTGCGAAATGGGGTAAATGTTGGCCTCCATAGGCCAAATTACACATCACCTTTATTTGAGTATATTCTACAATCAAAATTACCCGCTAGACGGAAAGTACCTAAGTTCACTAAATTCTCTGGACACACTAGTGAGTCCACTGTCGAACATGTGGCCAGATACCTAATAGAGGCAGGGGAAATTGCAAATAATGAGAATCTTAGGATAAAATATTTCCCAAGTTCCCTTACGAAGAATTCCTTCACAAGGTTCACCATATTACCAACGAATTCTATTGATATTTGGACTCGTTTGGAGAGATTGTTCCATGAGCAATTCTACATGGGACAGTCGAAGATAAGTCTGAAAGAATTGGCCAACATCAAACGAAAGTTCACTGAGCCAATAGATGATTACCTAAATAGGTTTTGTTTACTTAAGGCAATATGTTTTACACAAGTTCCTGAGCATGAGTTGGTCAAAATGGACGCTGGTGGCCTTGATTATTCTATTATGAAGAAATTGGATACCTAATAGCTGAGAGACATGGCCCAGTTGGTTGACAGAGTTCGACAGGTAGAACGTTTGAAGGCTGAGAAATCCAGAGCAAAAAAAAAACAGGAAAGATAGAATAGCTTATCTCGAATTATGTGATGGCGAACCTGAAACGTATGGTGATCCGGTGGATTTCGACGAAAGCGAAATTGACCTTGCTGGAGTAAAGCAAGGACTACCTTATTCTTACAAAGTTTCAGCACCTTAGAATGGAAAGAATCCTATCGAACCAGAAAAGAATGATAGGTTTCCTAAGAAAACTTATACCTTCGACGTCACCAAATGTGATAAAATCTTCTAATTACTTGTCAAAGATTAGCCAGATGATAGTGCCTCCTAGCGCTAAAATACCTCCTCTAGAACAAGAAAAAAGAGGGGGTTTTATAAATCTTCAATTGTTTCTTATTTTTATGTTTTGTTGGTTTTGAGGTATTTGAAGATAGATCATCATCGTCAGATTCGATTACCTCGACCTCAGGTTCTTTTGGCTTTCTTTTCTTGGGTGTTGGTGGTAGTTTTCGGCTAGTCTGAAAGAAAAGAGAGTTCAAATGATTATAGATGTGAAGGTAATACATAAAAGGAAAATATAGATGTATAAAATATACCTTTGTTGTTGTTGCTTTATTGGCATCTTCTTTTACTTCGTTGGGTTTTTTGGTTATGGAGGCATTTTTCTTGGGTGGAATTTTTACAGTTGGAAAAGAACCAAATTATTGCAAGATAAAGAGAATTAAATAATTAAGAGAAGAAGTGAGTCGAAAAACCTCTCAATTCACACCTTCATATATTTCAGACTCTATGTGAACGTCTTCTATGCCAATATGAAGGTGCCCTTTGAAACTGTCCAAGGTGTGCTTAGTCGGAATCACCCGGTTGGCTTTCTTTCTGAGATTTATATCAAAGAATTTTTACAAAATCCCCACAGGAGAACCAGTCTAGAAATGAAGGGCTAAAAGCCATACCAAATTCAGCACTTGGCAGTCGAGGGAATTTGGAAGGATACATATTAAAAGTTGTTTCATACCGTTGTTCAGGTTTAATGTACGAAGGCAATTTTAAAGACTCCACTATCTTGATGAATTTTTCTTTCAAAGTGACTATTGCTTCACAGACGGTTTGACTAAGATCATCAGGTCTATAGGCAGTTTCGAAGTACTTTTGGAATGTTTGGATCTCTTTGATATGAGTCGAAGTACCTTTCTTGGCCTTCTCCTGCACAGAGGTGAAAGCTTTGGTAAGATGATGAGTGAACACAGAAACATCAATTTTTTTTTCAGAATAGTAATCGTGCCACCATGTATCAAATTCATGGGTGCAGAGGAAGTAGGGTTTTAATGCAACTGGAGTGAGTTGTGTCTGGCCATCATATCGAGCTATTTGCTTGCTGCTTGAAGCCTCGGTATGGGTTGTATTATAGAGAATGAGAAAATTCTTCTTGGCATAGAGAGGTTTTGGTAGGATTTGAATAAGGCCAAATGTCGTGCGACAAGATTTGGTTGGTAAGCTATGAGGGTGACTTGGCTTTTCAATTGGTTGAGCCTAAGGGATAGTACCCTAGGGATAAGAAATGCTTCCCAGATGGCAATTGACCCAACCTTTTTGTCTTTCAATGGAGGAGGGAATTTCCTTGTGAACCATTCAGGACCATACATTCTTGAGGCGGATGAAGCCATGGTTGGAGTGAAATTATAACGTTTAGCAAACATCATCACATAGTTGGTGAAGGTTTATTGAAGGTTTCATCCTTCATCACTTGGAGTCAGCATGGCCAGGCGTGTCCCTTTGACTCTCATGTTCCTTACTTCGTCAGCATCTGCGTCGATGGGGTTGCAAATTGGAAGGCATGCTTCAAAAGTAGAATTCAACCACAATTGCAGCGGCCAAAGAGTAATAAGTTCCCTTTCGTATGTATTTTTTTAGAGCAGTCACACCTCCACCGAAGGATTCATAAAGGTTATCCAAAATCATTTCATTAAGCCAGACGTTGCATCCAGCGTGAAGTTGGTTCGCCAGGGTAAGGTATTTCTTCGCTACCTAAAGGGAATTCGAGTATAATACGCAACGGGACAACCACAAAGCAAGGAAAGTGATGTGCTATGTGCCAGGAACTTTGTTAGTGTCCTGGTCATGATATTATAATATATGGGTGGTAAAAGCAACTCTAGAGGTGTCAAAACCAATGGTGTCCTTAGACATAAAGTCTGGATCGTAAGTTTCGCCAGTGGGTTTAAGACCAATGATGAAAGCTATATTAAAAAGTGTGGGCGTCATTATCCCACAAGGGAGATGAAAGGTATGGTGAGTGATATCCCAGAAGTATAGGGAGGAAACTAGCATGGTTTGGAAATAGCCAGCTCCTACTTTCGATAGCTGTATCAAGTCGAATATACCCATCTCTTTCCAAACTTGAGATTTTTTCTTTTCTATCTTCTCTAACCAGCCTAGATAATCAGAGGGATCCCTAAATAAAGGGCAAGATCGAAATACCCTAAAACCATTATTCATGTATGTTAGAATAATGGGTTCGTCAGTCGAAGGGTTGCCTTGGTTATCTGGATTAGGGTTTTCATCAGTATGGATCTCATCGCTAGCCTTAGGTTTCTTAGCACATGCTATGGGTTTGTACCCATGGTAGGTTATGAAGAACTCCTTAAGCTTACTATGGTCAACATTTGGGTCCGGTAATGGTCCTAACATAGCATGATTTTTGCCACAAATAGAGATAAGGATCAATACCTGTGACTGGAAAATTCTTCTTTTCTCTTTAGTGAGAGGCTCAGGTACATATTGTTGATTACCTACAGTGTTTAGGCCTAATATCTTGTCAGCAAGAGGAAGACCTGAAGATTTCTTGGAGTCTTTCGTGTTCTTTTTTTTATTCTTTGGTAGTTTTTGTGGATGATGCCATTGTTGTAGAGAGATTGAAAGAAGAAGAAAAATGGGTTTTTGTTTGAGAAAGATGAAGAATGGAAGAAATTGTTCTTGAGGAAGTTCAGAATGAGGAAAAAGTTGGAAAAAATATTGACAATACCTATTTATAAGTTGTTGAAGTGGAAACGATTTTTGTCAAACATTAATGGTTGAAAAGAAAGTGAGACACGTGTCAGTAGGAGAATCCGTGGTGAGACGGTGGCAGTTAAAGGCTAGCCACGATCTCCTATAGACTATGAGGCATGATGATTGCACAAAGATTCTCACGTGGGTTTTGAAGAGACGTTTTGGAAAAGTTGTCCTAATAATTATGACGTCATAGCAGGTGAACAGTTTGTGACGTAGAATTGGACTTTAAAAAAATGTCATTTTCTTCGTTATGTCGAAAAAGACAATTTTGAGGGGTAATTTGTTAGCTGGAAGTTTCGTAATCGAGCCTGATTCAATATAATGAGCAAAAGAAAAAAATATATCTTTGAAGATGTTCTGGACATCAACATAAAAAGCATTGTTTGAAAAGTCTAGTCGAAGTGATCCTTGCGTAAGAGGGAAATGTTGAATGAGACTTAGAAATATTTCTAAGTTTAAAGTGATAATTTGACGGAGGCAATATTAAGGTTGCGTTCAACAGAGATGTTTGAATTTGAATAAAAGAAGGATACCTGTATTTTGTCCTTATCATGTTTCAAGAAAAGACGTGTGGAACGTTATGATGGATTGAAGACATGTTGAATGCGACGTGTCATTGTCTGGGAGAAAAGTCGTTAATAACGATTATTTTGACTTAGTATATATAGGTGTCTTAGTGTTAGGATTTCTGTATGTTCAATTGTTGTACAAATACTCAAAATTACTCAAAGTATCTAGTGTATTAAGAAAAGAGTGTCATTGAGAATGTACGTTTGATAAAACCATTTTTTACGTTTCAATTGAAGTTTATTTATACTTTTCCATAATTTATCTTCCATTGCAAGTTATTTTCAAGCACCTTTATTGTACTCTCCTTTACATTCTGCGATTCATCTCTTTAAAAACCTTTTAAACGAACAATCTTCAAATATGAATGTTGTCGAAGTGTTCATCACTTTCCAAATATAATTTCAACAATAGCACATGTCCTAGGATCAATCTGGTTGATCCTATGAGTAACCAAAGTATTTTTGATTTGGAAGACCAACGGTTGTTTATCAATTTTTACGGTAAATAGTATACCGAAAATCACATTAAATTTCCATGTCTCATCTGCCACACGGTATCCGTGCAATTTAAACGAACACTCACATTTCCTCGATTTAGTGTCATGTTTCAACTGCCTAATCTTTGGTTGGAACGTGCCACTTCTTTCGCATATCATTGTTACAAATGTTTATCTTCTATCCGAACCATTGTCAGATCTTCCAATTACAACAGCAAACCCCAATTTTTCGTCCTCTCTAGGATCCATTGTAGCATATGTTCACGAGCAATAAACATTTTTCTTATTTGTAAATTGTGCATGAATATCTACCTCGATAACAATCGGTCGAGCATCCGATTTAACATTATCATTAACTTCATCCAGTTGAACATCATCATTCACCTCATCAGATTTAACATCATTCTTCACTTCGACAGGTTTAACATCCATACTCCTAATATTTTTGGAAAGCATATCAGGGTGCACCATATTTATTACCACCAATAAAAGAAAACAATGTTAAAATTCATACTAATAGAAAAATCTGGAGATGCACAATCGGACTACACCTAATTGTGTCTAATGACGCATCTAAGGATTCAACGTCCATTTTTCAGCACATAATAAAGATTAATGCAAAGAATGAGGGATGAAATGAATGATCTTTACCTGCAATTTCAGCTTGTTTTGCTCCATTTGAAGTGATGAAATCCAAGAATGATATTTTGGTGTTGAAAAGTTAATTGAGAATGAGAGAAAGTTTTTTAAGGGGTTTGCAATGGAGTTTTTTTATTAGCATGAAGAAGAAGCTCATGCAAGGTGGTGTTTTATCAAATCAGACTGGGCATTTTCGGAGATGCATCTTCAGAAATATCACTGACTTGTTATTTAAATCAATTGTGTGAATAACAAAACCCATAAATAAGTGCAAGAGGTATTTCATAGTGCATCACTGGATACATCCAAATAATATACGAAGATGCATTTTTAGACTATATATATGTATTTTAAAAGTGAAGATTGGTTTGATTTTGTATGCGTCTAGAGATGTATCATCTTCAAAACGTACAATAATATTAAAATTTATAAATATTTCAGGTGTGCAAAAAGTATAAAATGCTTTCTCTTTTAGGAGTTTTCATTTTCTAAAAAAAATGGAATATTAAGTTTTAGAAAAATCTTAGTAATTTCAGAAATATAATTTAAAAAAAATCAGAATATTACATTTTAGAAAAATTGGAATATTTCCATATTTTTTTCAACATTCATAATAAAAAAAATCCAAAATTTAAAAATATTGGAATATAAAAAAAATACAGCAATTTTTTTCTTTAAAATTAGATTAAAAAGTATTAACTTTTTTTAGGTCATTAAAGTGGACAAATTTAGAATTGGATAGAACTTAGAAGAGTATGATGGGTGGAGAGTATATTTTTACTTTCAATATTTCTACAAAAGCGTCTATATGTGTGTGAAGTGAAAATTAAATTTCAAAAAATAAAATTCATTGGACCGACAAATAAATAAAATGAAGTGGACTAGAGTGTTTTTAGAATATAAACCTTCTTTGTACACCTACGACTCACACCCCCACTGTGTACCTTGTACCCCCATTAAAACTGATAATTTCTAAATTATTTTCAATCTTTTCTCATTTGAAAATTATAATTTTTAGATCAGAAAATGAAAGTTTTATACTCTAGAACTCCACACCCCCACTGTGTATCTTACTACATATTTTGGTTTGCACATATCGAAAGTGCAAAAATGAATTATCTATATTTGTGATGGAGGTTACCATATTTTTTCTGAAACATTTAGAATGCAAAAACTATCGGACATTTTCCTTCTCTATAATATCTAAGATATAATTTTTTATTTTAATTTTTATATTATTTAATGTCCGGTTTACATTTAGATTTTAATGCGTGTTCATTCTTGTAGAGTTATGTTTAAGATCAATATTGATATTATAAATTTGTAATTTAAAAATTTGTTGATCTCATGTGTAGATTTTTTCTACTCGTGAAGAGATGTTGTCATGGGAACAAATGATTCAAAGATAACATAAAATTATCATAGTTATTATTAGGTTTGATTCAGATACCAAGAAAAGAAAAAGAAAAGGAGTGACAAAGAATATGATTATCAGTCTCAAAGAGGTTATTGATATTTTTTAATGAATTCAAAAAAAACATAAATTTTTATCCCAGACATCTAAGAACATCCACCACATTTACTTGCCATAATAATTTTTTTATTTATGACAAAAGTATTTTGTTATTGTCGGTTGAGTATAGTGAACAAAAGTAAGTATTTCGTGTTACCGTATCTATATGGACTAGTGCGATGTTAAAGTCGTTCAATATAATTTTTATAATTTAAAGGGATGTATTTTGAAAGATGTTTCTTTATAGAACTAGGTTATAATGACGATAAATAAAAATAAGCTTAACATATGAGATGTGATTATTGGAGTTAGAGTTAATTATCATATCCTCATGAATTATCATGATCAATTATACATATTCTAGTCCGCAATTAATATTAATATCTATTTCTATGTGTATGTTGTTTATATTTAAACAACGGCGTGAAATCAACCGTATTTTGTAGTTGGCGATCTCTCAGTTGATTAACCAATACGATAACATTAAGTTTCAACGTGAATGCTAAACCTAAATTCGTTTCAAGAGTTTAGTATTTACCATGTAAAAATACTTGATCTAGTTATGAAAATTATTTCTCAATATCAATTTAAAACATATAAAAAGTCATAATTAGCTAGATTATAACAAACATTGATAAACAACAATAGTAATGAATAACTAGAAGAAATATATCGCCATAATCAAGAAAATTAGTTAAATACATGAGAATTTGAACAATTATATCTAATTCTAACAAAAGATAATTTAGCTACTCTTACTCATAGTAGCTTTATAATAATGATTAAAAAAGAGATGGAAAAACATCAACGACGATTTCTCTGACCGGACGAAGTCCCCACCTTTATTCTTCATCCCTCCTTTATAATTTCTCCATTTCAATTCTCTCTATTTTCTGTTTGATATCTTATATATTATGGAATGACTGAATTTTGTGGGCAGATTGTTACCTTTATTTGTAGGGGTATGAACAAACATTTTCTCCCGTAGAGGTCATTAACTTGCCTAGCTACCATGTTTTTCCTCACCAAAAAGTTATATCCAGCTTATCCAAATGGACTCTAACCACCTCATTTTTTTCAATGAACCTATATTTTTGCCCAATGAAGAAGTTTTTTCTTCATCCTGAAGTTACTTAACCAAGTGGTCTTGAACCACCCTGTTCCGTCTAGCGGGGTTGACACTTTGTCCAACAAAAGTTCCTTGTTGCTTGATGAAGTAACTTAGCCAAGACGTCATCTGAAATTCTCCTGTTTTCTCAATGAGCCTATGTCTTTGCCTGACAAGAATATCTCATAAATGATGCTTGCTCACTGTCCTGTCTTTGTTGGGAGAGCCCCAACTTCGTCCAAGGAGTCCTCTGCTATAAGATTGTTAAAATCGTGATTGAAAACCTAAATTATATGAATTTCACGTTTCTAGGTCAACATTTTGTGTAAAATCGTAGGTAAATTTTTTTTATATTTAAAATCGTATCTTGGGACGATTTTAAAGGATTTAAATAGCTTTGAAATCAATAAAATCGTGTAAACTCGTTGAATTTTACTCTTTAACCCGATTTTACTTTTTTTTTTTGTGAAATTTTAAAAAGTCCATTTTATATTTTGGATGATACCTTTTTATGATTTGGTGAGTAATTTATATAGTTCTTTTCATATAAACTGGGTGTATTCTATGCGCAATTGTAGAGACTAAATCTCTAGGGGGGAGAACCATATTAGGAGGCAAAACTCTCATTCAAGAGATTTAACACTGTTGTGTGTCCATGACTGAATTCAAACTCATAACCTCTAATTAAGCTAGAAGAAACCCCTACCATTTCAACTTATGTAGTTTAATACAAGTTTATGAATATTACACTTTATTATGCCGACTTAGTATATTTTTGTTTAATAATTAAGTTAAAATTTAAATTATTAATGTATTTACAATATTATATATATATATATATATATATATATATATATATATATATATATATATATATATATATATATATATATATATATATATATATATATATATATATATATATATATATATATATATATATATGAATTTAATTGAAATGCATCGACAGTGTAAAAATATTTTACACTATCAGTTAATTACAACCATTGATTTGTTAAAGAAGTTTGACTTTTATTATAATCACATATAAAGTAACACAAACGGATGATTGTGATGTATTGACAGTGTAAATTTTTTTACACTGACAATGCATAACAATTAATATCTCTCTCTTTATATATTTAATATTATTTTAATATGAGATAAACTCTAATTTTATGTTTTGATTTTACGTAAACAAAACAAATCAAGACAAAAAGTAAAAATTCCGTTTTTACAACCTTACCTTGCTCTGTTACTCAACATTTATGTTTTTAGTTAAAATATTCACATAAATATTTTATCTTTTTCATATTAATGATATAATATTAAATTAACAAATACTCATGTAAAACAAGTAATTTTGACACTCATTGTGTCCAAAGAAATTTAATCATACCATATTTTTCAAAAAAAATATGGAATACCTTATAACATTCACCACATTTATTAATGTCATATTATTTATTTCTGATCATACTTTTCTGTTAATCTAAGCTGATTTTTATTATATTATTTATATATTTACCCTATAATCATATTTTATTAAAATATATGATATCCAACAATCTTAACTAGGGATGATAATTTGACCCATCTTTAGTGGACACCCACAAAAATATCCACAACGGGTAGAGTAAAAATCCGTATACTTGGGTACGGGTATGAGCTCGAGTAATTACCTACTTAAATAAACGGGTATGAGTGCGGGGATGAGCACCTTAGTACTCAACCCGTCCCATACCCGCATAATATATATTTATATATTTTAATTTATATTATTATATAAAAATAAATGTGTGTCAATTTTTAAAAATACATCAATTTTAAACTACTACATGTTTAATATAAGTGATCATTTATTTTATAATTCAACAGTAAAATTTTTTAAAAACTTTTTAATATTGCTAAAAACTTAAAATAATATGATATTTTATACTTGACATATTTACTTTTATTAGAAATGCGGATAATGAGTACGGGTACAGACACTTACATATCCATAGGATACGGGCACGTGTGGCAATATTGGTACCCAAGCGGGTATGGACTCGGGTACGGGACTTTTTTCCAACTGTGGATATGGGGACGGGTACTATAGTACTCTATCCAAACCCTGCCAATTGTCATCCATAATCTTAACAAGATAATAAAAAAACAGAAAAATCATTTTTTTTTTAGAATTACATGTATTTTTTGTCCTACATTTTATAGAAAATATGGTAAATCTTTTGTACTAATAGTCTAAAAGTGAGAAGGAATAATGTGGTATAACTTTTTTTAATTGTTTTAACTTATCTTTTAATGAATATTTTCAGGGGTATCATAGGGGTGCCACGGCCAAATTCAAGGGTGTCTGGAAGAAATCTCCAGAATGGATTGCATTGGCCCAAAAGCCAAGCCCATGAGATTTAATGCTTGCAACGCACCGTTTTGCTAGAGCTGAAAAAAGGTTTCAATTTCAACAACAAACCCAAAACACTCTTCTTCTCGAAAGATTCATCTCCTTTGCTCTCAATTCAGTGTTTCTCTGCGTTTTCCTCAGGTTAAGCTTTCTAACGTTCGTTTCACATCGTTTTCTCGTAGTTTTCTATTCCTTCACACTCGTTTTTATATCTGAAATCGAAGCCCTTTATATGTATTTAAGCGAATTTTTGCTTCAATTTTCTTAGTTTTGGTACATAATTTCAGTATTACTTTCCTTATTCTTCTACCCTAAACCCTAACTGTTGCAACTTTTTATTGATATCATTTTTTCTTGTTTTTCAGCAAACATGGCAGATGAGACACCAAATGATTTGAAGGAGGAGGTTTCAGATGTAAGTTTGTTTTTCCCCATAGTTATCTGTAGTTTTAACAATGCTTTCTCACTGTTGTGTTTCCTTTGATTGGGTCCAATGTTTGTGTAATCAGGTTGTTATAAATTGGTAATTTGGTATGATGGTATTTTTTTTTTTGTAACCTATATCATTGTTGTAAAATTGAGATTGAAATTGTGAATTGGAAGATTTATTTTCTGAATTGGGAATTGAATCTTATTTTGAATTGTAAGATAGGTTCCCGATATAAATAGGACATTTTTAAGTCATAAATCAAATGAAAAAATAGAAATATCTGGTTATACAAAATTGACAAAGAATGTGGCTGATTTACATTTAAATAGTGATTCATCATAGTGGATTGGGATTCATCTTAATGGATCATAACTCAAGATGTGATTCCTGTTCTGAATAGATACGTGCTAGAGTTTTACATCTGTATAGTAAGATACTGATAAGTGATAACCAAGGTTGGTACCAGAGCAGTCAACAGCGGCGCTATCCCGCTATAGTGGAGTGGAGGCCGACCGCTATGGGAAGAGCCTTAGCGGTGCAGAACACTATAGAAGCTGCAATAGGGTAAATAGCTGGATAGGGGGGCAGAGTGGCTCTCGGCCCAAAGGGGTTCCTGGCTCGCTATCCTTTTCCCCTCTAAAAACCCAAAATTACCCCTTAAATTTAAAAGGTTAAGGATTATTTTGGGTTTTTCAATCAAATTTTAGTTGAGACTCAACTTTAACCTTCCTTCATTGTCGTTTATGCACTTCAAGAGACGTGTGTGCTTTGATTCGTGTCTGCTTTGATTCATGAATGTTTTGAGTTGAGTTATTTGTAAAATTTTACATTAAATATGTTTATAATTATTATTATAATTTGTCCAAATAATGATTTAGAGCGGTCATCCCGCTATACGCTATCCCGTTATCCCACTTTTGGGGTCGGCCGCTCTGTGCCGCTATCTGGGAATGATTACTCTGGTTGGTACTTCAGTTTGTTTTAACTGTATTATCTTCTCGTGCATGAATTGCTGAATTGCAGATAGCACCATTTGACCCTACTAAGAAGAAAAAGAAGAAGAAAGTTACTGTTATAGATCCTACAGCTGATGAATCGGTGGATAAATTGGCTCAGAAGACCGAAAATCTGTCAGGTATGGAATTTATAACAAGCATTAGCAATCTCGTCATGGTTTATGTTTTCAAAGTTATCTGAAAATGGTGCTTAGGCAATGTTGATTCTCATTAGCTATTCACTTGCAGTTGCTGATGAGGCAGAGTCTTCATTTTCTGGTTTGAAAAAGAAAAAGAAGAAGCCTGTAAGTCTTTTTTTTTCAGAGTTCAAGTTTTTTTTTTGGCTAGAGTTGTTGGGAGCAATTTAACTCTTGGAAGTCTGTTATTTGATGATTGTAGGTTGAAATCAGCAACTTAAACGAGGAGAGTGGAGAAACAGCTGAAGATTTGGAAGGTAAACAGTCTAATAAATGTAAACATTTTTGTATTGATGATGGACTGTGCGCTTTGTTCTTGGAAGTGTAATGAATTCTAAACATTTGGTGGAAGTTTTTGCTTTTAGATCTTCCTGAAGAAGATGAAGAAGAACCGATTTCTTTGCAGCCTCGTTATCCTTGGGAAGGGAGTGACCGTGACTATGAATATGAGGAGGTGTGTCTTTTTTTGTTCTTTCTGATGCACAACTATATTAACCTCTTCCTTTCAATGCCGTTTTCAAATTTCTGTTACACTTTCATCACATACTTCTCTAGGTTTGTCTAATTGACTGTGGTTTAGGCCTTCAATGGGCTGATGTTATACGACTAGGCTCTTGCGTGCTATATTTTTAAAATTGAAGAAGCATGTTAATTAATGATCCACACGAGCCTTGTAAAATATCTGATTATGTCAGATTCTACATTTTTGGTGCTTTATCCTTGTTGGATCAAGCCATTTCACTTTGCTAGGACCATGAGTTGTGGTCAACATATTACGTAAAGCATTTATAGTCTACCCTGTTCATTTTTCCCTTGGAAATTGCTTCTAATCCTTGATGCCCTTTTTTTCTTGTGGATTCTAAATAATTTTTGTTACAGCTTCTTGGTAGGGTGTTTAACATTCTACGTGAAAACAATCCAGAACTTGCTGGAGATCGTCGAAGGACAGTTATGAGGCCCCCTCAGGTTCTTCGTGAAGGCACAAAGAAAACTGTGTTTGTGAATTTTATGGATCTATGCAAAACGTATGTTGATATTTTATCTGTTTTTTTATGCATTATACACACATCCTGAATTTTCACTATAGGCCAATATGCTTGGGAAGAAGCATATTTTAGATATTTTTATCAACCCAGTGATTCTTTATGGCGAGTGATTATTATCACTGTTTGGTGATTTGTTTAATTCAGTTGTTGAGCTTGTGTAATCCCGAATGTTTTTATTGCATATTAGAAACAAATTTTTCTATCCTCAATGCGTTCCTCTTGGTGATGTTCTGTTTGCTCGTTCTCTAAACTGTCATTCTAATCTTTCAGGATGCATCGACAGCCAGACCATGTTATGGCTTTCTTGCTTGCTGAACTGGGTACTAGTGGCTCCCTAGACGGACAGCAAAGATTGGTTGTTAAGGGAAGATTTGCACCAAAGAATTTTGAAGGAATTCTGCGACGATATATTAGTAAGTATTTGTTCCCAAAATTTGATATTCTTCTGTATTTCAGAAATGGAAAGGTTCTTGGGTATAAAAAAATTCTGTTATTTGTCCTTTCTGTTTCATTATATATGTTCAAGTAGTTTTTAAATAAATTCAGGCTAACAGAACAAAAAGTTTGTAAGGCCATTATTAGCCTACGATTCTTGTACTGGTTGTTGATTGAATTTTGTACACTTTTCTTAGATGAATATGTTATTTGTCTTGGATGCAAGAGTCCAGACACAATACTTTCAAAGGAAAACCGTCTCTTCTTTCTTCGGTGCGAGAAGGTAAATTTTCTATTACATCTCTGCCTGCTTTCGATGTTTTACCATTCAGCAATCTATAATACTGGTATATTGCTTGCAGTGTGGATCTGGAAGATCAGTTGCTCCAATCAAAGCTGGTTTTGTTGCTCGTGTTGGCCGAAGGACCGCAGGGTCATGATTTGGCACTACTTTTTGTTTGTGTTGAAACTGGTAATATGGTGATGCCTTCTTTAATGGATAAACTTTGTTATCCTTTTTTTTGGGTTGAAATATGTTTCAATAAAGATGATAATTGCTCATATTATTTGAGGTATTTAGGGCCATTTAGAAAATAATTGACCTGCAATTTTGGAGTTTGAGTTAATGGTTTGTAAAGGAGTAAGTAAATTTTGGTGCACAAAATATCTGGTTTTACGTCCAAACTACAAATATATCCATAAATGTTTTTTCTAAAAACTGGATATTTTGAATGGTTTGTAACCGGATAATTCCAAATAGTTGTGGTTATTGCTTTTTTTTTTTTTTTTTTAATTTGGTTTCTTGAAATGGATGTCTATATCCATTTGGTAAAAAACTCTAGTTTTTAGATGTCTCTTCATGAGAGATCATTTGCATTTGGTGAAAAGTTCTCCAGCAAAATCTGACAGAGGAACTTTCTCCTACGGCCGGTCTATTTGACAGGTCTTATCCAGCCGGAACTAACGTTTTCTGACGAGGTCTTCCCGACGAATGAGTGTATCAATTTTCTTTCATAGCTACTCTCTAATTTCATATTTTCCGACATTTCATTCATTTCTACGTATCTCAAATTTCTACTCTTAAATCCCGCCATTAACAACTACCCTACTTTGAGATTAGATATTCATTTTGCGTGAATGTTAATCTTGAGATTAACCTTAAGCAGATGTTAGATGTTGAATTAACATAAACAATACGAGTAATAATTGTTTAATGGCAAGGACCCAATCACATGTTAGTCTTGTCAGAGCGGACAGCACATGTTGAATCGTGTTATAAAACTTGGGTTCCTATTGATTGTGATGGTTTTTTAAAATTAAATATTGTTATTACTTGATTAAAAATAATTAGAATTTTCTATTGAAAAATCTCCTAGAAGGTTAGTATTAATATTAAGATGTTTAATTTTTTCCTTGTAATATCAAACATGCCAAAATGTACAATAACCGGGTATGGATTAAGAATACCTTGATTGTATCCAAGCTCAGTTTAATTTGGTCATGTGGCCCAATCGATGCATTTTCATCTTTTATAAAAAAAGAGCTTGATTTATGGGTTCAATCACTAATAAATTCATAAATATGCTCTTACTATATGTGTGAATTGATTTGATTTTATTTTAAATAAAAAGAGATTAATTATTATGCACTGTCAGTGTAAAAAATTTTACAAGATCATCATTCGTTTGTATTATTTTATCAGTTTTAAAATAAAAGTCAAATTTATTTTAATATTTAACGTCTAGGATTAATTGATTGTGTAATACATCAATTAAATTCAAATAAAAATAGTTTTAAAACTATTGTTTTAAAAGAAAAATAATTGGGTTTTAAATGGATTTAGGAGAATAATTGATTTTCAATTGAATTTAAGAGAATAATTGGTTTTTATTTGGATGGGTAAAAATAACTCATTACGTAACAAACTTATAACTGATTTCATACGCGGGTTGGGTTGGATCGGGGTTGATCTAACCCGTTACTCAACCATTTTAAAATTCCATGGGTTGGATCCGTCGTCCAACCCGTAATTTCATTGTCAAAATCGATAAGTTCATTAATGGGTTGGGTTCGTGGGTTGTATTTTAAATAAATAGTATATTTTTTATGGTATTTTTTGTTTTTTTTAAAACAAAATTAACACAATTCAATATAATCATACTCATTTGTTACATCAAATTCGAACATATTATTTTTATAAAATACATAAGTTGGAAATACTATAACTACGTAAATTCATTGGTCTAGTAATATTATTGGTGAGAATAATTTTTTTAAAGAAAAATTATGATTATTATTGAGATATTAATTTTATATTTTTATTTAAAATAATAATAAAAATTATAAGAAATTACTAAAGACACATCAATGGGTTGAGTAAACGGGTTCGTGGGTTGTAAAACTCAAACCTAATACCCAAAATTAGACGGATTGTTATGGGTTAGATTGAATATACCCGTAAATGAATGAGTTTGGATAATTTATGAATTAAGTTGGTTTGGATCAACGGATTCTTGAGTCGATCCTCACCCATAAATACTCCTAATTTTATATTCGGTTTTGTTATAAGATGTTGATGTGGTTATCAATCCTAGGATGTCTAAATTATATAAATAGATATTGTTTCGTTTATAAAACTCTTCAATCGTGTATATATAATATGAATATGACTAGTATCAATCATAAGTTCACTCTTTCAAATTTTCATTCTTTATTTGTTTTCTTACTACTCTTTTTTATAAAACTAGCGGATAACTGATGAGTTATAGTTGATAATTGATGGTTGATGATTGATAATTGATAATTGATGGTTGATGACCGATAGTTTATAGCTGATGATTAATAGTTGATAAATTGATTTAAGTGTTTGATAAATTATTAAAAATTGATAGTTCATTATCTTAATATATTATATTATTAAATTAATTTTTATTCTTATTAATAAAAACATGAAAATAAATTTAATATATATAAAAAATTAAAAATAGCATCAAAATATATTAAATTTGTATACAAATTTTATAATAAAATTTAACGAACATATACAGATTAATATAATTTTATATTCAATTAAATTAATTTAAAATAATTATAAAAAAAGTTTATTGTTTAATATTCTACAATAAAACTGCAATGATTTCCGAATTCTTCTATGACATTTCACTAATTTGAGAATTATCAACACTATGTTACTTAAAGACATTAAATATTGTATCATCTTTCATTGCGTAAATTTACGTGAATATATATATATATATATATATATATATATAATATATATATATATATAATATATATATATATATATATATATATATATATATATATTAAATAGACTCAGCATTTTAAAATGACTATGAATTCACATTTTAAAATAAATAAATAAGATATTGTGGATTTAAATACGCGTCTCATGTCTTTAAACAACTATCAATTGATCAAATTAAAATTTGATTAAACCTAAAATACTTCCACATAAGAATTCTATTTTCTAAAACAATGTATATAGGTTCCAAGTTGAACAAATCTGATTAAATAAATTATACTTTTATGGTGTATCATATTTCACTTGAGTATACAGTAACTTTTGGTTAAATTAAAATAGATATCTTTGCTATAAAATTCATACTTACTACATCCAATTTGTTATCATCAATACATAAATTCATTATTTGTAGTGTAGCAATGATTGTGTGAATTTCTTGGCTACATCACAATCATATATTTGCACCCTGTTCATCTTTACATGAACATATATTTTTACTACCAAAGTATATAATATTAATCAACATATAAAGTGATTTTTGTTTTAATTCCTTATTCTTTATCTGGATATATCATACTAAGAATAATCCGAATTACCACTGCACTGCTGCTAATTTATGAATACATATGGAATCATCAAGAACATAGATTTATGCAATCAACAAGAACATCTAATTAAATATATGGCCATGCAAAAAAAAAATTGAAGTGCTTCTTCCATCTGTTTGAAAACTGTTAGACACCAAAGGTGGCAATTAAGGCCATTGTCATCAGTGTTGAAATAAGTGGCATATACATTCTCCCATACAAACTTGTGGCACTGTTAGGATCCTTATACTTTGATGTATCAAAACCTACATAATCAAAAGCACCCCAAATTTATTTTTAATCTTGGCACCAAAGATTAAGAAATAATCAACTTTTAAATGTATATTTTTTACGGTGTTACCTTTAAGTTCATTGCATGCATTCATGGTAGCATTCTTGACAAAAGCGTAGGGTGCTTTAGTAGCAAAATAGAAGTCTCTCTTAACATCTTGAATGCATTTGAAGATCAATAATGTGTGATCATAGCAACCACCAGTACAAAATTCATTGATTTCAGAGTCTTGCACGTTTAGAGTACCATTTAATGTGATTATGTAATTTGATTTGTGGTTGCAAGCGTTTGATTGCTACATAGATTTTAAAGCAAATCATTATTGTATAATTATGGAGTTAAGAGATTAAATATATTTTCATCAATAAGAATGAATAGAAATATAGTCATCAAAGAGAATATTAAAAATAAATAAATAGTTAAGTCAGATCAATTAATAGCTGTGCATCAGATTATCACACATAAAAATAAAGTCACTAAAACTCTTAGCCTCACCTAGGGGTGGCAATTGGATCCATTAAGAGAAAATCCATCCAATCCATCCATAAAAAAATTCATCCAATCCATCCACTACATAAAAAATTAAGTTAATGGAGTGATCCAATCCATCCAACAAATTAAAATGATCCAATGGATTTTTTTATCTAATTTTAAAAAAATATTTTTTTTCAAATACTAATTTTTTTTATAAAAAATGAAAAGTAATTTTTTTTTTCGAAAAAAAATCAATTTTTTTCGAAAATAAATCAATTTCTTTTTCGAAAAAAAATCATTTTTTTTTAAAATACAAAAAATCGATTTTTTCCAAAAATTTAAAAATAAAAAAAAATCTTATTTTTAAATTAGAAAACTGATATTGTTTTTTTACGAATATAAAAAAAAAAATTTTTTTTTTTACGAATATAAAAAAAAATTAATTATTTTTTTTCAAAAATACAAAAATATATTTTTTTTTGAAAAAAAATAATTTTTCTCAAAAAAAAAAACTGATATTTTATTAAAAAAAAGTAAAAAACTTTTTAAAAAAAAATAAATTTCAAAAAAAAATTTTAAAGGAAAAAAAAATGGATGGATGGATATCCATCAACTAAAAATATGATAATGGATGGATTTTTATTCTTAATGGATGGATTGGATTGAATATTTTTAAAAAAATTTTAGTGGATTGTTAATGGATAATGGATTGTTTTGATCCATTCATTAACGATCCAATCCATATCCATCCAATCCATCCATTTTGCCACCCCTACGGCGATATCAAACAATTTCATTGAAAATTATGTAAAAAAATTGTTTACTAGTTACATTCATCAAGCAGAAGTAAGCACTCCTCCAGCCCCCAAAAGGGCTTAGATTGTCATTTCTTCTTGGTTGCTCCCAATCTGAAATGAGAGACACAAAAAACTAAGTTTATTTGTTCTTCCTTCAAATTGTAATTCAATAACTATTTGGTCTCTCAAAAGAGAAAGAGAAAAACACCATAGAGGATGAAAAAATGGAAGAATTAAAATTGTGAAACAAAGGAATACTAACTTTCAGCATTGGTGAGATTGAAAAGCATGAGAAATAATAACCCCAAAGAAATGCAAACAAGGGAGGTGTTATTAGCATTCCTCATTATTCCTCAATGATCAAATTATGGACGCTTAGTTGACTATGTGTTTGTGAATGAATCCTGTCTTTGCATGATCTATGTTGTGTTTGCAATGGACACTTATTTATATAATGTTTTAGAACAACATTTGTTGAGATTAAAACTAGGAAAAATATTGTTATTTTAGGCATATGCTTAGAATATGAATCAAGCATTTGTGATACAAACAAAGGAACATTTCAAGTTGTAGAAACATAACAAAATAGAGGGTTTGCATCATGACAAAATGAAACATGTTTTGGAGCTTTCTGTCGGAAATTAAGAGGTGGAATACAATGATTGTATCGTCCTAGGATAACATGGATATATCAAGTGTATTTGTTCAAATTGTTTTTTTTTTGGTCAAATGTTCACCGCTTACTTTTCCATTCTATGGAATGAGGGTGAATAAATTGAAAATTCGAATTTATCATTTTATATTTTAGAGATGTATCTCCAGAAGCATCTATAATATACACACCACATTATTTCGTGAATGACAAATTGAGTTGGAACAATAATAATAAAAAATGGGATTTTTTTTCTTGAAAATAATCTAGTGCTTTAGTGAATGGGTTGGTCGGACATTAGAAAAACATTCACTAAATTTAGACAAAATAGGGGTTATGAAAGTGCATCTCCGAAATATTTCGGAGATGCATATTTGAACTAAACTTAGACAAAATAGAAGTGTCACGTTCATTAAAGCGTTGAGTGAGTGTAATATGAATGCATTTGGAAATACATCTCTGAAATTTAAAGACATTTGTGATTTTTTACGGTGGTGGAAAAACACCCCATCATATAGTATAGAAAACAATTCCTTTTTTATATTCAATAACTACTTTTATTCTTTTGTCGTTGTCTTAAAAACTAGACCTTGTATGATTAGTTCGATCCAAATAGAGAAAAAAATAAAAGTTTTGTTTTTTGTTTTTCAGATAGTTGAATATGGTACTCTTTCTTTTTTTAAAGGAAAATAAACTATATTAATTTTTAAAGATATCTAAGAAAAACTTTGTTACATTTGAGTTTGTTTGTTCTTTATCTTTTATGGCTTTCTTAACAAGATCACGAACCTCTCTATTATGGGTCTGGTGGATAAATTCAATGGTTTCCTTCTAAAACGTTTCAAGGATTATCTGAATATGGTTCATTTGGTAACACACATAGGTTATCATAGGGGTGGCAATTGGATCCATTAAGAGAAAATCCATCCAATCCATCCATAAAAAAATCCATCCAATCCATCCACTATATAAAAAATTAAGTTAATGGATTGATCCAATCCATCCATTTATAAGCATGGATTGATCCAATCCATCCAACACATTTTAATGATCCAATGAATTTTTTTATCTAATTTTAAAAAATATTTTTTTTCAAATACTAATTTTTTTTATAAAAAATGAAAAGTAATTTTTTTTTTCGAAAAAAAATCAATTTTTTTTCGAAAATAAATCAATTTCTTTTTCGAAAAAAAATCATTTTTTTTTTAAAATACAAAAAATCGATTTTTTCCAAAAATTTAAAAATAAAAAAAAATCTTATTTTTAAATTAGAAAACTGATATTGTTTTTTTACGAATATAAAAAAAAATTAATTATTTTTTTTTACGAATATAAAAAAAAATTAATTATTTTTTTTCAAAAATACAAAAATATATTTTTTTTTGAAAAAAAAATAATTTTTCTCAAAAAAAAAAAACTGATATTGTTTTATTAAAAAAAAGTAAAAAACTTTTTTAAAAAAAATAAATTTCAAAGAAAAATTTTAAAGGAAAAAAAATGGATGGATGGATATCCATCCACTAAAAATATGATAATGGATGGATTAGATGGATTTTTATTCTTAATGGATGGATTGGATTGGATATTTTAAAAAAAAATTTAGTGGATTGTTAATGGATAATGGATTGTTTTGATCCATTCATTAACGATCCAATCCATATCCATCTAATCCATCCATTTTGCCACCCCTAGGTTATCATTCTCGCTTCTATTTTCCAGCGCCTCCCTCCTAGCAATCCTTTCAATGATGTCTTTGCAATCAGAGATAACATGAACTCTGTCTAAACCAAGGATTCTTGTCATCATCAATGAATTGATGATGACATGAGCTTCATCGGCCATGTTGTTGTAGCCTATTTGTTTCCAAGTGAGTTCAACAACCTTATGTTTTTTGTTATCCTTAATAATGACGCCGAGAGTCCAAGTGCACTTTATAGTAAGGTTCACATCAGTGTTGATCATGTACTCATCCTTATGTGATGACTTTTTTAACAAGTTGTCATACCCCAATTTTCCCTTTATTCAATAAATCGATACACTCATCATGAGTTTCGCATCATCTGCGCATCATATCATGCATTTCATATTGCATAATGCGTGAAATGTCAACCAGAATAAATTTTTGGATTTATGGAAAAATCGGTCGAACTGATCCTCAAATGTACGTAAAATTAGCGGGCTAAAATTTTCAAAACTATTTTTAAAATCATGTCTCATCCATACAAATCAAACCTCAATCAACATCGAGTGACTTTTTCTAAATCAAACGTAATATCAAATTATTTTCTCAAATAAATACGAAAGAAGAGGACTATTGGAATCTAGCATTCCAGTGGGAGCCCTAGAATGATCGGTCCCAAGCCACGCGTTTTGGGTTAATCGTTCATTCTTTTCTTTCATTCTTAAAAAAACTTAATTCAACTTGGACAAAATAAGGACCGTTGGGATCAAACATTCTGGCGTAACTCTTTGGACAATTGATTATTATCAAACGTTCATTGTCCATAAAACATTTTATTAAATAATCCTGAATGAAAAAGAACCATCGAGATCTAGCATTCCAGTGGAACCCCGATTGATTGATCCCGAGACTTAAGTCTCGTTCTCATCAAAACGTTCTTCATTCATCTATAAAATACATCCAACACATCAAACTTCTTTTTCGTCACCGTGTGATTGATCTTAAAACCTTTTCATAAAAGAGAGACGTCTTGTCTTAAGATGATGCAAAGCAATGCTTCATCCACAATTGTTGAGTTGCGATAAGTGACGTATAAATCCATTCGATGTGATGTATACGTCCACTCCTCATCTGTTTTGGGTAAAACAATGTTTTTCGTCGATTAATACAAGACAACTTTCGCTAAAATCGACCAACAAACAAACATTTTCTACCCATAACTACGTAAACCTTGAATTCTCTATTGCACCCGGAGATACGTAGGAGCAGGATTGCAAAATCTTGTCAGGTCCATTAATAAAAAATTAGGTTTAGTTTCTTTCAAGCCCCCTAATAATAAAAACCTTTTTGGGTCATCTCTCATTAACAAATTTCAAAAATAACATTCATTCGAAACTAACTAAACGGTTCCCATTGAATACAACGGACATGAAGGATGTTAATACCTTCCCCTTGCGTAATCGACCCCCGAACCCTGATATTGGTTGCAATGACGATATCTTTCTTTTAGGGGTTTTATCGATATTTTTCCTTTCCCTCTTTGGGAATAAATAAAGTTCGGTGGCGACTTTGTTCAGTCCATCCGAAGAGCGTGCGATTGAGCTCTGTGAGGCCGTGTTCTCATTTTTCGAGGTACGACACAAGTGAATTAATCAAGTCGAAGTAATAAAATTAAGATTGTCTCCACAAGGATTGCTATTTTAACTAGGTGAAATTTACGCTAATTGAAAAGTAAAATCGGGAGATTTGCTTGAGGGTATGTTGAAAAACGTTAAAACTTGACTAAAAGATCAGATGAGAAAATGACTAAGTCTTATTCGAATCCCCTAACTTTCCCCTATTGGTGATTATGCATTATTTGAATCAATTTGACTTTATAAATTTATGACGAATTAACAATACCACCGTACCAAATTCCTTGATGTACAACTCACCGATTCAGATTATAATTCCCTAATTCTTTAGGGGAGTTGGATAAAAAAATCAGGCAATCTAAGTGCGCATTAATTTTCTAGGAACAAATTATAATTACCTATTCCTAGTTATTACTAAGTTGAACAATTAATTTATTTCCGATCAGTAGAGTTAGGATTAGTAATCTCTACTCATCTAAATTCACTTTGTGAGTTCGTCAACACCCAAAGAGAAATAAACAAAAAAGTAACTGAATATAAAATATATAATCAACTCATGCAAATAACATCAAACAATCATGTGATCCAACATAGTAAAATTAACTTCATCTACTAAGACATAATCAAGATAAATCTAGCTACTCACAATGATACATGTCACTACCATGAGTTTAGATGAAAAATACATGAAAATCAATGAAGAATATGGTCTCCAATGACTCGAAAACTCTAAAATCCCTTGTTGTAGAAATCCTTGTCGTCGCTTTCTATGTAGAAATTCAGAATCCTTGAAAAAGTGGATTTTCCCTCCTTTTAAATAGCTAAAAAGTGTGACATCCAAAAGTACCATTGTGACCACTCTGAAAAGTATCACGGTCGCGATAAATTTTCATTACGACAAGTGGCCATTGCAAGACATCAAGTGGCCAAATTCTTAATTTTCTTTCTTTTTCTCCTTTTTTTACTCTAAGTCCACAATTTCTTCTCTTCTTCTCATTTCTTCTTCACTTTAGCTCATAATTTATTTAAATTATATCGATTCTATCGAAAATGCTCATAAATATTATGCAATAATAAAGTGTCATCACAAACCCAAACTTATTCTATTGCTTTTCCTTAAGTAACTTGAATGTAAACTGAAAATTTCAACATAAATAAAATGCTTGCCCTTACCAATGGACAACACCATTCTATTGTTTATGATCATCACGTAAGTTCCCTGCTCAATCCAGATAATTCCGAAAAGTTCTTCCAACATCACGTGTACTCAACCTGTCTCTCATTTCACTTTTGTTCACTCGAATTAACAGGGTAATCACACAATCAACGTACAAAAGTATCTTACCATAAGTTTGCAAAATTCCTAACAAAGTCAATCAAAGTCATATTTAAACACACATTTCTGAGGTCTTTTAAGGTTGTAATGGGGCTTAAGTCAGGGTAGGATATTTTGAAATAGTAGGCTTAAATCTTTAGAGTTAGGTACCTAGTTTTTCTTATGCTACCATGTTCCTTTTATAATGATCTTTACCTTCTCAACTAGTAATAAATAATGCATTTTGTTGGTATTTTTTATTCATTTTTTTGTCATCTTGCTTCATTTTTTTTAAAGAAGTGATTTTAAATTCTTTATTTTCTCTTTTTTTATTGACCATTGTTTCTCTAGTACCTCAATCCCAAACTTAAACATTGCTAATTTTCAAGAGCAACCTCAAACTTACTCTTTTGAATATGACAAGGAAACTAAACTTTTTATCTAACTCCAAAGAGTGTGGAAAGATTGAATCATTAAAGTCAAATGGATATAAACTAATATATGTCACCTAAAGAAGAGTTCAAGCTCAGAGTGGTTAAATAACGAATATATTTCATACATGTTGGTTTGAAAAAGCTCAGAGTTTCCACAAATAAGTGTCTCAGTGTGTAATTTATCAGATCAATAGACTAAGTAGAAATAAATAAAATATAGAAAATAACAATTGTACAAATCTCTCACAAGGAGGTGTGGTGTTATATTTGTAAAAGGCCTAACAAAGGCGGGAAGATTGTAGTCCTCAAAGGGGGAGAGGAACATATATCACCCCTAAAGGGAATCACCTCGCCCTAAAGCATCTCCCATTTTCCCAGTTATGGGAAACATGGAGTAACACATTTTTTGGGCAAAGATAAGTCAGAGTTAGTAGTTGATACACGTCCTCCTAAGAAGTAGGGATTCAACGATCCATCTATTTTGAATCAGTAGGCGGTTGTCATTCCCAATAAAAATGGCTCAAGGGTCTATATAATTACTCTTTCCCTAACGGGAGAAAGACAAATTATAACATAACTAACATTACGGAGATTCAACAAGTAGATGTCAACAATGTCTTTTTGAATTGTATACTTCAAGAAGAAGTGTATATGGTTCAACCATAAAACTCCACTAATCTAGATAGAGCTTTGGTATGCAATCTCAACAAATCTCTTTATGGGCTCAAGCAAGCCCCAAGGGCGTGGTATGAAAATCTAACTCTAACTCTTCTTAAATTTGACTTCTCTCACTCAAAATGTGATAATTCATTATTTGTATACTGTCAACAAGGTATGCCTCCCTATGATCTTGTGTATGTTGATGCCATACTTATAATTGGATCTAGTTCTATTTTAGTTCAAAATCTTATCAACAAGATGAATGATACATTTTATCTAAAGAAGCTTTACAAAAACCAAAGTATTTTCTAATAATAGAAGTCAAGCCTTAGACTAATGACTTTTTACTCCTCGTTCAATCCAAATACATTAAGGATCTTCTTGCAAGAGCAAAAATGAGTAATGAAAATGGTGTGCCAAGATTTATATGAGTACTTGTAAACTAAGTAAACATGGCTCCAGTACTTTTTTAGATCCTCAATTGTATAAGTTGATAGTTGGTACTCTACAATATGTTACACTTACCATGCTAGACATAACCTTTAATATAAATAAAGCTTGTCAGTACATGTCATCCCCACTTGACTCTCATTGGTCTACAATTCAGAGAATATTAAGGCACCTTAGTCAGACTATGTCTCATGGCTTGTCATTTTCTCCATCTACCTCAACTCATAAGTTTTCTGTAAGAGCATACAACAATATTGACACGGCTAGTGATCCAGATGATCGCAAATCAACATCTGATTCTTACATCTTCTTTGGGCCAAAACCTATGTCATGGAGCTCTAAAAAGCAATCTCTAGTTGCTCGATCTAGTACAAAGGTTGAATATCATATCCTAGCTCATACCACATATGAACTACTATGGCTAGAATCACTATTGGTTGAAGTTTGTATTTCTTTCTATCTTTCTACTTTGTTATGTGATAATATGAGTGATGTCTTATTGTCTCACAATTAGGTCTTGCATGCTCGTACCAAACATATAGAACTTAATATATACTTTGTTTTAAAGAGGGTTGTTTCGGAAAAACTTCATATTCAATACTCAAATAACATAACTGACACATTAAATAAATAAACTGATTTTCAAGAGTTAAAGTCCAAGTTCAAGGTCACCTTACACTTGTGAGAGTGTTAGAAGTCTTCTAATGCAAGGCTTCATAATCCTACATTGTATGCTACTCCCTCCGTCTCATAAAAAATGTTCGATTTGCACAATGCACGATTCTTAAGAAAATGATTAGATGTGTTGGTTTTGATGATAAAACTAATATTATTTACTAGATTACCCATATTAGTTGTAGTTAAAAGAATGGTCGAATAAAATAAAAGTTAATAAATAGGGGTATGGTATGGAAAAAGAGTAATAAATGCAACATCGAAATTGTAAAAGGACAATTATTTTGAGACGGAAAAAAAGTACAAATGAGACATTTTTTATGAGACGGAGGGAGTAATAAAGTTAGTTAGGACTAATTTTAGTTGTTAGAATCTTAACAGAGTTAGTTATGCAACTCTTAGCGTTGCTTGTGAAAAGCTTTTATATTGCTGCAAAATGGTTGCTTAATGTTACGATCAAATTGATTCTATTTTTACATAATTTATTCTAAATTGTGATTTGCCAAAAGTATCAACGTAAGGTCAAGCCTTTGTCAAATTATTTTATAATTAATTTTAAGATTAACACTCTTCTACTCTTAAATTTAATTGTGTATCAGTATCCTCAACCAATCAAACATGATAATTTAATATTATTATTATTATTATTATTATTATTATTATCATTTTAAATAAATTAAAATATTAAACAAATTTGAATTAAAAGTACGGGTACCCAACTTAAACCCATACCAAAAAATTTACCTAATTTTAAATGCAAATCTTTAGTATAATTTATTTTACTTAATTATTTCGTTTGAAATCTATTATACGTATTCAAAAATATAATTAATTTTATGTGATAAAAATATAAATTATTTTATAATTTTATAACATTGTCCTTTATAATATTAAAGGACAAAATAAAAAAAAACTTAAAATTATAATAAAAATATAATAATTCAACAATATTATGAAATAATATATAATTTTTATAATTTTTTTAAACAAATAACTTATAATAAAAGACGGAAAATCTATTAAACAAAGACTACTAATTAGACATGCCTTTAATTTAGACTAAATAATTAATCATACATAATTGTTAAATTATTATAAAATATTTAAATTTTATCATAATTATTTTATAAGTAATATATTGTTATTGACTTATAATATATTCAAGTATTTTACATTGATAATGCATAAAAACTAAATTCATTAACTTTTTTTACGCAAATTAATATGATTGATTAGGGAAAAAATTTGTGATTGGATTCTTACCATTATCCACTTATCCAAATTATGAATCATGACAATCAAATACCAAAATTGTTCCAAGATTATGAATGTTCTCTATAGATTCTAACTCTTTCCCCCTTTTCCTCTAGCTAGACGTTGATCCTGCTATGAGCGCTTGTGTTTCCAAAATTACTCCCATAAGTGGTTGTTGCTGATTCTCTCTGTTTGTGAATTCCCATATGATTCAGAGACGGGTGTTTTCGGTTCCTGGTTCACTTTTCTACCTGCTGACTACCCTCAGAAGATGCACCCTCTCAAGCCTCATTCTTTGGCACTGGTTTTCTGCCTCCTGTAGGAGTGGGTGGTGAGTATTTCTCCTTGTTGGGATGGTGCACATAAGCTGTTTGTGCACGATCCTCTGAAAACTGAATGTGATCAACATAAAGATTCAAATAGCCGCAGACAATGGTGTTGTACCCCAAAATTTATCCTCTTCTTTTTGACCATAGTTGGCTTATGTTTTATCATCATATGCATTCATGCATATAATTGGTTATATGGTTATGAGATCAAGGCATCTCTCTTGTGACCTTCTTCAAGCTTTAGAAGGGAGAACAATGATAATCAATACAAGGAAGGGGTGATATCCTCAACTTCATGATGATTCAAACTACAAGGTTTCCTCATGCCCTAAGACATCTTAAATGGCCTATTACTCCATCAGTTGAATGCGAATTGCAAGAAAATGGGAGTGGATCACACTTTCATATCTCTTGGCCCCTGAGCTAGAAGTGTTGATTATATTAGTATGTGGCATACTCATAAACCAATTTTGGACCATCTTCATCATATTCTCATGCAAGACATCTTTGTTCAAAAGTTTCTCCACTTTCCCTAGAAGAATCAAGGTTTTGAAGTTATGCACTAATATCCTACCTTTTTAGACTGAAATTAGGGTTTATGATAAAATCAATTTATTTCTGATTTTTTGAGCAAGACTTGATTCCATGGTACTCTATGTGTCCCTAAGTGTCTATGTGTAGAGGGTTGACCATCAATTCCATTCATAAGAGGTTCGAGTTGCTTAGGTGATTATTGGTTTGATTCAATTGAGGAAAAATCAACTGGGCAGGTTAAAAAGTCAACTTTTGATTTTTTTGTCAATGTTGTGTTCCACAAGTCAAATTTGGTCTATGGTTGAAATTTGGTCAAGAAAAAGTCAAGAGATTCATCAAAAATCAAGAATTATGGAAATTTGCTTAAATTGGAAATTAGGGTTTTGAAACTTACTATTTTTAGCAAGTTTGGTGTTAATAAACAACTACCTTCATTGCCAATTTTCTCTATGATCAAGACTCCAAATCAAATTTACCTTAACATGAATTTTGTTCCCCTTTCTCCAAGATTTAAGGTGGTATTAATATTGAAGCATTTGGATCATCATAGCTCAAGATATGGTCGTTGAAAGTGGGGTGTTTCAAATTCATTAATTTGTCCTAAGACTTAGAAAAATTCTAAGTGTCCCAAGTCAGGATTCCCAAGCATGTTCATGGCAGTTTTTCAGGACCTTAGAGGCTCCATCTCATTTTTTTCCAACATGGAAGATTTAGTATTAAGTCTCATCTTTCCTTTGATTCCCAGAACAATTCGTTTGGATAGCCACAACTCAAGATATCACCCTCACAAGTCATAACCTTGGTTTAGTTGATTGGGATTTATACTTAGTGAAAATTTTCTAAGTATTTGGTCATTTCAAACAACCTACTTCATGTCCAATTTTCACAAGGTTACATGTTTCATTTGGATTCAACCTCAACATGAAAGTTATAGGACATTATCTCCTCTCCATTTTTGCTTCAAGAAATTTCTCATTTAGTGGCTTAATGAGGAAGTTATGGAGATGTCAAGGTGGGACCTCAAAGTTGTCAAGTGACCTATAATTTGCATAAGTGCATGCAGATTCATTTTGTTGTTTTCGTGCCCCTTTTTAATGGACTTCAAAGCCTTGTTTCAATTGTCCTCAAACATGAAATTTGTTCACTTCCCTTTCCTCTTTCCAAGAAGCCCTAGTTTATTTCATTTGGCCAAGAAACCATGGAGTTATGTTGGTTTGAACATGGTTGATTCCTAATTCCAAATATCATGAACATCATTGATTTTGTGCATTGTTTTGACTTTTGCTTGCAGCAAGGCTTTTTCCACACGCACACTACACCTCATTCCTTGATTCTTTTGGCCAAACACCATGCCTTTTCCATGCATGTGCACCATGCATCAAAGTTACCAAATAGGCAAAATGTTCCCTTTGTCCAAACTTGCTCCATCCACTCTTTCCCAAGCCACGAGTTCTGCCCCTTTTCCACTCCATTTCAACTCCTTAAAACGACACAAAATTCACATCATTGCCATTAAAACATAGGATGCACACCTCATTCTCTCTCATTCTGATTTTGTCCAAAATTGGAATTATAACTTTGCCCAAGTATGATGACCCTTCTACCCTCACTTAAGGCTCATATAAAAGGTTCATTCCTTCTCTAAACCTATAGAGGACTTTGGTTGGAGGCTGAACAGAAAGATAACAAATTTGAACTCTCTCCATTTTCTCTACTTTTCTTCCATTGTTGAAGCTGCTTGAGGGTTTTTTATCTGGCTCATCACTGCTTCTCATCTTCCTACTAGTCTTGTCATCTTCTTTCTCCAAGAATCCAAGATGCAGTGAACATCCTCCACTAGGTAAGTTTCCCTATTTTATTCTTCTTCATGCTTAGTCATTCACCATGTTTAGGATCATGCATATGCATCTGGAAGATCTACTCTTGAGTAGATCATGGAGCTAGGCTCACATTTTTATTTACAGCTTTGAAATGATTTTGCTTAAACATGTTTCGACCCGTGTGTTCTTTCCCATGTTTCTCCATGTTCCTTTGTTCTTTTTAAAATCTAAAGATGCCATGTTGTTCTACTAATTGCGTACTTTAATTTTAATTCAAATTTCATTTAATTTGGTGGAGAGATGAGAAAGTTAGTTAAGGTAGAAGTGAGCATGTTGGAGTCGGGTTTAGGGCTTGTGGTCTCATTTTGGTGCATGCCTAAGTTTGAAGACGGAGATGTGGCGGGATGTGATTGGATATTGTCGTGTTTTATCCTTTTGTGTTTTAATGAAATGTGACCGGTTGATGAGTGTTACACATGATAAAACGTGACAATGCATTTTAGTTCACTTTTATTTTTCTGATTTACTTTTTTGACTGGGCCGTGCGCAGCTTGTTCCCCCCTCCCCCCTCTTATTTTGGCTCATTTCCATTACAACTGGTTGCCTCTTATTAAATTTGCTAGCATGCACCCCCTGTTTCTTTTTATTTAATATTTGTTTCTTTTCCTTTTTAACTTTTATTTAAATACTCCCTTTTATCCAAAAATCCCTAAAAAATTCATGAATGACATTTTGCGTATTATTTAATTTTCTATATTTTTTAATTTCATTTTTTGATTCATTTTAATATCTATTTTTATTTTATAATTAAATGTGTTTAGTTGACCTAGTTTTAAATGTTAGGGTTTAATTTTTGATCTTTCCTTTTTGATTTTGATCCAAATTTTTGTACACATGTAGACACATATATATAGGTCCTTTAAGAACTCATTTGATGTTTTGGTTATCAATTTTGGATCATATTTGAACCCATTTTTGAAGATTGCTTGGTATGATCAATTATTTGTGCATTGCTTAAATGATTGAATTGTTTGAACATCTTTTGCACATGTTTAAGCACATTTTTAGGATACTTTGAGCTTCTGACTTCATCTTTCTATATTTAAATTTTCATATTTTTTCCATGCTTCTAACTATTTTTCTTGAATTATTCAAAGTATGCTTATTTCTTATGACACATTTGTTATCTCTTATCTATTCTTCCATGACTTGATATGGACTGCTTTGCCTTTATATTATATTTTCTTTCCCCATGACATAATATGGATGGCTAATTACTTTTCCTTTACCATGACATGATATGGCTCACTTTGTAAATTTGTTTCTACTTTCACCATGACTTGATATGGATTTGTCTTCTCCTTTAATCCCTTTCCCTTGTGTGAACAACATGTTCCCTATAAGATTTCTTTGGTTCATTCTTGGTTAAGTTTGAACCAAAGTAGACCTTAGGTCTGTTAACCAAGCATGACAACATTAGGTAGACCCCTTTATCCTTAATCCCAGGTCAATCTTTGCATGATAACTCAGGCAAATGTTTCCCTTTTATCCTAACTTTAGGACCACTATTGCATGCCAACCTTAGGGTTTATCTTGAGAATTCCCTTAGATTTTCCATTTCTCTTTTGCATTCATTCTAAGACAAAAACCTTGCTTAATCAAAATCCAAAAACATTTTAAATACTGCTTGAACTCTTTCAACAATAAGAGAGAAGTACTCAGATACCTCCTGCTTTGGATGAATCATTTGATGTATTCTTTCAACAAAATACTCAACCAATCAAACTTCTTTTGCCACTTGGCTTTTCATATGAAAATTTTCAATAAGGGTGGTTACCCATAAAAATCACCAACAAATCAATTTTTTTAGAAGAACTACGGTGCTCTGATTCTTTTTGATACGTAGGCATTGGGTTCCAAAACCTAAGCGAGCGCAATAATAAAAACTTTCTTTTGTAAGTAACACATTGATTTGCATGCATTCCCTTTAGTCAGTAAGTTCTAGAATAAACACACCCTTTTGATTAGAACAACAAGAGTGAATCATGTAGAGTACTACAGACGTGAGGGATGCTAATACCTTCCCCTTGCGTAATCGAATCCCTTACCCATCTTTTGGTTGTAAGATCATCAAATTCATCATTCTGTAGGTTTACTCAGTGTTTCCTTTCCCTCTCTTGGAATAAACAACATTGGTGGCGACTCTGTTTTGTGTGCGCGTTTCTCCGAGATACGACAAATGGAAACACGGTTAAAAACATATTAAAACACAAATAAAACACCATTCAAAGACAAGTGGAGATCCAAGACCAGCTTGAAAATTCTGGTATCAATACAAACAAGCACACAATAAGCATGGCAACAAACAAAGAAACAATCAACACCAATCAAAACGGCAGAGGACAAACTGAAAAAGAAGAAGAAAAGACAGAAGAGGAAGATGATGAATTTTGCGTGTGGGATGAAAACAACATTAAAGAAGAGATCAAGAGCCCATAAAACGCCATTGTGGGCAAGTTTCTATTAGAAAAAGCTATGCACAAGAACTCCATTGCCGCGGGACTGGCCAGAATCTGGTGCGAACCCAGTGGAATACATATTACAAAAATGGAAACAAGATGGTATCATATCTCTATGGAGGATAGGCTCGAAACCAAAAGAATCATAAGGGTAAACCCATGGATATTCAGAAATGTGTGGTTCTCGGTTCAAGCATGAAAACATGACTGCATAAACCAAATTGACCAATTTTACCAAGTCCCAATTTAGGTCAAACTCTGGTGGCTATCTCCTAAACTCATATATGCTTAGATGGGGGAAAAGATAGGTAGGAAAATAGGGTAAGTTCTTGAATCAAACATATACAACGTATCTAAAAACAACACCATCATGAAGGTCAAAGTCATCATCAATGCCTAAAAAACACTAAGAACAAATATGTACATTGAAAATCAACAAGAAGGAGCAACCTGGATTGAGTCTAAATGCGAAAAACTACCTATGTTCTGCTTTGTTTGTGGCAAAGTAGGACACAATGAGGAATTTTTCCCAGAAGAACTAGAACACGAACCTAATGGCAGTGAAACTAAAAACTATGGAAATTGGATCGGAGCCACCAAATTTGGCAGAAAGGTCAAAGATATAATAAAAAAGGGGAACATAGGTAGTCCCATGAACTCACCTTTAGTTGGTTTTATAAGTCCCATTCCTAAAGCAACGCCAAAAAGATTAGGGCTCGTAAAGATTTCACCGGAGAACCCAACACAAAAGCATTACCAGAACTAAGAGAAAATTATGTTATTAGGCAACAAAGAAAGCTATGACCAACAACAAAGAAACAAGAGACAACAATGTGAAGACAATACAAAACTAAAAATAACAACAACTATCCAAAATGAGACACACCCTTTTGAAAGGGCTAGCCAACCACAACGAAGATCCTTAGCTGGAACTGTCGGGGATTTGGTAACCCCTGAACAATTAGAGCCCTCCAGCACCCGATCAAGCACAATCACCCATGCATTATTTTCCTCTCGTAAACTAAGGTTCTCTTTCCCTATTTCAAAAAAATTTCTTTAATTTTAGTCATAGTATGATTCATTTCAACATGATTGATTGTTCCACTGCTGGTGGAGGCCACTCTGGGGGCCTGGTTTTAATGTGGAACAAGAATGTAAATATGATTATTCTGAATAAACAAGAGAATTATATTGATGCCTACTTTAACTCTAATAACAATACTAACATATGTAGACTTAATGGTATCTACGGAGACCATATCCACAACAAAAAATCCTTACTTATGCTATGTTAATTGAGTTGTACAATAAGGAGAATATAAAAGAATGGATTGTATACGGGGATTTTAATATTTGTTGGTTCTTGTGTTGGCAGCAATTTTGGTAAAACCTAGAGTGTTCACAAGTTGTCACATGTGTTATCTTGACATAAGATAACATGTACCTGCAGGATGTTTAAAATGTGATTATGCAGGATTTTACTGAGATGTCAGACCCGATGTCATGACATCTGTATACAGAACATTCAGTCTGAATGTTATGTATTATGTGATTGCGTTTTTAATGCAAATCTGTGTATGATTGATGAGATGATTGAACACGCTATCAATCAGTAATTAAAACTAGATTGACTTATTTTCCAAAGAGATATAATCAACTGTCATGAGAAGATATGAATGGAAAATAGTTTTAGGGTTTTATGATGTCCAAGCCCAGCCAATTGCTTCTATAAAAAGGACGTGGAAAACCTGATTTGACACACAAGAAATAACAAACGAAATATTGAGAGAGAATAAGGGTTTTAGTCTTGTATGGTCGTGTGAGTTGTAAGCCATTCAATTCATCCATAGATGATTGAATTGGTCTGATTTTTGAGTTGTAATTTGTCACTCTAAGCTTTTAAGCATGAGTGTGTGTTTACTTGATTGAAGCTTTTAAGTAAGATCAAGTATGTGTCTTTGAAGAGTGTCTTCTTTTCATTGTAATTCTTATTTTATATCATTGCTGTGATTGAGGGGGGGGGTGAGTAGGATCTCATATCTAAGAGTTCTTAGGTAGAAGTCACATGGGTAGAGATTAGGTGAAAAGACTGTAACTTGAAGTTGTTTACTGAGAGTCTTTGAACTGATTCTATTTAGTGGATTTCCTTCCTGGCTTGGTAGCCCCCAGACGTAGGTGAGTTTGCATCGAACTGGGTTAACAATTACTTGTGTCTCTTGCATTACTGTTCTTTATCTTTTATCCTGTTTGTATTGTTTAGATATTAGTGTCGTGACAACTATGACTATTGGAAACCTCGAATGGTAGCCTTCCTAAAATCTTTGGATAATAAGGCTTGGAAGGCTGTTTTAACAAGCTGGGAACATCCAATTATTACTAAGGATGGAGAAGCTACAGCTGATAAGAAGGCTGAGGAACAATGGACCAAGGAGGAGGATGATCTAGCCCTTGGGAACTCTAAAGCATTGAATGCTATATTCAATGGAGTAGATAAGAATATCTTCAGATTGGTAAACAACTATAAGGTGGCTAAAGATGCTTGGAACATTCTCAAAACCACTCATGAAGGCACCTCCAGAGTAAAGATGTCTAGACTGCAGCTGCCCACTACCAAGTTTAAAAATTTAAGGATGAAAGAAGGTGAAAATATTCATGAATTTCATATGAATATCCTTGAAATTGCTAATGCCTCAGGAGCCCTGGGTGAGAAGATGTCAGATGAAAAACTAGTGAGGAAAATACTCAGGTCACTCCCTAAGAGATTTGCCATGAAAGTGACAGCCATAGAAGAGTCTCAAGATATTTCCAATATGAGAGTTGATGAGCTAATTGGATCCCTCCAAACATTTGAGATGGGAATGTGTGATGGACCTGAAAAGAAAGTCAAAAGCATAGCCTTCATGTCAAACACTAAGGAGAAAGAGGAGGAAAGTGGTCGAGATATTGATGAAGATCTGGAAAATGATGTAGCATTGCTGGGAAGACAGTTCAACAGACTTCTAAAAAAGATGGATGTAAGGACTAAGGCTAATGTCAAGAACATCCCATCTGACATCAGTAAATCCAACAATGCTGGAAGAAGAATAAGATCCGATGAAAAACCCAAAGAAGGAAAAGGAGTTAAGTGCCATGAATGTGATGGGTATGGACACATTAGAACTGAATGTGGAACCTACCTCAAGAAACAGAAGAAAAGTCTTGCTGCTACTTGGTCTGATGAAAGTGAATCAGAAGAGTCTGCAAATCTTGTGACTGCCTTGACTGGAAGATGGAGGTCAGATGAAGAATCAAGTGATGATGAAGTGACCTTTGATGAGTTTGCCACTACCTACAGAAAGCTGTGTCACAGAAGTGAAGAAGTGTGTCAACAAGTTGAAAGTCAGAAGAAGGTGATATCACAGCTGGAGAATGAGAAGGCAGAACATTTGGAAACCATCTCTAAGTTAAAAACTGAAGCAGTATTCTTGAATTCTAAACTTGATGAGATGACAAAGTATGTCAGAATGCTAAACAATGGAACTGACACATTAGACAAAATTCTCCAAACTGGACAAATGGCAGGAGACAAGTCTGGCATTGGGTTCAATGAATCTAAACCTGAGTGCAGTCACACTAGTAGCAAACTTAAATCCAAACCTAAGTGCAGTCATACTGGTAGCAAACCAGAGCTGTCACAACATATTTCACAACATCAGAAAGGAAGCCAGCAGAAAGGGAAACACCAAAGATGGAGATGTCATTACTGTGGAAATTTGGCCACATAAAACCATTCTGCTACAAGTTGTATGGCTATCCTAGTCCTTCTCATCATCAACCTAGACTCAAACATCACAGACCTATCAACAAAAAACAATGGGTTCCTAGGACTGATGTTACAAGTCTGATAGCTCACACTTCCTTCAGAGTTTCAGCCAAAGAAGATTGGTATTTTGACAGTGGATGCTCCAAACACATGACTGGAAACAAAAACCTGCTAACTGGTCTTCATCCTCATGCCACCAGATATGTAACCTTTGGTGATGGAGCAAAGGGTGAAATCAAGGGAATTGGCAAGCTTAACTGCACTGGAGTCCCTAATCTTGACAATGTCCTACTTGTTAAGGGACTGACTGCAAACCTAATAAGCATCAGTCAACTGTGTGACCAAGGTCTAAATGTAAACTTCACTAAAACAGAATATCTGATCACTAATAACGAAAATGAAGTGATCATGAAAGGAGTCAGGTCTAAGGACAACTGCTACATGTGGAGTTCTTAAGAAACTGGTTATTCTTCAATGTGTACTCTAGCTAGCGAAGAAGAAGTGAAGATATGGCATCAAAGATTGGGCCATCTGCATCTTAAAGGTAAGAAGAGGATTATATCTTTTGAAGCTATTAGAGGAATTCCCAACTTGAAGATAAATGAAGGAAGAGTTTATGGGGAATGTCAGATTGGAAAACATACAAAGATGTCACACCAGAAGCTTAGACATGACACCACTTCCAGAGTGTTGGAACTCCTCCATATGGATTTGATGGGACCCATGCAGGTGGAAAGCCTTGGTGGAAAGAAGTATGCTTATGTACTGGTGGATGACTTCTCCAGATACACCTGAGTCAATTTTATAAGAGAAAAATATGATGAACAAGGGGTGGTTACTAAAAACAAAGCAAGATTAGTAGCACAAGGATATACTCAAGTTGAA
The DNA here is from genome assembly GCF_024323335.1 of Lathyrus oleraceus. Classification (NCBI taxonomy): domain Eukaryota; kingdom Viridiplantae; phylum Streptophyta; class Magnoliopsida; order Fabales; family Fabaceae; genus Lathyrus; species Lathyrus oleraceus. The sequence goes on from NC_066580.1 coordinate 123,650,666, forward strand.
GGAGTGGATTTTGATGAAACATTTGCTCCTGTAGCTCGCCTTGAGTCCATTAGACTATTGCTTGGAGTGGCATGTATTCTGAAGTTCAAACTGTTCCAAATGGATGTAAAAAGTGCCTTCTTGAATGGCTACTTAAATGAGGAAGTATATGTTGAACAACCTAAAGGATTCACAAATCCAAATCTTCCAAAGCATGTGTACAAGTTGAGGAAAGCCCTCTATGGTTTGAAACAAGCTCCTAGGGCTTGGTATGATAGACTCACAATGTTCCTCATTAACAATGGATACAGGAAGGGAGGTATTGACAAGACCCTATTTGTTAAGAATGAAGGAGGAAAACTCATGGTGGCTCAAATATATGTGGATGATATTGTGTTTGGTGGAATGTCAAATCAGATGGTCAAACATTTTGTTAAACAAATGCAGTCTGAATTTGAGATGAGCCTTGTTGGAGAACTGACCTATTTTCTTGGGCTACAAGTCAAGCAGATGGAAGATTCTATCTTTCTATCTCAAAGCAAATATGCCAAGAACATTGTTAAGAAGTTTGGCATGGAGAATGCAAGTCATAAAAGGACACCTGCTCCTACACATCTGAAAGTCTCCAAAGATGAAAATGGTGTTAGTGTAGATCAAAGTCTATACAGAAGCATGATAGGAAGTCTGCTATATCTCACAACAAGTAGACCTGACATTGCCTTTGTTGTAGGTGTTTGTGCTAGATATCAAGCTGAACCAAAAGCCAGTCACATAAACCAAGTGAAAAGGATACTAAAATATGTCAATGGCACCAGTGACTATGGGATGTTGTATACTAATGGTTCTGGATCTATGCTGATTGGATACTGTGATGCTGACTGGGCTGGAAGTGCTGATGATAGGAAAAGCACATCAGGAGGATGTTTCTTCTTGGGGAACAACTTGATATCATGGTTTAGCAAGAAACAAAATTGTGTGTCCCTATCCACTACTGAAGATGAATACATAGCAGCTGGGAGTAGTTGTTCTCAACTGGTTTGGATGAAACAAATGTTGACTGAATACAATGTCACACAAGATGTCATGACATTGTATTGTGACAACCTGAGTGCTATAAATATTTCCAAGAATCCTATTCAGCACAGCAGGACAAAGCACATTGATATTCGTCATCACTTTATTAGAGAACTAGTTGAAGAGAAAATCATAGCCCTGGAGCATGTTACTACTGAAATGCAATCAGCTGACATATTTACAAAGGCTTTGGATGCTAATCAATTTGAATGTTTAAGAGGGAAATTAGGGATTTGTATCCATGAGAATTTATAGCAATTAATTTGGAGTGGAAAAGGTAATAAAAATATTGTCTGCCCACTTAAAAGAAAGTGCCCCATTTATGGTAAATCATTACCTAGTATTGGAACTACCATCTATAGCATTTTTACACGCAACCTCAACTCAACCATTTCCATCTTCATCAAACTGTATCGACCATCTCTGCTAGGGCAACAAAAATCCTTTCACAAGCTCAACAAGATGTCACAACATCCTTCATCTTCTAGTTCAAAACCCACGCACAAAGCAAGAACACCATCCAAGGATTTTATTCATGAAGACATTTTGGAAGTTATTCCCCTTTCGGTCATCCCAGGCGACGCCCCTGGTCCATCCTCCACTACAGGGCATACTCAAGGTAACAACTCTGATAACCCTAACTCTAAAGATGACATGCATCATATTGATCGTGTCATTAGAAATTTGGTCACGAGGATCCTAAATGAGGGACACTCAGTCAAGGGAGTTTCGACTCCTCTATCTAGAAGGGACCCCTCACCTGAGGTGGAACCTCACAATGAGAAAGATGATGATTCATCTAGGTCAGAGAAAGATATTGCTGAGGGACTGTGTTCTTTAGGGAAAACCGTTCCTAGTAAGAAATCTGTAGATGCTTCTCAAAAGCATGCCTCCGGTAAGAAGGTGATTGACTTGGAAGAAGAAAGCTCAGATGATGAAGATGACACCTTGCTTCATCACTTGGAGCCAAGGGTTGCTAAGAGAATGAAGACCAGGAAGGGCGGGTCTATGGCTGAGATGATGACAACCAAAACTAGTAAGAAGGCTACTGTTGTAGGTCCTTCAAAGTCATGGAGTAAAGTGGAGGTAAATAAGAGAAAGGTCAGAGAAAGTTATGATTCAGAGGATGATGTTGAAGACGATGTCCCAGACATCTCTCCTGTCAAAAAGCAAACTGTTAGAAAATCTCCTGCTAAGGTTGCTGCTGTGCATTTGGATAACATTTCCTTCCATCTGGAAGATGGTGCAGCCAAGTGGAAATTTGTAATACAGAGGAGAGTAGCTGTGGAAAGGGAACTGGGAAAGGATGCTGTGGAAGTTAAAGAGGTTATGGAGTTGATCAAGTTTGCTGGTTTAATGAAAACTGTTAGTGGATTACCCCAATGTTTTGAAGGTCTTGTTAAGGAGTTTGTGGTGAACATCCTTGAGGATATTGCTGACAAGAACAACAAAGAGTTTTGTAAGGTGTTTGTTAGAGGAAGGTGTGTAAGGTTCTCCCCTACTGTGATCAATAAGTTCCTAGGAAGAGGAACAGAAGATGCTGTTGAATTAGAGGCCACAGACAATGAAGTCTGTAGGAAAATCACTACTGGACAGGTCAAGGAGTGGCCAAGCAAAAAGCATCTCTCTGCTGGCAAATTAACTGTGAAATATGCTATCTTGCATAAGATAGGGTCAGCCAACTGGATACCAACAAACCACATCTCAACAATCTCTAATGCTCTTGAAAGGATAATATATGCTATTGGAACTAAGCTTAATTTTGATTATGGAAGGTTCATGTTTGAACAAATTGTTAAACATGCTTCCACAAATGCAGTGGAGCTGCCAATTGCTTTTCCCTTAATAATTTGTGGGATAATTCTAAGCCAACAACCTGGTATTTTGAGCATAAGTGATATCCCTAGTAGAAGAAAACCTCCATTTTCAGTTCATTACAAGTTATTTGAAGGCAATTATGTCAATGACATTGTCATGACATCTGCTATGAAGAAGCAAGCCTCTCAAGGTGGCCTGATTGTTGAACTGAAAGAGACCTGTAAGGAATTGGAGACTGGGATAAGGGTGGCTAAGGCTAGGAAAGAAGCTTTAGAGGTTCTAATTAATAGCTTGGAGCAATGAGACATGGATAATGTTGGTGAAGCCAAGGAAACAGATGCCCACACCTCAAGTGAGAGGTATGGATCTCAAGATAAATCTAGTGGCAGTTCTGGATCTAAAGCTGATGAAAATGATAGCTCCTCAGATTGAGTTGTGGTGAAGATGGTCCCCCTGTTGTTATGATGCATTGATGTTTGCTGTTTGCTGTTTGATGTTTGATGTTTTTTTTTTGCAGTCTTGTTTGATGCCATGATGTAATTTTTGGGTTCTCTGTGTGAGTTCTCTGGATTTCTTTTTATCTCAACTCATATAGCTGTGTATAATTATGGTTCTGTAACACCTGACAATTTGATTTAACATTTTATATGTTATAACATTCTATGTGACATTCTCTATTGGACTAATAGACATTTATTTTGTCTCATTGGTCTCTTTGGTCTATTTTGACTAAAAAGGGGGAGAAGTGGTAGCTAAAGGGAGAGCTGCAATTAATATGTGCTATGAAGTAGCTAGGCTATAAACAGACGACAACTGATGTTGAACAGAATGATGTTCTGTGTTGTACATGTGACGTTGAAGGAGATGCCAGATGGGGTGATGGATGTTACAGGTGTTGTTGAAGGAGATGTCTGTGTTGAACAAACTTAGGGGGAGAAGAAGCTCAAATGTGTTTAATGTGTGTTTACTAGTTGCTATTATAGCTAGTAAATGTGTGGTTATTACTTCTGCTACTGCTTAACTGTTGATATGTTTTTACTCTTGTGAACAAATGGACTGATATATGTTTTAGCCAAAATTTGCCAAAGGGGGAGTTTGTTGGTTCTTGTGTTGGCAGCAATTTTGATAAAATCTAGAGTGTTCACAAGTTGTCACATGTGTTGTCTTGACATAAGATAACATGTACCTGCAGGATGTTTAAAATGTGATTATGCAGGATTTTACTGAGATGTCAGACCCGATGTCATGACATTTGTATACAGAACATTCAGTCTGAATGTTATGTATTATGTGATTGCGTTTTTAATGCAAATATGTGTATGATTGATGAGATGATTGAACACGCTATCAATCAGTAATTACAACTAGATTGACTTATTTTCCAAAGAGATATAATCATCTGTCATGAGAAGATATGAATGGAAAATAGTTTTAGGGTTTTATGATGTCCAAGCCCAGCCAATTGCTTCTATAAAAAGGACATGGAAAACCTGATTTGATACACAAGAAATAACAAACGAAATATTGAGAGAGAATAAGGGTTTTAGTCTTGTGTGGTCGTGTGAATTGTAAGCCATTCAATTCATCCATAGATGATTGAATTGGTCTGATTTTTGAGTTGTAATTTGTCACTCTAAGCTTTTAAGCATGAGTGTGTGTTTACTTGATTGAAGCTTTTAAGTAAGATCAAGTATGTGTCTTTGAAGAGTGTATTCTTTTCATTGTAATTCTTGTTTTATATCACTGTTGTGATTGAGGGGGAGTGAGTAGGATCTCATATCTAAGAGTTCTTAGGTAGAAGTCACATGGGTAGAGATTAGGTGAAAAGACTGTAACTTGAAGTTGTTTACTGAGAGTCTTTGAACTGATTCTATTTAGTAGATTTCCTTCCTGGCTTGGTAGCCCCCAGACGTAGGTGAGTTTGCACCGAACTGGGTTAACAATTGCTTGTGTCTCTTGCATTATTGTTCTTTATCTTTTATCCTATTTGTATTGTTCAGATATTAGTGTCGTGACATTACCTTCGACATCTCATATCTGATACCAGAATTTCAATATTGTCTCTAGCATTAATGAAAAAAAGGGGCAACCTTGTTGACCTTGGTATCACTAACAAGTCCAATGATACTATAGCCAGTTGTAATCTGATGGATATTTGCCACTCTGGCCAACCTTTCACTTGGGCTAACTACAAGAAAACAACTACATTGAAGCTAGACTTGATAGATTTATTGTCTCTAACAACTTTCATAACAATTACAATTAGTATAATAATAGTCACCTTATGAGGCATACTTATGACCACAACCCTATTCTCTTATGGTTTGAAACTGATAAGAGTTGCAGGTAAAACAATCGCACTAAGCTAACCAAATTTGAGAAGATTTGAACAATCGGGGAAGAGAGCAAAGATGTGGTAAATGAGTATTGGAACATGTCACAAGCCTATTACGATCATAAGAAACAACTTACGCTGCAAAATCTCGTTGACTGGGGAAAAAAGAACTTTGGAGTTATTCCCAAACAAATGAAGTAGCCCCAGGAAAATCTCCAAAAGATCCAAGACAAAACTCCCTATAAAAAATATATGCTTGATATGATAAAAGCTGAAGAAGAAGTGGACAAATTGCTTAAACTGGAAGAAACATGGTAGAGTCAAAGAGCCAAGAGTGAATGGCTCAAGGAAGGCGACAAAAAAACCAAATATTTCCACCTAAAAGCTACTCAGAGAAAGCAACACAACACTATAACAAAAATTTAAGGCAATGCAGGTTCATGGGTTAAAGAGCCTAATGAGATAGCCAGGATATTTACTAACTATTTTGAAAACATTTTTGCGTATGACAGGTTGAGTAACCACAATAATGTCTATGAAGTGGTCAAGAACATGATTACAAATACCACTAAAGAGATGTTAAATGATAATTTTATGATAAAAAGATTAATGAAGGAATAGGCAAAATGAAAAGTTTGGCTTCCCCAGGGCCTAACAGACTCCCGACTTACTTTTACCAATGCTATTGGGATATTATGGGAAATGATGTAATCACTAATTCCCTCAACATTCTAAATAAGTATGATAACATTTCTAACCTTAATAAAACCTTTATTTGCATTATTCCTAAGGTAAGTAAACCTACAACCTCTTCATACTTTAGACCTATATCTTTATGCAATGTTACTATCAAAATAGTTACCAAAGCTATTTCCAACATAATACAACCTATTCTCAATCAAATTTTCACCAAAACCAAAGTGCCTTCATACTGGGAAGTCTCATAACTAATAATATTATTCTTGCCTTTGAATTATTCCACACACTTAATAAGAATAAGAACAATAATAAAGGGATTATAGACATGAAGCTTAACATGGAGAAAGCTTATGACCACCTTGAATGGGATTACATCAATAAAACTATTATTACGATAGGATTCCCTATGAGACTTGTGAATACCATCATGCAATGTGTCACTATAGTTAGTTACTCTAATCTTATAAATGACTCGCCTAGTAAAGATTTTCACCCTAGCAGGGGAATAAGACAAGGGGACCCCATGTCTCCTTATCTGCTTATCCGGTGTGCCGAGGTTCTCTCAGGGATCATTCTTAAGAGCCAAGAGAGAGGTACCATCCATAGGTTGACCATGGCCAAGAAAGACCAAATGATTACCCATCTATTCTTGCTGATGACAGTCTCATATTTTGAAGGTCTAAAGAGGAAGAGGCTTAGGAAATTCATAAAAAAATCATACATACCAAAATTTCTCAGGACATATAATCAACTACCACAAGTCCCAAATACAATTTAGCAATAAAGTCATAGAAGAGGAAAAGGAAAATATCATAAAATGGCTTCCCATACACAACACAGAGAAGATAAAACAATACCTAGGTCTGTCCATTCATCTTAGAAGATCTAAAAACAAATATTTCTAATTCATCTTGGACATAATCAGAAGGAGGATTGTGGGATGAAAGGAAAACCGCCTCTATTATGTTGGTAGGGTGGTGTTGATAAAGGCCATAGCCCAAGTTATCCCCAACAATGCTATAAGTGTCTTTAAAATTCCCATAGGCCTTTGTGAGGAGGTTGAGAAACTTATGAGGCATTATTGGTGGGGAAACATAAACACTAACAAACAAAAGGAATATGTTGGAAAATCTAGAAGCAAGTTTTCAATACCAAAGATAAAGGGGGGTTGGGGTTCAGGAATATGAGTAGTTTCAATAAGGCCCTCCTTGCTAAGAAACTATGGAGAATGGCTACTAATGAGGACACCTTATTTTATAGATGCTTGAAAGCTAAATAATTTCCTAGAACAAGTATCCTTGAAGCTAAGCTCAAACCAAGAGATAGTTATATGTGGAATATCATCCTACAAACCAAATATAATCTGCTAAAAGAGTGCTGCTAGAGAATAGGCGATGGGAAAACAACAAAGGTTTGGGAGGACCTCTGGATTCCCTACCAAGGATGGTTTAAAGTTCTATCTTGGAAACCATTGGATTCCAATGTGTTTTAGGTTAAGGACCTACTTGGTGAAGGGGGAAATGGTGGAACCTGAACCTTATTAAAAATACTTTCACCCCATATGACATAGAGAGAATAACTCAAATACCTACTGACAATCAAAAGGAAATAGATATTCTAAGTGGATGGCTAGCAAAAAAGGTAACTATATAGTTAAAACGGGTTATCATTGGATGCATGGCAACAATAAGGGTACTGAACTTGAAAAATCTAACATTGAGAAGATAAGAAACACCTGGAAAAAGTTATGAAAAATAAATACGCTTCCTAGAATCCTAATTCTTAACTAGAGTATCCTTCAATAGGCTCTCCCTGTTAGAAGTGCCTTAGCTAAAAGGGGATTCAGATGCCCCATTTTTTGTCCTATGTGCCTCAGACACGAGAATACTACAAATCATTTGTTCATGAATTGTGAATGGACTAGAAAAGTTTGGTTTGGTACCACGCTAACCATAAACTTCAACAATATAGAGCATGATGGCTTTAATAATTGGTTGTGGGATACTATTGGCCAAAAGGATGGGTATACGGTTGCTAAGGTGTTGAATACACTATACTATATCTGGTGGTCGAGAAATAAAGATATAGACGAGGAAAGGATCCCCCGAAGCAAAAACATAGTTGAATACATCAGTAACAAGATCAACAAAATGACGCAACCAGCTAAAGACAACACTTCCAAAGAGAAACATAAAACTCATAACAAAGAGTACCACATCAACATCAAAGATCTTTAGAAGAAGACAAACTAAAAGCAGAGGAGAGACATAAGCATGGAGAATAAAAAGCTAATGCAAACAACAAGGAGAACCAACATAACAAAGCAAACGATCAGGGGCACAATGTGAAAGGAAAATGAGATAAGCACAAAACCTATTCCAACATAACCAAAGGCAGTAGAAAGGAGCTAGAAAAACAACATAGTATAATGAATAACAAGAGAAGAAAAAAGCTCAAGAAAAGAGTTGAAGAAGAGAGCATAGATGATAAGGATAAAACTCACAAAAAGGGGAAGAACCAACTTCAAACGGGAGACGACCAAAACCTGAAAGGTCAAAGCAACAATGAAAGTCAAGATAAAAGAAGGGATGATCAAAACATCAATAAGCAAAAGAACATAAGAAAGGATAAGGAACTCTACAACCAGCATGGAAATGATTGGAAGCCAATAGGTAATAATGAGATCAACATGTATAACCTGTAAAAATACAACAAGAGTAAGTAGTGGGAAAGAGGTGAGTGCTCATGAAAGAAGGAAAGAAAAACGAAGAACCATAACACATGCAAAAGCATAGAAACCCTAACAGAGACATCATAATAAAGAAAAAAACTTTGATCAATAAGGCGACAATCAGAACGGGAAACACCATCAACCTAACACCAATGACAATAGGGATACCTACACTCAAAGAGAAGAGCAAATAAGTAATGATCAAAGAGAAAAACAAAAGGAAGAGAGTAGAAATGAGGATACCTAGAGAAGAGGCTAGATCAACATCTACACAAATGCGAATATGGCGATTGTTGACAAGTGGAACACAAGCGCTTGTATTACTAATAAAACAAAAGAAATCATAACCACATCAACATGGAACCATAAAGGATACTCTAACCCTCTAGCGGCGGAAACAAAAGGCGTTCATAACACAATCGAGCTTGCAAGGAAGATAAAGGTGAATGACTTCATAATCTATTCGGATAACAAAGAGGTTGTGAATAGGGTGAAGCGGAAACAACATACCACATTCAAGACAATGGACGGAAAGGAAAAGGTTGAAACCGACAAAAAGGAAACAGAGGAATGAGAAACGATGCACAGTATTGATAGAACGCACATGAAACAAATGATAGACTATATCAAAAAAATTCTTACGAACTTCAACAATTAGACAATAGTTCATATTAACAAAAACAATTATAGACAAACCCACTCCCTCAAAAGCAAAGTCATAAAAGAAAAATAAAATAAAATTGTGTACAATATAAGCGAATTAATCAATAATATTTTTTTATTCTAAAAAAGAGTATACTTGTTAGGAAAAGAAAAGGTATGCTTGATTAGGAAAGCACCGCGTAATACAATTTGAAATTTGAAAGTTTAAGGGAGGCAATTAAAAAAAGAATAAAAATTTAGTTGGAGTAGCTAAGCTGTAGCTGGAAGATGATTTAAACTCTGTAATTGAACCCGCGTGGCAGTTAGAGATTTCATAGAGACATTAATCATGTCATTTTCTGATTTCAAATGTTTAAAGTAAGATTAGAAAAAGAATGATGGTATAATAAATGTCAACCAATTCTATCATACTAATCTAATATCCAATATATTATTTCTATAACACTTTTCAATTGATTTAAGTTTCATTTTTTCAATAATTTATTTTATTTATGACATCAAATATATTAAAAGATGTTTTAGAAAATCCAATGACAAAAAGTTAAATAGATTAACTGCTATTTTTAATTAATGTTGCAAATATTTTATTGTTGTTTATAATAGAAGAAAAAAAAGTGAGTGTGAAAAGTGCTAATACAGTTTATTCTAATAACCTATGTTTTGAATTCTTAATAGTATCGTATGGACGGCAATGTTTATATTTTAATTCACGCCCTTAAACTCCGTTTACTTAAGTATATTTTGAATTTCAACGCGGCAAGATGTGAACAAGAATTTTAATGATTGAGATATTTTCTTTTTTATAATATAAATATAATGATTGAGTTTTTTTTAATGTGAAAAGGGAATAACTACATTCAACACAGAGATTGAATATGTGATTGCTTTTTTAAATATTATTTTTACAATGTTGTTCGATAATGTCTAAACATAACTTCTAAATATAATATTCTTACATATTGTTAGAGTAATTAGTGTTTTATTAAAAGATTAAACTAACAAGTGATTAATTAATTTTAACTAAGTTGATTGCTTAATCAACAAGCTTTAAATACTATGTAAATTTTGTTTTGATAATCAATGAGTGCAATGCACAAGTAACAACATCATAACTCATCTTTCATCTTTCATCTTTCATTATATGTTTATATGTAAGTGTTCTTTAGCTTGCTTGCACAACAAGAAATACATAGATGAGCCAACAACTAACATCAAGAATCTGGTTCGGTCAAAGAAAAATAAATGAGATTTTGTGAGGAGTCAGGGAAAGACATAGTGAGGTGGTATGATTTCAAGGATTCTGGAAGCAATCATGAACACAAATATTGGATTTCCTTATAACATTAATTTTTTATGGAGGTAATTAGGAGAGATAAAGTGTTTTAATGAAGTATTTGTTTGGAGGATAAGATATGTTTGAGATTGTGCAAAATGATTATGAGGAACTCAGAATAGAGTCCACATATGCGCAAAGAAACACATTCAAGGAGTCAAAGAAGAAAGATTATATAACTTTGTTATACATTTAATAAAATATGGATGCTTGTCATTTTAAAAGACTTCAAAGGTGTCAAAATCAAATGAGACATATGATATTCTTGATAAATACACACGCATACACACATATACACTTATATATATATATATATATATATATATATATATATATATATATATATATAGATATACTAGTCAAAAAATGCAGGTGTGTGTTGCCTATGCAAGGGCAGAGAGATGCATATGCCTTAGTATATGTATAACACATTTTGGTTGTGAGTGATTGCTCACGGCGGCAAGAAGTCCTGTACGGTGATGTTTGAGGCTATTTAGGGGATCAGACCGCATAAGGTGAGAGGCCTTGTTGGAGGTCGGTGCTACTTGATTGCAGACTGACAGTTAGGTTAGTCATGTATGGTAAGATAGTAACGAGCGTGATGCTATTTGGATCGTGGAGAACGTGTATGACTTAGAGTTTGTCTACTTCTCCCCTTGGGGAGAAGTATTTATAAAGGCTCTTGGGCTTAGGGTTAAGGGAAGTTACTCCCCCATTACAAGATCATGGGGATGAATGAGTTATCCCTTCTTTGACCCATTATTACAACCTGTTATTATACGACACGTCATCTCCCACTTCTACTAAATGAGTGAAAAGAGTCTGGGTATACTAACCCCAATCGAGGGGGGGGGGGGGGGGGGGGGGGATGTTACTATGACCAAGGGGCTCCATGGCCCATTTCCTGGTGACTTCGAGGCCCATTTTGGGCGACTAGTAGCTTTGGAGGGTAACTCGCCCCTCGCCCATATACTTACCTTTCTCACTTTTATGTAAGTGGTCCCCTCTTGGGGCCCAATAAAAATATAACACTACATAGTCCCTCAAGCAAGAGGGCTTACATCCTTAAGACTCCCTTGTATAGATCTATCACACGTGAGCTTTTTCTTAATGAGGGCTTACAAAGAGTCCCTCAAGCATTACTTAGGATGAGTATCTCTGGCGAGACTTATATGTTGGATCCCACCTGAGAAAACCCTAAGTCCCTCAGATAAAGATTTTAATCAAGCCTATTTGAGTGGACTCCCAGTCCCTCAGGGAAAGTGTCTAATGAAAATTATTCGAGGGGACTCTCAGTTAATCAGTGGAAGTGTTTAATTAAGCTTGTCCGAGGGAACTCTCAATCCCCCTGGAGGAGTGTTTAATAAAGCATGTTCGATATGACTCTTAGTCCTTCAGGAGAAATGTTTAATTAAGCCTGTTCGAGGGGACTCTCAGTCCCTCAGGAAAAGTTATACATTTTAGCCCGACTATCGAGACTATAAGTTCCTCAGATTAGGAGTTTGACCTCTCAAGCGATACTTCCATCGAGCCCTTGGTGTTGGACTTGATACTTCACACACAAGAGGGAGGGGGTGAATTGTGTGGTTCAGAAAAATGTGGGTTTGAAAAACTTGGCAGAGTAAAATCAGAGTTTAAAAACATTTTAAGTAATTAGCAACGGAAAAATAATTTGCGGAAGATAAATAATGTATAAAAGTAAAGAGTTAAGGGAAAGAGATCAACACCACGATGTATCGAGGTTTGATCAAACAAGAAAACGACATACTCATCTATGCAAGAATTGATCTTGAGAGTATCCAATAAACGTTGAGAGCTTTTAATAGGAAAGACTCACGAACCCCCTTATACAACGAAAGGATGGTTGACCTCCAAACAAATAATACAAGACTTAGGTATATAGAAATTTGAGTCTTCTATTTCAAATGGTAGATTTAAATGGTTAGTACTCTCTCCCCACAGTAGATTGAAGCGGTTAGTCTTCTCTCCACAAATAAGTATCTTGGAGCAACTAGTCTTCAAGTTCCTTAAACCTTGCCAGCTTTTACACGAGTTGAGCTCACAAACCTTTAAACCTTAGTTTTAAACAGGATAACTAATAACTTGTGATATTTTAATATTGGGCTAATCTCAAAACTATGAAACATTTAATATTGGGGTGAGCTTCAACCTACCTTAGTTTTATCATGGGCTGACCAAGAACCTAGGAGATTTTAACTCGGGGTGATCTCCAACCTAAACTAGGGTTTGATCACATAGTCCTCAAACCAAGCTTTTAACAGGTTCAACTTCTAACCCAAATAAATCCTTAAATGGATAATATTCAACCAAGGTGTATACAAAAGATTCTCTTGGTGAATTTATAGTTCTACCCTTCCAGAATTACAAAATATTCTCACTCGCAAAAAGAATTTTCTCACAAAGGCACTAGGGCTAAAATATTAGTGAGAGAAAGTAAACAAAATGTTTAGAGAGAGAGAGATATATAGAGATAGATAGATAGATAGATAGATAGATAGATAGATAGAGAGAGAGTTATGTCAAAACACGATTATGGATGAAATGAAATGGGAGAATGCACCTTTGTTTATAAGCTAAAGGTTGACTCAAACAGAAATTTTAAATAGATTCTTTTTATGACAATCTAATCGATTGGGACATGTTTACAATAGATTAGAAGTTTGAAATATAATCGATTGTAAGTTCAAAAAAGGAAGGAAAATATATCTAGTTTTTGAACATAATTAAGGAACTGTCCTAATCGCTTGTGACTCAATTTTGAATTGAGAAAATCGATTAGACAAAAGTCCCAATCGATTAGATAAATCAAAATTTTACATATAGCTATTTTTACAGTTCCCAATTCATCTGGCACAACCTGAAGATGTCTTTGAAGATATTTTCTTTGGTAAAAACAATTTGAAAATATGTTTTTTTTGTGTGTGTGCGCGCGCTTTAGCCATGCACTTTTATGATAAATCCATTTTGCATTACAATTGTTTCAATCACTTCTAAATTAGGACGGTCCTAAGCACTTCAAGACTTTTCCATATGCTTTCTCTTTTGTAGACATTTTCTTGAGTAGCTTTGAGACGAGGCTTTAGTTTCATTCCATTTGGTTGCCATCATTAGATAGTCAAGCCCATCAAATCCTAATGTTTAGGTTTACATCTTTATCTGCTTAACCGTTCATGCTTGACTTATCATAAGGCATTAGTTATCATCATCAAAAGTTGATTTCCTTCTTAAAAGCATGTCACATGAAAAATAAGGTTCCACATTCTCCCCCTTTTTGATGATGACAACATATCTCTCAGGGTAGGTGGTAAAAGAAAATAATACATATATATTTGGATTGATTAATCTCCCCTGAGTTAAAAAGAGAGTATATCATATTCCCCTTGAGAGTATAATTCACCCCCTTTGTAAAAATCAAAAAGGCGGGTAAAGATGCATTGCAAAAAATATGTAGTCAGGGGAAATTTAGACATTTAGAGAAGGAGAATTAAGCACTCATATTATTACTAAGAATTTAAATTACAAAGGGGAATTTGCGAAATTGAGAGTACTAGAAGGGAAAATACTAAATTTTAAAGTTTGCAACAAAAAAAAGGAAAAACACATAAAGTGAGACTATTCTATTCCATAAGTTTCACCATTCCTTGCCATGAATTTCTTCACATCCTTAGCTATGGTTTGACAGAGATTGAGGATTTTGTCTAGTTTGGTGTCTTCGTCCTTAATAGATTCATCTTCTTGTTTTTCCTTAAATGATGAATCTTCTTCTATCTCTCCATGCTTGATGTGAACTTTAATATCTTTCAAGGGATTTTAGGTGATCCTATTGTTTGTTGAGTCTTCTGTTTCATCCATTGTGTCAACATTGAATGTGGCTATAAGTCTTATGATTATTGGTCCATAAGGTAGCCATGCAGATGGGTTTTCTTTTCACCAACTCATGTGGTTCAAAATTCCTTCTACCTAATTGGTTGGGATTTATTAAGTTAGAAGCCATAAGGGTACAACATCTTCCATAACTACATAGCCATGATTTATGATCCTTAGAAAAAGGATTCTTGTGAGAAGGTAGTGGAGGATTCTAACCTTCAGTTTTAGGTGAGTGGATTTGAAGGGATCTTTCTTCTTTTCCATAGGGTTTATTACTAGGTGGTTAATGATAGTGGAATGCTTTATGTTCTAGAAGCCTAATGGTTTATCAAACGTGTAGGGCACCCCTTTAGAGGGAAGCTCAAAGGTTCTCCCAAAGTGGTCCTTGTGAATGGAGTTTTCCATCCCTCTTACGGATGTTCTTAGAGAAGATCCTACAAGTCTTAGGTTTATGTAGAATTCTTTTACTAAGCTTAGAAAGATCTTATCAGGTGTTTGGGTGAAGAGTTATGTGTAGGAAGCCTGAAATATTTTGTGATAAGGCTTGTGGCTTTTAAAGAGGCTTGGATTAAGGTACCAAGGTTGAATTACTCTCTTGGAAAGGATTATCATCTTTTCTTCTTGCTTGCAGTTTATTATCCCGATAGTGAAGGGATTTGTTCTTGGTGTACTTCTGGATTTTTGGCTTGAAGAGGCCATGGTGATACTTATAGCAAGAAGAAGAAATCACAATATAAAAGATACAGGGAAGTATGAGATGCAAGAAAAAGTGAGGAGATGTATAATATTCATAGCGTGTCATCTGAGGATTTGAGCGTGTATTTCTTGCAAGAATTCAATGCAGATTATGGTGATCAAAAATCAAATCAAAATATTTCCTATTTGAGTCTACTAATCGATTGTCTAAGGGATCCAATCGATTAGATTTCCAAATTTATTAGGATTTTATGAAACCTTCATTAATGTTGGGATTTGATTTGCTTGAGGCACAAATTATGCTTAGATTTGATCTGAAAATCTTTTTGTCAGGCTTTTCTAATCGATTGTCATTAAGTGCTAACCGATTGGGCTTACGAAGTTCAACCTCCTTGGTGCATGTTGGGCTTACCCACATGGATATAATTAATAATTACTACATATTTACCATCACAAGTATGCAATTGTTCGGCCAAATTGTGTCTTCCTTTTGACTGACCATAACAGTTCGCATGAACAATTACACACCACATCTTTTGTAAATTTATTGAATCAAATTTACACAACAGAGGTTACTTTTGTAACTTATTGTATTAATCAACTCAACTAAAATTATAAGACATTTAATAAATCAAATAGGGAGAGTCTTAAATTTACAAGGCACTACTCACAAATGTAGGTTATAATTATTTATGATGCTCTCAATAATAATAATAATAATAATAATAATAATAATAATAATAATAATAATAATAATAATAATAATAATAATAATAATATTTGCTGACAATCCTTATCGTGAAAGCAATTTCACAATATAACATAAATTTATGAATTTATACATCTTGCATGATAAAAAAAAAATATTATATAAAACTTAATAACAATAAACTCAAATAACATAATTATGTTAAATCTATAATTTCAAATCAGATAAATATTAAATATTTATATATCCAAAATAAATATCAAACAAATTCATATATACACTAAATAATTCTTTAAATAAATTATTTTAGAATCAATAAAATAAATTCTTAAATCCAAAGTATCCATAATTTAAAGAATCAAATCTTTATTTTTACCTTATAATTTTGAGAGAAATTCAAAATATTCAAAAAAAAAAATCCATAAATAATATATAATAACTAAATATATATTAAATAAATCAGCATTTGCCTTATCTCTCAAAATCTAAATTCATGAGCAGATTTTATGTGAATCAAATTCAAAGATAAAACAATAATTAAAAATTAAATAAAATGATTTGATAATAAACCTTTTTTTAAACCAAGAATCAAATCAACAAAATAAGATTTAAATTAAATATTAATCTTTCTCAAATAATTGATATAAATATATATTTTTAAATATATACTCTCTAGCCACAAATAAAGTGTTGAAAATCTATATATCTATCTATATAAATCTATATATAGATATCTATCAATCTATATATATATATATATATATATATATATATATATATATATGATTCTCAATCATCGATAATAATAATATATGTGATTCCAAATATATTTAGCATAATATATATTAAATAAAATATTTCCTCAAGGAAATTAGAATTTGCATAAATTCCTGTCTTCCAAGAAAAATATATTTAAATTTAATTTTGAATCATTTCTTTATCAAATTTAAATTTTTAAAAAAACTTTATTTCATACCAACAAACTATATTTGAATCAAATCTGAAATTTATAATATATATTACAATATAATATTTATATTCAATTCAAAACTTTATTACTATTTAAATTTCTTTTTATTTCTTCTTCTATAATATCATGGACTAATCAAATAAACAATTATCAGCCTTTAGAGATATAAACAAATGAAACAAAATAAATAATAATTTTATCCTTGTTTCATGAACTTGCGATCAACCATAGAAAAGTAAAAACGAACAACACACAGAAAAAATAAAAAACCAAATACTATCTTTAAAGAGGAAAGATCAATATTTATTTTTTCTAAATTTAAATAACTCAAAATAGTCATGGTAAGTATATATCAATTCATCCATGAATTTATAAGAAATATATTTTAAAAAAACAAACATGAATTATAATAGTCAACCTTAATAAATCAAATATGAAGACTCGTTCGGATACCACTTATTAGAATTAATTTAATAATTAATTTATACAAAACATGCTTAAATACGAATATCAAATCTATAATCATAATTTAAGGCGAAAGCCAAACAAACATATAAGCATGCATATCTATAACCTTATGATCTACGACATATTGATTTATTAAGGAGTATAACAATACCTGGACGGATCCAAGAATAAAGCTTTGTAGACACTAATAACGATAATCCTAAAATGTATAAAATATAGAGACAAGTGACTAACACTTGTTGGCTTATGGATCTTCCTCAACCGATACTCCTAATGTCTCAAGCACTCTTCAGATGGGGAGAAGAGATAATGTGCTTATATATGGTATATTGGGAACCATAATCTATATATATAAGGTGATGACCAATTAGGGTTCCCATTATTCCGAAACGGATCATCCTGACATTCACTCATATTTTAGCCCATATACAATTAATTAATTAATTACTAAATAGAAATCTAATTAGCCTTTTAAATTTATTTGACCACTTAATCAACTAAGGCTCTTAATAACTAATATAATTAAAATATATATGCCCACATAATAATTATTGGAATATAATAATTAAATATTATTTAAATCATAAAATATTCTAACAATATGACCTCATTCGAGAGATATTAGATATAGAACATGTGAAGTTATGTAAAGTACCAACAATTGACAATTTTAGTGACCTACTAACAAAGTCTCCTGCACATAAAAAAGCATAATGGACATACTAGATTTATGGGTATTATATGTATGCCTTATTGGCTCTAGTGCTAGTGGGAGATTGTTGGTGTAAGATCTAAAGGCCAATAGTTTTATTAGAGGTTAATACTTGTATCAAATTATCTATTAATAATAAGAAATTTCTTTATTATGTTTGTTTTTACAAAGTAATAAATTCCCTAGAATGTCTAGTCCGTTTGATTAAGCATTAAGTGTGACTTAATCGTGAGACCTCATTAATCATAAGGACGTTATTCTTAAAGTATATGTAGTCAAATTTTATTTTAAAATGGGATAACATTAAAGACTTGAGACTATCATGTGGATATATTAATGATCACATCTCATAAATCATAAATTAAGAGTTATCAAGTCTTCACATATGTATACATCTTATGAGTAATATTTATATTTGATTGATCCATCATGAGAATACTACATAGAATCTTATGCAAGTGTCATAAGTTATTCTCATTCCTTCGACCTAAAACCATTTTAGACTATAGATGTGGAGTCGAGTACTTTGTTGTAGTTCAAACATTGTCTATAACATGATAACTATAAACATGGTTGAAAGGTGCTCCACAAATCATTATGAGGGATATGAGTGACCTAGATGGAGTTTATCCATCCTGCGTAATAAGATAAATATTTAAGGACTCTATTTTGAACTAGACATGGATGACACATTCTAAGTCTTATGTTTAATATAGACATGGAGGGAGGGGGGGGGTCCAAAAGGGTAATTATACACATAAACATTATCACGAAAAGGTTTCATCATGAAAATTTTGTAACTTGAGTAGCAATGATGTGTTGCTAGATATTGTTTATTGTTTATTATATAAAATGTGTCATTTAGTATAATTACCAACGTCACGAGAACCTACAGGGTTACACACATAAGGACAAATTTATGAGAGATAAAATGAATAACTAAAGCTTATTAGATTGTGCGTTCTTGCAAAATACAAGTGTTAGTTAAAGAAATGTAGTACACCTTAAGGTATGACGTACTTAAGTCAAATATGAATCAACATAAGGTACACTGTACTTAAGTGGAACTAGCAAACTATGTAAGGTAAAATTCCCTTAAGTGGAATACAATACACCATAATTATGAGCTTAAGTGAAATATGAAACATTGTTGGGTAAAATGTACTTTAGTGAAGTGCAGAACACTGTAAAGTTCAATGTACTCAAGTGGGATACAAAACACCTTCAGGTAGAATGCACTTAAGTGGAATACAATACATCGTTAGGTATGATACACTTAAGTGAGCTTGTTTAACTTGCAACTCACATAAGCGATTATATAAATAAAATCACTGTGTTGAAGTATTAATAGTTGATAAAATTCGATTTGTGAAACCCTAGCCGTATTTTCTCCCTTCATCTCTCTTTCTCTCTTATCACTCATAGTCTTCATTCAGAGCATGTAACACTAAGATTGAAGGTGCTCTATTTATGTGGATTGAGTATAGGTATTGTTCTTTGCTTAGTGCTCATGGTCGTTCTCTGGACTCTGCATCGATGGTTAATCACCACAAGTAACCATCCTATCATTTATCATGTTCATTCTTAAGGATCAACTTAATTAAGTTTTTTTCCGGTTACATATTTTGATATAAACTTCCTTCCAGCTTAACCTCATAATATTTGCACCACTTGTTGGGCCCGTTCTCCATCACATCCCACTTAGGAGGTTAAGTGTTATTTGATGGTCTTGGTATGATACACTTTTTGCCATATTTGTTCTTTCTTGGTGTTCAAAGGTGTATAGTTCATGTGGGTCTTATAGGATGTTTGAAGGCCCTTTATCTTCGATTGGTTGAGGAAAATTGTTTCTGGATTGAGTGAAGGATTAAAATTCTCTTTTATGTGTGCTTTTGTCACCTTTGACATAACACCCATCCCTTTCCTTTATTCCCCCATTCAGTCAACATGTTTTGAGTGAGGGATTCATTGAAATGTATGACTTTGAACTCGTTCTTGAAAGATCCCACAAACATATTTGGTTTGGGATTTATCACCTTGATGGAGGCTTTATTAAAATGTGTTAGGTATTATCGTTAGGTATTCTCATAGGGATTTATCACTATGAGACATGTTAAATAAGCTTGTAGTGAACACCTTACGGTGTTTGTTTACTCAAAATAAATGAATCAATTTTTTGGAAAGTTATTGATAATTAGTTATAGAGAACCCATAAAGGTTTATGTACCAGTGCAAGGCTGCCTCTTTCAGTGTTATGGAAATGAGTTTGCACTTGAGAGAAATTGTTGCAACTATTATCAGCACATGTGTATTGATGATTGTAACGTGCTCCCAATGATCGTTCTTTCTGTCAAACATCAATAACAATGGCAAATTGAAAATTTTAGGACATGGGCATCATAGATTTCTTTTGGGAATCTAATATCTTTATGCCTTCATGTTCACCATCATCTTATTTCTATTGTTGGTTGTTCTAAATACTAGTTTCTAGGGTTTGTAGCAACATAACTCTTCCATGACAACCTGCATCTCTGCTAGGATTTCTTGGTCGCCATTATCGGATGTAACCATTGTGGACACTATTGTGAGATATCAAATACGTTAATTAAGAGTTTTTTTCTAGAAAGATGTATGGTCTAGGCCAGTTTTACAAAGCTCCATAGTGAGCATAAATTGTACTTTTGGTGAGTATAATAGTTATGACATTGCCTATAATAAGCAAAATAAAGGGTCTTTTGGATTCTGATATATGAAAAAGTGATGGATCGACCTAAACCTATTGTAAGCATATATAACTTTAACTCTCTCCTAAAGGTCCCCAAGTCCTTATCCTATAATATAAGTTATATGTAGTGTGGCATTGTTCCCCTAGGGGGTATGGTGGATAGTCCATCCTTTTAATATAGGAAGACATGGTTAGATAACTTTGAGAGATTTGGGACTACATGATTACAACGATGTCTCGTCTCTTATAATATAGGTAGAGGCGGAAAATAGGCATACCTTTCCCGTTTAGACCCGCCCTACAAAAACCCACAAAAAATGGGGCAAGGCAAGGCAGACATAAGTGAGGGTACAGGCCTAAAAATTTGATCTGCCCCACAAAAAAGTGAGGGAGGGTCGTATGCGCTTCACTTTTTAAGCCTAAAAATGCAGGTTACTTGTCGCTTCCGCAAAAGCCCGTAAAAATGGGACGGGGAAAACACATTAGAGGGTGAGGGACTATATCCTTGGCCCACCCTTACAAAAGGGTAGGCAAAACGGGCATGCCCAACGTTCCAAACTCGTTTTTCCACCCCTAAATATATGGTGATGATGTCAGAATCGCGAATTAACAAGCGCTAAACCTATAACAAACATGAGTTTGCAAGCAACAAACCTGTCAAAAAATATTGAATTTTATTATGATGAAAGATGACCTTGACGGCCACACTCAAAAGTGTTTAAATACATTAAAAGAAACACTGATGGGATTTTAATCCAAAGGAGAAATGAAATAGAAAATTGTGAAAAATATAAAATTATGGAAAGTATTAAAAATGTTATTTTCGGGCCTAAAACAAACTTGAATGTCTTAAAAAGCCCATATGTCACGATGCATGACTTCTTCTTTGATACGTGCAACCAACCTTCCTACATCAGTCTCATCCACCTCTGAAGAACTCGACCCTGATTTCTCTTGATAAAAAGCCTTATCTACTTGATACTCATGAATGTCAACAACATTGAAAGTATTATATATATTCATGGAACTCAGGAGAGCTATCACATAAGCATTATCATTGATCTTTTAGGTCACTTTGAATGGGACATACTTGGGTGGCTACAACTTCTTGTAAGTACCAAATGGGAACCTTTCCTTACGTAGAAACACCATCACATTATCTCCCATATTGAAAACTTTAACTCTCATGCGTTTATTAGCAACTGACTTATTCTTCTACCAATAGCCTCTAACTTAGCCTTGACAACTCCTTTAAAAGATAAAGTCTCCTCAGCTATATTCTCAGCAGCCACACTAACTCCAGGCGCCTTAGGAAACTTAACCAAATCAATCACATGCTTAGGAAGTGAAGTATAAACCAAATAAAAATGTGATTTCCCCGTAGTTGAGTGCAGAACACTGTAGTAAGAAAATTCGACCCGAAGAAAAATTAAATCCCACTAGTTCATATTATCTCCACAAATAATCTGAATCATATTCTCCAAAGTTCTGTTGGTTACCTCAATTTTTCCATATGTTTAAGGATCAGGTGTAGAACTCTTGTTCAACATTATTCCAAACAATCTCCATAGGGTAGTCCAATAATAATTGAGAAATTTGGTGTCCTTGTTTGAAGTAACTGGCGTAGGAACCCCTTAAATACGTACAACCTCCTTGAAAAATAGTTTGGCTATATTGGACGCATAAACTTTTTTCTTACAAGAAATAAAGTGTGTCATCTTGGAGAATCTGTCTACTACAAAAAACCCAGAATCTACGCCTCGTTGTGTACAAGGCAATCCCAACATAAAATCCATGGCTAAATCTTGTAAAATATCATTAGGAATAGGTAAAGGCATATAGGGACCAGTTTGAGATTGACCTTTAGAAACCTGACAAGTATAACATCTCTTGATTATATTACTACTGTCTCTCCTCAAGTGTTGCAAATAATATCTCTCCTCCAAGCTAGTAATGGTTTTGTCTCTACCCAGATATATCTTTGAAAACACCTTAGACCCTGCCAATTTGTCGAGCATGTCTTCTAAACAGGTAATTGGGAAATGATACTTGATAGTTATCTTATTGATGGTTCTACTGTCAACACACATCCACCATCGATTTTCTTTCTTAGGGACTAGAAGGAATGATACTGCACATGGACTCATGTTCTCACGAACGAATGCTTTCTCCAACAAATCCTCAATCAACTCCCTTAAAATCTTATTCTCCTTAGGGCTCATATGATAATGAGGAATGTTTGGTAAGCTAAACCCCTGAAATAGGTCAATCTGATGTTGAATATCTCGCATAAGAGGAAAATTGTTTGGTAGTTCATCTATGATCAAATCCTTGAGAAACTCTAGGATCTCTAGCACTTCTTCTGGAATTTTTGTTTCCTCCTTTACAACACTCATCAGCCCTTTAATCAACACATGACACAAACATTCAATTTCTTTAACAGCCTCATGAAAATCCTTTTCATTTTATGTTATCACCAAGAAACTAAACTTGTTTCCTCCTGGATTCTTATCAAAGTGAAAGACAAGAGCCATATTGATTTTATGTGTGCCTCATGTAAACATCATCATGTTATCCCACTGTTAGCTTGTGATTTTCAACTCAAGTTGAACCAAAACCTACTAACCCCGTTTTGGAAGAATCTCAATAATAGATCCACAAGATTAGGATCACTCTCTCTTGAAAACATTTTCAGAATCTTGAAAAGGTTTGCATGATTTGGCATATTCGACAGGAGTAGAGACAAGAAGTGGAAACACAGGCTAAACATAAATAGCTGAAGCATGGTTCGACACCAAGATTATAAGATTTAACTAAGGATTCTTGATAGAGGCAGTTGAAGGATTTGGAAATGTTTTTTGGCAGAAGTGTTGGTCCTTTATGGATTGGATGTATTGTGCAAAAAAACATGGAGTTTGCTCAAGCTGGTTCTGGTGCAACATGGGCACATGTTAAACACGGTGTTCCAACATGTGTGCTGCCACATCTAGTCTCTACTAATAGACATATGGTATTTCAGTTTGTTTTTTATCCAAGATACTCTCTAAAATAGAAGATCTACAAGTCATAGAGAAGAGTGTACTTATACGTACTGGTGCAACATGTGGAACACCATGTTCCAGCATGTGTTCTACAACATCTAGCCTTGTTCGGCAGGCCTTGATGAACGTTGTTTGGTGTGATTTTTCTGTTTGGATTTCAATCAGATTTGTTGTGGATCTGTTAGCAATGTTTATTTGATTTGTTTGATAACTAGAGATGTTCAAATCATATTTAAATAGATATTTAAATTTGAATTTGAAATATAATAAATCATATATTGTTTTTGGAGACATTTATGGAGAAGATCATATCCAACATAATCATTTATTTTATGGACTACATCAAATCAGATATCCAAGTAGAAAAAGCCCAGAAGACGTTGCTATATAAGAAGACTCAATTCTCATGTTTTGTTAATAGTTTTGGTGCGCAAGAACTAGGTTCTTTGTGCTAGGGTTTGAGTCTTTATTAGTTGTATTCCACGTTATTTCCATAACTGGATTAGTGTTGAATCTTTGTTTTACACCACCGTGTTTGAATAACTTGGTATATTTGGTTTATCTTAGTTGATTTGTAAATTCAACAATCAATGGACTTGTTATTGAGATTGATCACTAGGGTTTAGTGATAGAAAAAATGAGTGGGTTCTCATATTTAAGGGGAAACCTAAATAAAAAGTCACTAGGATTAGGGAGAAAAATAGAACTTCATAGGGTTTGAAGGTTCTTATAAGACTAATTGTTCTATTTCGAAGTAGTGAATTTCTTTTATTAGGCAGAGTTCCCCCCAAATGTAGGTGTGGTTTCACCTAACTGGGTTACCAATCTCTTGTGTTATTTTTACAGTTTTCTACATGGCTTTCTTATTGTTGTCAAAAGATTTTAGTACTGGTGTAAAAAGTTGGTCAAGTTGTCTCAATATCTGGTCTAACATTTGTCCCCTAAGTAATAGAATTACAAAAGTATTGGTTTTGCGGTAGTTTAAAGACTAGAGACACGTGGAAGCAATGCAAGAGATAGAAGGCCATGTAGCAGTGTACATGTCGAATGTTGGAAATTTGACCATTGTCAACGGTTACTGATGTTCATGTATATAAATCAATTCAATTTATGTAAAAAGGGTTCACATTTTTCATTATTATCCTTTATAGAATTCTAGCATCCAAGTTACAGAGATATTGAACTTGTGAGAAAATGTATGAATATGCGTCCCATTTCTAACTCAAGCATTTTATCTGATTGATTTTATCATTTCCTTTCATTTATTTATTATTAAAGCAATTCTTCACTTTACTCTTGAAGTTTCTATCCAATTATCCCACATTCAAATGTTTAATTTCCAAGCATGAATTCATTTTCTTAAACTCTTTTGCACATGTCTTTAGGATTATTATTTATTGTAATCCTGTAAGTGAGTTAAAACTTATGAATTGTTTACCAAAAATACCGATAAACAAATTGGCACGCCCAATGGGACCTTTTTTTTCAATTGTTTAAAACTTTTGCAGAAAAGTGTTTGTGTTTTTATTGTTCATTATGTTATTCATACATGCAATTTTTTAAATGCATGAGCATTATGCGCACGAGGAGTGGTAAAACTCTTATTGATATGGCTCGTCCAATGTTGAAAAATCCTTCCCTCCCCTATAACAACACTCAAAATGTAGAAGAACAACCAATCGAATCGACGGTTTGTGGCACAAGAACTTCAATGCCCATTGGAGTAATTACTCATGTATTAAGTCATATGTCAATTTCGACGACACTATATTAACTGGTGGTTCCGCTACCACAACCAACCTGTTTTCCAACTACTCCCAAGGTTACACAAACTACTATAGGAGACCATATGTCTTCTTTTCTACCAAGTTTTACGCTACCCCTGGTGGTGGGGAATATCCAAATGGCATGCCAACTGCAATGATGACATGCCTACAAACTAGCACATCTACATATGCAGATAATGCAATGACTATTTCATCCCATCTTAATTAATACTTAGCATCAAGATTTTCTATCAACAATCCTAGTCAAATGGCACAACCCCAAGGAGGATTAGGATATGTCCCTCAGGTTATGCCACCCTTAACTACTAGTTACATTTTGATCATGAGGCAAAAAAATGGACGATAACAACCATGAATTGCTCAATATTCTTACTCAACAAATTAGTATTGTGTTTAATCCCCTAACCTAAAATGCAAACCATACTTACTAACAATTGGCGCATCAAATCGGGCGAATTGTGGACTTCTTTGGTGCTCCACAGGCGCTTATTCAACTAGTCCCTCAAATCCAAGCAGGTGGGGTAATTCAAAATCCAGGAGTTATAAATAATGAAGGTTTTCCTAATAATCAAGGGAAACAATGGTTATGTCCCAACTGGTTGAACAACCCATACCTCGGTACTAGAAGGGGATGTAGGTCGAAATGGCCTAAAGGTAGTTTTGGTAAATAAGAACCAGGATGCATGCCAAGTGGTTAGAGGAGTCCAACAAAATTATTTTGGGGGGAAAAATACCATAGCCAATGTGGCTGAAGAAATTCTAGCCCATAATAGTCTTAATGTTATTCTTCATAGACCAAATTTAGTTTCTGCCTTGTCTGAGTATTTATTGCAGATCAAACTTCCAAGGGGTTGGAAAATCTCTAAGTTCACTAAGTTTGCACGTGATATTAGTGAGTCAATTGTTGAACATATCACTTGATATTAATAATAGGCGGGTGATTTGGACAATAATGAAAACTTAAAAATGAAATATTTCCCAAACTCCTTAACTAAAAGCGCTTTCACATGATTCACCACCCTTCCTCAACATTCCATGTACAATTGGAATCAACTAGAAAGAGTATTCCGTGAGTAATTTTTTATGGGTCAATCGAAAATTAGCCTGAAAGAATTAGCCAGCATGAAGAGGAAATTCTTTAAGTCAATAAATGACTATCTCAATAAGTTTAGGTTAATTAAGGCGAGATGTTTTACTCAAGTGCTTGAGCCATGGTTAGTCAAAATGGATGCAGGCGGCCTAGATTATTCAATTAGGAAGAAGTTAGATACCCAATGCCTAAGGGACACAACCTAACTAGCAGATAGGATTCGACAAATCGAACAACTGAAGGCTGAAAAAAGGCTAGAGAAAATTGACACCCTAGGAAGGAGAAAGTTGTTTATGTAGAGACGAACAAAAACTCTCAAGAGATTGACATGGTTTTTAAATGTGTCGAAGAAAGCAAGGTTAATCTGTCAAAATTAAAGCCATTGCCTCCATATGTTTGCATGGGCTTAAGACCTTCAAATGGGAAAAAATCCGTCGAACCAAGTAAAAATGAAAAGTTTACTACAAAAACCTATACATTTAACATAACTAATGAGATCTTTGATATTTTAGTTGACGATGGTCAAATCATAGTGCTGATGGCGATAAAAACACCACCATTGGAACAAAGAAAGAAAATATATTTTTGGAAATATCATAACTTTCTTGGTCATAAAACGTCTCAATGTGTTATTTTCAGGGATTTGGTGCAAACTGCTCTTAAGGATGGTGGCTGAAATTTAGGGACAAACAAAAGCCACCAATGACAATAAAATCAGGCTCTTTGCTGGTCCAAGAAGCAAATATGGTTGAACGTGTAGAACTTATGATGGTCGAGGCTACTGAAGGTCTCATCGCAGAGGTTAAAGAAGTGACTATGGAAGATTATGTTGAGAAGATAAAAATGGTCTACCCAAAAGCTGAGGAAGAATTGATTGATTTTTTTAAACATGTGCAAAGTCAAGGGGGTATGAGGTGATGTTATGCCCTCGTTGAAGTGATGTGTTTGACAAGGAGGCTACCAAAGACCTAAAAAATGTAAGGCCTGAACAACCAAAAAGGACTAATTGGAGTGATAATAGCCACAACTTTATTTTGACAAGAGAGGAGTCCTCTACAAAAAAAATACTAGGAGCCTACAAATATGTGGAGAAGTCAAATGAAGACTTATGTTCCATATGCTGATGTTCCCTCTTCTATATGGATTCAGCCAGCAGTCAGACCAAACTTATATTAACAGAAGTGAAGGGTAGTCAAAGTTGGCTTCGGTTCTTCTTATCAAGACAATTCTCAAGTGTCAAAGAACTACTCTTATGATTCTAGAAATTATT
This sequence comes from Lathyrus oleraceus, assembly GCF_024323335.1. Lineage (NCBI taxonomy): Eukaryota > Viridiplantae > Streptophyta > Magnoliopsida > Fabales > Fabaceae > Lathyrus > Lathyrus oleraceus. The sequence continues at coordinate 123,678,654 of NC_066580.1, forward strand.
TGGCTAAAAAACCCATGACTAAAACTCAATGGAGAAGGCACCAAAGAAAAAAAGAAGGAGACTGTGGAGGTTGTATAGTCTAGTAATAATGAAAAGAAACCCATGAGGGAAATAATTGTCCTCCTTTGCAACCAGTAGTTAAACCAAATGGAAAGGATCCCTTTCCAAATGAAGATGACGAGATGCTGATAGATAATTTCAGTTATGGATCATAGAATAATTTCGATGTTATCTGTAATGTTGTTTCTGTTTTGCCCATTGAATTCGATGGGATCACTGGGGTAACAAAAGAAGAGGATAATGGACTTGCTGAAGAATTAGCAAACTATAACCCTTTATGTTACTGTGTAATGAATAACGATTACATAATTAAGATAAGGCTATTTTCGAATGACCTGATATAGGAATGCAACAACACCTAAATCCCTTTTTCATATGGGCTAAGTTTGAGAATGTAGGGGTTAATAAAGTCCTAGTAGATGGAGGGGCGACAATTAACCTAATGCAACATTATTTATTAAATAAGTTTGGCAAATATGACACTAGTTTAAGACCTCATAACATGGTTCTGTCCAACTATGAAGGAAGAATGAGCAAAGCTTTAGGAGTCATACAAATTGATATTGTTGTAGGACCATTATAATACCAACATTATTTCTGGTCATTTCACCAGGGAAAATTATAACCTATTTCTGGGTCGGGAATGGACCCATGGTGCGGGAGCAGTCCCTTCGACATTGCACCAGAGGATCTTAATTTGGAGACCTGATGGGATTGTAGAATTGGTAGACAATTGTGAATTTCTGGTATCAGATATAAGATGTCGAAGATAATGTCACGACACTAATATCTGTTAATACACAATGGATAATTAAACAGAATTGTAAAGCAAATCACACAAGCAATTGTTAACCCAGTTCGGTGCAACTCACCTACGTCTGGGGGCTACCAAGCCAGGAAGGAAATTCACTATAATAGAATTAGTTCAAAGACTATCCGTACACTTCACCAAGTTACAGTCTTTCTCACCTAATCTCTACCCGTGCAATTTCTACCTAAGCACTCTTAGATATGAGAACCCACTCACTTCCTTTACAATCACAAACCCGTGATCTTAAACAACAATCCCTTGTGAAAAAAAAGTACTTTTCAATTACAAACTCTTGATTTTACTTCACAGTTTTAATCAAGAAGACACACTCTTGATCTTGCTTCAAAGCTTTGATCAAGAAGACAAATCAGTCCAATTCAATCATCAATGGATGACTTGAATGACCTACAGACACAAACCCTAACTCTCTCTCTAAATTTCGCTCAGTCTTGGTTGTGTGCACAATCAGGTTTTCTGAGTCCCTTTTTATAGAAACATTGGACATCTTGAAAACCCTAAATATATTTTCCAATCAAATCTTTTTATAACAGCTGTATAGATCTCCCTGGAAAATAAGTAAATCTGGTTGAAATCCCTGATAGAATGCGCCAGCTAGCCATATCTTCAATCAACCAATGATTGCCATTAATTGTGCAATCACAAAACACCATACATTCATACTGAATGTTCTGTGTACAGGATGTCATGACATCGGGTCTGACATCTGGAAAAATCCTGCATAATCTAATTTCCTTTTAAAGCAGGTACAGCCATATCAGATACCATGACATTGTGTATGTCATCTGAAACAATCCTGCATGAACATGTCTTCCAGTTAAGCTCCAGCAGGTACAACCAATATCAGAAGCCTTGTCATTTTATGTGGCATTCTGAAACAATCCTGCTTGCATATGTTCTTTAACTCCAGCAGGTACATAGGATATCTTATGTTAAGACATCACACAAGACATGTTGTGAACACTCTTTGTTTTTACCAAAATTGCTGCCAACACTTAGAATCAACAAACTCCCCCTTTTGCAAATTTTGGCTAAAACATATATCTGTCCTTTTTGTTCACAAGGCAAACTATCAGCAGTTTAAACCACATAAGAGTAGTTTAATCAGCAGCAGAAGCAAAACAATTACTAGCTATGGCTACTAGTAATCCACACATGTACAAGGGTACTTCTCCTCCCCCTCAATCTGTGCAACAATCAACAGAATTACTAGTTATGGATGCAACTAGTTGTCGCATCGCGCGAAAAACCGGCGGGAAAAGAAGAACAACAGAGCCGCCACCGTGCGTTATTTATCCCAAAAGAGGGAAAGGAAACGCTCAGAGTAAACCTGGGAAAAGAACATGGTCTCGCGACCAAAGAGTATGGGTTCGGGAGTCGGTTATGCGAAGGGAAGGTATTAGCACCCCTACGCATCCGTAGTACTCTACGGGATCCACGCACAAAAGGAAGGAATATTGGTTGCTAAACATTGCTCACACTTACACACACTGGCTGAAAAGAGACAAGAGAGACTGACTGAAACTGACTCGGCAGGATGTCGCGTCCTGGGCCTACTTAGTCTATCAGGCATAGACATCAGAGTCGAAGTAGTTCGGACTGGGGAAAACACATGCTCGCTAGGATATCGCATCCTATGCATACGTATCTTCTCGGACGAGAGAAGAATCAGAGCATTCGTAGCTCGGCTGACACGCACACAAACCAAACAAAACACAGGCAAACGCGGAGCCCGACTGCCAATCACTGGACTTATGTCAGCATCCGAACCAAACACACACAAAGAGGCAAACGTGGAGCCCAAATGCCAATCACTGGACTTACATTGACATCCGAACCTAAACACACGCACACTGGAACCCAAATGCCACTCGATGGACTTACATCAGCTTCCAAGCACACAACGACACAACAGGTTAATAGGGAGTCGGGGACTCAGCCTATAACTGTCAAGCACACACAAACAGACAGACAGCAAATGCTAAGGAGTCACAGACTCGAGCCTAGCAAAGGTCAGGCAACACACACAAAAGAAAGAAAAGGCGCCCGGAGAGATCAGCTCAATCTCCTGCCTACATACTTCATCTGGTGTGAAGATCAGGGCGATGTAGTTCCCCTACGCAGGGATAAAGGACTAGCCTAACCAGATAACAGAGGGAGACACAACTCTAGGGAGACTACGACTCGAGCCTAGATGTTGTCATGCAAAAACAACCCTAAGTTAAGGTTTCTAGCTAAATGGCACAAGGGCCAACCTATCCTAAGCATGGCTCACACAGGAAGCAAGCCACACACACTTAACTTGCACAGGAAGCAAGCCAAGCAAAACCTAACTTGCACAGGAAGCAAGTCTAAACTAATCCTAACTTGCACAGGAAGCAAGTCAAACAATCCTATCTTGCACAGGAAGCAAGTCAAACAATCCTACAAGCACAGATAGCACACGCTATACACAAACAAGCGGCTCAAACAAGGGTTAGGTTTTAGTCAAGGGGTCATATCAACCTCGACAAACAAACCTCTGGAATGGGGTGAATGTGCTCTTAACCTTGCCATTGAGGGGCTAAGGTGAAGCAAATGAAAGGTGGGTGAAGATAAGACTTCACAGCTCTTATCCCTGGCCTGGGAGAGCTCAAGACAAGAATGTGTGGGTTCAGAAAGTGGGAACCCTTCTACACATTTAAAACTGACTCAACTGTACAATTGTACAAGATCTTGGGTTTGTATCTGCAATGCATCAACACAGTGGTGTGAGCAAAAGCAGATGACACACTGAATAGTGGGGGATAGATTGCATATCCCTACCTTCCACCAATTGCCTCTTCACTTAGGAGGACTTTGACTCTATGCAAGGACAAAGTTAAACATCCACAAACATTGCCTCTTAAGGAGGACTTCAGACAGTTGCCTGGCCAAGTAACAGGCCAGGTCTTCCAGACTACATGAAGTAAAAGAGACATACCTCAATGCAAATTGCTTATACAAGCAAAGCAAAGCAAAAAGTTCACAAGGAACTAAGCAACTAAAGCACCTGAAACAGTCAAGCAGATGTTAGTATGCAACTTCAAACAAAACAAACAGAAACAGACACCAACAGTCAATTAGAGGCACATGGATGTGCAAGGCACAAGGCTTAAGGCATGTGAGCCAAGCCACCTACAAAACACACAAGTTAGTCATGATATTTAAGCAAGCTCAGTCAAATGAATTGGTCTTAATGGCCATTTGATGGTCAACCTGAAAACACAAGCTCAAAGGTGAGTAACAGGACCACTAGGGCAAGCCTAGGGTCAAAAGAGATTAAGAAAGTCAAAACAGCAAGGGGTAAGTATCCAAAATCATGTTCAAACAATTAGGAAACAAAACCAATTGGGTTCACATTCATATCAATCATCATCATCATTTCATGAACCATTTAGGTCAAAGTATGGCAAACAGAAGCTCATAGGAGTCAACAGCAAGACTTAACTCAAAAGTCAACTCAAACATTTCCAAAAATCACCAAATAAATCATGGTCAATCACAATCCATAGCATGGTAAGCATGTCAAATTTCATCTCATTTGGACAAGTGGAAGGCAGTCAATGAAAATCAGAAAGTCAAAGCAATTTTGAACATGCTCAAAGAAGCCAACCAAACATGTATCAACTTAGAAAATTCATAAATCAGAGATGGCATATGATAAATGAATGGGATCAAAACCATGGCAAATATGAGGATGTCTAGTTATCTCATGTAAAATTTCATGTCCATCCAATAAAGTATGAGAATTTCACAAATGAAATGGGAACAAGTGTCACACAAGGTCAACATATGACTAACCAGGGGAGAAAATCTCAAACAATTAGGAAAATGCCTCAAATAATTCCAAGAAAATTCACATGTAAACTAGACATACACGAGTAGGTTCATGCAAAAAATCAGATCAATTGGAGGTCAAGAAGCATGGATACAAAAATCAGCAAGTTGGACATCAATGGTGTGACACAAATTGTCACACCCTAATTCAAAAAATCATAACTCTCAAACCACATAAGATAAATTCACAAACTCTACACCAAAATTACCATGAATGTGTCTAGTTTAAGCACAAAAAATTTGGGAGCCATTGGATACATTCTCATCATTTCACAATTGATTTGGCAAAGTGTACAAAATTTGGTCACATGTCACAAACCCTAGCACCATTTAAAATTCGACCATGAAAAAATTCTGGAAAATATATGACAAAAAACTAGAGATCAAGATGGACACAACACAAAAAATCCCATTAAATTTGGATTAAAAATGAACAAGTTATGATTTTTGTAAGTTTGAGTGATTAAATGAAATAAAAATTGAAAATTAAATGGATTAATGGAATAAATAAAGAAACAATGGGGGGGGGGGGGGGGGGGGGTCAACGCCCCGGTCAACGCGCCCAGTAGCAGCGTTCCTTTTTAAATATATATTTTAGAAGGCATTTAATAATTGAATTGGCATCGCGCCCCAGTGGTAAAACACTTGGTATTTGAAGCAGGGGTCTGGGGTTCGAATCCCCCTCGCCCCAGGCCTTTTGACATTTAGGCAAGGCAATTTACACACACCAGTAAACATATTACAGTAAACACATTGCAGGAAAAAAAATACTTACAGTATGTCATCCAAGAAAAAAAGAAAAATACTTACAGTAAACAAGATTTTTTTTGTTAACCAAATTCAACAAACAACATATCAATGCGTTCCTCTTGCCTTGCTCATCAACATTATGTCATCCATTTTCATCAAATCAAGTTAAACAAAGAGAAATAATCAAAAACAAGTTTGGATGTGAAACTTCAACTCAACATAACTTGCAAAATACCAAACCATTTTTAGTGATCTAAAGCTCTTTGAACTCAGCATTAAGAGACCTTTTTAAAGCATGTATTTATTTCACAAAATAGGGAGATCGAATTTTTACCAAATTTGATGGACAGTTGTGGTACAGTTGTTGTTTGATGTTGTTGGCCTAAAACAGATGCTCCATAAGCCTTCCAATGATGAATGAATGAAAGAGTTTGGCTTGAAACGACTTGAAAAGGTCTAGAACTCGGACTGCCATTGTTGAGTTCATGTAGAAAACAGTCGGGAATGAAGCTTTACAGTTGAAGAAACCATGTTTGAATGAGCTCCATATGTTGTTTTGATGATGTTTCATGCAAGGCCAAGTTTTGTTCTTTGGAGTTTTTTGACTGTTTTGTAAAAATGCTAAGAGTGTGATTTTTGAGAGAATGAGAGAACAATGGTTTTTTTTTTGTGTTGGAGGCTCTAATTCTGGTTCACAATGACAGAAAATCATGTAAAAATCTTCTGTTTTGATGTACAAGGTATGGCCCATGGATTTGTGGAGAGATATGGTTGCAAAGTGTACTTTTTCTCCAAAATCAAGCAAGCAAGCATGGCCTTTTTTTACTGGTTTTTTTAGGCTGCAAATGAGGCTCTAAATGACAGAGAATGGCCTCTAAAAACTCTGTTTTGATGAGTACAAGGCATGGCTAAAATGCAAGTATGGATGGCATGGTGTAATTGTACTTTTATCCAAATTTCAAGCAAGTTGAAGAATGGCTTCATGTACTGCATAATTGAGCTTGCAAACACACTTAAAATGATATTTATGAGCTGTCCCAATTGGCCAAATGTTGAAAAAATGTTTAAATCAAAAAGTCAACTCTTGGTCAAACTTTCATTTAAATGAAAAAGGTCAAAATATGCCATTTTGATTGGTGAAGTTTTGGCTCATGAAATTTATATTTTTGGAAAGAGGGGATCAAATGTGACTTGTAGGAAAAAACCCCATCAAAATTGGCCAAACGGTTTGGGAGATATGGCCCTTTGAAGTTCAAGATTTTCTGAAATCGATTCGATCATAACTTGCCAACCACACATGGGAATTGAGAGTTCTAGGACTTTTTGGAAATGGGAGAACAAGATCTTCAACTTTCATGTTGGGCAAAAATTCATTTGAGGCTTGTATCACAATGTAAGTTTGAGGATCAAGACTTTCCATTTATGGCAGGTTTCAGTTACAGGCCCAGTTTCCATTTTGGGAAATTTTGATCTGGCTTCAAATTCTTCCATGATGGTGTTTGGCATGATGTATGATGACTATTTGGACATGAATGAACTCTCACAAACCCATTCCAGTCACCCAGTCATTGATTAAATGGACAGTTGACTGACAGTTGACTTTTTTTAGGGTTTTTGACTGTCTGGGCATGAACTGCTGACCTCTGAGTCTTCAACCCTTGTACAAAACACTTCAAATAGACCTCCAAGCCATGTGAACTTGTTGGACAAACCCCAAGGCCTTGATTCAATGAGAAATTCCTTTGCTTGCTTGGTTGACTGATCAGGAGATTAGTTTGACCTAATTCTTGATTGCTTGCTCTTGAGGCAACTGAGGGACAATGCAATGCTATGCAATGGACTATGATATGCCATGACCTAACATGAAAATGTATGTATAAGGACAGGTGCAAATTTGAGGTGCTACACTAGTAAGACACACAAATGCACAATGCACAAGGGTACTTCTTCCCCCCCTAAATCTGTGCATACATCTAAAAAAAACAGCTACTGTAACTCCAGCACCTGTACCATCCAGAATGTCACACTGACATCTGCTATAACATCAACACCTGTAAACAGAACAACAGAAACATTCTGTTTTAACACCTGTGCACTTCTTCCAATAATAGTTGTACTTCTTCTTCCAATAATAGTTGTACTTCTGTTCAGCCACATCCAACTTCCATATCAAGCACTTCTCCCCCTTTTTAGTCAAAATTGACCAAAGGTAAATAAATCTCATAGAATCTTTACCCCAATCACAACTTTCGCTACACCATACCTCACAAAACTCCATACTCTTTTTGTGAGAACTATCACCAGACTCCTTTGATTGCTATAGATTCTCATACACACAGATCCCCAATTTTCCTCTTAAACATTCAAATTGATTGGCATCCAAGGCTTTTGTGAATATGTCAGTTAATTGCCTCTCTGTAGGAACATGCTCCAGTGCTATGATCTTTTCTTCCACAAGTTCTCTGATGAAGTGGTGCCTGATATCAATGTGCTTTGTCCTGCTGTGCTGAATAGGATTCTTGGAAATATTTATAGCACTCAGGTTATCACAGTATAATGTCATGACTTCTTGTGTGACATTGTATTCAGACAATATTTGTTTCATCCAGACCAGTTGAGAACAGCTACTTCCCGCTGCTATGTACTCAGCTTCAGCAGTGGATAGAGATACACAGTTCTGTTTCTTGCTGAACCATGAGATCAGATTGTTTCCTAAGAAGAAACATCCTCCTGATGTGCTCTTCCTATCATCATCACTTCCAGCCCAGTCTGCATCACAGTATCCAGTCAACATAGATCCAGATCCATGAGTATATAACATCCCATAGTCACTGGTGCCATTGACATATTTCAGTATTCTCTTTACTTGGTTTATGTGACTGACTTTTGGTTCAGCTTGATATTTAGCACACACACCAACCGCAAAAGCAATGTCAGGTCTGCTTGCTGTGAGATATAGCATACTGCCTATCATGCTTCTGTATAGACTTTGATCTACACTGACACCATTTTCATCTTTGGAGATTTTTACATGTGTAGGAGCAGGAGTTCTTTTATGGCTTGCATTCTCCATGCCAAACTTCTTCACAATGTTCTTGGCATATTTTCTTTGAGATAAAAAGATAGAGTCTTCCATCTGTTTGACTTATAGCCCAAGAAAGTAAGTCAGTTCTCCAATAAGGCTCATCTCAAACTCAGATTGCATTTGTCTAACAAAGTGTTCAACCATCTGCTCTGACATTCCACCAAATACTATGTCATCTACATATATTTGTGCCACCATGAGTTTCCCTCCTTCATTCTTCACAAACAGAGTTTTGTCAATACCTCATTTCCTGTATCCATTGTCAGTGAGGAACACTGTGAGCCTCTCATACCAAGCCCTGGGAGCTTGCTTTAACCCATAGAGGGCTTTCTTCAATCTGTACACATGTTTTGGAAGGTTTGGATCTGTGAAGCCTTTAGGCTATTCAACATATACTTCTTCATTTAGGTAGCCATTTAGAAAGGCACTTTTTACATCCATCTGAAACAGTTTGAATTTCAGAATACATGCCACTCCAAGCAGTAATCTAATGGACTCAAGGCGAGCCACAGGAGCGAAAGTTTCATCAAAGTCAACTCCTTCAACTTGAGTATATCCTTGAGCTACCAATCTAGCTTTATTTTTAGTAACAACCCCTTGTTCATCAGATTTATTCTTGTATACCCACTTTGTACCTATGACATTTACTCCTTCAGGTCTAGGAACCAATTCCCATACTTCATTCCTTTTGAATTGACCTAACTCTTCTTGCATGGAATTGATCCAGAACTCATCAGTCAAGGCTTCCTTGATATTTCTAGGTTCAATCTTTGACACAAAGCAGCCATGTGAGATTACTTCTCTTGATCTAGTAGTGACTCCTTTATATGGGTCTCCTATGATAAGGTCTTTGGGATGATCCTTCTGAATTCTGATAGAGGGTCCCTTGTTGATTTTGTCATCTTCAGGTTCAGCTTGAGGTGGTTCTTCTTCCTTATTCTTATCTGAGGAGTCAGCTGGAGAATTATTCAGAGATGTCTCGACATCGTCTGTGACATCAGTCTGTTGATCATCAACCACTACATTAATGGATTCCATCAACACATTAGTTCTGGAATTGAAGACCCTGTAGGCTCTGTTGTTTGTTGAATAGCCCAAAAATATTCCTTCATCACTTTTGGGATCCATCTTCCTTCTTTGCTCACGATCAGCTAAGATATAGCATTTGCTACCAAATACATGGAAGTATTTTACTGTAGGTTTTCTTCCTTTCCAGACTTCATAGAGAGTTGTGGGAGTCCCTTTCTTTAATGTCACTCTGTTGTGGACATAGCAGACTATGTTCATGGCTTCAGCCCAAAAATGATAGGGTAACTTCTTAGCATGAATCATAGCTCTGGCTGATTCTTGCAGAGTCCTATTTTTCCTTTCCACCACACCATTTTGCTGGGGAGTGATGGGGGATGAGAACTCATGATGAATTCCTTCTAAAGAACAAAATTCAGCAAATTTGCTGTTCTCAAACTCCTTTCCATGATCACTTCTAATTTTGATAACAGGACTTTCTTTTTCCCTTTGAAGTTTCAGACACAGCTCCTTAAAGACTTCAAACACATCAAATTTTTCTCTTATAAAATTGATCCAGGTGTATCTGGAGAAATCATCCACCACCACATATGCATATTTCTTACCATAAAGGCTTTCTACCTGCATGGGTCCCATTAAGTCCATATGAAGTAGTTCCAGGACTTTGGTAGTTGTGTCATGTCTGAGCTTCTGGTGTGACATCCTTGTCTGTTTTCCAATTTGACATTCCCCACAAATTTTCCCTCATCAATCTTTAAGTTGGGAATCCCTCTAACTGCTTCTACTGATATGATTCTCTTCATACCTTTCAGGTGCAGATGGCCCAATCTTTGATGCCATATCTTCACTTCTTCTTCTTTGGCTAAGGTACACATTGAAGAGTATCCAGTTTCTTGAGAGCTCCACATGTAGCAGTTGTCTTTGGACCTAACTCCCTTCATGATTACTTTATTTTCTTTGTTAGTAATTAGACATTCAGTTTTTGTGAAGTTTACATTCAAACCTTGATCACATAGTTGACTGATGCTTATAAGATTAGCAGTTAATCCCTTAACAAGTAGAACATCATCACGGTTAGGAACTCCAGGGCAATCCAGCCTATCCATTCCCTTGATTTCCCCTTTTGCACCATCACCAAATGTAACATAACTCATGTCATGAGGATGGAGTTCATTCAACAGGTTTTTGTTCCCAGTCATATGTCTGAAGCAACCACTGTCAAAATACCAATCTTCTTTGGCTGAGACTCTGAGGGAAGTGTGGGATATTAGACTTGTGACCTTTGTGTTAAGAGCCCATTGCTTTCTGCTGACAGTCTTGTGATGTTTGGACCTAGATTGATGTTGAGACTGAACAGGACCAGGATAGCCATATAGCTTATAACAGAAGAGCTTCAGGTGGCCAAATTTTCCACAATATTGGCATTTCCATCTTTGATGGTTCCCTTTCTGCTTTTGTGACATATGATGTGACATCTCAGGTTTGCTTTTACCATGGCTGCTCTTAGGTTTGGATTTTGATTTGCAACTGCACTCAGCCTTGAATCCAATGCCAGATTTGTTTCCAGTTATTTGCCTAGTCTAGAGAATCTTGTCTAGGGTGGCAGATCCATTGTTAAGCATTTTTACATACTTAGTCATCTCATCTAGTTTGGAATTCAAGAATACAGCCTCAGTTTCCAATTTTGAGATGGTTTCCATATACTCTTTCTTCTCATTTTTCAGTTGAGCTATCACTTCCTTCTGTCTTTCAACTTGTCTGAACACTCCTACCCTTCTGTGGCACCACTCTTTGTAGGTAGTGTCCAACTCTTCAAAGGATCTTTCATCATCAATTGACTCTTCCTCAGACCCCCATCTTCCTGTCAAAGCATTCACATGATTTGTAGCTTCTTCAGTTTCACTTCCATCAGACCAAGAGGCTACAAGGCTCCTCTTTTGTTTCCTGAGGTAGGTCCCACATTCAATTTTAATATGACCATATCCATTACACTTATAGCATTGAATTTCTTTGGGCTTTTCTTCAGACTTTGTGGTCTTACCAAAGTTGTTGGATTTATTGATGCCAGATGTGATGTTTTTGACATTGCCCTTAGCTCTGACATCTACCTTTTTCATTAGTCTGTTGAACTGTCTTCCCAGCATTGTTATCTCATTTGCCAGGTCTCCATCAATGTCGTGACCACCTACCTCATCTTCCTCTTTGGTGTTTGACACAAATGCTATGCTCTTGGCCTTCTTTTCAGCTCCATCACCTATTCCCATCTCAAATGTTTGGAGGGACCCAATCAGCTCATACACTCTCATATTTGAGATGTCTTGAGATTCTTCTATGGCTGTGACTTTCATAGCAAATCTCTTGGGGAGTGATCTTAATATTTTTCTTACCAGCTTTTCATCTGACATCTTCTCGCCCAAAGCTCCAGAGGCATTGGCAATTTCAAGAATGCTCATGTAAAATTCATGAATATTTTCATCTTCTTTCATTCTTAAGTTTTCAAACTTGGAGGTGAGCAGCTGAAGTCTAGACATCTTTACCCTGGATGCGCCTTCATGAGTGGTCTTGAGAATGTCCCAAGCCTCTTTGGCTATTTCACAGTTATTTATCAGCCTGAAAATATTCTTGTCCACTCTATTGAAGATGGCATTCAGAGCTTTAGAATTTCCAAGAGCAAGATCATCCTCTTCCTTGGACCATTGTTCTTCAGGCTTTTTCTCAGTAGCGGCTTCTCCTTCTTTAGTAACAACAGGATGCACCCAGCCTGTCAAGACAGCTTTCCAAGCCTTGTTATCAAGGGATTTTAAAAAGGCTACAATTCTTGGTTTCCAATAGTCATAGTTGGAACCATCCAAAATTGGTGGCCTATGAACAGATCCTCCATCCCTCTCCATTGTACCAGAAAGTATTCTCCCTAGATCTCACCCAGAGCCAGAGCAGGATGCCTGCTCTGATACCAATTGAAATTCTGGTATCAGATATAAGATGTCGAAGATAATGTCACGACACTAATATCTGTTAATACACAATGGATAATTAAACAGAATTGTAAAGCAAATCACACAAGCAATTGTTAACCCAGTTCGGTGCAACTCACCTACGTCTGGGGGCTACCAAGCCAGGAAGGAAATTCACTATAATAGAATTAGTTCAAAGATTATCCGTGCACTTCACCAAGTTACAGTCTTTCTCACCTAATCTCTACTCGTGCAATTTCTACCTAAGCACTCTTAGATATGAGAACCCACTCACTTCCCTTACAATCACAAACCCGTGATCTTAAACAACAATCCCTTGTGAAAAGGAAATACTTTTCAATTACAAACTCTTGATTTTACTTCACAGTTTCAATCAAGAAGACACACTCTTGATCTTGCTTCAAAGCTTTGATCAAGAAGACAAATCAGTCCAATTCAATCATCAATGGATGACTTGAATGACCTACAGACACAAACTCTAGCTCTCTCTCTAAATTTCGCTCAGTCTTGGTTGTGTGTCAATCAGGTTTTCTGAGTCCCTTTTTATAGAAACATTGGACATCTTGAAAACCCTAAATATATTTTCCAATCAAATTTTTTTATAACAACTGTATAGATCTCCCTGGAAAATAAGTAAATCTGGTTGAAATCCCTGATAGAATGCGCCAGCTAGCCATATCTTCAATCAACCAATGATTGCCATTAATTATGCAATCACAAAACACCAGACATTCATACTGAATGTTCTGTGTACAGGATGTCATGACATCGGGTCTGACATCTGGAAAAATCCTGCATAATCCAATTTCCTTTTAAAGCAGGTAAAGCCATATCAGATACCATGACATTGTGTATGTCATCTGAAACAATCCTGCATGAACATGTCTTCCAGTTAAGCTCCAGCAGGTACAACCAATATCAGAAGCCTTGTCATTTTATGTGGCATTCTGAAACAATCCTGCTTGCATATGTTCTTTACCTCCAGCAGGTACATAGGATATCTTATGTTAAGACATCACACAAGACATCTTGTGAACACTCTTTGTTTTACCAAAATTGTTACCAACACTTAGAATCAACAAATTGGAAAATATTTCACCATGTATGCCTGCTAGAACAAGGTTTTCACTACAAGGAGATGTGTTTTATTCGTTGAATTTACATCCTACACATGGGTTCGTGTGGGAGTACGAGACAATCAAAGGTACTAGATGGTCGGAGACGGGTGATATTGACGAGTGAGTCGAGCATACTTGCTCGAATTTTCGCCTATATGGCTGAAAATATAATAAAGACGACCCCAGAGGTTGAATCCCAACAAAGAATGGTTGTCAAAGCCACTACAATTGAAACTAATAAAATAGATGAAATTGGTGAGAACCCAATTTCAGAAGGCCTAGGGCTTAATTGTGTTTATATTGATGATCCTTTAGGATTCGAGAAAAGATCCATTAGCTTCAAATAAGAGGATACAAGTTCAAGACCCATAGGATGAAGTTGATTTAGGCGGTGGAACAATAAAAAAACCAACTTACATAAGTGCAAAGATTGATCCAACCCTAAATATCCAAATGGTCGAGTTGCTAAAGGAATTCAAAAATTTATTTGCTTGGGATTATGATGAAATTCCAGGACTCAGTCGGAATTGGTGGAGTTAAAGATGGCAATTTGACCAGACAAGAGGCTAGTGAAGTAGACGCCAAGAAGATTTGCAACATAACTGTTGTCGAAGATCAAAGAGGAAATCAAATAGCTTTTGAGTAACAAATTTATATGAAGTGCAAGTGTGGAATGTTTAGCAAATATAGTTCTTGTTATTAAAAAGAATGGGACTCTTAGAGTCTGTATTGATTTTAGAGATTTAAATGCTGCTAATCCAAAATTTACATTGAGTATTTAAGTCTTTTAGATGGTTATTAAAATGGAGTTTCAATGTCATGCGGCCTTAGGAACCTATGAATGGGTGGTAATGCCTTTTGTCTGAAGAACGTTTGTGCAACTTATCGAAGGGCAATGAATCATATGTTTCATGATTTCATTAAGACCTCCATGTAGGTAATATTGATGATATATTTATCAAATCCTTGTCGACAAATGGTCATTTAGATCACCTTCGACAGTCCTTTAAAAGGATGAGGAAATATGGACTGAAAATGGATTCATTAAAATGTGCTTTTGGTGTCAATGCATGTGACTTTTTTGGCTTTGTGGTTCACACAAAGGGCATGGAAATAAACCAAAACAAGACAAAAGATATACTCAACATGAAGCCTCCATAACAAAAAGCAACTTCGATCTTTGTTAGGGAAAATCAATTTCTTGAGGAGATTCATTTTGAATATAAGTGGCAAAACAAACGTGTTTTTACCACTACCGCGTTTAAAGAAAGAAGAAGGATTCAAATGAGGTCAAGAACATCAAAAAGCTTTTGATGAAATTAAGAATTATCTGAAGAATCCTCATATTCTGTTGCCTCTTATGAGAATAGATATATGAAGTTGTATATCTATGCATTTGAACTGACAATAGGAAGTATGTTAGCCCAAGAGGATGATGATGGTGTCAAAAGAGCCATTTATTACCTCAGTAAAGTTTTGAGAAATGTATAAACTAGGTATAACCTAATATAAAATTTGTATCTTTGTTTGTATTTCTCTTTTACCAAATTAAAATATTATGTAATACCTACTGATGTTTTCGTCTATTCTCATTATGATGTTATTAAGCATATGTTGTCGAAACCTATTTTACATAGTAGAATTGGGAAATGGGCTTTGGATTTAATTGAATATTCTTTGACTTATCCACCTTTAAGGGATATGAAAGGCCAAATTGTTGCTGACTTTATTGTTGATCATGCACTAGCCGAAGTAACATAAAATTATCTTGGTCTAAAACCTTGGAGATTGTATTTTGATGGTTCGAGACATAAACATGTAACATGCATTAGAATTCTGATTATTTCTCCTAAAGGAATTCCAATAAATTTTAAATTTTAAATCAAAGGTTATTGCTCCAATAATGAGGCTGAGTGTGAAGCCTTAATTTCAAGTCTTAAGATTCTTTTAGACTTGGGAGCAAAAGCACTCGAGATTAGAGGCGACTCAGAGTTGGTTGTGAAACAACTGACGGAAGAGTACAAATGCATCAAGGAAATTTTACTAATGTATCTTGAAAAGGTAAAATCATTGTTAAGAAGATTCGGTGAAGTTGACATTCAACATGTCCCTCAAGTCGAAAGCTAAGAAGGCAATCATTTGGCATAAATTGCTTCCTGATATAGACTTTCAAGGAAAAATTAGCAGATTTAATGGAGGTAAAACAAAAGTTAATTTCGACTAATCCTTTCCCCTTAGATTTGTCAAAGTAAAAACTAGTGGGGTATAAGGGATGAAAGATTTAAAAAACTCTAGATTAATTTTTGAAATTTTTTCCATTGACAATCTGTCGAATAATAATTGGTGAAAATCAATTGTTGAATTTTCGGAAAATCCGACGGGAACAACAAATATAAAAATCAAATACAAGGCATTAAGTTATGTTATTATTTGGAATGAGTTGTTTAAAAATACGCCTTAAGGAATCTTGCTTAAATGCTCAGTGAGAGTGAAGCTTATTTTGCAATTTTTTATGCCCAGAGTGGATCGTGTGGCACTCATCAAGCAGGCCATACGATGAAATGGCTTTTATTTCGAAAAGGGTTGTATTTTCTACCCCCTATTATACTCAGGAAAATGGCCTAGTCGAAGCAGCAAACAAAATTATAATAGGCCTAATTAAGAGACATGTGGGTAAGGAGTTAACTCCTGAAGGCCGAACTCGGAAAATAAATGGTCAGTACTTAAAAAGTACAAGCCTATGATGCAAGTGGTTCGAATAGCAGAGGAGTAATATATAGAGAAATAGGATGCTAAAATGACATGACGATTGAAATGTGCCAAAATGGAAAATTGCCATTAACATAGTTATACAATAGGAAATTAGAATTGAGAACTTAAAGAGGAAATTCAACCTTAATTCTTTTAAGACATTATTGCTAGTCTTATTTTGGTTTTGTTCATGGAATCTTCAGACTTTAGTTTTTGAACTTCCTCACTAGCACACAAGCAGCATTAGCATATTGAAGACCAACATTGGCTTCCTATACTAAATTTTCGTCAATAAGGTCCAGTCTTGAGGTTTCTATTTCAGTTTTCTTTTGTTTCTCTTCTTCAATCTTTAGTTGTAGATCTTCCACCTATTTCGTCCAGCTTGAAATGTTTGCATTGCAAATTTCCACTTGATCCTTATCCTTTTTAGCATGTGCCTCCGACTCATTAATTAGACTTTGAGATTAAGTAATTAAGGTCTATTGCTAAGACATGGCATCATCCTACTGTTTGAGTCTGTTGGCAGACTCTTTTTTCATTTTGATGTTCTGAGGGATTTTCTCAAGAAATGGCTTGAACTCAAGGATAAAGCCGACAATATAATCAGGTGAGTTTGGACTGTTAAGATATTTTAACAAGGTCTTGATATCATAGACATCTACATGGATGTATTCAATAGTATGAAATATATCCACAAAAAACCTTTGGTTTTAGTGGTTGAACCAACACAACATAAGAGTTACCAGAAGGCTCATTGCCTGGAGCAGTTGAAGAGCTTGTAAAATTTTCAACTAAAATACTTTGACTACTCATAAACTTCTTTAGAGCCCCTATATGGTTTCTATCTTTGATAGACTTTAATCCTTCTCTACTGAGAGGAATGTCAAAAATGTTAGATGAAGAATCCTAAATTGGAGGATGATTAATAGTTGATGTATTTGACCCAACACAGAGAAATCACATCTGACTCTAAATAGAAGGCATCTGAGGAAAAATCACCAGAAGAATCTGACTCAGAAGTTCAAGCTCTAATGATATGATTCTAAGAACTCTATCTGAAGACTCTGCAAGAGATATCTGAAGACTCTAACTCTGAAGACTGTGATCATGCTCACTTCACTTTGACACATGCTCAGAAACACGCCATCAGATGTCACGTGGTCAGAAACTTAAGTTGGAAGCATTCAAATTGTAGTACAATCCTCTTAAGGAAACATTTAATTATGCTCCTAGTCTGTTATGGAAAGGACAAGGAATTTACTCATTTATCTCCCATAGCTGGCACAAAATCTTTATTGATTTGCCCCAATGGTATTATCTCAAGTGCTATATAAGGGCCTCTTCATAACTTGCCAAATACACAACTTTGATACAACAACTTTATCATACAACTTTTTCACCACTCTTGAGAAGAACAACTCACGCTCTGCATACTCTGATTAATTCTTCACCATTGTTGTAGTAAGAAAACATTTCCATACAAGAGTTGCTGCTCAATATTGTATGGTTATCTTTTATTGTTCTTAAATTGTGTCTATACTGCTTATCTAGAAGTATCTAGCAAAACAGTTTGTAATTCTTGTAATTGTTTTTGATTCCTCAAGTGACTTGTTTAGGTCTGTAGACTTGAGAGGGATAAGAGGTTGTTGAATCCTTAGATGAACTTTGTAATCTATTGAGATTAGTGGATTAAGTCCTTGTTGAAGGAGAAATCGCCTTGGTTGGGTGGAGTGGAGTAGCTTTGATTTTCAAGCGAACCAATATAAATCGTTTGTGTTGTTATTAATTCTTCTTTGCGTGCGTTGTTGCGAAAATATTTTAATTCCTATGAAAACAATTCAAACCCCCCATTTCTTGTTCTTCTCTACCTCCAATTGGTATCAGAGCTCCAACTCTGTTATTGATTTTTGAATCAAACACTTAACCATGTAGAGATACCCAGGGTGAGAAAAACTTCATGGACAACACAAATGAAAGAGATAGCTACAACTCAAAATCTCCAGTTTTTGATGGAGAAAAATTTGACTACTAGAAGGACAAAATTGAGAGTTTCTTCCTAGGCTATGATGCTAATCTTTGGGATATGATTACAAATGGTTATGAGCTACCCATCTCAGCAATTGGTATTCCTATTCCAAGAAGCAGAATGAGCGACGATCAAAAGCGTGATTTCAAGAATCACCATAAAGCTAAAACCATTATGTTAAACACTATTTCCTACAGCGAGTATGAGAAGCTAACCAATAGGGAAACAACCAAAGATATTTTTGACTCTTTGAAAATGATGCATGAAGGTAATCAAAAGTCTTCCCAAGAATTGGAAACCTATGGTTACTGCTCTGAAGTTGTCCAAGGATCTGAACAACATAAGTCTTGAAGAACTTATCAGCTCTATCAGAAGTCATGAAATAGATCTAGAAAAAGATGAACCTCAGAAGAAGAGAAAATTTGTTGCTCTAAAGTCAAGACCGGAAACAAGAAATCCAGAAAGGAACAAAGCCTTTCAAGCTGAAGAGGAAGAAGCTGGTGACTCTGAGAATGAAGATTCTGATGATGATGAAGAATTATCTCTTCTTTTCAGAAGAATAAAATAGCTCTGGAGAAAGAGATAGAACAACTTCAGAAGGCCCAGACAGAAGGGAGACCATCCAGATTCAACCACCAGAGGCAGACCCAACAAGGAAGTAACATGTTATGAATGTAAAAAGCCTGGACACTACAAAAATGATTGTCCAAAGCTAAAGAAGGATAACTCCAGAAAAGAAAGCTTCAAGAAGAACTCATTCAAAGCAAAGAAGAAAGGACTCATGGAAACATGGGACGACTCTGAACCTGAAGCTCGAGAATCTGATTCTGAAGAGAAGTAGGCAAACATAACATTCATGGCCACTACCTCTAGAAGTTCATCTAAAACAGAGTCTGACTCTGAAGAGGTATTCTCTTACTTTTCTCATTCTGATCTGGAAGCCCGTTTGTCAGAATCTCTAAGCTTGTATCAGAAGCTTCGACAGAAATTCAAGAATCCGAAAAAGATTCATGAAGAGACTGTTGAAGAGTGTGATAAGCTTGAGAAAAAAGTTTATGAACTCAAAGAAAATAATTTTATTCTTGAAAGAGAAAAAGAATTTTCGACTAAGAAATGTTCAAAACTTGAGGAAACTCTTTCTAAAGCTCCACCTACTTCTGAGACTACCATATACAAGTATGATAAAGCCTTTCAGAAATTTCTGAACAATAGCCTAGACAAAAGTAAAATGGCTTATGTGATCTATGGTGTACGTCATAATACAAAAAAAGGAATTGGTTATGACCCTGATGACAATGATTATAAACTTTTTATAGAAAACAAACCAAAGTCTCCCTTTTCTTACCATTATACACCTGCACAGACACAGAAGTTCAGTAAAGCTAGAAAACCCAAAGTTTTCAGAAACTCTAGGAAAACTAATCCTAAAGGACCCAAAAGATTATGGGTACCAAAAGATAAAATAGTTTACGTTGAAGATATCTTATACAACAGATTTAAAACACCAGTCATGGTACCTGGACTCCGGATACTCGTGACACATGACGGGAATAAAGCATATGTTACAAGACCTAGAACTTAAAGATGTTGGTTACATAGGCTTTGGAGGAAATCAGAAAGGAAATTAGAGGATCTGGAACAGTTGGTAACAGATCTCTTCCCTCTATTCCTAATGTTCTTTATGTTGAGGGATTAATGCATAATTTGTTGTCCATAAGTTAATTAAGTGATAACGGTTATGATATTATTTTTAATCAAAAAAAGTGCAAGGCTGTCAATCAGAAAAATGGCATAGTCCTTTTCATTGGAAAGAGGAAAAACAACATTTACAAAATAAAAATTTCAGATTTGAAAAACCAAAACGTGAAATGCTTGATGTCTGTTAATGAAGAGCAATGGGTGTGGCATAGACACTTGAGTCACATTAGCTTGAGGAGGATTTCTTAGCTAAATAAACTTGAGTTAGTCAGAGGCCTGCCTACGCTAAAGTTTTCTTCAGATGCTCTTTGTGAAGCATGTCAGAAAGGGAAATTTTCTAAAACCACTTTAAAATAAAAAATGTAGTTTCCACCTCCAAACCTCTGGAACTTCTACACATTGATCTCTTTGGACATGTTAAGACAACGTCAGCTAATGGTAAGAAGTATGGACTTGTCATTGTTGATGACTATAATATTGGGCATGGGTGAAATTCTTAAGGCACAAGAATGAGTCACATTCTGTGTTCACTTGTTTCTGTTCAGAAGTGCAAAATGAATGTGACTCTAAGATTATTAGAGTCAGAAGTGATCATGGTGGCGAATTTGAAAACAAACTTTTTGAAAAACTTTTTGAATCTAATGAAATATCCCATGATTTCTCCTGTACTAGAACTCCACAAAAAAATGGAGTTGTAGAAAGGAAGAATAAGACTCTCCAAGAAATGGCTAGAACCATGATCAATGAGACTAATGTGGCTAAGCACTTCTGGGTAGAAGCTGTGAATACAACATGTTACATTCATAATAGAATCTCTATCAGACCTATTATGGAGGAGACTCCTTATGAACTGTGCAAGGGAAGAAAACCCAACATTGTTTATTTTCATCTGTTTGGATGCTCTTATTTTATTTTGAACACTAAAGATAATCTGAACAAGTTTGACTCTAAGGTACAAAAGTGTATTATGTTGGGATACTCATAAAGTTCTAAAGGAAATTGAGTATACAATACAAAAACACAAACTGTGGAGGAATCAATTCATGTCAGATTTAATGACAAGCTTGACTCTGAAAAGTCAAAGCTAATTGAGAAATTTGTAGATCTGGAGATCACACTTGTAGGCTCTAACAAAAAGACCAATGGTTCTGAAGAAGCAGAAAGAGGAACTTCAGAAGCACCTGAACACAAAATCAATTAGAAAAGACAAAGAAATAGGCAAAATGTTTCTAAAGAACTAATTCTAGGAAACAAGAATGAACCTATCAAAACAAGATCAACATTCAAAGTTTCTGAAGAAACACTTTTGGGACTAGTATCTCTGATAGAGCCAACATCATGTGAAAAAGCTCTTCAAGATAAAGAATGGATTCTGGAAATGAAAGAAGAACTTAATCAATTTTCCAGAAATGACGTTTGGGATCTTGCACCAAGACCCAAGGGAACCCATGTGATTGGAACTAAATAGGTTTACAAAAGTAAGCTAAATGAAAATGGTGAATTCATTAGGAACAAAGCACGACTGGTGGCACAAGGTTATAGTTAACAAGAAGGAATTTACTGCAATGAAACCTTTGCTCCAGTCGCGAGGTTAGAATCTATTCATCTCCTTGTATCTTTTGCTGTTAATTATTCTATTAAATTATATCAAATGGACGTCAAAAGTGAGTTTCTGAATGGTTACATTTCTGAAGAAATGTATGTCCATCAACCTCCTAGATTTGAAAATTCAAAACTTCCAGAACATGTTTTCAGCCTTAAGAAATATATTTATGGCCTGAAACAAGCTCCCAAAGCTTGTGTAAGAGTCCAATTTTGACCATAAGATCCCTCATTCTATCTCATCATTTGCATTGGCTTTCGGATCACACCTTGGCATCCTCCTCACCCCTCATTCATTGGGTTTGCATTGGGAGAGATTTCTAAGCACATTTTATTATATCATACTTTATTTTATTTTGTTTACTAAACAAAATACCAAAAAATATGTCTATGTATGTCTTTGTTCCTTTAGTAGGTGTGTGTGTGTGTGTCATCCGTGCCTTATCAAGCTCATACCTAGGGTTTTAAACCCTCAATGCAAGAAATCAATCAAGGAAAGGTTCACAATGGTTCTAAGAATCATATATGGATCCCCATGTTCTTTATTTGTCAATTTGATCAAGAATTCATCAAGAGTTTGAAGCTTGTTTGCCTTGGAAGCCCTAATTCATCTAGGTATCTTGTGTGACTTCCTTAACAAGTTTCTTTAGAAATTGGTTAAATTTATCAATTTATACTTCATTATACATCATATCAAGCATATATGATCCTCCATGAGTCCCAAAGATCAATATAACTTCAAGTTTGCAAGTTAATTCAAAGAAGTTGACTAGAGAAAGTCAACTAGTCAAAACTAGGGTTCCATAGACCCTATTTCCTATAGATTTTGTCATATGAAAATGATTCCAAGAGTAACGTTACTCACTATGACATTCCAAACAACTTTCATGTTGGCATCAAGAGCTAATTGAGCTAATTATTCTTGGAAAGTCATTTTTTATGGTAAAAGATTATAGGTCATTTTGTTTGTGCCCTAGTTAGAAGGTCAACTTCCAAGGACCATAACTTGCTCACTTTTTATGATATGAAGGCAATACAAGTTTCATGATCCATTTCATGATGTATACTCAAACTTTTCTTCTTTGTTAAATGTCAAATTCTACTTTCAATGGCATGTACCAAGAGGAAACATTATAGGTCATTTTGGGTCATTACAAGCAATTTTCCTCAACTTCTAAAATACATAACTACCTCATGAAAGATTCAAATTATGTCAAATTTATGACCAAATTTAAGAGGGATGAAATAGCTACAACTTTGGTGAAGAAACCATTTTCATTTGAAGCTCATAGCAAAAGTTATTCAAGGTGGAAGAATGGTCATTTGACTTGGTACTTAGAAACTTTTCAACCATGTTTGATTTCTCCAACTTCCACCTCAAAATTAATCATGATCCAAGTTACAAATGAAAAAGTATTCAACATAAAAGTTGTTCCCCTTGATGTCACCTTTCCAAAGCATTCAAGATCACTCCATTTGGACAAGAATTGAGGGACTTGCGCATGGCTCTTTTGTTTGGTTTGGTTTGGAAACTTTTGCACTCAAGTGATTAATCCCTTTTGCATGCTTCCATGTAATGACTTCAGCATCAATTGCACACGATTTTGAAGTGGATTGCATCATTGGTTGGGCCTAATTCCATGCCCATGCACAATATTTCTATTTTTGGCCAAATTTGAAATGGTGCAAAACTGAATTCCATAGCCTATAAATACAAGTGCGTTGCTTCGGAAATGTCACACATTGCCCATGCCTTGCCAAGAAAACTCATAACCCTACTCCATAGAATTCCTTGAAGATTTCATTGAAATTGAGTTCTTGATTCAACTTCTATTTGTGAACAAGAACTCCAAGGATTCATAGCCATTTTCATCTCAATTAGTCACTGCAAGTAAGAGGAAGCCAATTGGAATTGCATCAAGATCCAGTCAAATCACTTCTACCTGAATGTGATTTTTCAAAACCTCAAGCCTTCGATTCTCACTCAATTCTCCATTATTCTACGTTATTTATTCGTTGTCTAAAGTCCGACCAATGTAGGCAACAAGATTGAGTTGCTTTAAGGTTAAATCAAAGCAACTCAGATTGTGTACCTCAAAATTCAATTCCTCATATCTCTCAATATATTTGGAATAAGGTGAAATTGAGGCCAAATTCGAGCTCCTGAGCTTTTTCTCTTTAAAATAGTGTCATTACTTTTCATTTTCTTGATGGTTAGTGGTGGACCAGTCCGGTGAGGTCCACCGGAGAAGACAATCGGGGCTAGGGCTCCGGTGATGTGTTGTCACGTCTCCTGGCCATTTGATATGTTTGAAATGTTTTAATTTGAGCCGCTCCTTTTGATTACCAAGTCTACAACGCATTGACTAAGGACCATTGTGGAACATGCGTGCTTGACCATCAGATCTGCCACCTCAATTAATTAGGGAGATCTGATGGCCCTCGTTTTTTCTATTTTATTTTTTAATTCTGATTTTTCATTTAATCCATTTATTTTGTTTAATTTATATTAATTTTATTTTTAATCCAAAAAATATGGGACTTTCACAAAAAATCTTTAAATATTCCTCTTCCATATTTTGAATTAAAAACATTTTTTGGATTAATTTTGATATTTTTCATGAGTTAAATGATTTTTGACTTGTTTTAAAAATTTTAAAAATACTTATGACTTTCCAAAAATCATAAATTTTTTGTCTAAGGTCCTTTGACCTTGTTTGACCTAGGATAAATCCCTTGGCCATTTATTTGGTGTTTTAAAGAGATTTGAGGTTTTGTCCATTTAAAAATGCATTTTTATTCATTTTTAATTTGATTTTTAATTGAATAATTGTTTGAAAATTATGTTGAGCCATTTTTATGGTCTTGTGAAGTTTGACTTTCTGTTTGGCCTTGATCATGGTTGATTTGACTTTTGTTTGACCAATACTATTGGATTTAGGGGATTGATGAAATGTACATTTCATCTCCCAAAATAAATGGATAATGTTGATCAGATGAAATTCCTTCTATGATCAATTTGGGTTTCTATTTCCCCTTCCCTCTTCATCTTCATCTCTATTCTTCCTCAATCCATCATTGACCAATGAATTCTCTTCATGTCTAATGCTAGTTGATTCATCAATGACCTTGTGTCAGATGAATCAACATGAGCCAGACTGAGATAGGTCCCTCCCATTTTTTTAGTGTGTGGTATATTTTAGGAGTTTGATTCTTTGTACCAAATATCTAACATGCATTAATACCTATATTTTTATTGCCCGACCTCAAATAGTTGTGACTTCTACATAAATCTAATTACGATTGCTTAACATAGAGTTAACTTTGTCCCAAAAGGCATAGAATTCTTGTAAGTGAGATTGTAAGTCTCCCATTCTTCATGGAAGTGTGTGAATACTTGACCTTTTTTCCTTTCATGAGAGCTAGTGGCATATGATAACACGAAATTATATCGCTTTTTAAGACTTAATTCAATTAAATTATTTTATCATTTACGCTAATTTATCCCATTTCATCAGATATTATGCAGTATTTCTTTTCTATTTACATCAGGTACCCATTTTGAAGCAAAAGTGAAAAAGGGAAGAAAAGGAGGTGTAAAAAGCAACAAAAAGGAGAGAAAAGGAACCAAAGGCCAAAGCCCAGCCCAAAGCGCACAAGTCACCAATGCTGTGCCTGTGACGGACGTCACAGGACGCGTGACGAGCGTCACGCGAAGTAGCCTTGTGACGGACGTCACACATGGTGTGACGAACGTCACACCAGTCCTCTATATTTTTGGCGCAAGGAACTCAACTGACCACGTTGAAGCCCACTTCCACGCACGCTTAACCCTCGGAAGCCTATTACCATGCACGCAGAAACCCTTGAAAAGTGGTTATACCAGCAGCTTATAAATAGCAGCTAATTGGGAACTTCCAGATACAAGTTTTTGCACGCTCAGTTTTGCGGAAGCTCTGCCAAATTTACTTTTCACGCCTTTGCCTATTTTTCTTCCTTTCCAGCATCGTCCACTTTATTTATTTTATTTTGCAAGCTTTATTTTCTTTTTCCCTTGCAATTTATTTTTCCCCGTTCTTAGCTTTTAGATATTTTTCGCGTAGTAGTTTCTACACCGGAAACTACTGTGCAACTTTATACCGGATTTAACCTTACGTTATATTCCAGTTTTATTTCCTTGTTTTATTTTACTGTTTGATTGAAGAATCCAAGAACAAATCCTACCGGCTTGTGGTGGAGTGTTCAAGACCATTGTATTACGCATTCAGGTTCTTTAATCGTTATTTAATTTTTAATGTTTTATTCTATTGTTTATTTACATTGCATGCCTGGAATGAGTCTGTTTATGCATGATATAGATTCTTATTTATTTAGCATGTCTGGCTAATTTGCCCAGGTATCGGTATGTAAAGTAAGCAGAAAGAGGGGTCAAGACTAAGTCGGTCTATTCAAACTTAAAATTAGAATCAATCTTTTTATGGTCTTAACTTACAGGTTTAATAACAAGATTTTTTACAAAAGTAAAAGACATAAAGAAGTTGAAACCAACAGAGTGAGAGTTTGAGGTTTTAACTGGACAGTGTAAGTTAGTCATTAAGTCTATCTCAGGGCGAGAGCAAGTTTTAGAATTAATTAAATTCTGACCTTTTTCAAAAAGTATTTTTAAAGATTGAATGTGAGGACGAGAGTTAAGCATTTAGATTTAATTGTATAACCTAAGTCAACAGAGCGAAAGTTTGAGATAAGGGTGTTTAAAACGGTCAGTATTTTCTTAAAAAGAGTTTCTGCAACTTTATTGTTTTCAAAATATGATTTTTGACTTAATTATAAGTGACAGCTACATTAATCTAAGATCATGGTTTCTTCAACAGAGCGAGAGTTTGAGATAAAACCTTTAACCAATAAAGTTAATCGAAACGATTTATTTTAAAACCGAGAGACCGACAAGGAATTGATTCCCTAGCTTTGACGAACTACATACCGATATCCGTTTTATTGATATTTAATCTAGATATTAGTTTAGTTTTTAGTTTTTCCCCAGACAATCAAACATTTTCACCTTAGATTTACGTAGTAACTTTAGATAACGGTACATCGATTCATAAGTCCCTGTGGGATCGATATCTTTTAAAACTACGCGATAGAACTGTGCACTTGCAGTTTGTATCCCATTCTCGACTCACACAGTCGAGCGATCAAGTTTTTGGCGCCGTTGCCGGGGAACTTTTATTCAATCGATATCGTAACTCTTCCGTTACGCTGTAGAGACTAAGGTTTCTTTTTCCTTCTATTCTTTCTTTCGTTGATTTGTATGCCACGCACTCGCTCTCAAGGCGAACCGCTCTATTTACGAATCAACGATATCGAACTATATCTCCGAGTCTTACGACGAATTCGGGAATATCGTGCTGAAAACAATCTCCCTCCTATAAACCTTCCTGATATCAAAAACATTTTTCCTTCTTTGACCGAGATGGCAGAACCAGCTCGTGCTCTTAGAGATTACGCCGCTCCATCGCAAGATGAACCGCATTCAAGTATTGCTCCTCCCGCAATAGAAGCAAACAACTTTGAACTTAAACCTTCACTGTTGCAGGCTGTGCAACAGAACCAATTCTCTGGAAATCTTACCGAAGATCCAAACCTTCATTTATCCGTATTTGTTCAATATGCTGATACTGTTAAAGCTAATGGTGTCACTTCAGAGGCAATTCGACTTCGTCTTTTTCCTTTCTCATTAAGAGATAGCGCTAGAAGATGGCTACAATCTCTCCCTTCCAACTCAGTCACCACATGGAACGAGTTGAAGAAAGTTTTTCTTGCCCGATATTTTCCGCCAAGCAAAACAGCTATGTTAAGAGCCCAGATAAACGGATTTAAACAGAAAGACAACGAGTCTCTTTTCGAAGCATGGGAAAGATACAAAGACATGATGAGACTTTGCCCACACCATGGTTTGGAAGACTGGTTAGTAATTCACACATTTTATAATGGTCTCTTATACAATACAAGGTTAACAATAGACGCCGCTGCAGGTGGTGCATTAATGAACAAACCTTATGCTGATGCTTACCAGCTTATCGAGAGCATGGCCCAAAATCACTATCAGTGGGGAACCGAACGGACAACAGTGGAAAAACCTCAACCGAAAACTGGCATGTACGAGATAAGTAACCTTGATCACGTCAATGCAAAAGTGGATGCTTTGGTCCAGAAAATTGAAAGTTTAAACGTATCACCACCAACCGCCGTGGTTGCTATAACTCAGAATTGCGAGGTCTGTGGAATCCAAGGCCACACTCCTGCGGAATGTCAACTCTTGACTGGAATCCAAACAGAGCAAGTAAACTATGCTCAAGGAAGCCCCTATTCGAATACCTATAACCCAAATTGGAAGAACCATCCAAACTTTTCATATAAGAGTAATAATGCTTTATACGCACCTGGACAGTCTCCGAATCAAACCCCATCTATACCTCCGGGATATCAGAAACCAAATCCTAACAATAATACCCCTAGAAAATCCAACTTGGAAATCATGATGGAAAATTTTATAGCTTCCCAACAACAAACCAATAAAGATTTCTTAAACCAGAACATACACACTGGCGAACAACTTAAACAACTCGCAAGCAAAGTAGATGCCTTGGCTACCCATAACAAAATGCTGGAAACACAAATATCTCAAGTAGCTCAACAACAAGCACCTACTGCTGCACCAACTGGTACATTCCCTGGACAGCCCCAACCTAATCCGAGAAGCCAAGCTCATGCAATTATATTAAGAAGTGGAACGGAAGTGGAAGGACCGTCTGATCCAAGGATAGAAAACCAAAACCCTAAGAAATCTAATGAGGAAAGTGAACCTAAGGAAAAGGAAGAGAGTAATAAGGATACCCTAGAAAAGAAGGAACCTTATGTACCTCCACCACCTTACAAACCACCTATACCTTACCCTCAAAGGCTTGTTAAAACCAAAGATGTAGGCCAATTTAGAAAATTTGTCGATCTCCTTAAGCAATTAAACGTTACAATTCCATTTACCGAAGCTATTACGCAGATGCCCTCATATGCTAAATTCTTAAAAGAAATTCTTTCTAATAAAAGGAAACTTGAGGATAGCGAAACTGTTACACTCCCTGCCGAATGTAGCGCTATAATCCAAAACATGCCTCCTAAACTCAAGGATCCAGGTAGCTTCTCTATACCCTGTCACATAGGAAAATTTGTCATCGACAAAGCCTTATGCGATTTAGGAGCCGGAATTAGCGTTATGCCTTTATCCATATGTAAGAGACTGGAAATGGGAGAATTAAGACCGACCAAGATGTCTGTACAACTAGCAGATCGTTCCATCAAATATCCTGTAGGAATCCTTGAAAACGTTCCCGTACGCATAGGTCAGTTTTACATCCCCACTGACTTCACAATTATGGACATTAGAGAAGATGACACTACACCTATTATACTAGGAAGACCATTCTTAGCAACTGCCGGTGCAATCATAGACGTAAAACGAGGAAGACTCACCTTCGAAGTAGGCGAAGAGAAAATTGAATTCATTCTTTCCCAATTCTTGAAAGCACCTGCAATAGAAGATACATGTTACTTCATGGATATCATCGATGAATGCATAAAAGAAGCAGAGTCAGGAGAAGACAAATCATCAGACTATCTTTTAGAAGACAAATCTAAACAATGCTTAGCAATAGCACCAGATCCTACGCAGTGTCTTAACAAACCAACCCCTGATTTGAAAACACTTCCCAAAAATCTGAGATATGAATTCCTAGACTTAGAACTTGAACGACCTGTGATAGTCAATGCAGATCTAGGAAGACTCGAAACAGAAAAACTCCTACATATCTTAAGAAAATATCCAACCGCACTAGGATACCACATAACCGATCTTAAAGGAATAAGCCCTTCTATTTGTATGCATCGCATCATGTTAGAAGAAGACGGTAAAACCTCTAGGGAACACCAGAGAAGACTAAATCCGATCCTAAGTGAGGTAGTAAAGAAAGAAATAACCAAGTTATTAGAAGCAGGTATTATATATCCTATATCTGATAGCAAATGGGTCAGTCCTGTACACGTTGTACCAAAGAAAGGAGGCATAACCGTTATTGAAAACGAAAAAGGAGAAACTATAACTAAACGAATCGAATCGGGATGGAGAATGTGCATTGATTATAGGAAACTAAACAAAGCAACCCGAAAAGATCATTTCCCTTTACCATTCATTGACCAAATGTTAGAACGATTAGCAAACATTCACATTTCTGTTATTTAGACGGTTATTCAGGCTTCTTTCAAATACCAATTCACCCTGATGACCAAGAAAAGACAACATTCACATGCCCTTTTGGTACCTTCGCGTATAGACGAATGCCGTTTGGTCTGTGTAATGCCCCTGCAACTTTTCAAAGATGCATGATGGCGATTTTCGCCGACTTTCTCGAAAACATCATGGAAGTATTCATGGATGACTTTTCTGTATACGGACAAAGTTTCGAAGAATGCCTTGAAAACCTGGAAAGAGTTCTTGAACGATGTGTAAAAGTAAACTTAGTACTTAATTGGGAAAAGTGCCACTTTATGGTACAAGAAGGAATTGTTTTAGGACACATCATCTCGAACAGAGGAATTGAAGTAGACAAAGCCAAAATAGAGGTAATCGAAAATCTTCAACCCCCAAGAACCGTGAGAGAAGTACGAAGCTTTTTAGGACACGCCGGTTTCTACCGACGATTCATCAAAGACTTCTCTAAGATAACTAAACCCTTAACCGGACTATTAATGAAAGATGCTGAATTCATATTCGACGATAACTGTTTAAAAGCATTTCAAACTCTTAAACAAGCATTGATCTCAGCACCCATTATGCAGACACCAGACTGGAATGAACCATTCGAAATAATGTGCGATGCCAGTGATTATGCTGTAGGTGCTGTTTTAGGACAAAGAAAGGATAAAAAGCTCCATGTTATATATTACGCTAGCAGAACCCTGGATGAAGCACAGATGAATTATGCCACAACCGAGAAAGAACTCCTAGCAGTAGTATTTGCGCTAGATAAATTTCGTTCTTACTTGGTAGGAGCCAAAATAATAGTTTACACCGATCACGCTGCTATCAGGTACCTTCTAACAAAAAAGGATGCTAAACCTAGACTCCTAAGATGGATCTTGTTACTACAAGAATTCGACTTAGAAATCAAGGACAAGAAAGGAACTGAGAACGTAGTAGCAGACCACCTCTCTAGACTTGAGAACCTTGAACCAGAAAGAACATCCATTAATGATGATTTCTCGTATGACAAACTCATAGCTACTTTGGAAGAGAACAACTCCGACATGCAAGTAGAAACCACCTTAGCTATATCTGTCATACCATGGTACGCTGATCTAGTCAATTATTTAGCTGCCGGAATAGTTCCACCTACTTTATCTTACCAGCAGAAGAAAAGATTCTTCCATGACATAAAACACTATTACTGGGATGATCCCTTACTTTTCAAAAGAGGTCCCGATGGTATTTTCCGTCGATGTGTACCCGAAGAAGAGGTAGAAAATATAATCCAACACTGTCACTCCGCGCCTTATGGTGGACACACAAGTACATCCAAGACCTGCTCTAAAATCCTACAAGCTGGCTTTTATTGGCCAACTATATGGAAGGACGTGCATGCGGCTATTAAGGAGTGTGACAGATGTCAACGCACGGGAAACATATCTAGACGTGACGAGATGCCACAAAAAGGTATTTTGGAAGTAGAGATTTTTGACGTGTGGGGAATAGACTTCATGGGACCGTTTCCATCCTCTTTCGGTAACAAATACATACTCGTGGCGGTTGACTACGTATCAAAGTGGATCGAAGCTATAGCTTCTCCAACTAATGACACCCGAGTAGTAACTAGACTCTTCAAAAATATAATATTTCCGAGATTTGGCATCCCAAGGATAGTAGTCAGTGATGGTGGATCGCACTTTATATCCAAGGTACTCGAAAAACTACTACTTAAATATGGAGTGAGACATAGGATAGCAACACCTTACCACCCTCAAACCAGTGGACAAGTGGAAGTATCTAACAGAGAAATCAAGCAAATACTAGAAAAAACGGTCGCCACTTCAAGGAAAGATTGGTCATTGAAATTACCAGAAGCTTTATGGGCATACCGAACTGCTTATAAAACTCCCATAGGGACGACCCCATTTAAGCTCATTTATGGAAAATCCTGTCACCTCCCGGTAGAATTGGAACACAAAGCCTATTGGGCTATTAGAAATTTAAATTTGAATTATAAAGCCGCCGGTGAAAAGAGAATCCTTGACATAAACGAATTAGAGGAACTCAGAAGAGACGCCTATGAAAATGCCAAAATCTATAAAGAAAGAACAAAACAATGGCATGATAAGCGTATATCAAGGAAAATCTTCAAGCAAGGCGACGCAGTACTCTTATTTAACTCCAGACTAAAATTATTCCCGGGAAAACTACGATCCAGATGGTCAGGACCTTTTCATATCACTAAAATCTTTCCCAGTGGAGCGGTAGAAATTAAAGGACAATCTACAGAACCGTTCACCGTAAACGGGCAACGTCTGAAACATTATCACTATGCGGAAACCAACGAGGATTCGCAAATTCTACACTTAGACGAAACGCCCCCAGGACTCATAGACAATATTTAACAGTTTCTTTGTCGAGCTTGCGACATTTAAACAAAGCGCTTAGTGGGAGACAACCCACAAATTAATCTGTTATTTTATTATTTTATTATTATTATCATTTCTCTATTTTTCTCTTAATTATTCTTTTAATTCCTATTTAGTATTCATTATTGATTTATTCAAAAAAAAAAATATATCTATATATAATAATAATAATTCTTTTCTTCTTTCGGCATTTGGCCAAATCCTGACTTAAACTCATGTTTTCTTTTCTCTAGTTAACACTAACCAGATGGGACATTTTGACCGTATGGGTATCAAGTTCAGAGGAATGGCTCAGAAACGAAGGTTTGAAGAACTAGCCACTAGAGAGATGCTACCTAGTTTATATGCTGATGATTGGGCTATGACTGCCCTTGGACTGAGACAGAGTGTCCTGTTTTTGCTGAATCAGATAGGATGGGAGACCTCCCCTATCCTGAGACATTTCACCACCTACCGGAGGCTCACACTAGAATTCCTTAGTTCATTAATCTATCTACCTAGCCATGGAAAAGGAATTACCAGAGGTTTTATCCAGTTCAGAATGTTCAATATGGAGTACCAATTTAATATTAGAGACTTCACCAACCTTTTGGGTTTTCCTACCTCCTTTGATACATTCACTATAAGCCAGGAAGAACTTTTTGAGTATAGAGAGCTTGAACACTTTTGGGGTAAGCTGACTGGAAATGATGAGCCCGAAGAACATGAGTTTCTCTCTGGAAACATACATAACCCGGCTTTTCGCTATTTCCATAAGATCCTGACCCACACTTTATTTGGGAAGAAGCCAAATAGTACTTCAGTTTCACGTGATGAACTCTTCATCATATTTTGTGCTTCCCAGAACCGTCCAGTAAACGGTGCTACTTTTATGCTAGCTAATTTGGACCACCTTATCCAGGATGAGAGAGCACCCATTAGAATAGGCGGCCTGATAACTATGATAGGTAATGCTATTGGATTACGTCAGCCTATGCTTGACCTGAACCCTTTTGTGGCATTACCACTATGAGTATACCTTTCCTCTTCAACACTATGTTTATAGCAAACATAGGGTCTGATGAGTTTGAGCTTGTTATTGATAACCAGGTTCTCTGCCTATTCACCCTGCCCGATCCTAGGACTAGTGTTCATAACCAAAGGAACTGGCTCTATAACCTGAATGAAACCCCAACTCCTGATGGATCCACTGAATCCATCCAGGAATATGAGATTTGTGATGACTATGAGCACTATGTTGACCATATCTCTCTTGCTGAATCTGACCCTCAGACTCCATCCGGCTACCATGATATTGATCCTCCTCCTCAGCCTGTCCTGACCGAAGAATCAGCCATGCCTGATCTCCGACATCATATGCCAGGAACAGATATTAAAACCGTCATTGAAGCTCTGATGTCAGAACAAAACGCCCTCAGGGAAGATTTCCACAGCCTGAGACTTGCAGTCCTAGAACACATGAGCAGTACGGCAAGTCAGTTACGTATGTTACGGCACCATGTTAACTCTTTTACTCCTCCGGCCAGAGATCCGAAGATAGATGGAATTTAGTTATTTTTTTTCTTTCTAAGTTATTTAGTTTTAGGCTAGATTTTTTTCATTAATGTTATTTGAATTCATGTCTATTTCTATTTCATTTCATTATTTCCCCTTCCTGTAATACATTATGATCTCCTTTTTATTGAAGCTGTTTAGTTAATTTTATTATGCAAATGCCTGTTACGTTCTACTGTTGTTACTTATTATTATTATACAAAGCAAGTAACATGCCCAGTGCATTAAAATTGCAGACTAAATATAACCATAAGCTAAATAAAACATTAAAATACGCTACCAAAGTGATTCTGTGAAGCGCTACTAAGCCTTTCCAAAAAGGAAGTGTGACGAGCGTCACACCACCCATAACGGACGGCACACTTAGTGCCTGTTACGAGCGTCACAGCCTTGTGACGAGCGTAACGCCTCTCAGACATGTGAACGTTGGGGAGCCGTTGGAGACGAACGTTACACCCCTACCTTTTTACATTCCCCATTCATTTTTCATTTACCACACTTAATTACTTTTCAACCACTTTTTCTTTCTACCTTCCAATCCTTCTCCTATAAATACCCTCCAAAACTTCCTTCATTCACCACAAATCAATTCTCTCATATCAAATATACAATTCTTTTCCTTTTCCAAATCACTCATTCAAAAATTCATCACAATGGCGGGAAATCAAAATTTCGGAAATGTCATTTTCCGATCCGGAGATGACAACTATCAGCAGGAGCAATTCGAGCGCTTCCAACAGCGAGGCGTCGCTTCCACCAGGTACCCCGATTTAACTTGTTTACAACAATTGGGCTTACTCCAAGGTATCGAGTGGATGCTCCG
This sequence comes from Lathyrus oleraceus, assembly GCF_024323335.1. Taxonomy (NCBI): domain Eukaryota; kingdom Viridiplantae; phylum Streptophyta; class Magnoliopsida; order Fabales; family Fabaceae; genus Lathyrus; species Lathyrus oleraceus. The sequence goes on from NC_066580.1 coordinate 123,713,537, forward strand.
TAGAGCCGATTTAACCTTCCTTTGCACCCATAACCAACCCACCTATCCTTCCCTAACCTTAGAATTCCTAAGTTCTTACGACTACACCACTCCCGCCGGTGAAGGTGAATTTCTAACCGGTACGGCTACCTTCCGTATGTTTAACACCGAGTACTCTCTAACCCAACGCCAACTGAGTGCCATGCTACAATTTCCCACAGAAGGTCTGCTGCATGCCAGAATCCCTCCAACCTCAAACTGGAACACAGTTCTAGTTTTCGACCTTTTTAAGAAAATTTCCGGTATAAATACCTACAACTGGGAAGAACTCCTTCTCTCCCACATCCATAACCCCACCATCCGTTATTTTCTCCGTATCCTGCAAAACACACTCTTTGGAAGACCAAACAACAGTAAGGTCAACTCAAAAGAACTCTTTTTCCTCCAGTGCGTTTTCGAATCGGATACTAAGGTAAACGCCGCCTCTTTTCTCTTTCATCATATCCGCACCTTATGTGCTAGAGGCCGGCAACCATTCATAATTGGTGGATTAATAACCTCCATAGCACTTGGCCTGAACCTAGGGGATAAACTCCAAACTTTAGAATCCCTACCACCCCTGTCTATGGATATCAGCTATTGTCGCTCCAGCCGCCTGATTAAAAACAGAGTAGGCGGAGGATACTATCTTATGGTGAACAACCAAGCTGTCCCAAGTGTTGTGCTACCCAATACCACCTTAACCGATGTCACAAACCCGAACCGCCACCTCTACGATCTTAGCGCTCCTGAAACCACCGAGCCTTCACAAACAAACCAGCAAACAGATGAGTTTGCAGAAATGGAACAAGGTGATCATCCGCCAACACAACAATCAGTCCCGCTAAACCCTTCCAGTAATGCAGCCGGCCCATCCTCCCAACGTCGTCGACGACGAAGGCCTGCGACCAACGATGACATTATGGATGCTATCGATGGAATGCAGGCACAGAATACAGAGATGATGCAGATGATGCGTCAAATGCAACAGCAACAGGATGCTCGGAATGCCATAACCGACCAGCGGTTTACTGAGTTGTTTAGCAGATTCGACAGCTTAGACATACGTCAAAGATCACCAGGACCAAGAACCAGAGGTGGAAGACAGCCTTAATTGTATTTTTCTTTTCATCTCCATTTTGTATTTCTTTCCCTTAAAACATCGAGGACAATGTTTAGTTCAAGTATGGGGGGGAAATTATTCTTTCCATTCTCATCTTTGTTTCAAGTTTGTACTCTCCCTTTTCATCGTTATTTCCCTATAAAAAATTAAAAAAAAAAAAAAAAAACAAAATATATTTTTTTAAGTCCTGAATGTGAAAAAGTTTCTATTATCTATTTCCCTCAACTTTCTTGAGCCATAACAAAAATTTTAACACACCCAATAAGTATAAAGGTTGCTTACTTTATAAAATTTGAGTAAAATCAAAACAAAATCATTACCATAACAACGCTCGGAGAACCTCAATATGTTAGATCAGGATAAGTACCTATTATACCGATTCCTTGAACTTTTAGTTCTATGGCAACCCCAAGTAGTTTATACAGAAGTCAGCACCATCTTAATAGCAAACTACGTGGAGAGCCGATGAATATAAGTGAATGATCCCCAAAGTAACCTAAGATAATTAAATTAGGTGATCCTTACCAGATCATTTAATCTAAAGGTTGCAGATCATGTAAAAGCACAATATGAAAGATCCATTATGAGTTGGTTCAGTAGGAATCTGGTACTGAACTTGGTAGGGCGGACTACGGTTCGATCCCCCGCAATTTGCAATGGGCTGAATAATGAAGTTATCCGACTTATGTACCAGAACTTCTAGCTAAAAGCGGATCATAGTCACTAACCGGTTACTCCACTATGTGCGCGAAAGGATAAAGGGCTTAATGTGATTTCGCTAGAATGAAAGCGGGTGAAATAAGACAAAAGGAACCAGGATATCTATCACAAGGTATTTAAACTGATTGGCATAAGGTAGGGTTATCTAAGTTGTAACGGTAGTTGTTGATGTCAAGATTAAACTCAAGTCCTCCTAAACAAAAATCCATTGGCAACCTAGTACGAATTGATGTGTGCTTTAAAATTTCATCCGGCTAAAACTTTTAACAAGTTCTATACTGAAGTTTGCTTGAGGACAAGCAAAGATTTAAGTATGGGGGAGTTTGATAACACGAAATTATATCGCTTTTTAAGACTTAATTCAATTAAATTATTTTATCATTTACGCTAATTTATCCCATTTCATCAGATATTATGCAGTATTTCTTTTCTATTTACATCAGGTACCCATTTTGAAGCAAAAGTGAAAAAGGGAAGAAAAGGAGGTGTAAAAAGCAACAAAAAGGAGAGAAAAGGAACCAAAGGCCAAAGCCCAGCCCAAAGCGCACAAGTCACCAATGCTGTGCCTGTGACGGACGTCACAGGACGCGTGACGAGTGTCACGCGAAGTAGCCTTGTGACGGACGTCACACATGGTGTGACGAACGTCACACCAGTCCTCTATATTTTTGGCGCAAGGAACTCAACTGACCACGTTGAAGCCCACTTCCACGCACGCTTAACCCTCGGAAGCCTATTACCATGCACGCAGAAACCCTTGAAAAGTGGTTATACCAGCAGCTTATAAATAGCAGCTAATTGGGAACTTCCAGATACAAGTTTTTGCACGCTCAGTTTTGCGGAAGCTCTGCCAAATTTACTTTTCACGCCTTTGCCTATTTTTCTTCCTTTCCAGCATCGTCCACTTTATTTATTTTATTTTGCAAGCTTTATTTTCTTTTTCCCTTGCAATTTATTTTTCCCCGTTCTTAGCTTTTAGATATTTTTCGCGTAGTAGTTTCTACACCGGAAACTACTGTGCAACTTTATACCGGATTTAACCTTACGTTATATTCCAGTTTTATTTCCTTGTTTTATTTTACTGTTTGATTGAAGAATCCAAGAACAAATCCTACCGGCTTGTGGTGGAGTGTTCAAGACCATTGTATTACGCATTCAGGTTCTTTAATCGTTATTTAATTTTTAATGTTTTATTCTATTGTTTATTTACATTGCATGCCTGGAATGAGTCTGTTTATGCATGATATAGATTCTTATTTATTTAGCATGTCTGGCTAATTTGCCCAGGTATCGGTATGTAAAGTAAGCAGAAAGAGGGGTCAAGACTAAGTCGGTCTATTCAAACTTAAAATTAGAATCAATCTTTTTATGGTCTTAACTTACAGGTTTAATAACAAGATTTTTTACAAAAGTAAAAGACATAAAGAAGTTGAAACCAACAGAGTGAGAGTTTGAGGTTTTAACTGGACAGTGTAAGTTAGTCATTAAGTCTATCTCAGGGCGAGAGCAAGTTTTAGAATTAATTAAATTCTGACCTTTTTCAAAAAGTATTTTTAAAGATTGAATGTGAGGACGAGAGTTAAGCATTTAGATTTAATTGTATAACCTAAGTCAACAGAGCGAAAGTTTGAGATAAGGGTGTTTAAAACGGTCAGTATTTTCTTAAAAAGAGTTTCTGCAACTTTATTGTTTTCAAAATATGATTTTTGACTTAATTATAAGTGACAGCTACATTAATCTAAGATCATGGTTTCTTCAACAGAGCGAGAGTTTGAGATAAAACCTTTAACCAATAAAGTTAATCGAAACGATTTATTTTAAAACCGAGAGACCGACAAGGAATTGATTCCCTAGCTTTGACGAACTACATACCGATATCCGTTTTATTGATATTTAATCTAGATATTAGTTTAGTTTTTAGTTTTTCCCCAGACAATCAAACATTTTCACCTTAGATTTACGTAGTAACTTTAGATAACGGTACATCGATTCATAAGTCCCTGTGGGATCGATATCTTTTAAAACTACGCGATAGAACTGTGCACTTGCAGTTTGTATCCCATTCTCGACTCACACAGTCGAGCGATCAGCATACTTGTTGATTTGTCCAAGTTGGAGCCCTTTTCATGGAAGATGTCTTGGTTCAAGGGTTCATACTTGTGAATGAATGGTTGAGTGTTCTCCAAAGAATGGCTTAACAATTAAAACTCTTCACTAACATTTGACTAACACTTTATTAATTTTTCTTTACTTTCAAGTCATTTACTTAATGTAATTTAAATTTAAGTACATTTATCATTCATCTGTCATTTAAATTTCATGCAACTTGTTTATGTTTCAGTCCTTTTCACTTTGCTCACTTGAGCCATATCTTGTTATTGTATATATTATTTGTTTGTTTTGATTTTGTTTATGGTCTTAGGACCTTAAAACACATAATAACAACAAAAACCCTAAAAATAATCTTGGTGGACCGTTGGACTTGATCTGAACTCTTGGACTTAGAATTAGGCAACTTCCCCATGCTTTGAGTACTTGGACAATGCCATTATCTGAGACTGAGTTATCCTTGCATGTTCCTTCCATTTGATACAAGATCCTTGAATGACCTTGACTCATCTGTCACTTTGACTTTGTGCTTACTTGTTATACTGTTATTATTGTTGATGTCTGATGATTGTTCTGAGTTGGCCAAGGAATATTTTCACCTGATGCATTGAAAGAAATTGAAGACTGCTAGCTATTGGAGTGCTTTCTTGGATATTCTGGATATCTTTATTTGATGACATGGTCTTTATATGGTTTACCTGGATATTGCTTATGCTTGTTTATTTCTAAAAGTCCAAAGGAAAATGGGTTTCTATATGACATTCTTGTCTGTTGGATTGCATCCCATTGGTCATATCTTTTCAACCCTTAACTTTTAATTTTTGTCTAGGATAATCTCTTCATCTCCTCCCACTTCTTAAATTTAAAAATCTATCCCTCTTTTCAAAGACTTTCTTTGTTTGTGTTTTCTAACATAGACATGTTTTTAAATGATTAGAAACTTTAGCCTTATGCCATATTGACTTTAATTTCAAAAAGACAAAAAGAACTAACAACATCATTCAAATCATTGGCCTTTTGTGCCTTTTCTGTTAAATTTTTTATTATAAGCAATTCACCAACATCTTTGAATTTTTTACCACAAACTACGAGGTTTTGATCCCTCATTTTTATGTTAGTATATAGGCATAAGACCGAAGGTCTTGTAAAACACAAAAATATAATTAATGAATTCTTATCTCATCTCCTCACTCTATTTTTTTTATCAAAAATCATTTTGACCAAATCACTTGCACACAAAAAAGGGCTCCCTAGGAGTACCTAGGACAGTTTGGGTGCTAACACCTTCCCTATGTGTAACCAACCCCCTTACATGTAATCTCTGATATTTTATTAGTTTTGATTTTAAAACTTCTTATCTTTGGGTTTTGTTCGTACTTTTCCCTTTTCCTTTGGAAACAATAAAAGCATGGGGGCGACTCTAGTTTTATTGAAGTCAAGTTTATCGATAGCTTAATGGTCATGAATTTACCGCTACAGAAATTAAGTGGCGACTCTGTTGGGGTGTAGTCCTCAGTGGCTTTTTCCTACTTTTTGTGTGTGTGTATATTTGTATATTTGATTGTTTGTTTGTATATATTATTGTGTGATACTCTGTCTGTTATGCTTGGTGATCTCTGTGTGGTGAGATAAGTTCTAACCCGAACTTAAGTGCAATTTAAAATAGGAGGGTGGTATAGTCATGTTGGCTTTGAAGGAGTAGTCCTGAAAGAGTTGACATGAGATCCCCACTCAACGGAGACCTCTTTGGAGTTACTGATGTCACACGAGTCAGTCGTGGATAGATATTAATTTCTCTAAATCAGAGACTATTCAAGTGTAGACTTGATAAAAGTTATTACGCGACACTACACGCAGACGAGTTTCTCTTGAGAATACTATGGGTTGATGAGTCAGTCATCCTAACATATAGTATTCGATAGAGGGGATTAAGACTCTGGGAACTTTTGTAGAACATGATCTATAGGTTTTTACCCTTAGTACACTCCTTTGGGATGGTTCTTAACCCGACTCCATGCTTGTGACTCACAACAAACCCTTTGGTTCTTGGTTGATTCGATCAAGTCTTGTCAATATCAATGGAACTTGGGTGTTGATAAGGTGAAAGCCATAATCCACCAAAATGGATGATTGATCTTGATGATGACTTGATTTATCCCTTGACCTTTGTTTTCCTTGTATGTGATCCCTTGTGTGTGATTGTTGCACTCATGCATACATGCGTATCATAACATTCATCACAGAAAATGAATTTCAAGGAACTAAGGTCTTGTTTGCAAATGTTTTCAGACCATGGAATATGGACAAAGGAACACTAAGAAGTACAATTTTTGATGTCCTAATTTGAAAGAGCTAAGGAAGTTATCATCCTTTGTATTAGATCCATTGGACTTCAAGAAACGTTATGGGAAGCTCTTGTTTGTATTATCTATTGATGTGGTTGAAGGACTTATGAGTGTTTTGGTTCAGTTCTATGACCCTCTTTTTCGGTGCTTCACTTTTCCCGACTATCAGCTTGTACCCACGTTGGAGGAGCATGCTCATCTCTTGGGTATACCCATATCTGACAAGGTACCTTTCAGTGGATTGGAGGAGATCCCGAGATCTCATGTCATAACTGAAGCTCTTCATCTGAAGAAATCTGAGATTGATTCTCATTTGGTGAAGAAAGGAGGGATTCTAGGTCTAACTTATGAGTTTCTCATTAGTAGAGATACTATTTTTGCTCAAGCCGGTATCATGGATGCTTTTGAAGCTATCTTGGTATTGCTCATCTATGGTCTAGCCTTGTTCCCTAACATTGACGGTTTTGTTGATGTTAACGCCATTAGAATTTTCTTGATTGGGAATCCTGTTCCGACTCTGTTGGGTGACTTGTATTTCTCTTTGCATTTGAAGAATTTTAAAGGTGGTCGAACTATTGTGTGATGTGTTCCTCTTCTATACAAGTGGTTTATTTTGCACTTGCCTCAGACGCCCGCTTTCTTGGAGAATCGGTAATGTCTACGGGGGTCCTAGAGACTTATGTCTCTCACTAATGATGATATTGTTTGGTATGATTCTGCATTGGGTAGCTTAGACATTATTGATAGTTATGGTGAGTTCTCTAACATGCATGTCACGCAAGGAGAAATCAACTGCAACCCAACGTTGGCCCATCGTCAACTTGGGCTCCCCTTGAGAGATAAGCCTAACAACATTCAGTTAGAGGGTCTATTTTACCAAGAGGGTAAAGATCCCCAACTTTTAAAGAGTAGAATGGTGCGTGCTTGGCACAATGTGCATAGGAAAGGAAGATCCTAGCTTGGTCCATGCAACTGTGTAGCTTTGGAAGCTTACACTATTTGGGTGAAGAAGAGAGTTTTGGAGCTCAAGATGCCGTATGCTTGTGAGAGACATGTGTCTTTGGTTGTGTATGAGCCATCAACTCTCCCTAACCAAGATGTAGAGGAGTTGGAAGACGCGTTTTCCAAGATGAAGCAAGAGAGAGACTTGTGGGAAGAGCGATTCCATGCTTTGAACCGAAAGTATGAGGAGTTGAAACTTGAGTCGAAACACAAATATGTGCTTATTGAGATTCTTGAGGATCATGCAATGAAGAGACAGAGAGAACCAGAGGATTTATTTTTCTCTAGTATGCCTCAGCCTTCCGGTGCTTGGAAGAAGATTGTTGATCAGCTTGTTCTAGAGAAGGCTCAGATGAAGACATCATTTGAGTCCAAGATTCGACGCATCCGAAGGAAGTATGCTCCCATAGTCAGATCATCTGATGTAGCTGCTAGGGATACTTAGGATGATAGTTTCCTTTTCTTTTATATTTATATTTTGGTTTCTGAAATTGTACTCAGTGTAATCCTTCCAAATTTTATGAATAAAAAGAGATTTTATGGTCAATTGAATTGTTATTATTAATTGAAAATATTTGCAAATAAGACTTCATATGTTCCTTGAAATTAAAAACAATAAAAAACATTACATTTCATGAATCATTTACATAACAAGTTTCTTCCGCCAGGTGCCTTATCAGTTCTTCTTCTGTGTATCACCCAAGCTGACTCATCCTTATAACACCTGAGCTAATTGACTAAAGAGAATGGAGCACCTTGAATAAGAGAATAAAGAACTGAAGGATGAAATTTCCAGACTCACAACCTTGATGGAGTATGTGATAGATAGCTGCTCATAACCAACAATCTCCACCTCCTGCAACTCCTCCTCCTCAGAGGACTGTCATCTCAGAGACTTTTGCATCATATGTGCCTGTGGTGGCTAGCCAGTCTGTTCCTGCCATGCATGTTGGGTTCCTATGGGAAATACCACCAAATTTTATGCTTGAAGGGTACGCGCCAACATTTGCTTCTGTGCCAGCATCTAGCCCGGTCCTGTCAGTGCCTCCTCCTATTGTTCATACTCTGCCTCGTGTCGAGGACACCATTTACCACTCTGAGTTTTTTGAAGGTCCAGATGTTTATGAGAAGATGGATGAGATGAAGGATCAGTTTCCTGAGTTGCGCAAGGAATTGAAGACTCTAAGAGGGAAGGATATATTTGCTAAGAGTGCCGTCGAGCTGTGTCTAGTGCCTAATGTCAAAATTCAGGTGAAGTTCAAGGTCCCAGACTTTGAAAAGTACAAAGGGAATACTTGTTTGTTGAGTCATATTATCATGTATGCTAGAAAGATGTCGACTCAAACTGACAACGACCAGCTACTTATTCACTACTTCCAGGATAGTCTAACTAGAGCTGCCCTCAGATGGTATATGGGCCTGGACAGTGCTAGCTTTTGTACTTTTAATGACTTGGGCGAGGCCTTTGTCAAATAATATAAGTACAATGTTGATATAGCACCAGATAGAGATTAGTTGAGGTCGATATCTCAGAAGGACAAAGAGTCGTTCAAAGAATATGCCCAAAGATGGAGAGAGTTGGTTGCTCATATTAGTCCACCTCTGGAGGAGAAGGAGATGACTAAGATTTTCTTGAAGACGCTGAGTTCATTTTACTATGAACGAATGATCTCAAGTTCCCCCAATGATTTTACCGAGATGGTGAACATGAGGATGATATTGGAAGAAGGAGTCTGTGAGGGATGTTTTTCCAAAGATGAAGCGTCGATAAGTAAGAAGTATGATGGGAGCTTCTCTAAGAAGAAGGAGGGAGAAACTAGTGCAGTATCAGCAGGGAGGCAAAGGAGGCCTCATGTGAGGAAAAATTCTCATTCCCGTCAACATCAACATCAGGTATCATCAGTAATTCCAGTCTTTACCAATAATTCAACCAATCAATGAGTTCCTATTCAACAAAAACATCAACTAACCACAACAACATACCAACTACAACAACAACAATCATCATCATAAGTTTGAGAGGAAGAAGGTCTTCTTTGACCCTATTCCTATGACATATACATAATTATACCCGTCCTCGATAGTCAAAAATCTTATCCAACCAAGGAATCCTCGACAAATTCCTGAACCGTTGCCATGGTGGTTCAAACTCGACTTACATTGTGCTTTTCACCAGGGAGCACCTGGTCATGATATTGAGAACTGTTATCCCTTAAAGTATGAAGTTTAGAAGCTAGTCAAGAGTGGTATGGTTTCCTTTGAGGACAGAGCGCCGAATGTTAAAGCCAACCCGTTGCCTACTCATGACAACGCTTCTGTAAACATGATGGATGGTTGTCCAGGGAATTTCAGAGTATTTGATGTGCGCCGTATCTGTAGGTCCTTGGTGGAGATCCATAAAGATTTGCGTTTGGGAATCCATTCTAAACATGACCATGATAGTTGTGTCATTTGTAGTGTGAACCCTCGCGCATGTGTAATTGTTAAAAGAGATATTCAAAGGTTGATGGATGAGAATGTTATCCAGGTTCAACAGATAAGGTATATGGGAAATGATGTAAACGTCATCGTGCTGGTGTTCAAAACCCCTGAGCGGGTAGTTATTCAATTTGATAGCAGCAGCAAGAAAGAAAACATATCGGTATCGTTGTTGTTTATACGGTTAAAAGGACTTGTCCCCTATGCATCCGATAAAGCTGTGCCATACAAGTATAATTCCACCGTGATCGAAAAGGGTCAAGAACTTACTCTCCCAGTTGCAGATTCAGTGGTAAGTATTGTGGATGTAGTGAAGGTGATCCATAGTGGTCGTGTGTTCAGTCCAGTTTATCCTAAAGTTGTGGAAGATGTGTTAGTGGGAAAGAAGGCAGAGATTCCTACAGTTAATCCGATTAGTGCTCCAACATGTCAGTCTAGTGAATCCAGCAAGTTAAAGACTAATGATGACGAGGAAGGTGTTACGTATGATTAAGAGAAGTGAATTCAACATTGTGGAGCAGTTGCTTCAAACGCCATCCAAGATTTTCGTGTTGTCATTGTTGATGAATTCTGAGGCACACAAAGAAGCCTTGCATAGGGTATTGGAACAAGCTTATATGGAGCACGATGTTACTGTGGATCAGTTTGACCACATTGTTGCCAACATTACTTCCTGTAATAATCTAAGCTTTTGTGATGAAGAACTTCCCGAGGAAGGTAGGAATCACAATTTGGCGCTTCATATTTCAATGAATTGTAAGGAGGACGCTTTGTCCAACGTGTTGGTTGATAATGGGTCATCATTGAATGTGTTGCCAAAGTCGACTCTAGCAAGACTTTCCTATCAAGGCGCCCCGATGAGGTACAGTGGCGTGATTGTTAAAGTATTTAATGGCTCTCGAAAAACTGTTATTGGAGAAGTGGACCTTCCAGTTAAGATAGGTCTGAGTGATTTTCAAATTACTTTTCAAGTAATGAATATTCACCTGGCCTATAACTGCTTGTTGGGAAGGCGTTGGGTCCATGAAGTTGGCGTTGTGACATCTAGTCTACACCAAAAGCTGAAATTTGTGAAGAACGGCAAGCTTGTCGTTGTTGGTGGTGAGAAAGCATTGTTGGTAAGCCGTTTGTCATCCTTTACTTACGTAGATGCTGAGGAGGAAGTTGGAACGTCATTCCAAGCTTTGTCTGTTGCTGATGAATTGGAGAAGGCTGAGGCACCATGTCTTCTCTAAAGGATGCAAAAGAGATTGTTCAGACTGGTAGCACCGATAGATGGGGTCGTGTTGTGGAAGTTATCGAGAATAAGAATAGAGCAGGGTTGGGATTTCAGCAAGGGACATTCAACGCCCATGTCAAGGTTATGCAAGAAGTTTTATGCAGTGGAGGCTTCATTCACAAGGATGATCAACACTTAGTGACCATTATTGAAGACTGTGATGAAGATGAAGTTTGTGACAACTTTGTAACGCACAGCCAGACTTGCAACAATTGGGTTACTGTTGATGTTCCTGTTGTTATGCACCGTTCGAAGTAATTTGTTTTTTATTATTTTTTAGAAAAATCCTCCTCCTATTCCTAAGGGAGAAGTGAAACATTGTTGGGAATTTACTTATTATCATCAATAAAATACAATTTTATTCATCCACATCTATGATGTTTATTTTTCTTTTTTTTCTTTTTCTGAAAATGGTAATCACAAAAATAAACAATAATCTTTCCATTTGCATAATATTTGTTTGCACTCCACTTCTCTAAAATCAAATATCAAATCATGATGCAGGTTGGTTCTCAAACCCATTGAATGTAATGATCCTACTCCCTCTTAAAACTTTGATTTCCCTGTGTTTGAAGCTGAGGAAGAGAGTGATGATGAAGAAGTATCTGATGAGTTATCCCGTCTGCTTGAGCACGAGGAAAAAGCCATTCAACCATTTGAAGATCATATTGAATTAGTCAACTTGGGTTCCGATGATGATGTGAAGGAAGTCAAGATTGGGTCTCAATTATGTCCAGAAGTTAAGAAGGGGTTGGTTGATCTTCTCCGAGAATATTCTGACTTATTTGCTTGGTCCTATCAAGACATGCCTGGTTTGAATTCTAAGATTGTGGAGCTTATATTGCCTTTGAAGCCAAAATGCCCACCGGTCAAGCAGAAGTTGAGAAGAACTCATCCAGATATGGTAGTGAAGATCAAGGAGGAAGTGCAGAAGCAAATTGATGCTGGTTTCCTTGTTACCTACGAGTATCCGCAATGGGTGGCCAATATTGTGCTTGTTCCTAAGAAGGATGGAAAAGTACGTATGTGTGTTGATTACAGATATTTAAATAAAGTCAGTCCGAAAGATGATTTTCCTCTGCCACACATTGATATGTTGGTAGATAACACAACTAAATTCAAAGTCTTTTCGTTTATGGACGGATTTTTCGGTTATAATCAGATCAAAATGGCACCTGAAGATGTGGAGAAGACCAAGTTCATTACACCTTGGGGAACATTCTGTTATCGAGTAATGCCCTTCGATTTAAAGAATGTTGGTGCAACGTACCAGAGAGATATGACCACTCTTTGTCATGATATGATGCATAAAGAGATCGAAGTTTATTTTGATGATATGATTGCTAAATCAAGTGATGAAAAAGACAATGTTGAGCATTTTGTGAAGTTATTCCAGCGTTTGAGGAAATATAAACTCCGCTTGAATCCCAATAAATGTACTTTTGTTGTTTGTTCTGGTAAGTTGCTGGGCTTTATTGTCAGCGAGAATGGTATTGAAGTTTATCCTGCCAAGGTCAAAGCAATACAAGAGATGCCTGTGCCCAAAACTGAGAAGCAAGTCAGAGGTTTTCTCGACCGGTTGAATTATATCTCGAGATTTATATCGCATATGACTGCCACATGTGCACCTATATTCAAGCTTCTTCAGAAAGATCAGTCTTGTGATTGGACCGAGGATTTCCAGAAAGCTTTTGATAGTATCAAAGAGTATCTGCTTGAGCCTCCGATTTTGTCTCCGCCTATTGAAGGAGGATCTTTGATCATGTATTTGACTATGCTTGAAGAGAGTATGGGTTGTATTCTTGGTCAGCAAGATGAATCTAGGAAGAAAGAGTATGCAATTTACTACCTCAGTAAGAAGTTCACTAACTGTGAGACTCAGTATTCTATGCTTGAGAAGACATGTTGCATATTGGCTTGGGATGCTAAGTGTCTGCACCAGTATATGTTGAATCATACTACTTGGTTGATATCCAAAATGGATCCAATCAAGTACATTTTTGAGAAACCTGCTTTAACTGGGAGGATTGCCTGTTGGTAGATGTTATTATCTGAGTATGATATTGAATATTGATCTCAAAAAGCAATTAAAGGTAGTGTCTTGGCTGACCATTTGGCTCACCGGCCAATTGAAGATTATCAGTCAGTGCAATATGATTTTCCTGACGAGGAGATTTTGTACTTGAAGATGAAAGATTGTGATGAACCATTGCTCGAAGAAGGGACAAAACCTGGTTCCCGTTGGGGGCATGGTATTTAATGGAGTTGTTAATTCATATGGTAATGGCATTGGAGCAGTGATTATTACTCCTCAAGGCACGCATTTTCCGTTTATAGCTAGATTGACCTTAAAATTTACAAATAATATGGATGAGTATGAAGCTTTCATTATGGGGATTGAAGAAGCCATTGATCTCAGAATTAAGTATCTCGATGTCTATGGAGATTCAACTTTGGTTGTGAACCAAATCAAAGGTGAATGGGAGACGAATCAACCCAGATTGATACCATATAGAGAATATGCGAGGAGGATATCAACTTTCTTTACAAAGGTTGAGTTTCATCATATCCCTCGAGATGAAAATCAGATGGCAGATGCTCTTGCAACATTGGCTTCTATGATTGTGGTGAAATTTTGTAATGAAGTTCCCAATTTGACTGTGATGCGTCTTGATAGGCTAGCTCATGTATTTGTTGTTGAAGAAGTTAAAGATGAAAAGTTATGGTATTATGATATCAAATGTTTCCTCCAAAGTAAAATTTACCCGCCTGAGGCATCTTTGAAAGATAAGAAGACTTTCAGAAGATTAGCTGGTAACTTCTACCTGAATGGTGATGCACTTTATAAGAGAAATTTTGATATGGTTTTGCTGAGATACGGGGATAGACACGAAGCAGACCTGTTGATGACTGAAGTCCATGAAGGTTCCTTTGGTACTAATTCCAATGGACATGCTATGGAAAAGAAGATGTTGCGAGCAGGTTACTATTGGTTGACAATGGGATCTGACTGTTGCAAGTTTGTGAAGAAATGCCACAAGTGACAAATTTGTGTAGATAAGATTCATGTTCCTCCGAAACTGTTGAATGTCATTTCCTCTCCATGGCCTTTCTCCATGTGGGGAATTGATATGATTGAGCCCAAAGCTTCGAACGAACATCATTTAGTTATGGTGGCTATTGATTACTTCATAAAGTGGGTTGAAGCGGCATCATATACAAATGTGACCAAGCAAGTTGTTGTAAGGTTTATCAAGAATCAGATCATATGTCGTTATGGTGTGCCAAGTAAGATCATTACTGATAATGGAACGAACTTGAATAATAATATGGTGGAAGCTCTTTGGAAAGACTTCAAGATTGCACATCATAATTCTTCTCCCTACAGACCCAAGATGAATGGGGTTGTTGAAGCTACGAATAAGAATATTAAGAAGATCATTCAGAAGATGGTTGTGACATACAAAGATTGGCATGAGATGGTCCCATTTTCTTTACATGGGTATCGTACATCCATCCACACTTCAACAGGGGCAACCCCTTTCTCTCTTGTTTATAACATGGAAGTTATGCTCCCTGTAGAGGTTGAGATCCCATCATTGTGTGTATTGATGGAAGCCAGGTTGACAGAGGATGAATGGTGTCAGACCAGATATGATCAGTTGAATTTGATTGAAGAGAAGAGATTGACTTCCATGTGTCATGGTCAGTTATATCAGTAAAGAATGAAGAAAGATTTTGATAAGGAGGTCAAGCCTCGTTGGTCAGAGAAGGTGACCTCGTGCTCAATAAGATTCGATCTTTCAAAACTGATTCTAGGGGAAAATGGACTCCTAATTATGAAGGCCCATATGTTGTTAAGAGAGTCTTTTCAGGCGGTGCTTTGATTCTTACAACTATGGATGGTGAAGAGTTCACTCGTCCTGTGAACGCCGATGCAGTCAAGAAATACTTCGCCTAAAAAAAGAAAAGAACAGCTCGCTAAGTTGAAAACCTGAAAGGGTGGCTTAGGAAAAAATGGGCATCTCAGTGGATTGAAATCCCGATAGGACGATCCAGGCAAAAGTTAGAGACATAAAACAGAAAAATTTATCCCGGTAGATTGAGTATCCCACCTTGGGGCAATCTAGGCAAAAATTAGGGATTATGGCAAGTAACTGCATTCGATTGGTCCTGATCATTGAAGCGGTTTTGAGCAGTCATTTGGTTCTGATTCACCATTCTCAACCAAAGATAAGCACAATGGATTTTGAAGTTGGTAGGGAGAGTAGTCATCATTGTAATCAATGTAGCCCTTTTCCATGTAAATTACCATTTTTCAAACTTTGTAAAGATCCACGGAGTCCCGCCACTTACGGACTACCATTATGTTAAATAAAGTTGAGCTTTTATCCAATTGTTTTGTATTCTTACTTGTTTCTGTCTTTAAAATTGAATTTTTATGATGATAATTTCGAAATAAATAAATCAATGAACAATCATTTTCTTAAAATAATAAGGCATTTACTTTAAGAATAATCGATTTCAAAAAGGAATGTCAACAGCAATCTAAAGAACGGTAAGTCTTGACATGTAAAGCATTATGGTCTTCATCCGAATTTTGTTTGGCGACTTTATCCCCACAACAGATTGTCTTATCATCCCCAGCTGAGCTGATGGTTTGTTCCCTTTACAATTCATTCTTCCCCGACTGAGACATTCATGTTTCTACATTTCCCAGTTTGTGACTTGATGAATGAACCATGTATTTGTCTTGAAGATTATTTAAGAAGTTTTTGTGATCTTTGATTTGATCTGACATATCATTGTGTCCCCAATAAAAGCTCCACAAAGATGTTTTATTAATGGAATCCTCAGTAGAGCATCTGTTTCTCCTCACTCAGACTTCTATCTCTTGATTGTGACTTAAGACCCCATCAGACTTCCATCTTCTAATAGAAGCTCTTCCCCTGGCAGTGCTTGGTTCTGAGCAATATTGGTGATGTCCCCTGCAAGGTTGTCTCCCATGTGATATGGTGTTGACTTAAAATTCCCCGCAACATTGATTTATTAGGATCCTCGGCAGATCCCTCCTTATCCTCAGCATTCCAGGTTGGATGCATGATTCTCCATGTCCTTCCCCAACCAAAGTTGAATTCATCTTCCAGGCAGGATTTTATATCCTTGATGATTTATTTTCATCCCTAGCAGGTTCTCTAGTGGTGCTCCACCTTGTTGAGATTAGCCGAACATCTAGTTGTGATGATTCAAAATTGTGCTATTTGTATCCTTTGGGCTCGTTTGTCGATATAATCATATACATACTCATGCATATACATGCATAAAATACAACATCAGATAGTTCATTGTGCATTTTTATCGCATTGAATTTTCTTATGATCCCCTGCCTTGGTGATATTTTCTCACTGTGTAGATTTGGTGTGTCCGTCCTCCTTTAATTGTAGATTGTCAGCCCCTTTTAAGCCGGAAAGTTTTATATTTTCTCCCTTACCCACTGAGTTATTTCCTCGTGGATGATTATTACTTCAGTTTCCTCCCCAGTTCATTACCTGGATGGAACCACTCCCCTTGAGATATATCCTCATTGGGTTGAAATCTTGTTTGACCGTTTCTTTCTAGTTCTTACCTAGATAAATCTTTTGGTCCCCTGAGAGTTTATTACCCAGTAACTGGTAATATTCTTCTTGATGTTGAGGACTTTACTTGTGATCATTTACCCAGTAAATGGTGAAAGGTAACTTACTTCTTTATTACTTCTCCAGTGGATTAGTTTTTTTTTCTGTTTCCCCAGCAAGTTTATCCTTTTTATGTTCATCCTAACCGATGATGGATATTCTTCTTCTTTGGTATACTACCCATTAACCGGTAGTTGTAAACCCCATTTCCCGTGCAGAGTCTATCCTTGATATGTTCATCTTAATTGATGATGGATACTCTCTCTGTTTGGTATTCTACCTAGTAAAAAGGTAGTTGTAATTCCTATTTTCCCCCTAAAAGAGTTCATCCTTGATATGTTCACTTTAACCGGTGACGAATTGTCTCTTTCTTCGGTCTTCTACCCAGTAGCCGGTAGTTATAATTCCTATTTGTGGTATTTTGCCCAGTAAATGATAGATATAAATCCTATTCTCCCCTCAGAGTTCATCCTTGATATGCTCACTTTAACCAATGACGAATTTTATCTTTCCTTGGTCATCTATCCCCACTGATAGTTATAAAGCCTATTTTCCCATGTATTCTATCCTTGATATGTTCACTTTAATCGGTGACGGATATTCTTCCTTTGAGTTTATCCTTGATATGTTCATCTTAATCGGTGACAGATACTCTCTCTTTGGTCTTCTGCCTAGTAACAGGTAGTTGTAATTCCTGTTTGATATCTTTTCCTTAGTAGGTCATTTTTACCCAGTAACCGATAATTAATACGCCTCATTTTTCTCAATGAGTCATCCTTGATATGTTTACCTTAACCGGTAACGGATGTCCCTCTGCTCACCCAATAACCGATAGTAGATAATATATCTTATTTACTCCTATGTTGAAGTCTTTCTTCCCCGGTTGAGTTTGGTTTCATATTTTTGCGTGAATATTTCAGCCTTGTTCTGATTTACCCATTTCCCCAAAGGATGTTTCTTGTTGTATTAGTGTTATCCCAATACATGCAAATGCCCTTTTTCCCCAGACTGAGTCTTTCCATTGATTTATTTTCATGGAAAATCCCCTCGCGTCTCCAGCAGTTTTCAAGACGTAGCCTGGCCTACGCATAACTTTCATCCCCAGAGTTTATGTCTCCCCAGTGAGTCTTTCCTTATGGAATGCCTTGTGCTTCTGTGGAATTTCAGTCACTCCATTCTTTTCCTTTGTGGCAAATATTCCCCACAAAGATTATTTTTGCATTCGTAACATGTGCATCATGAGGTCTCTTAGGGACCAAAATTTGTTTCTAGATATTGTTATTTAAGTCCATTCTACTAGGTTGATACAGATATTTTAACCTTCACATCCTCAGCTAGAATATCCTTAAATAGGGGCAGCTGTAAAACCCCAATTTTCACCCTAAGATCCCTCATGATATCTCATCATTTGCATTGGCTTTGGGATCACGCATTGGCATCCTCCTCACCCCTTATTTATTGGGTTTGCATTGCGAGAGATCACCAAGCATATTTTATTGTATCATACTTTATTTTATTTTGTTTACTAACCAAAATACCAAAAAATATGTCTATGTATGTCTTTGTTCCTTTTGTAGGTGTGTGTGTGTGTGTCCATCTGTGCCTCATCAAGCTCATACCTAGGGTTTGAGACCCTCAATGCAAGAAATCAATCAAGGAAAGGTTAACAATGGTTATAAGCATCATATATGTATCCCCATGTTCTTTAGTTGTCAATTTGATCAAGAATTCATCAAGAGTTTGAAGCTTGTTTGCATTGGAAGCCCTAATTCATATTGGTATCTTGTGTGACTTCCTCAACAACTTTCTTCAACAATTGGTAAAAGATATAAAGGAATACTTCATTATACATCATATAAAGCATATATTATCCTCCATGAGCCCTAAAGATCAATAGAACTTCAACTATTCAAGTTGGTTCAAGAAGTTGACTAGAGAAAGTCAACTAGTCAAAACTAGGGTTCCCTAGACCCTATCTCCTATAGTTTTTGTCATATGAAAATGATTCAAAGAGAAACATTAATCATTATGACATTAAAAATAACTCTCATGTTGGAATCAAGAGCTAATTTTGCTTGGAAAGTCATTTTTTATGGCAAAGGATTATAGGCCATTTTGTATGCGCCCTACTTAGGAGGTCAACTTCCAAGGACCATAACTTGCTCAGTTTTTATGATATGAAGGAAATCCAAGTTTTATGATAAATTGCAAGATGTTTTTCCAACTTTTCTTCTTTGATAAATTTCAAATTCTACTTGCAAGGGCATGCACCAAGAGGAAACCTTACAAGTCAATTTAGGCCATTACCATTGAACATGCCATTTTCCTCAACTTCTAAAATCCATAACTACCTCATGAAATATTCATTTTGTGTCAAATATGTGACCAAATTGAATAGGAATGAAAGATATACAACTTTGGTGAAGAAACCATTTTCATTTGAAGCTCATACCAAAAGTTATTCAAGGTGCAAGAAGTGGTCATTTGACTTGGTACTTAGAAAATTTTCAACCATGTTTGATTTCTCCAACTTCCACCTCAAAATTCATCATGATACGAGTTCCAAATGAAAAAGTATTCAACATAAAAGTTGTTCCCTTGACTTAACCTTTCCAAATCATCCAAGATCACTCAATTTGGACAAGAATTGAGGGACTTGCACATGGCTTTTTTGTTTGGTTTGTTTTGGAAACTTTTGCACTCAAGTGATTAATTCCTTTTGCATGCTTCCATATAATGACTTCAGCATCAATTTCACATGATTTAGAAGTGGATTGTATCATTGGTTAGACCTAATTCTTTGCACATGCACCCATGCACAATATTGCTATTTTTGGCCAAATTTGAAATGGTGCAAAACTGAATTCCATAGCTTATAAATACAAGTGCATTGCTTCAGAAATGACACATATTGCCCAAGCCTTGCCAATCAAACTCAAAACCCTACTTCATATAATTCCTTGAAGATTTCATTAAAATCGAGTTCTTGATTCAACTTCTGTTTGTGAACAAGATCTCCAAGGATTCATAGCCATTTTCATCTCAATTGATCACTGCAAGCAAGAGGAGGAAGAACCAACTGGAATTGCATCAAGATCCAGTCAAATCACTGCTACCCGAAGGTGATTTTTCAAAACATCAAGCCTTCGATTCTCACTCAATTCTCCATTATTCTACTTGTTTATTGGTTGTCTGAAGTTCTACCAATGTAGGAAACAAGATTGATTTGCTTTGAGGTCAAATCAAAGTAACTTAGATCGAGTACCTAAAAATTCAATTCCTCATATCTCTCAATATATTTGGAATTAGGTGAAATTGAGGCCAGATTCGAGCTTCTGAGCTTTTTATCTTTAAAATAGTGTCCTTACTTTTCATTTTCTTGATGGTTGGCGGTGGACCAGTCCAGTGAGGTCCATCGGAGAAGACAACCGGAGCTAGGGCTCCGGTGATATGTTGTCACGTCTCCTGACCATTTGATCTGTTTGAAATGTTTTAATCCTAGCCGTTCCTTTTGATTACCAAGCCTACAACGCATTGACTTAGGACCATTGTGGAACGTGCGCGCTTGGCCATCAGATCTACCACCTCAATTAATGAGGGAGATCTGATGGCCCTCGTTTTTTCTATTTTCTTTTTTAATTCTGATTTTTCATTTAATCCATTTATTTTGTTTAATTCATATTAATTTCATTTTTAATCCAAAAAATATGGGACTTTCACAAAAAATCTTTAAATATCTTCCTCTTCCATATTTTGAATTAAAATCATTTTTTGGATTAATTTTGATATTTTTCATTAATGAAATGATTTTTGACTTGATTTAAATATTTTAAAAATACTTATGACTTTCCAAAATTATTTTTGACCTTGTTTGACCTAAGATAAATCCCTTGGCCATTTATTTGGTGTTTTGAAGGGATTTGAGGTTTTGTCCATTTAAAAATGCATTTTTATTCATTTTTAATTTGATTTTTAATTGAATAATTGTTTGAAAATTATGTTGATCCATTTTTATGGTCTTGTGAAGTTTGACTTTCTGTTTGGCCTTGATCATGGTTGATTTGACTTTTGTTTGACCAATACTATTGGATTTAGGGGATTAATGAAATGTACATTTCATCTCCCAAAATAAATGGATAGTATTGATCAAATGAAATTCCTTCTATGATCAATTTGGGTTTCTATTTCCCCTTCCCTCTTCATCTTCATCTCTATTCTTCCCCAATCCATCATTGACCAATGCACTCTCTTCATGTCTAATGCTAGTTGATTCATCAATGACCTTGTGTCAGATGAATCAATGACCTTGCATTAACACCTATATTTTTATTGTCCGACCTCAGATAGTTGTGACTTCTACATAAGTCCAATTACGATTGCTTAACATAAAGCTAAACTTGTCCCAAAAGGCATAGCATTCTTGTAAGTGGGATTATATGTATCCCATTCTTCATGGCAGTGTGTGAACACTTGACCTTTTTTCCTTTTATGATAGCTAGTGGCATACTTGTTGATTTATCCAAGTTGAAGCCCTTCTAATGGATGATGTCTTGGTTCAAGGGTTCATACTTGTGAATGAATGGTTGAGTGTTCTCCAAATAATGAATTAAAAATTAAAACTCTTCACTAATATTTGACTAACACTTTATTAATTTTTCTTTACTTTCAAGTCATTTACTTAATGAAATTTAAATTTTAGTACATTTATCATTCATCTAGCATTTACATTTCATGCAACTTGTTTATGTTTCAATCTTTTCACTTTGCACACTTGAGCCATATCTTGTGATTGTATATATTGTTTGTTTGTTTTGATTTTGTTTATGGTCTTAGGACCTTAAAACACATAATAATAATAATAAAAACCCTAAAAAACATCTTGGTGGACTGTTGGACTTGATCTAAACTCTTGGACTTAGAATTAGGCAACTTCCCTATGCTTTGAGGACTTGAACAATGCCACTATTTTAGACTGAGTTATCCTTGCATGTTCCTTCCATATGATGCAAGATCCTTGAATGACCTTGACTCATCTGTCACTTTGACTTTGTGCTTACTTGTTATACTGTTATTATTGTTGATGTTTGATGATTATTCTGAGTTGGCCAAGGAATATTTTTCATCTGATGCATTGGAAGAAATTTAAGGTTGCTAGCTATTGGAGTGCTTGCTTGGATATTCTGGCTATCTTTATTTGATGACATGGTCTTCATATGGTTTGCCTGGATATTGCTTATGCTTGTTGATTGCTAAAAGTCCAAAGGAAAATGGGTTTCTATATGACATTCTTGATTGTTGGATTGCATCCCATTGGTCAGATCTTTTCAACCCTTAAATTTTAATTCTTGTCTAGGATAGTCTCTTCATCTCCTCCCACTTCTTAAATTTAAAAATATCTCCCTCTTTTCAAAAAAATTCTTTGTTTGTGTTTTCTAACTTAGACATATTTTAAATGATTATAAACTTTGGCCTTATACCAATGAATTTTCAAACTTTTCTTAAATAAAACTTGTGAATGAATCTAACCATATTGGCTTTAATTTCAAAAATACAAAAAGAACTAACAACATCATTCAAATCATTGGCCTTTTGTGCCTTTTCTGTTAAATTTTTGATTAAAAGCAATTCACCAACATCTTTGAATTTTTTACCACGAACTAAGAGGTTTTGATTCCTCATTTTTATGTTGGTACATAGGCATAAGACCGAAGGTCTTGTCAAACATAAAAATATAATTGGTGAATTCTTTTCTCATCTCTCCTTTCTATTTTTATATCAAACATCATTTTGGCCAAATCACTTGCATACAAAAAAGGGCTCCCTAGAAGTACCTAGGACACTTTGGGTGCTAACACCTTCCCTTTGTGTAACCAACCCCCTTACCTGTAATCTCTAGAATTTTATTAGTTTTGATTTGAAAAACTTCTTATCTTTGGTTTTTGTTCGTACTTTTCCCTTTCCCTTTGGAAATAGTAAAAGTGCGGTGGCGACTTTGGTTTTATTGACGTCAAGTTTATCCATAGCTTGATGGTCGTGAACTTAACGCTACAGCTTGGTATGAAAGACTTAGTTCATTTCTTCTGGAAAATGATTTTTATCAGAGGCAAAGTGGACTTTATTCTCTTTTGCAAAAACATAAGAAACGATCTTATGATTTGTCAGATTTATGTAGATGATATAATATTTGGTTTTGGTAACCCCTCTGTTTGCCAAGAATTTTCTTTGTAAATGCAGGCAGAATTTGAGATGAGCTTAATGCAAGAACTAAAGTTCTTTCTGGGCATTCAAATCAATCAAACATCAGAAGCCACGTATGTCTATCGAAGCAAATACATAAAAGATCTTTTGAAGAAATTTGACATGTCAGAAAGCTAGCAAACCAAGACTCCCATACATCCTACTTGCGTTTTGGAGAAGGAGAAGGTAAGTCAAAAGGGTTGTCAGAAACTCTATCGTGATATGATAGGCGCTCTCCTTTATCTGACTGTTTCTCGTCTTGATATATTATTCAGCGTATGTCTGTATGCTAGATTTCAGTCAGATCCATGGGAATCTCACTTAACTACTGTTAAGAGAATCCTTAGGTATCTGAAAGGAACACCTAATCTTGGCTTGATGTAGAAAAAACATCAGAGTACAGGCTTTATGGGTATTATGATGTAAATTATCCTGAAGATATGTTAGAACTAAATAACACATCTCAAAACTGTCAATTTCTAGGAGGAAACCTTATCTCATGGGCAAGCAAAAGACAATCAACCATTGCACTATCAACTGTAGAAGCAGAATATATCTCAGCTTCACTTTCCAACACTCAGATGCTCTGGATGAAGAATCAGGTTGACGATATTCAGATCTATGAGAGTAACATTCCTATGTTTTATGATAATACTGCTTCTATTTGCTTAAGTAAGAATCCAATTTTACATTCTAGAGCGAAGAACATAGAAATTAAACACCACTTTATTAGAGATTATGTTCAAAAAGGGACAATTGTTTTAAAATTTTTAGATACAGACCATCAACGGGCTGATATTAATACAAAACCCTTAGCTGAAGATAAATTTCTCTTTATTCTGAAAAATTTAAATATGGCAGTTTGTCCAGAATGACTCTGAACATGTGTTTCTCATCTCTAATGTAAAATTAAACTCTGACTCAAGCATATGATGTTTATCTGATTCTGATTCTGACACTTCTACAAGTTAGAAGATGTCTTTATCAAAAACATCTCTAGTCAGAAAACTTTTGGTATTCTTGATTCCGGATACATCAACAATGTGGCGTCTCAAACATGTGGCTCTGGCTCTTCCAGACACATGTCTAGCTCAAAACTCAATGGCCAAATTATTGAGATCCCCTCGAGCATTGTGCAAATATTGAGATTAGAATCTCATCATTAGCTGCATTTAATTTTTCCCATGATTGTAAAAACTCGGTTTTAGCAACAATTAATTTTGTGTTCCTTCTCAAATTACCGTTTTTTTTGCAATAAGTAACTTTTTTATATACTCCCACGACTCCCACTTTCAAACTTTCACTCTTCACTACTTACATAAACCTAAACCACCAACTTTTCTCTGCAACTTCTCTTAATCTTTTTCTCTGAAACTTCATCATGAATGCTCAAGAACAACAAGTCTTCGAGTTTTTAAAGAGATGAACGCCCAAGAATAAAAAGTTGAATCCTCACAATAAGTCGCCTCCACTACTGCTCTTCAAACAACAACCTCTTATCAAGAACCTCATGTTCTTGATCGTCCAGCCCACATCAACTTGTCAACACCATTTGAACAACTGGAAGTTCTTTGTGAGTTGCTGGTGGATTTTGAAAACTTCAAAGACAATGGTATGGATCTAACACTATAAAGAATCAGGGTTGGCTCACCTACTTCAACCGTCTTTATGGTCCCATCTACACAAATCTAGTGAAAGAATTCTGGAGATTTGCTGACTGCGATGATCATTACATTATTTCACATGTTTTGGGTATCAAGGTAGTAATAACTGAAAAGTTTATTACTGCGCTACTGAACATGGAGAAGGCTTGGGGAAGAATAATTTACAACATCAATCATAGGGCTAAGTACATGTCCCAGGAAATCATCCTCACCATATTTTCCTAGAACCCTGAAGGACAAACATCCTCTAAGAATCAAGAGCTCCATAAGAATCTGAGGGTGTGGCTCAAGATAATTCTTGGATGCATCCACCACCGTCCATCATCCAGCTCTTCTGACTACGTCAACATGGAAGTGCGTCCTCTACTGTCTGCACAAGGGTGTGAAGCTTAACCTACCATCTCTTCTCTTTAAATACCTTAGAGATTATGTTAGAGACACCAGAAACAACATAAAGCCAAGGAACTACATCCCTCTAGGCAGGTTAATTTCAAATGTTCTGATTGAGAGTGGTCTGGTGGATCATCTCATTCATCTGAATCTGATGGAAGACGTCATGATGGATGTTGGAAAGCCCCTCAATGGGAGGAATCTGAAGAGTATGGGACTGATTGACAAGGTCCTTGTCAAACCCACCAAAAACACCTCCTGGGAGGAACTAAAGGGCAAAAGAGAGAAAACGGATGAGATGTACCTCTTCACCAAAATTGATCCTCTAGAAGTTATAGAGATTTATCTTCCAGATTTGGAAGCTCAAGGCTACGACATTTCTGACCTTAGCATGGATCGGATCCCAGATCAACCTCCGAACTTCTTGAAGAGAAAGAGGTAACCCTCTCAGAAGATGAATGTTTAGAAAAAGAAGATTCTCAAGCTGGGAGAGTCTTCAGCAACCAAGAAGAAGCCAGTGTCCCTGACCTCTTCTTCAACACCTTCTGGTAAGACCTTCATCTCAAAAAGCTTGAACTCCCCCGTCTCTGGTTCTAGGCAACTTGCCTCATCACTTCCTCTACCACCTCCCATAATCTCAACCACAGTTACAACATCCTCCACTCCACCTACCATAAATATTAACGCTCCCACTGAAAAATCCAAATCTCAATAAGCAACAATCTGACTCACTACCTCATCTGAACTAACACCATCCATACCAATTCACTATGAACCAAACCCATCTAACCAAAACCACTCAGAACCTACTCCTTCTCAATCCATTCCATCAAAACCCACAAACTCTAACCCCATCCTTATCATAACTATAATACCTACACCTTCTCCTCTATTACCTCTCTTCAACCTCCAAACAACCTCCATCCCATGATATGAAGCACTCTTGTTCAATGAACCCTTATCACCAACCCTCTTCACCACTGACAGCTCCCCTCTTACTATGACCTCACCACAGACTCTGAACATTCTGGTTCCGATTATCCCGACCCAACCTCCCCAAACCTTGAAGATTTTCAAGCCACAACTAATTTAGAAAGAAATCCTTTTGTACCAGCAGACTAACCAATTCCTGAACCTTCTGAACTTACCCTACCAACCTTTGATGAGGCATTAGAAAAATTCTCAGAAAGTTCATCTTCTATGTTCAAGAAGCTCTCTGACGAATCCAACATCATTGAGAATCCTTCTGAAGTAAGGACTAACTGAAACAGATTCATCAGATGGATGACATCTGAGATCTTCAAGATGAATGGCTTCTCTGAATAAGTCAGAAATGACTTCATCAGAAGTGTTGTGGAAAGGCTAGAAGCTATGTTGGCGAAGGAAGCGGCAGAAAAGGCTGAAAGGGAAGCAGCTGAGAAACATACCAAGGAGGCTACTGAGAAAGCAGCTGCAGAAGCAACTGCAAAAGAGAAAGCTGAGCAAGAAGCATAGGCAACAATGGTCACATAAGTTGCTCAGAAGGCTGCATCTGAGAAAGCTGCCAAGGTTGTTGTGACTAAGGAAGAGTCATTAATAGTTGATCTTGCCCCTCTGGTCATCAGAACTCTAGAAGAGTTGTAGAAGGAACATCAACTGGTCAGAGCCAGACTCGACAAACAAGATCAGGTCAACACCAGCATTCAAAGCCTGCTAGTTGAGCTACTTCAGAGGATGCCTCTTCCACTTAAACCTTAGACACTTTAGGATTTCTCTATAATTTGTTTTCTAAGTGTTTTTAGTTCTAAGGCTTAGTTTTTGCTCTTTTCTCGCTGTACTCTCTGAAGTTTTTCCCCTAATCAATGAATTTCTGGCTTGTTTACTTTTTAAGTCTGATAAAAAGGGGGAGAATTAGATATAAGTATTTTGATGAATTATCTCATCTAAATCTCAGAAATACACTACTTACATTCTGACATAAAATTATTGCATAGTTCTAAGTCAATTCTCAAGACCTATCTGAATCAAGGGAAACTGAATTTTTATCTGAGAAACTACTAAATCAAGTCAAGCAACCTAAGAAGACCTGGTAAGAAATTCTCTACCCAGAAACCCATATCTGATACTAAACATCTTTAAAACTTTTTTAAATATCAGACTTAGGGGGAGATTACTAATCTTAGGGGGAGTCACTTTTCTATTTGACTCTGATCATTTTCAGTTTAGTATCTCTAAAAGTGCTTATTGTTTCATCAAAATCCTAAGTTTTGTCATCATAAAAAAGGAGGAGATTGTTAGAACAAGATTTTGATTATGCAATATATCTCTAAGTTTTGATGATAACAAAGAATGAAATAATTTCGTACCCTAACAGTTTTCTTAAGTGTGCAGGATTCTAAGTTGAAATGACTCTGATAAGTCACCTTGTGATTCTTAAGAAACTAATATTTGGCATCTGACCCAATATAGAGAAATCACATCTGACTCTGAATAGAATGCATATGAGGATCAATCACCTGAAGAATCTGACTCAGAAGTTCAAACTCTTGATCTGATTCTAAGAACTCTATCTGAAGACTCTGTAAGAGATATCTGAAGACTCTGATCATGCTCACTTCACTCTGACACATGCTCAGAAACACGCCATCAGATGTCACCTTGTCAGAAACTTAAGCTAGAAGCATTCAAATTGTAGTACAATCCTTTTAAGGAAACATTTGATTATGCTCCTAGTCTGTTATGGAAAGGACAAGGAATTTACTGCGTTTATCTCCGACAGCTGGCACAAAATCTTTATTGATTTCCCCCAACGGTAATATCTCAAGTTCTATATAAGGGCCTATTCACAACTTGCCAAATATACAACTTTGATACAACAACTTTATCATACAACTTTTTCACCACTCTTGCGAAGAACAGGCCATGCTCTGCATACTCTGGTTAATTCTTCACCATTGTTGTAGTAAAAAAAGTTTCCATACAAGAGCTTTCGCTCAATATTGTATGGTTATCTTTCATTTTTCTTAAATTGTGTCTATATTTCTTATCTAGAAGCATCTAACGAAACACTTTATAATTATTGTAATTGTTTTTTATTCCTCAAGTGACTTGTTTAGGTCTGTAGACTTGAGAGGGATAAGAAGTTGTTGAACCCTTAGACGAACTTTGTAATCTATTGAGATTAGTGGATTAAGTCCTTGTTGAAGGCGAAATCACCTTGGTCGGGTGGACAGGAGTAACTTTGATTTTCAAGCGAACCAGGATAAATAGTTTGTATTGTTATTAATTCTTCTTTGTGTGTGTTGTTGCGAAAATATTTTAATTCCTGTGAAAACAATTCAAACCCCCCTTTCTTGTTTTTCTCTACCTTCACTCCTATAGTTGATCAATATGCTTTGGGATTTCTGGTGTTGGAAAATTGTCGCCTGGACCAATTGAGTGAGGGTCAGAGTTATGAGCCTCTGAACCAATGGATTTTTGTTCAGGATCTATTGTTTCTGGAGGTGTTTGGTGTTTAAATTTTTTGTTACCTAGAGTGGAGTGGTGTGAAATATGTTCATCTTCAATCACGTCTCGTGGTTGCTCAGCAAATGTTCCCTAAACTGGATTTCTAGTAGTTGGTTGTGGTGATGGAAGTAGAACATAAATACGTTGTTCCTATAAAGAAGAGAAAAGTTTAATGATATAATATAATTGGGAAATATTGATCAAAAAGGAGATATAAATGAAACTTAAAGTACTATGGATGTCCTGAATCCAAGACTCGAATGTGCACTTTCTAAGCTTTCTTTAGGAGTAGACTTCCTTTGGCGTTTTATTTTCATGCGGGTTAATTGAGGTTATCTTTCTTATTCTCCTCCTTCATCATAACCATCGTCATCAATGTTGACAACAAATTCTCTCCTTGATTTTTTGGGTGAACTAGCCTCATAAGCTTGGGGTTTTGTTTTCTTCTTCTTGGCTTGTCCAAGTGTTGCAGTTTCAATAGCAACTTCTTTCCTTTTTGCAGAGGCCTCAACATTATTTTGCCAACGACTCCGATATTTGGGAGGTATAGGTATATGATAAGCCTCATGTTCATCAATTTCATCAGTGGCCTCGACTTATTTTATTTTCGTCTTGAACTCCTTGTTCAGACTAAGACATTCATAATTGTTAGTATAAAGAGTAAATGTAAGGAAATAAAAGAGATCCGAAGAGCAGGTTAAACTTGTGTTCCTTCTCTATACGTAATTTTTCTTCCTTTGCTATCTTCTGAATAGATGTGGCAGTAATGAAACCACCTCCTCTTTTTGAACTATGAAAATAAGAACAAAGACAAATAAGAAATGTGAAGAAACCTATTGTCAAAAAAGAGAGTAAATGGTGGGAGAATAAACCTATTTTACTTCTTTGGGTTGATTGGGTTCTTCATTTTTGTAAACTACTTATGATTCCTTATTTTTCTTCGACCCTTTTGGGACAAGAGGTAGAGATGCAAGATTTCGACATAAGTAAATAAGGTGAAAAAATAAAGTGAAGTTTGTGAGTTCTACAAGTCATTCTATTTCACCTTCTTGGTTGGTGTCTATGACTTGAATGTGATCAAGATTAATTCTTAAGGGCGGTGGGAAGTTGTGTATATTGTACTTAGTCGAAACTACTATTTGGACATGTTTTGTCAATTCATTATTTAAAGTTGACAAAGACCCACAAGTCAACCAGTCTGGAAATGGTGACAAAAAAGTTAAGCTAAATTCACAAGTTAGTGGAGGTGGGAATTTGGGAAGGTGAAATTCCAAAGAAAAACTATAAATATCTTTTCTGTAAGAAAGAAATTTAAGTTTGATAACTTTGTCAGTGATTTTTTGTTTCAAAGTAGAAGTTGCATCATAGATAATTCGACTAAGTTGACAAGGATTATACACAGTTTTAAAATGACGTTGAAAAGCTTGAATTTCCTTGATGTGCGTACCTCAAATTTACTTCTTTCTATTCTACAGAGAGAAAAAAACTTTTGTTAAACGTTCTAGAAGAGTCGAGTGATCCACATAAACATCAAGAAGATAGGATGGCCACCATTCTTCAAACTTTTTTGTGCATAAGTAAGAAGCTTGGAATTCAAAAGGGGTTAGAGTAATTACTTATTTGGCATGAAAGTCTAAACATGCTTGATAGTTTTCCTCCAACGATGTACTGTTGGCCAAACAAATTTCATCCTTATGGATAAAAATAGACTTTGGTAAAAATTGGCTAAAGCCAAACTATCTGACCACCTAGTTTGGTTGATAATTGTCGAGTCCCATGCCAGCTCTTCCCGTCAAAATTCTGGTTGATAGAACAATAGGTTTGGGGAAAGCCACATAAATGTCAAGGGCTTCAAAAATTGTGTTCATAGAAAAGAGTTGGAATTTCCCTTTTAAACCAATTTGGCCCATAACTTCGATTGATAAATGGGCCATGGAAGAATCGAATGTAACACAATTTGCATACATAAAGTAATAGTTTTTGAAGGCTTCTTCGATTGAAACTCTAGTATATTATGGAGTAAGCAAAGTAAGTCTAGTTCCTTCAACCTGCATATCTTTGACCTGTCTCACTAAATCAGACGAGATTGTAACTTTCAGAGAAGGTTGAAAGGTGGCATTAAGAAAAAGTTGCAAGAGCCATATATGGCCAGAGATCAAAATCTTTTCGTCAGGATTGGTGATAGCTTTTATGTCAAAATAACAAAGCCCTAGAGATTCATAAAGGGGACCTAATATCAACATGCTAAGACAGATGTTCCACCCCTCATGAATTTTAGTTTCCAAATCTATAAACTTCTTGGCTATCAATAGATAACTAAAGAAAAAGACAAAATGAGATAATCAAAGAGTGAGGAAAGCGATACTCTTATGGCCAGAGACTTCCTCGTGATCCTCATGATGGTATGGTATTCGATATAATTGTTAAAGCTAGCACGGGGGAAAGAAAAATTGGGTTTAATTTTGTGTATGAGAGTGGGGTCGAAGGTATCCCCAATTGGTCGAAGGTCGGTAATAGAAGCCACATCGAAGAGGGTGGGGGTTATCATTCCTCATCAAAGGTAAAAGGTGTTGGTCGAACCTTCCGAAAAGTAAAGGGTTGAAATGAGCATATAGGCATTATATTTTGGGCCAATTTTGGACAATTGAATCAAGTCAAATATCCCTTGGTCTTTCAAGATTTGTTCTTTCTTATTTTCTACTTTGTTCAACTAATTGATATAAGCTTCATTTTTGATGGAAGGATAACAATAGAAGACACGATCAAGGTAAATCCATAAAACCTAACTCATAGATATTGTCCTCAAATGCGCATAGTTTACAGCGGCAGAAACAAGGAAAGATTTTGTTTAGCTTAGCAGGTTTTACAGAGGATATGGGAAATGAACCCAAAAATGCATGAAGAATACCTGAGATAGAAAAAAGGGATCAATACATGGGAACCCCAAATGACGAGTTTTTCTTTCTCCATTGGTGGCTCAGGGATATGGGTGTGATTTCCATAGAGAATATAAGTAGTAACATCAGTAGGGGATGGAACTGAAAGTTGTTTTTTCATACAAGAAGAGTCCATTATTCTTAGAACTTGAATATAAGCGAGAATGAAGGTTGTAAAAAAGTGACAGCTCTTAGGGTTCAAAAAAGAAGAGTTGTGAAAAGAAAAAAAAGAAGAGAAAATGAGAGTGTATATATAGTTGCGCAATAATACTCTTCAGTTTACCTCTATAAACCCACTAACATTTTAAATTTTGGATTAAAAATCAATTAAATGATTTTCTTTTAAAGCGGTTGATTTTGTGGCCCACGGTGGCCTTGGAAGTTGAAATCATGACGGTGGATGCACACATGTAAACTGATGTGACAACTAGGTGGTAGTGGTTATGATGTGTGTGCAAACTACTTTGAATAACGTCGAGGTTTTACTAAAAACTCCACATTTCTTCGGTATTGCAAACATGAACGAAAGTGGCATTTTTGGGGGGCTTCTGTTAGCTTGAGATTTTCTACTCAAGCTGCACCAAAATCCACTAAGTATGGTTTGGAAGAATCTCAAGAATAGATCCACAAGATTAAGATCACTCTCTCTTTAAAACTTGTTCAGAATCACGAAAAGGTTTGTAGTGATTTGGCATATTCGACAGGAGTAGAGATTAGAAGTGGAAACATATGCTAAACACGAATAATTGAAGCATGGTTCGACACTAAGATTATAAGATTCGACTAAGGATTCTCGATAGAGGCAATTGAAGGACTTGAAGAAAAAAATTCAACATAACTATTGGTTTTAAAGCAGTTCAACGACTGAAGACACGTGGAAGAAATGTCGAGGACAAAAGGCCACATAACAATGTATGTGTCGAGTGCTGGAGATTTGACCGTTGTCGATAATTACTGATGTTCATGTATATAAATCAATTAAATCTCTATAACAAGGGTTCACATTTTTCATTATTGTCCTCTATAGACTTATAACGTCCAAGTTATAAATATACTGAATTTGTGAGAAAATGTATGAATTTGCATCCTATTTCTAACTCAGGCATTTTATCCAATTGATTTTATCATTTCCTTTCATTTCTTTTATTATTCAAGCAATTTTGCACTTTACTCTTGAAGTTTTTATCCAATTATCCCATATTCAAACGTTTAATTTCCAAGCATAAACATATTTTATTAAACTCTTTGTAATACCATGAACTCATCCATACAATGATAACACTTGTCTCTAGTGGGTTTAACATATAGATAATTCTGCCTCTGTATTGGTGTTTTACCCTGCCACACATTGTTAGAACTGCTAGCCCCCTTATTTCTAAGGTTGGAATCCTTGAGTGTTGCATTCTTTTCCTTGTCACCTGTTGATTCAAAGTTATTTTGGGGTGAATACCTTCTAAAAGTTGAGAAATTTCGAGGGGATTTCTTCATCAATTATGCCTTCAAATCTAGACTAGATGCCTCAACCATAGTCCATACAGTATGTAAACCCATCTTCTCCTATAAAGACCCCTTTAAGTCATTGGTGTATCAATCCACTTTATGGATATTTGATTCTCCTAATTCATTATGCTCAGAAAAATGCAGGAACTTAACTGTGTATTATGTCACAGTTCTTTTTCCCTGAACACACTCAATATACATCTTATAAATAATTTGTTCATAATATTCAGGTAAAACCCACTCCAATATCAATTGTTTCATTCTTCACCAAGTTTTGACTGACCCCTACCTTTGCCTCTGCCTTTGAACAAAACATTTATCCCGCCAGACATTAGTAGTACCCTTCAGCCCGATCGCCACCATATTACTTGCTTGTTCTTAGGGACGCCCATGACGTTGAAGAATAAGTCAACGTCGATATACCAATCCAAAAACCACTCAATTCCCATCATTTCGTAGAAGAATGGAATACTAGCCTTAACTCAATAGTCATGGTTATACTCTCGATTCCCATGATCAAATATCTCTTCATCATCGAGTTCTTTTTTTTCAGAACTTGAATTTTCTATAAAAACATCACAATTATTTCCTCCCCGCAAAACTCTAATATGTTCTCGTCTTTTGTGTCTTCGGTGGTGTTCACCGGTGTTTTGGGTAAATAATCACTTAGTTTTAAATTTATCGCTTGAAGGACCAAACTAGTAAATCCTGGGGCAAGATTGTGCTATTTTCTGGGAAAAGAAAGCGTGAATTTAATATTTTCTGACCATTTGTGTTGAATACTGGTTATTTCACAAAGATGGTTAAGTTTTGAAAGTAAGTATGAGAACTGATTTCAACTGGGTCGAAATTAGTCACTTGAATGGTAAGTAAAAGCAAGTAAAGTAGACTAAATGGAAAAAAAGTTTATTTGCATAAATGAGAAAATGGTAAGAAAATACATTTCTTCATAAAACTTGTTTCTCACTTGTGTGTGGGTACTTTGAGTGTATGTTGAAGTTTATAATTATTTTTGCCATCCTGAATCCTAACACTATAACTCCTATATATAATGCTACGAAACTAACGGTCTTCCAATGTTCAAATGCCTTTCCGTCCAACACGTCATATTTGCATTCCTGAATAACCTTTGAATATGTATCCTTGGCATTTTGGATAAGACTAAAAGACAGTTTCTTCAGTTTGAAATTTGAATCTGCTTCTAGTCGAATTCCTTTTACTTGTCGAATGTGATGAGTGACCAGGCCTCTTGGAAATTTCACTAAGTGCCAGACCAGACTCTTTGACGTTGAATGTTGTTGTTTCTTCTTCCAAAGTCTTTGGTCGAAAGGAATTTTCACCTTGTTGTGTCTGTGGAAATTTCAGCTAGTTTCTCTGTCGAATTTGCTCTTTTGAAATTTCTTAGCTTACAAATTGCCCCCCAAAAATGCCACTTTCGATTAAATTTTTTGAGAGACAAATGGCATTTTGAAGTTCCAACACTATTCAAAGTTGTGGGCTGATGTCATTATCATCATGGCTATTCCCAATAACGTCTCTTCGAGACGTGGGTCTTACACAAAATCCAGTTTTCCACTTTCTCACTTTTATGGGACACTTGTCAAAAAGTTTGATTTTATTTTTATTTTAAAGAAAAATAAATAAATTGAACATATTTTTCCTCTAAAAACTATAAATAATCTTCTTCTTCTATTTTTCCATATTCTTTCAAATTTCTTCATCTTTCACAAAGTTTTCAAGTTTTTCTCTACAAAAATCAAAATCGTTCTCACTCAAAAATGACATCTAAATCAACTTCAACCCCAAATATTCATGTGGCTACATCCATCACTATGCCTACTCTTACTGGGAATCAGGTTTACGTTTCTGAGCCTCCCCTTCAAGAGGAAAAGCGCTTATTTAGAAATCACAAGTATTAATCCCTTTCATCATTTCTAATATTACACATGCTTTCTCTGGCCCATTCCCTGATTTGAATACAAATGTAGCTAGGATTAGTGAATTTTCTCTCTGTTACCATCAAACAAAACCCTTAGCAGCCATAGATCAACCTCTAGACATTACTTGTATGTCTACTCACGTTTTCTGTTTTTCCCTTTATACTAACCAATTGAACTATCTCAGTTGGCTGAATAAGGTAGAGTCTAAGAAAGGACAAATTTGGAAGGATCGAGGTCTTTTTGACCTGATCCAGTTAGCTAGGGTAGCCCTGCGTATAACCAGAACATGTTTCTAGTTGCACTCCACTTTTGGTAGCGTTCAACGGACACCTTCCAATTGTGTTATGGCATGCTCACGCCAACATTATTCGATGTAGCCTCCATCACTGATCTTCGACCAACAGGCAAAGTGTTCTACCCTTTTGTCGAAAGTGACAACATTATTGGGTTTAACTCGAAACGAGCCAGTTTAACCAATTTTATTACCGACCATTTCGAAGAGGCCGCCACATAATTCATCCTGGGAGGAACGCCTGCCTAAGCCAATTGATTTTGGTTTCACTTTTTAAAGCTTCAAGTTTAGCGTCCAGTGTGTAGAAGATGTTTAGCCTGACAAACAATCCCAAAGGCACATTTTTCTTAGCGGGCCCCTTTTGGATTAACGCCACTTTTGAGCGATCTTTCGTGGCTAACAAACCCAATCACCCTGTTGGAGAATCCAGAGATTGTCCCATTGAAGGAAGTCGACTGACCTTGCTCACTCCCACTGACAAAGGACTTTTGACGCCATAGAGTTTCACTGAATACTACATGATGTTTGCAAAACTATACAACTTTACTCCTCATATGGCCCCCTTTATGGACAGACGTCATGGATCTGCTGTAACACCTGTCGCTACGCGAAAACTGATCGACAATGTCAACTAACATAGAGTCGCCGACGGATTTTATTTATTCCTATATAAAGAGGAAAGAGAAAATAATCGATAAAGCCCTCTAAAGAAAAAAGAATATGGAAAGGATTGGTCTTGTAACCAAATAAGGGTTCGGAAGTTGATTATGCAAGGGGAAGGTATTAGCACCTCTCACATCCACCGTACTCGATAGGAACCATCTAAGCTGTCTATGTGTGTGGGTGTTTTTATCTTAATGTTATCTTACTATCAGGAAAAAAGAGGGGAAAATGAGATTGAGTTTTTATTATTGTTGTGCTTGCCAAGGATTGAGGCCCTTGTGCCTACGTATCATCATCGGAGGATAAAGAATCAGAGCTCCGTAGTTCGGAGTTTAAAATGTTTGTTTGTTGGTTATTTTTACCTTGAAAAAGGGTTTTCGGAGTGATGCCCTGCGATGCAAAATATGGCTTGATGAGTTGATGTTTGTTTTATGGTTTTTGAAAAGAGATTATTTTTAATTAGAATTGCACTAAAGACTATGGATAGAGGTGAATATTTCAGACAAACAAGTCAAGCATCTTGTGTCCAAAATACTCAGAGTAAGGGTAGGAAAGCTCCATTCTTATTCATCCTCCACCACTTAATGCTCGCGGCACACAATTCTAATCGTATTTTTATTCTATTTTGAATTTGATTGAGAAAATTCCGCTTAACGTTGGATCAAGGTTTTATTGATTATTGATTTTGAAATGGTGACATACATGGATATTTATAAGGAAAAAATGCGAGAAATAAAGGATCTCATTGTAAGTTATCCCATGAGAAAGCCTTGTGTGTGCAAAGTAACATATGCTAATAACTGGATAATTGGCTTAAGAGCATGTCTCCCTAAAGTAGTGCCATGAATTCCATTCTTATAATAAAAGATTATAAGTCACAGATGAAATTCTAATTCAGAGCAATGGATCAAGAATCAGGACAAGGTCTAAGTTCAAGGGTCCTAATGAATCCTCTAAGTCCAACAGTGGGTCACAAATGAATGCAGTTTTTTGGTCTTTTGATTTCATCATGTTTTTATTGTTTTCTATTATGCAGTGATAATAAACAAATGAAGATAATATAAAGATGCATGGGATATATATATATATATATATATATATATATATATATATATATATATATATATATATATATACATATAATGATGATACATATGAGCATATAATACTTGCAAAGTAAATGACAAGAAAATAAATGACAAGAAATAGGTTAGGTAAAAAATTCAATGGTTAGTGATAGTAGTTAGTGGTTAGAAGTCAAACTGCACAAGGTAACCACCTACGGATTATCTACCCACAAGTCAAAGGACTCAAAATATGGTGCATCAAGGGATAACCTATCATTGCTGCAAAGTATTGGAGATGATTCATGATCATCTATCAATAGATTTAGATCAAATAAGGTTGTGTCAACCTAAATTCCACCTATCAATAATTTGAAGAGTGAAATATTTTATCACCCAAGTAATCAACATATTAAAAAGTCAGATAAGATACAAGTTATACAACAATTTCCAAGTGTTAGTGATTAGTGATCAATGGGGAACAATGCAACACAAATGAATCAGAAAGCAATTCTAAAGTAACTGAAGGTCTCATCTAAACATCAAGAGGTTCAAACATGATCAACTAAGGGCAACCTATTGTAGCACCTCAAATTTGCACCTATCATTATGCATACATTTTCATATTAGGTCATAGTATATCATGATCCATTGCATAGCATTTGCATTGTCCCTCAGTTGCCTCAAGAGCAAGCAATCAAGAATTAGGTCAAACTAATCTCCTGATCAGTCAACCAAGCAAGCAAAGGAATTTCTCATTGAACCAAGGCCTTGGGGTTTGTCCAACAAGTTCACATGACTTGGAGGTCTATTTGAAGTGTTCAAGGCAAGGGTTGAGGGCTCAGAGGTCAGCAGTTCATATACAGACAGTCAAAAACCCTAAAAAAGTCAACTGTCAGTCAAAGCAGTGGATGGTGGTCATTCTTGTGGAATTTGGGCACCATGGTCAATAATCAAGAGTTCATACAACTTGGGACATCATTTGAAGTCAAGTCCTCAAGGAATTAGGGTTTGGAAGTCATCAGTCAATGCATAATCAGTCAGAAACCCTAAAAAGTCAACTGTTGGTCAAATGTCCATTTAATCAGTGATTGGATGATTGGAACTGGTTTGTGAGAGTTCATTCATGTCCAAATAGTCATCATATATCATGTCAAACACCATCATGGAAGAATTTGAAGCCAGATCAAAAATTTCCCAAAACGGAAACTGGGCCTGTAACTGAAACTTACCAAAAATGGAAAGTCTTGATCCTCAAACTTACATTTTGATACAAGCCTCAAATGAATTTTTGCCCAACATGAAAGTTGAAGATCTTGTTCTCCCATTTCCAAAAAGTCCAAGAACTCTCAATTCCCATGTGTGGTTGGCAAGTTATGATCGAATCGATTTCAGAAAATCTTGAACTTCAAAGGGCCATATCTCTCAAACCGTTTGGCCAATTTTGGTGGGGTTTTTTCCTACAAGTCACATTTGATCCCCTCTTTCCAAAAATATAAATTTTATGAGCCAAAACTTCACCAATCAAAATGGCATATTTTGACCTTTTTCATTTAAATGTAAGTTTGACCAAGAGTTGACTTTTTGATTCAAACATTTTTTCAACATTTGGCCAATTGGAACAGCTCATAAATGTCATTTAGAATGTGTTTGCAAAGTCAAATTATGCAGCACATTTGAATCTATACTTGGTTGCTTGAATTACAAGAAAGGTACAAATGCACCATACTTGTCCATGCCTTGCCTTGTACCTCAAAAGGACAGCAATTATGCAGCATTTCTTCTGTCATTAGAGCCTCATTATGCAGCCAAATAACCAATTGTACATATAGCCATGCCTCACTTGCTTAAGATTTGGAAGATGAGTACTTTGCAATCATCCATCCATGCTTCCACACCTTAATTTGTACTGTCCAACAGCAGACCTAGCAGCATGGTGAGGCACATTTTTCTGCCATTTTTGATACACAAGGCTGCACAAGACCACAGAAAACACTCTTCACTCACTCTCTAAAAGCATCACCCTGCTGTGCAATTAAGGACAACCATACCATGCCATATTGAATGCAGCATAATTCAGGCAATTTCTCTGTCACTGATAGCAGCAAGGGCAGCAGAAAAACCACTTGGCCAAGGCAAATGAGAGGAAGGCATGCTGATTTCAAAAAACACTTTGCAACAAAAGAACTGACCTAACTATTGGCATCTGATTTTTCTTCTGTCAAAAAACCATTAGCAGACAAAAAACACTTTCCACTCATTCTCAAAAAGATCTCATCCTTGCTATTTTACAAAACCTGTCCCAAAAACTCAATGAGCAAAAGCTTAGCCATGCCTAGTTTCACCTTCCACTCAGCATTTTGAACCAACAAACAGCAGCATAACACAAACAACTTCCACTTATTTTCCAACCAAAGCCTTTGCTCACTTGGATTTTCTGTCAAGAACACAACAAGCTAAAATAGCAGCATGCCAAAACAACATAGAACCTTTGAAAATTACCTGCCATGAAAAACCAGTAGCATGCTCAAACCTCCACCACCTTGCTTTGCATTCTCCCTTTTCTTTTCCAAGCTTCCAAATGACATAAACCCTGCTATTTGCCTCTCACTCTTTCTGTCCAAGCCTACCAAAACCTAGCCATTGCATTTTCCACAACTCTTCATCATGTCAAGCTAACTGCATCCATTTGGCCTTGCCTTTTGCTTCAAAACCTGCTAACTGCTCTAACCCTACCATTTTGGCATTCCATTTTCTTCTGTCCAAAACAAAAACACTTAACCTCCCTGCTGCTTTGGCATGCCATTTTCTGTCAACAAATATAACAAACCACATTGCATTTCACACTCCTCTCCAACTCACCTGGCCATTGGCATTTTCCTGTCATCAAAACAGTAGAACAAGCATCCATCCAACTTTGCCTTGCAACACAAACCAATATAAAAATACACTAACATCATCAAGCCAACATTGCATTGATTCACTCATTCCAAAAACACCCTTGCTTGGCATTTCATCTTTGATCTCCAACAGTCCAACCAACTGCATTGCATCTTCAAAAACCTGCCACTTTGCATCTTATCTTCTTCTGTTCAAAACAAGAGAGCACCAAAAAACCCTGCCTTGCATAAGCAATGGGAAGGAGCAGATTGGTTCATAACATCCAAGTGTGAGTTCATTTCAACCTACACAAGCCAAAGCATCTCCCTCCCTCATCAAGGCATAGTTGGAACTTCAATTAGTTCATTTCAATTCCATCAAAAAGCATCAGCAACATAACTGCTCTTCCAAATTGGTGAGTTTTTCAACTTCCACCCTTTTTTAAATTGACACATGTTTTGAATAGGTCTTTCATTGCTGAGTTTAATGATGGCCTTAGTTTTAGAAATGGTTGAGTTATTATGAAGATGTCTTGAAATGAACATTGATGATCCAAACTTGTCTCACTCATTGCTCTTTGCCTAGCTCGAATTATTGAAAATCAATGCTTGAATGTTGTTGTATGATGTTTGATGAATACAATGGTATGGCCAATTTTAAATTCTGGAGAAAATTGTGAAAACTCAAATTGGGGATGAAGATGTGAAACCCTAACTTTCAAAATGTTTGCCCAGAATTCTTCTTCACATTCACACGTGCATGCTTCTCCTCACCAGCCAATGAAATTATTTCATTCTGGGCCAAAAACGGCACCGTTTAGGTTAAGTGAATCAAATATTACAAAAATGCCATTTTCCCAAATATTGATTCAATTAATTTCACATTTTTATTACCAATCTTCCAAAATTCATAACTTGCTCATTTTTGATCCAAATTCAATGGGATTTTTTGTGTTGTGTTCATCATAATCTCTACTTTTTTATCATTATTTTTCCAGAATTTTTGGATGGGTGGTTTTTAAATGGCCTTAGGGGTTGTGTCATGTGACCAAATTTTGTACACTTTGCCAAATCAATTGTGAAATGATGAGAATGTATCCAATGGCTCTCAATTTTTTTGTGATGAAACTAGACATGTTCACCTTCATTTTGGTATAAAGTTTGTGGATTTATCATTTGTGGTTTGTGAGATATGATTTTTTGAATTAGGGTGTGACAATTTGTGTCACACCATTGATGACCAACTTCATGATTTTTATTGCTATGCTTCTTGACCTCCAAATGGATTGAAATTTTGCATGAGCCTACTCTTATATGTCTGGTTGACTTGTGAATTTTCTTGGATTTAATTGAACTATTTTCCATTTGTTTGAGATTTTCCTTCCCTGCCTAGTCAAATGTTGACTTCGTGTGACACATGTTCCCATTTCATTTGTGAAATTCTCATACTTTATTGGA
Source organism: Lathyrus oleraceus (assembly GCF_024323335.1). Taxonomy (NCBI): domain Eukaryota; kingdom Viridiplantae; phylum Streptophyta; class Magnoliopsida; order Fabales; family Fabaceae; genus Lathyrus; species Lathyrus oleraceus. Next base: position 123,754,795 of record NC_066580.1, read on the forward strand.
TGGACATGAAATTTTGCATGAGATAACTAGACATCTTCATCTTTACCATGGCTTTAGTCCCATTCATTTATCATACACCATTCTTGACTTATGATTTTTCTAAGTTGATGCATGTTTGGTTGACTTCATTATGCATGTTCAAATTGGCTTTGACTTTCTGATTTTCATTGACTGCCTTCCACTTGTCCAAATGGGATGAAATTTGACATACTTACCATGCTATGTGTTAGTTTTGATCATGATTTATTTGATGATTTTTGGAAAATGTTTAGATTGCTTTTGATGCAAGTCTTGCTGTTGACTTCTATGAGCTTCTGTTTGCCATGTTTTGACCTAAATGGTTCATGAAATGATGATGATGATTGATATGAGTGTGAATCCAATTGGTTGTGTTTCCTAGTGGTTTGAACATGATTTTGGATACTTGACCCTTGCTGTCTTGACTTTCTCATTCACTTTTGACCCTAGGCTTGCCCTAGTGGTCCTGCTACTCACCTTTGAGCTTGTGTTTTCAGGTTGACCAACAAATGACCAATGAGACCAATTTCTTTTGATTGAGATTGCCTAAATGCCATGACTAACTTGTTTGTTTTGTAGGTGGCTTGGCTCACATGCCCTAAGCCTTGTACCTAGCACATCCATGTGCTTCTAATGGACTGTTGATGTCTGTTTCTGTTTGTTTTGTTTGAAGTTGCATACTAACATCTGCTTGACTGTTTCAGGTGCTTTAGTTGCTTAGTTCCTTGTGAACTTTTTGCTTTGCTTTGCTTGTATAAGCAATTTGCATTGAGGTATGTCTCTTCTACTTCATGTAGTCTGGAAGACCTGGCCTGTTATTCGGCCAGGCAACTGTCTGAAGTCCTCCTTAAGAGGCAATGTTTGTGATTGTTTAATTTTGTCCTTGCATAGAGTCAAAGTCCTCCTAAGTGAAGAGGCAATTGGTGGAAGGTAGGGATATGCAATCTATCCCCCACTATTCAGTGTGTCATCTGCTTCGCTCACACCACTGTGTTGATGCATTGCCGATACAAACCCAAGATCTTGTACCATTGTACAGTTGAGTCAGTTTTAATGTGTAGAAGGGTTCCCACTTTCTGAACCCACACATTCTTGTCTTGAGCTCTCCCAGACCAGGGATAAGAGCTGTGAGGCCTCATCCTCACTTCATCCTTTCATCTGCTTCACCTTAGCCCCTCAATGGCAAGGTTAAGAGCACATTCACCCAGTTCCAGAGGTTTGTTTGTCGAGGTTGATATGACCCCTTGACTAAAACCTAACCCTTGTTTGAGCCACTTGTTTGCGTATAGCGTGTGCTATCTGTGCTTGTAGGATTGTTTGACTTGCTTCCTGTGCAAGTTAGGATAGTTTGACTTGCTTCCTGTGCAAGTTAGGATAGTTTGACTTGCTTCCTGTGCAAGTTAGGATTAGTTTAGACTTGCTTCCTGTGCAAGTTAGGTTTTGCTTGGCTTGCTTCCTGTGCAAGTTAAGTGTGTGTGGCTTGCTTCCTGTGTGAGCCATACTTAGGATAGGTTGGCCCTTGTGCCATTTAGCTAGAAACCTTAACTTAGGGTTGATTTTGCATGACAACATCTAGGCTCGAGTCGTAGTCTCCCTAGAGTTGTGTCTCACTCTGTTATCTGGTTAGGCTAGTCCTTTATCCCTCTGTAGGGGAACTACGTCGCCCTGATCCTCATACCAGATGAGGTACGTAGGCAGGAGATGAGCTGATCTCTCCGGGCGCCTGTGTCTTTGTTTTGTCCTGTTGTGTGCTTGGAAGCTGATGTAAGTCCATCGAGTGGCATTTGGATTCCAGTGTGCGTGTGTTTGGTTCGGATGCTGATATAAGTCCAGTGATTGGCATTCAGGCTCCACGTTTGCCTGTGTCTTGTTTGTTTGTGTGCGTGTCAGCCGAGCTACGAATGCTCTGATTCTTCTCTCGTTCGAGAAGATATGTATGCATAGGATGCGATATCCTAGCGAGCATGTGTCGTCTCCCCAGTCCGAACTACTTCGACTTTGATGTCTATGCCTGATAGACTAAGTAGGCCCAGGATACGGTATCCTGCCGAGTCAGTTTCAGTCAGTTTCTTTTGTCTCTTTCAGCCTGTGTGGATGAGTGTGTGAGCAGTGTTTAGCAACCAATATTCCTTCCTTTTGTGCGTGGATCCCGTAGAGTACTACGGATGCGTAGGGGTGCTAATACCTTCCCTTCGCATAACCGACTCCCGAACCCATTCTCTTTGGTCGCGAGACCATGTTCTTCTCCAGGTTTACTCTGAGCGTTTCCTTTCCCTCTTTTGGGATAAATAACGCACGGTGGCGGCTCTGTTGTTCTTTCTTTTCCCGCCGGTTTTTCGCGCGATGCGACAGCTGGCGACTCTGCTGGGGATATAGAGAAGTTGACCTATGCTGGTCCATCTTCCCTGAGCGAGTCTCTCCTAGCGCTCTCTAGGTTAGGGTTCTGGTTGCTTTGTGCTGTTTTTTTTATTGCATTCATTGTATATATGTGCATTTATTGCTTGCATTTATTATTTGCATTAATGTTTGCATTTCATTCATATTCATCTGCTGTGCTGTCTGTGTTTCTCTGTTTGGGGGTGGGAGTTACTTGAGGTAAAAGGCCCAATACCCAGGCCATGAGTGAAATTTAGGATACCTAGGAATAGAGTGATTCATGGGAAGCGGGTGGTATGGCGCCACTTAGCGGAACATTGATATCACGAGCAGTTCAGACCCTGGTGGGATACTGTCGTTACATACTTCGGGTGTGTATATGATAGTATTTCTGCGAAAGGTTATTTATGCTGCGTTTCTCTTCGACTTTACCCTGGCCTAGACTACACCCGTGAGTGGGGAAGGGTTCATCATTACAGGTACAGTTGCTGATTGGTTGGTGATGTGTTGGTGACTCTTGGTACTGATGGTGACTGTGAATTATGGGGCATTTACTTCTGGGACGCCAGAGTTCTGTCCGTGGTTTATCAGCGGGTTCCGTTTATTTCGGATCCCCGGGCTGAATTGAGAGTACTTGTTCAGAGGACCCGTTTGTCACCCGTTCAGTGGTTGTTCCTGTAAGGATAAGTGATATAATCTCCGGTTCCGTTTATTTCGGAACCCCCCCAAGTTGGATTTATGATGACTTGACCCCACAGATTGACTGATTCAGAAAAGCAGAGGGCCTACAGTTGACTTGGTGGCACAAAGGCCTGCATTCATGCATTTGCATCATATCATCTCGCATTCATCTGCATTCAACTCATGTCTGTCCGTACTCAGGGCCCATTATTTTTTTTTTTTAACTAAGACTCAGGTTGAGAGACATCCAGATGGCAAAATGTTGTTGATTAAATTTTATCTGTCTCAATGAAACCAGAAAAACAAAAAAAAAGAGGACTGAATATTCCTAGTACGGACAAACATTGCATGTGTGAGTCATACTAACCCGTTTGCTGTTTTGTAGGTTTCAGTATTCAACCGGTGCGCGTAGCTTGTCTGTTCGGATAACCTGCTAGGGGTCAACAAATCCAGGCTGATGGATCTTCTCAACGCCGATATCCTCGAACTGAAAGAGATGATGAGGGAGTTGTTCAGTGTTGTGCAAGGGCTCGCCTCGGGGCAGAAAGCCATGTCTGAAAGACTGGAAAGGATTGAGAAACGGTTGATAATGGAAAAGGTTCAGGGGAAGGCTCCGTCCTCCGAAGTGAACAAACCTTCTGGTACTGTAGCAGAGAAACCCTCCGACAGTGGTCCATTCAAGAAGAAAGTTGAGCCAGTTGGTGTGCCTGCAAAGAAAGAACGTAGCAAAGATCGTTATCATCCTTATGCTGCCACTGTAACCACTCCTGTCAGCAATCCACCTGCTCAACAGCAACAACTGCCACCTCAACAGAAGACACCGGGAGCTAAGAGCCAGGTGAAGAAGAAGAACGAGGATCGTCAGTTTGAGGAACCACCGGTGACTTATGCCTTTCTTTTCCAAAGGTTGAGAGATCTGGGATTGGTTCGGCCGAGGATTTTGATTCCTATAGAACAGCAGCGGAGGCCTGCCAACTATGATGAGAATGCCAAGTGCGAGTTTCACTCTGGGGCACCCGGACACAACATTGAAGGTTGCAGAGCTTTTAAGCATATTGTCCAAGACCTGGTGGACTCCAAGGCTATCAGTTTGGCCCAGATAATGAATGAGGTTGTCAACCCCGTACTGAGGCAGGGTCCAGTAAAGGTAAAAATGGTGAAGAAAGCTAGGAAAGGAGTGGAAGTGTCTGAAGAGGGTCAGCTGAAAGGTCCAATGGCTATGATTCCAAAACTTCTGCTACGGGATGGAGTCTCCCCTGCTGTTGATAATGCTTGTGCGACTGTCACTACAGAAGGATGTGTATTGATGGAAGACCCGACCCAGAAGATGAAGAAAGTAGAAATGGACAATGAAAGATGTAAAGCACCCAGTCTGGCAGTTGAAACCGTCCAGGTGGAGAATGCCTTTGTCGCTGAGAAAAAGAAGAAGCTGTCCATTTCTTCTTATAAACAAGCTCTGGAGGTGGTGAAGAACCAAGAGGCCCAAGGCTGGGGAAGGATCATTGACATCGTGGCAAAAGCAGACATGTTTGGAGTCGGTTATCATCCGGATTTGGAGTCATCTAGACCAGACAGAGGATGTCGTCCACTGTACGCCTTCGTCGGTGCAGGAATGTTGGATCCTGGTCATGCCCGTTCAGTGGTTGAAGATGTTGACAGCGACCGCGAACTCGAGTTGTGGATAAAGTCGTGCGTACCAGGAAACTGGAAGGCCTCCAAGAGCATCACTGTCACTCATTCTGAAGAGTAGTATTTCTGTTTTTCAATTTTTGTTTGCATGAAAGCCATACGTTTTGCCCGAAACGTAATGGTCCATTGTAAGGGCCATCTCATGTGTTTCATTATGCAACATTTCGCATCAGTAATGAATGGATGTGTTTGTAGTTAAAAGTGGTGTTCCCTGTTTTTCATTTAATTTTGCAATTTAAAAAAGGAAAAAAAAACAAATAAAAATGGCAACGTTTTTTCATCCTCTTCCCTTTTGATTTTGTCTCGTTCCAAAGTGATTGATCTCCTAATCTCACCGATAACGATTTGGTTACACCTCTGTATGACTTCGACAATTCGACCTATCATGCCAGAGGAAAAAGGCGAAGAAGATTTTGATTTGCTGGAATTAGCCAGGTCATTGAAACAAGAGGAGAAGGTGATTCAACCGCACGAGGAGCGATTCAAGATTGTTACTCCAAGCTCCGCCGAGGTTAGAGAGCAAAAGCTGAAGCCGACAAAGGATGAGAAAGAGAGAAGGTGTGAATAGACTATCAAGACGCGAGCAGAGCTAATCAGAAAGATGCATTCCCGGTACATCACGATGAAGTATTGGTTGATTATATGGCTCAGGTCTCAGTGTTTATCTTCATGGATGGCTTCTTGGCCAAGACCAGATTGAATTGTTTCCAGATAATATGAAGTAAACCAGGTCCATCACACAAGGGGCACCTTCTTGTTCTAAGTTGATGTCGTTCCGTCACGTGAGGCCGGTGCCACGTATCAGAGGTCTACGGTGACTTTGTTCCGTGATATGATTCATCGTGAAAGCAAAATTCCATGTTGATGACATGATGGCAAAGTCCCAAGCAGAACAGGGGCATCCGGTAGACTTAGGGCAAGTTGTTTGACCGTTTGAGATAACTCATACTTTTGAGTCTGAATCAGTGCACTTATGGAATGTTGTCCATCAAGCTACCGAGGCTTGTTATGAGCGAATCAGAGGAATCGAGGTCGATCCTGCTAAAAAAAAAAAAAAAAAAAAAAAAAAAGAGAGATAAATTGCAGGAACTTCTGATTCCGATGCTTCCCAGGGGGATGATGGTTAATCTGGTACCCGGCAGCCCTCGAGGGGTCTATGAGGTGCGTACTGAGTCAGCATGACTAGTCTTGTCGAAAAGAGTATGCAATTTACCTAAGCAAAAAGTTTATCGACTGTGAAACAATACACTCACTGTTCGAAAAAACTTGATGTACTTTGGCATAGGCTGCTCGCCGACTGAGACAGTATATGCTGATTCATACCACTTTGTGAATGTCCATAATGGATCTGATCAGATATGTGTTTGAGAAGCTAGTAACAATCCATGGAAGGTTATCAACCAAGGAGGTTTGAGGTCCCTGATGAGGACATCTCAAGGTACTCAAATCGAAAGATTGAGAGTGACCGATCCCGGAGGAGGGGCCTGACCCTGAATCCGAACGGATTCCGATGTCTGAGGGGGAAGAGATGAGGTGAATAAGTTAGTACTTCCCGGATCCCAGTTGGCTGCACCAACAATGGTGGCTGAACATAAAGTCTGTATCCTGGATATTGAACCTAGGGATGTGCATCTACCTGGGACAGTGTCTTCCTCACGGATGTATGAGAAACCAGAGAAGGCTAAATGGATAAAGACTCAGAATGACATGTTGAGTCCAACCGAGGGAAGGGCTGACAGTTACTTGTCATGGGGCAGTTGTACCCAGTGAGCGAAGCATGTTGTTAACCAAGAAGTGTGACCTCGCGCGTATCACGTGGAAGAATTGGTTGAAAAGGATCCTTCCTCCTCAAGACGATTGTGGGGCAGATGGATAAAGCAGTTATAAGTGTCTCATTCGTGGTCAAGACAGTTTTCCTCTGACAGAACCTTGTTAATGACGACCACGGACGACGACGATTTTCCATTCCCTGTGAATGCGGACGCAGTTAGAAAATACTTCGTGAAAGAAACCCGCTGGACAAAAAAAAAAGAGAATAAAGAGTCCAGGCAAAAAATGGGCATCCCGGCGAACCAAGAAAAAGAGAAAGGTTCGGGCAAAAGTTAGGGATAAAAATAAAAGAAAAGAACTGTACACCCGGCAAGTTGAAAACCCGCAAGGGCGACTTGGGCAAAAAAGGGTATCCCGATGGACTGAAACCCGAAAGGGCGGTCCAGGCAAAAGAGGGAATGAAACGAACAACTGCGTCCAGCATGATCATTTGTGCTCATGTTGACTTGGATAATCTCCGACAGAGACCGATTGGAAGCGTCTTGTTCAGAAGACAGAAGGTCCGGAAAGTCTTAAGGACATATGGGGTGTAACTGAGTTGGAACCCGATGAGATCGCAGTTTCACGTTGCCATTAGGATAGATTTTTCTTTTATGTGCAATCACCTCTTTCCAGGGTTTGCTTCCTGTGTGTTGCTCAATTGTGAGCCATCTTTTATTCCAGTCAAATAAAGCGTGTGTTCGATCAAGTAAATTTTGTTTTTGTGTCATTACTGTTTTGATTACGAAAACATCTATTCGTTTTGATAAGAATATTTGCCTTTTGAAACATAGAGGTCCCTTCTGATGCATGCTTGTGAGATTGAAATCTGGAAATCTTACTTGGAAGTCTGAGTGACCTAGGTGTTGAAATATCATCACACCTGGGGCATACCTGGGGCACGCTTTTATCTGACGATCTCTTGTGCAGAGCCTGATTAGGGGCAACGGATAGTTGAACCGTGAAAAGACGGTGAAGGATTACGACAACGATCCTGGAAAGTTACTCAAGAAGACTCTTCAAAGTCTGATGATTAGAAAGTTTGTATGAATACCAGGAGTTCGATCCCCGTGGAGTACAGACGAGATTTGGAATACAAGATGATGGAGCAGAAAAGTCCAGAAGAGTCTGGGAGTTCTTAAAAGTGGAAAGTCAACACTATGGGTGGATGATGAGTCGACTGACACCCCCGTCCAACAAGCTGTATCTCCCCAGAGGATTGAGAGTGTAATCTCCCTGGTAGATTCAAGATCGTTGTCTCCTCAGCAAGCCTGAAGGTCATCACGTCCCCAGCCCAGGCCAGTATTGAAGCTATCAGAGTTATTTCCCCTGCAGAGATACCTGTGGACAGTACCTTCTTTCCCCAACAGATCTAAGGATTGCTTCTCCCCAGCAGGCCTATGCCTGCAGATTTCCCCAGTTGAGAATCCCCGTTGAGCGCCTGGCAACTATTTTCCCCGGGAGTCCCCTAGTGGAGTTTATCAGTAGACTGTTGGTGTGTCCCCCAAATTGGTTTTGTGATGCTATCATCTCCAGTATGGCCGTGAGTGCTTACCCCAAGCAGGTCTGTGGGAATTCATCTCCGGTATGATATGACGCGTTATCATCCTCGACAGAGTTGTTACTCTCACTGCTACGGTTGTTGTTCTCTCCACTAGGATCGTTCTCCTCAGCAGAATGGTGTGGTTGTTCCTCAGCAAGTTCCCCGAGTGGAGCGGGTCTCATGAAATACTTCTCCAGCAGTGATTCTCCTACATATGGATTGGTTGGGTCGTCCCTAGTGGAGTAGTACTTATTTCTCCAGCAGAGTTCATCCTACCAGTGGATTGGACGGGTTTCTGTAGTAGACTGATATCTGCATCCCCAGCAGAGTTGTGACTGTTTTCCAAGTAGTGAAGCTGTCTTCCCAGCAGAGGTTGTGTTGATGGTTTCTCCCCAGCAAGGTTTATCTTTCCCCAGCAGGATGGAAGTTGACATGGTTATAGGATCCCCAGCACAGTTCCTGGAGTTCCCCGGTGTTGTCTCTGAAGGAGACGTGTGTTTATGCATTCATCATTTAGACAAGCATAGCATATCGCATCATTAGTGCATAGCATTTCCATAATCATGGGGCATGGTGTAAAGCAAGGAAAAAACTCATGCATCAACATTGCAAGCATATCCATTAACCCTAGGCCGTGGCGACCAGCCGAGGTTGGGTTGTTGGAAAGAGTTTAGCATCGCGCCATTGGATCGGCTTCAGAATTGGGTTCATCAACATGGTCGAGAGGTTGGTGTTTTCCGAACAAGTGATTCCTCGGTCGAGGGGGTATCCCCATCAGTGTTACTCCCAATTGTTAGTGTCTTGCCAGCTTGGGTCTTTCTCCTTAAGCAAATATGGGTGTGTCTGATCTCTCCATGTAGAGTCTACCCCTTAAGCAGAAAGTGTCAATCTTTTCCTGCCATTTCCCCACTGAGATACATCCTCGTGGATGACGGTTGCTTCCGTTCCCTCCCTAATGGGATGGGTTTTCCCTATTGAGTTCTTTCCTCATTAGGATGAGTCTTGATTCAGTCTGCCTTTTTGGATCGATCCTAAATTGGCTTTCTTGTTGACTATCTCTTGTGTTGCCCTGGGGCATAAATGAATAGTCGCTCACTAACCGGCACTCATTCATTTCATCCTCAGCGGAATTTGTGGCTTCTACCACCAAACCGGTAGTTGTAAGTCCTATCTTTGTGGTTTTCTACCTACTAGCTGGTAGTTGTAAAATCCCGCTTTCATCCCCTTGTTGGAGTTGACCGTTTGTGCCCATCCTATTGATGACTAGTTACTTTTCCGTGGTTTTCTGCCTACAAACCGGTAGATGTAATCCCCTCTTTGTGGTATTAATGGTCTTGTCCCCTTTGGATACTTGCCTTGATCAAGCAGTATTGTCCCCATTGGGTCTTCCCCTTCCTTTTGGATACTTGCTCCGAGTTAGCAGCTTTATCCCCTGTTGATTGGTCATCTTTTGCATACCTAGTCTGGTACCCAGATGCCTTTCTTTTTGGTCGATTATTCATTTAACAACCTACAACCCGGTTATGGATAACCTTCCATGCGAGTGTATTATCTATGTTTTGACGGCTATAGATAATATGTACTTATAATTTTCCGGTATTCAGACCAAAGGAGTTTCCGACGATCAGGTCGATGTACTCATGGCACCAGGCCAATTTTCCGGTATTCAGACCGAAGGAGTTTCCGACGATCAGGTCGATGTACTCATGGCACAAGGCCAATTTTCCGGTATTCAGACCGAAGAAGTTTTCTCCTCTCCGTTGGTGACGATAAACGTCGAGTTTTTCCTAGTTATCCGATGATGTCTAGTTGTACCCCTCTCCATGCAGAGTTACCTCTCCGTTGGTTTCGATAAACGTCGAGTTTTTCCCGATCATCCGTTGATGATTTGGTTGTGTTCACTCTCCCCAGAGATTCCTCCTCTCCGTTGGTGTCGATAAACGTCGAGTTTTTCCTATTCGTCCTATGACGTCTAGTTGTACCTGTCCCCATGTGGACTTACCTCTCCGTTGGTTTCGATAAACGACGAGTTTTTCCCAGTCGTCCGTTGACGTCTGGTTGTGTTTCTCTCATTCCCATTCATCTGTAAATGTCTGGTCGATCTTTTTGGTGTCTGTAAACATCATCTTTCGATGTCTGTAAACGTCGAGTCTTCCCATTCATCAGTAAATGTCTGGTCGATCTTTTTGGTGTCTGTAAACATCATCTTTCGATGTCTGTAAACGTCGAGTATTCCCATTCATCTGTAAATGTCTGGTCGATCCTTTTGGTGTCTGTAAACATCATCTTCCGATGTCTGTAAACGTCGAGTTTTCTCCCATTCATCCGTTGATGTCTGGTCGAGTCTCCCCAGTCATTCATTAATGTCTGGTTACCTCTCCGTTGGTTTCGATAAACGTCGAGTTTTTCCTGGTCGTCCCCAGTTGGTTACCTCTCCGTTGGTCTTGGTAAACGTTGAGTTTTTCCCATTTCGTCCGTTGACGTATGATTGTATCCCTTCCATTCATTCATTAATGTTTGGTTACCTCTCCGTTGGTCTTGGTAAACGTTGAGTTTTTCCCATTTCGTCTGTTGACGTATGGTTGTATCCCTTCCGGTCATTCATTAATGTCTGGTTACCTCTCCGTTGGTCTTGGTAGACGTCGAGTTTTTCCTAGTTGTCCGTTGGCATCTAGTTGTGATTTCTTTCCCCCATTCATCGTCGTTGCGATGTCTGGATGTGGCCGTACCCTTTAAAAACAAAAAAACAAAAAATATACCCAGCAATAAATATCAAATCCCAGTGGACGTTTCCATTGGTGGATCCCAGTACTGTGCAAATTCTACGGTTCTTTGGTATTCAATCCCTGTTCACCCTGAAAGTCTGACAGCCGTTGCTATCATCCGTTCGGGTTCCCAGCTGATTGAATAGGGGCAGCTGTAGCACCTCAAATTTGCACCTATCATTATGCATACATTTTCATATTAGGTCATAGTATATCATGATCCATTGCATAGCATTTGCATTGTCCCTCAGTTGCCTCAAGAGCAAGCAATCAAGAATTAGGTCAAACTAATCTCCTGATCAGTCAACCAAGCAAGCAAAGGAATTTCTCATTGAACCAAGGCCTTGGGGTTTGTCCAACAAGTTCACATGACTTGGAGGTCTATTTGAAGTGTTCAAGGCAAGGGTTGAGGGCTCAGAGGTCAGCAGTTCATATACAGACAGTCAAAAACCCTAAAAAAGTCAACTGTCAGTCAAAGCAGTGGATGGTGGTCATTCTTGTGGAATTTGGGCACCATGGTCAATAATCAAGAGTTCATACAACTTGGGACATCATTTGAAGTCAAGTCCTCAAGGAATTAGGGTTTGGAAGTCATCAGTCAATGCATAATCAGTCAGAAACCCTAAAAAGTCAACTGTTGGTCAAATGTCCATTTAATCAGTGATTGGATGATTGGAACTGGTTTGTGAGAGTTCATTCATGTCCAAATAGTCATCATATATCATGTCAAACACCATCATGGAAGAATTTGAAGCCAGATCAAAAATTTCCCAAAACGGAAACTGGGCCTGTAACTGAAACTTACCAAAAATGGAAAGTCTTGATCCTCAAACTTACATTTTGATACAAGCCTCAAATGAATTTTTTCCCAACATGAAAGTTGAAGATCTTGTTCTCCCATTTCCAAAAAGTCCAAGAACTCTCAATTCCCATGTGTGGTTGGCAAGTTATGATCGAATCGATTTCAGAAAATCTTGAACTTCAAAGGGCCATATCTCTCAAACCGTTTGGCCAATTTTGGTGGGGTTTTTTCCTACAAGTCACATTTGATCCCCTCTTTCCAAAAATATAAATTTTATGAGCCAAAACTTCACCAATCAAAATGGCATATTTTGACCTTTTTCATTTAAATGTAAGTTTGACCAAGAGTTGACTTTTTGATTCAAACATTTTTTCAACATTTGGCCAATTGGAACAGCTCATAAATGTCATTTAGAATGTGTTTGCAAAGTCAAATTATGCAGCACATTTGAATCTATACTTGGTTGCTTGAATTACAAGAAAGGTACAAATGCACCATACTTGTCCATGCCTTGCCTTGTACCTCAAAAGGACAGCAATTATGCAGCATTTCTTCTGTCATTAGAGCCTCATTATGCAGCCAAATAACCAATTGTACATATAGCCATGCCTCACTTGCTTAAGATTTGGAAGATGAGTACTTTGCAATCATCCATCCATGCTTCCACACCTTAATTTGTACTGTCCAACAGCAGACCTAGCAGCATGGTGAGGCACATTTTTCTGCCATTTTTGATACACAAGGCTGCACAAGACCACAGAAAACACTCTTCACTCACTCTCTAAAAGCATCACCCTGCTGTGCAATTAAGGACAACCATACCATGCCATATTGAATGCAGCATAATTCAGGCAATTTCTCTGTCACTGATAGCAGCAAGGGCAGCAGAAAAACCACTTGGCCAAGGCAAATGAGAGGAAGGCATGCTGATTTCAAAAAACACTTTGCAACAAAAGAACTGACCTAACTATTGGCATCTGATTTTTCTTCTGTCAAAAAACCATTAGCAGACAAAAAACACTTTCCACTCATTCTCAAAAAGATCTCATCCTTGCTATTTTACAAAACCTGTCCCAAAAACTCAATGAGCAAAAGCTTAGCCATGCCTAGTTTCACCTTCCACTCAGCATTTTGAACCAACAAACAGCAGCATAACACAAACAACTTCCACTTATTTTCCAACCAAAGCCTTTGCTCACTTGGATTTTCTGTCAAGAACACAACAAGCTAAAATAGCAGCATGCCAAAACAACATAGAACCTTTGAAAATTACCTGCCATGAAAAACCAGTAGCATGCTCAAACCTCCACCACCTTGCTTTGCATTCTCCCTTTTCTTTTCCAAGCTTCCAAATGACATAAACCCTGCTATTTGCCTCTCACTCTTTCTGTCCAAGCCTACCAAAACCTAGCCATTGCATTTTCCACAACTCTTCATCATGTCAAGCTAACTGCATCCATTTGGCCTTGCCTTTTGCTTCAAAACCTGCTAACTGCTCTAACCCTACCATTTTGGCATTCCATTTTCTTCTGTCCAAAACAAAAACACTTAACCTCCCTGCTGCTTTGGCATGCCATTTTCTGTCAACAAATATAACAAACCACATTGCATTTCACACTCCTCTCCAACTCACCTGGCCATTGGCATTTTCCTGTCATCAAAACAGTAGAACAAGCATCCATCCAACTTTGCCTTGCAACACAAACCAATATAAAAATACACTAACATCATCAAGCCAACATTGCATTGATTCACTCATTCCAAAAACACCCTTGCTTGGCATTTCATCTTTGATCTCCAACAGTCCAACCAACTGCATTGCATCTTCAAAAACCTGCCACTTTGCATCTTATCTTCTTCTGTTCAAAACAAGAGAGCACCAAAAAACCCTGCCTTGCATAAGCAATGGGAAGGAGCAGATTGGTTCATAACATCCAAGTGTGAGTTCATTTCAACCTACACAAGCCAAAGCATCTCCCTCCCTCATCAAGGCATAGTTGGAACTTCAATTAGTTCATTTCAATTCCATCAAAAAGCATCAGCAACATAACTGCTCTTCCAAATTGGTGAGTTTTTCAACTTCCACCCTTTTTTAAATTGACACATGTTTTGAATAGGTCTTTCATTGCTGAGTTTAATGATGGCCTTAGTTTTAGAAATGGTTGAGTTATTATGAAGATGTCTTGAAATGAACATTGATGATCCAAACTTGTCTCACTCATTGCTCTTTGCCTAGCTCGAATTATTGAAAATCAATGCTTGAATGTTGTTGTATGATGTTTGATGAATACAATGGTATGGCCAATTTTAAATTCTGGAGAAAATTGTGAAAACTCAAATTGGGGATGAAGATGTGAAACCCTAACTTTCAAAATGTTTGCCCAGAATTCTTCTTCACATTCACACGTGCATGCTTCTCCTCACCAGCCAATGAAATTATTTCATTCTGGGCCAAAAACGGCACCGTTTAGGTTAAGTGAATCAAATATTACAAAAATGCCATTTTCCCAAATATTGATTCAATTAATTTCACATTTTTATTACCAATCTTCCAAAATTCATAACTTGCTCATTTTTGATCCAAATTCAATGGGATTTTTTGTGTTGTGTTCATCATAATCTCTACTTTTTTATCATTATTTTTCCAGAATTTTTGGATGGGTGGTTTTTAAATGGCCTTAGGGGTTGTGTCATGTGACCAAATTTTGTACACTTTGCCAAATCAATTGTGAAATGATGAGAATGTATCCAATGGCTCTCAATTTTTTTGTGATGAAACTAGACATGTTCACCTTCATTTTGGTATAAAGTTTGTGGATTTATCATTTGTGGTTTGTGAGATATGATTTTTTGAATTAGGGTGTGACAATTTGTGTCACACCATTGATGACCAACTTCATGATTTTTATTGCTATGCTTCTTGACCTCCAAATGGATTGAAATTTTGCATGAGCCTACTCTTATATGTCTGGTTGACTTGTGAATTTTCTTGGATTTAATTGAACTATTTTCCATTTGTTTGAGATTTTCCTTCCCTGCCTAGTCAAATGTTGACTTCGTGTGACACATGTTCCCATTTCATTTGTGAAATTCTCATACTTTATTGGATGGACATGAAATTTTGCATGAGATAACTAGACATCTTCATCTTTACCATGGCTTTAGTCCCATTCATTTATCATACACCATTCTTGACTTATGATTTTTCTAAGTTGATGCATGTTTGGTTGACTTCATTATGCATGTTCAAATTGGCTTTGACTTTCTGATTTTCATTGACTGCCTTCCACTTGTCCAAATGGGATGAAATTTGACATACTTACCATGCTATGTGTTAGTTTTGATCATGATTTATTTGATGATTTTTGGAAAATGTTTAGATTGCTTTTGATGCAAGTCTTGCTGTTGACTTCTATGAGCTTCTGTTTGCCATGTTTTGACCTAAATGGTTCATGAAATGATGATGATGATTGATATGAGTGTGAATCCAATTGGTTGTGTTTCCTAGTGGTTTGAACATGATTTTGGATACTTGACCCTTGCTGTCTTGACTTTCTCATTCACTTTTGACCCTAGGCTTGCCCTAGTGGTCCTGCTACTCACCTTTGAGCTTGTGTTTTCAGGTTGACCAACAAATGACCAATGAGACCAATTTCTTTTGATTGAGATTGCCTAAATGCCATGAATAACTTGTTTGTTTTGTAGGTGGCTTGGCTCACATGCCCTAAGCCTTGTACCTAGCACATCCATGTGCTTCTAATGGACTGTTGATGTCTGTTTCTGTTTGTTTTGTTTGAAGTTGCATACTAACATCTGCTTGACTGTTTCAGGTGCTTTAGTTGCTTAGTTCCTTGTGAACTTTTTGCTTTGCTTTGCTTGTATAAGCAATTTGCATTGAGGTATGTCTCTTCTACTTCATGTAGTCTGGAAGACCTGGCCTGTTATTCGGCCAGGCAACTGTCTGAAGTCCTCCTTAAGAGGCAATGTTTGTGATTGTTTAATTTTGTCCTTGCATAGAGTCAAAGTCCTCCTAAGTGAAGAGGCAATTGGTGGAAGGTAGGGATATGCAATCTATCCCCCACTATTCAGTGTGTCATCTGCTTCGCTCACACCACTGTGTTGATGCATTGCCGATACAAACCCAAGATCTTGTACCATTGTACAGTTGAGTCAGTTTTAATGTGTAGAAGGGTTCCCACTTTCTGAACCCACACATTCTTGTCTTGAGCTCTCCCAGACCAGGGATAAGAGCTGTGAGGCCTCATCCTCACTTCATCCTTTCATCTGCTTCACCTTAGCCCCTCAATGGCAAGGTTAAGAGCACATTCACCCAGTTCCAGAGGTTTGTTTGTCGAGGTTGATATGACCCCTTGACTAAAACCTAACCCTTGTTTGAGCCACTTGTTTGCGTATAGCGTGTGCTATCTGTGCTTGTAGGATTGTTTGACTTGCTTCCTGTGCAAGTTAGGATAGTTTGACTTGCTTCCTGTGCAAGTTAGGATAGTTTGACTTGCTTCCTGTGCAAGTTAGGATTAGTTTAGACTTGCTTCCTGTGCAAGTTAGGTTTTGCTTGGCTTGCTTCCTGTGCAAGTTAAGTGTGTGTGGCTTGCTTCCTGTGTGAGCCATACTTAGGATAGGTTGGCCCTTGTGCCATTTAGCTAGAAACCTTAACTTAGGGTTGATTTTGCATGACAACATCTAGGCTCGAGTCGTAGTCTCCCTAGAGTTGTGTCTCACTCTGTTATCTGGTTAGGCTAGTCCTTTATCCCTCTGTAGGGGAACTACGTCGCCCTGATCCTCATACCAGATGAGGTACGTAGGCAGGAGATGAGCTGATCTCTCCGGGCGCCTGTGTCTTTGTTTTGTCCTGTTGTGTGCTTGGAAGCTGATGTAAGTCCATCGAGTGGCATTTGGATTCCAGTGTGCGTGTGTTTGGTTCGGATGCTGATATAAGTCCAGTGATTGGCATTCAGGCTCCACGTTTGCCTGTGTCTTGTTTGTTTGTGTGCGTGTCAGCCGAGCTACGAATGCTCTGATTCTTCTCTCGTTCGAGAAGATATGTATGCATAGGATGCGATATCCTAGCGAGCATGTGTCGTCTCCCCAGTCCGAACTACTTCGACTTTGATGTCTATGCCTGATAGACTAAGTAGGCCCAGGATACGGTATCCTGCCGAGTCAGTTTCAGTCAGTTTCTTTTGTCTCTTTCAGCCTGTGTAGATGAGTGTGTGAGCAGTGTTTAGCAACCAATATTCCTTCCTTTTGTGCGTGGATCCCGTAGAGTACTACGGATGCGTAGGGGTGCTAATACCTTCCCTTCGCATAACCGACTCCCGAACCCATTCTCTTTGGTCGCGAGACCATGTTCTTCTCCAGGTTTACTCTGAGCGTTTCCTTTCCCTCTTTTGGGATAAATAACGCACGGTGGCGGCTCTGTTGTTCTTTCTTTTCCCGCCGGTTTTTCGCGCGATGCGACACCTATCAACACCTCAAAATGTCAAGAATGATCCATTGATCATTCATCAACATATTTGAAGTATTGAAGATTTAGTCATCCCTAGGATCAATTACCAATGATCAAAAGATTGTCATCAACCAATTACCAACAATAAGGGAAAAATGATCCATACAAAAATGATGAAAATAATAATAATGATAATAATAATAATAATAATAATAATAATAATAATAATAATAATAATAATAATAAAATAAAATAAAAGTATTGATGAAATTATTTGAGTAAAAAAAATAATTGATCAAAGAAAAATAAATGGGAAAACATAAAGATAAAAAAATGATTAAGTGATGAAATATATAAAATAAATAAAGAAAGAAAAATAAAAAGAAAAGAAGAAAACATGAAAATGTTGAGAAAAGTGGAAGTACAGGGGCGCCTGGGTCGAACCCCTGACCTTAGGGTTGCAAGCCAATTGACCAACCACTGAACCAAGCTTGCTTGGTTGATATTTTTTTTTGCTTGTGCATATACATAAAAAAACATGAATTAAAAAAAAGAAGGAAATAGGCCAAGGGGTCAACGCGTGGTCATTCCAAGGACCAGGCCCCTTGGATCTAGTCCAATGGTCCACGCGTCATGCCAACAAGACTTTTTGTGGCCACGTGATCAACATACTTAGAAAAGTAGACAAAAAGGATGACTCTTATTAGGGGGAACATGCACGCGCATTGATTAAAACAAACATGAAACTGTAAGACCCCAATTTTGACCCTAAGATCCCTCATGCTATCTCATCATATGCATTAGCATTGGGATCAGACCTCGGCATCCTCCTTACCCTTCATTCATTGTGTTTGCATTGGGAGAGGTCACCAAGCACTATTTTGTATCATACTTTGTTTTTTTTCATTATTTACTAACCAAAATACCAAAAATATGTCAATGTATAGTTTGTTGCTTTTGTAGGTAGTGTGTACGCTCACCTATGCTCTATCAAGATCATATCTAGGGTTTGAGACCCTCAAGGCAAGGAGATCAACAAATAATTAGTTTACATTGGCTCTAAGTATCATATATGAATCCCCATGATCTTCATATATTATTTTGATCAAGAGATCATCAAGAGTTTGGACTTGATTTGCCTTGGAAACCCTAATTCATCTGGGTATCTTGTGTGACTTCTTCAACAATTGATCAAATATTTAAAGGTATACTTCACATTACATCATATTATGCATATATGATCCTCCATGAGTCCCAAAGGTCAAGATAATGTCAAGCTAGCAAGTTGGTTCATGGTGGTCGACCAGAGAAAGTCAACTGGTCAAAACTGGGGTTCCCTAGACTCTATATCCTACGATGTTTTGTCATATGAAACTTATTCCAAGAGAAACGTTACTCTAAATGATATTCCAAACAACTTTCATGTTTAGGTCTAGAGCTCTTTTTGCTTGGAAAGTCATTTTTTATAGTGAAAGATTATAGGTCATTTTGTCTAAACCCTAGTTTGAAGGTCAACTTCCCAAGGCCATAACGTGCTCAATTTTCATGATATGAAAGCCATTAAAATTCCATGATCAATTTAAAGATGTCTACTTCAACTTTTATGTTTGTAGGAAGTTCAAATTCAACTTACAAATGCATGTTCCAAGAGGAAACATTATAGGTCATTTTGGGCCAATACCATTGAACGAGTGATTTTCCTTAACTTCTAAAATGAATAACTCCTTCATGACAAATCCAAATGAGGTCAAATTTATGACTAACTTGAAGAGGTTTAAAATATCTACAACTTTCATGAAGGAATGTTTATCATTTGAAATCCATAGAAAAAGTTATTCAAGGTGGAAGAAGTGAACATTTGACTTGGGACTTAGAAAATTTTCAAATATGTTTGATTTCCCAAACTTCCACCTCAAAATTAATCATGATACAAGCTTAAAATGAAAAAGTGTTGAACATTAAAGTTGTTCCCCTTGATCTCACCTTTCCAAAACATCCAAAATCATCTCATTTGGATCATAATTGAGGGACTTGCGCATAGGTGTAAGTTAAGGTATCATTTGGATAATTTCAAGTTCCACTTTCCATATACATTTGCATGAGCTTCTAACATGATTTCAGCATAAAGTACATTGGATTATGGATCATATACACCATTCCATGGGCCTAATGCACTCCCATGCATCCATGCAAAGGAGAATTTGAAATTTTGCCAAATTTGGAAGTGTGCAAATATCATTCACATTGGCTATAAATAGAACCCTTGGTTATTAGAATTGAGATCCCTCTTGCCCAAGCTTCGACCCTCTCCTCCCCAGACCCCATTGAAAGGATAATCTTGAAGATTTCTTGAGAAACCGAGTTTCAATTCTCCTTCTGTTTTAGGATTGAAACTCCAAGAGTCCAAGCCTTTTAACCAATCAAATCATCTTCTGCAAGCTTCTAGAGTCAAGCCAAGCCAAATTGGAAGCCATATCAAGCAATTCTGAAGCTCCTCGAAGGTGAGAGTTCAGCAACTTCTTGTCTTCGATTATCTCTCAATTCTCCACTATTCTTGTTGATTTTTGGTTTGCTGAAGTTCTACCAATGTAGGCAACAAGATTGAGTTGCTTTGAGATCAAATCGAAGTAACTCAGATCTTGATCCTCAAATTTCAACTCCCTGTATCTTTTCATATACTTGGAATTGGACAAAATTGAGGACAGATTCGAGCTCCTTTTTTCTTTAAATCCATGTCTTACTTTTTCATTTTGGTGATGGTTGGTGGTGGACCAGTCCGATGAGGTCCACCGAAGAAGAAGACCGGAGCTCTGGCTCCGGTGATGAGGTGTCTTGCTTCCCAACCACATGATCCTTTCAATTTGTTTTAATCTCGCGCGTTAGTTCTGATTACCACGCGTGCATCTCAGTTGACCAAGGCATATGTGGAACGTGCGCTGATCACCATCTGATCTACCACCTCAATTAATGAGGGAGATCAGATGGTCCACGTTTTTTTGAATTTTTGAATTTTCCTTTTAATTGCTTATTTTTAATTAATTCTTATTAGTTTCATTATTGATCCAAAAAATATGGGACTTTCACCAAAAAAAATTCAAATATTTTTCTCTTTCATTTTCTGAATTAAAATTATTTTTTGGATCGATATTGATATTTTTCATGATTTAATTGTTTTTATGCATATTTTTAATTATTTAAAAATACTTCTGACTTTTCAAAAATAATGAAATTTTTTCTCTAAGGTCCTTTGACCTTGTTTGACCTATGATAAATCTCTTGACTATTTATTTGGTGTTTTGAAGAGGTTTTAGGTTTTTGATAAAACATAGTTTAATTTAATGCATTTTAATCTGATTTTTAATTGTTTAATTGTGTGAAAATTATGTTGAGCCATTTTTATTGACTTATGAAGTTTGACTATGTGTTTGGGCCTTGGTGAAGGTTGATTTGACTTTTGTTGGATTAAAATCATTGGATTTAGGGGATTGATGAAATGTACATTTCATCTCCCAAAATGAATGAATGATTTTAATTTGATAAAATTCCTCCCATGACCAATTTGTGTTTGTCTCATTTCCCCTCCCTCTGCATATTCAATCTCACTCTTTCCCATACCTCTCATTGACCAATGACATCTCAATATCCTAAGGCTAATTGGTTCATCAATAACTTTGTGTTAGATGAACCAATACAAGTATGGATGAGATTAGGTCCATCCTTTGATCATTTTCTTTTTGTGTGTGGTATATTTTAGGAGTATGGTTCATTATACCATATCTCTAACATGAATTAACACCAAAATTTCTATTGCCTGACCTCAAATAGTTGTGACTTCTACATAAGTCCAATTACGATTGCTTAACATAGCTCTAAATTTTGACCCAAAGGCATAGCATTCTAGTAAGTGAGATTGTAAGTCTCCCCTCTTTCATGGTATTATGTGGAAACTTGACCTTTTTTCCTTCCTTTGGAAGATGTCTTGGTTCAAGGATCCATGCTTGTGAATAGAGGGTTGAGTGTTCTCCAAAGAATAACTTAAACAATTGAAAAGCAAAACTCCAATAACATCTAATCAACTAACCCTTGACCAACATCCTATTATAATTGCTTTAAATTTCAATTCATTTACTTTATGCCATTTAAATTCAAGCCATTTATCATTTGCCATTATACATATCATTTAACTTATTTATTTTAATGTCATTTTCCCTTTACACACTTGAGCTATATATTGTGATTGTATATTTATTTGTATTATTTTGTTTGTGCTTGTGGTCTTAGGACCTTAAAATACCTAATAAACAAAAAAAACCTAAAAAATGTTTGTGTGGACTGTTGGATTTGATTTGAGCTTTGGACTTGGAATTAGGCAACATTCCCTATGCAAAAGGACTTGGCCAATGCCAACAATTCTGAAACCAAGTTCTTGTGATTTGAATTTTCATCTGATGCAAGTATTGAGATCCACTTGAGTTCATCTACTACATGGTCTTGATGCAAATGTTACTTTGAACCTTTGCCTAATGCCTTATTCTGACCCATTCAAAGAGTATGTCATCTGATGCATGGGGAAGATTATGAAGAAGACTATGAAGTTGCTAGCTTGGATGTGGCTATCTTTATTTGATGTCTTGCTCTTCATTGTGCTACTTGCTTATTAATATTGCTTGATTTAAAGTCCAAAGGAAAAATGGGTTTCTATATGACATTCTTGTCTATTGGATTGCATCCCATTGGTCAGATCTTTTCAACTCTTAACTTTTAAATTTTTGCTTAGGATTAGTCTCTTCATCTCCTACCACTTCTTAAATTTCAAATCTCTCCCCCTTTTTAAAACCTTCTTTCCTTGTGATTTCAAACTTAGACCTTATTGCAAACTAGAAACTTTGATCTTATGCCATTGCATTTTTTGAAATCTTTTTCTTAATCAAACTTGTAAATGAACTTAATCATATTGACTTAAAATTTCAAAAGACAAAAAGAACTAACACTTATTCAAACTCTTTTGGGCCTTTTGTGCCTCTTTTAAACTTAATTTTTTTGTTAAAAGAAATTCAGTCACTTTGAAATTGATACCACGAACTACGAGGTTTTGATCCCTTATTTTATGTTGGTACGTAGGCACAAGCTCGAAGGTCTTGTCAAACACAAAAATATAATTAATGAATTCTTTTCTCACCCCCACACTCTATTTATTGCAAACATCATTTTATACCAAAACACATGCACACATAAAAAAGGGCTCCCTAGGAGTACCTAGGACACTTTGGGTGCTAACACATTCCCTCTATGTAACCAACCCCTTTACATGTAATCTCTGGCATTTTATTAGTTTTGATTTGAAAACTTCTTACCTTCGGGTTTTGTTCGTACTTTTCCTTTTTCCTTTGGAAACAATAAAGCGCGGTGGCGACTCTGGTTTTATTGACATTAAGTTTATCCATAGCTTAATGGTCATGAATTTACCGCTACAGAAACCAAGAAGGCCACATCATCTTAAACAACCAGTGAAAACACGCCATTTAAAATCTTTAAATTTAAATGCAAAAGGAAAACACGGGAAGCAACTATTGACATCTTCTTCAACCTCGAGCCAACCTGAAAATCCCGCTTCTGCAACATTAAGGTTTTAAGTGGAATCAAACATGGATTCCACTCCCCCTTTGGTCATCGTTGCTCCTTCCATACTCATGATCCATTGATTGGCTCTGAGTATGGAGAATTTCACCCAAACACGAACGAAAAGTAAACCTAACACAAAAATTAAATGGTGTATGTGTAGTGATTGAGCTCAAAACATGGGGTTAAGCATCGGTGGAACATGAGGAGCATGGTGGTAACTTGTTTAAAACGAAATGATGGTATTTATTGAAGGTAGAGAAAAACAAAAAATGGGGGTTTGAATTGTTTTCGCAGGTAATAAAAACTTTTGCAAACAAAAACAAACCCGAAAGATAAAGCAATCAACATAGAAGATTATCCTGGCTCCCTTGAAATTCAAAGTTACTTCAGTCCACCCGACCAAGGTCATTTCGCCTTCAACAAGGACTTAATCCAATAATCTAGAAAGATTACAACAAAAACATCTAAGAGAGTAAAGGTCTCTCAGCCCTCTCAAGTTTACAAGCTTCACAAGTCACTTGAGGAAATATTCAGCAACTATTTAGAATTACAAGGAAGTGTTTAGTGCTTCTAGGTAAGCAGTATTAACACAATAAAAACAAAACAAATTCACACTTAGAGCAACAACTCGTGTGAACAGATTTGAACAAGAATGAAAAATAGAGAATTGAGTTTGCAGTATTCTTGTCTGATCGCTTCGTGCCTGGTATGATGATGATTCTGTCTTTATATAATGCTTTGAATATGAGACCGTTGGCTGAGGCATTAATGTAGTATCTTGTCAGTGATGGAGATTAATTGACATTAAGTTCATTGTCCTTTCCATAGCAATTTTTGGAGAGTGTTTATTCTTTTCCAAATAAAGATTCATACCAAATATGGAATACTTCGTTATTAAGTCTTGTGGTTGATTGCTTGACTTGAATCAGAGTGTGTGAAATCCAGATCTTCTTGTTCAACATGTATTCTTTAGATAGTTGCTCAGAATTTATTTTCTTTAGAAGTTCTTGATATGTCTTCTGTAGAACCTTCTTCAGATGTACAAATCAGCAGAGTAACTGTGTGGAATTCTTCAGATTCAGAGTATCTGAGTTTTCAACCTTCAGGTGTTGTGAGCATTGTTGTCTTCAGAGTCAGAGCGACTACTTTTGTTGATTATATATCAGCTATTTTGGACTTGCATGATATCAGATGTTGTCTATCTGATCCATTTTCTGTTAGAGTCCTGCACACTTAGATAAATTCGTTAGGGTACCAATTTGTTTCATCCTTTGTTATCATCAAAACTTTAGAGATGAATTGTAGATACAAAATCTTGTTCTCACAATCTCCCCCTTTTTGATGATGACAAAAACTTCAGGCTGATGATGAAACAATGATACTTCATAAAAATTTAAAGGAGTTATCTCAGACTCAGATGTATGATGACTCCCCCTTAGATGAGCAATCTTCCCCTAAATTAGATGCTTAAAAAGTTTTAAATGTACTTACCATATCTCCTTACGTTGTATAGCTTATTTCTCAGATGTTTTCACTCAGATACTTCCTGCAGAGCTTTAGATTTCATAATAATAGTTTTTAAATATGCGCAGTGCATTATGAGGCGTAGATAATATTTCATCAGAGGCTGTTTAATTTATTCTCCCCCTTTTTGTCAGACTCAAAAAGACTTAGCGAAGCAAGTGAGGCAAAACATATTTCATTGATGAGAGACAAGTACAGATAAGAAAAAAGTACAGAAAATAATAGAGGGAAAAAAACAATTTGAATAGACATATAGAAGATAAGCACGTAGAGAAAATAGAAGAAAAAAAATACTAAGTGTGCCTAAGGGTTCGGAGGAGGCGGCATCCTCTGGAGCAATTGAGTCAGTAGGTTCTGAATGTTGGAGTTGACAGAGTCCTATTGATCCAGTCTTGCTCTCACAATTTGTTGCTCTTTCTATAGTTCTTCCAGAGTCTTCAACATGAGAGGAGAAAAATCATAGTGAGATTGCTCCCCCTGAGTTAGAGCAGCGTCCCTAACCTTGACAACTTCTTCCGAAGCAATGTGTGTTACTTCTTCAGCGTCAGCCTTGGCTTTAGCTTCAGCTTCAGCAGCATCAGCAGCCTTTTCTGTAGCTTCTCTTGATTTCTCTTCTTCTTCCAAGCGAGCCTTTCCCTCAGTTTCTTTGCGAGCTTTTTCCTTTGTCTCTCTGGCGAGACGGGCCTGTAACCTCTCTGCAGCTTCTCTGATGAAGTTGTTTCTGATTTGTTCATAGAGGCCTTTCATCTTGAAAGCCTCAGATGTCATCCATCTGATTACTCTATTCTAGTGAATCCTCATTGCAGAAGGATCGTCATTGATTCTAGAGTTTTCAGACAGTGATCTGATCTTTTCCATTGAAGACTCAACAAATAAGACGACTGCCTCTTCTAGAGTGGGGAAGGTAGGTTCAAAGGTGGGAGGTATAGGTGATGGTGGTGTGGGGATGGTTTCAGTGGGAGGTTCATATTGTTAGGTAATGGGGTTTTCAGAGGGAGTTTCTAGATGGTGAAGGAATGTTGGTTTCTGGCTTAGATAGGTTTTGAGTGGAGAGGGCGCGAGCCTGAAGTTGTGCAAGATTAGAGGATTGAGGGTCAGATTAGTCAGAGTCAAAAGAGATATTGTAGTAGGGTGAAGATTAGGGAGTGGGGGAGGGTGGTGATATGGGCTCATTGAATAGTTAGGCTTCAGATATTGGTAAGGTTGTGGTGGTTAAATTGAATTTTTGAAGGAGAGGTGATGGTGGGTTAGAGTTGGGAGTTTCAGAAATATTTCTGGTGGAGGTTGTGGGTTCAGAGTATGTGTAAATAGGGAAAGGTTAAGGTAAGGAAGAAGACAGTTGCCTTAAATGTAAGGTAGGAGAGTCAGAGGGTTAAGACTTACTTGGAGAGGAGGAGGAGACCAGAGGCATAAGTGGTCTGGATACAGAAGCTTCCCCCAGCTTCTGAGATTTATTATTTGACTTTCTTTCAGATGGCTCTCGTATCCTCTTCATGGAATTGGGTGGATGTTCAGGTAGCCAATCCATCGAAAAGTCAGAGATGTCTACCCCTTGATTTGCCAGGTCCTGCAAATAGTAGGAGATAACCTTTGGGGGGTCTATATTAGAGAAAAAATAGAGACCATTGGGTATCTTCCTCTAATCCTTCAGAGATTCCTAGGAGGTGTCCAGAGATGGCTTGACCAGAAATTTCTCAATGATGCCCATGCTCTTCAAATTCCTTGAGTTTATAGGCCTACCAGTGTCTACTGTCACATCTTCCATCAGATTGTGGGATATCAGATGATCTACCAATCCGCTTTCTATCAGAACGTCGGAGATTAGCCTTCCCAAAGGAATGTAGGTTTTGGGCTTCATGTTGTTTCTGGTGTCCCTGACAGAGTCCCTTAGATACTTGAACAAAAGAGCTGATAGATTCAGCTTGAGTCCTTTGTGGAGACAGTAGAGGATGCATTTCTGGTCAGTATTGATGTAATCTAACGAATTGGATGTTGGGCGATGATGAACAATCCCTAGAATAATCTTCAGCCAGACCCTCAGATTCTGGTGAAGTTCTTTGTTCTTGGAGGATTTTCCTTTTGTGCTCTGCTTGAAGATTGTGGGAGTAATCTCCTAGGACATATATTTTACCCTAGGGTTGATGTTGTATATTCTTCTTCCCCCTGTCTTCTCCATATTCAGAAGTTTGGCTATGGATTTCTTAGTGATAACCATCTTCACCCCTAGAACGTGTGAGACGATGCAGTGGTCATCTGAATCTGCAAATCTTCACAATTCCTTGACCATATAGGTGTAGATTAGACCATAGAGTCCTTGAAAGTAGTTTTTCCAACCTTGCTTTCTCAATCCCTCAGTGAGGTCAATCCCATTTCTCTTCATGTTTTCAAAGTCTACCAAGGATTCACAAAGGACTTCTAGTTTGTCGAAGGGAGTTGCAAGATGAATGTGTGGAGGACAATCCAAAATGTGAGGTTCCTTGTAGATTGGAGCTGATATAGAAGTAGTTATAGTGGAGGTTTGCTGGGAAACAATTGTATGTTGTTCCGTTGATTCCATCTGTTGGCTCTATATATTGGCAGCAATTTTGGTAAAACCTAGAGTGTTCACAAGTTGTCACAAGTGTTGTCTTGACATAAGATAACATGTACCTGCAGGATGTTTAAAATGTGAATATGTTGGATTTTACTGAGATGTCAGACCCGATGTCATGACATCTGTATACTGAACATTCAGTCTGAATGTTATGTATTATGTGATTGCGTTTTTTATGCTAATCTATGTATGATTGAAGAGTTGATTAAACGCGCTACTCAATCAGTAATTATAACCAGATTGACTTATTTTCCAACAAGATATAATCAGCTGTCATGAGAAGATATGAATGGAAAATAGTTTTAGGCTTTTATGATGTCCAAGCCCAGCCAAACGATTCTATAAATAGGGCATGGAAAACCTGGTTTTATACACAAGAAATAACGAATGAAATATTGAGAGAGAATAAGGGTTTTAGTCTTGTGTGGTCGTGTGTATTGTAATCCATTCATTCATCCATAGATGGTTGAATTGGACTGATTTTTTAGTTGTAATTTGTCCACTCTAAGCTTTGAAGCATGAGTGTGTGTTTACTTGATTGAAGCTTTTAAGCAAGATCAAGTATGTGTCTTTGAAGAGTGTCTTCTTTCATTGTAATTCTTGTTTTATATCATTGTTGTGATTGAGGGGGAGTGAGTAGGATCTCATATCTAAGAGTTCTTAGGTAGAAGTCACACGGGTAGAGATTAGGTGAAAATACTGTAACTTGAAGTTGTTTACTGAGAGTCTTTGAACTGATTCTGTTTAGTGGATTTGCTTCCTGGCTTGGTAGCCCCCAGACATAGGTGAGTTTGCATCATATTGGGTTAACAATTGCTAGTGTCTCGTGCATTACTGTTCTTTATCTTTTATCCTGTTTGTATTGTTCAGATATTAGTATCGTGACATTACCTTCGACATCTCATATCTGATACCAGAATTTCAATTGGTATTATAGCAGACATCCTGCTCTAGTTCTGGGGGAGATATATGGACGTTACTTTCTGGTATTATGGATAGAGACGGAGGATCTGTTCACAGACCACCTATTCTGGATGGATCCAACTATGACTACTGGAAACCTCGAATGGTAGCCTTCCTAAAATCTTTGCATAATAAGGCTTGGAAGGATGTTTTAACAGGCTGGGAACATCCAGTTTTTACTAAGGAAGGAGAAGCTACAACTGATAAGAAGACTGAGGAACAATGGACCAAGGAGGAGGATGATCTAGCCCTTGGGAACTCTAAAGCATTGAATGCTATATTCAATGGAGTAGATAAGAACATCTTCAGATTGGTAAACAACTGTGAGGTGGCTAAAGATGCTTGGAACATTCTCAAAACCACTCATGAAGGCACCTCTAGAGTGAAGATGTCTAGACTGCAGCTGCTCACTACCAAGTTTGAAAATTTAAGGATGAAAGAAGATGAAAATATTCATGAATTTCATATGAATATCCTTGAAATTGCTAATGCCTCAGGAGCCCTGGGTGAGAAGATGTCAGATGAAAAACTAGTGAGGAAAATACTCAGGTCACTTCCTAAGAGATTTGCCATGAAAGTGACAGCCATAGAAGAGTCTTAAGACATTGCCAATATGAGAGTTGATGAGCTAATTGGATCCCTCCAAACATTTGAGATGGGAATGTGTGATGGATCTGAAAAGAAAGTCAAAAGCATAGCCTTCATGTCAAACACTGAAGAGAAAGAGGAAGAAAATGGTCAAGATACTGATGAAGATCTGGCAAATGATATAGCATTACTGGGAAGACAGTTCAACAAACTTCTGAAAAAGATGGATGTAAGGTCTAAGTCTAATGTCAAGAACATCTCATCTGACATCAGTAAGTCCAATAATGCTGGAAGAAGAACAAGATCTAATGAAAAGTCCAAAGAAGGAGAACGAGTTTAGTGCCATGAATGTGATGGGTATGGACACATTATAGCTGAATGTGGAACCTACCTCAAGAAACAGAAGAAGAGTCTTGCTACTACTTGGTCTGATGAAAGTGAAACAGAAGAGTCTGAAATCTTGTGACTCCCTTGACTGGAAGATGGGGTTCTGATGAAGAATCAAGTGATGATGAAGTAACCTTTGATGAGTTAGCCACTACCTACAGAAAGTTATGTCACAGAAGTGAAGAAGTGTGTCAACAAGTTGAAAGTCAGAAGAAAGTGATAACACAACTGGAGAATGAAAAGGTAGAACACTTCGAAACCATCTCTAAGTTAAAGACTGAAGCAGTGTTCTTGAATTTCAAACTGGATGAGATAACAAAGTATGTCAGAATGCTAAGCAATGGATCTGACACCTCAGACAAAATTCTCCAGACTGGACAAATGGCAGGAGACAAGTCTGGCATTGGGTTCAATGAATCCAAACCTGAGAGTAGTCACACTGGTAGCAAACCAAAATCCAAACCTGAGTGCAGTCACACTGGTAGCAAACCAAAGATGTCACATCATATGTCACAACATCATAAAGGAAGACAACAAAAAGGGAAATATCAAAGATGGAGATGTCATTATTGTGGAAAATTTGGTCACATAAAACCATTATGCTATAAGTTGTATGGCTATCCTAGTCCTTCTTATCATCAACCTAGACCCAAACATCACATACCTGTCAACAGAAAACAATGGGTTCCTAGGACTGGTGTTACAAACCTGATAGCTCACACTTCCTTCAGAGTTTCAGCCAAAGAAGACTGATATTTTGACAGTGGGTGCTCCAGACACATGATTGGAAACAAAAACTTGCTAACTCGCCTTCATCCTCATGCCACCAGCTATGTAACCTTTGGTGATGGAGCAAAGGGTGAAATCAAGGGGATTGGTAAGCTTAACTGCCTTGGAGTCCCTAACCTTGACAGTGTCCTACTTGTTAAGGGACTGACTGCAAACCTAATAAGCATCAGTCAACTATGTGACCAAGGTCTAACTGTAAAGTTCACAAAAACTGAATGTCTGATTACTAATAAAGAAAATGAAGTGATCATGAAAGGAGTCAGGTCTAAGGACAACTTCTATATATGGAGTTCTCAAGAAACTGGTTATTCATCAATGTGTACTCTAGCCAAAGAAGAAGAAGTGAAGATATGGCATGAAAGATTGGGCCATCTGTATCTTAAAGGAATGAAGAGGATTATATCTGTTAAAGCTGTTAGAGGAATTCCCAAATTGAAGATTGATGAAGGAAGAGTTTGTGGGGAGTGTCAGATTGGAAAACAGACAAAGATGTCACATCAGAAGCTCAGACATGACACCACTTCCAGAGTGCTGGAACTTCTCCATATGGACTTGATGGGACCCATGCAGGTGGAAAGTCTTGGTGGGAAGAAGTATGCTTATGTGGTGGTGGATGACTTCTCCAGATACACCTGGGTCAATTTTATAAGAGAAAAATCTGATGTATTTGAAGTCTTCAAAGATCTTTGTCTAAGACTTCAAAGAGAAAAAGAAAGTCAGGTTATCAAAATTAGAAGTGATCATGTGAAGGAATTTGAGAACAGCAAATTTGCTGGATTCTGTGCATCAGAAGGAATTAGTCATGAGTTCTCATCTCCCATTACTCCTCAGCAAAATGGTGTGGTAGAAAGAAAAAATAGAACTCTCCAAGAATCAGCCAGAGCTATGATTCATGCTAAGAAATTGCCCTACCACTTCTGGGCTGAAGCTATGAACACAACCTGCTATGTTCACAACAGAGTAACCTTAGAAAGGGACTCCTACTACTTTATATGAAGTCTGGAAAGGGAGAAGACCTACAGTCAAATACTTCCATGTGTTTGGTAGTAAATGTTATATCTTGACTGATCGTGAACAAATAAGGAAGATGGATCCCAAGAGTGATGAAGGAATATTTTTGGGCTACTCAACAAATAGCAGAGCATTTGGAGTCTTTAATTCAAGAACAAAAGTAATGATGGAACTATCAATGTTGTGGTTGATGATCAGCAGACTGATGTCATAAACGATATTGAGACATCCCTAAATGATCCCCTAGCTGATTTCCCAGACAAAAGTAATGAGAGTGAACTCACTCAAGCTGAACCTGAAGCTGACAAAATTAATAAGGGACCCTCTATCAGAATTCAGAAGGATCATCCTAAAGATCTCATTATAGGAGACCCAAATAAAGGGGTCACAACTAGATCAAGGGAAGTGATCTCACATGGTTGTTTTGTGTCCAAGATTGAGCCTAGAAATGTCAAGGAAGCCTTGACTGATGAGTTATAGATCAATACCATGCAGGAAGAGTTAGGCAAATTCAAGAGAAATGAAGTATGGGAACTGGTTCCAAGACCTGAAGGAATAAATGTCATAGGAACAAAGTGGGTGTATAAGAATAAATCTGATGAACAAGGGGTGGTTACTAAAAATAAAGCAAGATTAGTAGCACAATGATACACTCAAGTTGAAGGAGTTGACTTTGATGAAACATTTGCCCCTGTAGCTCGCCTTGAGAACATTAGACTATTGCTTGGAGTGGCATGTATTCTGAAGTTTAAATTATTCCAAATGGATGTAAAAAGTGCCTTCTTGAATGGCTACTTAAATGAGGAAGTATATGTTGAACAACCTAAAGGATTCACATATCCAAATCTTCCAAAGCATGTGTACAAGTTGAGGAAAGCCCTCTATGGTTTGAAACAAGCTCCTAAGGCTTGGTATGATAGACTCACAGTGTTCCTCACTAACAATGGATACAGGAAGGGAGGTATTGACAAGATCCTATTTGTTAAGAATGAAGGAGGAAAACTCATGGTGGCTCAAATATATGTGGATGATATTGTGTTTGGTGGGATGTCAGATCAGATGGTCGAACATTTTGTTAAACAAATGCAGCCTGAATTTGAAATGAGCCTTGTTGGAGAGCTGACCTATTTTCTTGGGCTACAAGTCAAGCAGATGGAAGATTCTATCTTTCTATCTCAAAGCAAATTGGCCAAAAACATTGTTAAGAAGTTTGGCATGGAGAATACATGTCATAAAAGGACACCTGCTCCTACACATCTGAAAGTCTCCAAAGATGAAAATGGTGTTAGTGTAGATCAAAGTCTCTACAGAAGCATGATAGAAAGTCTGCTATATCTCACAGCAAGCAGACCTGACATTACTTTTGCTATAGGTGTGTGTGCTAGATATCAAGCTGAACCAAAAGTCAGTCACATAAACCAAGTGAAAAGGATACTGAAATATGTCAATGGCACCAGTGACTATGGGATGTTGTATACTCATGGATCTGGATCTATGCTGACTGGATACTGTGATGCTGACTGGGCTGGAATTGCTGATGATAGGAAAAGCACATCAGGAGGATGTTTCTTCTTGGGGAACAACTTAATATCATGGTTTAGTAAGAAACAAAATTGTGTGTCCCTGTCCACTGCTGAAGCTGAATACATAGCAGCTGGAAGTAGTTGTTCTCAACTAGTTTGGATTAAATAGATGCTGACTGAATACAATGTCACGAAAGATGTCATGACATTGTACTGTGACAACATGAGTGCTATAAATATTTCTAAGAATCCTATTCAGCACAGCAGGACAAAACACATTGATATTCGTCATCACTTTATTAGAGAACTAGTGGAAGAGAAAATCATAGCCCTGAAGCATGTTACTACTGAAATGTAATTAGCTGACATATTTACAAAGGCTTTGGATGCTAATCAATTTGAATGTTTAAGAGGGAAATTAGGGATTTGTATCCCTGAGAATTTATAGCAATTAATTTGGAGTGGAAAAGGTAATAAAAATATTGTCTGTCCACTTAAAAGAAAGTGCCGTATTTATGGTAAATCATTACCTAGTATTGGAACTTCCATCTATAGCATTTTCACACGCAACCTCAGCTCAAACATTTCCACCTTCCTCAAACTTCATCAACCTTCTCTGCTAGGGAAACAGAAATCCTTCCACAAGCTCAACAAGATGTCACAACATCCTTCATCTTCTGGTTCTAAAAACACCAAACCTGCGCACAAAGCTAGACACCCTCTATGGACTTTCTTAATGAAGACATTTTGGAAGTGATTCCCCTATCAGTCATCCCAGGCGACACTCCTGGTCCATCCTCCACTGCAGGACATACTCAAGGTAATAGTTCTGATAACCCTAGCTCTAAGGATGACATGTATCATATTGATCGTGTCATTAGAAATCATGTCACGAGGATCCTTAATGAAGGACACTCAGTAAAGGGAGTTTCGACTCCTCTATCGAGAAGGGACCCCTCTCCCGAGGTTAAGCCTCACAATGAGAAAGATGATGAGTCATCTAGGTCTTAAAAAGATATAGCTGCTGAAGGATTATGCTCTTTAGGGAAAACCTTGCCTTATAAGAAATCTGTAGATGCTTCTCAGTCTAAGAAGCATGACTCTGCTAAGAAGGTGATTGACTTGGAAGATGAGATCTCAGATGATGAAGATGATAACTTGCTTCATCACTTGAAGCCAAGTGTTGCTAAGAGGATGAAGACCAGAAAGGGTAGGTCTATGGCTAAGATGATGACAGCCAAAATTGGTAAGAAGGCTACTGCTGTAGGCCCTTCAAAGTCTTGGAGTAAAGTGGAAGTAAAGAAGAGAAAAGTAAGAGAAAGTTCTGATTCAGAGGAATATATTGAAGACGATGTCCCTGATATCTCTCCTGTCAAAAAGCCAACTGTTAGAAAATCCCCTGCAAAGGTTGTTGCTGTACACCTGGATAACATTTCCTTCCATCTTGAAGATGGTGCAGCAAAGTGGAAATTTGTAATCCAAAGAAGAGTGGTTGTGGAAAGAGAACTGGGAAAGGATGATGTGGAAGTTAAAGAGGTCATGGACCTGATTAAGTCTGTTGGATTAATGAAGACTATTAGTGGGTTATCTCAGTGTTTTGAAGGTCTTATTAAAGAATTTGTGGTGAACATCCCTGAGGACATTGCTGACAAGAACAACAAAGAGTTTTGTAAGGTGTTTGTTAGAGGAAAGTGTGTGCAGTTTTCTCCAACTGTGATTAATAAGTTCCTAGGAAGAGGAACAAAAGGTGCTGGTGAACTAGAGGCCACAGACAATGAGGTCTGTAGGGAAATAACTGCTGGACAGGTCAAGGAATGGCCAAGCAAGAAGCATCTCTCTACTGGAAAATTAACTGTGAAATATGCTATCTTGCACAAGATAGGGTCAGCAAACTGGGTACCAACAAATCACATCTCTACAATCTCAAATGCTCTTGGAAGGCTCATATTTTCTATTGGAACCAAGCTTAATTTTGATTATGGTAGATTCATTTTTGAACAAATTGTCAAACATGCTTCTACAAATGCAGTGAAGCTGCCCATAGCTTTTCCCTCAATAATTTGTGGGATAATCCTGAGCCAGCAACCTGGAATTCTGAGCACAAGTGATATCCCTAGTAGAAGAAAACCTCCCTTGTCAGTTCATTACAAATTATTTGAAGGCAGTCATGTCAATGACATTGTCATGACATCTGCTGTAAAGAAGCCAACCTCTTAAGATGGTTTGATTGCTGAACTGAAAGAGACCTGTAAGGAATTGGAGACTGGGATAAGGGTGGCTAAAGCTAGGAGAGAAGCTTTGGAGGTTCTGATTAATAGCTTGGAGCAAGGAGATATAGATAATGTTAGTCAAGCCAAGGAAGCAGAAGCCCACACCTCTAGTGAGGGGTCTAAATCTCAAGATAAATCAAGTGGCAGTTCTGGGTCTGAAACTGATGAAGATGCTAGCTCTTCTGACTGAGTGTTGGTGAAGATTGTTCCCCTTTTATGATGATGTGTTGTTCTGGATGCCTTGATGTTTGATATTTTTTTTGGTAGTCTTGTTTTGATGCCTTGATGTAATTTTTGGGTTCTCTTTGATGTCTCTGGATTTTATCTCAGCTTATATAGCTGTGTTTGTTTGTGGTTCTGTAACATCTGACAATATGTTTTAACATTCTATGTGACTTTCTCTTTGACTAATAGACATTTATTTTGTCTCATTGGTCTCTTTGGTCTATTTTGCCTAAAAAGAGGGAGAAGTAGTAGCTAAAGGAGAGCTGCAGTTAATATGTGCTATGAAGTAGCTAGGCTATAAACAGATGGAAGATGATGTTGAAAAGGATGTTTTGTGTAGTACAAGTGATGTTGAAAGTGATGTCAGATGGGGTGATGGATGTTACAAGTGTTGTTGAAGGAGATGTCTGTGTTGAACAAACTTAGGGGGAGAAGAAGCACATATATGTGTTCAATGTGTGTTTACTAGTTGCTATTATAGCTAGTAAATATGTGGTTTATTACTTCTGCTGCTAAACTGCTGATATGTGTTTTTATTGTACTCTTGTGAACAAATGGTCTGATGTATGTTTTAGCCAAAATTTGCCAAAGGGGGAGTTTGTTGGTTCTATGTGTTGGCAGCAATTTTGGTAAAACCTAGAGTGTTCACAAGTTATCACAAGTGTTGTCTTGACATAAGATAACATGTACCTGCAGGATATTTAAAATGTGAATATGCAGGATTTTACTTAGATGTTAGACCCGATGTCATGACATCTGTATACTGAACATTCAGTCTGAATGTTATGTATTATGTGATTGCATTTTTTTTGCTAATCTATGTATGATTGAAGAGTTGATTAAACACGTTATTCAATCAGGAATTACAACCAGATTGACTTATTTTCCAACAAGATATAATCAGCTGTCATGAGAAGATATGAATGGAAAATAGTATTAGGGTTTTATGATGTCCAAGCCCAGCCAAACGATTCTATAAATATAGCATGGAAAACCTGGTTTTATACACAAGAAATAACGAATGAAATATTGAGAGAGAATAGGGGTTTTAGTCTTGTGTGGTCGTGTGTATTGTAAGCCATTCATTCATCCATAGATGATTGAATTGGACTGATTTTTGAATTGTAATTTGTCCACTCTAAGATTTGAAGCATGAGTGTGTGTTTACTTGATTGAAGCTTTTAAGCAAGATCAAGTATGTGTCTTTGAAGAGTGTCTTCTTTTCATTGTAATTCTTGTTTTATATCAATGCTGTGATTGAGGGGGAGTGAGTAGGATCTCATATCTAAGAGTTCTTAGGTAGAAGTCACACGGGTAGAGATTAGGTGAAAAGACTGTAACTTGAAGTTATTTACTGAGAATCTTTGAACTGATTCTGTTTAGTGGATTTCCTTCCTGGCTTGGTAGCCCCCAGACGTAGGTGAGTTTGCACCAAACTGGGTTAACAATTGCTTGTGTCTTGTGCATTACTGTTCTTTATCTTTTATCCTGTTTGTATTGTTCAGATATTAGTGTCGTGACATTACCTTCGATATCTCGTATCTGATACCAGAATTTCACCATCTGTTTAGAAAAGTGGTATACTTGTTGTTGTTGAGAATCCATGTAGAAGATGAAGAACACTTGAAGGACACTTGAAGAATACTTGAAGAATGAGAGAGAGTTGATAACCAAGGGTTTGTGTAGGATGTGAGTGAAAAAGTGTGAAAGTGGGAATTATGACAGTATATATATGCAAGGTAAGCATGCAAAACGACATCACTTAAAGGGAATATAGAACATCAATTAAATAATAACACAAAAATTGAGTTGACACGCAGGGGGAAAATTAATTACAGCTAATGATGGATGTCTAATCCCAAAAATATGCACACTGCTCGAGGAGATCTCAATAGTCTGTCTCTTGAGTTCTGTGCTAGACAGTTGTCTAGAATATCCAAGGTCAGATGCAAGAGAGGTCACATGTTGATATATCTGATCTTCAGGAATACCAAGAGATTGGGTCCTGAGGATTTCTGATTTAGATAACTTCTAACTTGTAGAAATATCAGAGTCAGCTCAAGATGCCAGAATTTTTAGGTTAGAGCCTATTTAGCCATTTCAAAGACGCACATATTTGACTCATTCTGGGCAATTTGCCATGTTCAAATGTTTTAGAATGAATGAGAATCTATCTTCAACTAAGGGTTTTGTGAAGATAGAAACCCATTGGTGGTCTCTATCTATGAATTTTAATGTAATTACCCCTTTCTGAACATGGTCTTTGATAAAATGATGTTTTATTTCTATGTGATTTACTTTGGAATGCAAAATAGGGTTCTTACTTAAACATAAGGCAGCAGTATTGTCACAAAAGATAGGAACGTTACTCTTATATATTTGAAGATCTTTTAGTTGATTCTTCATCCAGAGCATCTGAGTAGTACATAGTGAAGCTGAAATGTATTATGCTTCTGCAGTAGAGAGTGCTACGGTTGAGTGTCTTTTGCTAGCCCAAGATATAAGATTGCTTCCCAGAAATTGATAGTTTCCAGATGTGCTTTTTCGTTCTAATCTGTCTCCGGCATAATCTGCATCACAATATCCAGAGAGCCTATACTCTGATGTTTTCTCATACATCAGGCCAAGGTTAGGTGTTCCTTTCAGATACCCTAGGATTCTCTTAACAACTGTTAGATGAGATTCCCTTGGATCTGATTGAAATCTGACACAGAGACAAACGCTGAAGAGAATATTTGGCCGTGTAGCTGTCAGATAGAGAACAAAGCCTATCATACCACGATAGAGCTTCTGACAAACCTTTTGACTTGCTTCTTCTTTTTCCAGAATACAGGTAGGATGCATGGGAGTCTTTGTTGGTTTGCTTTCTGACATTTCAAATTTCTTAAGAATGTCTTTTATGTATTTGCTTTGATATACATATGTGGCATCTGAAGCTTGGTTGATTTGAATTCCCAGAAAGAATTTTAGTTCTTACATCAAACTCATTTCAAATTCTGCCTGGATTAACTCAGAGAACTCTCGACACACGGAAGGGTTAGCTGAACCAAAAATTATATCATCAACATATATCTGACAGATCATGAGGTCATTTCTAAAGTTCTTACAAAAGAGAGTATAGTCAACTTTGCCAAGCTATAGGGGCTTGTTTTAGACCATACAAAGATTTTTTCAGTTTAAAAATGTGTTTTGGACATTTTGAGTTTTCAAAACCTGGAGGTTGGTGAACATATACTTCTTCAGAAATATAACCATTCAGAAATTCACTCTTGACATCCATCTAATATAATTTGATGGAATGATTAACAGCGAATGATACAAGTAAACGAATAGATTCTAACCTAGTGACTGGAGCAAAGGTTTCGTTGTAGTCAATGCCTTCTTGTTGACTATAACCTTGTGCTACCAGTCGTGCTTTATTTCTGACCACTTCTCCTTTTTCATTTAGTTTGTTTTTGTACACCAATTTTATTCCAATAACGTGGGTACCTTTTGGATTTGGTACAAAATCCCAGACGTCGTTCTATGCAAATTGATCAAGTTCTTCTTCCACTGCTAGAATCCATTCTTTGTCTTAAAGTGCCTCATCACAAGATGTTGGCTCTATCAGAGACACTAATCCTAGAGGGCTTTCCTCAGATACTTTGAATGTAGACCTTGTTCTAATAGGTTCATCCTTGTTTCCATAATCAATTCTTCAGAGACGTTTAGTCTATTTCTTGATCTTTTCTGTGTGGTTGAGATTTCCGTTGTTTCTGGGGTTTGCCTTTTAGCTTCCTCAGATTCTTTAGTCTTTTCGTCAGAACCTGCAAGTGTCATCTCCATATCTCTAAGTTTTTCAACTAGCTTTGACTTTTCAGAGTCAAGCTTATCATCAAATTTGACATGTATTGATTCTTACACAATTTTAGTTTATGTATTGTATACTCGGTAGCCCTTAGAGCGCTTGGAGTATCCCAACATAATACCTTTTTGTGCTTTTGAATCAAACTTGTTCAGACTTTCTTTAGTGTTTAGGATAAAACAGGAGCATCCAAAAGGATGAAAATAAGAAATGTTGGGTTTTCTTCCCTTACACAGTTCATAAGGAGTCTTCTCTAGAATAGGTCTTATAGAGATTATATTCTGAATATAGCAAATTGTATTTACTGCTTCAGCCCAAAAGTGTTTAGCCAAATTTGTTTCATTGATCATGGTTCTGGCCATTTCTTGGAGAGTCCTATTCTTCCTCTCTACAACCCCATTTTGTTGTTGAGTTATAGGACAGAAGAAATCATGGGATATTCCATTTGAATCAAAAAGTTCTTCAAAAAGTTTGTTTTCAAATTCGCCACCATGATCACTTCTGACTCTGGTGATCTTAGAGTCAAATTCGTTTTGCACTTTTGAACAGAGACTAGTGAATACAGCGTGTGACTCATTCTCGTGTCTTATAAATTTTACACATGTCCAGCGACTATAATCATCAACAATGACTAGTCCATACTTCTTACCATTGACTGAAGTTGTTTTAACAGGTCCAAACAAGTCAATGTGAAGAAGTTCCAGAGGCTTAGAGGTAGAAACAACACTTTTATTTTTGAAGGATGTTTTAGAAAATTTTCCTTTCTGGCATGCTTCACAAAGAGCATCTGAAGAAAACTTCAGTTTAGGTAGACATCTGACTAACTCGAGTTTATTTAGCTGAGAAATCCTACTCATGCTAACGTGACCCAAGCGTCTATGCCATACCCATTACTCTTCATTTACAGACATTAAACATTTTACATTTTACATTTTGATCTTTTAAATCTGAAAGATTAATTTTGTAAATGTTGTTCTTCTTCTTGCCAGTGAAAAGAACTGTCCCATTGTTATGATTAATTGCTTTGCATGTTTTTTGATTGAAGATTATATCATAACCGTTATCACTTAATTGACTTGTGGATAATAGGTTATGCGTTAATCCTTCTATGTAAAGAACATCAGATATAGAGGGAAGAGATCCATTACCAATTGTTATGGAGCCTCTGATTTTTCCTTTCTGATTTCCTCTAAAACATACGAAGGCAACATCTTTAAGTTCCAGGCTTTGGAACATATGCTTTTTTCCCATCATGTGTCGCGAGCATCCAGAGTCCAGGTACCATGATTGGTGTCTTAACTCTGCTGCATAGGATATCTGCAACATAGACTATTTTATCTTTTGGTACCCATAATATTTTGGGTCCTTTGTGATTAGTTCTCCTAGAGTTTCTGAAAACTTTGGGTTTTCTGGCATTAGTAAAATTTTGTGTTTGTGCATGTGCGTAGTGATAAGAAAAAGGGGATTTAGGTTTATCATCTGCAAAAGGTATTTACTCGTCTTCATTAGAATCATATCCTATTCCTCTATTTTTATTCTGACTAACTTCATAAATCATAGAAGCCATTCTACTTCTTTCTAGCCCATTTTTCAGAAATTTTTGAAACGTTTTTTCATATTTGTATATGATTGTGTTAGAAGTTTGTGGGGATTGAGATAGAGCTTCTTCAAGTTTTAAACACTTTTTAGTTGAAAAATCGTTTTCTCTTTCCAAAATAAATTTTTTTGCCTTTTAATTCAGAAACTTCCATCTCAAGCTTATCACATTCCTCAACAGTTTGTTCAAGGACTTTCTTTAAAGCCTTGAATTTCTGTCGAAGCTTCAGATAAGAGCTTAGAGATTCAGATAAGCAAGATTCAAGGTCAGAGCGAGAGAGATCAGAAAATACCTCTTCAGGATCATATTCTCCTTCAGATGTGCTTCCCGATGTGGTAGCCATAAATTCTACATTTGCCTGTTCCTCTTTAGAGTCTGATTCTGAGGCATCAGATTCAGAGTCATCCCAGGTAGCCATAAGTCCCTTCTTAGTTTCGAAGGAGTTTTTATTGAATACTTCTTTTCTGGAACTGTCTTTCT
The DNA here is from genome assembly GCF_024323335.1 of Lathyrus oleraceus. NCBI lineage: Eukaryota > Viridiplantae > Streptophyta > Magnoliopsida > Fabales > Fabaceae > Lathyrus > Lathyrus oleraceus. The sequence continues at coordinate 123,795,358 of NC_066580.1, forward strand.
TGAGCTTTGGAAATTCGTTTCTATAGTGTCCTGGTTCTTTACATTCATAACATGTTACCTCTTTGTTTGGTTTACTTCTGAAAGTTGATTCTGAGTGTTCTCCCCTCGGTCTTGGTCTTCTGAAGTTACTATTCCTTTTCCTCCAAAGTTGTTTGACTCTTTTGGTTAGAAGAGATAGCTCTTCTTCATCATCAGAATCATCCTTTTCAGAGTCATCATTGTCTTCTTCTTCAGCTTGGAAAGCTTTATTTCTTTCTGGCTTGCGTCTTTCAGATCTAGACTTCAGAGCCACGAATTTTCTTTTCTTTTGAGGATCATTTTCCTCTAGTTCTATCTCATGACTCCTGAGGGAGCTGACGGGTTCTTCCAGGCTTATGTTGTTCAGATCTTTTGATAGCTTCAATGTAGTGACCATAGGTCTCCACTTCTTTGGCAAGCTTCTGACAATCTTTTTGACATGATTTGCAGTTGTGTAGCCCTTGTCCAGAACCTTGAGTCCTGCAATTAAAGTTTGAAATCTAGAAAACATTACCTCTATGTAGCACCTCCCATTTTGTACATACATTTTCATTATAGGTCATTAACATTACATTGTCCACTGCATAGCATTGCATTGTCCATCTGCCTAGTGCAAGTCATCAGACAAGATTAGGTCAACTGGTCAGGAGATCTAGTCAAGCAAGCAAGCAAGTGCAATTCTTATTGAAGCAAAGCCCTATGGTTGGTTCATCAAGTTCACATGACCTAGGGATCATTTTGAAGTGGTTTGGCCAAGGATTGGATGATCAAAGCTCAACAGTCAAGCTGAATTTCATATGAAACCCTAGAAAGTCAACTGTGGTCAACTGTGCCTGAATTCATGGATTTGGAGGTGGGAGATGGTTTGAAAGGCCTCATTCATGTCCATACAAGTCTCATTTGACATTTAAAAGATCAACATTGAAGAATTTGAGGTCATATCAAAACTTGCCAAAAATAGTAAGTGACCTGTAATTGGAAATTGCCAAAAATAGAAAGGTTTTCTCCTCAAGTTTACATCATCAAGAAAGCTTCAAATGAAATTTTTTCCAACATCAAAGTTGAAGATCTTGTTCTCCCATTTCCAAAAAGTCCAAGAACATGAATTTCTCATGTGTGGTTGGTAAGTTATGATCAAATCATTGTCAAGGAAATTTGAAGTTCAAGCTAGCATAACTTTCACACCACAAGGCCAAATTGAGTGGGGTTTTTTGCTACAATCTCCATTTGACATGCTCTATCATAATCATTCATTACATTTCATCAAATCTCATCACACAATTATTTTATTTTTCACTTGATTTTTTGGATGGAATTTTCAAATCTTAAAATAATGCATTGTTTACACTTGGCAACATTTCCATTGGATTACAAACAGAGTTTTAAGTGGATTTAGGCCCAATTTCGTGTACTGTAGCATGTACTCCATGCACATGAGGTGAATTAGCAATTTGCACATAAACACTCATTTCATTCATTACCAAGGCTTGGCTTAATCTTGATTAGCAAAGATCATTAACAGATGGTATATATGCATAATCAAAACAGAAAACACATTAGCATTTTCATTTCTACTCAGATCTAGATCTAAAAGTGCAAATTCTCTCAACTTTTGCTCTCACTTTTTCTGCAAGTTTCTTCCAATCCCTTGCCATTTCCACGATTGAATCATCATCTACAATCATCACTGAGCTGGATTGAAGCAAGAGAGCAAGGATTTCAAGATGTTTCAAGCACTGTTACATCAAGCTCCATTAATGGCAACTGTAGATTTGAGCACGATAAAGCAAGGCTGAGCATCCAACATCCATCCAAATCATCATACTAGCATTGAAGAACTTCTGTTTCAACATTACAAAGCTTGAAAAACACGATTCCAGTTCTGCCAATCTTTGAGGGTTAGATTTCGAGTCTCTCGATTCATGAAATAATGCTATGGTTTTTGTAGATCTTGTATCCATGAGCATGCTGAACTTTATAGTTTTGATTTTCATTGAGTATTAAGAGAGATATGCTGAATTTAAGATTGGTTGTTGAAACTTATTTTGCTCGATCCGGATTTATTAGCATGAATTAGGTTAAACCAATGTTAGATTATTGATGAGCATTAGAAGACGAACACAATGGTATGTTGCTTGTTAATTTCTGTGAAAAATGTTCATATGCTGGAAATCTGATGAAGAACACATGAATGCGCGCATGAACCCTATTTTTTTCATTTCCAGATTTCATTTGATCCTCATGGCTCGCGTGTGCATGTTTCTTGTTGTTTCTTTGTCATGCATTGGTCCAGGTGTTATGTTCTGGTTGGCTAGCGTTTCATTTAAATGAAATGCAGCGTATGGTATGGCGCGCTCGTTTGAATGTGAACAAGGTTCGAGTCCAGGCTCCAGCGCTTTTCATTTTGGTTTTGGCATTTTTCCTCTCATATGCTTCACATGTTCATGCTTGGTTCCACATGTTTTTTAATTTTCTTCCACATTAAAAAATTCATAACTCCTAAACCATTAATCCAATTCACATGAGGTTTTTTCCATTGTGTTCTTTGTGATCTCTAGTATTTTTTGATGATTTTTATGAAAATTGTGCACGTGTGGATTTCTGTTTTGGCTAGGGTTTGCTCATACATGTCATTTGTTGCACCTTGCTCACTATTTTGATTGTGAAATTCTGATGCTTAATCCAATTGAGCTGAAATTTTATATGTGTAAACTAGACACCTTGAGGAGCATTTTGGTATAGAGTTTGTGATTTTTGCATGCCTGGTTTGTGAGATATGACCTGATCATTGGAGGTGTGACAATTTGTGTCACACCATTTCTTGTCCAACTTGTAGAATTTCTTTGCCATGCCTATTGAACTTGGATTGATCTGGATTTTTGCATGATGACACTTATTGATGTTAAGGTTGCTTGTGAATTTTCCTGGAATTTTTGAATGCATTTCCTATTTGTTTGAGAATTTCTCCTCTGTTTGACCAATTGTGAACCTTTTGTGAGTCATGATTTCATATGATTTGGGAAATTCTTGTGGTTTATTGGATGGACTTGAAATTTGGCATGTGTATTATAGACATCTTGAAGTGTGTGATGGTTTTGATTTGGTTCATTTATCTTATGCCAATTCTGTTTTGTGCTTGCTTGAAGTTGATGCATGTTTTGGTGCCTTGTATGAGCTTGTTTGAGTATGCTTTGACTTGATGATTTTAATTGACTTGCTTCCCTTGGTCCAAATGACTTGAAATTTGGTGTGTAGGTCATGTTATGAATGCTGCTTGACCATGATTGTTTTGGGGATTTATTGAAATGTTTGTGAGTTGATTTGAATTGGATCTTTCTGTTTGGTCCTATGAGGTTCTAAATTGCATGCTTTGTACTCTTTGCCTCATGAAATGATATTGGTTGATGATATGAATGTGAGAAACACTTGGATTTGTTTCTTATTTGATTGAACTTGATTTTGGGTAATTTTCATGTTCTGTTTTGGTTTTTGCTCCCATTGTGACCCTAGGCCTTGTCCTAGTGGTTAGTGTTTAATGTTTGAGCTTTGTTTCAGGTCAAAGAGCACAATTGCTTATACTTGATGATATGCACTCAATTGGAGTTGGTCCATTGTTTGTTCATGACTAAACTTGAGTTTGTTTTGTAGGTTTTGAGACTTGTAACTAGGCCTTGTGGCTTGCACCTTTGTGCATTGCTTTGCTTGATTGTTGTTTGACTGTACAGTTAATTGTTAACCATTGTCTGTTTTACTTTTGTTTGTCTGGTGTACTGATTATGTTGGATTGTTTTCAGGTACCTTAGTTGCTATAGTTCCCTTGTGAACTTGCTTTTGCTTTGCTTGATAGCTTAAGCACTGAGGTATAACATCTCTTCTTCATGTAGTCTGGAAGACCTGGCCTGTTATTTGGTCAGGCACCTGTCTGAAGTCCTCCTTAAGAGGCAATGTTTGTGTTTGTTTACTTTTGTCCTTGTACATATTCAAAGACCTCCTAAGTGAAGAGGCATTGGCAGATACAAGGGATGTGCAATCCATCCCCTGCTATTCTGTGTGTCATCTGCTTTGCTCACACCACTGTGTTGATGCATTGCAGATACTAACCCAAGATCATTGTACATTGTGTCAGTCATAAGTGTAGAAGGGTTCCAACTTTCTGAACCCACACTTTCATTGTCTTGAAGCTCTCCCTGGCCAGGGATAAGAGCTGTGAAGTCTCATCTTCACTTCCCATTCATCTGCTTCACCCTAACTCTCAATGTTAGGGTTAAGAGCTAACATTACACTGTTATAGCGGTTTGTTTGTCGAGGTTGATATGACCCCTTGACTAAAACCTAACCTTGATTGAGCGAACTGATTGCATATAGTGTGTGCTATTTGTGCTTGTGTGTTTGTGTTTTTTAGTTTAGCTTGCTTCCTGTGCAAGTTAGGGTTAGTTTGGCTTGCTTCCTGTGCAAGTCATGTTTAGGTTAGCTTGCTTCCTGTGCAAGTTGGATAGCAACCTTAACTTAGGGATGATATGCATGATAACATCTAGGCTCGAGTCGTAGTCTCCCTAGTTGTGTCTCCCTTTGTTATCTGGTTAGGCTAGTCATGTGTCCCTGCGTAGGGAAACTATGTCGCCCTGATCCTCATACCAGATGAGGTACGTAGGCAGGAGATGAGCTGATCTCTCCGGGCGCCCTTTTGTTTTGTTTGTGTGAGTTGCTTCTCCCATTCTGGTTGGAGTCTGATGTAAGTCCAGCGATTGGCATTCGGTTTCCAGTTCCTTTGTTGGAGTCTGACGTAAGCCCAGCGATTGGCAGTCGGTTTCCTGTGTGCGTGTGTTTGTGTGGAGTTTGACGTAAGTCCAGCGATTGGCAGTCGATTTCCCGTGTTTGTTTGTTTGGCGTGCGTTAGCCGAGCTACGAATACTCTGATTCTTCTTAGTTCAAGAAGATACGTATGCATAGGATACGACATCCTAGCGAGCATGTTTTCCCCTAGTCCGAACTACTTAGACTCTGATGTCTATGCTTGATAGACTAAGTAGGCCCAGGACGCGATATCCTGCCGAGTCAGTCTCGTTTGTTTTCTTGTGTCTCTTTCAGCCAGTGTTTGTTTGTTTGTGAGCAGTGTTTTAGCAACCATTTTCCTTCCTTTTGTGCGTGGATCCCGTCGAGTACGACGGATGTGTAGGGGTGCTAATACCTTCCCTTCGCATAACCGACTCCCGATCCCACTCTCTTTGGTCGCGAGACCATGTCTTTTCCAGGTTTACTTCGAGCGTTTCCTTTCCCTCTTTTGGGATAAATAACGCACGGTGGCGGCTCTGTTGTTCTTGTTTACCCGCCGGTTTTTCACGTAATGCGACACTCTACATCTTCATCACCCTCCATCTTGAATGCTTCATATTTTTGAATTAGAGCCAGAGCCTTTGTCTCTTTGACTTGAGAGTTGCCTTTGTGGGTCATCTTTAAGGAGTCAAGTATTTCTTTAGCAGTTTCTGTGTTGGTGATCTTTTCATATTCATTGTAGGATATGGCATTCAGCAGTATTGTTCTTACTTTGTGGTGATTTTTGAAATCACGCTTCTGATCATCAGTCATTTTATTTCTGGCAATAGGAATACCAGCATCAGATATAGGTGGTATATAGCCAATTGTAACTATGTCCCATAGGTCAACGTCATAACCCAGAAAAAAACTTTCGATTCTGTTTTTCCAATAATCAAACTTTTCTCCATCAAACACTGGAGGTTTGGCATTGTAGCTGTCTCTTTCATTGGTGTTAGCCATTATGTTTTTCTCACGCTGGATCTTCTCTACACTGTTAAGTGTTTGATTTGAAAATCAATAACAGAGTCGAAGCTCTGATACCAATTAAAGGTAGACAAAAACAAGAAAGGGGGGTTTGAATTGTTTTTACAGATAATAAAAACTTTTGCAAACAAAACACACATGAAAGATAAAGCAATCAACATAGAAGATTATCCTGGTTCGCTTGAAATTCAAAGCTACTCCAGTCCACCGGGCCAAGGTGATTTCGCCTTCAACAAGGACTTAATCCAATAATCTAGAAAGATTACAACAAAAACGTCTAAGAGAGTAAATGTCTCTTAGTCCTCTCGAGTTTACAGACTTCACAAGTCACTTGAGGAAATATTCAAAAACTATTTAGAATTACAAGGAAGTATTTAGTGCTTCTAGGTAAGCAGTATTAACACAATAAAAACAAAACAAATTCACACTTAGAGCAACAACTCGTGTGAACAGATTTTAACAAGAATGAAAAATAGAGAATTGAGTTTGAAGTATTCTTGTCTGATCACTTCGTTCCTGGTATGATGATGATTTTGCCTTTGTATAATGCTTTGAATATGAGACTGTTGGCTGAGGCATTAATGTAGTATCTTGTCAATGATGGAGATTAATTGACATTAAGTTTGTTGTCCTTTCCATATCAATTTTTGGAGAGTGTTTATTCTTTTCCAAATAAAGATTCATACCAAATATGGAATACTTTGTTATTAAGTCTTGTGGTTGATTGCTTGACTTGAATCAGAGTGCACGGAATCCAGATCTTCTTGTTCAACATGTATTCTTCAGATAGTTGCTCAGAATTGTTTTTCTTCAAAAGTTCTTGATATGTCTTCTGTAGAACCTTCTTCAAATGTACAAATTAGCAGAGTAACTGTGTGGAATTCTTCAAATTTAGAGTATCTGAGTTTTCAACCTTCAGGTGTTGTGAGCACTGTTGTCTTTAGAGTCAGAGCGACTGCTTTATTTGACTCTAAGTCAGCTATTCTAGACTTGCGTGATGTCAGATGTTGTCTATCTGATCCATTTTTTGTTAGAGTCCTGCACACTTTGATAAATTCGTTAGGGTACCACTTTGTTTCATCATTTGTTATCATCAAAACTTTAGATATGAATTATAGACATAAAATCTTGTTCTAACATTTACTACCTTGCAGGAAAAAGGTTCAAGTGCAGGTTCCAACGTATTTGGGGAGCTCAGATGAAGGTGTCTCAGCCACTCCTATTGATCCAGTTAGCTTTAGAGGGGTTCAAGGAAGGTGTTAGAATGTTTTTGTTGTGTTGAAAATGGCCCAAGAACTCCAACAATATGGCTGAGTATGAAGCTTGCATTATGGGGCTTGAAGAAGTCATTAATCTCAGAATCAAGTATCCTGGTGTCTATGGAGATTCAGCTTTGGTTATGAACCAGATCAAAGGTGAATGGGAGACAAATCAACTCGGTTTGATACCATATAGAGATTATGCGAGGAGGATATCAACTTTCTTTACAAAGGTTGAGTTTCATCATATCCCTCGAGATGAAAATTGGATGGCAGATGCTCTTGCAACGTTGGCTTCTATGATTATGGTGAAATTTTGGAATGAAGTTCCCAATTTGATTGTGATGCATCTTCGATTGAAACTCTAGTATATTATGGAGTAAGAAAAGTAAGCCTAATTCCTTCAACCTGTATATCTATGACCCATCTAACTAAATCAGACAAGATGGTAACTTCCAGAGAAGGTTGAAAGGTGGCATTAAGCAAAAGTTGCAAGAGCTATATATGGCCAGAGATCAAAATCTTTTTGTCAGGATTGGTGATAGCTTTTATGTCAAAGTAAGAAATCCCTAGAGATTCATAAAGGGGACCTAATATCAACATATTAAGACATATTTTCCGCCCCTCATGAATTTTAGTTTCCAAATCTATAAACTTTTTGGCTATCAATAGATAACTAAAGCAAAAGAAAAAATGAGATAATCAAAGAGTGAGGAAAGTGATACACTTATGGTTAGAGACTTCCTCGTGATCCTCATGACGGTATGGTATTCGATATAATTGCTAAAGCTAGCACGGGTGAAAGAAAATTTGGATTTAATTTTGTGTTTGAGACTGGGGTCGAAGGTCGTTAATAGAAGCCACGTCGAAGAGGGTGGGGGTTATCATTCCTCATCGAAGGTGAAAGGTGTTAGCCGAACCTTCCAAAAGGTAAAGGGTTGAAATGAGCATGTGGGCGTTATATTTGGGGCCAATTTTAGACAATTGAATCAAGTCAAATATCCCATGGTCTTTCAAGATTTGTTCTTTCTTATTTTCTAGTGTGTTCAACCAATTGATATAAGCTTCATTATTGATGGAAGGAGAATAACAGAAGGCACGATCAAGGTAAATCCATAAAACCTAACTCATAGATCTTGTCCTCAAATACGCATAGTTTACAGCGGCAAAAACAAGGAAAGATTTTGTTTAACTTAGCAGGTTTTACGGAGGATATGGGGAATGAACCCAAAAATGCATGAAGATTACCTGAGATAGAAAAAAGGGACCAATACATGGGAAACCCAAAAGACGGGTTTTTCTTTCTCCATTGGTGGCTCAGAGATATGAGTGTGATTTCCATAGAGAATATAAGCAGTAACATCAGTAGTTGATGGAACTGTGTAGCGGTAAATTCATGATCATCAAGCTATGGATAAGCAAGTCATCAAATAACAAGAGTCGCCACCGCGCTTTTATTGTTTCCAAGGGAAAAGGGAAAACGTACGAACAAAACTCAAAAGTAAGAAGTTTTTAAATCAAAACTAATAAAATGTCAGAGATTACAGTAAGGGGGTTGGTTACACAGAGGGAAGGTGTTAGCACCCAAAGTGTCCTAGGTACTCCTAGGGAGCCCTTTTTTATGTGCATATGTATTTTGTACAAAGTGATGTTTATAAACAAATAGAGTAAGAGGATGAGAAAAGAATTCATTAATTATATTTTGGTGTTTGACAAGACCTTCGGCCTTGTACCTACGTACCAACATAAAAATGAGGGATCAAAACCTCGTAGTTCGTGATACAAATTTCAAAGTGGATGCATAGCTTTTAACAAAAATTTATTTTGAGAGGCACCAAGGCCTAAAAATGGTTTGAATGAGTTAGTTCTTTTTAGATTTTGAAAGTTTAGGTCAAGTATAGTTAAGTCTATTTACAAGTTTGATTTAAGAAAAGAAGTTTGAAAATGCAATGGCATAAGGCCAAAGTTTCTAGTTTGCAAAGTGGTCAAAGTTTAGAATAAAACTAGTTCAAGCAAATAAGAATTTTTAAAAGGAGGAAGAGATTTTGAAATTAAAGAAATGGGGAAGAGATGAAGAGACTAATCCTATGCAACATCCAAGCTTAGCCACTCCATGATCTTCTTCAAATTAGCCCATGTAACAGATGAATTCCTCAAGTCACAGGTTCAAAATAACAGCTTCACAATGATCATGTTGTAGATGAACTCAAAGGGATCTTCAAAGATGTACCAGATGAAGTTTCAAATTACAAGCACTTGGTTACACACATGTTGGCATTGGTCAAGTCCTTTAGCATAGGGAGGTTACCTAGATTCTAAATCCAATTTGTCCAAGATCAAGTCAACAGTCCACACAAAAGTTTTTTAGGGTTTTTGTTCTTATTATGTACATTAATGGTCAAAGACCACACAAACAAACAAAATATACACAAACAGATATATCACACAATATGTTCCAAATGGACAAAGTGGAAATTACATTAACATAAACAATTAGAATGGTATGAATAAGGGCAAATGAATAGAACTTAAAAATTAAAGTGAATTAAAATAAAGTACTTGAAATTAAATGTTAGTTGTTAATGAGTTAGAAGTTAGTATTATTTTGCTTTTGCTTTTCATTTTAAGTCATTCTTTGGAGAACACTCAACCCACTTATCACAAGCATGGATCCTTGAGCCAAGACATCTTCCAAAGGAAGGAAGAAAGGTCAAGTTTCCACATAATACCATGAAAGAGGGGAGACTTACAATCTCACTAACTAGAATGCTATGCCTTTTGTGTAAAAAATTTAGCGCTATGTTAAGCAATCGTAATTGGACTTATGTAGAAGTCACAACTATTTGAGCCCGGGAAATAGAATTTTGGTGTTAATGCATGTTAGAGACATAGTATAATGGAATATGCTCATGAAACATACCACACACAAAAAAGAATATGCAAAAGAGGTGGCCTAATCTCATCCATATTTATGTTGATTTTGCAATCAACTAGCCTTAGGACTTAGAGATATCATAGGCCAAATGAAATGAGTGCATAAAGAAGGGGAAATAGATGAAAAGGGAGGGGAATGGATCAAAACTCAAATTGGTCAAAGGAGGACTTTTACCAAATTAATATCATTCATTCATTTTGAGAGATGGAATGTACATTTCATCAATCCCCTAAATCTAATGATATTAACTTAACAAAGTCAAATCAACCTTGACCAAGACCCAACAACATAAGTCAAACTTACACAAATCATCACAAGAGGTCAACACAATTATTTGACATTTATTCAATTTTAAATTACTAAAATAATGCATTTAAATTAAATATGGTTTGTCAAATTCCTAAAACCTCATCAAAACACCAAAGAAATGGCCATGAGATTTATCATAAGTCAAACAAGGTCAAAGGACCTTGGAGAAAAAATTTCAGAATTTTTAAAGACTTAAAAGTATTTTTAAACAATTAAAAATAATCACAAAATCAATTAAATCATGAAAAATATTAATAATGATCCAAAAAATAATTTTAATTCAGAATATGAAAGAGGAATTTATTTAAATTTTTTTGGTGAACCTCTCATATTTTTTGGATCAATATTAAAATTAATATGAATTGATGAAAATCAAATGGATTAAAATAAAAAACAAAAAAACAAAAAAATGTGAGCCACTTGATCTCCCTCATTAATTGAGTTGGCAGATAAAGTGGACACAAGCGTGCGTTCCACAATAGACCTAAGTCAATGTGATGCAGGGATGGTAATTAAAACCAACGCGTGAGATTAAATCATTTCAAATGAGATCAATGGCTCAGAACCTGTTCAGCACACCACCGACGCTGGACCTCCGGTCACCTTCTCAGGCGAGGTCCCCCGGACTGGCTCACTCATCACCATCAAGAAAATGAAAAAGGAGGGCATGATCTGAAAGATAAAATGGCGTAGAGCACGAATCTGACCTTAATTTCAACTAACTCCAAATATATAAAAATATATGAGGAGTTGAATTTTGAGGTATGTTTGTAAGACCCCAATTTTGACCCTAAGATCCCTCATGCAATTTCATCAAAAGCCTAAGCATTGGGATCACACCTTGGCATCCTCCTTACCCCTTTTCATTGGGTTTGTTTTGGGAGAGATCACCAAGCACTTTATGATTATATCATACTTGTATATTATCATTTTACTAACTAAAATACTAAAAATATGTCTTTGCATTTGCCAAACTCTTTTGTAGGTAGGGCATGATCTCATTGATTCATTGATCACATCTAGGGTTTGAGACCCTCATGAACAAAGAGAACAACCAAGAATTGATTCAATAAGGGTTATAAGCATCATATATGAGTCCCAATGATCTCTACATGTCATATTGATCAAGTTTGCTTCAAGAGTTTGAGGGTGATTTGCCTTGGAAACCCTAGTTTGACTGGGTATCTTGAGTAACTTCTCCAACAAGCTATCTTACCAATTGATCAAATTCCTCAAGGGACACTTTAAATTTCATCATCTTATGCATATATGATCTACCATGAGCCAATAAAGTCAAGAGAATTGGAAGTTAGCAAGTTGGTTGATGGTGGTTGGCCAGATGAATTCATCTGATCAAAACTGGGTCTCCCTAGACCCTATCTCCTACAATTTTCACCATATGAAAATGATTCAAATAGCAAACTTACTATAAATGAAATTCTAAACAACTTTCATGTTGAGACCTAGAGCTAGTGTTTCTTGGAAAATCATTTTCTATGTTGAAACATTATAGGTCATTTTGTCTAAACCCTAATTTGAAAGTCAACTTCCCAAGGCCATAACTTTCTCAATTTTTATGAGATAAAAGATTTCTAAGTTGCACAATTAAATTCAATGTGTCTACTTCAACTTTGATGTTTGGAGTGGGAGCTAACTCAACTTTTTTGAGCATGTGATATGAGGCTACATTATAGGTCACTTTTGACCTATACCATTGATCAAGTGATTTTTCCAAACTTCAAAAATGCATAACTCTATCATTTAAATTCCAAATTACATGAAATTGGTGACCATTTTGAAGGAATTTTATAGAGATACAACTTTGATAAAGACATTTTTCTCATTTGAAGCTCCCATAAAAAGTTAAGCAAGGTGGAATATTGAGACATATGGCTTGACACTTAGAAAATTTTTGATATGTCAAATTTTTCCAAACTTCCACCTCAAAATGCTCCAAGTTCTAAGCTCCAAATGAAAAAGTTTTCAATATAAAACTTGTTCCTCTTGATCTCACCTTTCCAAAGAGCTCAAATTCATTCATTTTGGATGAGAAATGCATAGGTTGCACATGGCTTAAACATGATGATATCATTTGGCATGGATCCTACTTCAAACAACAATGCACATGTGCCTTGCAATCCAATCAAGCTTCAAAGCATTTGAACTTCAAATTTGGACCTTCAACTATCATTTCATGGGCCTATGTGCGCCCATGCACCATTCCATCATCATTGCCAATTTTGGAAAGTGGAAAGAGTGTGCAAATATCACATGGATTCATCTATAAATTGAGCTCCATTTGCTCAGAATTAACACACACATTGCGCCAACTTTGATCCCCCATTGAAAACCCTTCACTCTCATAGGATAAACCTGATAAATTCATTTGAATTTGAGCTTGAATCTCCACTATTTTGGAATTCAATTCTCCAGGAATCCATTACTTCTAAACCTTTCCATTCTCTTCTTGCAAGTGATTGAAGTGAGTCCAAGTGCAAGCAAGATCAAGATCCATCAAGTTCAGACCTCCATTGAAGGTAATTTGCAGAAATTTTAAACTCTTCGATTCTCTTAATTTATTGCTCAATTCCATTGATTCTTTGGTTGTCTGAAGTCCTACCAATATAGGCAAGAAGATTGAGTTGCTTTGAGGTCAAATCGAAGCAACTCAGATCATGTACCTCATTTTTCAATTCCACATATCTCTTAATATATTTGGAATTGGAGGAATTGGAGGTCAGATTCGAGCTCAGTGGTGTTTTTTCTTTAGGATCATGTCCCTGTTTTTTATTTTGGTGAGAGTTCATCTTGACCAGTCCGATGGAGCTCATCGGGGAAGATGACCGGAGCTCTGGCTCCAGCGATGATGTGTCTTGCATCTGAACCACATGATCCATATGCTACGTTTTAATCTTGAGCGTTTGTTTTAAATACCATGTGTACAACGCTGTTGACTAGCATCCATGTGGAACGCGCATTTTGGATCATCAGGTCTGCCACCTCAAGTAATGAGGGAGATCTGATGGTCCATGTAATTTAGAATTTCTAAAATTTTATTTTAATTGCATTTTCTTCAATAATTCGTATTAAATTCAATATTGATCCAAAAAATATGGGACTTTCACCAAAAATTTCCAAATATTTTTCTATTTCATATTCTGAATTAAAATTATTTTTTTGGATCATTATTAATATTTTTCATGAATTAATTGATTTTCCATTTGTTTTTAATTGTTTAAAAATATTTTTAAGTGTCCAAAAATTATGAAATTTTTTCTCCAATGTCCTTTGACCTTGTTTGACCTATGATAAATCTCATGGCCATTTCTTTGGTGTTTTGATGAGATTTTAGGATTTGGACAAAACATATTTGAATTTAATGCATTATTTTATTATTTTTAATTGAATAAATGCCATTTAAATTGTGTTGACCATTTGTATTGACTTAATTGAGTTTGATTGTTTGTTGTTGGGCCTTGGTCAAGGTTGATTTGACTTTGTCAAGTTAATATCATTGGATTTAGGGGATTGATGGAATGTACATTCCATCTCCCAAAATAGATGAATGATATTAATTTGGTAAAAATCCGCCTTTGACCAATTTGTGATCTCATTCATCCCCCTCCCCTTCATCTAATTCCCCTTCTTCATTCATTCATTTCCATTTAGTCAATGACATCTCAAAGTCCTAATGCTAGTTGATTGAAAGATTAACATGAGTATAGATGAGATTAGGCCACACCTTTTGCATATTTTTTTGTGTGGTATGTTCAATAAGCTTAGTTCATAATACTATGTCTCCAACATGCATTAACATCCAAAGTCCATTGCCCGACCTCAAATAGTTGTGACTTCTACATAAGTCCAATTACGATTGCTTAACATAGCGCTAAATTTGTGACACAAAAGGCATAAGCATTCTAGTTAGTGAGATTGTAAGTCTCCCCTCTTCCATGGTATTGTGTGGAAACTTTGCCTTCTTTCCTTCCTTTGAAAGATGTTTTGGTTCAAGGATCCATGCTTGTGGCAAGTGGGTTGAGTGTTCTCCAAAGAATGTCTTGAAATCAAAAGCAAAACAAAACTAACTTCTAATGAAATTTACTTTTAGCACTCTATTATCATTTGCCGTTATACATATCATTCTAATTATTTATGTTAATGTAATTTTCACTTTGTCCATTTGGACCATATTGTGTGATATATTTTGTTTTGTGTTCCTTTGCTTGTCTGTGTGGTCTTTGACCATTAATGTACATAATAACAACAAAAACCCTAAAAAACTTTTGTGTGGACTATTGGCTTGATTTGTGGACCAATTGGACTTAGAACTTAGGCAACATTCCTTTGCTAATGAACTTGGCCAATGCCAATTTGTGGAAGAACCAAATGCTTGCAATTTGAAATTCATCTGATACATCTTTGAAGATCTCTCTTAGTTCATCTGCAACATGATCATTGTGAAGCTGTTATGTTGAACCCGTGACTTGACGAATTCATCTGTTACATGGGCTATTTCTGAAGAAGATCATGAAGTGGATAAGCTTGGTTGGGGCCATCTTTATTTGATGCCTTTGCTCTTTAAGATTGATATAATTGTGCATTTGTGTGTTGCTTGATTCTAAAAGTCCAAGGGAATTCTGGGTTTCTATTGACATACTTGTCTATTGGATTGCTACCCATTTGGTCAGATCTTTTTAACTCTAAATTTTTAAATTTTTTATGCATAGGGTAGTCTCTTCATCTTCTCCCAATTTCTTTAATTTCAAAATCCCTCTCTCCATTTTTTTAAAAAACTTATTTGTGTGAACTACTTTTGTTCTAAACTTTGACCATTTTTTACAAAAAGATAGAAACTTTGGCCTTATGCCATTGCATTTTCAAACTTATTTTCTTAAATCAAACTTGTAAATAAACTTAACTATACTTGACTTAAACTTTCAAAAAAATTCAAAAAGAACTAACTTATTCAAACAATTTTAGGCCTTTGTGCCTTTCAAACTTAAAATTTTGTTAAAATCAACACACTCATTTTGAAATTTATAGCACGAACTACGAGGTTTTGATCCCTCATTTTTATGTTGGTACGTAGGCACAAGACTGAAGGTCTTGTCAAACGCAAAAAATATAATTAATGAATTCTTTTTTCATCCCCTCATTCTATTTGTTTGTAAACATCACTTTGTACAAAATACATATACACACAAAAAGGGCTCCCTAGGAGTACCTAAGACACTTTGGGTGCTAACACCTTCCCTCTGGGTAACCAACCCCCTTACCTCTGATCTCAGATTTTTTTTATTAGTTTTTGTTTGAAAACTTCTTACTTGGGTTTTGTTTGTACTTTTCCCTTTCCCCTTGGAAATGATAAAATCGCGGTGGCGACTCTTGTTAATTGATCTCTAGCTTGTCAATAGCTTGATGATCATGAATTTCCCGCTACAGAAATTAAGTGGTAACTCTGCTGAGGAGTGGTATCTAGTGGGTTTAGCCTACTTTTTGTGTGAATATATTTGTATATATGTGATGTTTGTATATATTTGTGATATAATCTGCTTGTTGAGCTTGGTGATCTCTGAGTGGTGAGATAAGTCCTAACCCGAACTTGAGTGCAATTAAGATAGGAGGATGGTATATTCATGTTCGACTTGTGTGGATTAGTCCTTAACAAGTTGGCTTGAGATCCATCTGCTCAGTGGAGACTCCTTTGGATTTGGAATGTCACACAAGTATTTATGGTTAGGCATCACTATTTCTAATTGGGTCTGAGAAGCTGAGGACCTTAGAACACCTAACCCATCTTGGCCTATTTTAGGACGTAGTACGGAAACTGTTCAGGTGTGGACTTGATAACAGTTGTTACACGATACTACACTCAGACGAGTTTCTCTTGAGAATATTATGGGTCGATGAGTAGTTATGTTTGTTGTATTGTTGCATGTTTGTAATATAATTTTGTTGAGATGAATTATTAACATGCTTGTGTTGAACTATTGATTGATAGTGTGCATTTTGTAATTTTGGTGTGATATAATCCAAAGAGGGGATTACTTGAGTTGTCAATGCATTTATGTTAGGATCAAAGAGGGATCTTAACACATTAATTTGGTAATATTATCATGCATCATAAGAGCTGTGTCAAAAAACATGTCTGCTAGTTTAGATAGGGGACTAATGACTTATCCCAAGCTCGGAGAGGGGACTCAGGGTTCGCAAAGATTAGAAAACAGAAATGGCTTAAAAAACATACTCATGACGCACGACTTCTTATTTGATACACGCAACCAACCTTTATATATCGGAGAATATGACGAACACACTTATGACAACACACTTATGACAGATGTTCAACTTCACCTATATTTTTTTAGTCATCTTCATACCTCTTACAAATAAAAATAAGAGCTATTGATACCTACAAACTTGAATCATAATATAATACCTCAGTATGAAAATAACTTTAATATTTATTAAGGACAAATAAAATCTGTCATACAAATTTTAAAATAAAACAAATAAACTATATTTAAAATATAAATTATTCATTATCATAGGAATAGCACAATAGTAGTAATATTGATAAGGAAGTTTTCACATTGACAACCGACTTCAAGCTCAAATAGTTATAAGTAAGTCGAATCATGACCCATTAAACCAAATTCTTGGGCTATACTAATATACCTATTCAATTTTTTTCCTTCAATAAAATAAAAAATAATTGACTAAAATTATTACCAATTACTAGTAATAAATAAAAATAGACTAATGAAAAAGGTGATACAATCATTTAAAAGAAAATGGAGTGATGAGAAGTTAATGGACATTAAATAGAATAAACAAACCACAAAGACTTTCTTTTCCGGCCATTTTCTTTTCCTCTCTGTCCCCACACTACTCAATACAAGTAGTACCTCTCCAACACCTTCGTATTTTTAACCCTTTCATATTCCCCTCTCTCTCTCTCCCCCTCTCTCTCTCTCTCTCTTCCCAGATCCATTGCTTTATCTTGCAGCTTCTTCAGCTTCATCCTGCAGCCTCTTCAGCTTCATCCTGCAGCTTCTTCATTTTCAGGTAACTAAACAAACTCATTCTCTTATTTCTTCAAATCACTTCTATCCTCTCTTTAATTTTTCTACTAATCATTTTCTGTGTTTATTTCAATTATTTTCAAATTTGGGTTGTTTTTGTATTTTTCTGGCTAAAATATGTTTTTTTTTATTTAATTAATTTTGTTTTATGAAATCCTTTGACATGGTTTTTTTTATGTTTGTATGAACCTTACCTATTGTTCCAGTAAAACACAGATTTTGGAATTATTGGACAAAATCAATCAATAAAATTACAAAAAAGATACCATAAAAAGCTAGTATTACAATAATTAAAGAAATAATTTTGTTTTATTCATCACACAAATTATTTTTATTTTTATTTTTATTTTCAAAATAAAATAAAATTTATGCAACCAACCAACCAGTCAAGAAACATGTTTCCAAGCGGCGATTGCGCGCCTCAACGGGTGGATATAGCTGTACCTTAAACACGTTCCCTTGTTTTTTTGTAAGATAATAAATAAAATAAAAAATTTCAAAACTTTTATTTTATTTAAAAAAATAAAAATTAACTTTGGTTATATATTTTATTACTTTTCATTTTAAAATTGTCCGCGCGAAACTCATGCTGTCTTGTTTCACTGCTGTTTTCGTTCTGGGCCAGGGTCGGTGGAATACATACAGGCCCATCTAGATGGGTCCACATTAATTATCTTTTATTGTTAGTTTATATTTTCTAAATGCCTCTTAATTAATTGTTTTTGTTTTCATGTTTTGTGTTTATTGTCAACAATTTAGGAGCTTAGGTAGAAGCGTAGAACTTGGTGTTGAAAATGGCTGCTTCTGGGGTAGGTGTCACATGGAACTTGATCCAGTGGTTATGTTAATGCATGTGTTATTATAATTGGTTATTTTGTTTTATAGGTTAATTCTAGTAAGCAAATGAAGAGGTTGGAATCAAGGAAATCACATTCTTGGTGGTGGGATAGTCATATTGGTCCCAAGAATTCTAGGTGGCTCTCTGGAAATCTTGAAGGTAACCTAATAATTACAATTATTACAATTGCAATGCTCTTGTTTTTATTAATTATTTTGTTAGTCCTTGTTTTAATCTATACGAATATGTCTGTCGCCGTGTTCGACACGTCTTGGTATCTGACACTTGTAGGACACCCGTATACTGAAAAATCAAACAAATATTAAAAAAGTCAGACATGTAACTCCTATTTTTTTCCCTTTGTTTGACACTCATTGAATTAGTGTCTGACTTCCGCCACATATGTCAGAAAACTCATACAATTGTTTCACAAAAATTTAATTTTTTCTTTGCTTCAAGTACCTTTTATATATATTTTTTTGACAAATCACACCGTCATCTAAAAGGGTTAAAAATGAATTGAAGTAAGGTTATCAATAAAGAATTAAAAATATTAATTTTAATTAAAATATTTTTAACTTTTTAAATAGTAGATGGATAAATGAAGGTCAAATATTATGTTATATGCAACGGTGTCAAGTGTTCTATGTTTTTTACATGATCGGTGTTGGAGTTTGTTTTTGATAGGTTTCAATTAAAATGAGATTATTAGAATCATGTTAATTTCTTGATAGAATCTAAAGAAACCATAGAAGAGAGAAAATACGAGAAAGTGAAATAAATTCGGTTGTATTCATCAAAATGAAAGCATATTTCATTAAAGTGATACAAGGAGATTTATATAGACTAAGAGTATAACTAATTTAGTGTAACTAATTTGTAATTAATTAGCAACTAATAACTAACTCATGTAATCAATTTGTAACTAACTAGCAACTAATAACTAACTCATCTAGTGTTACCAATTTGTAACTGACTAGCAACTAATAATTAACTCTCATCTAGTATAACCAATTTGTAACTGACTAGCAACTAATAACTAACTCTCATCTAGTATAACCAATTTGTAACTGACTAGCAATTAATAACTAACTCATCTAGTATTACCAATTTGTAACTAACTAACAACTAATAACTAACTCTCATCTAGTATAACCGACTAATAACTAACTCATATAGTGTTATCAATTTGTAACGAACTAGCAACTAATAACTAACTCTCATCTAGTGTAATCAATTTGTGACTAACTAGCAACTAATAACTAACTCATATAGTGTTACCAATTTGTAACTAACTAGCAACTAATAACTAACTATGATCTATTAACTAATTTATAACTAACAAGCAACTAATAACTAACTCTTATCATTGTAACCAATTTGTAACTAACTAGCAACTAATAATTTACATTTATCTAGTGTAACCAAATTAGCAATTTAGTGTAATTAATTTGTAACTTGCAATTAAAGTAACTCTCACCTACTCTAACAAATTTGTAACCAACTTGCAAACTAATGTTAAAATCTCTAACAAATATCGTGATTTTGCCGAAGTGCCTGCTATTGAACCTTGGACATGCATATAATTCTTTCGGTGTCTCAGTTGAAACCATTGGACTACTCCTTAGGGACAGTTGCAATGCTCTTGTGGTTACATATGTTTTTTGACAAAAAATGCTGTATGTTTATTATTGATTTATACTTTGTATTACATTATTAGCATTCATCGCGAGATTTGTGATTTGAATGATAAACTCTTGTACTAGTATGTTTCTAACCAGTAGCAGAGTTTCATAATCATGGTTTAAATGAGTATTATCTTCTTTAAGATAGCCTAGATATTTTTTAAATGGTAAATTGAATCACCATTTTTATAAAATCATCTTTAATCTCAGAGATGGACCGGAGTGTGAAACGGATGTTGAAGCTGATAGAAGAGGACGCAGATTCATTTGCTAGAAAAGCTGAAATGTATTACAAGAAGAGACCAGAGTTGATTGCTTTGGTCGAGGAGTTTTACCGTGGTTACCGAGCCTTGGCAGAACGTTACGATCATGTGACCGGAGAGTTGCGGAAGAATGTTCAAACTGATCTCCAATCTCAAGGCTCGGGCTTTTCAGACACCGGCTCTGAACCGTCTTCGACTCTGCCCTCTCCAAATGTTGGTCATACTAAATCTAGCAACCGAGCTGCTGGGTTTGATTTCTTTCTGGGACCTGGTGGAAATGCTTCTGATATAAACCAAAAAGACGGAGATGAGTCCTCGAGTGTGACGGATTCTGAGGAGGAATCTGATGATTCATCGGTCAATAATTATTCAGCTTTCTCACGGAATGGAAGTGATCCGGGGATGAACAGAAGAATATCCGAGTTGGAAAATGAACTACGCGAGGTGAAAGAAAAGCTATGGACACAGGAAGGGGAACACGTAGAGGTTTCCGTTTCATCTAGTGAGGCTAGAATCGAGAATGTTGAAGACGCATATGCCAAGATTAATGCATATGAACAAGATCTAATGATTGTGAATGAAAAGTTAAAGATTTCAGAAGAAGAAATCGCTAAACTAAAGACTGAACTCGAAAACTACAGATCCTTGGATTCAGGAAATACCGATGCTAGTGTCGATAAGGAACTGGAGGTTCAAGGAAGCATTGATGGTGCGGATAGGGAATTGTTCGAGCCGAGTAATGACACTGTGGCACTTACAGAGGAGCTTCAAATCGTGAAAGAAAATCTCAAGGCTTCCGAAACGCAAGTTGCTTCGCTGAAAACTGAGGTGAATAAATCCAAGGAAAGAATTCAGCAGCTGCAGGATCAACTTGACTTGGCTCGAAAGGATATTTCTTCTTGGAAATCCAAATTCAACGCCGAGAAAAGAGAGAGCACGAAATTCCAAGAAAGACTCGTGAGGTTAAAGAGTAGTTTATTGGACCGGGATAATGAGATCAGGGAGTTGAAAACAGCTGTATCGGATGCCGAGGAGAAAATCTTCCCGGAGAAAGCTAATTTGAAGTTGGAAATGTCCAAGTTGTTGGAGGAACAGACACATTTAAAAGAGCTGATCCGAGAATGGGAATGCCGCGGTCGATCGTTTGAAGAGGAGATCAGAAACCTTCAATCCGAAAGGATTGAAATCGAGGCAGAATTCAAAGACAGAATCGAATTGCTAAAGGCAGAAATCAAGCAGAGAGAAAACAACATAAAAGAACTCAATGTAAGCCTTGATAATCTCAATATCGAAATAGGTTCGCTCAAGGAAGATGTGAACTCTAGAGACGGCAGGATTGAAAGCCTCGACCGACATTTGAACGAATTACATATAGAACATGTCCAACTGATTTCCGGAATGGAAGAATCACGCAGACAAGCAGAAGAGATGAAAACAAAAGCTAAGAAACTCGAGGAACAGGTGGAGAGGCAAAAATCGGAGATTTTAGAAACAGCCGAAGAGAAGCGCGAGGCGATTCGGCAGCTATGCTTCTCTCTTGAACACTATAGAAATAACTATCATATGCTTAAGCAGCATTTCATAGGGCATAAGAGGGTTCCAATTTTGGCTGCATAATTATTAGTATAAATCCAAAATGTGAGTTTGTATAATTTTGTTATTTTCACGTATAAAGCTGAATTGATCTAAGTAAGTTAGAAGCTGGTTCTTGAAAAGGTATCTATATCTTTGTATTATGTTCACTTTATTGTAAGATTACGATTGCATCTTGATGTAAAGTGTGGGGTACCCCACTATCCTTTGTCTACTATCTTTTAATAAATTTTGCTCGAAAAAATGAAGAAAAAAGAACACTTATATGTGTGTACTGTGTGATACATGTCTTCTCTAATGAGAATGGTTGCATAAGCTTTTTCATGTTCAGTTTGCATTTTGGCTTTTTCTTATAATGAGAATAAGTTTATGTGTGAAATCCTATTTCAATGTACTTTTGGATTTTTTATAGCCTCTCTTAATGTAATGCTTTTAGTGGAATGCTGAAAAATTACAATAAAGCCTCCATCTTTATAAGAGAAGCTTTATATACACGTGAGCACTCTTATACGATAGAGTTTTGCATGATACATAATCATGTTGGGTTATAGAATAACAAGATAATATCACATTGCATGATACATAATCATGTTGGGTTATAGAATAACAAGATAATATCACAAACCAATAAATGATACGGGAAAAGAAATAATTTTCATTAAATGAGAAAAATTGTAAGGTTTTCTCTAATGACAAGTGGAAAACACTTATATATGTTTTGTCATAAACCATTTGTTCCGACCCATCGAAAAGTCTATTGGTAAAGTAAAAGTAGTAAAACATGTTAAATAAGTAGACATTTTATCTCCATGAAGCATGTAATTATGTCTTAAAAAATTCTGTTGACCGTCTAGATCAATTTAACGGTTGATTGTGATCCACACCCCACTCTATACTTTTTGTTGATAAGAGTCTCCAATCTCCACTATTTAAGAGGAGAGACACAAAGTTTCTCAGATATCCAAATTCGTCCTCACATCGTTTTTCATGCTCTTACTGATCTGGATGTTAGAATGCTAATCTTGCAGGTCATCCTATTTTCCATCGTATCAGAAGCTCAAGTTCACCCTAACAAGCATTACTTCATCATTTACCAAACACTCTTGATTCCACAACGGAACATCGACGCCCTCTGCAAAAATTGAGATCCGATTTCTGTGCATTTCGATATTTAGTTCTCGTCTGATCCTGAGATCCAAACCATCTCTTAGAGGTTCAAATCTCCATTTCTTGACCCTCTTCTTCGAATCACAACCTTATTTCCAATAAGTCTTTCTTCATATTCGTAAACCATGGTGGCATTCAGAGCCAACCAATCTCCCATTCAATAGAAAGTCACTGTCGTCGCTAATGAAGTTGTCAAATATTCACTTCCTCTTCCTCAAACAGAAGACGATCCAGTCTTGATAACGTCTTCATCTAATTCTTCATAACAAGATCATGTTCAGTGAGAGTTGGTCATAGAGTATTTTAAACTCTTTTGTTATTCGAATTTGCGCATGAATTTTATCAAGGCGAATCTTCACACCGACCTCCATCACTACCTATGATTCTTGGAAAGAAAATACTCCCCGAACTTCAGTTGTTGCATGCTAACCTTGAGGTGCAAAGAGTTATTGATTTGTTGAATAATGTTTACAATCTGGTGCAACAACATAACTCATAATTCCTAGTGAAAAGATTATTCACAATTGAAGAGAGCCTACATCAAGATAACTTGAAGAATATCACTGTGCGGGAGGTAGGCTCTCAAAGAAATCAATTTGTTATTCTTGAATTGGCCTCCTTGGGGCATCAACGCCGCGAGGAGAGATTTTGAGGTCATCAGCTCATAGTTGTCACTGAAGTCATAAGACCCCTCCCCCAGATCATGAAGGAGGAAGCAATAACCATATGTCCTTGAGGGAAATATAGACGAAGATACTCTGGTCCTGGAGCAAAAAAAAATCCTTTGTCTACTCGTATCCTTGATATCAGAATGCCGAGGTCACTAGAGAAACCTTTTCATCTTCAAAGCTATGATCAAACCAGAGACCCATGCGAACATGTCAAATACATGGTCGACAAGTTAGATTACTATAACGTCCATGAGGTAGTAAAATGTACGCTTTTTGCATTAACTGTAACTAGATCAACAATGGCTTGGTTTAGGCCCATCTTGGACGAGAGTATAGATCCTTGGATAGACCTTTGAAAGATTTCACCATCCACTTCACCGCCTAAAAGAGACAACCCATAACAATGGTCGAACATAATGGGATCACTCAGGGGAAATAAAGAAACCATACGGGGGTACATCGATCGTTTTACCAAAGTGGCAGTGGTTGTTGGGGTACGAATAACATGTTGAAGTTTAGGATTTTCGAGAAGGGGTTAAGGCCGAATTGCGTGTTTCGGGAGAAGATGAGGCCTCAAGGAAGACCATAACTTAAAAAGTTATTGAGTAATGCATAACCTTACATCAATTATGAAGGGAGACTCCTGGCCGAGGGATTAAATTGAGAATGAACCCAACTGAGCGCCAGAGATTGATGGTGGTTGGGATAAAGAAAAAGGAGAACACTGCCCCCCAGTCCATATTCAATACTTATGCTTCCTTGAATATTTCGAGTGAGAAAATTTAGAAGGAATGCACAAACATCGAGTTCAAGGAACCCAAAGTCAATAACCCTTACCCGATCAAAGAATCTTCCCAAAGAAACATGTCAAAGTATTGCAGTTTCCATAATAGTCACGACCATAACATGAATGATTGCATCCGACTAAAATACACAATAGAAGGGTTGATCAAGAATAATTGGCTTGCCGAGTACACCAGAGAGAAAAAGAGGCAGAGGATGCTGGAAGCACTCACCAAAGAAGAAGTGCTCCCTCAAGAGGAAGAAAACCCCAAAGAAGACCATCAAAGATGTTAGCACAATCAAAGGGAAGGATACCAGCGATGGGGAAGAAAAAGGTTATAAAGCAAAATGTCAATACACCGCTTCCATCACTAATGGTGTCCCAAGAGCAAGAAATCCCTCCAAAGGAATGATGAAGAGGAAAACTATTGAACTGATGGTCGTCATTAGAAAAAAAGGAAACACTTCAATCGAGGTGGCGGAGAGAAAAATCCTCGAATTCTATGACAACAAAAAAGGCAGGGGGAATCTCAAACAAGATCTTTCCTTTGGTAATAACAATCATGATCTCTAATTTCGACATCTCTCAGGTGCTTTTTAATGGCAGCATTCCTGTAACATCATGTACTCAAACTTTTTTGAAAAGACCGGGTTGAAGAAAGAGAAGTTATGAACCTAAGAAGGATCCAACTTGTAAGCCTTCAATGACACGGTAACCCGTCCTTGGGGATACATTGAGTTGATGGTCACCATGGAAGAGGGACGAGATATCAGGACAACCAAGTCTCAGTATTTGGAAGTTCTTTGCAAAATCGTTGCATCTTAGGCAGACTCTTCACAGTGACCTTAGATGCAATGGCATCCCTAGTCAAGCTTAAGCTGAAACACCATAACGTTCATGATGAGCTGGTGACGATAAGTGTCGACTTATCTGGAGCAAATAGGAGATATAAAATGCCGCAATAAGACCAAAAGGAAGGTGAAGGCAAAACCATGGAGACTAACGTGGTCTGCATAATCAAGATGCCGAGAGACATGGCTATTCAACTCTCTCTAGGTATGGTAGATCATCTTGTCCAGATAGACGTGGATAACCAATCCAAATAAACTCGAAACCAACCATTAGGTCTCTGGCGATCAATAAGCAGTGGCTCTCTTAATGTAATATTTTTATCCAAATGTTGAAAAGTTACAATAAAGCCTCCATTTTTGAAGAGAAGCTTTATATACATATGAATACTCTCGAATGATAAACTTTTGCATGATACATAATCATGATGGGTTCTAGAATAACAAGACAATATCATGCAGTTAAAAATAAGATATGCAAGAAAAGGACTACACCTAATATTGATGTGAAAAATTCTCAATACAAATAGAGAACATTTATGTCTCTTCAAAAACCATTTTTTTTGGGCTCACAAGACTAAAAGCGAAAAATCCCAATGGTAGAGCGAAGGTAGTAAAGTGCATCGAAGAAGTATACCTTTACTCTCCCTGAAGCGGGTAATTCTGCCTTGAGGAGCTTTGCTGACTATCTAAATCAATCTGATGGCTAATTGCGATCCACACCTCACTCCACACTTTTTGTTTCTAACCGTCTCCATTATATAAGAGGATAGGTACGACATTTCTCAAGTATTCAAATTCATTCCTGTAGCGGTGTATTCGTCACTTTATGATTTATTGATTAAATCAAAAGCAAAACATACAAAGATAGAGTCGCCACCGCACTTTTATTTATCCAAAGGATTGGCTAAAAAGCGAACAAAAGCCTAAGAAGTTTTACACATAGAAAACTAATGAAAAGATCAGAGAATCTGGGTAAGGGGTAAATTACGCAATGGGAAGGTGTTAGGCACCCATCACGTCCTAGGGAGCCCTTTTCACACTTGTTGTCCAAGAAAAAGTTTATTTATCTATGACATATTGTGCAAACATGAATGGGAAGATGAGAAAAGAATGTACAATTTTATTATTTTTGTGTTTGAACGGATGAACCCGTTGCCTACGTACCTTTCCATACAAAGGTAAAGGATCAAAACGCCGTAGTTCGGCTAAAAGATTTCCAAAACCTGTGTGGGTTCATTTTAAAACAAGAGCACTAAGGCTTTTCATTCTCAATGGGAGAAAACTCAACCAATACCAACAATCCACCATGCGAGGATGGCTTCAACATACTAGTGAGGGGTTAACCCTATAATAAGTATGGAAGACTTACAATCAACTCACTAAGGATGTGGTGAGATTTACATCAACCACTATGAGAATTGAAACCTATGGCTAATGTATGAAAACATATCAATAATGGACAAAGCCACAAAACAATTGAGTGGGTGAAGTTAATTGATTATGATTATTCACAAAATATGGTCAAAGCATGATTAAGATTCAATTCAAAGAAGTGTTATTGAAATGAAGTTTGAAAAGTCAAGGACTTAAGGTCCAGGTTTCTAATTTGAAAAGACATGAAAGTGTTTGCACATTATGTATTTACAAGCTTTAAAAGTCAACAAGTGAAAAGGGATTTTGAAACAAAAGGAATGGATGAAGGAGTGTAAAACTTCCTAGAAGTTCACCTCTTGAAATCATATAGAAGATGATTCAAGTGTGTCCTTTGGAATAGGCAACAATGCACATAACAGATAAACAAAGTATCAGGCAAAAGTCAATAAAAAGCGGATACCGAATGCCAATTACTGGACTTATACCAATCTCCTAAAACAAAGATGGATACCAGATGCCACTCAATGGACTTACACTAGTCTCCCAAAGCAAAGAAGCAAAACATGGATATCAGATGCCAATCTATCTGGGCTTACACTAATCTCCTGGAACAAACAAAGAAATGATACCGGATGCCAATCAACTGGACTTATACCAATCTCACAAAGCAAACACAAAACATGGATATCAGATGCCAATCTATCTGGGCTTACTCTAATCTCCAACAGATGATCATGGGAAATACAAGTGCCAACAACATGGACTTACAATTGCATCCTCACATACAACAAACAAGATAAAAGCACTAAGCAAAGAGGACATAAGTGGCCAATGAAATGGTCTTACACTCAATCCCTTCCAAATCATAGGAACAGTGGCCAACAACTGGACTTACAACTGATTCCTCAATGGGCAAACAAAGATGTGTCACAAAGATATGAAATGATGATCATGCAATAATGAACAATTAATGATGATAAATGCACAAAGGCAAACAAGCAAACATGTACAGATGAAGCAAGCAATCAATCATTCAGTTAGCACACACTATATACAAGCAATTAGGCTCAAAACATCCTACAAAACAAGTCAAAGTTAGTCCATAACAACCACACAAACCAACTTAAGCCATATGAATTAATCTCCTTAAAGCCACATGCTTCTTAACCTGAAAACAAACTCAAACATGAGAAGTAAACCCTTAGGCCAAAGCCTAGGGTCAAAGGAGGAGAAATAGACCAAAACAGAACATGAAAATTGGTAAGAATCAAGATTTATCAATTAAAAACATCATCCAATTGGTCCCATATCAAAAGCATTCATCAAATTCATTTCATAAACAAATCATGTCAAAGCATGCAAGTTGAAAGCTCAATGAGGTAAACAGAATGAACCAAGGCAAATCAAACCAAAAATGGCTCAATAAATTCCAAGAAAAATCATGCCTAAACAGAACACATCAAAGGATCATCATACCAAAAATCATGGCATTTGGATAAGTGGAAGCATGTCAACTAAAATCATCAAGTCAAAGCATGCTCAAACAAGCTCAAACAAGGCACAAAACCATACATCAACTTCAAGCAAGCATAAAACAGAATCCAAACATGATATGGACATCAAACCAAATCCATGGCAAACTTCAAGGTGTCTAGAATACATGTGCAAAATTTCAGGTCCATCCAATAAACATCAAGAATTTCACAAATCATAGAAGTTCATGACTCTCAAAAAGTCCATAAATGGTCAAACAGAAGAGAAATTCTTAAACAAATTGGAAATGCACTCAAAAAATTCTACAAAAATTCACAAGCAAACTAAACATCCAGAAGTATCATCATGCAAAAAATTCAGATCATTTGGCATTAATTTGGTATGGTAAATAAAATCAGCAAATTGAACAAGAAATG
Organism: Lathyrus oleraceus; assembly: GCF_024323335.1. Classification (NCBI taxonomy): domain Eukaryota; kingdom Viridiplantae; phylum Streptophyta; class Magnoliopsida; order Fabales; family Fabaceae; genus Lathyrus; species Lathyrus oleraceus. The sequence goes on from NC_066580.1 coordinate 123,823,899, forward strand.
GCGTGACACACATTGTCACACCTCCAATGATCATATCATATCTCACAAACCAGAAATGCAAAAATAGCAAACTATATACCAAAATGCTCAGGAATGAGTCTAGATTATGCATGTAAATTTTCATGTTCATTGGATCAAGCATCATGATTTCATAAAAGAAATGGCAAGCAATGTGCAAGAAATGACATGTGAGAACAAACCCTAGGCAATTTTTAAATCTAACCGAGCACAAAATCTGGAAAAATATCCATAAAAAAGTAGACATGATGATGAACATTTCACAAAAAATTTCATGTCAATTGGATTATTATTTTAGGAGTTATGAATTTTTTAATGTGGAAGAAAATTAAAAAATGATGAAAGGAAGCATATGAACATGATAAGCATAAGTGGAAAAATAAGGCAAGGCAACATGTGAAAATGCTTTGGAGCGGGATCGAACCGCGTGTGGATTTGAAATCCAGCGCGCGCTACCTAAACGCAGTCGTTTAGGACAAACCCTAGGCGCATGCATGCATGCTGTAACACGTGAATCCGCAGGTAACGCATGTGGATCCGCAGGTAAAAACGCAGCTAGCGCAATGAAGGCTGCAAGCAAATCCGCAGGAAATCTCCAGCGGTCAAGAACACATGAAGATCTTCATGATCTTCATCAATGATTTTTCCAGAAAAAATCAAAAAGTTCCAGAAACACAAATCGTGCACATCATCACGTAGATCTAACGTTAGGCAACAAGAATCAACAACTAACACATCCAAAAACACTACATCAAGCATGAATCGAGCAAATCAACTTTTGAACATAAAACTTTAAATCCACGAAACTCTCTCAATATAGCATGGAATCAAATGATTTTTGGCTCAGAATCACCACACAAGCAAGCTCTACAAATATCACATGATGAATTTAAGAAAAGAGAGAATCGAATTCACACCTCTTGTAGAGCAGCTTTCGATTTCAAGTGTCCCAGGTCATGGCTATGCTCCAATTGTGTCCTAGCAACCTTGTATGAGTGAATGGAGGGATCTTTGATGCTTAATTGGCTTGGATCCACGAATTTGAGCTTTCACCATTGATGAGCTCTTGCTTGAAACAGCTTCAATATGCACGGATTCACCTGGATCTAGCTTGAATTCTACTCAGTGATGATGCTTGATGATGAACAGAGCAAGAACAATGCAAGTTGCTTCAAAAATTGAGAGAAAAAATTTTGGATCTGAATTTGTGAATTGTGGTTCTTGCAGAATTCTGTTATGATTAGGGTTATATACCCTCTCTTAATCCAATCCTTAATCATGCTTATCAAGTGGTAATGAGAATTAGCTCAAATGAAGTGTAAAATGCAAAAATGGCCATAATACCCTCACATGTGCATGGCATGCTACAATACTCGTGGCTGCATGAAAATGCACTCAAAATGTGATTTTTGAATCAAATGCAATGGAAAAATGTAATAGCAATGCATATTTTTTAAATTGGAGATTTCCCTCCAAAATTCAAAAATGAATTCAAGTGAAAAATGCACTTTTTTGTAATGAGTTTTAATGAAATGTGATGCATGATTATGATAGTAGAGATCAAGAGAAAATTGCTCCAAAAAGAACCACATGGATTGGCCTTTTGATGCAAAAGTTATGCCTTGTTGAAGTTCAAAATCCATTGACAATGATTTGATCATAACTTGCCAACCACACATGAGAAATGGATGTTCTTGAACTTTTTGGAAAGGTGAGAGAAATATCTTCAACTTTCATGTTGGACAAAATTTGATTTGAAGCTTGCTTGATGATGTAAATTTGAGGAGAAGACCTTTCCATTTTTGGCAGTTTGAAATTACAGGTCACTTACTATTTTTGGAAACTTTTTGTCTGACCTCAAATCCTCCATTGTTGATGTTTGACATGTTATATGAGACTTGTATGGACATGAATGAGGCCTCTCTAACCGTCTCACACCTTCAAATCCATGATTGAATGCACAGTTGACTTGTGTTGACTTTTCTAGGGTTTCAGCTGACCAGAGGATGCTCTGATGAAATCCAAGCCTCTACCGCTGGAGATCTTGATTCAAAATGATGTCATGGTTCATATGAACTCTTGATGAATGATCAATGGTGCCCAAATTCTTCAGAATGGCCACCATCTATGGCTCAATGAATGCATTGACTGGCTTGGCCTAGTTTTGCTTCATCTGCAAGTAACAAGGTTAGATGACAATATTTTTGTACTTTTGGTTAGTAAACAAATGAAAAGCAATGATATACAAATGCTAAACATGCTTGGTGATCAAGAACCACACTCAAAAGATGACCCGCCCACAAGGAGGGGAAGCAAGGTGTACAATGATCCTTGAGGCAATGATATGATATGATATGATGCCATGAGGGATCTTAGGGACAAAATGGGGTCTTACAATTCCCACTCACACATCACTTTTCATTCTCTTACAGGCTAAAACGTTGAAGTGCTAACATTGTAGGTCCGCCTATGCTCCACCGCATTAAAATCTCAAGCTCATTATAGCAAGTACTACATCATCATTTACTTGTTAACTGGAGATTTCGACAAATAGTTGAAGTTCTTTGGGAGTGTTACGTTTTTGAGAATAAATAAAAATGGTTGTGTCGAAGCTATCTGTTGAATTCTTTTCTTGGGTGAACAAATCTTTATTGTCGAAGCCTGAGACTTAGAAGATTTTTGGATCTCCACAAAGCTCTATTCGACGTAGGCGTTGTTACAGAGTCGAAGCTTCAAGCAAGAAAGATTTAAAATTTAAACGAAGCAGTTTCGTCAAGCCAACACGTGGAAACATCTGAGATATGCAACGCTTGAAAAGGTCGAACGTGGCGGTCATCTATGTAGAGGCCGTTAGGGTCGAATTGTTATAAATAGGGGTCTTAGTTTTAGATTTCAGTGTGTTCAAACAGATATACAGAAATTCACAAAAATACTCAAAGTACCAGAGCGAGAGAAAAGAGTTTTACGCTGAAAATGTATGTATGAAGAACACCATAATTTCGTTCATGTTATCTATTTCATGCAAAGTTATTTAAATTAAGATTATTCACCGTCTTTTCTTCTGTCGAATTGCCCTTACTTTCAGTATTTCTATCATCATTTTTACCTTTGCATTTGCATTTCGCCAAGTTTTCATTTCCAGCACTTTCTCAAAACTTAAAACATTTACTTCAAGTCACTTATTTTCACCTTTTCCAAGTACTTTCGTTATCTTTAAACACACTTTCCTACAAAGTTATCGTCATTTATTCTTTATTCATAAAGTCATAAATTTCGTTTAGAATTGTTGTCAAAACACTTTTCGCTGTTCATAAACTAGAAACAAACTTAACCATGAGACAAATCACCGTAATAATAGTTCTTGAGACACATGTCCTAGGATCAATCTAGTCGATCCTGTAAGTTACCAAAAATATATAATATTGGAAGACTAGCGGTTGTTTATCAGAAATCACTGGTAAACAAATTGGCACGCCCAGTGGGACAGTGTCAAAAGAATTGTTAATTACAATAGTTTGCTTTACTTTTACAATACAAAATTGTTGTTATTCTTTTGGTTTAAAAATTAGTGTTGTATGATCCTTAGAAGTGATAGGATAGCCAACAATTCGCAACCTATAACCAACAGAAAAAACGCAAAAAATATGGTTAATACAACCAGTCAAGGGGAACAATTCCCTCCCCAGGGAACAAGCACAATCAGAGCAAATGCGATTAATGTATCCACTGAGATCCCTAGTGCACAGGCCATACCAACATCTGGATCCATGGCCTTGCATAATTCGACAACAATGCCTATTATGTCAGGCGTAGCAGACACTCCTGCAATTTCAACCCCTAGGCCACCAGGATTCGAGAACTTTAGGCATGTGAGAGAATACCCATATGGAATGCCATCTACTGCCATGGCTGGTGTTTAAAACAATTCTTCCATATATACTCAACCACATAATACGGTTATTTCGCCAATTCAAAATTCTGGCTCTGGCATGAACCATGTAGGTCGAAATACCCAACCACAAGGAGTCCCCACCATATTACCTACCCTTACAACGAATAACCAGGAAGCCTTTAGACAACAAATAGATGCCAGTAACCATGATATGGTAGGAGTTCTGGCCAGAGAAATGAATACCATTTTTTCTCCCCTGATACAGAATGTGAATAGGACTAACACTGACAATGCCCAAACATACCAACAACTGTCAGCGCAGATAGGACGCATAACAGATTTCCTAGGCGCTCCACAGTCTTTTGTTCGACGTAGGCCAAACCAGGTTATAATCCAGGGAGAAGAACCAACTATAGATCAGGTTCGACCACCAAGGCAAGCGCCTGACGAAAGGGTCATAGGGGCAAGATTGGAACAACATCCAATTCGACGGGAAGTCCCTGAAGAACAACCTAGGAGAGTGATAATGGTTAATGTAACACCCCAAAATTTGCCCTCCTCATTCATGCATTCATTTAGCATTTCATATTGCATTTCATCATGTCAATCAGAATTAGATCCGAAAAAAAAAAATTTACAAAATAAATAAATAAATAAAAAAAATAATAATAAAATAAATAAAATATAATAAAAATTTTTGGACTTGGGTCTCTCTCATTTGAGCCCACAAAACCATGAAATTCAGTCTATAAATACCAAGACTTCACTTGAGAAAAAGGAAGAGAAGCAAAATACTCTGAGGTTTCCTTGGAACAAAACCCTGAGGTCAGAGCAGCCTCCAAACCCTGAAGGGAACTCAACTGCACAGAATCACCTTTGCCTCACGGGTGCAACTCAATTTCAATCAAGCTCTCCAATCAGGTTTGCCCTATATCCATCATCTTTATGCCTTTAATTTGAATGCTCTAAATGTATGAGGTATTATGGGTGAATTTGATACCCTTTTGATGCATGTGTTTGACAAGAGGTTTATGCCTCCTACCCTTGGTTGCTTTTTGTGAGCTTTTTGTGAATTGAAAGAGCATGATTCATGTGGTTACATTTTGATTTGGGGGCAACTCTTGGTTACCCTATCTTGTTTCACTAACCCTTTTGTTGAGTTTTTGTGAAGGCACATGACTTTTGCAGGGATAACTTGCGTGGTTTCCCATTTTATTTGTGGGATAACCCCTGGAGGTTTCATTCCGATTACCTGTACTGACCCACTTTCTTTGATGATGTTAGCTTGGAAGGATCTCAGGGTTTCCCATTCCTCTAATTGCTGTTACTTCGGATCTTTATCCGCGTGGTACTTTTACATTTTTCCCGCATTTTACTGCTTTCCTAGCTGGAAGACCTCGATAGGAGGCAATGTTTTTGTGTTTACTTTATGCAGGTTCCTTTGTCCAGGGTTAAGAGCTATGAGGTCTTATCCTCATTACCCTTTTGCATGCGCGTTCCTACAATGCAAGCAAACCCTTCATTGATTTTTCTTCTCCATAACACACGTTTACTCCTTCTACTACAGGCGAGTAAGTCTCCAAAGGTCGAGCATCCGGTAGATTGCGTAGTGACGTCGTTCGTCCAAAACCCAATCCACAACCCCGTAGTTAGCCGAACTACGGCTTTCTCTGATTCTCATTCCAGATGAGATACGTAGGCATAAGACGCGATGTCTTAGCGAGCACACATCCCCCAACCCATAGGTCAGCCGAGCTACGAAGACTCTGATTCTCATATTCAGATGAGATACGTATGCAGTGGATGCGACATCCGCGCGAGTCATTTTCATTTAACCCTTTTTTTTTTGGTAAACAGCACAAGATAAACTCACACCCTTTAGACGAAAACTACAAAAGTGGATCCCGTAGAGTACTACGGATGCGTAGGGGTGCTAATACCTTCCCTTCGCATAACCGACTCCTGAACCCAAGATTTGGTTGCGAGACCCCGTCTTGTCCTTTCCTTTTTCAGGTTTACTTCGAGCGTTTCCTTTCCCTCCTTTGGGATGAATAACGCACGGTGGCGACTCTTCTGTCTTTTTCTTTCGCCGGTTGTTTTTTTGCGCACTGTATTTTTCAGGTTGCGACAGCTGGCGACTCTGCTGGGGACTAAAAAGTTGACCTCTTGCTGGTCCATCCTCCCTAAGCGAGTCCCTCCTAGCTTATGTTGATTTCTTGTTTATTGGGTGTTCATGCTTTTGTACATTTATTTGCTTACCTGCTCGCATGCATCTGTTGTATCTGTTGTATCTGTTTGTTTGTTTGTTGGGATGGGGTGTTCTATGAGAGATAAGCCCATTACCCAGGCTTGAGTGTACACACAGGTTTTAGAGTGGATGATCATGAGGCTTGCGTGGCATGTTGCTACGTTAAGTCGTTCGTGAAGAACCACACCCAGACGAGGTTTCTTTTGGATATATTATGTCCTACGGATGTTCCGTAACGACATGGTGTTCCTTTAGAAATCGTCGACTTTGGTGACCATTTCCCGAGAACTCAGTCGAGGCCTCTCCTCCGAGACGTGATTATGTTAGCTCTGGTGGGCGCATTCTCACTGATCAATCCGAGGACCCCGAGACTGGGAACTTGCTTTAGGATGTCCTGTTGAGGGGAGTCAGTGGAGGTCTTTTATCCCGTAATAATGCCAAACCTTCAGTGGTAAACGTATTATTCGCGACTGAAGGGATGAAGCTGACGAACTTCTGTTCTTAGAACCTACCAGTGAGGGGTGGGCTAAATTCAGGAAACCTTAACCTCCAACCAACCCGTTTTTCTGGAGCAGAGTTTTGGTCTTGTATTATATTCCTCAGTGAATTTCTCTCCAGGAAGTGCAACCTGACAGATGTTCAAGCGGATCCGTCAATTCTGATTGACATGCCTTTGCATTGCATAACATCATCTGCATATTTGCATCCAACATCTCATGTTTATTCATTTGCAGGGTATTCCCTTTCAAAACGGGGGTGCCTTAAAACTGAACAAGCAGTGCATCGCATACCATGCATATTAACCCTTGTCTGTTTTGCAGGTGTCACCGCAGTGTCTAATGTTTGTTCCCTGTATCAGGCAGTTATTGGTCCCAAGCGAGTTCACAGATACCCGACAAAGGAAAACCGTCCACGACTAGCGATGGACCAAGTACAGAAAGAGCTGGCTGATATGCGTGAAAGGATGGATCAGTTCATGACATTGATGACTGGTATGGCAGCAGGTCAAGAAAAGCTGAGGGAATTGGTTGGGCAACCGAGGCCTGAGGTGGAGATACTAAATGCTGAGGGAAACCCTGGTAACCCTGGGAACACTGATAACCCTGTGAACACTGGTAACGCGGGTAACGCAAATGCTGATGGAAACCTGGGTAATGTTGGCAACACAGGGAATGTTGGAAATGGTATTGGCGGAAGGTACAATGTGAATCAAGGAATTCGGATTAACGGGCACCCCGTTACTGAAGATTATCAGTATGATCAATTTTCTTTGCACGACGAGGCCCTCGAGACCACTCGCCGTATGGATGAGCTTGCTGAGAAGCTCAAATCTTTGGAGTCTCAAAATTCCTTAGGCTTTGATGTCACAAATCTTGGTCTGGTTCAGGGAGTAAGGATTCCTCACAAGTTCAAACCCCCTACTTTTGAGAAATACAACGGGGCTTCTTGCCCACGCACTCATCTCCAATCTTATTTGGGAAGGTTGGGAGCTCACACGAAAGATGAAAAGCTGTGGATGTACTATTTTGAAGACAGCCTAACTGGAGCTTCTCGTGAATGGTATTCTCATTTGTCTCGTACTACCATCAAGAGCTGGAAAGACTTGGCAGAGGCTTTTGTCAAGCAATATCAATACAACTTGGACATGGCTCCAAATCGGACCTTGTTGCAAGGTATGTCCCAGACTGCCAAGTGTCGCACCCCAAAATTTGACTTTGGCTTTGTTGACCACATCTTGATTAATCTCGTTGTCTCGTATTCATCTCAATTTCTTAAACTTTGCGTGACAATTGGTTTGATTAGGTTTTGTGTGTTTTCGTTGCTTACCGTGTTGTATTTCGTTGTTTTAGCAAAACCTGGCCGATATCGTTGCCTCGTATTTATCTCGCTTATTTCTGTTGTGCGTGGCATCGCTTCGATTAGGTTTTGTGCGTTTTTATCTATTTAATTGTTTGTTTGTCGGTATTTTGACTGTATTTCGAATATATTAGAGTTTTCGTATTGTCTGATTATTTGTGATTGTGTTTGTCAGCGTTTTCGTGATGTCGTGTTGATTTTATTATTGCCTAGGGTTGTTTATTTAATTACGTGTTGTGCCGTGTGATTTAATCGAGTCTGTTTGAGTCGTGTTGTTGATTTTACTGGTTTACCGATTTACTGGTTTATTGGTTTTATCAATTTGTCTGTTTTGCTGTGCAAATTGTCATCGTTTTTATCGCGTTCGTGTCGCTCGATTTTATCGTATTTTAATCGTGTGCCGTTAATATTATTTGTGCTTAATATTAATTGTGTTTAGTTGTTAATTAGTTTATTTAATTAGGATTAATATTATATTAATTTATTATTATTATTATTATATAATATATAAATATATATTATTAATTTATGTTAGATATTTTTTAGGTTTCTTATTGTTTAAGTAATCTAAATATATATTATTAATTTATGTTAGATATTTTTTAGGTTTCTTATTGTTTAAGTAATCTAAATATATATTATTAATTTATGTTAGATATTTTTTAGGTTTCTTATTGTTTAAGTAATTTAAATATATATTATTAATTTATGTTAGATATTTTTTAGGTTTCTTATTGTTTAAGTAATCTAAATATGTATTATTAATTTATGTTAGATATTTTTTAGGTTTCTTATTGTTTAAGTAATCTAAATATATATATATATATATATATATATATATATATAGATGTGGTTAGTAAGAAAAAAGAAAAGAGTGGATCAGTAAGAAAAAAACGTGTGGTGAGAGAAACAGAGAATTGAAAAGAAATATTTTTCCAAAAGCATTACCGTATTTCACTTGTTCTTCATTTTCGGTAACCCAAAATCGTCCCGATTATTCACCGAAACACAAAACCGATTTCATATCTTTGAAGTTCGTTGAGTCCAGGTCACAAATATCCAAGGTTCATTTCATTTCGGCGTCATTTCACCGATCAAAAGCGACGTTGAAGTCAGGTACTCACGAAGGCAGCCAGCACTGCGTCGGTGACGGTTTCCAGCTTTCGGTCGATCATTTGGACGATCAGAAGTTCATCCTCTTCACACAAGGTAATATTCTTCACTTATCTCTGAAATCGGCAAAGTTCCGGCTTGCCGACATGTGTTTTAATATATTATTTATCTATATATATATATATATATATATATATATATATATATATATATATATATATATATATATATATATATATATATATATATATATATTATTTTTGTCTATTATATATTATCTGTTTAAATGTACATATATATTATTTTTGTCTATGATAACATGAAATTATATCACATTTTAAGACTTAATTTAATTAGATTATATTATCATTTACTTTAATTTATCCCATTTTATCAGATATTATGCAGTATTTCTTTTCTATTTACATCAGGTACCCATTTTGAAGCAAAAGTGAAAAAGGGAAGAAAAGGAGGTGTAAAAAGCAATAAAAAGGAAACAAATAACCAAGACCAAGCCCAGCCCAAAAGAAAGCGCACGTTGCCCCTGTGACGGGCGTCACAAGGGTTGTGACGAGCGTCACGCGAAGTAGCCTTGTGACGGACGTCACACATGGTGTGACGAGCGTCACACCAGTCCACTAGCTTTTTGGCGCAAGTTACGCTCTCAGAAGAATGGAAGTAACGTTGAGGACTTCGTGTCCTATTCCCAAGCCGTGTATTTAGCCATGCTGAAGACTCGTAGGGAACGGAATGCAGTTACCAAGGCTATTATAAATAGCCATCTCCTCTCTTTGCCGTAAGGAGAGTTTTTTGCACGCTCAGTTTTGCGGAAGCTCTGCCAAATTTTCCTTTCACGCCTTTGCTTATTTTTCTTCCTTTCCAGCATTGTTCATTTCATTTATTTCTTTTGCAAGCTTTACTTTCTCTTTTCCCTTGCAATTTATCTTTCCCGTTTTTAGCTTTTAGATATTTTTTTCGCGTAATAGTTTCTACACCGGAAACTACTGTGCAACTTTATACCGGATTTAACCTTACGTTATATTCGAGTTTTATTTCCTTGATTTATTTTACTGCTTAATTGAAGAATCGAAGAACAAATCCTACCGGCTTGTGGTGGAGTGTTCAAGACCATTGTATTACGCATTCAGGTTCTTTAATTGTTATTTAATTTTTAATGTTTTATTCTATTGTTTATTCATATTGCCTGCCTGGAATGAGTCTGTTTATGCATGATATAAATTCTTGTTTATTTAGCATGTCTGGCTAATTTGCCTAGGTATCGGTATGTAAAGTAAGCAGAATAAGGGATCGAGACTGAGTCGGTCTATCTAAACTTAAAATCAAAATCAATCTTTTTATGGTCTCAACTTACAGGTTTAATAACAAGATTTTTTACAAAAGTAAAAGACATAAAGAAGTTAAAATCAATAGAGCGAGAGTTTGAGATTTTAACTGGACAGTGTAAGTTAGGCATTAATTCTAGATCAGGGCGAGAGCAAGTTTTAGAGTTAATTAAATTCTGACCTTTTCCAAAAAGTATTTTTAAAGATTGAATGTGAGGACGAGAGTTAAGCATTTGGATTTAATTATATAACCTAAGTCAACAGAGCGAGAGTTTGAGATAAGGGTGTTTAAAACGGTCAGTATTTTCTTAAAAAGAGTTTCTGCAACTTTATTGTTTTCAAAATATGGTTTTTGACTTAATTATAAGTGACAACAACATTAATATAAAATCATGGTTTATTCAACAGAGCGAGAGTTTGAGATAGAACCTTTAACCAATAAAGTTAACCGAAACGATTCATTTTAAAACCAAGAAACCGACAAAGACTTGATTCCCTAGTTTTGACGAATTACATACCGATATCCGTTTTATTAATATTTAATCTAGACATTAGTTTAGCTCTTAGTTTTTCCCCAAACAATCAAACATCTTCACCTTAGATTTACGTAGTAACTTTAGATAACGGTATATCGATTCATAAGTCCCTGTGGGATCGATATCTTTTAAAACTACGCGATAGAACTGTGCACTTGCAGTTTGTATCCCATTCTCGACTCACCCAGTCGAGCGATCAAGTTTTTGGCGCCGTTGCCGGGGACTTTTATTCAATCGATATCGTAACTCTTCCGTTACGCTGTAGAGACTAAGGTTTCTTTTTCTTCTATTTTCTTTCTTTCGTTGATTTGTATGCCACGCACTCGCTCTCAAGGCGAACCGCTCTATTTACGAATCAACGATATCGAACTATATCTCCGAGTCTTACGACGAATTCGGGAATATCGTGCTGAAAACAATCTCCCTCCTATAGACCTTCCTGATCTCAAAGATTTTCCTTCTTTAACCGAGATGGCAGAACCAGCTCGTGCTCTTAGAGATTACGCCGCTCCATCGCAAGATGAACCGCATTCAAGTATTGCTCCGCCCGCAATCGAAGCAAACAACTTTGAACTTAAACCTTCGTTGTTGCAGGCTGTGCAACAGAACCAATTCTCTGGAAATCTTACCGAAGATCCAAACCTTCATTTATCCGTATTTGTCCAATACGCTGATACTGTTAAAGCTAATGGTGTCACTTCAGAGGCAATTCGACTTCGTCTTTTTCCTTTCTCATTAAGAGATAGCGCTAGAAGATGGCTTCAATCTCTTCCTTCCAACTCAGTCACCACATGGAACGAGTTGAAGAAAGTTTTTCTTGCCCGATATTTTCCACCAAGCAAAACAGCTATGTTAAGAGCCCAGATAAACGGATTTAAACAGAAAGACAACGAGTCTCTTTTCGAAGCATGGGAAAGATACAAAGACATGATGAGACTTTGCCCACACCATGGTTTGGAAGACTGGTTAGTAATTCACACATTTTATAATGGTCTCTTATACAACACAAGGTTAACAATAGACGCCGCTGCAGGTGGTGCACTAATGAACAAACCTTATGCTGATGCTTACCAGCTTATCGAGAGCATGGCCCAAAACCACTATCAGTGGGGAACCGAACGAACAACAGTGGAAAAACCTCAACCGAAAACTGGCATGTACGAGATAAGTAACCTTGATCACGTCAATGCAAAAGTGGATGCTTTGGTCCAGAAGATTGAAAGTTTAAACGTATCACCTCCAGCAGCCGTGGTTGCTATAACTCAGAATTGCGAGGTCTGTGGAATCCAAGGCCACACTCCTGCGGAATGTCAACTCTTGACTGGAATCCAAACAGAGCAAGTAAACTATGCTCAAGGAAGCCCCTATTCGAATACCTATAACCCAAATTGGAAGAACCATCCAAACTTCTCATATAAGAGTAATAATGCTTTATACGCACCTGGACAGTCTCCAAATCAAGCCCCATCTCTACCTCCAGGATATCAGAAACCGAATCCTAACAATAATACCCCTAGAAAATCCAACTTGGAAATCATGATGGAAAACTTTATAGCTTCCCAACAACAAACCAATAAAGATTTCTTAAACCAGAACATACACACTGGCGAACAACTTAAACAACTAGCAAGCAAAGTAGATGCCTTGGCTACCCATAACAAAATGCTGGAAACGCAAATATCTCAAGTAGCTCAACAACAAGCACCTACCACTGCACCAACTGGTACATTCCCTGGACAGCCCCAACCCAATCCGAGAAGCCAAGCTCATGCAATTATATTGAGAAGTGGAACGGAAGTGGAAGGACCGTCTGACCCAAGGATAGAAAACCAAAACCCTGAGAAATCCACTGAGGAAAGTGAACCTAAGGAAAAGGAAGAGAGTAATAAGGAAACCCTAGAAAAGAAGGAACCTTATGTACCTCCACCACCTTTCAAACCATCTATACCTTACCCTCAAAGGCTTGTTAAAACCAAAGATGTAGGCCAATTTAGAAAATTTGTTGATCTCCTTAAACAATTAAACGTTACAATTCCGTTTACTGAAGCTATTACGCAGATGCCCTCATATGCTAAATTCTTAAAAGAAATTCTTTCTAATAAGAGGAAACTTGAGGATAGCGAAACCGTTACACTCCCTGCCGAATGTAGCGCTATAATCCAAAACATGCCCCCTAAACTCAAGGATTCGGGTAGCTTCTCTATACCCTGTCACATAGGAAAATTTGTCATCGACAAAGCCTTATGCGATTTAGGAGCCGGAATTAGCGTTATGCCCTTATCCATATGTAAGAAACTGGAGATGGGAGAATTAAGACCGACCAAAATGTCTGTGCAATTAGCAGATCGTTCCATCAAATATCCTGTAGGAATCCTTGAAAACGTTCCCGTACGCATAGGTCAGTTTTACATTCCCACTGACTTCACAATTATGGACATTAGAGAAGATGATACGACACCTATTATACTAGGAAGACCATTCTTAGCAACTGCCGGTGCAATCATAGACGTAAAACGAGGACGACTCACCTTCGAAGTAGGTGAAGAAAAAATTGAATTCATTCTTTCCCAATTCTTGAAAGCACCTGCAATAGAAGATACATGTTACTTCATGGATATCATCGATGAATGCATAAAAGAAGCAGAGTCAGGAGAAGACAAACCATCAGACTATCTTTTAGAGGACAAATCTAAACAATGCCTAGCAATAACACCAGATCCTACGCAGTGTCTTAACAAACCAACCCCTGATTTGAAAACACTTCCCAAAAATCTGAGATATGAATTCCTAGACTTAGAACTTGAACGACCTGTGATAGTTAATGCAGATCTAGGAAGACTCGAAACAGAAAAACTCCTACATATCTTAAGAAAATATCCAACTGCACTAGGATACCACATCACCGATCTTAAAGGAATAAGCCCTTCTATTTGTATGCACCGCATCATGTTAGAAGAAGACTGTAAAACCTCTAGGGAACACCAGAGAAGACTAAATCCGATCCTAAGTGAGGTAGTAAAGAAAGAAATAACCAAGTTATTAGAAGCAGGTATTATATATCCTATATCTGACAGCAAATGGGTTAGTCCTGTACACGTTGTACCCAAGAAAGGAGGCATAACCGTTATTGAAAACGAAAAAGGAGAAACTATAACTAAACGAATCGAATCGGGATGGAGAATGTGCATTGATTATAGGAAACTAAACAAAGCAACCCGAAAAGATCATTTCCCTTTACCATTCATTGACCAAATGTTAGAACGATTAGCTAAACATTCACATTTCTGTTATTTAGACGGTTATTCAGGCTTCTTTCAAATACCAATTCACCCTGATGACCAAGAAAAGACAACATTCACATGCCCTTTTGGTACCTTCGCGTATAGACGAATGCCGTTTGGTCTGTGTAGTGCCCCTGCAACTTTTCAAAGATGCATGATGGCAATATTCGCCGACTTTCTCGAAAACATCATGGAAGTATTCATGGATGACTTTTCTGTATACGGACAAAGTTTCGAAGAATGCCTTGAAAACCTGGAAAGAGTTCTGGAGCGATGTGTAAAAGTAAACTTAGTACTTAATTGGGAAAAGTGCCACTTTATGGTACAAGAAGGAATTGTTTTAGGACACATCATCTCGAACAGAGGAATTGAAGTAGACAAAGCCAAAATAGAGGTAATCGAAAATCTTCAACCCCCAAGAACCGTGAGAGAAGTACAAAGCTTTTTAGGACACGCCGGTTTTTACCGACGACTCATCAAAGACTTCTCTAAGATAACTAAACCCTTAACCGGACTGTTGATGAAAGATGCTGAATTCATATTCGACGATAACTGTTTAAAAGCATTTCAAACTCTCAAACAAGCATTGATCTCCGCACCCATTATGCAGACACCAGACTGGAATGAACCATTCGAAATAATGTGCGATGCCAGTGATTATGCTGTAGGTGCTGTTTTAGGACAAAGAAAGGATAAAAAGCTTCACGTTATATATTACGCTAGCAGAACCCTGGATGAAGCGCAGATGAATTATGCCACAACCGAGAAAGAACTCCTAGCAGTGGTATTTGCGCTAGATAAATTTCGTTCTTACCTGGTAGGAGCCAAAATAATAGTTTACACTGATCACGCTGCTATCAGGTACCTTTTAACAAAAAAGGATGCTAAACCTAGACTCCTAAGATGGATCTTGTTACTACAAGAATTCGACTTAGAAATCAAGGACAAGAAAGGAACTGAAAACGTAGTAGCAGACCACCTCTCTAGACTTGAGAACCTTGAACCAGAAAGAACATCCATTAATGATGATTTCTCGTATGATAAACTCATAGCTACTTTGGAAGAGAACAACTCCGACATGCAAGTAGAAACCACCTTAGCTATATCTGTCATACCATGGTACGCTGATCTAGTCAATTATTTAGCTGCCGGAATAGTTCCACCTACTTTATCTTACCAGCAGAAGAAACGATTCTTCCACGACATAAAACACTATTACTGGGATGATCCCTTACTTTTCAAAAGAGGCCCCGATGGTATTTTCCGTCGATGTATACCCGAAGAAGAGGTAGAAAATATAATCCAACACTGTCACTCTGCGCCTTATGGTGGTCACACAAGTACATCCAAGACCTGCTCTAAAATCCTACAAGCTGGCTTTTATTGGCCAACTATATGGAAGGACGTACATGCGGCTATTAAGGAGTGTGACAGATGTCAACGCACGGGAAACATATCTAGACGTGACGAGATGCCACAAAAAGGTATTTTGGAAGTAGAGATTTTTAACGTGTGGGGGATAGACTTCATGGGACCCTTTCCATCCTCTTTCGGTAACAAATACATACTCGTGGCAGTTGACTACGTATCAAAATGGATCGAAGCTATAGCTTCTCCAACAAATGACACCCGAGTAGTAACTAGACTCTTTAAAAATATAATATTTCCGAGACTTGGCATCCCAAGAATAGTAGTCAGTGATGGTGGATCACACTTTATATCCAAGGTACTCGAAAAACTACTACTTAAATATGGAGTGAGACATAGGATAGCAACACCTTACCACCCTCAAACCAGTGGACAAGTGGAAGTATCTAACAGAGAAATCAAGCAAATACTAGAAAAAACGGTCGCCACTTCAAGGAAAGATTGGTCATTGAAATTACCAGAAGCTTTATGGGCATACCGAACTGCTTATAAAACTCCCATAGGGACGACCCCATTTAAGCTCATTTATGGAAAATCCTGTCACCTCCCGGTAGAATTAGAACATAAAGCCTATTGGGCTATTAGAAATTTAAATTTGAATTATAAAGCCGCCGGTGAAAAGAGAATCCTTGACATAAACGAATTAGAGGAACTCAGAAGAGACGCCTATGAAAATGCCAAAATCTATAAAGAAAGAACAAAACAATGGCATGACAAGCGTATATCAAGGAAAGTCTTCAAGCAAGGCGACGCAGTACTTTTATTTAACTCTAGACTAAAGTTATTCCCGGGAAAACTACGATCCAGATGGTCAGGACCCTTTCATATCACTAAAATCTTTCCCAGTGGAGCGGTAGAAATAAAAGGACAATCTACAGAACCGTTCACCGTAAACGGGCAACGTCTGAAACATTATCACTATGCGGAAACCAACGAGGATTCACAAATTCTACACTTAGACGAAACGCCCCCAGGACTCATAGACTATATTTAACAGTTTCTTTGTCGAGCTTGCGACATTTAAACAAAGCGCTTAGTGGGAGACAACCCACAAATTAATCTGTTATTTTATTATTCTATTATTATTATCATTTCCCTATTTTTCTCTTAATTATTTCTTTTAATTTCTATTTAGTATTCATTATTGATTTATTCAAAAAGAAAAAAAATATATATATAATAATAATAATTCTTTTCTTCTTTCGGCATTTGGCCAAATCCTGACTTAAACTCATGTTTCTTTTCTCTAGTTAACACTAACCAGATGGGACATTTTGATCGTATGGGTATCAAGTTCAGAGGAATGGCTCAGAAACGAAAGTTTGAAGAACTAGCCGCTAGAGAGATGCTACCTAGTTTATATGCTGATGATTGGGCTATGACTGCCCTTGGACTGAGACAGAGTGTCCTGTTTTTGCTGAATCAGATAGGATGGGAGACCTCCCCTATCCTGAGACATTTCACCACCTACCGGAGACTCACACTAGAATTCCTTAGTTCATTAATCTATCTACCTAGCCATGGAAAAGGAATTAGCAGAGGTTTTATCCAGTTCAGAATGTTCAATATGGAGTACCAATTTAATATTAGAGACTTCACCAACCTTTTGGGTTTTCCTACCTCCTTTGATACATTCACTGTAAGCCAGGAAGAACTTTTTGAATATAGAGAGCTTGAACACTTTTGGGGTAAGCTGACTGGAAATGATGAGCCCGAAGAACATGAGTTTCTCTCTGGAAACATACATAACCCGGCTTTTCGCTATTTCCATAAGATCCTGACCCACACTTTATTTGGGAAGAAGCCAAATAGTACTTCAGTTTCACGTGATGAACTCTTCATCATATTTTGTGCTTCCCAGAACCGTCCAGTAAACGGTGCTACTTTTATGTTAGCTAATTTGGACCACCTTATCCAGGATAAGCGAGCACCCATTAGAATAGGCGGTTTGATCACTATGATAGGTAATGCTATTGGACTACGTCAGCCTATGCTTGACCTTAACCCTTTTTGTGGCATTACTACTATGAGTATACCCTTCCTCTTCAACACTATGTTTATAGCAAACATAGGGTCTGATGAGTTCGAGCTTATTATTGATAACCAGGTTCTCTGCCTATTCACCATGCCCGATCCTAGAACTAGTGTTCATAATCAAAGGAACTGGCTCTATAACCTGAATGAAACCCCAACTCCGGCTGGATCCACTGAATCCATCCAGGATTATGAGATTTGTGACGACTATGAGCACTATGTTGACCATATCTCTCTTGCTGAATCTGACCCTCAGACACCTTCCGGCTACTATGATATTGATCCTCCTCCTCAGCCTGTCCTGACCGAAGAATCAGTCATGCCTGATCTCCGACATCATATGCCAGGAACAGATATTAAAACAGTCATTGAAGCCTTGATGTCAGAGCAAGACGCCCTCAGGGAAGATTTCCATAACTTGAGACTTGAAATCCTAGAATACATGAGCAGCACGGCAAGTCAGTTACGTATGTTACGGCATCATGTTAACTCTTTTACTCCTCCGGCCAGAGATCCGAAGATAGATGGAATTTAGTTATATTTCTTTCTAAGTTATTTAGTTTTAGGCTAGATTTTTTCATTAATGTTGTTTGAATTCATGTTTATTTCTATTTCATTTCATTATTTTCCTTCCCTGTAATACATTATGATCATTTTTATTGAAGCTGTTTAATTAATTTTATTATGCAATGGCTATTATGCTCTACTGTTGTTACCTATTATTATTATTATTATACAAAGCAAGTAAGCGTGCACAATGCATTAAAATTGCATACTAAAAATGATCATAAGCAAAATGAAACATTAAAATACGCTACCAAAGTAATTCTGTGAAGCGCCACTGAAGCCTTGCCAAAAAGGAGGTGTGACGAGCGTCACACACTCCATGACGAACGACACGCAAAACGCCTGTTACGAACGTCACACCCCTGTGACGAGCGTAACGCCCTTCAGACAAGTGAACGTTAAGGAGCCGTTGGAGACGAACGTTACACTTTAATTTTTTACATTCCCCATTCATTTTTCATTTACCACACTTAATTACTTTTCAACCACTTTTTCTTTCTACCTTCCAATCCTTCTCCTATAAATACCTACCAAAACTTCCTTCATTCACCACAAAACAATTCTCTCATATCAAATACACTTCTTTTCCTTTCCAAATCATCCCTTCAAAAATTCATCACAATGGCGGGAAATCAAAATTTCGGAAATATCATCTTCCGATCCGGAGATGACAACTATCAGCAAGAGCAATTCGAGCGCTTCCAACAGCGAGGCGTCGCTTCCACCAGGTACCCCGATTTAACTTGTTTACAACAATTGGGCTTACTCCAAGGTATCGAGTGGATGCTCCGTAAAGCCGATTTAACCTTCCTTTGCACCCATAACCACCCACCTACCCTTCCCTAACCTTAGAATTCCTAAGTTCTTACGACTACACCACTCCCGCCGGTGAAGGTGAATTTCTGACCGGTACCGCAACCTTCCGTATGTTTAACACCGAGTACTCTCTAACCCAACGCCAATTGAGTGCCATGCTACAATTTCCCACAGAAGGTCTGCTGCATGCCAGAATCCCTCCAACCTCAAACTGGAACACAGTTCTAGTTTTCGATCTTTTTAAGAAAATTTCCGGTATAAATACCTACAACTGGGAAGAACTCCTTCTCTCCCACATCCATAACCCCACCATCCGTTATTTTCTCCGTATCCTGCAAAACACACTTTTTGGAAGACCAAACAACAGTAAGGTCAACTCAAAGGAGTTATTTTTCCTCCAGTGCGTTTTCGAATCGGATGCTCAGGTAAACGCCGCCTCTTTTCTCTTTCATCATATCCGCACCTTATGTGCTAGAGGCCGGCAACCCTTTATAGTTGGTGGATTAATAACCTCCATAGCACTTGGCCTGAACCTAGGGGATAAACTCCAAACTTTAGAATCCCTACCTCCCCTGTCTATGGATATCAGCTATTGCCGCTCCAGCCGCCTGATTAAAAACAGAGTAGGCGGAGGCTATTATCTTATGGTGAACAACCAAGCAGTCCCGAGTGTTGTGCTACCCAATACCACCCTAACTGATGTCACAAACCCCGACCGCCACCTCTACGATCTTAGCGCTCCTGAAACCACCGAGCCTTCACAAACAAACCAGCAAACAGATGAGTTTGAAGAAATGGAACAAGGTGATCATCCGCCAACACAACAATCAGTCCCGCTAAACCCTTCCAGTAATGCAGCCGGCCCATCCTCCCAACGTCGTCGACGAAGAAGGCCTGCGACCAACGATGACATTATGGATGCTATCGATGGAATACAGGCACAGAATACAGAGATGATGCAGATGATGCGTCAAATGCAACAGCAACAGGATGCTCGGAATGCCATAACCGACCAGCGATTTACTGAGTTGTTTAGCAGGTTCAACAACTTAGACATACGTCAAAGATCACCAGGTCCAAGAACCAGAGGCGGAAGGCAGCCTTAGTTGTTATTTTCTTTTTCCTTTCCATCTTGTATTTCATTTCCTTAAAACATTGAGGACAATGTTTAGTTTAAGTATGGGGGGGAAACAATATTCTTTCCATTCTCATTTTTCAAATATGTACTCTCCCTTTCATTGTTATTTCCCTTTTTTTTCCCTATATATAAAAAAAATAAAAAAATAAAAAATAAATAAATAAATAAAAATAAATATATATATATTTATTTTAAGTTAAGTTCCTAAGTGTGAAAATTTTCTATTATCTATTCCCCTCAATTTCCTGAGCCATAACAAAAATTTTAACACACCCAATAAGTATAAAGGTTGCTTACTTTATAAAACTTGAGTGAGATCAAAACAAAATTATTACCATAACAACGCTCTGAGAACCTCAATATGTTAGATCAGGATAAAGTACCTATTATACCAATTCCTTGAACTTTTAGTTCTATGGCAACCCCAAGTAGTTTATACAGAAGTCAGCACCATCTTAATAGCAAACTACGTGGAGAGCCGATGAATATAAGTGAATGATCCCCAAAGTAACCTAAAATATATAAATATATCAAGAAATGCACTAATTAAATTAGGTGATCCTTACCAGATCATTTAATCTAAAGGTTGCAGATCATGCAAAAGCACAATACGAAAGATCCATTATGAGTTGGTTCAGTAGGAATCTGGTACTGAACTTGGTAGGGCGGACTACGGTTCGATCCCCCGCAATTTGCAATGGACTGAATAATGAAGTTATCCGACTTATATACCAGAACTTCTAGCTAAAAGCGGATCATAATCACTAACCGGTTACTCCACTATGTGCGCGAAAAGATAAAGGGCTTAATGTGATTTCGCTAGAATGAAAACGGGTAAAATAAGACTAAAGGAACCAGGATAGCTATCATAGGGTACTTGAAACTGATTGGCATAAAAAAATAGGGTTATCTGAGTTGTAACGGTGGTTGTTGATGTCAAGATTAAACTCAAGTCCTCCTAAACAAAAATCCATTCGCAACCTAGTACGAATTGATGTGTGCTTTGAAATTTCATCTGGCTAAAACTTTTAACAAGTTCTATACTGAATTTTGCTTGAGGACAAGCAAAGATTTAAGTATGGGGGAGTTTGATAACATGAAATTATATCACATTTTAAGACTTAATTTAATTAGATTATATTATCATTTACTTTAATTTATCCCATTTTATCAGATATTATGCAGTATTTCTTTTCTATTTACATCAGGTACCCATTTTGAAGCAAAAGTGAAAAAGGGAAGAAAAGGAGGTGTAAAAAGCAATAAAAAGGAAACAAATAACCAAGACCAAGCCCAGCCCAAAAGAAAGCGCACGTTGCCCCTGTGACGGGCGTCACAAGGGTTGTGACGAGCGTCACGCGAAGTAGCCTTGTGACGGACGTCACACATGGTGTGACGAGCGTCACACCAGTCCACTAGCTTTTTGGCGCAAGTTACGCTCTCAGAAGAATGGAAGTAACGTTGAGGACTTCGTGTCCTATTCCCAAGCCGTGTATTTAGCCATGCTGAAGACTCGTAGGGAACGGAATGCAGTTACCAAGGCTATTATAAATAGCCATCTCCTCTCTTTGCCGTAAGGAGAGTTTTTTTGCACGCTCAGTTTTGCGGAAGCTCTGCCAAATTTTCCTTTCACGCCTTTGCTTATTTTTCTTCCTTTCCAGCATTGTTCATTTCATTTATTTCTTTTGCAAGCTTTACTTTCTCTTTTCCCTTGCAATTTATCTTTCCCGTTTTTAGCTTTTAGATATTTTTTTCGCGTAATAGTTTCTACACCGGAAACTACTGTGCAACTTTATACCGGATTTAACCTTACGTTATATTCGAGTTTTATTTCCTTGATTTATTTTACTGCTTAATTGAAGAATCGAAGAACAAATCCTACCGGCTTGTGGTGGAGTGTTCAAGACCATTGTATTACGCATTCAGGTTCTTTAATTGTTATTTAATTTTTAATGTTTTATTCTATTGTTTATTCATATTGCCTGCCTGGAATGAGTCTGTTTATGCATGATATAAATTCTTGTTTATTTAGCATGTCTGGCTAATTTGCCTAGGTATCGGTATGTAAAGTAAGCAGAATAAGGGATCGAGACTGAGTCGGTCTATCTAAACTTAAAATCAAAATCAATCTTTTTATGGTCTCAACTTACAGGTTTAATAACAAGATTTTTTACAAAAGTAAAAGACATAAAGAAGTTAAAATCAATAGAGCGAGAGTTTGAGATTTTAACTGGACAGTGTAAGTTAGGCATTAATTCTAGATCAGGGCGAGAGCAAGTTTTAGAGTTAATTAAATTCTGACCTTTTCCAAAAAGTATTTTTAAAGATTGAATGTGAGGACGAGAGTTAAGCATTTGGATTTAATTATATAACCTAAGTCAACAGAGCGAGAGTTTGAGATAAGGGTGTTTAAAACGGTCAGTATTTTCTCAAAAAGAGTTTCTGCAACTTTATTGTTTTCAAAATATGGTTTTTGACTTAATTATAAGTGACAGCAACATTAATATAAAATCATGGTTTATTCAACAGAGCGAGAGTTTGAGATAGAACCTTTAACCAATAAAGTTAACCGAAACGATTCATTTTAAAACCAAGAAACCGACAAAGACTTGATTCCCTAGTTTTGACGAATTACATACCGATATCCGTTTTATTAATATTTAATCTAGACATTAGTTTAGCTCTTAGTTTTTCCCCAAACAATCAAACATCTTCACCTTAGATTTACGTAGTAACTTTAGATAACGGTATATCGATTCATAAGTCCCTGTGGGATCGATATCTTTTAAAACTACGCGATAGAACTGTGCACTTGCAGTTTGTATCCCATTCTCGACTCACCCAGTCGAGCGATCAGTCTACTATATATTTATTGTCTAAATATATATATATATATATATATATATATATATATATATATATATATACATATATATATTACTTTTGTTTACTAAATATTGTTTATCTTTTATTATTATTTTGCATATATGTTTTATTTAAATGTTAGTTAAATTAATTATTTGTTTAAATGTTTATTTTAATTAAATGTTTATTTATATCAAATGTTTATTTTGTCTAAAGTAAATATTTATATTGTTTTTTTATATTTGTTTATGTTGTTACTAACCGTTTCGTTTCAGTTTCAGCTCGATTAACTCCACTAACTATTCGTAATACTAACTATTCATAGCTAACTGTGTTGTAATAATTTACTTTCTCGCATTTTTTATGTTCTGTATTGTGTGTTTAATCGTATTGTTCACGTTTTATGTTAAAAAATCGAAAAATCCAAAAAAGAGAAACCCGATGCGATTCCAACGGTCGCCGTTTAAGAAACCCTTTTCACACACTCACAAGCTTACTCTTGGGCTTCCTTATAATGAGCCCATTTATTTATTGTTTCAGGGTTTAGGCTCATTCAAATCTTTTGCCAGCTTTGGCTTTTCAGTTTAAAAACATTTTCAAAAGGACGTGTCAGTCTCGAAGCCTCCCGCCTAGGTCGAGCAAGAGATGGCAAGACACGCCAATCTAAAATCAACAAAACAGACTTTCCCCTTTTCTTTTGGGAGAACTACGTGGATTCTGATTTCTCCATTGCGCCTTGGAGATACGTAGGCATGAAGTCTACGACTTTATCGAGTCCAAAAACAATAAAATCAAGTTCTTTTCTCATCTCCCCAATCAAACGATCAAAGCGAAAAAAGCAAAGCATTCACATAAACATAAGCAAAAAGGTTCCTGTGGAGTACCACAGATGTAGAGGGTGCTAATACCTTCTCTTTGCATAACCAACCCCCGAACCCGTAACTCTAAAGGGATTTATCGTTATTTTTCCCTTCCTCTTTTTGGATAAAATAAAAGACGGTGGCGACTCTTGCATTTAAAATATTTTTCAAACAGGTTAAGTTCAATCAATACTTAATCTCGTGAAAAATCCCGCCGCGACAGAATGGCGACTCTGCTGGGGACACAATGATTAAACTTATTTGAGGGTTTAGCCTATCTTTGCTTGTTTATATGTTTGCTTTGTGGATATTTGCTAAATTGTATTGTTTGTAATGTTTGTTATTTTGGGTTTTGGGGGATACTTGTGATAAATCCTATACCCGGATTTGGGGCACATTTGAGATAGGATGGATGATAATTCAGGTTGACTTGATAGGAGACAATCCTTACCGAGTTGACTTGAGCCTTTGTCCGCTTGGTGGAGGCCTCTTTGAGGGTGATAGTGCTAAACAAGTCATTTGTGAGGCATTGTTGCTTTCGACGGGCCCGTGAAGCCAAAGACCTTAGTTAACCTTTACCCCATCTTGGCCTTACTTAGGATGTGATGCGGTGACCACTTCGGACCAAAAGTCTGGTTTGGTTGATACGCGATATCACACTCAAGCGAGATTCTTTTGAGAATAATATTGGAAAGCGAGCAGTTGCTTAACCCGGTATTATCCGAAGAAGGATCCATAACCTTGGGAACTTTTAGAACCCGTTTGGCAGGTGAACCTTAGAACTTATCTTAGGGCGTTGTCCTAAACTCCATGCTGGTGATGAACTTTGAGCCTTGTATTGTTTAACCATGTTTGTGTTTGTTGCATTCATGCATGACATGCATTCATTCCCATCATTTCAACCTTTTTCCAAGGAACTTAAAGTGAGGATTGCAAATATTGCAGGAAACATGGATTTTGGACAGAGAAGTGTGAAAAAGTACAATCTTTATTGGATAGATGAACTAAAGAAACTGGTTTCTTCGATCACAGATCCTATTGGTTTCAGAGACAGATATGGGGCACTTATATCTTTATTGACACTTAGGATGGAAGAAGGGTTATTGCAGACATTAGTACAGTTCTATGATCCAGTCTATCACTGTTTCACATTCCCAGACTATCAACTCATGCCTACATTGGAAGAGTATGCCCAGTTGCTTCACATCCCAGTTGCTGATACAGTACCTTTCTCTGGTTCAGAAAAGTTACCCGAGCACAGTTCTCTTGCAAAAGTGTTGTACATGAAGAAGTCAGAATTCAAGAATAACTTCACCACCAAAGGAGGACTTCCAGGTTTCACTGCCAAGTTCTTAATGGGGAAGGTTTCTTATTTTTCCAGTCAAGGTTGTGATATTATTGTGGAGCATCTGTTACTATTTCCTAATATTGAAGGTTTTGTGGATTCATATGCTATATGCATCTTCCTAAGTGGTAATCCTGTTCCAACTTTGCTCGGAGACACCTATCATTCCATCCATTACCGTACTTTGAAAGGAGGAGGAACCATAGTCTGCTGTATACCGTTACTCTACAAATGGTTTGTCTCTCATCTTCCTAAGTCAGCTACTTTTTGGGATCGCAAGTCAGGACTTCAGTGGTCACAGAGGATTATGTCTCTTACCCAGTCAGATATTGCATGGTATAGTAGAGTTTTAGACGATGTGAAGATCATTGATAGTTGCGGGGAGTTCCCCAATGTGCCCCTCATGGGCACAAAGGGAATCATTTCTTATAATCCAGTACTTGCTAGGAGACAACTCGGTTACCCTATGAAGGACAAGCCTCCTAACATTCTTTTAGAAGGTATTTTCTTGAGGGATAACGAGGAGGACCCTACCATGAAAGAGAGAGTAGTAAGAGCTTGGCATCGTGTTTGTCACAAAGGGAGACTTGAATTGGGTAAGAAAGATTGTACCTCCTATGAGCCGTACCTCCAGTGGATCAGAGCCAGAGCTATACAGTTGAAAATGCCATACCCACATCATGATCCTATCAAACCCGCTCCGTTGAAAACCCCCTACCTTCCGCTAGATGACAAAGAAGAACTCCAAGCCACCTTGGAGAGGGTCGAGAAAGAGAGAGACGCTTGGAAGGATAAGGCCCAGGTGCTCGAAATGGAAAATGAAGAACTTCAGAGACAGTTAAAGGAGCAGAGTGGAGAAGATCGTGCAGGTAAACGTCCAAGGGTGCAAGAGGATTTATTTTCCTCAGGCACAATAGATTACTCCCAGATTCCACAGTCCTCAGGTGCATGGAAAGGTCTTGTAGACAGTTTGGTGAAGGAGAAAGCTTTTATGCAGAAGGCCTATGAAGAAAGAATTGAGAGACTTGAAGGACAACTCCTACTTGTTTATGCTCGTCCTGATGACACATGTCCTTAAATGGTTTTCTTGGTTGTATTTTGGGTTGATAACTTTGTTTTGTTATCAAAAATGTTTGCAATTCTATCTTTTCCTTCACTTAGAGTTCCTTGGAAAATCATTCATTTTGCATATCCATGCATCACGTGCATACGGGTTGTCTGTCTTGGTCCAGTCTTCTAACAGTTGCTTCCCGCCAGCAGATCCATTTCAAGCTGACGCATAATTACAACACAAGAGCCAACTACAAAAGAAGACCCCAGATTTGTGACACCAGGAGTAGTTATGAAGAACTGGACCGCAGTTGACATCCCACATTGTGTCCACATATCAAAGTAATTAAGCTTTTCAGTTTTCAAAAATCTTCCGCTTTAGCCCAAAGCGCGAAGCATTAACTTTGTAAAATGGGCACTTTTGTCAAAAACATACTATCCATGAAAAAGATCTTTTGTGTTCCTATACACTTGTGTCCTTTTATCTTTTCAGCTTTTTCGGAAAATGGTAACACAAAAAAAAAACCTTAAAAAGAACACATTTTTGCATGTCATGGTCAGTTATCTAAAAACAATTGTTTGTACAGGTTACTTAAACCCGTTGAACACAATGACATCATGCCCTCTCCCAACTTTGAACATTCTGTATTCGAAGCTGAAGAGGAAGAGTGGGATGAGATTCCAGAAGAGGTCGCCCGCCAGCTTGAAAATGAAGAAGACACTATTCAGCCATACAAGGAGCCTTTGGAAACAGTCAACTTGGGTTCGGAAGAAAATGTGGAAGAAGTCAAAATTAGAGCATTGTTATCCCCACAGGTCAAGGAGCAATTGATCAGCCTGTTGAAAGAGTATGTAGATGTGTTTGCTTGGTCTTATCAAGATATGCCTGGTCTCGACACTGACATCGTAGAGCACAAGCTACCTTTGAAGCCAGAATGTCCACCGGTCAAACAGAAATTAAGAAGAACACATCCAGATATGGCCATCAAAATTAAAGAAGAAGTTCTGAAGCAAATAGATACTGGTTTTCTTGCCACTTCAGTGTATCTAGAGTGGATAGCAAATATTGTGCCAGTTCCTAAGAAGGACGGGAAGGTACGAATGTGTGTCGACTATCGTGACTTAAATAGAGCAAGCCCAAAGGATGATTTCCCCCTGCCTCACATTGACATGTTGGTAGACAATACAACAAAGTTTGACATATTCTCCTTCATGGACGAATTCTCCGGGTATAACCAGATCAAAATGGCTCCCGAAGACATGGAAAAAACTACATTCATAACACCATGGGGAACATTCTGTTATCAAGTGATGCCGTTTGGGTTGAAGAACGCAGGTGCTACTTACCAGCGAGCCATGACAACGCTCTTTCACGACATGATGCACAAAGAGATTGAGGTTTATGTGGATGACATGATCGCGAAGTCTCGTTCAGAAGAAGGTCACTTAGTGGATCTATTGAAGCTGTTTCAACGATTAAGGAAGTTCCGTCTTCGCCTTAATCCGAACAAATGCACATTTGGCGTCAGGTCAGGTAAACTCTTGGGCTTCATTGTCAGCCAAAAAGGCATTGAAGTTGATCCAGATAAAGTAAAAGCTATCCAAGAGATGCCCGCACCAAAAACAGAAAGGCAAGTGAGAGGTTTTCTAGGACGATTGAATTACATATCCCGGTTTATTTCTCACATGACTGCCACTTGTGAACCTATCTTCAAATTGCTGAGAAAGAGTCAGAATTGTGTTTGGACAGAAGATTGTCAGAAAGCATTTGACAGTATCAAAGAGTACCTCATGGAGCCTCCTATCTTGTTACCACCTGTTGCTGGAAGACCGTTGGTTATGTATTTGACAGTGCTTGAGAATTCTATGGGCTGTATTCTGGGTCAACAAGACGAAACTGGAAAGAAAGAGCATGCCATTTGTAACACCCCGATGAAATAAGGATAATTATTTAACTTAAATTAATAGTATGTTTATTAATTTAATTAAATAATTGGATTATTATTATTGGATTATTATTATTATTATTGGAATAAAAGTTGGAATTAGAAAAGGTCCCATTTGGTAAAAGAGAGTTTTCACGTGAATACAGAAAAACGACTCTAAAGTGGAAAAGGGCAAAGAGCCAGAGAACAAGGGTTGAAGAGAGGAAGAGCTCGAAGCTAAAGGATTGCCGGATTAACTCAGGTAAGGGGGGGTTTATCGTCGGTTAATGGGTATTATGGGTTAACATGTAATGGGTAGTGATAAACCATTGAATCGACTCTGATTAGAATGATGTATGCTGAAATTTGTGAAATATTGGATGAACGAAATATGGGTTATAATTGGAGAAATTCGTAAGAATTAGATGGAATAATGTTAGAATTTGTGAAATTGAATAGGGTATGATTCGTGTTAGATGATATGAACGAACACTGTGTAAAATTGGACTGTGGGAGGTTGGATCTGAGAAATCACGTAGCAGAATAGTCGGTACCGCATGCATGGAGTCTCATTGCATAATGTATGTATGTATGGCGTATAATATGAATGGATGTATTCCAATATTATACGTGTGTTTTGTGTTTGTGTTGAGTTGATGTTGTCGTTGCTGAATGTATGATCTGATTAGGGGGAGGAATGTGTTAAATTACTTAGCATTACATGATATTTTATAATGCTTATTATATCGATTGAGGAACTCACCCTTACAACTATGTTTCAGGTAACGAGCAGTGATTGAGTAGAAGCTAGTCCTTGGAGTCTAGTGTAGTTCCTTAGTGGGTCATGCTCTGGTAGATGTAACATCGGGATGGGATGTTTTACTATGTTTTCATTTGGTTGTTGAACAACTTTACATGTAATGTGTTACATGGTTTGAATGTTGTTAGTTTTTATCCGCTGCGTATTATGCAAATGTTTTATTTTGATTAAATAAATGAGCATGACAGGATATTTTGGAAAATGGTGTGAAGTGTCAAGTGTGACACCCTTGAATTGCATATTTACTCTGATTTATGTTTTGTTATTTTAATTAATTGTTGGGGTATTTTAGAAGGGTGTTACATTAGTGGTATCAGAGCATAGTCGGTCGAGTCGAGTCGTAATTATTCTGTTTCCCTGTACGTGATAGGTGTTGTGTAACCCTATCAGTACTTATTGTTTTAGCTTGTTGGGTTTTCAGAATAGAGATGGCTGGAAGAGGTAGAGACGATGCTGCGATTGCTGAGGCTCTGGGTATGCTAGCTGGAGTACTTGGAGGGAATCCGAATGTTGTGGGAATGGGAGCTGTTCGTCAACTGAGTGAGTTCCAGAAGAATAATCCTCCAATGTTCAAGGGAGCATACGATCCAGATGGCGCTCAGAAGTGGTTGAAGGAGATCGAGAGGATCTTCCGAGTGACTGAGTGTGCCGATAACCAGAAGGTCAGGTTCGGTACGCATATGCTGTCAGAGGAAGCAGATGATTGGTGGGTTGCTACCCGCACTGAGTGGGAAGCTGCTGGGAGTGCTGAGATCACTTGGGCGGTGTTCAGAGAGAGATTCCTGAGGAAGTACTTTCCAGAGGATGTCAGAGGAAAGAAAGAGATAGAGTTCTTGGAATTGAAGCAGGGTAACCGGTCTGTTACTGAGTATGCTGCTAAGTTCACAGAGCTGTCGAAGTATTACACTCCCTATAATGAGGCTACTGGGGAATTTTCAAAATGTGTGAAGTTTGAGAACAGGTTACGTCCCGAGATCAAGCAGGCTATTGGGTATCAACGGATTAGCGTGTTTTCTGACCTAGTGGACTGTTGCAGGATTTTTGAACAGGATACCAAGGCCAGAGCGGAGAGCTATCAGCAAAGGGTTGATAGGAAAGGCAAGAATCAGAGTGATCGTGGGAAACCGTATGCAGCTGGCAAAGGTTTCCAGAGACAAAGTGGGATGAAGAGGCCTAGTGGGGGAGACTCCAGTGCCCCTGCTAAGTGTTTCAGATGTGGTCAGGCTGGACATCGTATCCATGAATGTACCAGTAATGAGAAGAAGTGTTTTAAGTGTGGAAAAGGTGGTCACTTGGCTGCAGAGTGCCGGTTGAAGACTGTGACTTGCTTCAACTGTGGAGAGGTGGGTCATATCAGTCCACAGTGTCCTAAGCCGAAGAGAGAGAATCAGTCGGGAGGCAAGGTCTTTGCTTTATCGGGTTCTGAGACTTCTGCAGATGATCGTTTGATCCGAGGTACGTGTTATATTAATGGCTTTCCTCTTGTAGCTATTATTGACACAGGTGCGACTCATTCCTTTATATCTTTGGATTGTGCTGTGAAACTTAATTTAGAGATATCTGAGATGCATGGGAGTATGGTGATTGATACTCCTGCGAAGGGTTCAGTGATTACTACTTCAGTTTGTTTAAATTGTCCTTTGAGTATTTTTGGTAGAGACTTTGGGATGGACCTTGTGTGTCTTCCACTAGTGCAGATTGATGTTATCCTGGGTATGAATTGGTTGGTGTTTAACCGAGTTTATATCAACTGTTTTGATAAGACTGTGATCTTTCCTGAGATTGAGGAAGAAAAGAGTTTGTTTCTATCAGCAAGGCAAGTGAATGAGGCAGTAGTAGATGGGGCAGAGTTGTTTATGCTGTTAGCGACTTTGGAGGCTAAAGATAAACTGGTGATTTGTGATCTAGTCGTGGTGTGTGATTTTCCTGATGTGTTTCCTGAAGAAGTGAATGAATTACCGCCAGAGCGTGAAGTTGAGTTCTCGATTGATTTGGTACCTGGTACTAGGCCGATATCGATGGCTCCGTACCGTATGTCTGCTGTTGAGTTAACTGAATTGAAGAGTCAGCTGGAAGATCTGTTGGATAAGAAATTTATTCGTCCGAGTGTGTCACCGTGGGGTGCACCAGTGTTGTTGGTTAAGAAGAAAGAAGGTACTAAGAGGTTGTGTGTGGACTACAGGCAACTGAATAAAGTGACGATCAAGAATCGGTATCCCTTGTCGAGGATTGATGATTTGATGGATCAGTTGGTTGGTGCGAGTGTGTTCAGCAAAATAGATTTGAGATCTGGGTATCATCAGATACGTGTGAAAACTGAGGATATTCAGAAGACTGCTTTCAGAACAAGGTATGGACATTATGAGTATTCTGTAATGCCTTTTGGTGTGACTAATGCGCCTGGGGTATTTATGGAGTATATGAATAGGATTTTTCATCCGTACCTAGACAAGTTTGTTGTGGTGTTTATTGACGATATTTTGGTGTATTCGAAATCTGAAGAGGAGCATGCTGAACATTTGAGAGTGGTTTTAGGAGTTCTACGAGAAAAGAAGTTATTTACTAAACTGTCAAAGTGTGAATTTTGGTTAGAAGAGGTTAGTTTTCTTGGTCATGTGATTTCAAGAGGTGGTGTTGCTGTTGATCCTTCTAAGATAGAAGCG
Organism: Lathyrus oleraceus; assembly: GCF_024323335.1. NCBI lineage: Eukaryota > Viridiplantae > Streptophyta > Magnoliopsida > Fabales > Fabaceae > Lathyrus > Lathyrus oleraceus. The sequence goes on from NC_066580.1 coordinate 123,855,698, forward strand.
GTATCTAAGTGGGAAGCTCCGAAGTCAGTTTCTGAGATAAGGAGTTTTCTTGGACTTGCAGGTTACTATAGGAAATTCATTGAGGGATTTTCTAAGTTGGCGTTACCGTTGACGATGTTGACTAGAAAGGGGCAAGCGTTTGTTTGGGACTCAAAATGTGAAGAAGGTTTCCAAGAGTTAAAGAGAAGGTTAACTACTGCTCCTATTCTGATATTACCGAGTCCGTCGGAACCATTTGAGGTTTACTGTGATGCTTCATTGTTGGGTTTAGGTGGTGTTTTGATGCAGAATAAGCAGGTTGTAGCCTATGCTTCGAGACAACTGAAGGTTCATGAAAGGAACTATCCGACACACGATTTAGAGTTGGCAGCTGTGGTATTTGTTCTGAAGTTATGGAGGCATTACTTGTACGGGTCAAGATTTGAAGTTTTCAGTGACCATAAAAGTTTAAGGTATTTGTTCGATCAGAAAGAGCTGAATATGAGACAGAGGAGATGGTTAGAGTTTCTGAAGGATTATGACTTTGGTTTGAATTACCATCTGGGTAAAGCAAACGTAGTGGCTGATGCATTGAGTCGGAAATCATTGCATATGTCTATGTTAATGGTTAAGGAATTTGATTTAATTGAACAGTTTAGAGACTTGAGTTTGGTGTGTGAGAGTACTCACGATAGTGTTAAATTGGGAATGTTGAAGTTAACGAGTGGTATTCTGGATGAGATTAGAGAGGGTCAGCAATCCGATGTGCTTTTGGTTGATAAGTTGACTCTAGTGAATCAAGGTCAAGGTGGTGAATTCAGAGTTGATGAGAATGGTGTTTTGAAATTTGGTAATCGGGTGTGTATTCCGGATGTTACCGAACTTAAGAAGAGTATTCTTGAGGAAGGACATCGTAGTGGCCTGAGTATTCATCCTGGGGCTACAAAGATGTATCATGATTTGAAAATTTTATTTTGGTGGCCGGGAATGAAAAGAGAAATTGCGAGTTTTGTTTATTCTTGTTTGACTTGTCAGAAGTCAAAGATTGAGCATCAGAAGCCGTCTGGGCTAATGCAACCGTTGGCTATTCCAGAATGGAAGTGGGATAGTATCAGTATTGATTTTGTTTCTGGTTTACCGAGGACAATTAAGAATTTTGAAGCTATTTGGGTGATTGTTGGCAGATTGACAAAATCGGCTCATTTCATTCCGATCAGAATGGATTATCCGTTAGAGAGATTAGTTGAGTTGTATATTGAGAAGATTGTAAGTTTGCATGGTATTCCGTCGAGTATTGTTTCGGACAGAGATCCTAGATTTACATCGAAGTTCTGGGAAGGTTTGCAGAGGGCTTTGGGAACTAAGCTGAGATTGAGTTCTGCATATCATCCGCAGACTGATGGTCAGACTGAGAGGACGATTCAGTCACTGGAGGATCTTTTGAGGGCTTGTGTTTTGGAAAAGGGAGGTTCTTGGGATTGTTATTTACCTTTGATTGAGTTTACCTACAACAATAGTTTTCATTCGAGCATTGGTATGGCACCGTTTGAAGCTTTGTATGGTAGGAGATGTCAGACACCTTTATGTTGGTATGAGTCCGGTGAGAGTGCTGTGGTTGGACCGGAGATTGTTCAACAAACTACGGAAAAGATTAAGATGATTCAGGAGAAGATGAGGATTGCTCAGAGTCGTCAGAAGAGTTATCACGACAAGAGGAGGAAGTCACTTGAGTTTCAAGAGGGAGATCATGTGTTTCTTCGTGTTACTCCGATAACTGGGGTTGGTCGAGCTTTGAAGTCGAAGAAGTTGACACCTCGATTTATTGGTCCTTATCAGATTTTGGAGAGGATAGGGGAGGTAGCCTATCGTATCGCTTTACCGCCGTCACTTGCAAATTTGCATGAGGTTTTTCATGTGTCTCAGTTGAGGAGGTACATTCCTGACCCGTCGCATGTGGTCCAAGTAGATGATGTACAGGTGAGAGATAACCTAACTGTTGAAACATCACCTATGAGGATCGAGGATCGAGAGTTGAAGCGGTTGCGGGGTAAAGAGATTGTTTTGGTAAAGGTAGCTTGGGGAGGACCAGCAGGTGGCAATGTGACTTGGGAACTTGAGAGTCAGATGAAGGAGTCTTATCCGGAGTTATTCACTCGAGGTATGTTTTCGAGGACGAAAACTCTTTTAGTGGGGGAGAGTTGTAACACCCCGATGAAATAAGGATAATTATTTAATTTAAATTAATAGTATGTTTATTAATTTAATTAAATAATTGGATTATTATTATTGGATTATTATTATTATTATTATTGGAATAAAAGTTGGAATTAGAAAAGGTCCCATTTGGTAAAAGAGAGTTTTCACGTGAATACAGAAAAACGACTCTAAAGTGGAAAAGGGCAAAGAGCCAGAGAACAAGGGTTGAAGAGAGGAAGAGCTCGAAGCTAAAGGATTGCCGGATTAACTCAGGTAAGAGGGGGTTTATCGTCGGTTAATGGGTATTATGGGTTAACATGTAATGGGTAGTGATAAACCATTGAATCGACTCTGATTAGAATGATGTATGCTGAAATTTGTGAAATATTGGATGAACGAAATATGGGTTATAATTGGAGAAATTCGTAAGAATTAGATGGAATAATGTTAGAGTTTGTGAAATTGAATAGGGTATGATTCGTGTTAGATGATATGAACGAACACTGTGTAAAATTGGACTGTGGGAGGTTGGATCTGAGAAATCACGTAGCAGAGAAAACCCATAGCAGATCTGGAAATGTTGTTTCTGGTCATACGCGTATGGCACTAGGCAATACGCGTATGGGATGGCCTGGTAGGGAGGAAATAGGCGCTGATACGAGCCATACGCGTGCATTACGCGTATTCTGTGAGTGGTACGCGTATGGGGTGAGTCCATACGCGTATGGATGGGGAAGATGATGTTTTGAATGTGGCTTTGTCTCTGTTGGTACGCGTATGAGGATGTGGTACGCGTAGCATACGCGTATGAGGCAGGCAATACGTGTATGGGATTGGCTGAGAAATGAGCCATACGCGTATGGGACTAGGCAATACGCGTATGGGCAGAATTGTGATTTTTCTGTGCTGTTGTTGTGCAGTTTTTGGTTGTTCAGCTGAGTAATGTAATTTAGCTGATGTATGATATAGTAGGGATCGTTTCCCGTTGTTTTGAGCAGTGTAGGTATTAGTAGAGTGTGCTAATACTGTGATTATTAATTGGCATGACATGATATGATTTTTGTGATAATATGCTGATGATGTATTATGTATGCAATTGTGGAATGGACTGTTTTATGGCTTAGAGTGTGAGCATATGTCCATTGTGGATTGTTGATGTTTGCATGCTAGTTGATTTAGCGTGCATATTATGGCCTTTATGGTGGTAGCTAATTCCCATGGTGAGGAATTAGTGAGTGAATTATTGTGGAATTGTTGTTGATGTTTGCATGCTAGGTGATTAGCGTGCATATCATAGCCCTTGGGGTGGTAGCTAATTCCCATGGTGAGGAATTAGTGAGTGAGTCACTAGGTCTCAAATGAGTGGGACTAGTGAGCTTGGTAGCCGTATCTGGATTTGATCGGTGAGGTTGAACTATATGTTCACGAATAGTCGGTACCGCATGCATGGAGTCTCATTGCATAATGTATGTATGTATGGCGTATAATATGAATGGATGTATTCCAATATTATACGTGTGTTTTGTGTTTGTGTTGAGTTGATGTTGCCGTTGCTGAATGTATGATCTGATTAGGGGGAGGAATGTGTTAAATTACTTAGCATTACATGATATTTTATAATGCTTATTATATCGATTGAGGAACTCACCCTTACAACTATGTTTCAGGTAACGAGCAGTGATTGAGTAGAAGCTAGTCCTTGGAGTCTAGTGTAGTTCCTTAGTGGGTCATGCTCTGGTAGATGTAACATCGGGTTGGGATGTTTTACTATGTTTTCATTTGGTTGTTGAACAACTTTACATGTAATGTGTTACATGGTTTGAATGTTGTTAGTTTTTATCCGCTGCGTATTATGCAAATGTTTTATTTTGATTAAATAAATGAGCATGACAGGATATTTTGGAAAATGGTGTGAAGTGTCAAGTGTGACACCCTTGAATTGCATATTTACTCTGATTTATGTTTTGTTATTTTAATTAATTGTTGGGGTATTTTAGAAGGGTGTTACACCATTTACTACTTAAGCAAGAAATTTACTGACTGTGAATCACGATACTCCTTACTCGAGAAGACATGTTGTGCATTGGCTTGGGCTGCTAAGAGATTGAGGCAGTATATGTTAAGTCACACCACTTGGTTGATATCCAAAATGGATCCAATCAAGTACATTTTTGAGAAGCCTGCACTCACTGGTAAGATTGCAAGATGGCAGATGCTGTTATCAGAATACGACATTGAGTATCATACCCAGAAAGCTATCAAGAGCAGTGTGTTGGCTGAGTACCTTGCTCACCAACCCGTTGAAGATCACGATGATAATGAGGATGAGTTTCCTGATGAAGATGTCATGTTCCTAAAATCCAGAGATTGTAAAGAGCCACTTCCTGAAGAAGGACCTGAACCAGATTCTCAATGGGGTTTAGTATTTGATGGAGCTTCCAACGTTTATGGACATGGAGTAGGTGCAGTCATTATCACTCCAGAAGGTTCTCATATTCCTTTCACGACAAGAATTTGCTTTGAATGTACAAACAACATTGCTGAATATGAAGCCTGTATCATGGGTCTTGAAGAAGCCATTGACCTACGCATCAAAAATCTTACTGTTTATGGTGACTCAGCGTTAGTTATCAATCAGATCAAAGGAGAATGGGAAACACGCCACCCTGGCTTGATCCCATACAAAGACTATGCAAGAAGATTGTTGACTTTCTTCACCAAGGTTGAATTGCATCACATTCCTCGGGATGAGAATCATATGGCGGATGCTCTAGCTACGTTGTCTTCAATGTATCAAGTGGGTTTTCCAAACGAAGTATCCAGAATTGTGATCAAGCGACTTGATAGACCAGCACATGTGTTTACAGCTGAGGCCAGTTTTGATGATAAACCATGGTACCACGATATCAAGCATTTCCTTCAGACTCAGGAGTATCCTCTTGGAGCAACAGAAAAAGATAAAAAGACTTTGAGAAGATTGTCAGGCAGTTTCTTCCTTAATCAGAATGTGCTCTATAAGAGGAATTATGACATGGTCTTACTCAGATGTGTTGACAAAAAGGAAGCAGAAATGTTGATGAAAGAAGTTCACGAAGGGTCCTTTGGTACTCATGCAAATGGCCACTCTATGTCAAGAAAGATGTTGAGAGCTGGTTACTACTGGTTGACCATGGAATCAGATTGCTACAAATTTGTAAAGAAGTGTCACAAATGTTAGATCTACGCTGATAAGGTTCATGTACCACCAACCTTTTTGAATGTGATTTCTGCTCCTTGGCCATTCTCAATGTGGGGCATTGACATGATCGGTATGATTGAACCCAAAGCTTCCAACGGACACCGTTTCATTCTCGTGGCAATTGATTACTTCACCAAATGGGTGGAAGTAGCTTCGTATGCAAAGGTGACAAAGCAAGTGGTGGTCAGATTCATCAAAAATAATCTCATTTGCCGATATGGCATTCCAAACAAGATCATCACTAACAATGGCTCCAATCTGAACAACAAAATGATGGATGAATTATGTGAAAGTTTCAAGATCGAGCATCACAACTCTTCTTCTTACCGTCCCAAGATGAATGGGGCAGTTGAAGCTGCAAATAAGAATATCAAGAAGATCATTCAAAAGATGGTTGTTACCTACAAAGATTGGCATGAAATGCTGCCTTTTGCACTACACGGATATAGAACATCAGTCCGTACTTCAACTGGGGCAACCCCATTTTCACTTGTATACGGTATGGAAGCTGTGTTACCGATAGAGGTTGAAATTCCATCAATGAGGATACTAATGGAAACTCAGTTGTCAGAGGCTGAATGGTGTCAAAGCAGATACGATCAGTTGAATTTGATTGAAGAAAAAAGAATGACTGCCTTGTGCCATGGACAGTTATATCAAAAGAGAATGAAGCAGGCATTTGATAGGAAGGTTAAGCCGAGAGAATTCAAAGAGGGTGACCTTGTGCTCAAGAAGATGATACTATTTCACAATGATTCTAGGGGCAAGTGGACTCCTAACTATGAAGGACCCTATGTTATCAAGAAAGCCTTCTCAGGCGGTGCTTTAATTCTTACAAACATGGATGGTGAAGAGCTTCCACGTCCCGTGAATACAGATGCAGTCAAGAAATACTTCGCCTAAAAAATGAAAAGAACAACTCGCTAAGTTGAAAACCCGAAAGGGCGGCTTAGGCAAAAATGAGCGTCTCGGTGGACTGAAAACCTGAAAGGGCGGTCCAAGCAGAAATTAGAGACATAAAAAAACAAAGAGAATATTATCCGGTAGATTGAAAACCCGAAAGGGCAATCTAGGCAAAAGTTAGGGATTTCAGGCAAGTAACTGCATAACAGAGATAAGATCATTGAAGTATCAGAATATTTTCAACAGTTCTCCAACTTTCTCAAGGCTGCAATACAGGTCAAAAGTGGAAGAGAGAATGATGTCATTGTAGTTCAACGTACCCTTTTTCCACGAAATTACCATTTTCCAATTTATAAAGATCTATGGAATCACGTTGTTGGCTGATTACCATCCTATCAAATCAATTTGAGCCTTTCTATATTTCTTGGCACTCTTAATTTTCATTTCAATTTACGAAAGTTCTTTTACTTTGACAGATATGTTTTGAAACAAAAGTTTTGAATTAAAAACAGTTTTTGAAAAATATAAAGATTATTTATTTTGATTTGTGGACATCAATAAAAGGATTGAGACATGTGGTCCCAGTAATTCTGAAATCATGTGATTCCAACTAGACATGTTCATATTACTATCCTTATATGTATATGATGAAAAAATCTCCACAGGTGTCTTGGCAGTAATATTTCTCCAGCAGAGGTTGTGATTCTGGATATCCCCAGCTATGCTTCCTAGTTTTCCTCAAGAGATCATGCAAGAAATATTTCAAGAAGTTTATTCCCTTCACTTGGGGCATGAAGACTCCCCAGTTAATTGATCATGAAGACTCCCCAGTTTAATTGATCATGAAGACTCCCCGGTTAATTGATCATGAAGACTTTGATCCAGGTTTTAAGTTACAGATTTGGCCTATGGGATTACTACAGGTATTTCTCCAGTAATTTATTAAAGCGGGATCAGCAATGTCCCCAGCAGAGGATGAGAAGGAAGATTTGATTTCCCTGAGCAGGAGTAATACAGAGGTCTCCATCCCTCAACGAGTGAAGAAAGTTGATATTCAGAAACTACAGGGAATCTCCTGTTGTTCTCTGTCCATTCAATAGAAGGATATGTCTCCTCCTCAGTAATGTTTTGTAGTAAAAGAAGAGTGTGTTATGCATTTTAAGCAAATTCAAGAATTGCAGGATTTCTCCTAAATTCTCATTTATATTCAAAGGTCAGACATCACTGTTCCCCGGCAGAGTCTCCTAGAGGAAAGATCTCGTAACCAGATATCAGACACCATAATCCCCTGCAGAGTCTTCAGATACAGAAAGTCTCCATGATAATTAAAGCAAAAAAATCAAGGATAGATTTCCCCTATATTCTTATTCCCTGGAAAGATACCACCTATCCCCAGCGGACTTTATCCCCAGCGGAGTCTTCCAGAAGAATAATCCCTTCCGCATTATCAGCAAATTCAAGAATTGCAGGACTTCTCTTACAATATCATCTTATTTCCAGAGGATAACACCTTGTATCCCCAGCGGAGTCCTCAGAAAGGTCCAATCCTCATATACCTCACAAATTCAAGAACCACAGGGAATCTCCTGCATTTTTTAAGTAGAAGGCATCTCCATTCTTCTACGGAATCCTCAGCAGAGACAGACTTTTAAAGAAACCTGGATATGGTGCTCTTGTACCAATTCCCCAACAAGTCTTTGTACTACTCCCTAGCGAGTCTCAGTGCAAATCTCCAGCAAGTCCTTATGCAGCTGTTAACATTTTTAGTTATTCCTAGTTTTGTCTGTCCATCATGCATTCATTACTAAATATTCATGCATATCTATGACATATCATGCTTGCATTCATATGCGCCTTGTTTCCTTGTTTATATTGTGGGTTGAGTCAATCTCTCCATATAGAGTATCCTCATAAGCAACAAAATACCTTTTATTGGTCATGTTCCCCACAGAGATCTATGCCTCGTGGAAGATGGTTGTTTCAGTTGTAAATCCTGATGAGTTCATTCCTCTTCAGTTGAAGTCTTGTTCGACCGTTTCATTCTAGTTCTATCCTAGTTTGAACCTCGTGTCTCCAGATAAAGCTCAGAAATTGCCAGTAAAAGAAGGCAACAATATAGTCTTTGTGACTCTCATTCAGTAAAACAGACATGACATATATTGTGTCCAAGTCCTTTATACCTTCATCTTTGAGTTGGTACCCGTTACAAACTTGAGTTACCTACATCCATGAGTGGTAACCTTTGTTATCCCTCGGATAAATTAATTACTATCTCCATCTATGAGTTGATAACATCCTCACAGAAAGTTCCATGGTTCTACCTGCAACTTTGAGCTGGTAGCGTGCTTTCGTCTTTGAGTTTAGCACAAATTCCTTTTGATTCCACCTTCGTCTTTGAGTTGGTGAAGTACCTGCAACTTTGAGCTGGTAATATGCATTCATCTTTGAGTTCGCACATTTTCCTGTGATTCCATCTTCGTCTTTGAGTTGATGGAGTACCTTCATCTATGAGTAGGGTATGTTTGATCCTTGTTGAACTGATAGTGTGCTTTCATCTTTGAGTCTGCACAGATAACTTCTGATTCCATCTTCGTCTTTGAGTTGATGGAGTACCTTCATCTATGAGTTAGGTACATTTTGTCCTTCCACCGTCATCTTTGAGTCGGTAATGATAAACATCTCCAGGAAAATATGTTCTAAATTCTTTTAAACACCTTTGTCAATGAATCGGTGTTTGCCTTCAACTTTGAGTCGGCATTTCTCTGTCTACCTCATCAATGAGTTGGTAGTGTGCATTCAACTGTAAGTCTGCACAATGATCCTTAGATCTGATTCTTCATCTACACCATCATCAATGAGTTGGAATTTGATTTCCCTAGCAGTGTTATTATCAATCTTTTGAAGCTTGCCTTCAACTTTGAGTTGGCATGTCCTGTTTACCTCATCAATGAGTGGGTAGTGAGCTGTCAACCATGAGTCAACGCAGTTCGATTCTTATTATGCCCTTGTTATACCTTCATCCTTGAGTTGGTATTCATCTTTTCTGTTACCTCCATCTTTGAGTTGGTAATGTACTGTCACATCAGTACTCTTGTTATATTGATCTGTTCCCACTTTCATCTATGAGATAGTGATGTATCGTCAACATTGAGTCGATATCTCTTTTCCTCCTATTTTCCATCTATGAATAGGTAGTGAATCTTCCCCAGCTGAGTATTCTCAGTGTTTACCTTCATGCATTGAGTCGGTGTATGTCCTTCCCCAGTAGAGTTTGCACTCCTGTGTCTCTGTGTCTGTCTGTCTTTTGCATCATGCATACATGCATTTGCGGTCAAATTTTGTGGCGTTTGTCATATTTAATTACCTTACGCCATTCGATAGCCTCCGGCTATCTGGCCTAAGTTAATTAAATAGGGGCATCTGTCGCACCCCAAAATTTGACTTTGGCTTTGTTGACCACATCTTTATTAATCTCGTTGTCTCGTATTCATCTCAATTTCTTAAACTTCGCGTGACGACTGGTTTGATTAGGTTTTGTGTGTTTTCGTTGCTTACAGTGTTGTATTTCGTTGTTTTAGCAAAACCTGGCCGATATCGTTGCCTCGTATTTACCTCGCTTATCTCTGTTGTGCGTGGCATCGCTTCGATTAGGTTTTGTGCGTTTTTATCTATTTAATTGTTTGTTTGTCGGTATTTTGACTGTATTTCGAATATATTAGAGTTTTCGTATTGTCCGATTATTTGTGATTGTGTTTGTCAGTGTTTTCGTGATGTCGTGTTGATTTTATTATTGCCTAGGGTTGTTTATTTAATTACGTGTTGTGCCGTGTGATTTAATCGAGTCTGTTTGAGTCGTGTTGTTGATTTTACTGGTTTACCGGTTTACTGGTTTATTGGTTTTATCAATTTGTCTGTTTTGTTGTGCAAATTGTCATCGTTTTTATCGCGTTCGTGTCGCTCGATTTTATCGTATTTTAATCGTGTGCCGTTAATATTATTTGTGCTTAATATTAATTGTGTTTAGTTGTTAATAAGTTTATTTAATTAGGATTAATATTATATTAGTTTATTATTATTATTATTATATATATATAAATATATATTATTAATTTATGTTAGATATTTTTTAGGTTTCTTATTGTTTAAGTAATCTAAATATATATTATTAATTTATGTTAAATATTTTTTAGGTTTCTTATTGTTTAAGTAATCTAAATATATATTATTAATTTATGTTAGATATTTTTTAGGTTTCTTATTGTTTAAGTAATCTAAATATATATTATTAATTTATGTTAGATATTTTTTAGGTTTCTTATTGTTTAAGTAATCTAAATATATATTATTAACTTATGTTAGATATTTTTAGGTTTCTTATTGTTTAAGTAATCTAAATATATATATATATATATATATATATATATATATATATATATATTATATATATATATATATATATATAGATGTGGTTAGTAAGAAAAAAGAAAAGAGTGGATCAGTAAGAAAAAAACGTGTGGTGAGAGAAACAGAGAATTGAAAAGAAATATTCTTCCAAAAGCATTACCGTATTTCACTTGTTCTTCATTTTCGGTAACCCAAAATCGTCCCGATTATTCACCGAAACACAAAACCGATTTCATATCTTTGAAGTTCGTTGAGTCCAGGTCACAAATATCCAAGGTTCATTTCATTCCGGCGTCGTTTCACCGATCAAAAGCGACGTTGAAGTCAGGTACTCACGAAGGCAGCCAGCACTGCGTCGGTGACGGTTTCCAGCTTTCGGTCGATCATTTGGACGATCAGAAGTTCATCCTCTTCACACAAGGTAATATTCTTCACTTATCTCTGAAATCGGCAAAGTTCCGGCTTGCCGACATGTGTTTTAATATATTATTTATCTAAATATATATATATATATATATATATATATATATATATATATATTATTTGTTTAAATGTACATATATATTATTTTTGTCTACTATATATTTATTGTCTAAATATAATATATATATATATATATATATATATATATATATAATATATATATATATATATATATATATATATATATAATATATATATATATATATATATATATATATATATTATATATATATATATATATATATATATATATATAATATATATATATATATATATATATATATATATATATATATTACTTTTGTTTACTAAATATTGTTTATCTTTTATTATTATTTTGCATATATGTTTTATTTAAATGTTAGTTAAATTAATTATTTGTTTAAATGTTTATTTTAATTAAATGTTTATATATATCAAATGTTTATTTTGTCTAAAGTAAATGTTTATATTGTTTTTTTATATTTGTTTATGTTGTTACTAACCGTTTCATTTCAGTTTCAGCTCGATTAACTCCACTAACTATTCGTAATACTAACTATTCATAGCTAACTGTGTTGTAATAATTTACTTTCTCGCATTTTTTATGTTCTGTATTGTGTGTTTAATCGTATTGTTCACGTTTTATGTTAAAAATCGAAAAATCCAAAAAAGAGAAACCCGATGCGATTCCAACGGTCGCCGTTTAAGAAACCCTTTTCACACACTCACAAGCTTACTCTTGGGCTTCCTTATAATGAGCCCATTTATTTATTGTTTCAGGGTTTAGGCTCATTCAAATCTTTTGCCAGCTTTGGCTTTTCAGTTTAAAAACATTTTCAAAAGGACGTGTCAGTCTCGAAGCCTCCCGCCTAAGTCGAGCAAGAGATGGCAAGACACGCCAATCTAAAATCAACAAAACAGACTTTCCTCTTTTCTTTTGGGAGAACTACGTGGATTCTGATTTCTCCATTGCGCCTTGGAGATACGTAGGCATGAAGTCTACGACTTTATCGAGTCCAAAAACAATAAAATCAAGTTCTTTTCTCATCTCCCCAATCAAACGATCAAAGCGAAAAAAGAAAAGCATTCACATAAACATAAGCAAAAAGGTTCCTGTGGAGTACCACAGATGTAGAGGGTGCTAATACCTTCCCTTTGCATAACCAACCCCCAAACCCGTAACTCTAAAGGGATTTATCGTTATTTTTCCCTTCCTCTTTTTGGATAAAATAAAAGACGGTGGCGACTCTTGCATTTAAAATATTTTTCAAACGGGTTAAGTTCAATCAATACTTAATCTCGTGAAAAATCCCGCCGCGACACCAAGGAGACCTTTAGAGAATATGCTCAGCGTTGGAGACAGATTGCTGCGTCTGTCCAACCCCCTATGTCTGAAAGGGAGATGGCGGACATGTTCATGAACACTCTTCAAGGCAATTATATTGAGAGATTGGCTGCTTGCCCGTCAATCAGCTTTGCAGAGATAGTAATTGCTGGAGAAAGAATCGAGAGTCTGTTGAAGATGGGCCGAATTCAAGACAATAGTGTTTCCAACCCATCAGGTCCCAAGAGACTGTTTGCTGGTAACGGTCAGCGAAGAAAAGAAGGCGAGGCAAGCGTTGTGTATGCCGACAGAGGCAGGAGTAAAGGACGCCCTAATTATTATCAAGATCAAGTGGCCGCAGTCACTATTCCAACACCTGTTCCTCAACCGCAATATCATCCACAACAACAACCCAAGTACAACAATCAACAACAAGGAGGTAATCCGGGTCAGCAGAGACACTATCAACAACGTCCAAGGCAGACGGACCGGGTCATCGAACCAATCCCAATGCCTTATTCAGTATTACTTCCCAAGCTGATTGACATGAATCTGGTTACATTGAGAACTCTGGCCCCACCAATCGATCCCAATAATTTTCCTAGAGGTTATGATGTCAACGCCAGATGCGCTTTTCACTCCAACGCACCTGGCCATACTACAGATAATTGCAAGGCTCTCCAGTTAAAGGTACAAGATTTGAGAGATGCCCAGGCTATCAATTTTGCTCCGGTGCCTAATGTTATCCAGAACCCGATGCCGGCTCACGGCGGGCAGAGGATTAATGCTGTTGATAGTGGGGAAACTTTGAATTTGGTTTCTGATGTGACTAAGGTGAAGACTTCGCTATCGGTGGTTAAAGACCGACTTCTGAAAGGACAGATTTTCCCGGGCTGTGGGGAAGAATGCAGAAATTGTCAAGCTGCCGAAGACGGATGTGACAGTTTGAGAAGGGGTATTCAGCAGCTGATAGATGAAGGTTGTCTTCAGTTCGATCAGGCCCGTCCGGTGAAGAATGATGTATCGACGGTGACGTTTTATTTCACTCCTGAAGAAATATATGTTCCCGAGAGACTCGCTCCGACAACAATATATTTCCCAGAAAGTACAGAACCAGCAGCGGTGAACATCGAAAGTTCAGCACCAGTTGCAATTTACTCTGACAGCCCTCAACCGACTTTGGTTGGTCCAATCACCATCACGGTACCAGGACCTGTTCCGTATGAGAAAGACAGTGCTATCCCGTGGCACTATGGGGCTGATATCTACTGCCAGGGGCAGAAAGTTAACGAAGAAGACATTGACATTGGTAGCTCTGCTGTAGACAATGTTGGAGGGGTTGGTGGCTTCACTCGCAGTGGACGCCTGTTTGCACCATCAACATTACGCGCGAATACTGAAGCCGAGGCAGCTGCCAAGGCTAAAGGGAAACAGGTATCCACCGAAGAGGTTACTACTGAGGAAGATCCTCGTAAGACCGCATTCGAGAAGGAAGTGGATGAGTTTATGAGGATTATCAAGAAAAGTGACTACAAGGTAGTCGACCAGCTAAATCAGACACCCTCAAAGATCTCCATTCTCTCACTATTGTTGTGCTCTGAGGCGCACAGAGCAACCTTGTTGAAAGTACTGAATATGGCCTATGTTCCACCGGAGATAACTGTTAACCAGCTGGAGTCGGTAGTTTCCAATGTAAACGCTAGCCGGGGGCTAGGTTTCACCGATAATGACCTGACACCTGAGGGCAGGAATCACAACAAAGCCTTGCATATCACAATGGAGTGCAAAGGGGTGGTGCTTTCCCATGTTTTGGTTGATACAGGCTCTTCTCTGAATGTTCTTCCAAAGAAAGCCTTAATGAAGTTGGATTGCGATGACATCATCCTGAGGCCAAGTAACTTAGTTGTGAGAGCTTTTGATGGCTCTAAGAGAGCTGTTTTTGGCGAAGTTGAGTTGCCAGTTAAGATTGGACCGCAGGTGTTCAAGAGCACCTTTTATGTGATGGATATCCAGCCTGCCTACAGCTGTCTGCTAGGTCGGCCTTGGATTCATGCTGCCGGTGCTGTTACTTCTACCCTCCACCAGAAGCTCAAATATGAACTAGAAGGTCAGATCGTCACTGTATGTGGTGAAGAGGATATTTTTGTTAGCCACCTGTCTACATTTAAGTATGTAGAGATGGACGGCGAGATGCATGAGATGTTGTGTCAGGGCTTCGAAACTACAAACATCAATGAGGTCGCGCCTGAAGCTGTCTTTTCACCTGAGTTTGAGAAGGTCGGGACTTCTATCTCTTCATACAAGCAAGCTGTCGAAATGCTTAAAGCTGGTAATGCCCAAGGCTGGGGCAAATTTGTGGAGCCAGTCATCAAAGAAGACAAGTTTGGATTGGGGTATGCTCCGGGATCTCAAAAGAATGAAACCGGTACTCTCTCCAGCGGGGGTTTGGTTTCCCCCCACATCGTCAATGCTGCAGATGAAGACAAGGCTGACAGCGACTGTGACTTAGATAGCTGGATTCGCCCGTGTGTCCCGGGAGAAAAGCTCGACAATTGGTCGTCTGAAAAAAACCGTCCGGGTTACTCTGCTGAAAGAGTGATTTTTATTGTTTTCCTTTATTACATGCATAATAAAGTCTTAGACTTTGCCCAAGGTGTAACGGCTCATTTGTAGGGCCATCCATTTAGTTACGTTTCGCAATTATTTTTATCATCAATAAAGGACGGCTTTTGCAAACAATTTTGTGTTCTCTTTCTTTCAGTTTTTTTTATTTTTTACAAAAAAAAAATGGCAATGTTTCTTTTTTCGTTTTTCCTTTCTTTCAAAAAAAAACTCTCATTCTAAGGTAAAGCATGATCCTCCATCATGCAGAGCCGACCACTCGGATCTCACTACTAACGACACTGCTACGGCCAAGTATGACTTCGACAATCCTATCTATCAAGCCAAAGAAGGGGCTGAGGAAGATTGTGAATTGCCTGAAGGGTTAGCCAGATTGTTGAAACAGGAGGACCGAGCTATTACACCTTATCAGGAGGTGGTTGAGACCATCAACGTTGGTACCGAAGACGACAAGAAAGAGATCAAGATCGGGGCCAGTCTACAGGCCGAGAGGAAAGACCGTTGATCATGTACTTGACTGTGTTAGAAAGGTCAATGGGTTGTGTGCTCGATCAGCATGACGAGTCAGGTCGAAAAGAGCATGCAATATACTACCTTAGCAAAAGTTTACCGATTGTGAACAAAGATACTCATTGCTCGAGAAAACTTGCCGCGCTTTGGCATGGGCTGCTCGCCGACTAAGATAGTATATGTTGACTCACACGACTCTATTGATATCAAAAATGGATCCAGTCAAGTATATTTTTGAAAAGCCATCACTTACCGGAAAGGTTACTAGGTGACAAATGATACTGACAGAGTATGACATCCAATACACTTCACAAAAAGCTATCAAGGGAAGTGTCTTGTCAGACTATCTTGCAGAGCAACCGATTGATGATTACCAACCTATGAGGTTTGACTTTCCTGATGAGGACATCATGTTTCTCAAATCGAAAGATTGAGAGGAACCACTCCTAGAGGAGGGGCCTGACCCTGAATCCAAATGGGTTATGATGTTTGATGGGGTGGGCCACATCAATGGTCGCGAAGTTGGTATAGTGTTGATCACACCGGAAGGGGGTTCATATGCCATTTGGTGCCAGAATAACTTTTCCCTGCACCAACAATGAAGCCGAATACGAAGCTTGTATCCTAAGACTTGAGGAAGCCATCAATATACAGATTAAAACCCTGGATGTATACGGGGATTCAGCTTTGGTCATCAATCAAACCAACGGGAAATGGTATACACCTCAGCCTCATCTGGTTCCTTACAGAGACTACACGAGAAGATTGTTAATTTTCTTTTGAAGAAAACCAATTTGCTGATGCTTTGTTTACCTTGTCTTCGATGATTAAGGTGCTATACTGGAACTACGTACCCATAATTGACGTATCTCGGTCAGAGACGAATGAAGAAAGCATTTGGTCAGAAAGTGCGCCCTCGGGGGTATCAAGTCGGTGAATTGGTACTCAAAATATTTCTTCCTCCCAACACAGATCACAGGGGCAAATGGACACCGAACTATGAGGGTCCATACGTGGTTAAAAGAGTTTTCTCTGGCGGAGCTCTGATGCTAACAACCATGGATGGCGAAGACTTCCCGTCCCCTATCAACTCAGACGCAGTTAAAAAATACTTCGCATAAAATAGACCCGCTGGACGATAAAAAGAATAGTCCGGGCAAAAAAAGGGCATCCCGACGAACCAAAAAAAGAAAAGAGAATAAAGAGGTTCGGGCAAAAGTTAGGGATAAAGAATGAAAAGAATATGTACACCCGGTGAGTCGAAAACCCAAAAGGGCGGCTCAGGCAAAAATGGGTATCCCGATGGATTGAAAACCCGAAAAGGGGGCGATCCAGGCAAAAGTTAGGGAATAAGCGAATGACTGTGATCTGAGTTCATCAGTGTTATATCACCGTTTCATTCAATCCGGCAATCTTCGAAGGTTAAAGATCGACTAATCATCCACTTCAGAAAGCAAGATGAGCAGAGCGTCTTGAGGACATACGAGTCATAACAGAGTCGAAACTCAGTGGGACCCCGTATCCCCGTTGTCATTAGGATAATTCTCTTTTTATAGCGATCACCTCTTTTCAGGGATCAGCTTCCTGATACCCTCGCCTATTCCTGACACAAATTTTCTCCCCATTAAGAGTCGAATAATTCAGTTAAAGAGCCTTTTTATTTTTCATTTATCAGTTTGTTTGCAAAAATGTCCGAATTTTTGATAAAACATATTGCATATGAACATAATGGTGGCTTTTGCAGATGATTTGCACAGGAAAACATTTAAAATTGCTTTGAATGTGCTTAATCCCGAACGGTGAATTCAAACCGAGTAATTCTCCCGAGGCATACGTGTATTTTTGGTTGCAGGTCACAGGAACCGGATGCCAAGTCATGAATCCTCATCCCCAAGCGGTTGACAAAGTCTCTCCTCAGCAGAGCATGTTCCCCAACAGAGTTGAAAGTATCCAGACTGTCTATCCCCAGTAGAGTTGACAGTATCCAGACTATATATCCCCAGTGGAGTTGACAGTGTCAGACTGTATCTTCCTAGCAACAGCGGAGTGGTTGCATAACCAACAGATGAGAGGGTGGCGTTCCCAGTGTTCATCTCATTCCCCAGCAGATTATTTTTAACAGATTTGTTAATCCCCAGCTTGAGGGCGATTAGCAAGTTCATATCCCCAGCAAAGGCCGTTTCCTACGACATTTCCCCAAGAAGTGTTTTCCCCACAGACTCTCCTCACAGAGCCTCGCCGAACAAAGTTTCCATAGTTGATATTCCCCCCGCAAGGTCAACTTTTCAAGCAGCCAATTTATTTTTGGTGGCTCATTGGTCCCGGCAGACGGATCATTCCCCACAGAGCATTCAAGGATTGATACAGCGTTATGTTCCCTACCGGAGTTTGCTTCCCCAAGCATATTTCTTTTTACACCATGCATAACATTTGCATTTGCATGCATATCATATCAAGCATACACATAAGCTGATAAACAGGTTCTTCCAAGCAGACTGAAGAATTACTTTACAACCAAGGTCATGAGATCCAGCCAGAGGATCAAGCGTGAGTGATCCAACCTGAGGGTCGTTTTGAAGATTCAGCCTGAGAATCGTTTTCCAGTGATCCAGCCTGAGGGTCATTTTGAAGATTCAGCCTGAGAATCGTTTTCCAGTGATCCAGCCTGAGGGTCGTTTTGAAGATTCAGCCTGAGAATCGTTTTCCAGTGATCCAGCCTGAGGGTCATTTTGAAGATTCAGCCTGAGAATCGTTTTCCAGTGATCCAGCCTGAGGGTCATTTTGAAGATTCAGCCTGAGAATCGTGTTCCAGTGATCCAGCCTGAGGGTCCATTTCGAAGATTCAGCCTGAGAATCGTGTTCCAGTGATCCAGCCTGAGGGTCATTTCAAAGATTCAGCCTGAGAATCGTTTTCCAGTGATCCAGCCTGAGGGTCATTTTGAAGATTCAGCCTGAGAATCGTGTTCCAGTGATCCAGCCTGAGGGTCATTTTGAAGATTCAGCCTGAGAATCGTTTTCCAGTGATCCGGCCTGAGGTTCATTTTGAAGATTCAGCCTGAGAATCGTGTTCCAGTGATCCAGCCTGAGGGTCATTTCGAAGATTCAGCCTGAGAACCGTTTTCCAGTGATCCAGCCTGAGGGTCATTTTGAAGATTCAGCTTGAGAATCGTGTTCCAGTAAGCCAGCCTAAGGCTCAATTTGAAGATTCCCCAGTGAAGTCGCCTACAAGCTTTATTTCCCCAGCAAGCCCAAGTCTAATTGAGGAGTTGTTACAACATGTTCTAGCCCGAAGAATATGTACGAAGCCCAAAAGTGGAATATTCTCGAAGCTGCATATCTAATATGAAGGTTGGGTGTAGATTTCAAAAGAGGGTCAACCAGCGCATGCCTCAGATGCGGGATCCTAATGACGGGAATTTATCATCAAAACAATCCAGATCTAGCCAGGAGATCGAAGTAGATTCAGCCAGAGAATCGAAACAAAGAAGATCTAGCCAGAAGATCGAAAATCGCAACAATTCAGATCTAGCCAGAAGATCAAAGTAGATTCAGCCAAAGAATCAAAGGAAATAGATTCAGCCAGAGAATCGAAAAGGAGGAGATCTAGCCAGAAGATCGAAGAAGATCTAGCCAGAAGATCAAAATCGTATCCAACCCGAGGATCAAAATTAATATCCAACCAGAGGACTAAATTGAGTATAGGTTCAGCCAGAGGATCGAAACTCCAGATTAAGCCAGAGGATCGGAAGAAAAACAAACAGCACGAAGTATTTTCGCGTTTTTGTGGTGTTCTCAGAGCGGAAATTTTCGGTCTGTCTTTGGTATTCAATCACAGCTCACCCCGTTTGTCTGATAAGCTGTTTGCTTTCATCCTACTCGGTTTAGCTGATGATTGAATAGGGACAACTGTAACACCCCAAAATTTGCCCTCCTCATTCATGCATTCATTTAGCATTTCATATTGCATTTCATCATGTCAATCAGAATTAGATCCGAAAAAAAAAAAGACGAAAAAAAAAAAAAAAAAAAAAAAAAAAAAAAAAAAAAAAAAAAAAACAAAAAAAAAAACGAAAAAAAAAATTTTTTTACAAAAAAAATAAATAAATAAAAATAATAATAAAAAAATAAATAAAATATAATAAAAAAATTTGGACTTGGGTCTCTCTCATTTGAGCCCACAAAACCATGAAATTCAGTCTATAAATACCAAGGTTTCACTTGAGAAAAAGGAAGAGAAGCAAAATACTCTGAGGTTTCCTTGGAACAAAACCCTGAGGAAAAAGATAGTGAGAGAAGAGCTAACAGAGTTCAGAGCAGCCTCCAAACCCTGAAGGGAACTCAACTGCACAGAATCACCTTTGCCTCACGGGTGCAACTCAATTTCAATCAAGCTCTCCAATCAGGTTTGCCCTATATCCATCATCTTTATGCCTTTAATTTGAATGCTCTAAAAGTATGAGGTATTATGGGTGAATTTGATACCCTTTTGATGCATGTGTTTGACAAGAGGTTTATGCCTCCTACCCTTGGTTGCTTTTTGTGAGCTTTTTGTGAATTGAAAGAGCATGATTCATGTGGTTACATTTTGATTTGGGGGCAACTCTTGGTTACCCTATCTTGTTTCACTAACCCTTTTGTTGAGTTTTTGTGAAGGCACATGACTTTTGCAGAGATAACTTGCGTGGTTTCCCACTTTATTTGTGGGATAACCCCTTGAGGTTTCATTCCGATTACCTGTACTGACCCACTTTCTTTGATGATGTTAGCTTGGAAGGATCTCAGGGTTTCCCATTCCTCTAATTGCTGTTACTTCGGATCTTTATCCGCGTGGTACTTTTACATTTTTCCCGCATTTTACTGCTTTCCTAGCTGGAAGACCTCGATAGGAGGCAATGTTTTTGTGTTTACTTTATGCAGGTTCCTTTGTCCAGGGTTAAGAGCTATGAGGTCTTATCCTCATTACCCTTTTGCATGCGCGTTCCTACAATGCAAGCAAACCCTTCATTGATTTTTCTTCTCCATAACACACGTTTACTCCTTCTACTACAGGCGAGTAAGTCTCCAAAGGTCGAGCATCTGGTAGATTGCGTAGTGACGTCGTTCGTCCAAAACCCAATCCACAACCCCGTAGTTAGCCGAACTACGGCTTGCTCTGATTCTCATTCCAGATGAGATACGTAGGCATAAGACGCGATGTCTTAGCGAGCACACATCCCCCAACCCATAGGTCAGCCGAGCTACGAAGACTCTGATTCTCATATTCAGATGAGATACGTATGCAGTGGATGCGACATCCGCGCGAGTCATTTTCATTTAACCCTTTTTTTTTGGTAAACAACACAAGATAAACTCACACTCTTTAGACGAAAACTACAAAAGTGGATCCCGTAGAGTACTACGGATGCATAGGGGTGCTAATACCTTCCCTTCGCATAACCGACTCCCGAACCCAAGATTTGGTTGCGAGACCTCGTCTTGTCCTTTCCTTTTTCAGGTTTACTTCGAGCGTCTCCTTTCCCTCCTTTGGGATGAATAACGCACGGTGGCGACTCTTCTGTCTTTTTCTTTCGCCGGTTGTTTTTTTGCGCACTGTATTTTTCAGGTTGCGACAGTTAATAGAGACCAGGATCCAGACGAAGTAATTCATAGGGTCAGGCGGGAAAACATGACGGGAAATGAATTAACTAGTATGATAGAGAGAATCATGGCCCAGAATGGCCTGAATACAGGACTTCGACGGGCAAATTATTCATCTCCTTTATCAGAATATGTCCTCCCAACAGAATTACCAAGGGTTTGTAAAATCCCTAAGTTCACCAAATTCTCAAGGGACACTAGTGAATCCACTATAGAACACATAGCCAGATACATGACAGAGGCAGGGGATTTGGCGAACAGTGAGAACCTAAGGATGAAATATTTCCCCAGTTCTTTAACAAAGAACGCCTTCACATGGTTTACAACTTTGCCACCAAATTCCATAGATGTTTGGCCTCAATTGGAAAGATTGTTTCATGAACAATTCTACATGGGCCAAACTAAGATAAGTCTTAAGGAATTAGCCAGTATCAAAAGAAAATTCACCGAACCTATAGATGATTATTTGAATAGGTTCCGTTTGTTGAAATCTAGATGCTTTACAATAGTTCCTGAACACGAGTTGGTCGAAATGGCCGCTGAAGGTTTAGACTATTCCATCAGGAAAAAGTTAGATACCCAACATCTAAGAGATATGGCCCAATTAGCAGACAGGGTTCGACAGGTCGAACGCTTAAAATCTGAAAAGGCCAGAGCGAATAAGAATCAGAAGAAAGAGAGGGTTGCTTATGTCGAATTCGAAGATGGAGAGCCTGCAATCTCTGATGACCCTTATGGTCTTGAGGAATTCGAAGTGGATTTGGCTGAATTAAAAGAAGAACCACTTTATGCCTACAAATTACTTACACCTTCGAATGGCAGGAACCCTGTCGAAACTGAAAAGAATGATAGATTTCCTAAAAAGACTTACACATTTGATGTTACCAAATGTGACGAGATCTTCGATTTATTAGTAAAAGATGGCCAAATGATAGTGCCTTCTAATATCAAAATTCCTCCGTTAGAACAACGAAAGAAAAGAGGCTTTTGTAAATATCACAATTTTTTAGGCCATAAAACCTCACAATGCTTTCTTTTCAGGGATCTTATTCAAAATGCAATTAGGGATGGCCGCCTCAAGTTCGCTGACAAGGTAAAAAACCAGATGAAGGTTGACACTGATCCCCTCAACATTGCTAATACAAATTATGCTGAACCTGTTGAAATCAACATGATTGACGTAGGGGAAGTGGAGGCTGTAAAGGCAACAGGAACTAAAGGCCATGCGCTAGATGGAAAGCAGGCTACTGATGGCCTAAATCACGATGTTCCCTTTGGAATCTCTGTCAAAGGCAAACAGGGTGCTAACGTCGAACCAAGGGCCACTGAAGGTCTCAAGGGGAAAGCAACTGAGGCTACTGAGGGCCTAAGGAAGAAATTCGAGGAAATTTCAATCACTGATGGCGCCAGTCTAGGTGTCAACATGGTGGATCTGAAACAACCCCCCCCCCCCCCCCCCCCAAAAAAAATGGAGGAAGTGGAGAAATGTCTGAAGATGGAGCAAGAAGGGATGCAGTTTGGCTATCCCAAAGCCAACGAAAGCCTACGGGTATACCTTTGGAGATGTCACAAAAGAAATTCTGACATGTTGTTGTGCTTAAGGTGCAACATCAGGATATGTCGAAGGGTGGCTGAGGATTATGAAAGATGGCAACGAACAAAGACTGAGAGAAACTGGAGGAAGGAGAGCCAATTACAGAAGGTGTATCCCGCACCAGGAGAAAGGCTTCTTGGTTTTATTGTGCGTTGCTACAAGTACGAAACAAAATGCTTGATGTGTCCCAGGTGTGGGGCAGTGTACAATGAAGAATTAGCTGAAACGTTCGAAAGAATCCCATCTAACTAAGGTTGGGACGGACATGGAGGTAACCCAAATATGTATACCTTCGACAAGAGGGGAGCACCTAGGAGGCCAGACAGCCCTCACCCAAGGGCGAAAAGAGTTATGTTTAAACTGCCAACAGAAGTCCCTGAGGACAAATGGACTCAGGCGGGTTCGAATAAAGGAAAGTGGAGAAGTTTTGACGATGGAGGAAGAACCTCTTGGGCTTATAGAAAATAGTTCCAGGCATCCAAGAGAGAGGCTATCAGGCTAGAGAACTACAAAGGAAAGAACCCTATGTCAAGATCCCAGTGGAGAAGACATCAGAGGTTGAGGAAGGCTGAAAGAGAGATGAATCCCAAAGAGACTGGAGAATCCAGCAGCGTTAAGGTTCCCCCAAATGTCACAAATTCGACCAAACCACCTGTAGGAAGGAAGTTGTTTCCAGATGAAAACAAAAGTCAGAAAGTTCAGAAGGAACAAGTAAGAGAAGAGGAAATGCTCACTGACGACTTCGAGTCCGACGGAGTGTCTTCTGTTAATATGAATTGCAATGTAGTCGCAGTCCTGCCATACGAATATAACCAGGAGACAGAGGTTGAAGATAATGAGGAAGCGGATGCTGTGGAGATGGCGAAGCATAAGCCAGTGTGTTACTATGTTCTCAACAGCGGCGCTGTCGAAGAGCAGAACGCTCTTTTTGAAAGACCTCACCAAGGGATGCAGAGTCACCTCAAGCCCCTATACATTAGGGCCAAAGCTGGAAATGTGGGGGTAAATAAAGTTCTGGTGGACGGAGGAGCAGCAGTCAATTTGATGCCCCAATTCATGTTAAAGAAGATAGGTATGTTCGACACTGATGTCAAACCTCATAACATGGTATTGTCAAATTATGAGGGTAAGATAGGACAGACGTTGGGTGTCATACAAGTGGATCTGACTGTTGGATCAATCACAAGACCAACAATGTTCATGGTAATACCCGCAAAAGCAAATTACAACTTACTACTAGGAAGAGAATGGATACATGGAATAGGGGCAGTTCCTTCAACCATGCATCAGAGGATATCCATCTGGAGAGAAGATGGTGTGGTAGAAAATATTGAATCCGACCAAAGTTACTTCATGGCAGAAGTAAACCATGTAAACAAGAAGAACTTCGACAGGAACTTGGCTCACATAGGACCATGCCACCCAGCTGAAGAAGCCTACGCCCCAAATAAAAATGCTTTGTACTTCTTGACTCTTCATCCAAATGGCTTTCAGTGGGATAGGGAGATTATGGGAGACCCAGAAGAAGGGGAATCATCTAAAATACGGCCAACAGGCTGGGATGAAGACCTGTATTATGACTGAGTCTTCTTTTTTTCGAAAAGATTTCGGCCTACATGGCTGAGAACAAAAGACAAGCGGCTCTCGAAGCCGAGATAACAAACATGGCTGACAAAGCGACATATGGTGAAATCTATAATACAGGACCTGGGGAGTACTCTAAACCAAAACCCCCTGACGAACAGGTGCCTGTGAAACTAACAGAACAAAGGTTAGATGCCATCTATGACGAAGAGCCTCTGGGATTCGAAAAAGATTCAGTAACGTCAAGTGCGAAGATGTTAGCGCAAGATCCTCTTGAAGAAATTGATCTCGGAAATGGGAGTACAAAAAGGATCACCTACATCAGCACTAAACTGGACCCCAAGTTGAAAGTAAGAGTAATTGAATTGCTAAGAGAAAACAAGGATTGCTTTGCTTGGGACTATGACGAGATGCCTGGTTTGAAGAGGGACTTGGTCGAATTAAAGCTGCCTATCAAGGATGGCAAGAAGCCCATTAAGCAGACTCCAAGAAGATTCGCCCCAGAGATCCTCTCAAAGATCAAAAAAGAGGTCGAAGGACTTCTTCGTTGCAATTTCATTAGGACCACAAGGTATGTCGATTGGATTGCAAATATAGTTCCTGTTATCAAGAAAAATGGCTCTTTGCGAGTGTGTATAGATTTTCGTGATCTAAATGGAGCAACTCCTAAAGATGAGTATCCAATGCCTGTGGCAGAGATGTTGGTTGACTCAGTTGCAGGCTATGAATATCTCAGCATGCTTGATGGATATTCTAGCTATAACCAGATTTTCATTGCAGAAGAGGATGTTTCTAAAACAGCCTTTCGATGTCCAGGGGCAATAGGCACTTATTAGTGGATAGTTATGCCCTTTGGCCTAAAAAACGCCGGGGCAACATACCAACGAGCAATGAATTCTATATTCCATGATTACATAGAGACATTTATGCAAGTGTACATAGATGATATTGTGATAAAATCTACGTCAGATGAAGATCATCTAACCCACCTCAGCCAATCATTCGAAAGAATGAGAAAACATGGCTTAAAAATGAATCCTCTTAAGTGTGCATTCTTTGTGCAAGCTGGAGATTTTCTGGGCTTTGTGGTCCACAAAAAGGGGATAGAAATCAATTAGAACAAGACGAAGGCTATTATGGAGATCAAAGCACCATTAACCAAGAAAGAATTGCAATCATTATTAGGAAAGATAAACTTCCTAAGAAGATTCATTTCGAATTTAAGTGGTCGAACTCAAGCCTTCTCTCCCCTCATACGCCTGAAACAACGGAAGTTCGAATGAAATGACGAACATCAAAAGGCATTTGACAAGATCAAACATTATCTGACGAATCTTCCTATTTTGGCACCACCATGTGGAAAGAAGCCTATGACACTGTACATATCAGCTTCCGACACTACCATAGGTAGCATGTTGGCACAAGAGAATGAAGATGGCGTCGAAAGAGCCATTTATTATCTTAGTAGGGTTTTAAATGATGCAGAAACTAGATACACTTTAATAGAAAAGTTGTGTCTTTGTTTGTATTTCTCTTGTACTAAACTCAAGTATTATATAAAACCTATTGATTTTTACGTCTCTTCACATTTTGATGTCATCAAGTATATGTTATCTAAGCCAATAATGCACAGTCGAATTGGCAAATGGGCTTTAGCACTCACTGAATACTCTTTAACCTTTACGCCCTTAAGGGCAATGAAGGGACAAATAGTATCAGACTTTATGGTAGACCATGTAGTGGTCGAAAATCCTCAACTTCAAGTTGAGTTGAAACCTTGGAGATTATTCTTCGACGGTTCCACTCATAAGGATGGAAGTGGGGTTGGGATCATGTTAATTTCTCCTGACGGAATTCCAACAAAACTCAAATATAGAATTGAAGGTCCCCCTTGTTCTAACAACGAAGCAGAATACGAAGCCCTTATTGCAGGACTTGAGGCTTTGTTGGAATTGGGGGCAACTAGGGTCGAAATTAAAGGAGACTCAGAATTAGTAATCAAGCAACTGACGAAGGAGTACAAATGTATAAAAGAAAATTTGATTATGTACTTCGTCATTGCAAATAGGTTACTCAAAAAATTCGAATACATCGACATAAAACATGTCCCTATAATAAAAAACCAAGAAGCTAATGATTTAGCACAAATAGCTTCAGGGTATAGAATTTCAAAAGGGAAGCTAGAAGAACTTGTCGAAGTAAGAGGAAAGGCAATGGCTGCCAAATTGTCTCCGACAGATTTGGAAAGCACTCAGTTAGAATATGCTAACAAAGAGGAGTTTGAAGTACTGGCCATTGATACCTTAATAGATACAGATTGGAGGAATCCAATTATTAATTATCTCAAGGACCCTTCGACATATACAGAAAGAAAAACCAAGTACAAGGCTTTATCTTATGTGTTGATGGGGAATGAATT
The DNA here is from genome assembly GCF_024323335.1 of Lathyrus oleraceus. NCBI lineage: Eukaryota > Viridiplantae > Streptophyta > Magnoliopsida > Fabales > Fabaceae > Lathyrus > Lathyrus oleraceus. The sequence continues at coordinate 123,882,573 of NC_066580.1, forward strand.
ATTCAAGAAAACCCCTGAAGGGATCCTGTTGAAATGTTTAGGAGAAAACGAAGCTTACTTGGCATTATCTAGTGTACATAGTGGAGCCTGTGGAGCACACCAGGAAGGCCATAAGATGAAATGGTTGCTTTTCAGATATGGAATTTATTGGCCCACCATGTTAAAAGATTGTATAGAGTTTGCTAAGGGTTGCCAAGAATGTCAAATACATGCAGGAATTCAACATGCTCCTGCAAGTGAGCTTCATACAATTATTAAGCCTTGGCCTTTAAGAGGGTGGGCATTAGATCTAATTGGGGAAATTCGACCCAATTCATCCAAAGGTCAAAGGTACATACTTGTAGGAATTGACTATTTCACTAAATGGGTCAAATCAGTACCTTTAGTAAATGTGGATCAAGAAACTGTTATCGAATTCATTCAAAGGCAAATATTATATAGATTTGGAATCCTAGAGAGTATAACAACAAATCAAGGATCAGTTTTTACTGGTCGAAAGATGCAAGAGTTTGCAAAAGAAATGGGTTTCAAATTATTAACATCCACACCCTATTATGCTCAAGCCAATGGGCAAGTCGAAGCAACCAAGAAGCCAAAAAATTGGCACAAAACTTTAGACCAAGCGCTTTGGGCTTGTCGAACCTCCCCTAAAGAAGCTACTAACACTACACCTTTCCAACTTACATTTGGACATGATGCAATATTACCTGTCGAAATCTACTTGCAATCAGTGAGAATCCAAAGACAAGGAGAAATTCCATCTGACTTATACTGGGAAATGATGATAAATGAGCTGGTGGATTTGGACGAAGAAAGGTTGCATGCATTAGAAGTATTAAGAAGACAGAAGGAGAGGGTAGCAAGGGCATACAATAAGAGGGTCAAAGGTAAAACCTTCACTATGAATGATTTAGTTTGGAAAGTTATATTACCTCTGGATCGAAAGAATAAAGCATTAGGAAAATGGTCTCCACATTGGGAAGGACCTTTTCGAATTCTAAAAGCCTTTTCAAATAATGCATACGAAATAGAAGAACTAACAGAGGATCAAAGAATCCTAAAAGTAAATGGGAAATACTTAAAGAAGTATAAACCATTTGTGCATGAAGTTAAAGTCATAACAACATAATAAGCAAAGAACTATCATGGCCAAAATGGTGAAGATATTTAAACTCCAAACTTTGCCAAAATGGCTTTTGTCTTAATCAAATTACAAATAAACAAGAGTCGAATAGAAAAAATACAGGAGGAAATCAAAAAGGAATAGTGGCCCTCATCCGGTCATACTTTTTCTTCGCCAAGCCAATCTTGTACTGAACAGCCGCTTGAACCCCTCTGAGGCATGCAATATCTTCATTCATAGCCGTAGCCTTTTCGACATGATCTACGCTCTGCTTCGCCAGATCATCAACTTCAGTACTATCCAAGCCTTGGATAGCAGCCTGCTTCGCCTTAGCATCATAAATCTTCTTCTGCAATTCTGCAATATGAGATTCCTAGAGACGTATCGAAGCAGTATAAGTATCGAATTCTGCTTGGGCTAATTTTCTGGAAGCGGCTAACTCCTCAGAAGCTTGTGAAGTTCAAAGGGCATTGTCAAACTCAGTGGCTTGAGCTTTTTCAATTGATAAAAGCTTTTCTTTGGCATCCACCTCCCTATGGTATTCAACACACACTTGATCAATGAGGTTCTGAATGTCGATAAGGGCTTCACCTATATCAGTGGGGCAAGCAGTGATGTTAATCTTGCTTATCAGCTTCTTTATGCTAAAGCTCGCTCCCACATTATTCCTTAATTCTTCAAATAGATCTACATAAAAAACTGCCTTCTTCACCTGCTGAAGGAGTTCGTCATGTGATGCTTTGTTTGCACTAGCACCAAAATGGGTCGAAGCTCCAGAAATGCTTTGCTCTGAAGAAGACTCTCTTTGAGCCATCATTAACCTTACATACTTGAGGGGATCATTTTGTTTTAAAGCTTTTTTCTCCTCCTCAGTAAGTGATATAGGTGAAGTCTGGGTGATGGATGGTCGAACTTTAATTGGATTTGGGACCTTGTCGACGTTGGCATCACCAGCTCCAGTTTGATTTCCTTCAGGATCAGCTTCTCCCACATTCATGTTTTCATCTTCCTGAAAGTACCCCTCAATCTCATCAGAATCCTGATCATCCTCATCAGCATCATTTGAAGGAAACACAACTCTTGTAGGAGAGTTACTGGGAGTATCCTCAGAGTCGTCTTTCTCTGCTGAGTCCTTCTTGTCAATGTGCTTCGAATCTCTTTTACCATCTTCACCAGGAGAAGAGGTTTCTTCTTCGTTCTGGGCGTTATCTGCTTCGAGATTTTGAGCTCCAGTCGAAGATCCTTTGTTTTGGACAGCACCGCTGATTGTCGGAGGGGGAGATGGATTCATGCTGCTCGAAGGATCACTCTGATTGGCGGTAGAAATGAGGGGAGTGTTAGGGTTGTCCTGAAAACAAAGTGTTAGAATAAAGTATGAGTTTGTCGAAAGATAAAACACTCAAGGTCGAAGTCTACCTGTTGAGCCTCAGGGTCAGAAGCATTGCTCCCAATGTGCTCCAGCGCTGCGCCACTAGAGGGCTGAGATGGAGTTTTCTTTGGAAGAGGAGGGAGAATGTTGGTTTCGACACCTTGTTGTTTATTTGTTTGGGAAGGGGCAACTGTTGCCTTATTCTTTTTCTGCTTTTTCTTGAGCGGAGTTGGAGGAGTATCTTCTTCATCATCTTCGACAAGAATTACATTAGCAGCGGAGACTTTTCTTTTCTTGAGCGTCAAAGGAGGCTTGCCACTACCCTGAAAAAGAAAATTATAAATAGTTAGAAAAATACGAAAGAGATAAAGAAGTTATTTAATGTAATACCTTTGAACTCTTCTTCGTTTTTTCTGGAGCAGCACCAGAAGGCACTCCCTGTCTTGAAGAGGTAGTTGGCTTAGAAGCAGTATTCGAACTAGCCTTCGCCATAGGCTTCTCTTTCTTCGCCACCTTCCTTTCGACAGCTAAAGAAGGATGTGAGTTAGTCGAAACATGCAAATGTTTAAAAGAATGGGCAAAAAGACAAAAGGGAGTTGTAAAACCAAGAAATCCAAACATTCCACACCTTTACATGTCGGAGAAGTAATTCTCAATGCAGCTAAGTCGAAGTGAAGAAAGCCTTTGAAACTGTCTAAGGTATGTTTGGTTGCAACTACTCTTTTAATAGGTTTTTGTTGGTCATTTTTTAGTATGTTAAAAATGTTCCCACATGTGAACCAGTTTGGGTAAGGGGGAAAAAATGACAAAGCAAAATCTGCACTGGGTAAATTTGGAAATTTGGGTGGTTCGCATTCAAAGGCCAAATCATATTTCAATTCAGGTTTTACAGCTTTGAGAGATTTTCTTTTGGCAATTTGCTTTTCAAATTTTTCTTTTAAAATTGGCGCTGCGTCACAAACGGTTCCAACAAGGTTCGTTGGGTCATAGACAGTTTCAAAGTACTTTTGGAATGCTTGGATTTCTTCAGAGTGAGTAAGCTTACCCTTATGGACATTTTCCTGCAAAGATGAAAAGGCCTTCGTTAGACGTTCTTTGATTTCAGCAGTAGAAAACATATTCTTGGAATAGAAATCTGTCCACCAAGTGGCAAAACCATTGGTGGAATAGAACGACAGTTGGTAGGCTATTAATTGGAATTCAACAAAGTTTGCATGGAATTCTTCGTGGATTGCAATGTCTCGAGCACTCCATTCAGTCCCTGCACAACAGATCTCGCGCTTTCGTTTAAATAAAGAAACAGGAATAAGTTGACACAACCCAAATTATCGAGAGACAAAACTAGGTTGATAAGCCAACAGACACACATGGCTCTTTACTGGCAGGATTCTAGAAACAAGCAGCCTTGGGAGGAGAAAGGCACGCCATATGTCTTCGATCTCTGTGTTGGCATTCTTCACAGCATCTTCGAGCGAAGCAGTGAACCAGGAAGGACCATGGGTTCGACTGGAAAAAAGGAGCCATCGAAGGAAAGAAATGGTGGCGCTTCGAGAACATCAAAGTGTATTTGGTGAGGGAAGTTTGTAAGTTGTCAACATCATCCGCTGGAGTCAGTTGAAGGAGTCTGGTGCCCTCAATGCTTCGATTTATTATCTCTGGGGCACTTTCATCAATGTTTCCTTGTGTTGGCAAAAAGGATTCGAAAGTAGCATTGAGCCACAATTGAGAAGCCAATAAGGCCCAGATAGTAATAAGTTGGTACCAACTTCATACTCCTTTAACTTAGCACTAGCCGATCCTAGACTTTCATACAAACTAGCCAATAAGAGTTCACTTAAACACACTCTTCGACCAACATGCAATTGGTTAGCAAGTTTTAAAAATCTCTTTGCAACTTGCAGAGATTTACAACAAAAGAAGAACTTGGACAACCATAGACCTAAGAATGCTATATGTTATATGTCAGAAACTTCTTCCCCATCAGTGTGATACAAATTAATATAAGTACTGAACAAAGTGTTCTTGACGTTGAAGTCAATCAAGTTTTCGCAGTCTTGGTAGGGGTCGAAGGTTTCTCCTGTCGGAGGAAGTCCAGAAATGGCAGCTACGTCGAAAAGCGTAGGAGTCATCATTCCACAAGGGAGATGAAAGGTGTTATATGTGCTATCCCAGAAATATAGGCTGGATAATAATAAAGGCTGGCAGTAACTAAACCCCGCTTCGACATCTGAATCAGGTCAAAAATACCCAATTCTTTCCAAAATGAAGCTTTCTTCTTCTCAACTTTCGTTAACCAAGCTAGATAGGATTTGTCTAGAGTTGGACAAGACCGAAAGGGTCTGAAACTATCAGTGAGAAAATCCAGTTGAAAAGCCTCTCTTTGGACTAGATCCTCATTATTGTTGGAGGAAACGATTTTGTTGGCTATGGGTTTGGTATTATGATAACAAGGAAAAAACTTTGCACATTTCTCTAAATGTTCTTTAGAGACTAATGGGCCTAAAAACCCTAAAGCAGTTCCAGAAAGTAAGGAAGGAACCATTACCTGAGAAGCAAAAATTGCTTTCTGTTCTTTCATAAGTTTTGTAGCAGTGATGTATTCCCGATCCCCAACAGTTATGGTTGTGCTAGTTGGAATGTTCTGAGAAGCAGAAATTTTTGAGGATCCAACACCTTTGATGTTCTTTGATTGCTTTTGCTGTTTATCAGAAGACATTGTTATGGGTTTTTGGAGATTTTGAAGGATTAGGGTTTTAGGGAAGAAGACACGTTTTTCGAGAAGTTTTAGAAGATGAACTTAGGTTGAAAATGGAGATTTTTGTAAAAAGAAAGAAAGAGATGACAAGTGAGCTTTTATAGTATCAACCTACGAAGCTGACTAGTTACACTTTGTCAGGGTAGTGGGCCACGTGGTGGTTTTTCTGAGAAAAGGGTACATGGATTACTGTTCATTTTCTTGGAAGTTGAAATTCATGATGACAAATAACTGTGCACACATTTTGATAAGACGTTTTGAAAAAGTTAATCATGGTTAACTGACAAATATGGACTTTTAGGTCTATGAAAGGTCTTTGGTCGAAATCTGGTGATTACAAAAAATGCCTATTTCTACATTGATTCGAAATAGACAATTATTGGGGGCAATTTGTTAACTGGAGATTTCGACAAATAGTTGAAGTTCTTTGGGAGTGTTACGTTTTTGAGAATAAATAAAAATGGATGTGTCGAAGCTATTTGTTGAATTCTTTTCTTGGGTGAACAAATCTTTATTGTCGAAGCCTGAGACTTAGAAGATTTTTGGATCTCCACAAAGCTCTATTCGACGTAGGCGTTGTTACAGAGTCGAAGCTTCAAGCGGGAAAGATTTAAAATTTAAACGAAGCAGTTTCGTCAGGCCAACACGTGGAAACATCTGAGATATGCAACGCTTGAAAAGGTCGAACGTGACAGTCATCTATGTAGAGGCCGTTAGGGTTGAATTGTTATAAATAGGGGTCTTAGTTTTAGATTTCAGTGTGTTCAAACAGATATACAGAAATTCACAAAAATACTCAAAGTACCAGAGCGAGAGAAAAGAGTTTTATGCTGAAAATGTATGTATGAAGAACACCATAATTTCGTTCATGTTATCTATTTCATGCAAAGTTATTTAAATTAAGATTATTCACTGTGTTTTCTTCTGTCGAATTGCCCTTACTTTAAGTATTTTTATCATCATTTTTACCTTTGCATTTGCATTTCGCCAAGTTTTCATTTCCAGTACTTTCTCAAAACTTAAAACATTTACTTCAAGTCACTTATTTTCACCTTTTCCAAGTACTTTCGTTATCTTTAAACACACTTTCCTACAAAGTTATCGTCATTTATTCTTTATTCATAAAGTCATAAATTTCGTTTAGAATTATTGTCAAAACACTTTTCGCTGTTCATAAACTAGAAACAAACTTAACCATGAGTCAAATCACTGTAATAATAGTTCTTGAGACACATATCCTAGGATCAATCCAGTCGATCCCGTAAGTTACCAAAAATATATAATATTGGAAGACTAGCGGTTGTTTACCAGAAATCACTGGTAAACACTACTAAACAATATTGGTTCCTTAATGGAATAATGAGGTCGTATGTGGAAATCGAAATCTAATTTCTATGTATTTCCATATTCAAATCTTATCCGTTCCTGAGATCTAGATCTTATCTCTTAGATATTCAGATCTTCGTTTCTTGATTCTCTTCTTCGAATGATAACCTCCTTTCTAACAGGTATTCTTCATATTCGTCAACCATGGTGCCATCCATAACCACTCGATCAACCATTCAATGACAAGTTTCTACCACCATTGTTGAGGTTGTGAAATAACCACTTCCTCTTCCTTAAATTGAAGATGATCTAGTCTTTGTAGCGTCTCCATCTAATCCTTCACAACAAGATCATATTCCTGCGAGAGTTAGTCAATGAGTATTCTAAACTCTCCAGTTCTTTAAATTTATGCAAAAATTTAATCAAGGTGAAATTTTAAACTTATCTCCACCATTTCTTCTGATTCTTGAACAAAAAACACTCTCCGGCATTTAGTTGTTGTATGTTAACCTCGGGGTGCAAGGAGCTACTAATCTACTGAATAATGTTGATAATCTGATGCAACACCAAAACTCACAATTCTTACTTGAAATGTTGTTTTCAATCGAAGAGAGCCTACATCAGGTTAACCAAAAGAATAACAATGTACGAGATGTGTCCTTTCCAAGAAATGAAGTAGGATTTAAAAGGGACAGAAAATCTATGAGATGTGTATATCTGTAGCGGGGTATTCGTTACCATTAGAGATATTGACTAAATCCAAGGTAAATCATACAAGTCGAGTCGCCACCGCACTTCTATTTATCCAAAGGAATGGTTAGAAAGCGAACAAAAACCTAAAAGTTTTATCGAATCAAAAACTAGTAAAAATGTCAGAGATCAGGGTAAGGGGGTTGGTTATGCAATGGGAAGGTTTTAAGCACCCAAAACATCCTAGGTACTCCTAGGGAGCCCTTTTCACACTTGTTGTAAGGTTGGTATTTTGTGAAAATTTGTTTGTGCAAACATGATTAAAGAGATGAGAAGAGAATATACAAGTTATTTACATTTTTGTGTTTGGATGGATAAACCCATTGCCTACATACCATCTTAAAAAAGATTAGGATCAAAACCTCGTAGTTCGGGGTAAAAATCTCAAAATGAGTTGGTGAATTGATTGGATCCAAAAGCCTTAAGGTCTTTTGTTATCAAAGGGAGAAAACTCAACCAAACCACAAATCCACCATGTGAGGATAGCTTCAACATGCTAGTGAGGGGTTAACCCTATAATAAGCATGGAAGACTCATTGTCCATCACTAAGGATATAGGTGAGTATTATATCTACCTCAAGGATAACTCAAACCTAATAGCTAAAGGTTATGAAAAAGTTTTTGATTAAGAGAGTGGCCATTGAAACCATAAAAAAGTATTTGAATGAGTTATATTTACCAATGAAAAGTATTCATAAAAAATGGTCAAAGTTGACTTAAAGATTCAATTCAAAAATGAGTGTTATGAACAGAAAGTTTGAAAATCAAAAGCATAAGACTTAGGTTTCTAATGTTGAAAAGAAGTGTTAAATGTTTGCACAAAAAGTTTTGGCTTGAGTTAGAGTGGAGGGAAGAAGAAGAATGGCTAAAGTCCTAATCATACAAGAGATGAAGGATAAGAAACAAGACCACAAATGGAGTTCCTCTCTTGAGATCATATTGATGACCCAAATAGCTCCCATCCTTTGGAATATGCAAGCAAAATAAGTGTAAGCTCAAGCAATCAACATAATCAAACAAGCTCTTAGAAGATCCTCAATGACTCTTATATCTTTCACTTTGGATGAACATGGCAATGGTTCTTCAATTTGGCTCAAATAGGATTCACTTAGCACAAAAGCACACAACATCAAAAAGTTCCATGAAACAAATCAAGAATGGACAAGATTGAGTTTAGAGGATTGGTCCTTCTAATCCATCTTCAACATTAAGGTCCTTTTACTCCAATTTTGCATAGGGAATGTCCTAGAAACTAAGTCCATTTGTCCATTTTTGCATTTGGTCCACAACAATCAAAACAAAACACAAGCACAATGATATATACACAATTATATGCTCAAGTGAGCAAAAGGCAAATTGCATTAACATAAACATGTGCTCAAATGAGCAAAGGGAAAAGCAAATGAGTAATATGTACAAGAATAGTAAATTGCAGAAATGTAAAGAGCAAGAATTAAATGTTAATGGTTAATGGTTAGTGTTAGAGTTAGTGTGCCATAAGGCAATTTAGCGCTATGTTAAGCAATCGTAATTGGACTTATGTAGAAGTCACAACTATCTGAGGTCGGTCAATAATAATGTAGGCAACAACACAAGTTAGAGGTCTTGATTAGTGAATCAAACTCCAATAACTTGCCATGCCAAAAGGAAGATGAGAAATGATCTTGTATTGATTTAGGTTCTTTGCATGATTTAGGAAGCAACCTATCCTTAATGCAAAGCCATTCACTTGATCCATGATCAAGATGAATTAGATTTGAATCAAGGAAGATTAAACCTCCATGTATCAATGCTAACCACCAATCTTTAACTCATTGATCAAAAAAAGAAAAAGAAGAAGAAGAAGAAGAAGAAGATGAAGAATTAAAGTACATTAATGGAAATGGAATGAGATAATCAACAAGCATTGACCAAAGATAAAGAAGATCAAGGTCAAACAATAGAAAACAGAAGCAAAATGAAGATTAGAAGTCAAGACACAAATAAAATATTTTTGGCATTTTTTAATATTAAAATAAAACTTGAATTAAAATAATAAAGAAAGGTCAAACTTCAAACTCACTTCAAATCAACTTTGAAAAGTCCAAGTGAATTATCCCAAGTTTAACATGGTCAAACAAAGTTTGACAAAAAATTTCAGTATTTTTAGAAGTCAGAAACTATTTTAAATCAATTAAAAATGCTTAAAAATAACCTAATTGAACTAAAATCCCAAATAAATCTCAAATCAATTAGTAAATTGATGAGAATATTTTTCATAGATCTGTCATCATTCAAATAGGTAGGAAAAATATTTTTGTATTTTTTGGATATCAAAAACTATTTTAAATGAATTAAAAATAACCAGAAATAAGAAAAATACTAAAAAATATCAAATGATAAAATAAAAAAAATAAAAAATCATTTTAAAAATTAGAAATTAAAAGGAGAAAAATGAAACTGGTCTCATAGTTTTTGGACCAATAATGAGAGAGAGATGAATTTTTAAAGAGAAATGGAATTAAAAGAAATACAAGAATTAAAAATCAGAAAATAGAAAATAGGAAATTATGTGGACCGCTTGATGGAGATTTATTAATTGACGTGGATCATCACACGGCTAAGAAGCGCGCGTTCACCATATGCGTGAGTCAAAGGAGATACACCAAGTCTAATGAAAAGTCATAACAATGGACACGTGAGATTGCATCTGGAAAACTGAATGGACGATCCAGATCAAATCTGGAGACCAGACGGTGGCCAGCGCCACCGTCTTCTCCGGCCAAGTCCAAAATTGCAGAGATTAAAATGGTAACCAAAAGGCACGATCCAGGCATCAATTGAGAGCTAGGGTGATGTACATCACCCCTATACCACTCAAATCCATTCTAGATCTCTATATTGAGAGAAATCAGAAGTGGAAGATCTGTGGTGTTCATATAAACTTCATGATTTTTGAAAATTGAAAGCACAACAATGTTGCCTCTATGCAGAGGACTTCAGATCACACAATAACAATGAGAAATAAGCACTATACAAGTTGATTCGAAGAAAATAACGGTTGAGGTAAACCTTTGATTTGCAAGGCTTTGAGTCACAATTCTTGGATGCTATTGCTTACAGTCCACACTATAGATCAAGGAGAAGAAGGTTTAGGAACTTTAAGATCTGAAAATTGATCAATGAAACCAAAGTTCAGATCTGAAAAATTTGAAGAAAAGTGAGCTAGTTCCTTTAGTGATGGTTGTGGTTTCAATTTAGCAGCAATTGGGGCGCCTTTAGGTTGAAGAATTATGAAGCTATGACATGGTATTTATAGGCAATGCAATGCTGAATACATGATCAAAAGTTTGCATGAATGGAAAGGGCCTCCATGCATGGGCCTGTACAGGCGCATGGAGGGCCCAAGTCCAACTAGAATTGAAAGCTGATGCATGATGAAAGCAAAATGGACGTGCAGATTGGATGGTAGTAGCTCATGCAAGGCAATTTAAATGATTTTCCACAAATGCACTATTAAGTTCAAGCCTTCGAAAATGCCATGTTAAAAATAGGAACACCACCTCATGAGTAATGGTTGGAAAGCTTATTGCATAAGGATCATTTGTTATGTTGATCAAAACTCCATTTGGGCCTTGGAAATTAATGAAAATTGGACATGAAGTGTAGGGTACAAAACATGCATATGTGAGATTTCCAAAATTGGCCAAAGTTCTAGCCCTTCTGCCTCAATGATGAAAGCTCTAAATGATAAAATATTCAACATCAAAGTTGTAAATATTTTTAAGACAATCAATTTGGACTTAAATTTTGCATCATTTGAATTTTTTATGAAGAAGTTATGGGCACTTGAAGTTGGACTTTTTCACATTTCAATGCATTTGGTCCAAAGTGACCTATAATGTTTTACATTATCACATGTATTTCTTTTGAGATTTTGAAATTTTTCTCAACATAACATTTGAATTAGACATCTTAAGCTTTCCAATTAATTTTATATCACCTCAAAATCATGAAAAATGAATGAGTTATGTTCTTGGGAAGTTGACCCAAAATTAGGGTTTCAGTCAAAATGACCTATAATCTCTTGGAATGGATGATGACCTTCCAAGCTTCAAATCAAATTTTGATGAACATGAACGTTGTTCATATGGTCTTTAAGAACAATTTTTCTCTTGGGGTCATCTCCATTTGACAAGCACATCAAAAGTTAGGTCTCAGTGTATTTCAAAATAGTCAGATGAATTGACTGATCAACTTCTCAAGTCCACACCTCATATCTTGATGAATTGATGATTGAGGGCACTCATATAAGCTCAAATATGCATGAAATGATGAATGAAAGAACTTCCCTTGATTTCATTTGACCATGGGTTGAGATTGCTTCATGAGCAAGGCATTGTTGATGTACCAAGTGAAGTTCTTTAATTCATCAATTCATGAAGCAACCTCAGCCCATGGTCAAATACAATCAAGGGAAGTTCTTTAATTCATCATTTCATGCATATTTGAACTTATTTGAGTGTCCTCAATCATCAATTCATCAAGATATGAGGTGTGGACTTGAGAAGTTGATCAGTCAATTCATCTGACTATTTTGAAATGCACTGAGACCTAACTTGAGGCTGGAGCTGTGACATCCACTCTGCACCAAAAGTTAAAATTCGTGAAGAATGGAAAGCTCGTCATTGTGGGTGGAGAGAGAGAATTGTTTGTGAGTCACCTATCGTCTTTCTCATATGTGGAAGCTGAGGATGAAATTGGAACCCCGTTCCAAGCTCTATCTATTGTTGAAGAGAAGAAAGTTGGGGCACCCATATCCTCTTTTAAAGATGCTCAGAAGATTATTGAAGATAGCAGTTCTGATCAGTGGGGTTGAATGGTAGAGGTCACCGAGAACAAAAACCGAGTCGGTTTGGGTTTCCAGCAAGGGATATCTGTTGTCAAAGCTGAAGATATGCAACCTAGTTTCCGTAGTGGAGGGTTCATCCATGGTAATGAACAACACTCAGCTGTAGTGATCGAGGGTGATGAAGATGAAGACTGCACCAATTTTGTGACGCATGGAAAGGCTTACAACAATTGGATCGTTGTTGATGTTCCTGTTATTGTCCATCGCTCTAAGTTATTGTTTTTATTATTTTTGAAAAAAATCCTTCTCCTCTTCCTAAGGGAGAAGTGAACATTGTCAGGTATATTTCAAATTGATCATCAATAAAATGCAATTATATTCATCCACATCTATGATGTTTTATTTTTACTTTTTTCTTTTCTGAAAATGGTAATCACATAAAACATGATTAAATAAATAAATAATTTGTCCATCTGCATAATATTTGGCCACAATTCATTTCTCTAAGATCAAAATATCAAATCATTATGCAGGTTGGTTTCTAAACCCATTGAATACAATGATCCTACCCCTTCTCCAAACTTTGAATTCCCTGTGCTTGAGGCCGAGGAAGAAAGTGATGAAGAAGTTTCTGATGAATTGTCTCGTCTACTTGAGTACGAGGAAAAAGCCATTCAACCATTCGAAGAGCAGATTGAGTTAGTCAACTTGGGATCTGAAGATGATGTGAAGGAAGTCAAGATTGGGTCTCAACTGTGTCCAGAGGTTAAGAAGGGGTTGATTGATCTTCTTCGAGAGTATTCTGATGTGTTTGCCTGGTCCTATCTGTAACACCTCAAAATTTGCCCTCCTCTCTTGGGACTAGCTTAGCATATTGCATTGCATTTTTAGGGCATTAGTCATTGCATCTTTGCATATCATGTGGCAACATTGAACAAGTCCTCCTCCTAAGTCTTGATCAGAAGATAAAGAGGTTAAAAGATTCAAGCTGAGGGTTTCATTGGACTGATCACTAGCCATTTGAGGGTTTGTACTTCAAATTAGGGTTTCTTGGTTCCTCAAGGAGGTTGATCTTTATCTTGGTTGGAATGGTACATCATCATCATCAGGGTCTTGTCATCACCAATAGATTCATTGCTTGATCAGATTCCTTGGGATTAGGGTTTTGACCTCTGGTCAACCCTAATCATCTGAATGGTGCCAATCAGGGCTTGTTAAGGAGATAAGGTCTTCCTTGAGATGAGGATCATCATATGGTTTTATTGAGCTTATGGAAGCTAGGGTTTCATTTTGGAGCCATGTCATCAGAAGATTGAGGCTCAAGCTCAACAGTCAAGCTGAAATTCATCTATCAGTCAACAAAAGTCAACTGTGGATTTGGAGGTGGGAAGTGATTAGAAATACTTCATTCATGTTTAAAAAAGTCTCATTTGACATTTCAAACACTCACAGTGAAGAATTTGGAGCCAGTGCAAAAGTTTCCAAAAATGGAAGGTTTTGGACCAACTTCAACTCAATTTTACGACATCAAAGAACCTTCAAATGAATTTTATCTCCAACATGAAAGTTGTAGATCTTTCTCTCCCATTTCCAAAAAGTCCAAGATCATGAGAATCTGATGAACGGTTGAGGAGATATGACCAAATCATTGTCAAGTGTGCATGGCCAAAGTGTGCTACGCATTGATGCATACGAATTTCGCATCGATGCATGCAAGGCAAAGTGTGCTACGCATTGATGCATACGAATTTCGCATCGATGCATGCAAGGCAAAATGTGCTACGCATTGATGCATATGAATTTCGCATCGATGCATGCAAGGCAAAGTGTGCTACGCATTGATGCATACGAATTTCGCATCGATGCATGCAAGGCAAAGTGTGCTACGCATTGATGCATATGAATTTCGTATCGATGCATGCAAGGCAAAATGTGCTATGCATTGATGCATACGAGCTTGGTATCAATACATAACTCTGTTTTGATCATGCAGTGGCTACTGTTCACGTCCATATTACTTCATGCACCACTAATTTTCAAGTTTTGTCAAAACACCTCATTTTTGCCAATTACCCTTAACCAAGCTTAATTAACATTTTCAGTGTGATTAAGACTTCATATAAATATCTAATCATAACTGTTTTTGGCCTAATCATAACAGAATTGTGAAATTGAGATCTAGATCCAAAAATTCTTCAACTTCTTCTCTCAACTTTTCTCCATTTTTCTGCATAAACATTGCTTTTGCTTTGATCAATCCTTCATCCATGTGCATAATTGAAGCTGTTTGAAGCAAGATCCAGTGATTTACAAGCTGATTCGAGCACTGTTGAAGCACACCATCATCAATGGCAAATGGAGATTTGAGCTAGATCGTGCCAATTTAACTCTCAAGCATTCATCCAAAGCATCATACAAGAGTGTTGGAGCTTCTGTTTTTGCTTGCCAAGGCCTGGAAACATCGAAATCACTTCTGCACATCATTGAAGGTCAGTTTTCGAACATCACAATTCTTGAAATTAATGCATGCTTTTGATAGATCCTTGGATGTAAAGTACACTGCAAGTTGAATCATTGAATTTCATGGAGAAACAAAGAAGTTATGTTGATTTTAAGATTGATGCACAAAAATGTTTTCCTTCGAATCTTTTGATTTAGGATGAATTAGGTTAAATTGATGTTAGTTTGTTAATGTACGTGGAAAGATGATTTCAATGATATAAGGTTTGTTAATTTTGGTGATGATTTGTTCATGAGCATATGAATGTGTGAAAAACATGATGAACAACTAGGGTTTTTTTCAAAAAACTTGTTTTATCTTCATTTGCCTCGCCTGCATGTGCTATGGTGTTATTCCTTCATGTAGTGGACCACGTGTCCAGGTCCACACTGTAGCGCGTGCTAGTTTTCAAACATTACCTCCCTTCGATTCCGGGCGTGTGCTAATCCACATTTTTGCTTTGTATTTTAATCCTTTATGATCCATGTTCATGTACCATTGTTCATGTCATTTTTAATTTTTCTCCTTCATTCCAAAAATCATAAGTCATTGATTATTGATCCAAATTGACTGGAATTTTTTGCACAATGATCCTTATCATGTCTTCTATTTTTTGATGATTTTTACAAAAATTGTGCACGCCTGGATTTTCATTTTGGCTAAGGAATGTTCATACATGTGTTTCCTTGCACCTTGCTTGCTATTTTGGTTGTGAAATGATGATGCCTGATCCAATGAAGCTGAAATTTTGCATGTGTAAACTAGAGATCCTAATTGACATTTTGACATTGAGTTTGCAATTTTTGCATTTCTGGTTTGTGAGATATGATCTGATCAATATAGGTGTGACAATGTGTGTCACACCATTTCTTGTCCAATTTGCTGATTTTATTTACCATGCCATAGGAGCTTCAATTGATGTGAATTTTTGCATGATGATACTTCTGGATGTTAATTTTGAGTGTGAATGTTTGTAGAATTTTTTGAGTGCATTTCTAATTTGTTTGAGATTTTCTCTTCTGTTTGACCATTTGAGGACATTTGATGAGTGTTGAACTTAGATGATTTTTGAAATTCTTGATGTTTATCATATGGACTTTAAATTTTGTGGAGCGATTCTAGACACATTGAAGTTTGCCATGGCTTTGGTTTGATTCATTTATCATGTGTAGATTCTGTTTTATGCTTGTGTGAAGTTGATGCATGATTTTGTGCCCTAATTGAGTTTGTTTTGCCTTGCCTTGCCTTATGGAATTTATTTGACATGCTTCCACTTGTCCAAATGACTTGAACTTTGGTATGATGATCATGTGATGAATTTTGTTTATCCATGATTTTTCTTGAGATTTATTGAATTATTTTGGATTTGGTTTGGATTGATTCATTCTGTTTGGTCCAATGAGCTTCAAAGTGCATGCTTTGCACTATTTGTTTTGTGAAATGAAATTGGTGTGTGATATGAATGTGAGACCACTTGGACATTGTTATAATTTGATTGAACTTGATTCGTGCCAATTTTCATGTTCTGTTTTGAATTATTTTTCCCTCTTTGACCCTAGGCCTTGTCCTAGGGGTTTGCTTATGTTTGAGTTGTGTTTTCAGGACAAAGAGCATATGGCATTGAGGGAATTGATTCACATTGCTTGAGTTGACTAATTGGTCAATGTTGAACTAATCTTGAGTTTGTTTTGTAGGTGGCTTCTAAGTCATTTGAGTTGAGCTTGTGCTTTGCTTGATGCATTGCTTGTGTACAGTTAACTGTTGACTTGTAACTGTCTGTTTGACCTTCTGAGTTGTGTACTGACTGAGCTAGATTGTTTTCAGGTACATTAGTTGCTATAGTTCATTGTGAACTTGCTTTTGCTGTTGCTTGGTTGCTTAACCAATTGAGGTATAGCATCACTAACTTCATGTAGTCTGGAAGACCTGGCCTGTTATTTGGCCAGGCACCTGTCTGAAGTCCTCCTTAAGAGGCAATGCTTGTGCTTGTTTATTTTTGTCCCCAAGCAGGAAAAGACCTTTTGATAAGGAAATTGGCAGATACAAGAGATGTGTAGTCCATCTCCTGCTATTCAGTCGAGTCATCCCTTGGCTCACATTACATGTTGATGCCTTGAGGATATTAACCCAAGATCTCTGTTGAGTCAGTCATAAGTGTAGAAGGGTTCCCACTTTCTGAACCCACACTTCCTTTGTCTAAAAGCTCTCCCAGGCCAGGGGTAAGAGCTGTGAGGCACACCCCTCACTTCCTATTTCCTCTGCTTCACCCTAACTCTCAATGTTAGGGTTAAGAGCTAACATCACCTGATACAGTTGGCTTGCTTTTGCAGCCTAACCCTTGTGTGAGCCCACTTTGTCTGTATATAGTGTGTGCTATTTGTGATTGTTTGCTTTGTTTGCTTGTGCTGTTTAGGTTTAGCTTGCTGCCTGTGCAAGTTAGCTAGAAACCTTAACCTAGGACCATGGTGAATTTGCATGATAACTATTAGGCTCGAGTCCAGCTCCCTTCTAGTTTGTCATTTCCCAGTCTCTGGTTAGGTTAGAATTTCTTTCCCGATCAGGGGAACTACGTTACCCTGATCCTCATACCAGATGAGGTACGTAGGCAGGAGGTCGTACGAGATCTCTCCGGGCACCCTTTTTCTTTTTGTGTGTGTTTGCTTGACAGTTGCTAGGCTCGAGTTCCCGACTCCTTAGTAACTTGTTGCTTGTTTCTTCTTGTGTGTGTTAGGAGATGGATGTAAGCCCAGCGATTGGCATTCCGTATCCTCTTGTTGTGTGCTTGGAGTCCGGTATAAGTCCATCAAGTGGCATCTGGTTTCCAGTGTGGGTTTGTTTGGTTCGGAAGCTGATGTAAGTCCAGCGATTGGCATTCAGTTTCCATGTTTGCCTGCTTGTGTGTGTTTTGTTTCGACGTGCGTGAGCCGAACTACGGTAGCTCTGATTCTCATTCCAGATGAGATACGTAGGCATAGGATGCGATATCCTAGCGAGCCCTTTCCTCTCTTTCCCCACCTGTGTTGTCTTCAGTGTGTGTGTATGATGTTTGTTTTAGCAACCTTTTTCTATCTTTTGAGCGTGGATCCCGTCGAGTACGACGGATGCGTAGGGGTGCTAATACCTTCCCTTCGCATAACCGACTCCCGATCCCATTCTCTTTGGTCGCGAGACCATGCTTTTCCCAGGTTTACTTCGAGCGTTTCCTTTCCCTCTTTTGGGATAAATAACGCACGGTGGCGGCTCTGTGTTGTTTTGTTTTTAGCCCGCCGGTTGTTTTTCGCGGATGCGACAGCTGGCGACTCTGCTGGGGATCAAGAGAAGTTGACCTTTTGCTGGTCCATATTCCCTAAGCGAGTCTCTCCTAGCGTTCTCTAGGATAGTTTAGGTTGCTTGTGCTGCTATTTATTGCATTTATGATTATTATGTTGTGTATATATTTGCATAAATATTTGCATGCATCATACTATCATTTTGCTGTCCTCTGTACAGGTGGTTCCTCTGTTTTGGGGTGGGTGTTCTGAGTGGGGCTAAACCCCAGGCCCGAGTATACACCTAGGATTAGTGTGGTCTCACGTTCGTCACATGTTGGTTGGGCATGTTGTTGCAACGTGACATACCACAAGCCGGACGAGGTTCATCTGAGAGAGCTCTTCCATAGTGGGGTTCCCACTTTGCTCTAGTTAACTCTTTTGAGCTGTTGACTTCGGTGACCGATCTTTCCCGGATCTTTGGTTTAGACGATCTTAAGGGAGCTGCAACGGCACACCCGAAAGGGCAAACCCGTTGAGTATCTTTGCCCGATTGTCGAGACTATTATCCGCCTTAGGATGACCTGATTAGAATTCACCTGTGAGGGGAGGGTTGATTCTTACAGATGCATGTTCTGATGATGACTTTGATGGTGACTATCAGTTCCGTTGATCAGAGTCCTATTTATAAGTCGGATTTACGAATTTATTTCCGAGACGCCGGAGTTCTGTCCGTGGTATTTATCAGTGGGGATCCGTTTATTTCAGGATTCCCTGGGCTGATTCAGATGAGTTGTGTGGTTATCAGATCAGTGAATCTCTGGTTGATGATGGTGATGTATCTTTCAGTTCCGTTTATTTCAGAACTCTCAAGTCGGATTTGTGGGTTGCTCAGTACTTCAGATGGTTGTGATCAATTCAGAGGCCGTAACTCAGTGCAGTAAATGTTCAGATGACTTGGAGGATGGCACAATGCATTGCATTCACGCATCAGCATCGTCCACATTTTGCATTCATCGGCATCTAACTCATGTCTATCCATACTCAGGGTGCATTCTCGATTGAGATTCTGGTTGAGAGACATCCTGATGTCAGAATGTTATTGTCGAAATATTATCTGTCTCGATGAAACCAGGATCGAAAGACAGAAGCTTCCTCGTATGGATAGACGTTGCATTCATGCATATTAACCTGTTTGCTGTTTGCTGGTATCAGTTCTAACGTGCTTGATTGTTACAGGAATCATTGATCGTGCTCGTAGAGTTGTACCTTTGCACTCAACACGTCCTCACAGATACTTCACTAAACGCAACACTCCAAGGCTGATGGATCTCCCAAACACTGATGTTCTCGAGTTGAAGGATAAAATGAACGAACTGATCAACATCATGCAAGGTTTTGCAGTTGGTCAGAAAGCATTGGCTGATAAAGTTGAGAAGCTCGAGCGGGCTTCAGCTGCCAACAGCGGTGTCAACCTGGATGGTGTCTCCAACCAGGGGCTTGGTGGCTCTAGAGACGGAGGAAAAAGAACGACTGTGGGCGTAGTAAACAATGCTGGTGGTTTTGATGTTGCCACAGGGGGTCAACCTGGTCCAATGGGCCATAATATGAAGGATAGTCTGTTTCCTCCATTCTTTGGGGTTGATGATGATAGAGAGGAAGACAGGGAAGCTGATCAGTTCTCCATGCACAATGAGCCGTTTGGGCAATACGGTGTCCAACCACCCAACAAAGAAATCCAATTGCTGGCGGAGAAGATCAGAGCTCTCGAAAGCTATGCCACTCCCGGGGTCGTAAATATGTCGAATATGGGGCTGGTCGAGGGGATTGTGATCCCACAGAAGTTCAAGGCGCCCGCATTTGATAAGTACAATGGGAGTTCCTGCCCGGAGACTCACCTTCAGGCCTTTGTCCGCAAGATTTCTGCATATACTATGGATCAGAAGTTGTGGATGTACTTTTTCCAGGACAGTCTGTCTGGAGGATCTCTGGAATGGTACACCAAGCTGAAGTCTTCTGACATCAAGAGCTGGCAGGATCTCTGAGATGCATTCTTTAAACAGTACCAGTTCAACGCTGATATGGCTCCTAGCCGTACCCAGCTGCAGGGTATGTCTCAGAAGCCGAATGAGGGGTTTAAAGAATACGCACAGAGATGGAGGGAGTTGGCTGCCAGAGTTCAGCCTCCGCTGGTGGATCGGGAGATGTCTGATTTATTCATGGGTACCCTGCAGGGGGTTTTTCCTGAAAGGATGGTGGGTTGTCCCGTCACTGGCTTTGCAGATATAGTAGTGACTGGTGAGAGAATTGAAAGTTGGCTGAGAATGGGGAAAATACAAGGAAATGCTCCGTCATCTGGAGTAAAGAAGCCATTTGGGAACGGTCAGCGTAAAAATGAGGGAGAATCGAGCGATGTGTATGCCCAGAGGGGACACGGTAGGGATCGTTACTACCAACACACTGCTGCAGTAACCACCCCTGCTGGTAATCAGTCAGTACGACAACAACATCAGCCACCTCAACAGAGAGCACAGAGAGCTGGGTACCAAGCGAGGGGAAAAGGGATTGATCGTCAGTTCGATAAGCCGCCCGTGACATATGTTGTTCTGTTTAAGAAGTTAGTGGATCTTGGGTTGGTTCAGCCAAGGACGATGATTCCGCTAAGATCAGATCAGAGGCCTCCTAACTATGATGAGAACGCCCAATGTGAATTCCATTCTGGGACACCGGGGCATAACATTGAGGGCTGTAGAGCTTTTAAGCATGTCGTCCAAGACTTGGTAGACTCCAAGGCCATCAATTTTGCACCATCTCCGAATGTTAATGCCAATCCCATGCCGGCACATGGTCAGGCGTTGGTGGGTGCAATTGCTGAAGATTCGGATCACGCCTGTGCGGTGGGTAAAGAGAATGACAGTGACTGCGAGTTTGATGGTTGGATAAAACAGTGCGTACCAGGGATGGAGATCCAGAACTGGAGGGCCTAAAAAGATCATCACAGTCACTCATCCTGAAGAGTAATGTTTCCTGTTTTCAATACTGTTTGCATGAAAACCATACGTTTTGCCCGAAACGTATTGGTCCATTGTAAGGGCCATCTCATATGTTTCATTGTGCGACATTTTGCATCATTAATAAATGGATGTTTTTCACATTAAAAGCGGTGTTCCCTGTTTTTCATTTATTTTTACAGTTTAAAAACAAATAAAAATGGTAATTTTTGTTTTCATTTTCTTTCCTTGTGTTTTGTCTCGTTCCGACTTCAAAAAAATAATTCTCCTGATCTCGTTGATAACAATTTGGTTACACCTCTGTATGACTTCGACAATCCGATCTATCATGCCGAAGAAGAAGGCGAAGAAGATTGTGATCTGCTGGAAGATTAGCCAGGTTGTTGAAACAAGAGGAGAAGGTGATTCAGCCGCATGAAGAGCAAGTTGAGGTCTTTAATCTGAGCGCCGCCGAGGTCGGAAAGGAAGTGAAAATTGGGGCCGCTTCAGAGGCGAATCGAGAGCAGAATGGTAGCCCTGTTGAAAGAGCATGTGGATACCTTCGCTTGGTCGTGTCAGGATATGCCAGGGTCGGATACCGGTGTCGTGGGGCACAAGCTACCATGGAGAGAAGATTGTCCTCTAGAGAAGCAGAACACTAGTGCCACATGTCAGAGAGTCCTGGTGACTTTGTTTCATGATATGATTCATCATGAAATCGAAGGTTATGGTGATGACATGATAGCAAAGTCCCAAATAGAAGAGGGGCATCTGGCAGACCGGGGCAAGTCGTTTGACCGGTTGAGATAATTCAGACTGAGGTTGAATTCGAATAAGTGCACTATCAGAGTGCGGGCCGGTTAGTTGCTGGGGTTCATTGTAAAAGAAGAATCGAGGTTGATCCTGCTAACGAAAAAAGAGAGCAAGAAATGCCTGAACCGAGAACAGAAAAAGAGGTTCGTGGTCTATCAGGTAGATTGAACTGCATTTCACGGTTCATATCTCACCTAACAGCCACGTGTGAACCCATATTCAAGCTGAGAAAGAAAAATCAAACGGTCAGGTGGAATAATGATTGCCAAGGGGCATTCAGAAATAAAAGAATAAGTGACAGGAGCCTCCGATTCTGTTGCCTCCCTATGGAGAGAGACCGTAAACCCTATACTTGACGGCCTTCGAGGGGTCTATGAGGTGCGTATTGTGTCAGCATGACGAGTCTAGTCGAAAAGAGCATGCAATTTACCTTAGCAAAAAGTTTACTGACTGTGAAACAGTACATTCACTGCTCGAGAAAACTTGTTGTACTTTGGCATAGGCTGCTCGCCGACCGAGACAGTATATGCTGGTTCGTACCACTTTGCGGATTTCCAAGATGGACCCGATCAAGTATGTGCATGAGGAGCCAGCATTGAACGGATGGGTTGCGAAAGGGCAAATGATGTTGGCTGAATACGATATACAGTACACCGCTCAGAAGGCGATGGAGGGGAGTGTATTGTCTGGTTACCTCGCCCAATAACCCGTGGAGGATTATCGACCGATGAGGTTTAAATTCCCTGATGAGGACATCTCGAGGTGCTGAAAATCGAAAGATTGAGAGTAACCTATCCCGAAGGAGGGGCCTGACCCCGAATCCGAACGGATTCTGATGTCTGATGGGAGTGTTAACGCGAATGGTGGGAGTTGGTATTGTTTTGGTCACGCCAAAAAGGTCCCACATTCCTTTTGTGGCCCAGATAACATTTGAATGCACCGACAGTATGATTGAGTATGAAGCTGGTATCCTGGGTATCGAACCTCGGTACATCTACTGGGGCAACGCCTTTCTAAGCTGGTATATGGAATGGAAGCGGTGTTACCGATTGGGGTGCAAATTCCCTCTTTGAGAGTCCCGATGGACGTGAAGTTGCAAGAGGCCGAATGGGTAAGGACCCGGTACGAAGAGTTAAGCCTGATTGAAGAGAAGAGGCTGGCAGCCATCTGTCATGGGCAGTTGTATCAGCAACGGATGAAGCGTGCTTTTGACCGAAAGGTACGACCTCGTGTGTATCACGTAGGTGATATGGTGCTGAAAAGGATCCTTCCTCCTCAAAACGATCGTAGGGGCAAGTGGATACCCAATCATGAATCCCCAGCATGGTCAAGAAGGTTTTCTCCGACAGAGCCTTGTTGATTGACGACCATGGATGGCGAGGATTTTCCATCCCCTGTAGATGCAGACGCAGTTAAAAAATACTTCGTAAAAAAAAGAGACCCTCTGGACGAAAAGAATAAAATAGTCCAGGCAAAAAGGGGCATCCCGGCGAACCGAAAAAAAAAGAAAAAGGTTCGGGCAAAAATTAGGGATAAAAAGGAAAAAAATGTACACCCGACAAGTCGAAAACCTGAAAAGGCGACTTGGGAAAAAAAGGGTGTCCCGGTGGACTGAAAACCCGAAAGGGCGGTCCAGGCAAAAGAGGGATTGAAACGAACAACTGCGTCTGGCATGATCGTTTGCGCTTTGGTTAAAGCATCATGGATAATCCCCGACAGAGATCAATCGGAAGCGTCTTATTCAGAAGGCAGAAAGCACGGAGAGTCTGAGGACATAGGGGGTGTAACCGAGTTGGAACTCGATGAGATCGCGATTTCACATTGCCATTAGGATAGCTTTTTCCTTTTGTGTGCAATTACCTCTTTTCAGGAATTGCTTCCTTTGTATTGCTCAGTTTGAGCCACACCTTTTCAATCAATAAAATGCATATTCAGTCAAATAATTTTGTTTTTGTTTTTCATTACCGCTTTGATTGCAAAAACATCCGTTTATTTTGATAAAGAATCTTTGCATTTCGAAACATGGAGATCCCTTCCAATGCATGTTTATAAGATTGAAAGCTTGAAATCTTATTTGGAAGGTTGAGTGACCCAAGTGTTGAAATCTTGACACGCCTGGGGCATGTTTTATCTAACGATCTCTTTTGCAGGTGCTGTTAGGTATTTTCACTCACTTGTAGGTTGTGATGTGGAAGCTTTTGATGAAACAAATCCCCATGGAGTCCAATCAAGGACAAATGAATAGAAGAATGGTGAAAGGACGACGAGAGACGTACGACGATCCTTGAGGTTTCAATCAAGAAGACTCTTCAAAGTCTGAAGATTGGAAAGTCTGTATAAATCCCAGGAGTTCGCTCCCCGTCAGGCACGGAGCAGTTGGGAATACAAGGTGATGAATCAGAAAAGTCCAGACGAGTCTGGGAGTTCTCAAAATTGGAAAGCTGACATTGGAGTTGGATATGGAATGCCATGGTTCGACGAGTCGACTGGTGTTCGGTACCAGACTTTCCTCGTCTCCCCTAGCAGAGTTGGGATGACTGATTCCCCAGCAGATTCAAGGTCTGTGGCTTCCCTGGCAGGGTTGGCATGGTTATATCCCCAGCAGGTGGTAGATTGGTGTTTCCTCAGCAGCCAGGCCCGAAGGTTGCTGTTTCCCAGCAGAGGTATCTGTGGGTGGTGGTTTCCCAAGCAGAGTCGGGATTGGTGTATCCCCAGCAAGTCAAAGACAGTTGTTTCCCCACAGAGTGCGTTGGTGGATCTTACCCCAGCAATTCCCCAAGCGGGTCGGGTTCAGTGGAATTTATCCCCAGCAAGGGTTGCCTTTTCCCAGCAGTAATGCTATTCCCCCAGCAGGGTGGAGATAGGAGTGTTGGCGAGTTCCTCCGCAGAGTGCCTCGATCTCCCCAGAAGAGTCCCTTGAGGGGGATACTTTTTATGCATGCATCATTTAGGAGATCATAGCATATTGCATAATAAATCGCGTAGCATTTCCATGATTGTGGAGCATTACGCTGAAAAAAGTCATGCATCATCATTGCAAGCATAGACTAGTCTCAAGCCGTGGTTACCGTTTGAGATTTGGTTTCACCAAGGTGAAGATGTTGCTCAAGCCGTGGTTACCGTTTGAGAAGTGGTTTCGCTAGTTGGGAAATCATCAGCATTGCAAGCATAAGTTAACCACAAGTCGTGGTTACCATCCCAGAATGGGTTTCGCCGGATGGTGAAGATGTTACTCTGAGGAGTTTAGCATCATGACGTCCGATCAACAGTGTTCCCCAGTAGTACGATACTAGAGGAAACTTTTCCGTCGGACAGAGATGGAAATGAAGATCGCGATCAGCGCGACTCGAGCCGTGGTTACCGCTTGAGATTTGGTTTCGCCAGATGGTGAAGATGTTACTCTGCGGAGTTCAGCATTGTGACGTTGGGTCAACGGTATTCCCCAGTAGTGCGATACTGGAGGAAATTTCTGTCGTGCGAGATGGAATTTGGATATGTTACTCTGAGGAGTTTAGCATTGTGACGTTGGGTCAATGGTATTTCCCCCCGGTAGTGCGATACTGGAGGAAATTTCTGTCGTGCGAGATAGAAGTTGGAATGTGTTACTCTGAGGAGTTCAGCATCGTGATTTTGGGGCAGCAGTATTTCCCAGTTATTCCCCGGCAAGCGTCTGCCTAGTTTTGACATGTGGATGTCATCCTTGCGATACTAGTAAGTGTCGTGTCGATCCCCGTAATGTCTGTTTTCTTTGGTGTCAAGTAAACATCATTGTTCGATGTCCAGTAAACGTCGAGTTCCCTCCCAGTCATTGGTTAATGTCTGGTCGAGTTTTCTTTGGTGTCAGTAAACATCATTGTTCGATGTCCAGTAAACGTCGAGTTCCCTTCCAGTCATTGGTCAATGTCTGGTCGAGTTTTCTTTGGTGTCAGTAAACATCATTGTTCGATGTCAGTAAGCGTCGAGTTCCCTCCCAGTCATTGGTTAATGTCTGGTCGAGTTTTCTTTGGTGTCAGTAAACATCATTGTTCGATGTCAGTAAGCGTCGAGTTCCCTCCCAGTCATTGGTTAATGTCTGGTCGAGTTTTCTTTGGTGTCAGTAAACATCATTGTTCGATGTCCAGTAAACGTCAAGTTCCCTCCCAGTCATTGGTTAATGTCTGGTCGAGTTTTCTTTGGTGTCAGTAAACATCATTGTTCGATGTCCAGTAAACGTCGAGTTCCCTCCCAGTCATTGGTCAATGTCTGGTCAAGTACCCTCTGATATGTCGCCATCAGAGTGGTGATTGGTGTTGTTTCCGACGTTGCCAGCGGAATTATCACAAGTTTCTGGAGAACGGGGTCCAAATGGAGAAAGGGAGACACGAGGTGTTTTCTGGAGAACGGGGTTCACAATGGCGATCACAAGTTATCGTCAGGCGACTGGGGTTCAAATGGGGAGCGGGGTTCATTATTTGGCAAACGAGACTACTACGAAGGTGTCGGGGTTCAACTGCGGTGATCCGGGATCATACGCAAGAAAATATTTGTTCGGGGTTCAAGAAAACGAAAAAAGAGGAAATCATTAGAAAGTTTCGGGGTTCAAGAAAAAGTAAAAGAAATAAGAATAATCCCCAGCTAAACGCAAAGTGTTCGTTGGCTAGGGTTGAATAGAGAATAGCCGGTTCGTGGCTTGTTATCCCCAGTATGGGTCAGTGGCACGCGTGCCGTCTCATTTATCACTGTTCCTTTTTGCCGACGCTGACAGTCAGGCCAGTTTCCCGGTATCCAGACCGAAGCGGTATCTAGACCGAGGTGGTGTTCAGACCAAAGTGGCGTTCAGGCCAGGTTTTACGTTCAGGCTAGTCTCCCGGTGTTCAGACCAACGTTAGTGCTCTCATATTCCGAGGATCAGTATTCAAACTGATGAGTGGTGTTCAGGCCATGGTTATCCCTGTGTTACCATTTATTTTGGTATCCAGGTCGACATTCTGTTTCGGTATTCAAGCCGACTTTCTCCGTACCAGACGGGTTCTTCTTTTAAGATTGCTTCTTTGTCGAATCTGACAGGCATTGTTAATTATTTCCCATCAGAGTGAAAATTGTTCGTCTGTTCTTGGTATTCAATCACTCTTCACCCTGATCATCTGAAAGCCGAGGCTATTCATATCGACAGGTTCACAGTGGATTGAATAGGGGCAGCTGTAATACCTCAAAATTTGCCCTCCTCTCTTGGGACTAGCTTAGCATATTGCATTGCATTTTTAGGGCATTAGTCATTGCATCTTTGCATATCATGTGGCAACATTGAACAAGTCCTCCTCCTAAGTCTTGATCAGAAGATAAAGAGGTTAAAAGATTCAAGGAGGTTGATCTTTATCTTGGTTGGAATGTTACATCATCATCATCAGGGTCTTGTCATCACCAAGAGATTCATTGCTTGATCAGATTCCTTGGGATTAGGGTTTTGACCTCTGGTCAACCCTAATAATCTGAATGGTGCCAATCAGGGCTTGTTAAGGAGATAAGGTCTTCCTTGAGATGAGGATCATAATATGGTTTTATTGAGCTTATGGAAGCTAGGGTTTCATTTTGGAGCCATGTCATCAAAAGATTAAGGCTCAAGCTCAACAGTCAAGCTGAAATTCATCTATCAGTCAACAAAAGTCAACTGTGGATTTGGAGGTGGGAAGTGATTAGAAATACTTCATTCATGTTTTAAAAAGTCTCATTTGACATTTCAAACACTCACAGTGAAGAATTTGGAGCCAGTGCAAAAGTTTCCAAAAATGGAAGGTTTTGGACCAACTTCAACTCAATTTTACGACATCAAAGAACCTTCAAATGAATTTTATCTCCAACATGAAAGTTGTAGATCTTTCTCTCCCATTTCCAAAAAGTCCAAGATCATGAGAATCTGATGAACGGTTGAGGAGATATGACCAAATCATTGTCAAGTGTGCATGGCCAAAGTGTGCTACGCATTGATGCATACGAATTTCGCATCGATGCATGCAAGGCAAAGTGTGCTACGCATTGATGCATACGAATTTCGCATCGATGCATGCAAGGCAAAATGTGCTACGCATTGATGCATATGAATTTCGCATCGATGCATGCAAGGCAAAGTGTGCTACGCATTGATGCATACGAATTTCGCATCGATGCATGCAAGGCAAAGTGTGCTACGCATTGATGCATATGAATTTCGTATCGATGCATGCAAGGCAAAATGTGCTATGCATTGATGCATACGAGCTTGGTATCAATACATAACTCTGTTTTGATCATGCAGTGGCTACTGTTCACGTCCATATTACTTCATGCACCACTAATTTTCAAGTTTTGTCAAAACACCTCATTTTTGCCAATTACCCTTAACCAAGCTTAATTAACATTTTCAGTGTGATTAAGACTTCATATAAATATCTAATCATAACTGTTTTTGGCCTAATCATAACAGAATTGTGAAATTGAGATCTAGATCCAAAAATTCTTCAACTTCTTCTCTCAACTTTTCTCCATTTTTCTGCATAAACATTGCTTTTGCTTTGATCAATCCTTCATCCATGTGCATAATTGAAGCTGTTTGAAGCAAGATCCAGTGATTTACAAGCTGATTCGAGCACTGTTGAAGCACACCATCGTCAATGGCAAATGGAGATTTGAGCTAGATCGTGCCAATTTAACTCTCAAGCATTCATCCAAAGCATCATACAAGAGTGTTGGAGCTTCTGTTTTTGCTTGCCAAGGCCTGGAAACATCGAAATCACTTCTGCACATCATTGAAGGTCAGTTTTCGAACATCACAATTCTTGAAATTAATGCATGCTTTTGATAGATCCTTGGATGTAGAGTACACTACAAGTTGAATCATTGAATTTCATGGAGAAACAAAGAAGTTATGTTGATTTTAAGATTGATGCACAAATATGTTTTCCTTCGAATCTTTTGATTTAGGATGAATTAGGTTAAATTGATGTTAGTTTGTTAATGTACGTGGAAAGAGGATTTCAATGATATAAGGTTTGTTAATTTTGGTGATGATTTGTTCATGAGCATATGAATGTGTGAAGAACATGATGAACAGCTAGGGTTTTTTTCCAGAAACTTGTTTGATCTTCATTTGCCTCGCCTGCATGTGCTATGGTGTTATTCCTTCATGTAGTGGACCACGTGTCCAGGTCCACACTATAGCGCGCGCTAGTTTTCAAACATTACCTCCCTTCGATTCCGGGCGTGTGCTAATCCACATTTTTGCTTTGTATTTTAATCCTTTATGATCCATGTTCATGTACCATTGTTCATGTCATTTTTAATTTTTCTCCTTCATTCCAAAAATCATAAGTCATTGATTATTGATCCGAATTGACTGGAATTTTTTGCACAATGATCCTTATCATGTCTTCTATTTTTTGATGAGTTTTACAAAAATTGTGCACGCCTGGATTCTCATTTTGGCTAAGGAATGTTCATACATGTGTTTCCTTGCACCTTGCTTGCTATTTTGGTTGTGAAATGATGATGCCTGATCCAATGAAGCTGAAATTTTGCATGTGTAAACTAGAGATCCTAATTGACATTTTGGCATTGAGTTTGCAATTTTTGCATTTCTGGTTTGTGAGATATGATCTGATCAATATAGGTGTGATAATGTGTGTCACACCATTTCTTGTCCAATTTGCTGATTTTATTTACCATGCCATAGGAGCTTCAATTGATGTGAATTTTTGCATGATGATACTTCTGGATGTTAAGTTTGAGTGTGAATGTTTGTAGAATTTTTTGAGTGAATTTCCAATTTGTTTGAGATTTTCTCTTCTGTTTGACCATTTGAGGACTTTTGATGAGTGTTGAACTTAGATGATTTGTGAAATTCTTGATGTTTATCATCTGGACTTGAAATTTTGTGGAGTGATTATAGACATATTGAATTTTGCCATGGCTTTGGTTTTATTCATTTATCATGTGTAGATTCTGTTTTATGCTTGTGTGAAGTTGATGCATGATTTTGTGCCCTAATTGAGTTTGTTTTGCCTTGCCTTGCCTTATGGAATTTATTTGACATGCTTCCACTTGTCCAAATGACTTGAATTTTGTTATGATGATCATGTGATGAATGCTGTTTAGCCATGAGTTTTCTTGAGATTTATTGAATTATTTTGGATTTGGTTTGGATTGATTCATTCTGTTTGGTCCAATGAGCTTCAAAGTGCATGCTTTGCACTATTTGTTTTGTGAAATGAAATTGGTGTGTGATATGAATGTGAGACCACTTGGACATTGTTCTAATTTGATTGAACTTGATTCGTGCCAATTTTCATGTTCTGTTTTGAATTATTTTTCCCTCTTTGACCCTAGGCCTTGTCCTAGGGGTTTGCTTATGTTTGAGTTGTGTTTTCAGGACAAAGAGCATATGGCATTGAGGGAATTGATTCACATTGCTTGAGTTGACTAATTGGTCAATGTTGAATTAATCTTGAGTTTGTTTTGTAGGTGGCTTCTAAGTCATTTGAGTTGAGCTTGTGCTTTGCTTGATGCATTGCTTGTGTACAGTTAACTGTTGACTTGTAACTGTCTGTTTGACCTTTTGAGTTGTGTATTGACTGAGCTAGATTGTTTTCAGGTACATTAGTTGCTATAGTTCATTGTGAACTTGCTTTTGCTGTTGCTTGGTTGCTTAACCAATTGAGGTATAGCATCACTAACTTCATGTAGTTTGGAAGACCTGGCCTGTTATTTGGCCAGGCACCTGTCTGAAGTCCTCCTTAAGAGGCAATGCTTGTGCTTGTTTATTTTTGTCCCCAAGCAGGAAAAGACCTTTTGATAAGGCAATTGGCAGATACAAGAGATGTGTAGTCCATCTCTTGCTATTCAGTCGAGTCATCCCTTGGCTCACATTACATGTTGATGCCTTGAGGATATTAACCCAATATCTCTGTTGAGTCAGTCATAAGTGTAGAAGGGTTCCCACTTTCTGAACCCACACTTCCTTTGTCTAAAAGCTCTCCCAGGCCAGGGATAAGAGTTGTGAGGCACACCCCTCACTTCCTATTTCCTCTGCTTCACCCTAACTCTCAATGTTAGGGTTAAGAGCTAACATCACCTGATACAGTTGGCTTGCTTTTGCAGCCTAACCCTTGTGTGAGCCCACTTTGTCTGTATATAGTGTGTGCTATTTGTGATTGTTTGCTTTGTTTGCTTGTGCTGTTTAGGTTTAGCTTGCTGCCTGTGCAAGTTAGCTAGAAACCTTAACCTAGGACCATGGTGAATTTGCATGATAACTATTAGGCTCGAGTCCAGCTCCCTTCTAGTTTGTCATTTCCCAGTCTCTGGTTAGGTTAGAATTTCTTTCCCGATCAGGGGAACTACGTTGCCCTGATCCTCATACCAGATGAGGTACGTAGGCAGGAGGTCATACGAGATCTCTCCGGACACCCTTTTTCTTTTTGTGTGTGTTTGCTTGACAGTTGCTAGGCTCGAGTTCCCGACTCCTTAGTAACTTGTGTGTGTTTGCTTGACAGTTGCTAGGTCTCGCGACCAGAGATGGATGGGATCGGGAGTCGATTATGCGAAGGGAAGGTATTAGCACCCCTACGCATCTGTCGTACTCGACGGGATCCACGCTCAAAAAGATAGAAGAAAGGTTGCTAAACACTGCTCACAAGCTACACACACACACAGGAAGGAAATACAGATGGAATAAGAGGGGAACGGGCTCGCTAGGATGTCGCATCCTATGCCTACGTATCTCATCTGGAATGAGAATCAGAGCTACCGTAGTTCGGCTCACGCACGCCGAAACAAAACACACACAGGAAACCGACTGCCAATCGCTGGACTTACGTCAGACTCCACACAAACAGGCAAACCTGGAGACCGAATGCCAATCGCTGGACTTACATCAGACTCCGAACCAAAAACACACACAGGAAACCAACTGCCAATCGCTGGACTTATGTCGGACTCCAAACACACACAAAGGGGTTAACCGGACGCTGAGTCGTCAAGAAGCAACAACAAAGTTGAACAAACAAGCTAACAGGGAGTCTGGTACTCGAGCCTGCTAACTGTCAAGCAAACACACGCAAAAAGGAAAAAGGGTGCCCGGAGAGATCTCGTACGATCTCCTGCCTACGTACCTCATCTGGTATGAGGATCAGGGCGACGTAGTTCCCCTTAACAGGGGAGAAACTTCTAACCTAACCAGAGACTGAGAAATGACAAACTAGAAGGGAGCCTGACTCGAGCCTAATAGTTATCATGTATTCCACAATGGTCCTAGGTTGAGGTTTCTATCTAACTTGCACAGGCAGCAAGCTATCCTAAACAGCACAGTCAAACACAAGAGCAAGCATACACACAGTTAGCACGCACTATATACAAACAAAGTGGGCTCACACAGGGTTAGGCTTTAGTCAAGGGGTCATGTCAACCTCGACAAACAAGCCACTGTAACAGGGTGATGTTAGCTCTTAACCCTAACATTGAGAGTTAGGGTGAAGCAGATGAAATGGGAAGTGAGGGGTGTGCCTCACAGCTCTTATCCCTGGCCTGGGAGAGCTTCAGACAAATGAAAGTGCAGGAGTTCAGAAAGTTGGAACTCTTCTATCCACATATGACTGACACAACAAAGATCTTGGGTTAATATCCACAATGCATCAACACAAGGTGTGTGAGCAAAGTGGATGACACACTGAATAGCAGGAGATGGATTACACATCTCTTTTGTCTGCCAATTTCCTCAAAAGAGGGTTTTTCCTGCTTGGCACAAAGATAAACAAACACAAGCATTGCCTCTTAAGGAGGGCTTCAGACAGGTGCCTGCCCAGGTAACAGGACAGGTCTTCCAGACTACATGAAGTCAGAGGGTTATACCTATATGGTTAAGCAACCAAGCAAAAGCAAGTTCAAATTGAACTCAAGCAACTTATGTACCTGTTGAAACATCACACAAGTCAGTTAAACTGTACAGACAAACAGACAATATCAATATCAACAGTCAAACCCAATGAGCAAAGGCATAAGCCAACAAGTCAAACTCAATTGAGTTAACAGCCCTACAAAACACACAATGTTAGTAGTCAAAATCAAGCATCAAATGCTGAAGTGAGGTTGCATCGTGAACCATATAACCTGGATGTTCAACCTGAAATCAAAACTCAAACATGAGACAAACCACTAGGTCAAGGCCTAGGGTCAAAGAGGGAGAAAAAATTCAAAACAGAACATGAAAATTGACATGAATCAACTTGAATCCATCAAGAACATCATACAAAAGATCCCACATCAATATCAATTACCAATTTCATTTCATGAACCAAATATGGCAAGGTATGCACATTGGAACCACATTGTGACAACAGAATGAACAAATGCACAATAAATAAAAAATGCTTCAATTAATTTTGACAAAAATCATGGGTAAACAGAACATACAACATGATCAACACTCAAAACATTAGGGCATTTGAACAAAATTAGGCATGGTAAAGAAATTGTATAAGGCAATGTGCAAAATTTCACATTCATATGATAAAGCACAAGCATTTCACAAATGATTGAAATTCAAGACTATCCAAAAGTGCACAAATGACCATCCAGAATGAAAAATCTCAAACAAATCAGAAATGAATCCAAAAATTCCAAGAAAATTCATGATCAATCACAACATCCAGAAAAAGCATCATACAAAAAATCATACCATTTGGAATTTATTTGACATTGCAAACAAATTAATCAAGTTGAGCAAGCAAAGGTGTGACACACATTGTCACACCTACATTCACATGATCATATCTCAGTAATGGCACATGATAAAATTGCAAACTCAACACCAAAATGTCCAGCCAAGAGTCTAGTTTAAGCATGTCAAATTTCATAGGCATTGGATAAACAACCATCATTTCACAAATGAAATAGCAATGCAAGGTCAAGAAAACATACATGTGCACAAACCCTAAGCAAAATAAATTTTCAGCCGAGCACAATTTCTGGAAAAATAATCTAAAAAACTAGATACAAAACGTGACACAATGCAAAAACAACCATATTTTTTGGATCAATTTTCCATTTGTTCTGATTTTTGAAAGTTAAAGAAAAATTAAAAAATGCATGAAGAACATATATGAACATGTGGAGGAAAAATGAATAAAACATTTGCAAATGGCATGGGCGAGATTCGAACACGGTACCATTTTGAATGGGACTTTGGCGCGCTGCATGGGAATTCCATGCAGCCAATCAGCGCCCTGCCCTAGCGCCATGCAAAGGCCACGCTTTCACGTTGCTAAAACCGTTGCCTAAACTACTGTATCATCTTCTTCACCAAACCCGCGCGTGAACAGTACCACCATCAAGAACAACATGAACATTTTCTCCAGAAATGGAAATCAAGCACATGAATGTGTAGGTCTTTCAAATATAACAAGAATCCACCATTAATTTAACAAGAAACAACACAACACGCATGAATCGAAGGATTTAAGTTTCATCACCAAAACTTTAAACGCATGGTTCTCACTCAATACAACACCAATTTGCACGATTCAAAGTGCAGATTATTCAGCATTAAGAGATCTACAAGATTCATACAACAATTTCAAGAAATAAAGAGATTGAATCTGTGACCTCTTGGAGTGCAGCTTTGTAATTCACGTGTTCCAGGCCGTGCAATGCTTCAATCTTCCTCCAACAAGCTTGTACAAGTGAATGGATGAATGCTTGAGGTCCAATTGCTTACGATTCAACAGAATTTTGCTTTCACCATTGATGAACTCAAGCTTTGAATATGCTTCAAACTACACGAAATCACTTGAATCTTGGTTCAATCTTGCTCCATAATGATACTAGATGATGAAATGATCAAGAAAAATGCATGAGATGTGAAGAAATTTGGAGAAAAAATGAGAGAGAATTTTGAGAGACTTTGAGAATTCTAGATCTAGAATTGGGAAATGTGAAAATTTTGTTATGATTTGTGTTATATATGCTTCACTAATCATGGTTAATTAAGTTAAACCAAGTGCTAATGAAAAATGGTTAAGTTTGGGGGTGTTTTTTGCAAAAATGACTTTTCACCCTTATGCATGGCAATGGCATGTGAACAGTATGAATTTGGCCTTGACTTCACTCAAAATGATGTTTTAAAGCCAATGGAAGTAATGCCATTTTCAAATAATGCACACATTTAAAATTCTATTCCCCCCCCCCCCCCCCCCAAAAATGCATTGAATTTTCAAATATTTATGTGAATGGAATGCATGCCATATAGGTCACTTTCTATTTTTGGAAAGTTTTGTCCTGACTTTATTTTCTTCAAAGTTGATGTTTGAAATGTCAAATGAGACTTGTTTGAACATGAATGAAGTATTTCTAACCACTTCCCACCTCCAAATCCAACAGTTGACCTTCAGTTGACTTTTGCAGTTGATAGATGACTTGGTCATGCACAGATGAATTTGAGCCTCAATCTCTTGATGAAATGGCTCCAAAATGAAACCCTAGCTTTCACAAGCTCAATAAAACCATACAAGGATCCCCATCTCCATGAAAGACCCCATCTCCTTGACAAACCCTGATTGGTATAAAGCAGCTGATTAGGGTTGACCAGAGGTCAAAACCCTAATCCCAAGGAATCTGATCAGGCACCATGAACCTCTTAGTGATGATAAGACCATGATGATGGAGATGTACCATTTCAACCAAAATAATGCCCAATCTCCTTGAGAAAGCAAGAAACCCTAATTGAAGCACAAACCCTCAGATGATTAGTGATCAATTCATGAGACCCTTAGGCTGGAATCTTTTAACCTCTCCATCTTCTGAGAAAGACCTAGGAGGATGACTTGCTCAATGTTTCCACATGATATGCAAAGATGCAATGACTAATGACCTAAAAGATGAAATGCAATATGCTAAGCTAGTCCCAAGAGAGGAGGGCAAATTTTGAGGTGTTACAGTTGCCCCTATTCAATCCACTGTGAACCTGTCGATATGAATAGCCTCGGCTTTCAGATGATCAGGGTGAAGAGTGATTGAATACCAAGAACAGACGAACAATTTGCACTCTGATGGGAAATAATTAACAATGCCTGTCAGAATCGGCAAAGAAGCAATCTCAAAAGAAGAATCCGTCTGGTACGGAGAAAGTCGGCCTGAATACCGAAACAGAAATGTTGACCTGTATACCAAAATAAATGGTAACACAAGAATAACCATGGCCTGGACGCCGCTCATCAATCTGAATACTGAGCATCGGAACATGAGAGTATTAATGTCGGTCTGAACACCGAGAGATTGGCCTGAATGCCCGCAACACTAGCCTGAATGCCATTTCAGTCTGGATACCACTTCGGTCTGGATACCACTTCGGTCTGGATACCAGGAAATTGGCTTGAATGCCATTTTGGTCTGAACACCGCTTCGGTCTGAACACCGGAAAACTGGCCTGAATGCCACAAGTACTTCAACCTGATCGTCGGAAACTTCTTCGATCTGAAAATCGGAAACTGGTCTGAATACCCACCTCGGCCTGAATACCGGAAAATTGGCCTGAATGCCACAAGTACTTCAACCTGATCGTCGGAAACTTCTTCGATCTGAAAATCGGAAACTGGCCTAAGTGCCACAAGTGCTTCGACCTGATCGTCGGAAACTTCTTCGATCTGAAAATCGGAAACTGGTCCGAATACCCAACTCGGCCTGAATACCGGAAAACTAGCCTGAATGCCACAAGTGCTTCAACCTGATCGTCGGAAACTTCTTTGATCTGAAAATCGGAAACTGGTCTGAATACCCACCTCGGCCTGAATACCGGAAAATTGGCCTGAATGCCACAAGTCCTTCAACCTGATCGTCAGAAACTTTTCGATCTGAAAATCGGAAACTGGCCTGAGTGCCACAAGTGCTTCGACCTGATCGTCGGAAACTTCTTCGATCTGAAAATCGGAAACTGGTATGAATACCCAACTCGGCCTGAATACCGGAAAACTGGCCTGAATGCCACAAGTACTTCAACCTGATCGTCGGAAACTTCTTCGATCTGAAAATCGGAAACTGGCCTGAGTGCCACAAGTGCTTCGACCTGATCGTCGGAAACTTCTTCGATCTGAAAATCGGAAACTGGTCTGAATACCGGAAAACTGGCCTGAATGCCGCATCGGTCTGAATACCGGCCTCGGCCTGAATACCGGAAAACTGGCCTGAACGCCGCAAGTACTTCAACCTGATCGTCGGAAACTTCTTCGATCTGAAAATCGGAAACTGGTCTGAATACCCACCTCGGCCTGAACACCGGAAAACTTGTCATGCCGGTCAGCATCGGTAGAAACGAGGAACAGTGATAAATGAGGCGGCACGTGCCAACAACCCATGCCGGGGATAACAAGCCATGAGCATGCTGTCCTTTATTCAACCCTAGCAGACGAACAATTCGCGCTCAGCTGGGGATTATTCTCTTTTTACTTTTTCTCCCTTTTTTTTCCTTTTTTTTTTGCTTTTCTTGAACCCCAAAACTTTCTGATTGGTAATCTCTTCCTTCCTGTTTTCGTTTTCTTGAACCCCGAACAAATATTTTCTTTCGTGCAGATGATCCCGGATCACCGCAGTTGAACCACGACAACTTCATAGTAGTCTTGTTTGCCAAATAATGAACCCCGCTCTCCATTTTGAACCCCAGTCGCCTGACGATAGCTCGCGATCGCCATTGTGAACCCCACTCTCCAGAAAATGTCTCAACACTTCCTTTTCTCCGATTGAACTGTATTTTCGCGCTGATCGCGTAACGTTCTTTGATTTTTTTTCATCTCCTCCTGACAGAAAAATTTCCTCCAATATCGCACTACTGGGGAACATTGTTACTCCAACGTCATGATGCTGAACTCCTCGGAGTAACATCTTCACCATCCGGCGAAACCAAATCTCAAGCAGTAACCACGGCTCGAGTAACCGATGCTTGCAATGCTGACGCTGATTTTCCAACTAGCGAAACCACTTCTCAAACGGTAACCACGGCTTGAGTAGCATCTTCACCCACTGGCGAAACCAAATCTCAAACGGTAACCACGGCTTGAGTAGCATCTTCACCCATTGGCACAACCAAATCTCAAACGGTAACCACGACTTGAGTAACATCTTCACCCATTGGCACAACCAAATCTCAAACTGTAACCACGGCTTGAGTAACATCTTCACCCATTGGCACAACCAAATCTCAAACTGTAACCACGGCTTGAGACTAGCTTATGCTTGCAATGATGATGCATGGTTTTTTTTAGCGCAATGCTCCATAATTATGGAAATGCTACGCAATTTATTATGCAATATGCCATGATCTCCTGAATGATGAATGCATAAAAAATATCCCCCTCAAGGGACCCTTCTGGGGAGCTCGAGGAACTCTGCTGAGGAACTCGCCCTTGCTCCAACTTCCACCCTGCTGGGGAATAGCACTGCTGCTGGGGAAAGAACCACCCTTACCAGGGAAAACCTTCACAAAACCCAATCCACTTGGGGATTTCGCTGGGGACTAAACCACCAACGCACTCCGTGGGGAAAACAACAATCTCCGACTTGCAGGGGATATAACAATCCCGACTCTGCTTGGAGAAACCTCTACCAATAGATACCTCCGCTGGAGAAATAGCAACCTTTGGGCCTGGCTGCTGAGGAAACACCGATCTAAAACCTGCTGGGGAGATAACCATCCCGACCCTGCTAGGGAAGACACAGACCTTGAATCTGCTGAGGAGGTAACAATTCCGCCTCTACTTGGGGAAACAAGGACAATCTGGCACAGAACACCCGTCGACTCGTCGAACCTTGGTATTCACCATCCAAATCCAATGTCAACTTTCCAATTTTGAGAACTCCCAGACTCGTCTGGACTTTTCTGATTCATCACCTTGTATTTCTGACTTCTCCGTACTCCACGGAGAACAAACTCCTTGGATTCGTACAAACTTTCCAATCCTTTGACTTTGAAGAGTCTTCTTGATTAATATCCAGGATCGTCGTACGTCTCTCACCGTCTTTTCACCATTCCCCCATTCACTCGTCCCTGATTGGACTCCACGGGGATCTTTCGTCAAAAACTTCCACATCACAACCTGCAAGTGAGTGAGAATACCTAACAGCACCTGCAAAAGATCGTTAGATAAAAACGTGCCCCAGGCGTGCCAAATTTCAACACCTAGGTCACTCAACTTTCCAAATAAGATTTCAAGTTCTCAATCTTATAAACATGCATTGGAAGGGACATGTATGTCTTAAAATGCAAAGATTCTTTATCAAAAATAACTGATGTTTTTGCAATCAAAGCGGTAATGAAAACAAAAACAAAATTATTTGACTGAATATGCATTTTATTGATTGAAAAAGTGTGGCTCAACTGAGCAATACAAAGGAAGCAATTCCTGAAAAGAGGTAATTGCGCACAAAAGGAAAATCTATCCTAATGGCAATGCGAAACCGCGATCTCATCGAGTTCCAACTCGGTTACACCCCATATGTCCTCAGACTCTCCGCACTTTCCGCCTTCTGAACAAGACGATTCCGATTGATCCCTGTCGGGGATTATCCTGGTGCCTTAACCAAAGCGCGAACGATCATGCCAGACGCAGTTGTTCGTTTCAATCCCTCTTTTGCCTGGACCGCCCTTTCGGGTTTCAGTCCACCGGGATACCCTTTTTTGTCCAAGCCGCCTTCTCAGGTTTTCGACTTGCCGGGTGTACAGTTTTTCTTTTTATCCCTAATTTTAGCCCGAACCTTTTTCATTCATTTTTTTTTTGGTTCGCCGGGATGCCCATTTTTGCCTGGACTATTTTATTCTTTTCGTCCAGCGGGTCTCTTATACGAAGTATTTTTTAACTGCGTCCGCATTCACAGGGGATGGAAAATCCTCGCCATCCATGGTCGTTAACAACAAGGCTCCGCCAGAGAAAACCTTCTTGACCATGAATGGACCTTCATAATTGGGTGTCCACTTGCCCCTACGATCGTTCTGAGGAGGAAGGATCCTTTTCAGCACCAGATCTCCTACATGATACACACGAGGTCGTACCTTTCGGTCAAAGGCACGCTTCATCCGCTGCTGGTATAACTGTCCATGACAGATGGCCGCCAGCCTCTTTTCCTCAATCAGGCTCAACTCGTCATACCGAGTCCTTACCCATTCAGCCTTCTCTAATTTCTCATCCATCAGGATTCTCCACAATAGGATCTAGACCTCAACCGGTAGCACCGCTTCCATCCCATACACGAGTGAGAAAGGCGTTGCCCCAGTAGATGCACGCACCGAGGTTCGATACCCAGGATACCGGCTTCATACTCAGCCACCATTGTTGGTGCGTTCAAAAGTTATTCGGGCAACAAAAGGAATGTGGGATCCTTTCGGCGTAACCAAAGCAACACCAACTCATACCATTCACGCTAACAACCCCATCAGACATCAGAATCCGTTCGGATTCAGGGTCAGGCCCCTCCTCCGGGATCGGTTCCTTAGAATCTTTCGATTTGAGCACCTCGAGATGTCCTCATCAGGGAACTCAAACTTCCTTGGTTGATAATCCTCAATGGGTTACTGGGCGATGCAATCGGACAATACACTCCCCTCGATTGCTTTCTAAGAGGTGTACTGAATATCGTATTCAATCAAAATCATTTGCCCTCTCGCAACCCGTCTGTTCGATGCTGGCTTCTCAATATTGGCTTCCCCAAATACATACCTGATCAGATCCATCTTGGAAATCCACAAAGTGGTATGAACCAGCATACACTGTCTCAGTCGGCGAGCAGCCTATGCCAAAGTACAGCAAGTTTTTTCGAGCAGTGAATGTATTATTTCACAGTCGATAAACTTTTTGCTAAGGTAAATTGCATGCTCTTTTCGACCAGACCCGTCATGCTGATCCAGTACACACCTCATAGACCCCTCGAGGGCTGTCAAGTATAGGGTTTACGGTCTCCCTCCACAGAGAGGCATCAGAATCGGAGGCTCCTGCAACTTATTCTTTTATTCCTCAATGCCCCTTGGCAATCATTATCCACCTGACCGTTTGATCTTTTCTCAACAGCTTGAATATAGGTTCGCACGTGGCTGTTAGGTGAGATATGAACCGTGAAATGCAGTTCAATCTACCTGAGAAACCACGAACCTCTTTCTCTGTTCTCGGTTCAGGCATTTCTTGTATTACTTTTTTCCTCTCTTTTTTTTCCTCTCTTTTTTTTTTCAGCAGGATCGACCTCGATTCCTCTTATCCGCTCACGATAAACCTCGGCAATTTACCAGACAACACTCCACAAGTGCACTGATTCGGACTCAACCTCAGTCTGAGTTGTCTCAACAGGTCAAACAAATTGGCCAGATCCACCAAATGCCCCTCTTCTGCTCGGGACTTTGCTATCATGTCATCAACATAGCATTTGATTCCACGATGAATCATATCATGAAACAAAGTCACTCTGATACGTGGCACTGGCATTCTGCTTCTCTAGAGGACAGTCTTTCTCTCCATGGTAGCTTGTGCACAACGACATCGGTATCCGACCCTGGTGTATTCTGATAAGACCAGGCGAGGATATCAACGCACTCTTTCAACAGTGCTACCATTCTGCTCTTGACATTTGCCTCTGAAACGGCCCCAACTTTTACTTCCTTTCAGACCTCGTCGGTGCCTGGATTAACAATCTCAACTCGTTCTTCCCGCGGTTGAATCACCTTCTCCTCTTGTCTCAACAACCTGGCTAATTTCCAGCAGATCACAATCTTCTTCGCCTTATTCTTCGGCATGATAGATCGGATTGTCGAAGTCATACAAAGGTGTAACCGAATTGTTATCAATGAGATCAGGAGAATACCAAAGTCGAAACGAGACAAAGCACAAGGAAGGAAAATGAAAACAAACATTGCCATTTTTATTTGTTTTAAACTGCAAAAATGAATGAAAAACAGGGAACACCGCTTTTAACTACAAAAACATCCATTTATTAATGATGCAAAATGTTGCAAAATGAAACACATGAGATGGCCCTTACAATGGACCAATACGTTTCGGGCAAAACGTATGGCTTTCATGCAAACAGAATTGAAAACAGAAATAATACTCTCCAGGATGAGCGACAGTGATGATCTTTTAGGCCTTCCAGTTCCCTGGTACGCACGGTTTTATCTACCCATCAAACTCGCAGTCACTGTCAATCTCTCCACCTACTGTACAGGCGTGATCAGAATCCTCAGCAATTGCACCCACCATCGCCTGACCATGCGCCGGCATGGGATTAGCATTACCATTCGGAGATGGTGCAAAATTGATGGCCTTGGAGTCTACCAAGTCTTGGACAACATGCTTAAAAGATCTACAGCCCTCAGTGTTATGCCCTGGTGTACCAGAATGGAATTCACACTTGGCATTCTCATCATAATTAGGGGGCCTCTGATCTGATCTTACCGAAGCCATCGTCCTTGGCTGAACCAACCCAAGATCCATCAACTTCTTAAACAGAGAAGCATAAGTCCCGGGCGGCTTATTAAAATGACGATCTGTCGTCCTTCTTCTCACTTGGCACCCAGCTTTCTGTGTTCTCTGTTGGAGTGGCTGACGTTGCTGTTGTACCGATTGATTACCAGCAGGGGTAGTTACCGCAATAGTGTGCTGGTAGTAACGATCCCTACCGTGTCCCCTCTGGGCATACACAGCACTCGATTCACCCTCATTCTTATGCTGACCATTACCAAAGGATTTCTTCGATCCAGACAACGAAGCGTTTCCTTGTATTTTCCCCTTCTTCAGCCAGTCTTCAATCCTCCCCACCTTCTCGGCAATTGCTTTCTGCCCCAAGGCGAACTCTTGCATGACACTGATCAGCTCACTCATCTTCTCTTTCAGCTCGAGAATGTCAGCGCTGGGTGGATTCATCATTCCTGTGTCAATCAAACATGTTAGAAACTGACACCTGCAAAACAGAAGACAGGTTATTATGACTCATTCATGAATGCAATGTCTATCCATATGAGGAACACTCTGTCTTTCGATCCTGGCTTCATCGAGACAGATAATAATCCGACAATAACATTCTGACATCAGGATGTCTCTCAACCAGAATCTCAATCGAGAATGTACCCTTAGTATGGATAGACATGAGTTAGATGCCGATGAATGCAAAATGTGGATGATGTAGATGCGTGAATGCAATGCACTGTGCCATCCTCCAAGTCATCTGAAGATCAACTGCACTGAGGCCCTGGTCTCTGAACTGATCACAACCATCTGAAGGAATATGTAACCACAAATCCGACTCGGGGTTCCGAAATAAACGGAACGGAAGAATACACCACCATCATCACCATAGATCCTCTGAACAGATAACCACAAGATCCTCTGAACCAGCCCAGGGAATCCTGAAATAAACGGATCCCCACTGATAAATACCGCGGACAGCATTCCGGTGTCTCAGAAATAAAACCATAAATCCGACTTATAAATAGGACTCTGATCAATAACGGAACCATTAGTCACCAACAAAGTCACCACCAGAACATGCATCTGTAAGAATCAACCCTCCCCTCACAGGTGAATTCTAATCAGGTCATCCTAAGGCGGATAATGGTCTCGACAATCGGGCAAAGATACTCAACGGGTTTGCCCTTTCGGGTGTGCCGTTGCAGCTCTCTTAAGATCGTCTAAACCAAAGATCCGGGAAAGCACGGTCACCGAAGTCAATAGTTCAGATGAAGTTACTCAACCAAAGTGGATACTCCACAGAGGAAGAGCTCCCTCAAAGAACCTCGTCCGACTTGTGGTATGTCACGTCGCCCAAAACATGTTGACCTAACATGAAAGGCAACATGAGACCATGCTAATCCTAGGTGTATACTCGGGCCTGGGTTTTAGCCCCACTCAGAACACCCACACCAAATCAGAGGAACCAACCTGTACAGAAGACAGCACAATGATAGTATGATGCATGCAAACATTTATGCAAATATATACACAACATAATAATCATAAATGCAATAAATAAAGCAGCACAAGCAACCTAACTATCCTAGAGAGCGCTAGGAGTGACTCGCTTAGGGAAGATGGACCAGCAAGAGGTCAACTTCTCTTTG
This sequence comes from Lathyrus oleraceus, assembly GCF_024323335.1. Taxonomy (NCBI): domain Eukaryota; kingdom Viridiplantae; phylum Streptophyta; class Magnoliopsida; order Fabales; family Fabaceae; genus Lathyrus; species Lathyrus oleraceus. The sequence continues at coordinate 123,926,362 of NC_066580.1, forward strand.
TCCCCAGCAGAGTCGCCAGCTGTCGCATCTGCGAAAAACAACCGGCGGGAAAAACAAAACAAACAGAGCCGCCACCGTGCGTTATTTATCCCAAAAGAGGGAAAGGAAACGCTCGAAGTAAACCTGGGAAAGACATGGTCTCGCGACCAGAGATGGATGGGATCGGGAGTCGGTTATGCGAAGGGAAGATATTAGCACCCCTACGCATCCGTCGTACTCGACGGGATCCACGCTCAAAAAGATAGAAGAAAGGTTGCTAAACACTGCTCACAAGCTGCACACACACAGGAAGGAAACACAGATGGAATAAGAGGGGAACGGGCTCGCTAGGATGTCACATCCTATGCCTACGTATCTCATCTGGAATGAGAATCAGAGCTACCGTAGTTCGGCTCACGCACGCCGAAACAAAACACACACAGGAAACCGACTGCCAATCGCTGGACTTACGTCAGACTCCACACAAACAGGAAAACCTGGAGACCGAATGCCAATCGCTGGACTTACATCAGACTCCGAACCAAAAACACATAAAGGAAACCAACTGCCAATCGCTGGACTTATGTCGGACTCCAAACACACACAAAGGGGTTAACCGGACGCTGAGTCGTCAAGAAGCAATAACAAAGTTGAACAAACAAGCTAACAGGGAGTCTGGTACTCGAGCCTGCTAACTGTCAAGCAAACACACGCAAAAAGGAAAAAGGGTGCCCGGAGAGATCTCGTACGATCTCCTGCCTACGTACCTTATCTGGTATGAGGATCAGGGCGACGTAGTTCCCCTTAACAGGGGAGAAACTTCTAACCTAACCAGAGACTGGGAAATGACAAACTAGAAGGGAGCCTGACTCGAGCCTAATAGTTATCATGTATTCCACAATGGTCCTTTCTTGAGGTTTCTATATAACTTGCACAAGCAGCAAGCTATCGTAAACAGCACAGTCAAACACAAGAGAAAGCATACACACAGTTAGCACGCACTATATACAAACAAAGTGGGCTCACACAGGGTTAGGCTTTAGTCAAGGGGTCATGTCAACCTCGACAAACAAGCCACTGTAACAGGGTGATGTTAGCTCTTAACCCTAACATTGAGAGTTAGGGTGAAGCAGATGAAATGGGAAGTGAGGGGTGTGCCTCACAGCTCTTATCCCTGGCCTGGGAGAGCTTCATACAAATGAAAGTGGGAGTTCAGAAAGTTGGAACTCTTCTATCCACATATGACTGACACAACAAAGATCTTGGGTTAATATCCACAATGCATCAACATAAGGTGTGTGAGCAAAGTGGATGACACACTGAATAGCAGGAGATGGATTACACATCTCTTTTGTCTGCCAATTGCCTCAAAAGAGGGTTTTTCCTGCTTGGCACAAAGATAAACAAACACAAGCATTGCCTCTTAAGGAGGGCTTCAGACAGGTGCCTGCCCAGGTAACAGGACAGGTCTTCCAGACTACATGAAGTCAGAGGGTTATACCTATATGGTTAAGCAACCAAGCAAAAGCAAGTTCAAATTGAACTCAAGCAACTTATGTACCTGTTGAAACATCACACAAGTCAGTTAAACTGTACAGACAAACAGACAATATCAATATCAACAGTCAAACCCAATGAGCAAAGGCATAAGCCAACAAGTCAAACTCAATTGAGTTAACAGCCCTACAAAACACACAATGTTAGTAGTCAAAAGCAAGCATCAAATGCTCAAGTGAGGTTGCATCATGAACCATATAACCTGGATGTTCAACCTGAAATCAAAACTCAAACATGAGACAAACCACTAGGTCAAGGCCTAGGGTCAAAGAGGGAGAAAAAAATTCAAAACAGAACATGAAAATTGACATGAATCAACTTGAATCCATCAAGAACATCATACAAAAGATCCCACATCAATATCAATTACCAATTTCATTTCATGAACCAAATATGGCAAGGTATGCACATTGGAACCACATTGTGACAACAGAATGAACAAATGCACAATAAATAAAAAATGCTTCAATTAATTTTGACAAAAATCATGGGTAAACAGAACACACAACATGATCAACACTCAAAAAATTAGGGCATTTGAACAAAATTAGGCATGGTAAAGAAATTGTATAAGGCAAGGCAATCAAAACAAGCTCAAATATGACACCAAATGGCACACCAACTTAGCACAAGCCTAAAACAAAAATGAATCAAGGTAAACACCTCAAACCAAAGCCAAAACAACCTTCCACATGTCTAGAAACAATGTGCAAAATTTCACATTCATATGATAAAGCACAAGCATTTCACAAATGATTGAAATTCAAGACTATCCAAAGGTGCACAAATGACCATCCAGAATGAAAAATCTCAAACAAATCAGAAATGAATCCAAAAATTCCATGCAGAGCATCATACAAAAAATCACATCATTTGGAATTTATTTGACATGGCAAACAAATTAATCAAGTTGAGCAAGCAAAGGTGTGACACACATTGTCACACCTACATTCACATGATCATATCTCAGTAATGGCACATGATAAAATTGCAAACTCAACACCAAAATGTCCAGCCAAGAGTCTAGTTTAAGCATGTCAAATTTCATAGGCATTGGATAAACAACCATCATTTCACAAATGAAATAGCAATTCAAGGTCAAGAAAACATACATGTGCACAAACCCTAAGCAAAATAAATTTTCAGCCGAGCACAATTTCTGGAAAAATAATCAAAAAAACTAGACACAAAATGTGACACAATGCAAAAACAACCATATTTTTTGGATCAATTTTCCATTTGTTCTGATTTTTGAAAGTTAAAGAAAAATTAAAAAATGCATGAAGAACATATATGAACATGTGGAGGAAAAATGAATGAAACATTTGCAAATGGCATGGGCGAGATTCGAACACGGTACCATTTTGAATGGGACTTTGGCGCGCTGCATGGGAATTCCATGCAGCCAATCAGCGCCCTGCCCTAGCGCCATGCAAAGGCCACGCTTTCACGTTGCTAAAACCGCTGCCTAAACTACTGTATCATCTTCTTCACCAAACCCGCGCGTGAACAGTACCACCATCAAGAACAACATGAACATTTTCTCCAGAAATGGAAATCAAGCACATGAATGTGTAGGTCTTTAAAAGTATAACAAGAATCCACCATTAATTTAACAAGAAACAACACAACACGCATGAATCGAAGGATTTAAGTTTCATCACCAAAACGCATGGTTCTCACTCAATACAACACCAATTTGCACGATTCAAAGTGCAGATTATTCAGCATTAAGAGATCTACAAGATTCATACAACAATTTCAAGAAATAAAGAGATCGAATCTGTGACCGTTTGGAGTGCAGCTTTGTAATTCGCGTGTTCCAGGCCGTGCAATGCTTCAATCTTCCTCCAACAAGCTTGTACAAGTGAATGGATGAATGCTTGAGGTCCAATTGCTTACGATTCAACAGAATTTTGCTTTCACCATTGATGAACTCAAGCTTTGAATATGCTTCAAACTACACGAAATCACTTGAATCTTGGTTCAATCTTGCTCCATAATGATACTAGATGATGAATTGATCAAGAAAAATGCATGAGATGTGAAGAAATTTGGAGAAAAAATGAGAGAGAATTTTGAGAGACTTTGAGAATTCTAGATCTAGAATTGGGAAATGTGAAAATTCTGTTATGATTTGTGTTATATATGCTTCACTAATCATGGTTAATTAAGTTAAACCAAGTGCTAATGAAAAATGGTTAAGTTTGGAGGTGTTTTTTGCAAAAATGACTTTTCACCCTTATGCATGGCAATGGCATGTGAACAGTACGAATTTGGCCTTGATTTCACTCAAAATGATGTTTTAAAGCCAATGGAAGTAATGCCATGTTCAAATAATGCACACATTTCAAATTCTATTTTTCCCCCCAAAAATGCATTGAATTTTCAAATATTTATGTGAATAGAATGCATGCCATGTAATGCCAATTTTGGAAACTAGAGGTTAAAAGGAGAACGTTGCAAAAAGAGCCATCTCATTTGGACTTATGGTTTGAAAGTTATGCCCCTTTGAAGTTCCATGTTCATTTGGCCAAGATTGATCCATATCTCTTCAACCATACATGAGAAATTCATGATCTTGGACTTTTTGGAAATGGGAGAACAAGATATACAACTTTCATGTTCAACAAAATTTCAGTTGAAGCAATTTTGATGATGTAATCTTGAGGAGAAAACCTTTCCATTTTTGGCAATTTTAAATTACAGGTCACTTTCTATTTTTGGAAAGTTTTGTCCTGACTTTATTTTCTTCAAAGTTGATGTTTGAAATGTCAAATGAGACTTGTTTGAATATGAATGAAGTATTTCTAACCACTTCCCACCTCCAAATCCAACAGTTGAGCTTCAGTTGACTTTTGCAGTTGATAGATGACTTTGTCATGCACAGATGAATTTGAGCCTCAATCTCTTGATGAAATGGATCCAAAATGAAACCCTAGCTTTCACAAGCTCAATAAAACCATACAAGGATCCCCATCTCCATGAAAGACCCCATCTCCTTGACAAACCCTGATTGGTATAAAGCAGCTGATTAGGGTTGACCAGAGGTCAAAACCCTAATCCCAAGGAATCTGATCAGGCACCATGAACCTCTTAGTGATGATAAGACCATGATGATGGTGATGTACCATTTCAACCAAAATAATGCCCAATCTCCTTGAGAAAGCAAGAAACCCTAATTGAAGCACAAACCCTCAGATGATTAGTGATCAATTCATGAGACCCTTAGGCTGGAATCTTTTAACCTCTCCATCTTCTAAGAAAGACCTAGGAGGATGACTTGCTCAATGTTTCCACATGATATGCAAAGATGCAATGACTAATGACCTAAAAGATGAAATGCAATATGCTAAGCTAGTCCCAAGAGAGGAGGGCAAATTTTGAGGTGTTACAGATGGCACCCGAGAATATGGAGAAGACCACATTCAATACACCCTAGGGAACATTTTGTTATAGAGTGATGCCTTTCGGCTTAAAGAATGCTGATGCAACATACCAGAGAGCTATGACCACTCTTTTTCATGATATGATGTATAAAGAGATCGAAGTCTATGTCGATGATATGATTGCTAAATCCAGTAATGAAGAAGAACATGTCGAGCATTTGTTGAAGTTATTCCAGCATTTGAGGAAGTACAAACTCCGCTTGAATCCCAATAAGTGTACATTTGGTGTTAATTCTGGTAAGTTATTGGGCTTTATTGTCAGTGAGAAGGGTATTGAAGTTGATCCTGCCAAGGTCAAAGCAATACAAGAGATGCATGCGGCCAAAACTAAGAAGCAAGTCAGAGGTTTTCTCAGTCGCTTGAATTATATCTCGAGATTTATATTGCATATGACTGCCACATGTGCACCTATATTCAAGCTTCTTCAGAAAGATCAGTCTTGTGATTGGACCAAGGATTTCCAGAAAGCTTTTGATAGTATCAAAGAGTATCTGCTTAAGCCTCCGATTCTGTCTCCACCTGTTGAAGGAAGGTCCTTGATCATGTATTTGACTGTGCTCGAAGAGAGTATGGGTTGTGTTCTAGGTCAGCAAGACGAAACTAGAAAGAAAGAATATGTTATTTACTACCTCAGTAAGAAATTCACCGACTGTGAGACTCGGTATTCTGTGCTTGAAAAGACTTGTTGTGCATTGGCTTGGGCTGCTAAGTGTCTGCGTCAGTATATGTTGAATCATACCACTTGGTTGATATCCAAAATGGATCCAATCAAGTATATTTTTGAGAAGCCTACTTTAACTGGGAGGATTATCCATTGGCAGATGTTATTGTCAGAGTATGATATCAAATACTGATCTCAAAAAGCGATCAAAGGTAGTATCTTGGCTGACCATTTGGTTCACCAACCGATTGAAGATTATTAGTCAGTACAGTATGATTTTCGTGATGAAGAGATCTTGTACTTGAAAATGAAATATTGTGATGAACCATTGCTTGAAGAAGGGCTAGAACCTGGTTCCCGTTGGGGCATGGTATTTGATGGAGTTGTTAATCAGTATGGTAATGGCATTGGGGCAGTGATTATTACTCCTCAAGGCACACATTTTCCGTTTACAGCTAGATTAACTTTCAAGTGTACAAATCACATGGCTGAGTATGAAGCTTGCATTATGGGGCTTGAAGAGGCCATAGATATCAGAATCAAGTATTTGGACGTCTATGGAGATTCAACTTTGGTTGTAAATCATATCAAAGATGAATAAGAGATGAATCAACTCGGTTTGATACCATACAGAGATTATGCGAGGAGGATTTCAACTTTCTTTACAAAGGTTGAGTTTTATCATATCCCTCGAGATGAAAATCGGATGGCATATGCTCTTGCGACATTGGCTTCAATGATTATGGTGAAGTTTGGGAATGAAGTTCCCAATTTGACTATGATGCGTCTTGATAGGCCAGCTCATGTGTTTGTTATTGAAGAAATCAAAGATGAAAAGCCATGGTATCATGATATCAAAAGTTTCCTCCAAAGTTAGGTTTACCCATCTGGGGCATCTCTGAAAGATAAGAAGACTTTGAGGAGATTAGCTGGAAAGTTTTACCTGAATGGTGATGTGCTTTATAAGAGAAACTTCGATATGGTTCTGCTCAGATGTGTGGATAGACACGAAGCAGATTTATTGATGACTGAGGTCCATGAAGGTTCATTTGGTACTCATACCAATGGACATGCTATGGCTAAGAAGATGTTGAGAGCAGGTTATTGTTGGCCGACAATGGAATCTGGCTGTTGTAAGTTTGTGAGGAAATGCCACAAGTTTCAAGTATATGCAAATAAGATTCATGTTCCTCCGACACTGTTGAATGTCATTTCCTCTCCATGGCCTTTCTCAATGTGGGGAATTGATATGATTGGCATGATTGAACCTAAAGCTTCGAACGGACATAGTTTCATTCTGGTGGCTATTGACTACTTCATAAAGTGGGTTGAGGGGGCATCCTATGCGAATGTAACCAAGCAAGTTATTGTGAGGTTTATCAAGAATCAGGTTATATGCCGTTATGGTGTGACGAGTAAAATCATTATTGATAATGGATCTAACTTGAACAATAACATGGTGGAAGCTCTTTGTAAAGACTTCAAAATTGCACATCATAATTCTTCTCCCTACAGACCTAAGATGAATGGGGTTGTTGAAGCTGCAAACAAGAACATCAAGAAAATCATTTAGAAGATGGTCGTAACGTACAAGGATTGACATGAGATGCTCCCATTTGCTTTGCATGGGTATCATACATACATCCATACTTCAACAGGGGAAACCCCTTTCTCACTTGTTTATGGCATGGAAGATGTGCTCCCAGTAGAGGTTGAGATCCCATTATTGCGTGTCTTAATGGAAGCCAAGTTGACTGAGGCTGAATGGTGTCAGACCAGGTATGACCAGCTGAATTTGATTAAAGAGAAAAGATTGACCGCCATGTGTCATGGTCAGTTGTATCAGCAAAGAATGAAGAAAGCTTTTGATAAGAAGGTCAGACCTCGTGTGTTTAGAGAAGGTGACCTTGTGCTCAAGAAGATTTTATATTTCAAATCAGACGCTAGGGGAAAATGGACTCCTAATTATGAAGGCCCATATGTTGTTAAGAGAGCCTTTTCAGGTGGTGTTTTGATTCTTACAACTATGGATGGTGAAGAGTTCACGTGTCCTGTGAACGCCGATGCAGTCAATAAATACTTCGCCTAAAAAGAAAAGAACAACTCGCTAAGTTGAAAACTCAAAAGGGCGGCTTAGGAAAAAATGAGCGTCTCGGTGGATTGAAAACCCGAAAGGGCGATCCAGGCAAAAGTTAGAGACACAAAACAGAAAAATTTATCCCGATAAATTGAGTACCCTACCTTGGGGCAATTTATGCAAAAATTAGGGACTATGGTAAGTAACTGCATCCTGTTGATCCTCAGTTTTGAAGACATTCTTGAGCACGTCATTTGATTCTGATGCATCTTCAACCAAAGCCAATAGCACAGTGGGTATTGAAGTTGGTAGAAGGATTAGTGATCATTGTATTAAATGTAGCCCTTTTCCATGTAAATTACCATTTTTCAACTTTTGTAAAGATCTATGGAGTCTTGTCATTTATAGACTATTATTCTATTAAATAAAGTTGAGCTTTTTATCCAATTGCTTCTACTCTGATTTGTTTCAGCTAAATAGAATTAAATTTTATGATGATCATTTTCAAATTAAAATCATGTTTTTTAAATAAAAGCAATTACTTTTTAAGAGCAATCAGTTTCATTTAAGGAACATCAACAGCGGTCCGAAAACCGGTAAGCCCTAAAAATGTGAAGCATTGTTGGTTTCCCCCAAGCAGTTGGCGTGATCTCTGTTTCTTCCCTAGTGGCAGTTCAACATCTCCAGCCGAATTTTGTTGGTTTCCCCAGTCGAGTTTGCATTTGCCTCCCGTGAGTTATAGGCGCGTTTTCTCACTGATTTGCACAAGATTTTGATTTCCCTCAAGTCTCCAGCGGATTTCATTCAGCACCAATTCCAAAGCAGTGTGTCTGATCCTCTGCAAGGTTGTCTCCCATTTGATATGGTATTGACCTAAAATTCCCCGCAAGGTTGATAGTGCAAATTTTTGGCAAATCTTATTCTCTTCCCTAGTCAGCGTTTAGTCTTTCAAATAGATGATTCTCATTCTCCATTCACCCCTCTTTCTCCAGTTGGTTGCCTCCTGTCGAGATTGGTCGAGTGTTGTATTGATGATTCAGACTAGTGACCTTTGTGATCGTTTTGTCAGCATAATCATCATATATACATATACATATGCACATTCATAAATTTCATTATTTCATTATTATTTGCACTTTGTGACCCATTATGTCCCTGATCCTCTGCTGTGGTGGCATCCTTTTTTATTTTCCATGCAGATTTGGTATGTCTGTCCTCATTCAATTATAGAGCGTCAGCCCCCTAAGCAGAAAGAATTTAACCTTTCTCATTCCCCACTGAGTTATTTCCTCGTGGATGATTATTATTTCAGTTTCCTCCCCAGTTGATTATCTGGATGGAACCGCTCCCCATGAGTTATGTCCTCATTAGGTTGAGTCTTTGATTGACCATTTCTTTTTAGATCATACTTAGACAGATGCTTTTGATCCCCCTGAGAGTTTATTACCCAGTAACTGGTAATATTCTTCTCAATTTGCGAGTATTTTACTTCTTCCTAATACCCGACATGAGTAATCTATTTTCCCCAGCGGATTCGTTTTCACGTTTCCCCAGGAAGTTTATCCTTGATATGTTCATCCTAACCGATGATATATATTTTCTTCCCCTGCTTTGAGTTTATCCTTGATATGTTCATCTTAACTAGTGAAGGATATTCTCTTTTTGGTATTCTACCCAGTAAAAAGGTAGTCATAATCCCTATTTCATTCCCAGAGGGTTAATCCTTGATATGTTCATCCTAATTGATGACAGATTTCCTCCTCTTTGCGGTCTTCTGCCCAGTAACCGGTGGTTATAAATCTTGTTTCCCTTTTTTGCGGAGTCTATCCTTGATATGTTCATCCTAACCGATGACGGATATTCTTCCCTTCACGTCTATCCTTGATATGTTCACTTTAACCAGTGATGGATATTCTCTTCCTTTGGTTTTCTGCCCAGTAGTTGGTAGTTGTAAACCCTATTCTTGATTTTTTTTCCCGACAGTTTATTCTTACCCAATAGCTGGTAATGAATACACCTCCTAGTTTCCCTCAGCGATTCATCCTTGATATGATTGCCCTAAACGATAATGGATGCCCTCTCTATCTCCTTACCCAGTAACCGGTAGTAGATCATATATTTCTGTTACTCCTGTGTTGAAGATCTTTTCTTCCCTAGTTGAGTTTAAGTGCATATTTCCTCCATTGAAATCGCCTTTCCCTGATTGGTCGAGTACTTCAGCTTTATCCGAATTTATCTGTTTCCCCTGCAGACTTTCCTCTTTTATCCCCGGCTGAGTCTTTCCATTGATTTATTCTTATGGAATCCCTCGTGTCCCCCAGCAGTTTTTAGTCGTAGCCTGGCCTACACGCAATCTTTTTATCCCCCAGAGTCTTTGTCTCCCTAGTGAGTTTTCCTTATGGAATGCATTAGAATCCTGCGGACTTTCAGTCTCTCTAGATTCTTTTCCTTTGTGACAACATTTTCCCCACAAATATTATTTTAGCATCCATATCATATGCATCATGAGGTCTCTTAGGGACCAATATTTTCTTCTATTGTTGTTATTTAAGTCCATTCTACTGAGTCGATACGAAGATTTTAACCTACATCTCCTCAGCTAGAACGTTCTTAAATAGGGGCAGTTGTAAGACCATAATTTTGACCCTAAGATCCCTCATGTTATCTCATCATATGCATTAGCATTGGGATCACACCTTGGCATTCTCCTTTCCCCCAATTCATTGGGTTTGCATTGGGAGAGATCACCAAGCATATTTAATTGTATCATACTTCATTTTTCTTTATTTTACTAACCAAAATACCAAAAATATCTCATTGTATAGTTTGGGCTTTTGTAGGAAGTGTGTATGCTCACCTATGCTCTATCAAGCTCATATATAGGGTTTAAGATCCTCAATGCAGGGATCTCAACCAATAAAGGGGCTTACATTGGCTCTAGGTATCATATATGTATCCCTATGATCTTCACATGTTATTTCGATCAAGAAATCATTAAGAGTTTGGAGTTAGTTTGCCTTTGAAACCCTAATTCATCTAGGTATCTTATGTGACTTCTTCAACAAGTTTCCTCAGCAATTGATCAATTATTTCAAGGTATACTTCACATTATATCATATTATGCATATATGATCCTCTATGAGTCCCAAAAGTCAAGATAATATCAAGCTAGCAAGTTGGTTCATGGTTGTTGACCAGAGAAAGTCAACTAGTCAAAACTGGGGTTCCCTAAACCCTACCTCTTACAATTTTTGTCATATGAAAATGATTACAAGAGAAAGGTTACTCTAAATGACACTCCAAACAACTTTCATGTTGAAGTCAAGAGCTATTTTTTCTTGGAAATTCATTTTTTATGGTGAAATATTATAGGTCATTTTGTCTGAACCCTAGTTTGAAAGTCAACTTCCCAAGACCATAACTTGCTCAATTTTTTTATATGAAATCCATTCAAATTTCATGATCAATTTCAAGATGTCTACTTCAACTTTTATGTTTATAGGAAGTTCAAATTCAACTTGAAAATGCATGTGGCAAGAGGAAACATTATAGGTCATTTTAGGCCAATACCATTGAACAAGTGATTTTCCTTAACTTCTAAAATGCATAACTCCTTCATGCCAAATACAAATGAGGTCAAATTTGTGACCAAATTGAATAGGTTTGAAATATCTACAACTTTAATGAAGGAACGTTTCTCATTTGAAGTCCATATAAAATGTTATTCAAGGTGGAAGAAGTGAACATTTGACTCGGGACTTAGAAAATTTTCAAATATGTATGATTTCCCAAACTTCCACTTAAAAATTCTTCATGATCCAAGCTTAAAATGAAAAAGTTTTAAACATGAAAGTTGTTCCTCTTGATCTTACCTTTCCAAAACATCCAAGATCTTCTCATTTGGACTAAATTTGTGGTACTTGCGTATGGCTTCATTATGGGAAGTGTTTTGGCAAGTTTGAACTTCATATGATCATTCCCTTTTGCATGCTTGCATATGATGATTTCAGCAGACTTTCTACATGATTTAGAATTGGATTGCATCATCCTCATGGCCCAAATGATTGCCCATGCACCCATACAAGGAAGTTTCTAATTTTGTCCATTTTGCAAGTGGTGTAAATATCAAATGCATTTCCTATTTAAACAAGCTTAAGGCTTCAGATTCATCATCAACACCCTGCCCAAGCTTTGCTAGACCATTGCAAACCCTTACTGCCATAGAATTTTCTGAGATTTCTCTTGAAATCGAGTTTGAACTTCACCTTCTATTTGGAAGTTCAAACTCCAGAAATTCACTTCCATTTTCATTCCATTTGGTTTCTACAAGCAAGAGGAGGAGAAAGCAATTAAATCCAGATCAAGATCAAGTGAAATTAGATCAACTCGAAGGTGATTTTTCATAAACTTCTTATCTTCGATTCTCTCTCAATTCTCCATTATTCTTGTTGATTTTTGGTTGTCTAAAGTCCTAGCAATATAGGCAACAAGATTGAGTTGCTTTGAGGTCAAATCGAAGCAACTCAGTTCATGATCCTCAAAATTCAACTCCCCTTATCTTTTCGTATACTTGGAATTGGACAAAATTGAGGCCAGATTTGAGCTCTTGAGCATTTTTTCTTTAAATCCATGTCTTACCTTTTCATTTTAGTGATGGTTGAAGGTGGATCTATCCGGTGAGGTCCATCGGAAAAGAAGACCGAAGCTTTGGCTCCGGCGATGTGTTGGAAGCATCTCAATCATAGGATCCATTTAAATTGTTTTAATCTTGAGCGTTAATTGTAATTATCAGGCGTGTGTTTCAGTTGACTAAGGAACACATAGATAGCACGCTCTGATCCATTTGATTTGCCACCTCACTTAATGAGGGAGATCAAATGGTCCATGTATTTTTGAATTTTTGAAATTCCTTTTAATTGCTTTATTTTTCATTAATTCATATTAATTTCATTATTGATCCAAAAAATATGGGACTTTCATCAAAAAATTCAAATATTTTCCTCTTTCATTTTCTGAATTAAAATTATTTTTTGGATCAATATTGATATTTTTCATGATTTAATTGGTTTTGTGCATATTTTTAATTGTTTAAAAATGCTTTTGACTTTTCAAAAATAGTGAAAAAATTTCTCCCAGGTTCTTTGACCTTGTTTGACCTATGATAAATCTCTTGGCCATTTATTTGGTGTTTTGAAGAGGTTTCAGGTTTTTGATAAAAACATAATTTAATTTAATGCATTTTTATTTGATTTTAAATTTGTTTTATTGTGAATAAATTATGTTGAGCCATTTTTATTGACTTGTGAAGTTTGACTATGTGTTTTGGTCTTGGTCAAGATTGATTTGACTTTTGTTTGATTAAAATCATTGGATTTAGAGGATTGATGAAATGTACATTTCATATCCCAAAATTAATGAGTGATTTTAATTTGATAAAATTCCTCCCATGACCAATTTGTGTTTATCTCATTTCCCCTCCCTCTTCACCTTCAATCCCCTTCTATCCCATTCCTCTCATTGGCCAATGAAGTCTCTATACCCTAAGGCTAATTGGTTCATCAATAACTTTGTGTTAGATGAACCAATACAAGTATGGGTGAGATTAGGTCCACCCTTTTGTCATTTTCATTTTGTGTGTGGTATGTTTTAGGAGTATGGTTCATTATACCACATATCTAACATGCATTAAACCAAAAAATTTATTGACAGACCTCAGATAGTTGTGACTTCTACATAAGTCCAATTACGATTGTTTAACATAGCGCTAAATTTTGATCCAAAGGCATAACATTCTAGTAAGTGAGATTGTAAGTCTCCCCCCTTTCATTGTATTGTATGGAAATTTGGCCTTTTTTCCTTCCTTTGGGAGATTTCTTGGTTCAAGGATCCATGCTTGTGAATAGAGGGTTGAGTCTTCTCCAAAGAATGACTTAAACAATTGAAAAGCAAAACTCCACTAATTTCTAATCAACTAACATTTGACTAACTTTTAATTTCAAAGTCATTTAGTTTTATGCACTTTAAAATTCAGCCATTTATCATTTGTCATTATATATATCATTTAACTTGTTTATTTTAATGTCATTTTCACTTTGCTCACTTGAGCCATATATTGTGATTGTATATATTTCTTTGTGTACCTTGTTTGTCTTTGTGGTCTTAGGACCTTAAAATACTTAATAAACAACAAAAGTCCCTAAAAAATGTTTGTGGGGATTGTTGGATTTAATTTTAGCTTTGGACTTAGAATTAGGCAACATTCCCTGTGCAAAAGGACTTGGCCAATGCTAACATTTCTGAAACAAAGTTCTTGTTGTAGGTGTTTAATTGGCTGCATTATATGGTAAAACACTAATGTCTTGACTGATGTCATGACATGTATATGTGACTACATTGTAGTTACTGCAGGACTAGCTAACACAGGATTATTGAATGCTGTGACATTCATACCTGTCAACAGATACTAAGGAACAGAAGTTCTGTTAGAACTTAGTATTCATTTGCAGTCTGGTTATCAAGGAAGAACCAGACCTGGCATAAGGCCTACTGACTGAATGTCAAACTGGATGTTGTGACATTCATCATTGACAGCAGCTACTGAAGATTAGGCAGAGTGGTGTTCTGCTATACTTCAGCATAAAACTTAGTTTGTTCTTCAAGAGAATAACAGAACTAACTTAAGGCCAAATGTATAAATGTTAAGTTGGACACTTTGACATTTATTAATGTAAGCTGTTACTGTAGTATGGTCATTTTGATCATGTACAGGTCAGCAAATTGTACAGTCTGTTTTCTGGAAAAACAGACTCAGCATATGGACCTTGATGTCAAGCTGAATGTCGTGACATTCGTGCCTGACAGCATATGCTAAATTGTAGGTTGTTCAGTTTTCTGTTTCAGCTTTTTCTCAGACTATTCTTTAGGGATTCAACAGCTGAGAGAAAATCCAGGAAATCAACAACCAAGCTACATTCAATGAACCTAACAAATAGCCTATTTGTTAGCAACCTAAATGTTGAATTTGAGGGAACTTGTGTGACCTAAAATTCAGGAAAATACAGGTGCAAAAGCCCAGGTGCTGCAATATAAAAAGGAAGGCATTCCTTCATTCAGTTTCGGGGATTTTGAAGCGTGAAGAGTCAGTGTGTCCATCATACTTCACTGCTGTATTTTGTGAGTCTTGTATTAGACCTATCTTGTAAGCCAAGCCATTATCAAGTAGATGATTGCTTTGGCATAGGGTGTTCATTGAGTTGTAAGTGTTGTGTCACTCAAAGCTTTTAAGCGTGAGTGCTGTGTATCTTGATTTAAGCTGTGAAGCATAATCAAGAGTTGTTTTTGAAGTGTGACTTCAAAGTGTCTTTAATATCACTGAGGTGATTGAGGGGGAGTGAGTAGGAACTCTGATCTTAGGTTAAGATTGAAATTGCATTGGGTAGGGATTAAGTGATAAGTTGTAAACGGGTGAGTTTAGCTTTGAATTGATACTACTAATAGTGGATTTCCTCCCTGGCTTGGTAGCCCCCAGATGTAGGTCATGTTGGACTGAACTGGGTGAACAATTACTTGTGTTATTTACTGCACTTACTGTTAAGTTCTGCATAATTCCTGTCTGTGCAGAATTGGATGTCATAACAACCAGTGTGACATCCAAAGTCTGATAACTAGAATTTCAATTGGCATCAGAGCAGGCACCCTACCTGTGAAGTTCTGGGTGAGATCTAGGGAAGTTACTTTCTAGTACCATGGACAAGGATTTAGGACACTCAAACAGACCACCCATGTTGGATGGATCTAATTATGATGACTGTAAGCCTCGCATGATAGCCTTCTTAAGGTCTCTAGACAGCAAAGTCTGGAGAGTTGTCAACAAGGGATGGGAACATCCAACGAGGACTGATGAAGATGGAGTCAGTGTGCAGATTCCCGAAGAAGATTGGGACAAGGAACAAGAGGCATTAGCTCTTGGAAACTCCAAAGCCTTGAATGCACTGTTCAATGGAATCACTAAAAACATCTTCAGGCTGGTGCACCATTGTGAACTAGCTAAGGAAGTTTGGGATACCCTCAAGGTAACTCATGAAGGTACTTCCAAGGTGAAGATGTCCAAACTTCAGATGTTGACAACCAAGTTTGAAAATCTGAGGATGAAAGAGGATGAGACTATTCATGACTTTCACATGAATATTCTTGAAATTGCAAACACCTCTGGTGGACTAGGTGAGAAAATGACTGAAGAGAAACTTGTAAGAAAGATTCTCAGGTCCTTGCCTAAGAGGTTTGCTATGAAGGTCACTGCCATAGAGGAGGCTCAGGACATCAGCAATATGAAGGTAGATGAGCTCATTGGTTCTCTCCAAACCTTTGAAATGGGCTTAGGTGAGTATGCTGAGAAGAAGAAAAGCATAGCCTTTATATCAAATGCTGAAGAGGAGTCAGAAGAAGGATATACAGGAGGTGATGAAAGTATATCAGAAGCCTTAGCCATGCTTGGGAGGCAATTCAACAAGTTCATGAAGAAGATTGATCAAAGAGGTAGACCTAATGTCAAGAACATCCCGTCTGACATTAAGAAAAGATCAACTTCTGAGGAGAAGTTCAACCATGGGAAGGGAATCCAGTGTCATGGCTGTGAAGGGTATGGACACGTCAGAGCTGAATGCCCTACTTACCTCAAATTGCAAAATAAGGGGCTAGCTATCACATGGTCTGAAGGAGATTCTGAAAGTGAATCTGAAGGAGAATCTGCCAAACATGTCACTGCACTAACCAGTGTGTGTGTCTCTGAAGATGACACAAGTGCAGATGAGCTGACATTTGATGAACTTGCTGCAGCATATAAGAAGCTGTGTACCACCAGTGCAGAAGTGCGTGCACAAGGAGAAAAGCAGAAGAAACTCATCAAGGAACTGGAAGATGAGAGACAGAAGCAACTGTCTGCCATAGAGGGGCTAAATGATGAGATAGCCCTTCTGACCTCCAAGCTGAACCAGATGACCAAATCCATCAGAATGATGAATAAGGGAACTGACACCTTGGAAGAAATTCTAAAGGTGGGACAGCAGTCTGGAACCAAATCTGGGCTGGGATTTGGAAAAAGAACTGAACACAAACGCCCAAAGGCTAGAGTTCAGAAGTTCAAACAGATGTCAAAGCCAATGTCTCAACATCAAGGAGCTAGGATGAATGATCATCAGAAGAGGAAATACCAGAATTGGAGGTGTCACCATTGTGGCAGGCTTGGTCATATAAAAGCCTTCTGCTACTGGATTCATGGCTTCCCTAACAGAGCCTCACCTGTCAGACCTAAGCATAAAACACGTAAGCGATGTGTTCCCATTAAGAAGCAACAATGGTATGCTAGGATAGCACACACTGCCCTAAGGGCTTCTTCCAGAGAAGACTGGTACTTTGACAGTGGATGCTCAAGACATATGACTGGTATGGAAAATCTACTGGTAGATATTCAACCTCACACCACCAGCTATGTGACTTTTGGTGATGGTGCCAAAGGAAAAATAAGAGGTGTGGGCAAACTGGACTGTTCTGGAGTGCCAAAACTGAACAATGTGCTGTTAGTAAGAGGACTAACTGCAAACCTCATCAGCATAAGTCAGCTGTGTGATCAAGGTTTTCATGTTCAGTTTACTAAGGAGCTGTGCATTGTGACAAATGGTGACAATCAGGAAGTTATGAGAGGAACCAGGTCCAAAGACAACTGCTACCTGTGGGAACCTGATCTCTCTAACTTTTCCACAACATGCTCCTCAGCCAAGGGAGAACAGGAGGTGAAGCTGTGGCATAGAAGACTTGGACATCTCCACTTACGGGGAATGAAGAAGATCATATCCAAGGAAGCAGTCAGAGGAATGCCAAAGCTTCTGATTGATGAAGGAAGAGTCTGTGGAGAATGCCAAATGGGCAAGCAAACCAAGATGTCACACCCAAAGCTGGGACATTCCACAACCTACAGAGTTCTGGAGCTGCTGCACATGGACCTAATGGGACCTATGCAGGTTGAAAGTCTTGGTGGGAAGAAGTATGCCTACGTGGTGGTTGATGACCATTCCAGATACACGTGGATAAGCTTCATCAGAGAGAAGTCAGATACATTTGATGTCTTCAAAGATCTGTGCATAAGACTTCAAAGGGAAAAGGACAGTTGTGTGGTCCGGATTAGAAGTGATCATGGTACTGAATTCAAGAATTCCAAGTTTGATGAGTTTTGCTCATCTGAAGGAATAAGCCATGAGTTCTCCTCCCCTATAACTCCTCAGCAGAATGGAATAGTTGAAAGAAAAAATAGAACTATTCAAGAATCTGCCAGAGCAATGATTCATGCAAAGAAGCTCCCTATGCACTTTTGGGCTGAAGCAATGAATACCGCGTGCTATGTTCACAACAGAGTCACCTTGAGAAAAGGAACCTCCTCCACTCTGTATGAAATATGGAAGGGCAGAAAACCCACTGTGAAGTACTTTCATATTTTTGGAAGTAAATGCTACATTCTCACAGATCGTGAACAGAGAAGGAAGCTAGATCCCAAAAGTGATGAAGGCGTATTTCTGGGATACTCCACTAACAGCAGAGCCTATAGAGTGTTCAACTACAGGACCAATGTCCTGATGGAGTCCATAAATGTCATTGTGGATGATAAAGAGGAAGGAACCGATGTCATGGAGGATGTTGAAACATTCCTTGACAGTCCAACTGACAGTCCAGTCAAGCCTGAAGAAGTACAGGAACCTTCTCCTGAATGTGAAGTAGAAGCACCCACCAAAGTGCCATCTATCAGAATTCAGAAAGACCACCCTAAGGATCTTATCATAGGGGATCCCACCAGTGGTGTAACTACCAGGTCAAGAGGAATAAACTCAAATTCCTGCTTTGTTTCCAAGGTTGAACCAAAGAATGTGAAAGAAGCCCTGACTGATGAATACTGGATCATTGCCATGCAAGAGGAACTCGAGCAGTTCACAAGGCATGAAGTATGGGAGCTGGTTCCAAGACCTGAAGGGTCCAACATCATTGGTACCAAGTGGATCTACAAAAACAAATCTGATGAGAAAGGAGTAATTACTAGAAATAAAGCAAGACTAGTAGCTCAAGGATACACTCAAGTTGAAGGAGTAGACTTTGATGAGACATTTGCTCCTGTGGCTAGACTTGAGTCCATCAGATTGCTGTTGGGGGTAGCATGCATCCTGAAGTTTAAGCTGTTCCAAATGGATGTGAAGAGTGCATTCTTGAATGGCTACCTGAATGAAGAAGTCTATGTGGAACAACCCAAAGGGTTCTGTGATCCTAACCAACCTGAGCATGTATACAAGTTGAAGAAAGCCTTGTATGGATTGAAGCAAGCACCCAGAGCTTGGTATGAAAGGTTAACCGAATTTCTGACCTCAAATGGATACAGAAAGGGTGGCATAGATAAAACCTTGTTTGTGAAGGATGAAGAAGGCAAAATCATGATAGCTCAAATCTATGTTGATGATATAGTCTTTGGTGGAATGTCAGAACAAATGGTTAAAAAATTTGTTCACCAGATGCATTCTGAGTTTGAAATGAGTCTAGTGGGAGAACTGACCTATTTCCTTGGAATGCAAGTAAACCAAATGGAGGACTCTATGTTTCTCTCCCAAAGCAAGTATGCCAAGAACATAGTTAAGAAGTTTGGTATGGATCATGCCAGGCACAAGAGGACTCCTGCTCCTACTCATCTGAAGTTAACCAAAGATGATGGAGGGCCTAGTGTTGATCAATGCCTGTACAGAAGCATGATAGGTAGTCTGCTGTATCTAACTGCAAGTAGACCTGACATTTCCTATGCAATTGGAGTGTGTGCCAGATACCAAGCAGAGCCCAAGGTGAGCC
This sequence comes from Lathyrus oleraceus, assembly GCF_024323335.1. Lineage (NCBI taxonomy): Eukaryota > Viridiplantae > Streptophyta > Magnoliopsida > Fabales > Fabaceae > Lathyrus > Lathyrus oleraceus. The sequence continues at coordinate 123,945,959 of NC_066580.1, forward strand.
ACTTGAATCAAGTCAAAAGGATTCTCAAGTACATCAATGGGACGTGTGACTATGGGATGCTGTATTCACATGGGTCTAAGCCTGTCCTATCTAGGTACTGTGATGCTGATTGGGCTGGAAGTGCTGATGATAGAAAAAGCACATCAGGTGGATGTTTCTTCTTAGGAGAAAACCTCATATCGTGGTTCAGCAAGAAGCAGAACTGTGTCTCTCTGTCCACTGCAGAGGCTGAATACATAGCTGCTGGAAGCAGTTGCTCCCAACTGGTTTGGATGAAACAAATGCTCACTGAGTACAATGTCACTCAAAATGTTATGACATTGTTCTGTGATAATCTCAGTGCCATCAACATCTCCAAGAATCCCATCCAACATAGCAGGACCAAACATATTGACATTAGGCACCACTTCATCAGAGATCTGGTGGAAGACAAGGTGATCACTTTGGAACATGTAGCCACGGATCTTCAACTGGCTGACATATTTACAAAGGCTCTGGATGCTACTCAGTTTGAAAACTTAAGGAGCAAACTGGGAATATGTCTCTCTGAGACCTTATAGAAACCACTGATGTTTGGGATAAATTGTTTAATATCTCTGACTATTAAACAATTTGTACTAGGCTATGATTGGTCAACAGATCATAGCTATGCTGCTTGCAACAAGGGTGGATACAAGAGGGTAAGGAGACACCCTACAGAGAGAAGGCCACTGTACCTGCAGGAGTTCAAGGATGCTGTTCATGCAGGAGTGGTTCTGGATGTCAGAAACAAAATCATGGCATCTGATATGGTGGTACCTACTGTAAAGCAAAAGTGGGTGATCACTTGATCGAAGCTGTGAAGCAAGATCAAGTGGATGTTAACTTGGTTGAAACTGTGAAGTAAAACCAAGTCTGGAACTCTGTCATTGTGCTCTGACTATGTTGTTGGCTTTGGCAACATTTGTGACAAAAAGGGGGAGTAATAACCACCAATACCCCTGACAAACAGAGTGGGTCTCTACAACAGACTCTCATGACAGATCTGAAGATTCCCCCCCTGCAGCTGATGTTGAAGTTTAGGTGCAACTTCTAATATGTGTGTGCTGCTATGCGAAGTTTTTATTTAACTTCCATGTGTGTGAGTGTGCTGCCACTCTGAGTGTATTAGCTAGTAGTATTCCGCTGCCATGAACTCTGTTATGGGGATCAAAGTGTTTTAGCCAAAAATTTGCCAAAGGGGGAGTTTGTAGGTGTTTAATTGGCTGCATTATATGGTAAAACACTAATGTCTTGACTGATGTCATGACATGTATATGTGACTACATTGTAGTTACTGCAGGACTAGCTAACACAGGATTATTGAATGCTGTGACATTCATACCTGTCAACAGATACTAAGGAACAGAAGTTCTGTTAGAACTTAGTATTCATTTGCAGTCTGGTTATCAAGGAAGAACCAGACCTGGCATAAGGCCTACTGACTGAATGTCAAACTGGATGTTGTGACATTCATCATTGACAGCAGCTACTGAAGATTAGGCAGAGTGGTGTTCTGCTATACTTCAGCATAAAACTTAGTTTGTTCTTCAAGAGAATAACAGAACTAACTTAAGGCCAAATGTATAAATGTTAAGTTGGACACTTTGACATTTATTAATGTAAGCTGTTACTGTAGTATGGTCATTTTGATCATGTACAGGTCAGCAAATTGTACAGTCTGTTTTCTGGAAAAACAGACTCAGCATATGGACCTTGATGTCAAGCTGAATGTCGTGACATTCGTGCCTGACAGCATATGCTAAATTGTAGGTTGTTCAGTTTTCTGTTTCAGCTTTTTCTCAGGCTATTCTTTAGGGATTCAACAGCTGAGAGAAAATCCAGGAAATCAACAACCAAGCTACATTCAATGAACCTAACAAATAGCCTATTTGTTAGCAACCTAAATGTTGAATTTGAGGGAACTTGTGTGACCTAAAATTCAGGAAAATACAGGTGCAAAAGCCCAGGTGCTGCAATATAAAAAGGAAGGCATTCCTTCATTCAGTTTCGGGGATTTTGAAGCGTGAAGAGTCAGTGTGTCCATCATACTTCACTGCTGTATTTTGTGAGTCTTGTATTAGACGTATCTTGTAAGCCAAGCCATTATCAAGTAGATGATTGCTTTGGCATAGGGTGTTCATTGAGTTGTAAGTGTTGTGTCACTCAAAGCTTTTAAGCGTGAGTGCTGTGTATCTTGATTTAAGCTGTGAAGCATAATCAAGAGTTGTTTTTGAAGTGTGACTTCAAAGTGTCTTTAATATCACTGAGGTGATTGAGGGGGAGTGAGTAGGAACTCTGATCTTAGGTTAAGATTGAAATTGCATTGGGTAGGGATTAAGTGATAAGTTGTAAACGGGTGAGTTTAGCTTTGAATTGATACTACTAATAGTGGATTTCCTCCCTGGCTTGGTAGCCCCCAGATGTAGGTCATGTTGGACTGAACTGGGTGAACAATTACTTGTGTTATTTACTGCACTTACTGTTAAGTTCTGCATAATCCCTATCTGTGCAGAATTGGATGTCATAACAACCAGTGTGACATCCAAAGTCTGATAACTAGAATTTCACTTGTGATTTGAATTTTCATCTGATGCAAGTATTGAGATCCACTTGAGTTCATCTGCTACATGGTCTTGATGCAAATGTTACTTTGAACCTGGGTCTAATGCCTTATTCTGAGCCATTCAAGGAGTATGTCATCTAATACATGGGGAAGATTATGGAAGAAGACTATGAAGTTGCTAGCTTGGATGTGGCTATCTTTATTTGATGCCTTACTCTTCATCTTTCTTTTTTATTGGTATTTGCTTGTGTAAGACCCCAATTTTGACCCTAAGATCCCTCACGGCATCATAACATTGCATTTGCATTTTGCCTCAAGGATCATAGCATCTTGGCTCCTAACCCTATGGTTGGGACTTGTGTGAGTTGGTTTGAGACCACCAAGCATGCTTGAATTGTATATTCTTGCTTTTCTCATTTTGTTTACTAACCAAAAGCACAAAAATATGTCACTAACTTTGTTTGTTTTGAAGCTTGAGCAATCATGTGATCCAAGGCTCCTAGGAGGCCCCTATGCTCATTGAAGTGGCCAGTTGAAGTTGAAAGCAAGCATGACAATGGTTCCCAAAGCTCTAAATCATCATTTATGCCTCCCAAGTACCTCAATTTTTCATTTGGTCAAGATAAACCAAAGGGTTTGAGACTTGTTTCCCAAGGAAACCCTAATTCAACTATTCATCAACTATGCCTTGCTCATGAAGCAACCTCAACCCATGATCAAATACAATCAAGGGAAGTTATTTCACTCATAATTTAATGCATATTTGAGCTTATTTGAGTGTCCTCAATAATCAAATCATCAATATTTGAGGCATGAACTTGAGAAGTTGATCAGTCAATTCATCTGACTATTTTGAAGTACACTGAGACCTAACTTTTAATATGTTTGTCAAATGGAGATGACCCTAAGAGAAACATTGTTCTTAAGAACCATATGAACAACTTTCATTTTCATCAAAAATTTATTTGAATCTTGTAAGATCATCATCCATTTCAAAACATTATAGGTCATTTTGACTGAAACCCTAATTTTGGGTCAACTTCCCAAGAACATAACTCATTCATTTTTCATGATTTTGAGGTGGGATCAAATTAATTGAAAATTTGAAGATGTCTACTTCATTTGTTATGTTGGACAAATTTTCATAATCCTAAAATAAATACATGTGATAATGCAAAACATTATAGGTCACTTTGGACCAAAGGCAATGAAATGTGAAAAGGTCCAACTTCAAGTGCCCATAACTTTCTCATAAAAAATACAAATGATGCAAAATTTGAGTCCAAATTAATTGCCTTGAAAAGACCTACAACTTTTATGTTTAAGGTTTTGTCATTTGGAGCTTGTATCATTTAAACAGAAGGGCTTGAAGTTGGCCCATTATAGAAATTTTCACATAGACATGTTTTGCACCTTGCACTTTATGATCAAATTTCACCAATTTACCAATTCCAAATGAAGTTTTTCCCAACATAACAATTGATCCTCATGCCAAGAGATTTCCAACCATTACCCATAAGGCCATGTTCTATTTTTGGAGATGGTATTTTCGAAGAGGATAACATTTTAGTGCATTTTTGGAAATAAGTTGAAAACACATTGCACAAGCTCATGACATCATTTTTGCACGTCCATTTCACCTAAATGTGATTCCAGCATTCATTTGCAATGAGAATTGGGTCCTCCATGCGCCTGTACAGGCCCATGCATGGAGGCCCTCTTCATTCATGCACACACTTTGCTCATGCATTGCCTTGCCAATTGCTATAAATAGGAGTGCTAGGCTTCACAATTGAGCAACCTGAAGACGCCTGTTATGCTGTACAACTCCCTCCATAGCCATACTTAAAGGAATTTTCACTTGCTTTTCAAAAATTCAGATCTGAATTTCAACTACATTGGTTGATTTTCAGACTCATAATTCCTTGACCTTGCTTCATCTTCATCCCTAGATCACGCTGCAACCAAAGGCTTTGAAGAATTGTGCTCAACAGATCCACATTTCAGAGGTGGATATCCAAACTTTCCTTCTTCGAAACTCTTTGTTTATAGCTTGTTTCTTACATTTATTGGGTTGGCTGAAGTCCTCTCATCAGAGGCAATTCATTTATGCTTTGAATTTTGAAATTCCATCAAGTTTCAGTTGAACACCATATTTTTCAACTTTTGATTTCTCTCTCCATGGAAGTCTAGAGTGAAAACAGATGGCACAGGGGTGATGTACATCACCCCAACTTTCCATTGATGTGTAGATCGCCTGGTTTGGTTGAGTGTGCCATGACTGTAATTCTCACCGGAGCTGCTGAGCTCGGCGGAGAAGACGGTGGTGCATACCACCGTCCCAGCTCCAGATCAAACCATGGCCGTTGGATTCATTTTCCAGATCTAATCTGGACCTTCATTTGTTATGACTTATTTAATGGCCATGTGTATCTCATTGACTTAAGTGTTTGGTGGACGCGCGCATGTGAGTCTTCTGATGCGGCAGCTTAATTAATGAGCTTGAATCCAACGCCTCACGCTTTTCCTTATTTTTTATTTCTGATTTTTTATTTCCATTTTATTTCTTTTATTCCATTTCATTTCAAAAAATCATATCTCATTCATTTTAATTCCAAAAAATGTGAGACCAATTGCATTATTTCTCTTTTAATTTCTAGTTTCTAAAAATGATTTTAATATTTTTTATTTTATCATTTGATATTTTTTATGAATTTTTCTCTTTTCTGGTTATTTTTAATTCATTTTAATTAGTTTTTGATAATCAAAAAATACAAAAATATTTTATCAACCTCTTTGAATGATGATGGATCTATGAAAAATATTCTCATCAATTTATTAATTGATTTGAGATTTATTTGAGATTTTAATTCAATTAGGTTATTTTTATGCATTTTTAATTGATTAAAAATAGTTTCTGGTTTCTAAAAATGTTGAAATTTTTTGTCAAACTTTGTTTGACCTTGTTGAACTTAGGATGATCCATTTGGACTTTTCAAAGTTGATTTGAAATGGATTTGAAGTTTGACCTTTAATTGTTTATTTTAATTCAAGTGTTATTTTAATTTTAAAAAATACCAAAAACATTTTATTTGTTTCTTGACTTTTAAGTTTCATTTAACTTCTATTTACTAATGTTTGACCTTGATTCCATCTAGCTTTGGTCAATGTATGATGATTACTTCATTTGAATTTCCATTAATGTTCATTCTTATTCATCTCTTTCTTCATCTTTTTCTTTTTTGATCAATGAGTTAAAGATTGGCGGTTAGCCTTGATGTATGGGAGGTTTAACCTTCCTTGATTCAAATCTAATTCATCTTGATCATAGATCAAGTGAATGGCTTTGCATTAAGGATAGGTTGCTTCCTAATCAAGCAAAGAACCTAAATCAATACAAAATCATTTCTCATCTTCTTTTGGCATGGCAAGTTGTAGGAGCTTGATTCACTAATCAAGATCTCTAACTTGTGTTGTTGCCTATATTTTTATTGACCGGCCTCAGATAGGTGTGACTACTAAACTAGTCCACTTACGATTGCTTAATATAGCGCTAAATTGCCTTATGGCACACTAACACTAACAATTGACTATTAACATTTAATTCTTGCACTTTACCTTTATGCAATTTAATATTCTTGTACATATTATTCATTTGCTTTTGCCCCTTTGCTCATTTGAGCACATGTTTATGTTAATGTAATTTGCCTTTTGCTCACTTGAGCACATAATTGTGTATATACTATTGCGCTTGTGTTTTATTTTGATTGTTGTGAACCAAATGCAAAATGGACAAAAGGACTTAGACTTTAGGACATTCCCTATGCTAATGGAGTCAAAGAGAAACTATGCCTCATGCCTTTAGAATGCTATAAAAGAAGAAAATGTCAAAGAGCAACTAGGCCTCCTGCCTTTAGAATGCTTAATATTGAAGAGGAATTGAAAGGACCTATTCTCTAAACTCCCTCTTGTCCATTCTTTGTTTGCATTATAGAACTTTTTGATGTGTGTGTTCTTGTGCTAGGGATTCCAACTTGAGTCTAAGTGAAGGACCGTTGTCATGAGCTTCTAAAGTGAGAGATATAAGAGCCATTGGAGGATTCCTAAGAGCTTGCTTGATTGATTGATTGCTTGAGCATTTTCTTATTTGCTTGCATATTCCAAAGGATGAGAGCTACTTGGATCATCAATATGATCTCAAGAAGGGAACTCCATTTGTGGTCTTATTTCTTATCCTTCATCTTTGTATGTTTAGGACTTAGCCATTCTTCTTCTTCCCTCCACTCTAACCCAAGCCAAAACTTTTGTGCAAACATTAACATTTGTTTTCAAACATCAGAAACCTAAGCATTATGCTTTTGATTTTCAAACTTTCTTTTCATAACACTTATTTTGAATTGAATCTTTAAGTCAACTTTGACCATATATTTTGTAAATACTTTTCATTGGTAAATATAACTCATTCAAATGTTTTTGTGGTTTCAATGGCCACTTTCTTATCAAACTTTTTCATAACCATTAGCTATTAGGTTTGAGTTATCCTTGAGGTTGATATAATACCCACCTATATCCTTAGTGATGGACAATGAGTCTTCCATGCTTATTATAGGGTTAACCCCTCACTAGCATGTTGAAGATATCCTCACATGGTGGATTTGTGGTTTTAGGTTGAGTTTTCTCCCTTGGATAACAAAAGGCCTTAAGGCTTTTGGACCAATCAATTCACCAACTTATTTTGAGATTTTTACCCCGAACTACGAGGTTTTGATCCTAATCTTTTTTTAAGATGGTACGTAGGCAATGGGTTTATCCATTCAAACATAAAATTGTAAATAACTTGTATATTCTTCTCTCATCTCCTCAATCATGTTTGCACAAATAATTTTCACAAATACCAACCTACCTTACAACAAATTGTGAAAAGGGCTCCCTAGGAGTACCTAGGATGTTTTTGGTGCTTAAAACCTTCCCATTGCATAACCAACCCCCTTACCCCGATCTCTGACATTTTTATTAGTTTTTGATTTGATAAAACGTCTCGGTTTTTTTCGCTTTCTAACCTTTCCTTTGGATAAATAGAAGTGTGGTGGCGACTCGACTTGTATGATTTACTTTTGATTTAGTCAATAAATCTAAAGGTAACGAATACCCCGCTACAACTTGATTCTAAACTCCAAAGGAAAAGTGGGTTTCTATATGACATTCTTGCCTATTAGATTGCATCCCATTGGTCAGATCTTTTCAACTCTTAACTTTTATTTTTTGCTTAGAATTAGTCTCTTCATCTCCTCCCACTTCTTAAATTTCAAATCTCTCACTCTTTTCAAAATCTTCTTTGCTTGTGATTTCTAACTTAGACTCTCTTGAAAATTAGGAACCTTGGCCTTATGCCATTGTATTTTTAAACTCTTTTCTTAAATCAAACTTGTAAATGAATCTAATCATATTGACTTAAAATTTCAAAAGACAAAAAGAACTAACACTCATCCAAACCCTTTTAGTCCCTTTGTGCCTCTTTTAAAATTTAATTTTTTTGTTAAAAGCAATTCACTCACTTTGAAATTGATACCAGGAACTATGAGGTTTTGATCCCTCATTTTTATGTTGGTACGTAGGCACAAGTCCGAAGGTCTTGTCAAACACAAAAATATAATCAATGAATTCTTTTATCATCCCCACACTCTATTTATTGCAAACATCTTTTATACCAAAATACATACACACATAAAAAGGGCTCCCTAGGAGTACCTAGGACACTTTGGGTGCTAATACCTTCCCTCTGTATAACTAACCCCCTTACATGTAATCTCTGGCATTTTATTAGTTTTGATTTGAAAACTTCTTACCTTTGGGTTTTGTTCGTACTTTTTCCTTTTCCTTTGGAAACAATAAAAGCGCGATGGCGACTCTGGTTTTATTGACGTTAAGTTTATCCATAGCTTAATGGTCATGAATTTACCGCTACATGGCTCAAATGAGCAAAGTGCAAATGACATAAACATAAATAAGTTATATGAAAATGTAAATGGCAATGAATGATAAATGACTGAAATTTAAATTGCATAATAGTTAATGACTTGAAAGTAAAGCAATATTAACAAGAGTTAGTCAAATGTTGGTCAAAAGTTAGTCAAGTGTTAGTGGTGAATTTTAATTGATTAAGTCATTCTTTGGAGAACACTCAATCATTCGTTCACAAGTATGAGTCCTTAAACCAAGACATCTTCGAGAAGGGCTCCAACTTGGATAATTCAACAAGTATGCCACTAGCTCCCATGAAAGGAAAAAAGGTCAAGTCTCCACACAATTCCATGAAGAATGGGAGACTTACAGTCTCACTTACTAGAATGTTATGCCTTGAGGGTCAAATTTAGCTCTATGTTAAACAATTGTAATTGGACTTATGTAGAAGTCACAACTATATGAGGTAGGGCAATAAAAATTTAGGTGTTAATGCATGTTAGAGATTTGATATGAAGAACCAAACTCCTAAAACATACCACACACTAAAAGAAAAGATCAAGAGGGATGAACTTATCTCAGTCATCTAACACAAGGTCATTGATGAATCAATTAGCCTTTTAGAGATTTCATTGTTCAAATGAGGGAATGGGGAAGAATAGGGATGAAGATGAAGAAGGAGGGGAAGATAGAAACAAAAATTGATCATGAGAGGAATTTCATCAAATCAAAAGCATTCATTCATTTTGGGAGATGAAATGTACATTTCATCAATTCCCTAAATCCTATGGTTTTGATCCAACAAAAGCCTAATCAACCTTGACCAAGGCCCAAACAGAAAGTCAAACATCACAAGACCATAAAAATTGCTCAACAATATTTTTAAACATTTAATCAATTAAAAATCAATTTAAAAATGAATTAAAATGCATTTTAATTTGGTCAAAACCTAAAATCCCTTTAAAACACCAAATAAATGGCCAAGGGATTTATCCTAGGTCAAAGGACCTTAAACAAAAAATTTCATGATTTTTAAAATGTCATAAGTATTTTTAAACAATTAAAAATATGCACAAAAACATTTAATTCATGAAAAATACCAAAATTAATCCAAAAAATAATTTTAATTCAGAATATGGAAGAGAAAAATATATAAAGATTTTTGGTGAAAGTCCCATATTTTTTGGATTAAAAATGAAATTTCTATAAATTAAACAAAATAAATGGATTAAATGGAAATTCGGAAAATACAAAAAAAAACAAGGGCCATCAGATCTCCCTCATTAATTGAGTAGCAGATTTGATGGCCAAGCATGCGCGTTCCATGGTGAACCTTAGTCAATGCATCACACGCGTGGTAATCAGAACCAAGGGCCAAGATTAAAACATTTCAAAGGGATCAAAAGGTTGAGAGAGTGCCAACGCACCACCAGAGCCCTAGCTCCGGTCTTCTTCTCCAATGGACCTCACCGGACTGGTCCACGACAAACCTTCACCAAAATGAAAAATAAGGACATGGTTTTAAAGAAAAAAAGCTCAAGAGCTCGAATATGACCTCAATTTCCTCTAATTCCAAGTATATTGAAAGATACAGGGATTTGAATTTTGAGGATCATGAACTGAGTTTCTTAGATTTGACCTCAAAGCAACTCAATCTTGTTGCCTACATTGGTAAGACTTCAGCCAACCACAAATCAAAGAGAACGGTGAAGAAATGAGAGAGAATCAAAGAGAGAAAGTTTCGGAAAAATCACCTTCGAGTAGCTTGAATCTTGCTTCCAATTAGACTTGGCTCGACTCTAGAAGCTTGCAGGAAGTGAAATGGATCAAAGAGGGGCTTGGATTCTTGGAGTTTCAATCTCAAAACAGAAGGAGATTTAAAACTCGATTTCAAGTGAAATCTTCAAGTTTATCCTTTAATGGAGGTTAGAGAGGCAATGGTTTAAAGCTTGGGCAAGTAAGGATCCCCTTTATGATCACAATGACCTTGTATTTATAGTGTATCAAGTTGCTTTTCACGCACTTGGAAAATTTGCCAATTTTAGCAACTTTGGTGCATGGATGCATGGGAAATGATTTGAGCCTATGGAATGATGCAATCCAACTCCAATTCGTGCACATTGAGTACTGAAACCATAACATGTAAGCATGCAATAGGAAATGGTTATTTGAATTCAAATTTTACCAAAACAAACCTATGAAAGGAACCATGCGCAAGTCCCTAAATCTTGGTCCAAATGAGGTGATCTTGGACTTTTTGGAAAGGTGAGATCAAGGGGAACAACTTTCATGTTGAACATGTTTCCATTTGAAGCTTGGATTATGATGAATTTTGAGGTGGAAGTTTGGAAAATCAAACATAATTGAAAATTTTCTAAGTTCCAAGTCAAATGTTCACTTCTTCCACCTTGAATAACTTTTGCTATGAGCTTCAAATGGAAAAGGTTCCTTCATCAAAGTTGTATCTATTTAAAACCTCTTAAACTGGGCCACAAATTTGACTTCATTTGGATTTGGAATGAAGGAGTTATGCATTTTAGAAGTTGAGGAAAATTGCTTGTTCAATGGTAATGGCCCAAAATGACCTATAATGTTTCCTCTTGGCACATGCTCTTGCAAGTTGAATTTGAAGTTTCTCAAAGAATAAAATTTGGAGGAGACATCTTGAATTTGATTATGAAACTTGGATGTCCTTAATCCCATACAAATTGAGCAAGTTATGGTCCTTGAAAGTTAACCTCCTAACTAGGGCACAGGAAACATGACCTATAATCTTTCACCATAAAAACTGACTTTCTAAGCAAAACGAGCTCTTGACCTCAAAATGAAAGTTGTTTGTAATGTCATAAGGAGTAACTTTTATCTTGGAATAATTTTCATATGAAAAAAATTGTAGGATATATGGTCTAGTGAACCCCAGTTTTGACCAGTTGACTTTCTCTGGTCAACCACCACGAACCAACTTGCAAACTTGAAGTTATCTTGATTTTTTGGACTCATGGAGGACCATATATGTATTATATTATGTATTATTAAGTATCCCTTGAAATATTTGATAAAATGTTGAAGAAACTAGTTGAGGAAGTCACACAAGATACCCAAATGAATTAGGGCTTCCAAGGTAAACAAGCTTCAAACTCTTGATGAAATCTTGATCAAAATGATAAATGAAGATCATGGGGGATCCATATATAATGTCTAGAATCAATGTGAACCATATCTTGATTTATCTCCTTGCATTGAGGATTTCAAACCCTAGTTGTGAGCTTGATGAGGCATTAGTTGATGCACACACTACCTACAAAAGAAAAAAAGTTACACATAGACATATTTTTGGTATTTTGGTTAGTAGAAAATGAAAAACAAAGTATGATACAATCAAATGTTCTTGGTGATCTCTCCCAATGAAAACCCAATGAATGAGGGGTAAGGAAGATGTCAAGGTGTGATTCCAAAGCCAATGCAAATGATGAGATAACATGAGGGATCTTAGGATCAAAATTGGGGTCTTACAGCTGACCCTATTTAAGGACATTCAAACTGAGGATGTGAAGGTTAAAATCTTTGTATCAACTCAGTAGGATGGACTTAAACAACAACATATAGAAACAAATTTTGGTCCATAAAAGACCTCATGATGCATATCATATGAATGTTAAAAGTAATCCTTGTGGGAAATAAATTGCCATAAAGGAAAAGAATCCGGACAGACTGAAAATCCACAGGAGCATACTACATTCCGTAAGGAAAACTCACCGGGGAGACAGAGACTCGGGGGGATAAAAAGTTGTACGTAGGCTAGGCTACGACTTAAAAACTACTGGAGACACGAGGGGATTTCATGAAAATAAACCAATTGAAGGACTTAGTCTGGGGATAAGGGAAATCTGCATGGGATATGAGTAGATCATAACAAAACTGAAATACCCAAACTAAACAGAGGGTTGACGATATTCATGAAATAATTTTTTTGATATTTATACAAATATAACAATATTAAATAAAATTTTAACTTTCAAACATATCAATTTATTGATGCTCTTAGTAAAAGAAAATAATTGTATGATGTAATAGTAACGAAAA